>NW_024544728.1:0-1375000 GCF_018167655.1 Microtus oregoni | reverse complement strand
TTCCTGCTTTGGAAATGGCTATACTATGGGATTAGGCAGGCACTCAGGCTCAGCTGATTAAGGTGCTATCACCAAGCTTGATGACCTGAGGTCTAACCCCAGAGGTCCAGTGGCAGGAGGAGAGAAGAGTCTCTGGAGTTGCCGCCCGGCTTCCCAATGTAAATCCTCAAGCTTGCATGTACATACATACATACACACACACACACACACACACACACACACACACACACACACACGATAAATATACATAAACAAACAAACAGGTAAAAAGGTATGATTTGAAAAGTGTAAGGAAACAGCCCAAGCACGTGAGCACTTACTTTACTAATAATACTTTGTTGGTAAAGTTGGAGTCTCTCGGTAGTGTTGACTGGCAGGTGGTTCTCCATCACCGATGGTTGAGTGTGCACGCTGTAGCCTCAGCTGCAGTGGGAGATGAAGTCTTAGAGTCTGCAGCCAGAGCACAGACAGAAGCCATCAGAGCAGTTAGCATGGCCTCAGCACTGGCCATAAGACATTTGCTTCCGAGGCCCCGATAATCCACGGAGGACTTGTCTCCTCTTGAGTCTGCCGTATGCAGGGATGGTAAGGCCAGGTCTGGAGCTGAGCTGCTGCCGAGGCTACAGCCATGCAATTGGTACATAGGCTTCTCCAGGAAATTATTAATAATTGATATCTATGGGTAATTTAGCCTAATTAGAGGGGTTTTAGTGGGTGACTAAGAGGAGTAATGACATCTGTTCTGGACCAAACACTTTCTTTATCTCGCAAGGCGGGAAGTGAAGCACCTTGGGCTTCCAGTTCTCTAGCGAAGCTGAATTCCTGTGTTCAGTGTGAGTTTTATAGTTAACGGCTCCTCAAGGGCCCTGACTGTTGGAGTGGGCTCCCTGCAGCAGATCTGAATCTTGGAAATTTGATTCCCGGTTTCCTTCCTAATTCATTAATTTTCCCACTCGTGATAATGTGTAAGAATTCAGCCTTTAGTTCCTGCCATCCCAGGGCAGTTTCCATGTGTTGTTTACTACCCTCCAGAAGTCACCCTGCAAGTGGCTTCTTCTTATTTTTTCTTGAGACCAGTGGTTTTCCATTTGCTATGAATTAGTTTGTTTTCTGTTTGTTTTTAGTTTTGTGCCTTATGGTCTCTGCTACAGATTGTTTTTTAAATTGCTATTTTCTTTGCATGAAATTAAAATATAATTTCCTTGCCTGTAATACTACTACCAGATTTTTTTTTATTATTGTAAATATTGAAGCTATATTCACAGTAACATTCAACAAATGCTTTTAAATACACTCAAAAATAAAGAGTATAAGAAAAATATTCAAATTATATGTAATGTGTAACTACCTGCTAATTTTTGGATATTTTCTTTTATATTTTTATGTCACTGAATGCTATTCAAGTGTGCTATTGTAAAAATTAACATTAGATGTTAACTTCTCCTTAGATGAAAGGAATCCTTTGAAACATGCATACATTTTTAATTGACTAAAATGTTTTTTTCTCTGAATATATTAACATTCTTTAAACATTTAGATATTGTTTGTCTTTGCTTTATTTCTCCCTTCTCTACCAAGTGCAGTTTGAAGAATGTCTTTGGTTTTGTTTGTTTGTTTGTTTTTTGTGTTTGTTTGTTTGTTTTTTTGAGACAGGGTTTCTCTGTGTAGCTTTGGAGCTTGTCCTGGAACTCACTCTGTAGACTAGGCTGAGCTTGAACTCACAGAGATCTGCTTGACTCTGCCGCCCAAGTGCTGGGATTTAAAGGCCTGCACCACCACCACCCGGCTTGGATACTTTCTTGTGGTATTGGTTATGTTACGTTTGCTTTCTGAGAGAGACCATAGGAACATTTTCTTCTCACATTGACCTCCCCTGGCCTTAAATGTCATTGTAATACAAACCCCATATCATCCTTGTCTTCTTTCCTCAGCTCACGACCCTGGGAAACCTCACGCCTCCCAGCACTGTGTTTTTCTGCTGTGACATGCAGGAAAGATTCCGACCAGCCATCAAGTACTTTGGAGACATTATTAGTGTGGGACAGAGACTGGTATGTCTGTCTGTCTGTCTGTCTGTCTGTCTGTTCATTCCAATCTGCTGAGGCACAATATACATTCGTATCGCTACTCAACACATTTTTTTTTTATAATTTTGTTTGGTACATTTCTTTCAGTTACAAGGAGCTCGGATATTAGGAATTCCGGTTATCATAACAGAACAGTACCCCAAAGGCCTTGGCAGCACGGTGCAAGAGATCGACTTAACAGGTGTCAAACTGGTTCTTCCGAAGACCAAGTTTTCTATGGTGTTACCGGAAGTGGAAGCGGCCTTAGCCGAGATTCCTGGCGTCCGCAGTGTTGTACTATTTGGAGTAGAAGTAAGCACCATCTTGGGTTTGGGGATGTGAGGTCTTGTTTACAGGAAGCTAGTAGTGAGTGGCCCTGAGGAGAAGTGCCACCACTGGCTACGTGTCCTCCACCCTCATGGTACTGATTTGAATGCCTTGTGGCTGTCACCACCTTCAACTTTCACAACCCTGTGAGCTGCGTAGCCTTGGTCTGCCAGGATCACAGACGAGAAACTAAAGTATAGCCATGTCAGTGCCTTGCCAATGCTCAGCCGGCCAGTGAGGAGGCAGCATTTGAATCCAGGCCAGTGATCCTCGGCTGTCGTGAGAACCACCTGCGTTTTCTCTAAAGACATTAATTATTTTATTTGTGTGTTAGTGGGCTTCACTGGGGGCACCTTTTGTGCTGTACCCCACCTCACCCCATTCCCAAGGTTATATAGTTCACCATCCTGCAAGTAGGTTTGTATACCTGTTCTTATGAAGAAAAAAACCATACTTATGGATTCCTAGTGCCAATTTCAGTTGATTTATTACATTTTATTTATTTTTTGAGATAGGACCTTGCTAAGTAGCATGGAACTCATAATGTAACCTAGGCTGGCATTGAACTGATAGCAATCCTTCTATGTGCAGAAATTGCAGGACTGTGCCTCCATACTCAGCTTATTTCTAACTTTTAAACAACTGAAATTTTAAAATTTATGAAAAAAATTATTAACTCTGCGATAAAATAGAACAAACTTAGCATGGTTATACTTTGATAATAAGGTTTTATCATAATAGATTTTCAAAGCAGAAAAAAATGTAATCTTAAGTTTGATGCCCATTAAGTATTTTCTTATATTTTCAGTTCAGCCGTGAAATTAGAGAGGCAGTGTGTGTGTGAACACGTGGTACAAATGCGGTGGCTTTTGCACGGTTTTTTGTTCATCATACTTAGCTCTCATGCTCAGGTGAAATACTTTCTGAGCAGCGGAGCGCTTTAGGGCTATTTACATGAGGTAGTAGCCGGTCGTTCACTGGAGCTTTCTAGTCATGTGAGGACAGCCGGCACTGGGCACGGTGGCAGTACTGAAAACGTAACTCGCTGGTTATGTAACGTAGTTACCATTAGAGGGAGATTTTGTTTTGTGTCCTCTAAGGCAAGTCTACAAGTCAATGCCTGTGAAGACAGGGTCTGTACAGTAATGGTAATAGATACTGAGTAAATCCTTTATTTTCACATGAATAAAACAACGCTAGATAATACTGATTTATGCTCAAAACTACCTGGCTAACTGGAGCCTAAACTGAATGGGGAAAGCCATTTGATTCTCAGCCCTTTCTGTTCTGCCCTAATGTATATTTACAGAATGTTCTTATGGGTTTCGCCTGTCTTTACTTCTGTATGACTCAGTTTCCCCAGTACTTTCTCAGTCCTGCAGCTCATCCTCTTAAGTACTTGATATGAATGTAGACACAAATGCAAATGCCAGTGGCCCCTTGGCCCCGCAGTGGAGTGATGGTAGTGAGCTTTCTCAAGGCCACTCCTAGGGCTTCGCTGAAAGTCATCAGAAACTGCAGGGAATTCAGAGAGTCTGTTCAGTGTGACCTTGAGAAACATTGATAAAGTCAGCTTCTGGTCTGGAGAAATGCTGTTGTGTGTGTGTTAGAGATTGCCTAGCTCAAGAGAGCCTAAACAGTGCTGTTAAATATTCCAATGACCTCTTGCATCCTTTTTGAACTCATATAAAGCACCAACGGTTTCCCGCGTTCTTACATGTGATACTTTGCTTCCCTGCTAGACACACGTCTGTATCCAGCAAACTGCCCTGGAGCTGGTCGGCCGAGGCATCGAGGTTCACATCGTTGCCGATGCCACCTCCTCAAGAAGCATGATGGACAGGATGTTTGCTCTTGAGGTACTTGCTCTACTTAAAAATAAGTTCTTCATCGAGTTTTCTGAATAATTACAAGACTTGGATATTTAGCAGTCCCTAATATTTTGCCTTTTAAACCATAGCTTGGTCTCAGCATATCAAGGCCATTGCTTTTCAGAGAAGCAACTGTGCACTAACTGGCCGTTCAGTTACAGTCTTACAGTTTTTCCTTGGGATTAGATTTCTAGAGATGCTAAAAATTCCTTGATAGTTTTATGGTCACTTTACTGCAGTGTTCAACATGAGCTACTTGAGATGTCTCAAGTAGCCGGGACTGAATTTTATAGGATCGCAGTCGGTTCAGGCAGGTTAACTCAAGCAACAGCTAGCCCCAGACTCTGGCAGAAGGGATCCAAGTCTGAGTAGCCTTTTCTAAGTGAGTGCCTCCTGGCTGACACTGGATCAGCTGTTCTTTATCAGTGTTGCCTAATAACCATCTGAACTAAGCCCCCTCTGTTCCACGACTGTTGAGGCTAGCACTTAATCCTGGGGAGGGTTTCACTCCAGAAGGTGTGTGTGTCTCCCTCTCAGACTTATCATATCTAATTCACCAATAAGTTTGAATGTATATATGGATCTAATTTCTGAATTGTTAAACTACTTACTTTTTTTTATTAAGAATGATCAGTGCAGGGCTAGCAAGATGACTCAGAAGGTAAAAGAGCTTGGTGAAGAAACCTGGTGACCTGAGTTCAATTCCCGAATCCCACAGTGAAAGGGGAGAAATTAATCTTGAATGTTACCCACTGACCTCTCCATGCACACTGAACAATGTGTGGACGTGTTCATGCACACACACACACACACACACAAACTCGAAGCAATTTTAAATAAATGCCGAAGGGTTTGTTGTTGTCATGAGATCATACAGTACTCTGGGTACAAACTGACTTACGCATTGTTCTCTGTCGGAACTGCGTCAGCTCTGTAGCCCAGAGTGCCATCAAGCATTCAAAAGGAATGGACAGAAGAGGAAAGGCCACGGGCAACAGGCCATAGGTAGCAGCCTGGTTGGCCTCCCTTCTTGGTTTTCCTCTAGAGAGTAGGATCCCTGTTGTTATTATGGATAGAAGTTTGCTGTTTATTTATTTCAGTATTTATACTTATTTCAGCATTTCATGCAATGTTTTTTGAGCATATTCAATTCTCTCCAGCATCCCCCGACTTGCCACTCTTTCCATTTTCGAATCTCTTCCCATCCAAGTTTGAGATTACTTGTTTTGTTAAGTCCTTTGCCTGTCAAGTTCAGTTTGTTGGAGTTCAGCCCTGCAGTGTGATCTCAAACTCACCTTTCTCGTGGTAACTATCAAATGCCAGTGGCTCCTCAGCTAGTTGTGGAATTGCGTGTCCACCTTCCCCTCTCTATGCTGGGATTTTATCTGTCTGGGGCTTACGCAGTTCTCTTTTGTGGTATTAAAATCACTGTGAGTTCACTTGTGCATTTCCCTGTGTTCCTAGAAAATACTACGTCCTTGATGCTGTCCACCACTTCCCACTCTTCCAGCCTATCCATCCTTTCTCCTCAGAGACCCCAGAGCCTTGGGGTGAGGAGCCTGAAACCATTGTCTGATAGGTAGAAGTTTAGTTTGTTAAGCTGTCCCCATGCAGATTGGAAATACTGGTTTTTCTGGCTTTTAGTGAGTGGTGCTTCTTCTCCTGGCAGCAAAGATCGGTAAGTTCTCCTTCAGGCGTGAGTTCATTAGGACTCGCTTTTTAGGCTTTCTTATTAAGCTGAGATTTTACAGCTGCTGTCAAGCGGACCATCTCTCATCCGGCAGCTATCTTCAGCTACCTGCACAGGGGAAACTGTATTGTCATGGTAATGCTCAGACTTTGAAGTATTTCAAAGCCACACAAACTAAACAAAGCCTTGTTTGCTGTGAAGATATTTCTAGGACGTTCCTCCTACATTCATATGGATTTTATTTATGTCTTTATTCTTCTCTCATACATTACATTCCGACCTGTGTTTCCCCACCCTCCATCCCTCCCAGGCCCTCCTCCCACTCCCCCAGACCCACTGCTCTTCCCATTTCCTTTCAGAAAAGAGCTGGCTTCCCAGGGATATCAGCTGAATGCAGCCTGATGAGCAAGACTAGGCACACACTCTCATGTCGAGGCTGGATGAGACAACCCAGCAGGAATAAAAGGGACCCACAGAAGGCAAAAGAATCAGAGACACTCCCACTCCCACTGTTAGGAGTCTAACAAAAGCCCCGAGCTAAACGACCACAGCCTGTAGGCAGAGGGCCTAGTGCTGTCCCGGCAGGCTCTGGTTGCCGCTTCAGTCTCTGTCATGAGCCCTGCTCTGTTGATTCTGTGACCCTGAGACATCTACAAAAGGACAGAAAAAGCCTGCAGGTGAGGTCAGGTGATGTGTGCAGTGCCTGCAATGAGGTCAGGTGACCTGCAGGTGAGGTGAAGTCAGGAGATGTGTGCAGTGCCCGCAGGTGAGGTCAGGTGATGTGTGCAGTGCCCGACAGTTTGTCTGCTGCTCCCCTTCATTGTATCTTGCTGTAGAGGACATGCAGTTTGTCTCTCCAATTTTGGAGAAGATGCTTTTTTATTCTGTGAACTGAAAGTTAACAGCAACATGGCCAGCGCCTCTTCTTCTTCATTCCTTCAGAGCAGAACTACTGCAGACAATCCTTATCCGTATTGCCTGTTACATTCATTTCCCTTGCAAGATGAATAATTAGTAAGCATAAGGCCTGTGGCCTGGACTTTATTTACTGAGTGTTTCCTTGTATGTACTCGTCATCTGTTGGGGAGTGTCACCTTAGAGTAAATGATGTTCATAATCACATGATAGATTTCTGTACCACTGTACACTTACCTGATTTTGTCAGATCACAGAATTGCAGAATGAATGGAGTAAATCCTCTCTTGAACTAGGTGCCTCTGTAGTTGTAGGTGTTGCTTGAATGTGAAGTAGGTTGGATACTCCATTCCTGGCCTAGACAGTTTTACATGTGTACACAAAGGAGCCTTCCTTTATCATTGCCCCAGTTGGACTGCCTGTGCAAGCATAAGGAGGGGTCCTCCATGGCCTAATGCCCGTTTTAGCTCTGGAGAGAAAGTGTGGGCACGACCCCAGAAGCTGTTGCTACTGTCTGCTTAGGTTCCTCCCAGGTTGGGGAGGGCAAGCTCTGTGCACACACCCAGGATCCTGTTCTAAAAACTTTGCCACACCTTCCTTCTCATCTGGGTTCTTTCCTTAGTTATTTTTAAACCCTCAGTCTGTAAGGAGCACTGTACACCTCAGTGTGACCAGCTTTATGCACCACCAAAGATTGCTAGGGTAGACGGACAAGACTATGGTTCGTACAAGGCCATGACTTCTTCTAAGGTTCCTGCAGCAGATGCTTCTTGTGATAGCCATTTGCCCTTTACTCCCGAGTGTCTTACTACTGATTACTACAGAGAGTGGTCCTCTGCCGTGGGATTATCCCCTCCCCTTCCTTCCCCCTCCTTTGCCTCCTTGAGTTTTTATGGTTCTGCTGGAAAAGTCATCCTGTCAGGAACAGTTCTGGTGGGCAACTTTACATAGTTACTGATTTTATAACCTTCTTTAATCATTCTAAAAAGTTCATAATGACAGAAAAGATGGAGATTCCATTATTCTCTGGGCAGATTCTCAAACCTCTCTCATGGCCCTTCACTTTTGCCAATCATTCCTAAACCAGAGGATTCTTAATTATGCCAAGTCCTTAGGTGTTGTTTTCTGCAGTCTGAAAAGAAGAATTTAAGAACCTTTATTTTATTAATGCAATCAAACTTCTATTTTACATAGTTGGAGAGCAAATTAGCAATAAAATAGTCTGGATAGTTATAACTATACCCATAGTAGAGATTATTTTTTAAATAAATAGGTACCAAATGACAGTTGTGCCAGGTGAAAGTACTAACATGCTCCCTGGCTCCTGTTTTGATTACACTGCACGGGGTGAATGCAGATGAGTTCCCTCTTTTGCTCTTGGTGTTAGAAATGAGAAAACAAAAGAACAAAAACAAAACCCCAAACCACAAGAGATTATCAAAGCTTGAAGCCAAAAGATGTCCGCATTGGAGGGAGTGAACAGAGGTGAAGTGTTCCAGCCCTGAGAAGTGTGCACATCTGGCATGCTGGATCCTAACTCGGTTTCTGTTGCTATGATAAACACCATGACCAAAGCAAAATGGGGAGGAAGGGGTTGATTTCATCTTAACTCCATAACACAGTTGTCCCTAGCAAGAACTCAAGTCATAGCCTAGAGGGAACTGGAGCAGAGGCCAGTGAGGAACATTGTTTACTGGCTTACACAGCTTGTCTTTAACATAACCTAGGGCCACCTGATCCAGAGTGGCACCACCCACGGTGCAGTGGCCTTCCAACATCAACCATTAATCAAGAAAATGCTCCAGAGACTTGCCTAGGAACCAGTCAGATGGAGACACTTTCTTTATTAAGTTTTCCTCTTCCCAGAAGACCCCAGCTTGAGTATCAAGTTGACAGAAATTGCTGGCACACATGGGGATATGACTTCTACCAGTGTCCTCTCTCTGCTCATGTTTACATCATTAGCCTGGTAATCTAGTACCTACAGATCTTGACGCTGGCTCCCTGGCTCCCTTTAGTGATATCTAACCCATTACTAATACGAAGAAGATGGGTTCGTGATACATCTGGTTTTGAAACCTTTCTCCATCACTGAATTTATTGCTATGGCAGAGAACCATTGTTATAGATGACAACCCTAGTTATTGTCCAATGGTTCTGCTGTTTTTAAATCACCTCCATTTTCTAGCTCACGTCTTGTTTCTGTTTTCTAGCGTCTTGCTCGAACTGGGATCATCGTGACCACCAGTGAGGCCATTCTGCTACAGCTGGTGGCTGACAAAGATCACCCGAAATTCAAGGAAATTCAGAACCTAATTAAGGCGAGTGCCCCTGAGTCTGGTCTGCTCTCCAAAGTATAGGATACTTGAAGATCGGGATCCCCGACAGGACGGCAAGCCCGAGGAGCGCTTGTCTCTGCTAAAACTAAAATGTTAAGTCAACAGCAACTCCTCCTTTGCAGCTCTTAGTAACACTTAACTGGCTAGACCTTTGGGTACAAGCATTTAGTTCTGATGTCAAGGCTTCAGGTGCTGCTTATCTTCTTTGTTTCTTAATGGGCTTTTATTTATTATTCAAATTACAATGGAGGTGCCTGTTTTGTCTACATCATATACTCTGACCATATCTTTCCAAAGTGCTCCCTCTGGTGAAGTTTTCTTAAATTGTGTACTTTACAGAAATAAAACACATCTGTCATAATGATCTGACTTTTCTATAGTTGTGAAACATCTCTTGTAATGTCGGTGTAGATGCGGTGTTTTCACTTCCCAGGCTGCCGGGCGACCGATTCCTGCGTGAGAACTGACCAACAGGACAATGGTTGTCACCTACGTCTCTCACAGTGTAGAGTTGCTGACTGAGTGAGGTGCATTGATTTAACCAGAGCAAATTATCTTCCCTGTTGGGTATCCATCTCGACTGCGCTGCTTTTCTTATTCCTGTTGCCATCTTTGTGGATTTCCTTCCTCTGGCTAGCGATCTATGCTAATGTTCTTCTTCCACTGGACGTTTTACATGCTCGTTGGTTATTTTAATTTTGTGAACAGATGGGAGTGATTTGCAAGGCTGGATAACTGACAGGGTTCCCCGGACATAATGCCTTTACAGTCTTTCTGAGTGCATGTTTTGGTACACACGGGAGTTAGTGGAGAAGTAAACACTACGTAAAATGTAGTTTTAAAATGTCCATGTTTCCCTTTGTGTTTTTCTCTCCCTGCCATTCAAACATTGTTACTGCTGACGTCATCAAAGTGACTTGGTAGGGATAATACTACGGTCATTGTTAGACCATCAGTAGGTTTATTTTCACTTAATACTTACTAGTGCTTAAAAACTTTTTAAAGTGTGTTGTGATATGTGGATCATTACTCTCTTTGTATTAAATTAGAGAAAATATATTACATGGTGAAATTGTTTTGTTTCCTGTGACTCCATGAATACTATAAGGAACTCTAGTGACTTTTCAGAGGTAGCAAATTTAATACTTATAATCATACAACTCATGGAAGCTTTCAAAGGAGGAGAATCCTTTGCAGTCCCAGACTGATGGAGTTGTTACAGGGCCTTCCTGTTGGAGCTGTAGGAATGTGTTTTGTTCTTTGAGCCTTTTAAGACATCACAGCCTAGTGTCCTTGGGTGTGCTCAGATGTTTGCTTTAGAATAATGACTCTCAACCTCTGGGTCACCATGCTTTGGGGATCTAACGATCCTTTTATAGGGTTTGTTTATCAGATATTCTGTGTATCAGGTATTTACATTACAAATCATGACTAGCAAAATTACAGTTATGAAGTAATGATGAAATAATTTTATAGTTGGGGTCTTCACAACATGAGGAACTGTACTAAAGGGTCTGTCGTAGCATTAGGAAGATTGAGAACCGCTGCTCTAGAAAATGAGAAAGAAGCATCATAAAATTGTCTACCTTTTAAAATAATTTCTAATAAATGTGACCTAGTGCTTTTCATACTTTTATTATCTGGAGAGCTTGTTAAAATACTGATTTTAGCTTTTTTCTTCATTTAAATTAAAAAACAAAATGGCGTTGCCACCAGTGAAGCAAGGTTTTAATTTAGAATGGTTTGCTTCCCTTGTGTCCACACCTCTCCCATCTCAGTGAGAATCCATGGCAGCGAAGCCTCGTCACAGCTGAAACCAGCTCTGTGACCCTGGATTACTGTCCTTTGGAAACAATGTCTGAGAACAACAGACTGTTTTCTTCTCAATTCTAGAGAGGTGTGGGGC
Source organism: Microtus oregoni (assembly GCF_018167655.1). NCBI lineage: Eukaryota > Metazoa > Chordata > Mammalia > Rodentia > Cricetidae > Microtus > Microtus oregoni. The sequence continues at coordinate 1,363,886 of NW_024544728.1, read as the reverse complement.
TCACTGTGCTGACATCAAAGCTGTTCTGGCAAAGCCGTGATCTTTCTGGAGCCTGTAAAGGGGATGATCAAGATTCAGCAGCTCCATGCTTCTAGAATCCACTCGGGTTTTTGTTTTTGATTTTGGTTTTGTTTTATTTGTTTGTTTTTACCATTACCGCCATCTTCTCAGGCAGCGAGTGTGGGTCTAGTCCCAGGTCCCTTCTGACTTCCTCCTCCTGCCTGGCCTAAGATCTCCTGTGACTCAAGGTCCCTGATTAGCAACCTTTTTCCACCTGCAGCCTTAACACCCTTTGGCCCTGTAGCACGGTTCCAGGCTCCAGGGATAAAGACACGGGTATCTTCAAAGGCCATTGTCGTCACACAATGTGAACTGAATTATTTCAACTGTATCAGGGCCGGGAATGTAACTACGCGGAGGCTCAGAACAATTGTGAACTCTGCCTTCAAGAAGGCGGCAAGGCTTTTACTTTATGATTATAGGAAAACTGAACTGATTGTAATACATTAAGCTTTGGAACAGAAGTGTCCATAACTCTGTAGGATGGTGAAATCCTTTTTATTGACATAAATAAAGAACATAAGGATGTAAGCAAGAAGGGTCTGGTGTATTGAATCTCAAGGGGCCTGGGAGCAGTATGAGGTTCCTTATGGAAATACACAATGTCTGTGCAAACTTAATCTAAAATTAAGCTGGTAACTTACTCCAGCCAGGAAACCCAATACTCTGTTATGTTCACTGAAATAGCACATTTCTCTATTAAAGTGGGTTACTTTCCCTTGCAAAATTGATATTTGGGTTAGTATGACTTTATAGCTGAGGAGAATGATGAAGACCCCACTCAGAGGTTCATTTTGGTTCTGTCACTGCAGATTTTAGGGAGTGTTTGGACCACAGCGATGGCTTTTCCAAATGTGTACAGTACGAGAACCAGCTATGTGTCTCCAGCCTGTGCTTTTCACTTCATCGGCAATACTAGGAGGTCATCAAAGTGGAGGAACAGTAGACCAGCCTGGGAGAGGCCCATGCTCATGGGTGTACCCTTCTGCTTTGATGAGCCAAGCTCCTGGGCTGTGCCCTCTGGCAGCTTTGGGCAGGTGGAGGGGAGGGGTGCTCTCCTTCTATTCCTGTTTCTGTGCTATGTACTCAGTCTCTGTTCTTGATAGCTTTCTTAAAAGCTTATCTTCCTAAATAACTTGAAGAAAAGAATAGCAAACAGTATGAAAATAGTAATTATTTTAATCACCAAGTAATCTTAAATAGATTTCCCCATGAAGAAAACTGGAATGACTGGTTTAGCTCTCAGTGAACAGTGCTGTAGCTGTTAAACTCTTGATTTGAAAAACATCAACCCACCAATTATCACAATATATAGCAGTTATATATTGCATATATATTATATACATATATTTGTATATTATGTATAGATAGAATTAAGATGATTTTTTTGCGTATTTGGACTTGACTCCTAAAATTCTTACCTGTGTGTTCTTTTACATTAGTTTTACTTACTGTGTATGACAAATAAGAAACCATCTTACCAACAACGTTTAATTTTAGGACACAATGCTTACGATTTGCTGAGAAGAGATGTTAAGTGAACTCACCACATGTCCAAACATGAGAAATACTGAGGATTCTGTTTGTTTTTATTGCATGTATATTTTGTTGGCCATGGGGCAGAGACCCCAGGACCATTTGCAAAATCAAAGTCCGAATTTGAGAGTTTTTATTAAGCCAGCTGGAGGCTGCCTGGAGGGCGAACTATTCTCACAGAGGAGTCCCGACTGCTTTCTGCAAGGAGCTTTTAAAGGCAAAACCCCTATCCTGGTGGCCAGTTGCAGGCAAGGAGAGCAAGCAAGCAGTTTAACAGAAGCAGAAAGCAGCAGGGGTAGGGTTGGATGGTTTTTTTAAGGTACTTTCCTATAGGAGAGAGTAGGGGTAGGGGGTTCAGTTCTGAGTCAGACCTTAAATGACTACATCAGGAAAAAGATGGAGGAGCCTCATCCCCATTACAGTGTCGGTGGTATGCATGACTGTATAAATATGTTCCAGTATGTGTCGTGCACGTGTGGAAGGGTGTATGTCATTGTGTGTGCAGGTGTATGTGGAAGCCTGACACGGATGTCTGCCGTTTTCCTCTTCCTCGGTCATTCTCTACTTTATTCTTGACGGCAGATCCCCTCAGCTGTACCCAGCCCTCACTGATTGAACTGTTCTAGCTAGCCAGCTTACTCTTGGAATCCCACTCTGCCTTTCTAGAGCTGGAATTACAGGCAAGCCACCATGTTCACCCAGAGTTTGCTTGGCTCAGGGGGCAAGCACTTTATCAACTGAACCATCTCCCCAGACCTGATGATCAACCTATTAATAGCTTTGTGGTTTTATTGACAGTGTATACATTGATGGGGGGAGCATTAAATAAACCCTGCTTCTACTTGCCAACTGTATTTTGAGTTCTTGTCAATATTGTGCTAGAAGCATATACTAGAGCAATAAGGTAAAATGAAAAAAAAGATAAATGGATATGAAATTTTATAAAAACTATCTCTATTTACAGATGATATATTATACATTTGATATTTCCACAATTTTACTAGAAAGCTTCTATAAAATGATAAATTCTTCAGTGTAGCAAGATACAGAATTAACTTACACAAATCAATCTTTTATATACACTACCAAAAACCATAGAGGAAGAGATCATGGACATATTCTCATTCACAGTAGCCTCAAAGAAAATAAAATATCTAGTAATAAACCTAACCAAGGAAGTGAAAGACCTCTACAGTGAAAATTTATAAACTCTAAAGAAAGGCGTGAGAAAATGGTAAGCTGTTTCATGCTTGGGGGTTGGTAGAATCAATATAGTGAAAATTACCATTTTATCAAATGGTGTATATTGATTCAAAACAATCCCAATGATAATCCCCATCTTACTTTTTACAGAAGTGAAAAAAAAAATCTAAAACTCATGTAGAACCAGAAAAGACCCAGGATAGCTAAAACAATCCTAAAAAAGAATAATGCTGGAGGTATCACCATTCCAGATCTCAGATGCATTACAGAATCGTAGTAAGTAAAATAACATAGCACTGGCACAAAACCAGACATGTACATCAATGGAAGAAAACTGAAGACTGAAACACCTAACTTCAGTCATTTAATATTGGATAAAGATGCCAAACTCATACTCTGGGGAAAGAAACCATCTTCAATAAATGATACTGGGATAACTGGATGTTCACATGCAGAAGAATCAAACTAGACATATGTATCATATTGCATAAAATCTAAATATAAATTGGTCAAAGAGGTAAATGTGAAACCCTAAACACTGAAATTGCTGAATGAAAACCTAGGCACTACCCTGCATATATACCTGTAGGAAAGGACTTCCTGGAAAGGATCTAATTTGCCTGAGAATTAAGGCCAATGATTGACAACTAGGACTTTATAAAATTAAAACGCTTCTCCCCAGCTGATGAAACAATGAAATAAAAAGGAAGCCCACAGAATGGGAGAGAATCTTTGCTATCTACCTGACAAAGGATTAACACCCAGAATACATAAAAAATTAGAAAACAATAAGAAAACGAAACAACAACAAAGACAAAAAAATTTACTCAAATGGCCTATTTAAATAAAATGATGCCTCAAACTTCAGCAGGGTGATGTGGGAGGTGATGTATGCTGTGACTATGCTTTATTGCCATTGGTTAATGAAGAAGCTGCTTTTGACCAATGACTTAACAGAGTAAAGCCAGGCTGAAAGAGATATAAACTGTTCCTTCAACCGTAAAGAAAAGTGAAATTGCAGGTAAATGGATGGAACTTGAAAACATATTAAACAAGGTAACCCGGACCCAGAAATGCATTCATCTCATGTTCTCTGTCATCCGAGACACCTGGCTTCAAATTTTTAGAAGTGATACATATTGTGATGTAACTGCAGAAACCATGAAAGAAAAAAAAAAAAGTTGATGCAGTAAGGGAGCAGCTGTGAAGGGATTGGCAGATGGCAGGGTACACATGACCTACTGGGTGAAATAGAGAAATTGGTAGGGGAAAAATCTCATTAAGGGTAGGAAAAAGAGATAAATACAGAAGATGGGGGAGGAGGGTCAAAATCACAGAATGTCTGTAAATGTCATAAGGATCATATTGTTAACTACTTAGAACCACCTAAAATACACACAGGTTGATGTATTTGTATACATATCTGCTTTACCTGCTCTCTTGCTGTTTGGGCTGACAGTGCTTCCTCCAAGAGCCAAAGATGACCTAATGGAAACCCTAACACCAGGCTTAAGAAACTTCTTTTTACTTGTTTGTCAGGACTGTCCGAGAGACTATCAAAACACTACAGGGTATTTCTATTGCTTTTTCCCCAGGAATGGAAGATGAGTCCCTACTATTGACCACAGCATGTACTTCAGACACAGGGCCCAGGGGTTCCTGAGCCAGAACTGACCTGAAAGCCTCCTCCCCAATGACTAGCTTTCATGGAACCAGAAGTTGCCATTCAAGCTTTCAAAGAAGGGTAGGTACCAGCAGTATTACCAAGCTGTGATGTCTATGAACCACAGCAATGACCAGCATAGCACAATAGCCCTAAGAGTGAAGTAGTGGTACCCATACTTTGGCTCTATGAAATATTACTCTAATCATTCTTTGTCAGTAAAAGTGCAGTCAAATATTGGGGTAAGAGCCTGAAAGAGAAGCAGAGAGACCATTACTCTTCCCTACCTGCTCTGTTGCTTTCTCCAAACAGTGCACATAATTGCTTTCCACCCCGCCTTACTACTTCATCTCCTATGTGTCTTCAGTCTTCCAAAACATCTGTGATTAGTTTTGGTCAGCTAATGGCTGACTCCACTACTAGTGGTGTAGTAGTAGGAGCGGCGGGCTACGTTCCGGCACCTGGCCGCCCACACGGCTAGCTTTACCTGAAATAATTACACGGAAACTGTATTCATTTAAACACCACTTGGCCCATTATATCTAGCCTTTTCTCGGCTAACTCTCGCACCTGGACTAGCCCATTTCTAATAATCTATGTAGCCCAAGAGCTGGCTTACCAGGAATGATCTTAACCTGCGTCTGCCTGGAGTGGGAGAATCATGGCGACTCCTTGACTCAGCTTCTTTCTCCCAGCATTCTGTTCTGTTTACTCCACCCACCTATGTTTTAACCTATGAGGGCCAAGCAGTTTCTTTATTGCTTAACCAATGACATCAACAGATAGAAAGATGACCCTCCTCCATCATAGTGGAGTTCTGACTCCAAGCAAACTTTGTCAGAGTACCACCAAAGTATCACTGAACGGCTTTATCCATCAATTGGACCTGTGACCCACTCAACAGAAGAAATCTGTGCCTGGGATTCTGGCAACCTAGCCTACTAATCAGGGCGAGTGACGTCTGGGACCTTAGAGGAAACCACCACTTTACTAACCTACATGATCACTACGATACTCTGAATGTTTGTCCTTAGACCCACAGGTAAGTGTAGTTCTTGCCCTTCAGCAAGGAAACTTCTCTTTGCAACAGGTGGAGATTGTTACAGAAAACCACAACCCATTGAAATGCAGAGTTGAGGCACCCAGCCCCAATGGGTACATCTACAATACAATTCCCAAACCTAAGTTTCAGGGATCATTGGGGAAGAGGGGCTGAGGAAATCAGGGAGTTTGCTGGTGTATTGTGACTCCTAGGAATATCAGAAGCTTTACCTATAAGGTCTCTCCAACATGGCTGCCTAAACATGACCAGAATAAGGACAACAATACAGATTATTACATGAATGGGGCAAATCCCACAATCCCCCTGCCTTATACAAAGAATTTTAGGCAACAAAAGAATGCTAAAAGTGGTGGAATTAAAGGCTTCCTCAGAGAAGAACACACCAATTAATAATCCAATACCAAATTGTCAGTTTCGAAAACAAATACGTAACTTTATACCAACTTATCAAGTTGTACTTACGTAATTATGAATATGTATGTTATGTATGTAAAAGCAATTAATCAAAAAAGAGGCTATTAATTTTAAAGAGCAAGGGGGCATATATGGAAGGGCTTGGAGGGAGGAAACATAAAGACAAAATGATGTAATTGTGATATAATTTCAAAAATTAAATAATTTTAAAAGGGAGCAGCTCTGCTTTTCCTGAAAGATGGCGTTAAAGTGTGAAACATCTTTGCCTCTGAAGGAGAGTGTTGTGACTTTGAAGATGGGAGAGGAAGAGCAAAATTGTGGCCCTTGGGTTTAGTGGCCCATGTATTTAACCCCAACAGAGACAGATAGATCTCCAAGCTTAAGACCAACCTGATCTACATTGTGAGTTCCAGAGTGAGGGGGGAAATGTGGGTGGCTGTCTTGATGGAATAGCAGCCTTCATGGAAACAAGCTGCAAAGAAGCTCTGTTGAACCCCACAGAATCTTTATTTACTTGAAGGAACACAGGAGGAAGTTCATCCTCGGAGACTAGAAAGGAGGCAAGTCTGCTTGGTACCTCCATTTCCCTTTCTGAGACCTGAGCAGATAATCCAGCCTTTCTCGGTCAGTTTTAATTTGGGTTCTTGGGAAGATTTGGGATGATCTCTGAGTCAACCTTTATACACTAGCCCCTCTTTGAGGCCTTGTTCAATTAAGAAGACAAATGGCATAAAACCTGCAATGGGAAGAAGCTAGAGGGTAGGAAAGACTGAACAAGGTGGCCTTTTTCTATGTGGCTACAGAGACTCTTAACACTTAGAAAAAGAATTTTCAGGTGTAGCCTATTGGGGGAAAATGAGCATCTGTACACCTGTAAGTAAACCCCCCCACCTATGCTCTGTAATGAGACTCAACAAACCCATTAGTTAATTGTTTGTTAGTTTATTTTTCCCCAAAGTGAACTTTAGATGGAATTGTGCCTCAGTTTGTCATTGGGACTTCAGTAAAGGAGTAGACGTTGCTTAGTTTCCCTCTGGGAAGGAATTTGAGCAGCAGGGGGTACATACCCATGTGTATGCTGGTGTGCTGGTGCCAGGGGAGTCCAAAAGAAGGTGTGGGATCCCTGGAGTTGGAGTTCCAGGTGGGGATAAGCTGCCCCATACAGGAACCAAGCTCAGGTTTACTGTAAGAACATTATACGCTCTTAACCACGGCACTATCTCTCTGGCCCCTGAAAGGAAAGTTTTGTGGTTTTAGTTCTTCTTCAAGCATCTTGAATCTCATAATAAATATCTACACCCTTTGCCAGCAGCACATTGATGTGCAGATTCCCCTTAGTGTCATCCTGTGTTTACACCAGCCAGATTGTACGCTCGATAAACGCGTGTGTTCTTGGTTTATCCTGTGACAGCGATGTCTGCGTTCTTCCGAGACCATCTGCCCTGCTAGTTGCGTGATTGCTAGCATAAAGAAAAGCCTAATAGACAGTATGGTGACAGTGGGATTTTGATGTTTTTCTCATCATCCTAATAATAAAGAAAAGTAAGAAGGAAACAAAACGCATGGTGTCAGCAGATGCAAGTCAGATGGTCTCCTCGCAATTAGTTACCCGTTAGTTTCCAGCCCCCCCCCCCACCTCCGCACTCTGTTCTGTTAATAACACAGCACTTTTGCCTCGTAGGGTAGCTTTCTGTAGTTTTCATCACGTAAAACAGTCAGCGTGGAGCGCACCTGTCATAGATGAAGCTTCGTGTCTTGATGTAATTGTTATTTGCGCTGTGTATGTTCCTGGCCTCCGATCTGTTCTTTGTTCTTGCAGCTGTTTCCTTGCTCAGCAGTTCCTCCCACCTCAGACAGCAAGGGCAAGAAACGAGGCGCTGTGTCTCAGAACCTATCGTTAATACACCGGCATCCATTGCTAATAAATATTGAATGTGTGCAGCTTTGAACTGAGTCTCTGTAAGATGCAAATTTTGCTTTTGAAATAGCCCGTTCGGCAGCCCCAACTAAAAATATGGCTTGCTCATAAATTAAAATATTGGAAATCTGGGGACGTTTCCCTAAAAATGAAAATCCTAGATACATGAGATAAATTGACGAAGAAAGCAAACATGTTTGCTATCATTCCAATTTTAGTACCTGTTGCATTGTGTGTGTGCATATATGTATGTATTGTGTGTGTACATATATGTATGTATTGTGTATACATATATGTATGTATTGTGTGTACATATATGTATGCATTGTGTGTACATATATGTATGCATTGTGTGTGTACATATATGTATGCATTGTGTGTACATATATGTGTTATTGTGTGTACATATATGTATGCATTGTGTGTACATATATGTATGTATTGTGTGTACGTATATGTATACATTGTGTGTACATATATGCATTGTGTGTGCATATATGTATACATTGTGTGTACATATATGTATGTATTGTGTGTACATATGTGTATGTATTGTGTGTACATATATGTATGCATTGTGTGTGCATATATGTATGCATTGTGTGTACATATATGTATACATTGTGTGTGTACATATATGTATGCATTGTGTGTGCATATATGTATACATTGTGTGTACATATATGTATGTATTGTGTGTGTACATATATGTATGTATTGTGTGTCTTCATCCTTTTGGATAATTTGGTAAAACATGCAAGTACTCTTTGCCCTGTGAGGTCAGCAATTTATTCCTCCAGCTAGCCAGGGACATCTTAAATAGAAGACTGAGTAACAAACAGGAGTGTGTTTCAAAGGCAAGTGACACCGTTTGTCTCCAAAGTCAAAAATAGAATCACCGGAATAACTGACAGAGAAGAGAGAGAGAGAGAGAGAGAGAGAGAGAGATTTCCCTTCTTGTGCTGGAGGAGAGGCCCTTTGAAGGATTTAAAGTGAAAGCATTAAACTTGCTGATCACTTTTAATAGCTTTTCACCCTTGGAAATGTCTTTTTCTATTGAAAATATTTTTTACAGACAATATATTCTGATTACCATTCCCCTCCGCCAGCTTCTCTCACATCTGTCTTGACTCAACTCCCTACCCACTCAAATCCACACCCTTTCCTTCTCTCTCATTAGAATGCAAACAGGTATCTAAAAAATAAAAATAAGATAAAATAAAAACAAACAAGGAAATGATAAAGCAAGAAAACTACTAAAATAACAACAGTCAAAGAAAAAGTACCCCCCCACACACACATACACACACACACACACACATACATACCAAGTACCCCCCCCACACACACACACACATACATACATACATACCAAGTACCCCCCACACACACACATACATACCAAGTATCCCCCCCCCACACACACACATACATACCAAGTACCCCCCCACACACACACACATACCAAGTACCCCCCCCACACACACACACATACATACCAAGTACCCCCCCACACACACACACATACATACCAAGTACCCCCCCCCCACACACACACATACATACCAAGTACCCCCCCACACACACATACATACCAAGTACCCCCCCCACACACACACACATACATACCAAGTACCCCCCCCCCACACACACACATACATACCAAGTACCCCCCCCCCACACACACATACATACCAAGTACCCCCCCCACACACACATACATACATACATACCAAGTACCCCCCCACACACACACATACATACCAAGTACCCCCACACACACACACACACATACATACCAAGTACCCCCCCCCCACACACACATACATACCAAGTACCCCCCACACACACACATACATACATACCAAGTACCCCCCCACACACACACATACATACCAAGTACCCCCCACACACACACATACATACATACCAAGTACCCCCCCACACACACACATACATACATACCAAGTACCCCCCCACACACACACATACATACCAAGTACCCCCCCCACACACACATACATACATACATACCAAGTACCCCCCCCCACACACACATACATACCAAGTACCCCCCACACACACACACATACATACATACCAAGTACCCCCACACACACACACACATACATACATACCAAGTACCCCCCCCACACACACATACATACCAAGTACCCCCCCCCACACACACACATACATACCAAGTACCCCAACCCACACACACACACATACATACATACCAAGTACCCCCCCACACACACACATACATACCAAGTACCCCCCCACACACACACATACATACCAAGTACCCCCCCCACACACACATACATACCAAGTACCCCCCCCACACACACACATACATACCAAGTACCCCCCCCCCACACACACACATACATACCAAGTACCCCCCCCCCCACACACACATACATACCAAGTACCCCCCCCCCACACACACACATACATACCAAGTACCCCCCCCACACACACACATACATACCACAGAGACACAGAGACACACACATTCACGCAAATAAGAAACATAAAAACACTGGAAACTAGAGAGAAGCACAAAAGACATGTAAGGGAAGAAATGAAATAAATAAATAAAACTAATTCCCAGACAACTTATTATGAAACATGAACTTCCAGCAGAATGCCATTGGGTTCATTTTTGTATTGACCATCTACTGCTGGGCATGAGGTCTTTTGTTTGTTCGCGTGCTTATTTGTTTGTTTGTTTTTGTTTTTCGAGACTGGGTTTCTCTGTAGCTTTGGAGCCTGTCTGGGCTGTCCTGGAACTCATTCTTGTAGACCAGGCTGGCCTCGAACTCACAGAGATCCGCCTCCCAAGTGCTGGGATTAAAAGCATGCGCCACCACCGCCGGACTGGGGTCTATTCTTAAGTGTGGTTTGTATAACCAGTAAGACTTCGTTGGAGAAAACTAATTTTTTTCTTGCTAAGCTCTTATCCACTGGAGATCGCTCTGGGTTAGGGATGGAGTTCGTGTCCTCTTTTCCTCCAGCACTGGAATTTCGTCTGTCTTGAATTCACGCAGACCTTTTGCTTGCTGCCATAGTCTCAGTGATTTCCACGCATGTCAGTTCTGCTGTATTTGAAAGACCTTGTTTCTCAGGCTCAGCCACCACCGGCTCATCCATCTCCTCTTCTGTAGGGTTCCCTGACCTCCGAGGGGAGGAATTTTATGGAAACATCCCAATTAGGAATGAGTGTTACACTTGGAGATTTCTCATCCTCAAGTTGAAAACTCTATACCATCTAAATTCTACTGTGGTTCTATGCCCATCCATCAATTAATTGTAAACAGTAAAATTTGTTTCAACAGACATCTTAAAAAAAATGGCTCTCATATTAGGAAATGTTCCTTGGGTACCCGGCACTTGGTGAAAATGAACGTGGTGATCCGCACCCGGTGGTAACTGAGGAACAAAGAGTGTGTGACCTGCCCAGCGCCAACCAGCTGGAAGTAGAAAGGTTAAAACATTAGCCCTAGATTTCCAACTGGAATTTAAGCAGTGGTTCTGTAGTTACTGTTACAGGATGCTATTTTCCTTCTGCCTGTCTGGGAGCCACACAGCTTGTCAGGTGTTAGGGGACCTCTGAGAGAGACTCGCTTTGCTCCTCAATCCGCCGGGGTGAAGTTGTGTGTCAGATGGATGCCCTTTGGGGAGAAGCAGGGATGGCAATGTGGAAGCTCATTACTTCCAATATTTTTCTTGTTGTACTGGACAGACCTGTTTGTAATTTCAGATAAACTGTAGTTTGGTTGTTTTCTCCAGACTTACATTTTTTTTACATTCATTTCTTCAGCAAATTCATTGAGAAATTTGCAAAATGCTAAAGAAATATGCTAAATTCTAATTTTGTCACTATTTTTTTTTTAGAATTGCATTCAAACATGCAATTTTCTTAGCAAGAAACAGTGCCTTCAGCTCATCCAACCTCTGATTTCAGTACTTCCAGTGATGAAAGCTTATTTTATCTGTGTTGAGTAGTCACTGACTTGGACAAATTACTTTATACATATTTTATCTCTTAATAGCTCCATGCTTATCTAAAACCGAAAGCCTTTAGTTCTTCTGAGTATCTGAATATATTATATATTAGCTTAAGGCCAGCGAGCTTATTTAGTGGCATACATGATTATGATCAAAATTAGAATGGATTTATTACTTAACAGTAGTGGAGTGTGTACTATGTTCCTTCCTTGCTCTTTTTTCATACCGAGCTGTGTGATTTGTTTCGAGTAATTAAAATAAAATCAGCCACTATAATGAAACTTTGTGAATTTTCAGGATGAAATGAGACAGTCATATCTGGGATTTAATTTCTCCTTTTTTTGAAGCGATCACTTTACCTGCCACTGTTCTGTGGAGGTGACAGTAGACATGACACTTCTAGATCGGAAACAAAGAACCTTGTTGCTCATGTCTCTGCAAGTAGAATGGGCAGCTCTCTGCTGACTTCCTTTGTTCCCTCATCCACTGGGGTGGAGTTGTGTGTCAGATGGGTGCCCCTTGGGGACAAGGTTGACACTGAGTTTTTCTACCAGACAATAAGTAAACCTTCTCTAGCCTCAAAGTTGTTGTTACCTCAACAGCCAAAGCTCCCCTGTCAGCCCTGAGAAACAGCCTGGGTAGAAGATGTTCAGAGCCTTGAAGTCGGCTCCTATTAAGAGAAGCAGTAGCCCAAGAATTACAGAGGAGTGACTTCTGACAGACAGGGGGTAGTATGCTGAAGCAGACAGGATGGTGCCTGGCAAAAAGGAATAGTTAGTTTAAAAGTTATATGTTTTTTCTCATTTAGGGCCATTTTAGATGGGATGAATATATTGAGATCATTTCTTTTCATGAACTGAAGAACAAATGATCATTACTTCCTAAAGTATAGTCTATAGATGTTTTTAAAAAGAATTGTAATTTCTGAGAAAATATAAATTTTCTAAATTATACTATGTTTAGGTCAGCTTGATTGGCTGATAACTCTCAAAATTGTTTTATTGTTTCCTGTTTAACCCTGAAAATGTCAGCTATATTGAAAAACTTAATAAAGATATAAAGAAAGGAAGGCTTGGATGGGAAAAGTATTACGTAGCTAAAATGCAAACTATAGTTCTGAGAGAGAAGGAGAGAGAGACAGAGAGACACACAGAGAGAGAGACCCAATAAGCTTCCTGCCATTATTTGATAACATTTTGGTTCTAACATTATTATGACTAACTGAAATGTGGAAATAATTCATGTTAGAAATACTTATGTCTCCATTATCCCATGCCACAAGATGATTTGTCATGGACAGGGCATAGTAGGGTAGGTTCTAGAGGAGTTTGGAGACTGGGGAGATGACTCAGCAGTTAAAAGGTTGCGCCTCTTTTCCAGAAGACCCAAATTTGCTTCAGGTTTATGCTGGGACTGCACCACTCATGAACACCGCCTGTTTCCCCCACCCCAGACACATAATAATGATAAAGAATTTTAGGACATAAGGGATAGAATCCAGACAAACATCATCCACTTAGGGTTCTTTAGGATCAGTGTGTGCTGTATATGGATTTGCTTGTTCACTTTCTCAGTACTGCTTGGGGCTTTGTGTTTGTCAGCATTCAGTCACTGTAACAAAATACCTGGTATTGTCACCTCAGAACAAGTTTTGGTCTTGTTTGGTTTTGGCTCATAGTTTTCAAGGTTTCAGTCTGTGGTTAATTGCCTGCCTTGAGTTTGGTCTCGTGGTAAGGCTGTGCATCATGACTGGAGTGTGGGGTGAAGGAAGTACTCACCTCAGAGCCATGATGGAGAAGAGACTGAAGATCCGAATCCCTTTGACATCGTGCCCTGAATGACCTCTGACTTCTAACCAGGACTCAGGAGTGAAATTCCACACGAACAAGACTTCAACGATGAGCTTCAGAAGATTAAATGACATCACAACTGTAGAAGCTTTTGCAGCTCAGCTTGTCTTTATTGTGTTTGGATTTCCTAGCTTAACAGATCAAATATTTCTTCTTTTCTTTGATAGGATAGAAAGTTCACTCTAAGTTCACAGTTGGTTATCGTGTGCATTTATTTGCTCTATGTCCATGTGCATGAACACATGTATGTGCATGTGTGTGGAAACACACACACTTGAGAGCATGAGGAGGTTAGAAGGCAACTTGCCCACGTTGGCTCTCTCCACCACACAGGTCCCAAGGATCAAACTCAGGTCATCAGGCTTGGTGACAAATGTCTTTACCCATGGAGCTGCTATTTTAATGGCCCCACATTTATAGTTTTGAAGGAGTTTATAACATGATGACATGAAGAGCTACATCTGCACTGGGAAAGCCTCGCTTCTATGCAGGTGAAAGACATGGGTATAAAATGTTTACATGGGGCATAAATCAGGCACCTGACTCTAGACTGGAAACTTTGACAAGTGTTCTTTCTCTTTTATCTATTTTAGTTTGCATAACCTGTCAGAGAGTATTTTATCCTCAAACTCAGAGTTAAGTACCTGGCTTTATGTATGTGCTTGGACTTGCAGTATATAAATTCGGTTTTATGAGGGGCACGACTTAACGTTGGGCTTTGAAAAGCATTCTCAGTTGTGAAGCGACCACCTACTATGCCAGAGAGGTGTCTAATGTCTGCTGGGATTGGTTTAGGCACAGTCATTTCTGATGATTGACAGCAGCACTCATCATGCCAAGTGATGTGGAGTTCCTGTGCTCCTAGACACTGCTGAACCTAGAGCCCATAGGGCAATTTTAAAACATGAACGCATGAAATAGAACAGGCCCTGCACAGCACAAAGGAGCATTCTCTTACTGTGTAATGGTCAGCCAGTCACCACTTGGATCCCCGGTTTGCCACAGCAACATCTAGAACCATTTGGAGCTCCAGATCCAACGCAAATGAAAATCCTGTCTGGCAGGTCTGTGGTCCATAAGATTACTATGTAGATTCATTCATCAGCCGTAAGAGAGGTCTTGTTCTAGTTCTTCCTTGATGACAGTTTGTCAGATCATCTTCAGAATTTCACTGTCTAAGTGCTCAGAGGCAGCAGCCAACCGTTTTGCTGTATTTTAGAATTACCTGGAGAATTTTCTTTTTTTTTGTAATTCTAAAGCCCACAGTCCGCATGTATGAAATCTAAACCTCCATGTCTGACACCAGATATGCTTGGCCTATGTTTGTAAGTGCTCTGTGAATCTCGAGCCTTACCCCAGCACCTGGCTGACCAGGACAAGGGAGGACTCTTGGCTCTGAATGATAAGCCATGCTCGAGTTAGAGGCCTGGTAGTGATTTGCCTTTGTTATATAACTGAAAGGCATGCTTCATTTAAAAAGTGAAATACAACAAACCTGCTGAAATTTAACACAACCCTCGGACAATTGCCATGTTTAAGAAGCACAGCTTAATGCTCCAGTAAACTGGACAACTAGTCCCCATTCTTAGGGTTGTGCTGCTGCTGGCTCACATAGCTGTTTTATGTGTGTGACTGTGTGTGACTGTGTGTGACTGTGTGACTGTATCCCACTTGTGTGAATGTTGGTGGAGGTCAAAAGAGCACAATGGATCCCCTGGAACTGGAGTTATAGACAATTGTAAGGTGTGTGATAGGGTATTGGGAACCCAATTCAGGTCCTCTGGAAGAGCAGCAAGTGTCCTTAATCTCTGAGACATCCCTTCAATCCAGGCAGTGGTTGGTAACCACTGTTATACATTAGCATCATGAGAGCCTTTAACAATGTGTCCATCCCTAGGCCTACCCAAGATATCCTGATTTGACTGTGGCTTGCCCTTGACATACATTCTTGAAAGAACTGTCCCAAAGGGAAGTCTAGTATATAGGCAGGATTTTCACCGTGATCACTATTGGCTCAGTTTTTCTCATTCTGTATTCTATGAACTTGTCTTCCTATTGGAAAAACTCACTGGAGGCAGACAGCATGTTCGATCTTATCTTTAGTGATGTTTTCTGATCTATTCTGATTCGCTCCAGCTACCCCTCTTTAAGGTGTAATTACAAGTTAGTCAGTGCTTGTCTTTAAGCAGGAAATCAATCCTTTATCTGGTTTTCAAGCTCGCTACACTACAGATCACCTGCAGTCCTGTTTTTCAAATGAGGTCAGACCACACTAGGCTCTCTGCATGTGAGCAACGGTTGTGTAGTCTGGTCTCTTTGTGGGGCTCTTGGCAGTAGGACCAGGATCTATCTCTGGTGCATGAGCTGGTTTTTTTGAAGCTTATTCCCTATGATGGGATGCCTTACTCAGCCTTGATGCGGGGGGGGGGGGGGGGTTGGTTTTGCCTCAAACCAGGCTGTGCCAGGCTCTGTTGAATCCTTATTGGAGGCTTTACCCTTTCTGAGGAGTGGAAAGGGGGGGAGGTTGTGGGAATTGGGAAGAGGGGTAGGAGGGGGAACCGTGGTTGGTATGTAAAATAAATTTTAAAAAATTTAAAATTAAAAATTCTATTCTAAAAATAGAATAGAATGAGGTCAGGATATAGACACCAACACTGGCTGTATATTCAGAAGCCAAGAGACAATTCTGATTAAGTGAAGGGATCCACTGTTTCTTCCCTCAGAAGGTTACAGAAATGCCTCTGTTAGCCAAGTGTCTCAGAAGGACCTTCTGGGACCTTAGAAAAGGGCAAAGTAAATCACCCTTTATAAATTAGTCTGAAAACTCCAGCTTCTTCTATCACGTAGACAACTCTTGATGAGTCCGCAGATTGCTTATAAATATGGAGAACTCTACCCATTCTCTGTCATCACCTTAATCTCGGACAGTACATCTCTCCCGGGGGAGGACAGTAATTTCACACGGTGTATGCCAAAGATTTCAGCTCCCTTCAATTCAAATCTAGCTAAATTGCAAAAATTTCTTATTGCTTTGTTTTTTTTTTAATAGTGCATGATTTTTCAGTCACATATATGAAGAAAAAAGAGAAAAAGAGAGGAGGTAGGGGGAGAGGAGGGCAAGAAGGAGGGAGGCCCATCTCTGTGAAATTAGCCTGACATATAATAAGAACCAGAGAGTCTCTCCTCTGTACAAACCCAGTGATCATTACCATTATGCAAGTTAAGGTCGGTTTGTTTCTCTCCCCAACAGTTACACACTTCTGTTTCTCAACTTTGTGATACATCCCAGAAAGCCAGCTCATGTGTTCTAATGTACATAGTAGATTCATGTGAAGGTTCTTTTGTCATGGAAGCCAAGAAATCACTCCTAGCTCTGGCCTTACCAGTGTGTTTACCTAACAGATGCTACTTGTAGTTTCTAAGCTTTTTGCCACAGTAGTGATTACAAAAAAAAAAAAAAAAAAAAAAAAAGTAAAAGCTAACAGTTCTGGAAGACTCTTTGGAATAGACACAAGCAGGTCCAGGAGAGTTCCAATGTCTGGTACCCAGAAAAACTAACATCTCAGTATAATCACGTCTATCCAGATGTACTTACATTCTATTCCCAGACCACTGTCAGAGCTGGGAGATCTATGACACCCCCTCTGGGCATGCTGTGGGAATAAGACTCTCAAACTGCCGTCAGACATAGGGCATTGTGGTTGTTTATAAATAACCCCATAGAAAATTTAAAGATAATTATAGAATGCAGTATGATAATTTCATACTGAATTTATGTTTTATTATCTTCCATATAAATTTTTATTTTCAGAGAAGTCCCTTCCCATAGGGTACTTACATTTAGCCATGATTTCGGCTTTCATTTTATAAAAATGGATTGCATGGCTTGGGAACCATTTGAAAATAATGAAAACACTCCATCTCCCATGCCTAAAGTAGTTCTACCATCTGTGGTCTATTTAATGTTAGATCATTATAAGTGGTTATTCCCAGATTTCTATTATTATACTCTTTCTAAGTTTCTTAAAGAACGCATTAGTTACTGAGCTATATTAAAGTGTTGTACATGCTTAGTCCTAAATAGGGTTTCTGACTTCTAGAGGAGACATATTGTCTTTGTTTTCCATGTTTGTGCTTTTCCCTGGCGTTATGACATCTGGTCCTGTGTTTGTTGGGCTGGTGTTCCATTCTTTGGTTATCGTTTTCCACTCCAGGTCCCAGCAAGTGTGGTGGCTGTGAGGTCCCTGATTCCCAGCCAGGCGTGGTACACTTGAGATCCCTGGGAGAGAGCAATGTTTAGCTCCAGCCAAGTATTTGGGGGTTTGCTCCCTGGTAAGAGCTCTTCTGCAGGTGGGAAAGAAGATGGGCTAAAATGGTTTGCAGAGAGGTGTAGCTGGAAGAACTGGGGGGGGGGGGGGTGGGGTCTTTGAATTTGACCAAGAGGCTGAGTCACTAGAGGATGGGTGCAAACTACGAGAAGGAACTACCATTGGTCCACAGCAGGACGAATGGTAAATCTGGTAAATCTAAAGAAACCAGAATGAAGGACAGGAAAGAGGATGAAGGTCCCCTACTTGAGTTCCAACCTGTGTGGCAGCTATGAGTCCTTAGTTGGGAGATGTTCTGTGGGTCAGTGGAATCCCAGAGAATTGGACATGGGCTAAAAAGAAATACTGCAAGTACTGCTGGGAAGAACTGGTGGGTCTCCAGGGCTTCACTAAGAGGCCAAGTACATGAAGGATAGGATTAGGTTTGGAGCAAGGGGACCAGGAAGCCAGGCTGCAGCAGAACTATGAATAAGTGTACAATAGGATTCGTATGTGCACAAGCTTATAGATTATTGATTTGCAGTATTACTTGACTCAAATCTACTATCATATTGTGTATTTTTAGAAATTATTAAAATGTTTTCTCAAATATAGACAGTTTAGAAAGTAAACAAAGTTATTAAGAGGAGAAATAAATGTTTAGACACTTTTACATGACAGGACTAATAATATCTATTATTACTGTATTACATGATTCATAGGGCAATTTCAGAATGCAAACTGGCAGTTTCAAAAGTCTGTGTAACCAGACAATACACACAAGAATTAATTAGAGAGATAGGATGATGAATATAGTTGTGATAATACATTTTATGGAATAATATTTTGGTATTGTAGGATCTGTTATAATGTGAATTATGGGAAAACTTACCAGCAGGTGGTAGCACCAGTTAACAAATATGCCTCCAGTTCACCAAGCAAGCAGTTCCGAAGGGGTTACTGGCTGCAAGAGCAGTAACATTCTACTCTGTCAAAACTTGACCCCAGCTCTGTTACATAAAGTCCTCATCATTTCAGAAAGAGTATGTAATCATATAATGCTTAGATATAAGTAAACTTTAGACAGTAACGCTTGCTTTATTTTAAGGGTAGGAAGCACAGATTGTTGTTAGATAGTATGAGAAAGGGATAGTGCTATCTAGGGCAGGCTATTTTCTCCCTCTTCTTACCCTTTCCACAGCCTATTTACGTCTTAGCATTTAGATATATGCTTTCATATAGATTCCCAGTAGGACGATGTGATCATCTTGTTGCCTTTTAAAGAGTGTACTCAGAAATGTCAAATGACATTTTATTGCTCACCTAGTAACATTTTTGAGGATTTTTCAATTCTGTTTCTTTCCAGATGTTGTAAGCTGTTAAGAACTCTGGTATCAATTGGCCTGAGGAAAAGCAGTTCCCTGCTCTCAGTGTTTATGTTGTAACCATTTTCGCCTAAGGCTTACGTATTTATATACTAAAGCGGAAAATCTTCAGTCTACAGGAGGAGAATTCAAATGCTGTCCTTAAGGAATTTCACAGAAAAAAACACCGTCTCTGTGAACCTCTATGTCTGCAGGATAGGAAGATAACAAACTGCACACTGACTTATGTTTGCTGAAGAAGTGAGAAGAAGTGGACAGCCAGCCAGAGAATTAAAAACCATCAATACCCAGGTCTCCTGAAAATGAGGGACTTTATTCTTCATTCAACAGATTTTACTGATCATATACGGTAGACCGAGCATTCTGCTAGGGGTACAAGTCAGACAGGACACACACAATTTTCAGAGCTGTGCTTTAACAGCTGATCTATACGCAGAAGTGAAATGCGAGAAAAACATCAGGCCAGAAAAGGGAGCCTTGAGAAAAAATGAATGAATAGGTGCCTTTTGGATTATACCTCCGCTGAAAGAAATCAACTGTGAAGTGTGACTAGCAGAGAGGAACGAAGAGTGTCTAGTGGAGGGAACTAGACCGGCAGAGCAGATTTGAAGTTGAGGTGCTTAGGCAGAAGGCTGTTCTGAAGGTTCTAAGTTTTGCATAACCATTAGCAAATTACTTCGATTTGCTTTGCTTCTTGATTGGCTTTTCTGGCCATTGAAAATGATGGCGATCTACTTTTTAGAGTTATACGGAGAACTAAGTGTGCAATTTAGTGCACAGCAAACTCTTAATAAAGGCAATGGCGAGCCGATTTCGCTGAGATGTGTGTGCAATACAGCAGCGCGGTTTTAGGACATCGGAGTTTGGATGTTGTGTCTTGAGTTTATTAGGGCAGAAATGGGAAGCGCAGAGTCTTACAGAGAGGTGTGAGTAAAAAGTTACATCGGTGGTGTCGTAGCAGCTGTTCCCAGGCTGTTTCAAAACACAGTGAATGGAGGCATGAGATAGATATCATCCATCTCAAGAGGACAGCTATGTGGTAATGTGAGCCTGGGCTCGGGTAAGGGATTTGGAAGGACTTGACTATAAATTGGATGGGAACAAGACGGAGGGAAGATGAAAATTCCTTTAGCAACATGAACCTAGCAAACTAGGAGGAAGGCTGTACCTTTGGCAAAAGACTTTCATTTTGTGTTTGTTGTCGTTGTTACTTTTATTGTTATTACTATGTCCGAGGAAAGCAAATGCGTATATTTTATGGGGAAGAGCGGACAAGAAGACACAAAGCATCAGGCAGCAAGGTCCAAGACCAGGGCTGAACGTTTCTGTTGGGGATAATCTGCTGATTTTCATAGTGTTCATTGAAACCAGCTGTCTCTACTAAAGGTAGCAGGGGAAAGTGGAACATTAAAAAGGAGGAAAAAAACATATAAAAAGATTCCGAGAAAGGATATCCTGAGGGCTGATAGGAACATTTGGGGAGTGAAACATTGCCAAGTGTCACAGCAAGCCAAACTCTGCGTCCATGAACTTGGAAGAGCAACTTCCTCTTCCTGTACAGAGATTTTTTTCCCACGTCCTTAAAGACCCATCCTTATTTAAAATGTCATGGGTGGAATCAAAAGAAAATCCCTCTTGCCAGAATATCATAAATTACTATCTGGCTGGAGATAGGTGGAGTAACGACAAATGCAGGCACCTCGCTTTCTGTTAAACAGGGTTTGTAATGTAAAATGAGTGGACTCTCTTTCCAGAACAAGTTGACCACCCATAAACCCTGGGGCAAAAAGGATTAGAAATCCTTCTCAGAGCCTCTGGGAAGACTTCCTGAGCTTCGTGAGTTACAGTGCTGGGGCAATATGCCATACTTATTTATATAACACATTTGCAGCATCAAGTTGTTATATTTTCAGGCTGGGCTGTGATCCTTAAAGACTTTAAAGGCAATCATTATAAAGGCAGCATTACTAGGATCTAAAGAACATATAATATTACCAATTTACCCAAATATGTTTCTTATAATAAATACTGTTGTCATACTATAGAACATTTCCATGTCTATAAAAAGTTGCTTGCATTGCCTTTTTGCACCCCAACATTTTCCCCTTTTTCTGGTCTCTGGCAATTACCATCATCTTCATATTCAACTAAGTTAAACTTTTCTAGAACTTCATATCAATAACATTATGTAGTCTGTACCTTTTTTTTTTCTATAATCTGCTCTTAAAACTCATCTGTGTGATTTATTGTAGTGATGCCTGTATACCATCCTGGCATTCAGTAGGCTGAGGCATGAGGATCATGATTTTGAAGGCAGTCTAAAATGTATAGTGAATGGAGACCAGCATGGTCTACATTGGGAGACATAAGTGGAACTCACCTGATATATGTGTGTGTGTGTGTGTGTGTGTGTGTGTGTGTGTGTGTGTGTATGCAGTCTTATTCCCCCCTCTTTTGATTAATCATCATACTTTATTCAGAATTTCAATACATCCCTGACATCTTCTTCCATGATCCATTCCAGGATGCTACACTATGCTTAGCTGTTGTATCATTTTAATTTCCCACAAGCTATAACTGTTTCTCAAACTTTTCTTGGTTTTGGTGACATAGAGGGAATTTGACAACAATTCTGGAGAATGCCTGGTAAGATTAATTCGCTAATAGTTTCCTCATAGTTTGATTGGCAATAAGGGTCTTTTAGAGTACTGTATATAGGATCTGAGTTAACTAGTTTTTTAATCACTGGACCCTTACTGGAGGACTTGTTTGGCTCCTGATTTCCGGGGTGTCAGCCTTTATTTTCTTGGTGCACTTGGGTAGAAGATTATGGATTGACTGTACATGGTCAAAGTTTTCACATCATGGCAAACAGGAAATAGAAAAGATATAGAGGCGGGGCTGAAACAAGATACATCCAAATAACTCCAGCTCCCGTGCTTTACTTTTAAAACAGAAGCCCCACTTCCTGAAGTTCCCAGAGCTTTTGAAAGCTGTGTTCTCAGTAGGGGAGCAAACACTGCATACACTGACCTGTGGAGGACATTTCGTACTCAAGTAGCATCCTCAAGCCCTCGGTGCACAGACTCAGGGCCACCTAATACTGCAGTCTGCATGTGGTCCAAGAGTTCCCAACAACAGTTTCAGTGTTTTTCAAACACTCAAGTTCAAAGTCTTTTCTGAGGTGCAAGGCAAACTTGTGAGCCCCTGTAAAATCACAAGTCACACACTTCCAAGACAGAAGGGGCCAGCATAGGCATACTCTATCATCTGTCTAGATTACTGTTCTGGGTGGTCTTGAAAATGATGTGCCTTTTGTAGCTGTTGGAGAGACCATTGGTTAGGTCCAAGGAGCCTGCCAGGCAGTTTAACTCTGCTCGTGTTAAAATCCCTGGAGTGTTTTTCATTGCTGAAATAGGTTCCCCAGCTATGACTGCACTGAGGCTTTTATCCCACTTCATGTTTATCGGTGCTTTATATATTTGGGCACTCCAGTAATGCATACATACACACTTAGAATTGATTTTCATTCTTGACAAAGTGGCCTTTTTTCCATTATATATTTTCTTCTCTGTCTTCTTTTGTATTTCATTTTGTGTTTTTTCCCCCCATAGTGTCCCTTAGGCATTATTTATTTGTAATCTTGTGTTTTCATCCCTTGCCTTTTGGTTTTTTAAAAAGTAACTTTTATGCACATGGGTGTTTTGTCTACACGTATGTCTGGGCACTGTGTCCATACCCGGTGCCCTTTGAGGCAAGAAGAGTGTGTCCGAGCTCCCGGAATTAGAGCTACAGTTGTGAGCTGTCACATAATATACGGCATCGAACCTGAGTCCTCTGGAAGAACAGTACTCTTAACTACCAAGCCATCTTCCCAGCCTCTTTTATGTTTTTGTATGTATGTTTTCTGAGTGTTTTGTAGATAGCATTTGAGTTCATGAAGGAAATGGGAAATTCTTCCTATTATGGGAAGCTATTTTGAAATGATAGCAACTTCACATTGAATATAAAGGTAGTGTAGGAACCTACCTGATAAAAACACACTCTAAGTATACTCTATTCCCTTTCATAGTTTATATTCTTTACATCTTGTATATGTAGTGATATTTTGCTTGTGTTTTTAACAAATAAAGCTTGCCTGAAGATCAGAATGCAGAGCTAAGCCACTATAGGCCAGGCAGTGGTGGCTCACACCTGTAATACAAGAACTTGGGAGTTTCACGCCTTTAATCCCAGCACTAGAGAGGTGGAGACAGGAAGGAATATGGCTGGACGGAGAAAGGAATATAAGATGGGAGGAGACAGTCTGAGGTTGGTGTAGACAGTTGCAGTGTGAGGATGAAACCTGAGGAGACAGTCTGAAGACAGGTTCGCCCCTTGGGTCTGAGCATTCTTAGAGGTAAAGGGTCCCTCTAATGTCTGGCCGTATTCCTTCCCTGATGCTTCAGTTTTAACCCCCTAATATTTGACTCTGGTTTTTATATATTAAGACCAATTAGAATTCATGCTACATATACATATGTACATTGGATACATCTTAGTATTATATTTTAGGTTTTATCTTCACATTAAGAATACAAGTGACTACAGAACATTTTGAATATTTTGAAGCCTTTTGAATTTCTATAGTTACTACTGAGTGTATAGAACATATTATCTTTCCTTTTTAAACAATGTTTTTATTCTTTAAGAATTTCATGTACTGTATTTGGACATATTCACCTTCTTCCGCAAGCTCTCCCCATATCCATCATCTCTTTCTCCCCTTACTTCCAACCCAACTTTGAGTTTTCTGCTTTATTTTCCCCCATTAATTCTAATTTGTATTTCCAACTGGTCGTGAGAGTGGGGTCTGCCTTGGTGCGCTGTTGACCCACCAGGAGCCATGCTGTTCAAGAGAAGTGACTTCCACTCTCCCACCAGCTATCCAATGTCAATTAATATCTCCTCAGTTAGTGATGGGATTCCATGCCTCAGTCTCCTGCTCTGTGCTGGGCTTTTGTCTAGCTCGGGTTTTCATGGGCCTTGTGTACATTGTCACCGTTCATAACGGCAACTGCCCCATGATGTCCAGAAAACACTGTTTCCTTGATGTCACCCACTGCTGATAGCTTGCAGTCATTCTTACGACTATTACACCACTGGGCATATCTTGTCAGGCCAGCTGTTGTAATGTGCATCACAGCTGGATGAGAATAAGTATGGCTTTCCTCCTTCGACAGCATGGGTAGCACTTTCCAGCACCATGGGAGCTAGCCAGTGGGGCTGAAGCCTTCAGGTCAGCACCAGCTTGATTTCTCCTTGTTCTGTGATTCAAATATGTTCTGTTTTCAGCAATGTGATCTTGCTGTCAAGTTCTGAAGGGTAAGCAAGAGTACTGGTGATAGCCTGTAATGCTTCGGTATATGAGACCTCGTTCTTCAACATCTCAAAAAGAGGTAACCTATTTCTGGACTGGAGATTTGGGTTGGGTGTGTGGAAGGAAGGATCAGGCCAACTCACTGAAATATACCCTGGAGCAGGATGTGTGGGATATGGCTGGATGGAGAGGTTGGATGTAGTCAGGAAAGGGTTTATGGTCGATGATGGGCAGGATGAGTCCTCGGGGAAACCTAGAAATTGGTTATAGCACAGGCAGAGGTAGCCAGATAAAACTGGAAAACTGGATTTGGGACCTGGATCTGAGGGTTGTGGAAAATATGGAGACAGGAGGGTTTGGCAGACTCAAAGGGCTAGACCCTGGAGAAGAATGCTCAAGACATGGCTGGGTAGAAAGGTTATATATGGTATAGACACATTTCTTATGTAACAATGTTACATTAATAAGCAGGCTTTCCAGAAAACAAAGCTCTAATGTGTAGTGTTGAAAGATTTCCATCATGTAAATTCTCCCACTGTGGGTGGTCCCAACATGATGTCCTCATGGCTTGCTGACAGTCAGTTCTCGTGAGTTGGCATGAGCTGACTCGCTGATTTTGAGACAGATACTTTAATATTCAAGCCTGGGTGCTGGGTGAAATGCCTCCATCTGTCCCCAGGACCCTACAGGCAGGTACCAAGTGCTGAAGAATAAACAAGTAAGTGGAGGTAATTTTATGAATTTATGTAGAAGAGTGACTGTATTGTTTATTCAATACCATCAGTAAATGTTAATGTGGGTGCTGCCCAGGGGCTGATGTCTAGAGAAGTTTGTTCTCCTTTCCCTGAAACCTAAAACAACAGAAATGGCCCAGGTTTAGTCAGCACATGGCCTTCCCAGCTTGCTTCCAGTTCTTTCTGTAGCCTGGCTAGCTCCTCCATTTTCTGTTCTTCTTCCTACTTCCTGACGTCTCTATGTGCTGTATTTCCTAGGCTCCCCTTCCAGTCATTCTCTTTTGTACTCCTGCATCTCCTTAGCTTGCTTCTTTGTGGCCAGATGAAAAGCTGCCTACGCTAGAGTACCTCTGAGTATAGAAACAGAGACCAGGCTGGTGCACACTTAGAACTCGTTTGACCTACTCTGCCAAGACTGGGCCAAGCAGCAAAACATGGCCAGAAAGCAAATGCTGCTGAGCAAGAAAAGCAGCATGAAGCCACACATCACTTCTTAGAATGGTGAGTTGGAAAGACCTCTACATCATTTAGTCTAAATAAGACAAAAACAAGATCCACTGAGGTGAAACAGCCTATTTGATACTTATAGCACAAGTAATTAAAGCCCGGAGACAGATATTGGGATTCAAGCTGAAGATCAGAAAAGCAAAACAGCCAAGCTACTAGAGAAGTCTTAGCTCTACCAAGGCTGGGTGAGTCAATTGGTGAAAGGAGAGGGAGACAGAGAGATGGAATTGACTTTGAAGTAGAATAAAGTAGAAAATACCATTTATTAGATACTGATTTATTGATTTATTTAGTGGTTTATTTAAAACACTGCTTGTACTACCTGTTTGCCAAGAGTGACTTCACTTGCTCCCTGGGTCAGAATGACCTGGAGAAATAGCTGGAACAATGTACTGTTGCCCTTAACAACCTGAGGACTTCCACACAGGATTCTGTAAAACCTTGCTTGCTTGCCCATTCTGCCTTGTAGTTTTAGAGACTAGAAAGAGAACGCTGGATCCAGAACTCAGGCCTTTTAGGAGCTGTCCTGGGTTCAGTCCATGGGGGTGGGAGGCATCTGCTCTCTTCTATTCTTGAGAGAGCCTATTCCAGAAGGATTCCTACAACAATTGTCTTGGGCAGAAATAAGCCTGTCAGTTTTCATAACTGCTTAGAATGAGTTCTCCTATCTAATAACAATGAAAGAAATTAATCACTGGCTTTTCCTTCGGGACAGAATCTGGCTACGAAGACTTGGCTAGGTTAAACTTGCTACATAGCCCAGGTTTGCATTAAACTTGAAATAATTCTCCTGATTCAGCTTCCCGAGTTCTGGAATTTCAAGCTTATGCCACCATATCCAACAATGAATCTACTTATTAAAAATAAATAGATCTATTTGTTTTATAAATAAGCAATGCTTAAAATATATATAAGTACAACTTAACTGTAAATATACTGTCTTAAGACCAAAAAATATGTAAAGTTTTTTTCTCTCTCTCTATTTGCCATGGACTGGGATTCTAAAATCAGAATATCAGGTTATGTCTTATCGTCTATAATATTTAAGAAGCTGTGTTTAGGCACTGGGTGTAATTGAAGATATCTATAAGCCTAGGACTTGGGAGACTGAAGCAGTAGGACCATAAATGGGAGGCTCGAGTAGGTCTTATGGTAAGATCCCATTTTAAACAATAGGTATAAGGGTCAGTGACATGGTTCAGCTGGTAAAAGCATTTACTGCAATGAAAAAGGTTTTTTTTTAAAGTTGTTCATGTGGCTTCTAAAAGAAATGTTAAGCAAGCCTATGGGAGGAGAAAAATTGTAGATACCACAAGGACACATCCTGTTTTATCTAA
Organism: Microtus oregoni; assembly: GCF_018167655.1. Lineage (NCBI taxonomy): Eukaryota > Metazoa > Chordata > Mammalia > Rodentia > Cricetidae > Microtus > Microtus oregoni. The sequence goes on along the minus strand of NW_024544728.1, from coordinate 1,336,533 downwards.
GATACCACACGTATTCATCATTTTTGTTTGAGACCGGGAACTCTGTAGCCCAGGATGGCCTCAAAACCACTGTGTAGCTAAGGCTAGCTTTGAATCCCTAATCCTCATGACTCTATCTCCCAAATCCTGGGAGTTGTCCTACCACATCCAGCTGAATTATATTCTCACAAAAACATAACTTACTTTATATTATTTTCAATTCTCAGACTTTCTTATCTTGCTGGATTTATTATCATAAAGACAAAAACAATTAAGATTAAATTTCTTTCATCTAATCACCATCAAATCTATTCAAAATCACCAGTATTTGAATCTGTTCATCTCACTTCCCAGTTCTCTTCTAAACAAGAACACTGTGTGAACACTGGGAGAGACCCCAGCCAGCAAGGATGCGGGTAGGAAACCTAAAAATCTCATCCTTCTCAATCAGCAGATGATGTCTGCCAGGGGTTCGAGTGTGGAAGGCCTCAGCCTGCAACTACTCTATTGCTTAAATATACCACAGACCCTGGCTATTCAGTTTCCTTGTGGCATGGACTGAATCCTCACTCTGGTATTGGTGGTGGGTTCCGTCGGGAACATCAAGCAGTTCAACTCTCCAGATGTACTAGACTCCAGAGTGACCACATGCATGACTTATACCGGGCCTTCACAAAATTGACCTGGGCACGACATTCATTACACTCCATCCTTCTTTAAGTCCTAACTTGGTTTGGCCCAGCTTCCAGGCATAATGGCAACTGATGGGTTACCCCTCTGGATTCTCAGTGCATCAGTGGCCTTCTCCATGATGAAGTTCAAACACAACTGTAACCTAATGCAAATAAGAACAACGAAGATATAAAGGAGTGGAGAAAGCTTTCTTATCCTCAACAAGCAAGGAGAACACAGGAGTCATTTCCAAGGCTGAGCTCTCTTTAAACGAAAAAAACAACATGGGGTCATATTCTGGCATGTCCATATAGGATGGGCCCATTCCTAAGTGTGCTCAGGTAAGGAATATTTTCCTATGTTCAGTTTCAAAGAAAAGATAGTAGACACACCTTGGGGTGTGCTTAGCTGTACTGAAAGTATATTGAAGGCTGCGAGAGAGAAAACACAACTCATAAATAAAGGAAAACCTGTCAGAATAACAGCCCATTTCTTGTCGGAAGCTTTAAAAGTAAGAAGAGCCTGAAGCAATTTGTTCAAAGTCTTAACAGACCATGAGGGCCAGCTTAGAGTGAAATACTCAACAAGATAATCCACCATAATTGGAGGAGTAGGACAAACTTCCTGTGATTAAAAACAGAGTATTATTTATATCCAACAAACCAAACCTAAAGAAAATGCAGGAAACAATATTTCAGCTTGAAGGGAGGAAAGAGCAAAGCCAAGAGACTGTGGGGAAAAAGTCATTAATTACTACAACCTAAAGTGCCACAGCAAAAACAATCAAATAAAAAATCAATAACACAATAACTGCAATCAAAACACCCATTATAACAATAAAACTTTAACTATTGGTGGCCTCAATCCTCCAAACAAAAGACACAGACTGAGTGAATGAACTACAAAATAAAATCCACGTGTCTGTTGTCCACAAGAAACACTTACACCTTTAACTCGAGTTAAAGGGTGGATAAACATATTCCAATTAAATGGGACTAGGATGCAAGCAGGCATCACTATCCCCATAGCTGACAAAGTAGACTTCAAATTAAAACTCATCAAAAGGGGACAGTTAGCCATGAAGACATTGCTGTTCTATACACAGGCGCACCAAACTCTGGGGTGCCCAACTGTATATAAAAATACGTACTACTGGATTTAAAGACAGATTAACATTAGCCCACTAATAGTAGGTGATGTCAATATACGCACTTTCTCCAATAGGCAGGTCATCTGGACAAAAAATAAGCAAAAAAGCATTAGAATTAAATGACATAGTGAAATACATCAAATAGACTTAACAGATATCTCCAGAATATCACATGCAAATACCAAAAAAATACACATTCTACTGGAACAAAACCACATTCTGGGCCATGAAACAAATCTTTACATAATAACTCTGTGTCTTATCTGACTACATTGCAATAAAACTTAAAATCTCTCATAAGTATACAAATTCATAGAGATACAACTTATTACTTAATAAGGAATGGGTCAAAACAGAAATCAAGAAAGAAATAAAAAACTGCAACGAAGTGAAAAAAAAAAACACAACACAACACAGACTTTGGGACACACTGAAAGCAGCCATACCAAAACAATATTAGCTCTAAGTGCGAGTATTAAGAAATCAGCAGGAGCAAAAATAAATAACTTTAGTGATGCAACTCAAAAATTTGGAAAAACTACAAACCAAATTATCTAGCATCTTTAAAGGGAGGTATGCTGACATTCATTTGTGGAGCAAATAAAACAAATTAATTGTGTGTATATGTGTAAAAAAAAGAATATATTCAAATATGTACTTATATGTGCGTACCTATACACATAGATATACATGTTTATAAAGCTGTATTACTATATGCAATGTTTATACATGTGTTATACAGTTTTATGGGTATCAATTATTATTATTCAATTACATTAATTCAAAAAGAGAATTGAAAATATAGTCATGTGATACCAGCACCTTTAGGACAGTACTTACAGGTTGCTTTTATCATGGGCACATAATGGCTGGTATGTGTGGGGTTAACCTGACATTTAACTTTTTAGCTTAGACTTGCTTAACTACCTCTGGTCTTGGTAAATTGACAGCAGGTGAAGATAATCCACATTTTGAAATTCCTGTCTTGTTCAACCAAAGTTGGCTGCAAATTTCACAGGTTAAGGTTCTCTCTCTCTCTCTCTCTCTCTCTCTCTCTCTCTCTCTCTCTCTGTCTCTCTCTCTCCATGAGTCATGCCATGAATTACATTTAGAAATGACTCTTCAGGGATGTGACATAGGGTGCTTACCCATGGAGGCGACCATTCCTGTCCTTTTCATTCCTGTGCTGGAAATTGTACTGTAGCACACTTCCTTTCTCTACAGTGACAGTTAAAGATAGCACTGGCTTTGTTGCTCTTGGTTGGGTTGAATAAATGAGTGAAGTCTTTAATTTTAGGAGAGCTTGGCATTTTTGGCCTCTCATCCATCAACGTTTTGGAAGGGCTTTGTTTGGTAGATTGAAATATGGTGCTGCTCCTCAGTGAGTAGTTTTAAGTCTCCTCTCCTCACGGGAAGCATTGCCTTGAGTTCACCAATGAGAGCCATCTGTGAGGGAAGCAGATGGTTTTGAGAAGCGCTGGGCTGAGCACAAAGCCTGCAGAATTTGAGAAGGAAAATACTCCTCTTTAAGTGCTAGGATTTTCATTTTATTTTTATAAAATAGTCATTGTTTCTCTCTGTTGTTTATGGTTTGTTTTGATGGTAGCTTTAGTTAAAATTGTTTAAATGTCTTTCTTAGGAAACAAAGATGTATTTTTAAAACCCTATTAAAAATAGCATTCTGATGAGCAGCACTCAATATAAATAGCTCCACCAGACAATGACAAGTTTTCTTGTTTTCCTCCAGTTACTTAGCTAACAGCACCTTAAGACCACTTTTTACTATGGGAAGACGGATGAGAGATAATCTGTCTGTACACTGTAAAGATGTGTCTCTGCCTCCGGTGTCTTCTGACTGGTTTAATAAAGAGCTGAGTGGCCAATACCTAGGCAGGACAGAATAGGTGGAACTTCTGAGGATAGAGAGGAACTCACATAGAATCCGAGGCACTTGGGATTTAGCCAGCGAGATGTAGAGGGAGTAAGGCATACAGAATGGAGGAGAGGTAATGAGCCATGGGGCAGAGCGTAGATTAATATAAATGGGTTAATTTCAGTTATAAGAACTAGCTGGGAACAAGCCTAAGCTAAGGCCAAGCATTCGTAATTAATAACAAGTCTCTGTGTTATTATTTGGGAACTGGCCATTTAAAGAAATGACTGCTACAGTTTATTTGTATTTGGCAAAAACAGAGAAAATATCCTATTATCTATCTTATCTTTGTGAGTTTGTTTTATACATAAGTTAACTTTTTATCATAACGAAGGGACTTTAAATCTAACTATTAAGTCTTTAACTCTAAGAAAGACCCAAGAAGGGTAAAATGTTATTCAGAACTCGGAATCGGTCCTTTAAACATATTCTAGTTTCTTTCTCATGTAAGTATTAAATATAAAGTTGTTGGAAAAAGTAAGTATAAGGTTGGCATGATAATGTCAGATGTAGAATTTTACATGTTGCTAATAGCACTCTCCATCTCAGACATGGAAGTCTGGTTGATTTGTTTGACTTTGTACTACCAAGTAAAAATTAGTATCTGTGGAGAGAAACTGGTAAAGTCAATCACTACTGCATAATAAAGATGAGAACACAGAGAGGCTTAACTCATAGTTCTGAGTTAGTAACTATTTTGCAGAATACCTTTCCTCCCTGGATAACATACTCATTCATTACGGGGAAATTTCTTGAGTGCAGACTACTCCGGGTATCCAGAGAGACCCATGGATCCAGTGATGGACCTTTGTACTGTGTTATATTTGATTCTATCAAAAAGAGAGTCTGAGGAGTAGCTGAAGTTCACGACTGATACCCCAGTTCAAAGATCACTGAACATTAGAAAGAGAAGCACTATCTTTTATTTTTCCCAGTTAGTATAATTCTTTGTTTCTCTTATGAAGAAATGAGAACAGTGATAATATAAAGTCACAGAACTATGAATATAGTGCTTGGAAACAAATACATAATGACCATATCAATTTGCATGCATTATGAACAAAATTCTTGTGTCCTGTAGTATGAGAGCATAAAGGAAAAGCCCTTGGACTTATTAAGTGTGACTGGATGTCAAACAATTTCCAGGTCTCCTCAGGGAGAGCAAGGCTGTAGAAGACTCGACGCAAGACACACTGTAGCAAACCTCACAGAAAGTGCTCATTGTGAATATGATTTCTGCTTAGTAATTTAATTACACTTTAATCAAAAGCCATCCTGTGTCTGTAAGAAGAGGGAACGAAGGCAATATATGTTCCTCACAATTCAAATTCTGTGAATATCGCTTCTGTAAGAGCTGCAAAGCTGTAAGTCTCAAATACTGCCACCCACCTCCACTCATCATCCCCTTAACAGTGAGAACTATGGGCACGTTGCCATATAGAAAGCTGTCTTCACGTGCATCCCAATGAAAACATGCAACAATTCAGCGTCCTCTGAATACTGTGGCTGGGATACATTCATAGAGTCAACAGTCTGTAAGTAGAATTCTCACTCCCGCTTGGCTGCTACCCATTGAATAAGGAACTCACAAAGAACAAACTCTCTCTAAAAAGATACTTAGAAGATTGTACTATATCTTTCAGGTTTTTAATTCTTTATATTTTGTCTGTATTTTAAAATCAGTTATCTAGTTGGCAGAGGCTTGGATTAAAAGTAAGAGGACAACTTTGTGGGATTGATTTTTGCCTTCTACTACATGGATTAAGGGTATTGGACTCGTATTGCTAGGTTCGTGGACAAATGCCCTTCCCGGCTGAATCCTCTCACTGGCCCTTGCCTTTGCTCAAGGATGTACTGCGAATTTCGAGTGCTGTTAAGAGTTCAGAGGCTTTTCTCGGCTCTGGCTCATTTATTTCTGCAGTGCACAGGTTCTTGTTGTGAACTTTTCCATTACTGCTAATTACTTTGGAAATGACTTCAGATATGGTACTGCAGTTCTGACTTGTCTCTTGAACTTCTGGGCAATACTTCCCAATTCCTGTAGAAAATCTTGATCTTGACATGTACTGTCTCTCACTCACAACATACCTCAACCTGTCTCAGCAGCCATGTTGTTTATGACATCACGGTCACAAAAGGTCTGACTTCATTTCCTTTCCAAACACTGCTATTTGGATTTTAGGTTACATTTTAACATTGTGGCCTTGGTCATTCCCAAATTATCCAAAACAAGATTAATTAAATGAATTAATTAAAGCAAATTCTCATCTTTATGGTTCAGGAAAAATTCAGTGCTTGAGTGACAACAGAATTGTGAGTAGATGACTTAGCAAACAAAAACTTGTGCTTGCTTACAATTTTCATGTAAAATTCTTTCAAAATCCACGAGTTGCAACACCAAGCATCAGCCATCTCTTCTCACTGAGTCCCTCCAGGCTCTCCCCTCCCATCCCTGGAGAGTGTCCCGGATGTAGAATGGATTTACTACAGCCCCATCTGTAATTTGTGCTTAACTATCAGAGAGTCTGCTCACCAGATTCTCGTCATCAAACACACATTACCTTCCTATTTCCCCTTAACCTTAAGCTGTTTCACCAGATTTTAAAAGGGAGTCAGGTTTTACCCCTCATTAACCCCTTTAGCCCGAAGACCCTGGTGGATTGAAATATCATCAAACACGTGCCTTATCCGAATACGTTCCTGCCTGAGTTAGTCTCTGTATTTGGAAACAGTGTTTCTGTTGTCTTAAATGTTAAATATTATCGTGGCTTTTGCCTTCATCTTCAAAGATAGATAAATTACATTTTACTACCTTTCCCCTGGTTTTCCTTTGTTCTTATTCCAAACCTTAAATATCTTCCAGAATAGATATATTTTAGAATAGCCACTTGAATAACCCTACTCCCTTAAATAAAATCTATATTTCTTGGCCTTCCCTCTTTGTTCTTTTGTACATTGAGTTGTTTATTAAACTTGTTTATTCTCCCACAGACAATCCCTACATCTGGTTGATATAATACATCCTATGTTTGGCATTTCAGGTCTTCAGAACACTTGCCTCCCAATGGCCTTCCCTATCTTTTCTGTTGGTCCAGCAGTCTCCCCTCTAGGTTTTCTTCTTTCACTAGTGACTGTATCCACAAGGTGCCCATCTTTAAATTTTATTCTACCCTCATTTCTTTACCAGCAAAACTATGCCTTCAAGACTCTGCTTAAATGGAACTGAAAAAAAGAAAAAAGGTCACATCTGCCTTTGTTTGTGATTTGTTTTCTCATTGTTAGCTCAGAGTGGGCAGAGAGTAAGCCTGCATCATTCTTGGTACATCTATCTCTGAAGATTCTCTGTTATCTTTCTCATGAAAAGGATAAATTACACTTCATTTTTTTCATGAAAATTAAAAGAAAAGAATCAGGTAATTTTATTCTTTTCAGTAGGAATAAGCAGACTCCATTTTCCATCTGTCCCACCAATGGGGATTACATACCTTGGACAGATGGCAAAGTGTAGCTATGTATCTGTAGACTAGACAATAAGGGAGCATAAAATACAGAAATATCAAGGCTAAACAACAAGTGTATTTTACACATGGGTTTCAATTCTTTAACTGTGATTTTGTATATCAACGGAACATTCTAAAACTGTTTTGGTACATGTGTATGCTTTGTGTAGTTTCTACACCAGTCTAATGTTGTTTTATTGTTGGAGCAATGGCTGCACCTGAATCTATTACTGTTTCAGCTACCGACTGTGACTTCAAAATCACTGCCTGGCTGCTCAGGCCTAGGTCTGGAGGGACTACAGATCCCACCAGAACTGCCATTACAACCATTGTACTACAACATTATATTACAACCATTGCATTACAACGTTGCCACTACAACCATTGCAGACAGCTACAATCATCACAGGCAGCACGACCAGATGGAGACCAATATTGTTTAAACACGTGAGACTATGGGAGACATTTCACATCCAAATCACAATGCCTTCAAATCAAAGAGCACCATATATGTTTGAATGGTCTGCTACCCAAAGATTAGATCGCTTCTGCAAGAAGTCTCCAAACTGTTGGCCACTGCCATTTTTCAGTTTTAGGACATTTGGGAGACCAGTAAAAGAGGTGTGTGTGTGTGTGTGTGTGTGTGTGTGTGTGTGTGTATGCCTCTGAGTGTGTGCTTGCTGAAGTGATTAGCATGCTAGGTTGTAGGAAGTAGTATAGATGAAAACATGGGGGAAATCAAGGTGCCTTTCTGTTTCTAAGATCCTATCTGTTTGTAAGTTGTAAAAGTTAATGACAATCTCAGTCACCACAGGCAGGACAAGACTAAATGCTCAGCTCTTTTGGAAATGGTGGCAAGATATTTTGCACCAGATATGAAACAGACTGTAGAGGGGTGGTAGAAAAGGGACATCACGGATAACAACAGGGCTCCATGGAGTTATGCATTCTCTGAAGAGTTCCACTGTATTTATACTCATTTTCCAAATGGGGAGTGATGTTTGTAAACGTCTTCATTTCTATGACCTATTTTCAGATTAGATTGATTAAATTACCCTCAATTGTATTACCATATGTAAATATGTGTTTACCTCACATTATTTTCTTGTCTTTCATGCTAATATATGGTAAATGGTATTGTGATGGGCTTGTTGTTTTTTTTGTTTAATTTATTCTTTGATAATTTTATATATGATACAATGTATTTTGATCATATCCACCCCCAACTCCTCCAGGATGTTCCAATGTCTCCCTCCTAACTTCAGAATCCTCTGCCCCTCTTCTAAGTATATTTCTACCTTGTCTTAGTTAGGGTTATCATTGCTCTGATGACACATTATGACCCTACAGCTGAAGCAACTTAGGGAGTAAAGGGTTTGCACCTTAGGGAGAAAAAGGTTTATTTGGCTTCATCTTCTACATTGTACTTCTACATGTTCCTTCAACTCAGGACAGAAACTCAAACATGGCAGGAACCTGGAAGCAGGAGCTGATGCCAAGTCTATGGAGGAGTGATGCTTCCTGGCTTGCTTCTCATGCCTTGTTCAGCCTGCTTTCTTATAGAGCCCAGGACCACCATCCCAGGGTGGTCCTTACATGCAATGTGCTGGGCCTTCCCTCCTTAATCACTAATTAAGAAAATGCCCTACAGACTTGCCTAAAGCCTGATCCTATGGAGGCAATTTCTCAGTCGAGTTTCCCTCTCCTCAGATGATTGTAGCTTCTCCGAGTTGATAGAAAACTAACCAGCACGTACCTGTTAGCACGACTGGACAGCTTTCCATGTATAGGAGACATGTTTGTTTGAACAATGCCATAGGGAAATCTGACTTTGACACTGTCTTGATTCAGTATTTGGCCTGCTTAAGTTTACTTTCACCTGCTGATTTTCTGTTGCTCTAGAACAACTAAACTCGGGTCCCTTTATCAAGCTAAAAAAGTATCCTTAGTTCATGCTTCTGGAGTTTGGAAGTTCTATACTTAGTAGTACCTGCATGGTATGACTGTCTTTCCTGTGTCATATCATGGTTGAAAGAGAGGGGTGGATGGCTATGCATAAGACAAGATTTGAGGGGAAGCCTTAGTTTGAAAGAGCTTACTCTAATTAGTGACAACTAATTCAGTTCCTCAAAAATTTACTCAATGAAGACTTCCTAACGTTCCCATCATCCAACTCTGCTAGGACAATAACCAACTTCAACCTGAGGTCCAAAGGAGACAGATCATACCAAACCATAGCAGTGGCCCATCTGTCTCATTAGTTAGAATTCTTAAAAGAGCTGTCTGACCCAGTCCCACTTACAAAGTGCCCTGGTTAAGGCGTATACTTATGAATCAATGAAGTGTGATCATGTAGACATGAACTTTCCCCCACACACTCACCAGTGAAGCAGTGTGAAAGCTCACTGGTAGGGAGTAGGGTTGCAATCTGCCTTGTATCCTTACACATGTGGAGGAAAATTAAAGACTAATTCCATTTCACATTGCAAGAATACACTGAGGTAAAAGAAACAGAGTGGAAATATTGGATAATTCTGTTACTATCCAGGATCTAGTGTCTTTGGAACTGTATAGATTCCAGTGATTTACTTCTAAATTCAGGCCAGCTATTTATTTATCTATGTATTTAAATGGTCTTTAGTCTTTATTCTTACTTTATCTGTATGGGTGGTTAGCCCATGTGTGTCTGTACATTGTGTGTGTATAGTTTTGAGGTCAGAAGAGAGTGTTGGATCCCCTGAGACTGTAATTACAGACAGTTGTGGTCTGTCATGGGTTGCTGAACCCAGGTCCTCTGCAAGAGCAGTCACAATTACCCACCCAGCCATCTCTCCAGTACTCATTCCTGCTATTTCTCTTTGCATATGTCAGCAACAAAATAAAAATAAAATAATAAAAGCTTTGTGGAAGACTTTGAAGCAGCCTCCAATTAAATTTTATAGATCATTAAGCTCATTCAAAATCTGCATTTAACATAGTAATTATAAAACATTTGAAAGATTTCTAAATTTTTTTTATATAAACATGTTTATTTTTTAAAGTTTTGTTTGTGGCCCATTTTTAGCAGCCCCTTAAAGATCATCTGGCACCAGGACGTACCTTTTAAAGTGTTAAGTGTCTGTGAATGATAAGCAGGCTTTTATAAGTTCCTGAATGAAGTGTTAGTTAGCCTCTGAAGGTGAGCAAAGCCTACAGACAAGGAGAAAGGAGCTGTCTGGGTAACCAGCAGCAGGTTTCTCAGTGTGCTAGAAGCCATATGGAACAGACATACCAGATGAATTTTAGCTGGTGACAGAACTCTGAAAATGCTTTCCTTATTTGTGTATTTAGAAGGTATCTAGAATACAGAGTTAACAGGAAACACACAATTAAACATGGGGAGAAGCGTCCTCATGTTAACACCATACATGTTAGTGTTGACTGATGGTTCATTTTCAAGGGATGTGGCAAAACCAGATACCTTAGAAGGAATATATTGTTCATTTTTTAAAAATGCATTTAAAGCAGCTCTTTTGATTTGTGTTATAATTTATTCCCTGATAAATAGAAGGGCTGTGTTTATATTATTATATTATCTTTCATAAGACACAAATGTTAAACTATCATAGAGATAAAATAATATCTGTAGAAATCCCTCAATGTATATAAAGCCTACTATAAGAATGGTTTGTTTCTACAATATGATTTTGTCTACCTATAAAAATTAATGTAGCTCCAGTGATGTCTAACATGAAGAGCGACCTGGGTTTGACTCTCAACATTGAAAGAAAAGTAAAGGTAATTATCTCCATAATAAAACCACACACGCATCTTAGTGTATATAAGTGTAAATGTGGTGGAGAGACCAAAGCATCACATATATTGTTGGCTAAAGGAAAAGCTACACTTTCTGCCTTTTGTTTAGGAAGAACTGTGAGGGGGAAACATGTTGATCAGGTAGGTGCTATTCTTAAGCCATAGAAAAATTGCTCAACATTTGTTGTATGTCTGGATAATCTGATAAAGGTAGATGACTCTCCAGTTTTTTTGTGGTTTACAGACATAGAATAAAAATAAAATAAAAATCCTGTGTATTGCATTCAAATGTGTATGGGAGTGGAGGCCAGAGACAGATGTCAGTTGTCTTCATCCCTGTATACCTTTGTTTGTTTTCCCAAACTCAGTCTGTGGATGTACATATCAGTAAGGTATATTTCTTTGTAAAAATTTAAAAATTTTTTTTGAGATTAGGATCCAGGTGTGGTGGTATACGCCTTTGATCCCAGCACCCCGGAGGTAGAGGCATGTGGATCTCTGTAAGTTAGAGGCCAGCCTGGTCTACAAAGAGAGTTCCAGGACAGCTAGAGGTATTACAAAGAGAAAGCCTGTTTTTTTGGAAGAAAAAAATTGTTAAGATTATATTACATCATTCCCCCTTTCCTTTTCCTTCCTCTAAGCCCTCCCTGTATCCCACTTCCCTCCCTTTCAAATCCATAGCCTATTTTTTCTTTAATTAATGTTACATATATATTCACACATACATATATTCCTAAATATGCCTATAATACAGGTAATTCATTGTATAAACATGCATATATAGTTTAAATAAAAATTTCCCATTTGGGCTCATAATGCTCCCCCTAAGACCCAAAAACATTTAACAAAAATTCTAACATCAGGCATGTGAGGCCTTCTTTTAAATTGCTGGTAAAGTTGTCCAAGAGACTCACAAACAGAGGCTATTGTTACAGCCTTTGGCTGCACACCAGAAGTGCGAGGTAAGTTCTTATTGCTGAAGACTTCTTGAAATACAGACACAAGGCCTAGAGGCCCCTGAGAGCTTTCTCATTGAACACAGCTTTGACAGTACCAGAAGGTGCCATGTAAACTTCAAAAGAGAGAGTGATCAACACCTATGACATCTGTGAACCACAATAATGACCAGAACCTGAACCTCCCATTGAACCTGAACCTTATCGATTCAGCTAGTCCAGTGACTAGCTTCAGAATCTGCCAGTTGCTACCCTAGCAATTGAGTTCCAGAAATGTGTACCATGGTGTCTAGATTTTCTGTGAGTGCTGGTGATTCAGACTCGGGTCTTAGTGCTTGGACAAAAAACACTTCCTCAACAAAGCCATCTCCCAAGGCCTGGTTTTAGGACCTCCTTACATCCTTAAAATTAATAAAAACTCCAAAGAACTTCTTTTAGATAAATTTTGAAGACTCAATAACACACAGTTTGTTATTCTTCAGAATGGATGTCATATAACCTCTGGAAGTTTCTATAGAACACTTATAAAAGGATCAGAATAGGAAAAACTGATAGCATTAATATTTTTATTTTATTATTATTTACTATTACTAATTGTGTATGCTTTATATGTTTATTTTCATACTAGACAGGTATCTTAGTATGGTCTGCCAAGTGATTGTCATGCACACAGTGAAGAACTGTAAGACATCACTGCTCTCTGTCTGGAGTATGAAAAAACTACAGGACCATGAGGGGAGCTGGACTTTCTGAAGGTTAGTGTCTTAGTCAGCATTTTATCACTGTGAGGAGACACCATGACCGCAGCAACACTTAAAAAGAAAAACATTTAATTGGGACTGGCTTAGAGTTCAGAGCTTTAGTCTAGTATCATGGCAGGAAGCATGGTGGCATGCAGGCAGACATGATGCTGGAGAGGTAGCTGAGTGTTCTCCATCTGGATCTGCAGACAGCAGGAAGAGACCTTGAGCCACTGAGGTGCCTTGAGTTTCCTACACTTCAAAGCATCCCCCCTCCCAACAGTGACACACTTACTCCAAAAAAGCCCCACCTACTCCAATAAGGCAATACCTCCTAATAGTGCCAGATCCTGTGAGCCTATGGGGGCCACTTTAATTCAAACCACCGTAGTTGGGAACTAGGAACTACTAGCAGATGCAGAGATCTGTATCAAATCCTTAGGAACGGAATCTGCCTGCACACCTGTAAAGAAATTTGTAAAACCAGAATGGGAGATTTTCCCGTTAGATGGTCTTTTAAGTAAATTAATTTAAATGTCTGGGATTTGCAAAGGGTGGTATTTTATATATGGCTTTGGAGTTAGCCTCTTCTACACACACTAGCAATATGTTTAAAATATTACACAGTCGTTCAGAAATGTGAAGATTTCAAAACATGGGGAGTAAACTTTCAGGACTATGACAGACATGGTCCCATCTTCACATTTTCCATTGGCCAAGAGAAAGAAATGCCTTCTTATGGATGTTTGGGAAGCTGTAGGGAGGCATGCTTCTGAGGGGATGTGTCAGAGGGATGGATGGCAGGGAGTGCGAAGGCAAACCCTTTCACTTTGCTTAAACAGTGGAGAAGGCTAACAAGACAAGCAGGGGGGAGATACCTACTCCTCTCCAGGACTTAAAGAGGAAATTCTCCCATCTGCATCCTCACTAAAATGTGCCTTCCTGGGACAAACATATGTGAGCAGTTGCCAAAGATTCCCCTTGCTCAGCTTTCAATTTACGTCAGACAAGTGACACATGGCCTCTTTAAAAATATGAAAACACAACATGCTAGTTTTAAAAGATTTCTGCTCTGTTTAATTTTGAATTAATTTCCCTCACTTGTCAAATTCTCTCATTTAACACTAAGAGATTTATATATTGAATGGCAGATTAATTTGTTTGGCTATGGGACAAAAGATACAATAAGACTTCTGATTAAACTACTTTATTATTCTTTAATACGTGAGCTATTTCTCTTTCCTAGTTGCTGCCTCCTCGGCATCTCCCCGCTCCTCCCTGTCGTCCTTCTCTTTCCTATTCTTCTTCCTCCCCTTCCTCCCTAGTTCTCTTCCTGCCCCTTTTCCCTCTCTCTTTCTTTCTCTCTCCTGTGTTTCCTTCTTGGTCTCTTTCTCTCCCTTTCTTTTTCCTTTCTCTTCCTCACTCTTTCCACTAATCAGATATATAACCTTCTATAGAATATGTCCTGAAAACATAATATTAATTTAAATTAAATAATTTAGTATGCATGTGTAGATCATGTAAAGACATATCGCTCATTTATATAATAAGGATGTGTATCTCTTTTATACATATTAAATATGTAATCTAATTAATTAAAGGATAGTTAATGCCTGATCAATGGAATTATCAGAATTAATATATGCTACTATCAGTGAAGACATTCAGATCTTTAGTTTCTCAAAAATCTAATTACAAATCCAGCAGGCGATTACAGAGGCTCCATATTCACATCTGCCTGATGCATTTGCCCACATCAATCTTTTACACAGGGTATTTAAAACATTCTAAAGATAAAGCTTTCTTAAAATGCAATTACAGAACCATTCACATATGTTTATATTTCAAGGGCATAAATTTGACATTCTCCCGTGCAGAGATTTGGAATTTAACTAAACTTTCTTGCATTCTACTGTTAAGGCTTTTATGGCCTCAGCTCTTACTGCAGTCTTCCCCTTTGCTGTTGAGATGGTCTGAGCGTAAGTTGCAAAATTCCCCCATCTTTTTCTGCCTAATGTTGTGTATCAGGAGTTAGCTATAATGTAATTTGCCCTTGAAGTTGTGAGATACTTTAAGTACTCTAAGTCATGCAAGGCTTCAAATCCTATTTGAATTGAGTTTTAGCATCAATCAAAAAATAACAAAAAATATATAGGTATTGGTACCACGAAATAATGTACTAAGGTCATTCATACTAATCACTTTTGTTGCCCTTCACTAAAGCTGCCCATCTATTCGGGGTACTTAGCAATGCCACTCTGTATCCCTCTTGTCACGTGCTAAGCATTTGCTGTAGAGAGTTTAATTCAAGGTTTAGGAAAGCAAGTCCCATGTCTACCAGAAAGGGAAATGCAATTATTGATAAAGGCATAGATGTGTCAAAGGTGAAACTGTTACTCTTCCGAAGCAGCTAATGCATGGCTTCATTCTGTAAACACACTAAAACGTCACAGTCTATTCAAAGCCCCTTCCATGTCCTATGAAAGGAAAGTAATGATGGGGAGAAGAAGAGAAGAACAACTCCAATTCATACATGTACTAGCTTAGCATACCATCCAGATACTTAGTGCTTTATCTCACTCTGTCTTTCCTGCTCTTATATAAAATGTCATTTGTATGATTTGGGGATCTGAGAGGCACCTGCTTATGACTATGTCACTTGGTTTAGAAACTACACTCGTGTGTTTCTAATGTTAATCATTATTTTCCTTTAGAACACACCAATTTTGCTTTGATTCTTTGAAATATATTATAGGACTCAGTGCGTTACTCTTTTGTGTACAGTATTTCCGTCAATCTTTTAGTAAGATTGGCTGACATTTAAAAATAATCTATTCTTATTTTTGATAGTGTCATAGATTTCATATTGATCACACCTACCCACCCTCTAACTTCCCCCAATGTCCTTCCAAAATTCATAGTCTCGATTTAAAAATTATATTGATTAACCCTTTGAGTGCTGCTTCTTTGTGCACGGGTGCTTCACCATGCCATGGAGCAAGTGTAACCCACCAGCAGCCACATCCCCAAAGGAGACTGCCCACTTCCTCATCATCCATCAAATGCCAATAACTCTTCCTTTAGGGCTAGGGTCCTACGGTTTTTCCACAACCATACTGGAATTTAAAAAAAATATTTCTATTGATTCTTTGGGAATTTCTCATCATGCACTCTAAGTACACCCATCTCCCAGTCCCCCCATGTCTACCATCTACCCCTGTAGCCCCCCCCCACAAAATGAATAAAATAATTACAAAATGAATAAAATAATTACGATTACAAATATATAATTTGTGTTATCTACGTACACAGTGGATCACTGTCAAACTCTCATTGGCCTGCCTTTTAAATAGTCTGAGTTGTTTTCCTCTGGTACCCCGCCAGAAGCCATCAATTGCGGAGAGCTAAACTCAGCATTCTTATCACAGTTGTAAAGAATTCTCTTAGAAGATACCCTGTTTAGGGTGTTACTTTTCTGTGTGTGCGTGCATTGGGGGGTTGGGGGGAGAGGTTTCCTGGAAGCCTTCCATGTCCCCTTTTCTCATCTATACGTCTGTAGTCACCCATTTCAGTGCACAAGTAGCTTCTTTACAATTTACAGTCCATGGGGCACGGATCGCGGACTGCTGCATGGTTTTGGTGACAACACAGACCACGAACATGGCCCCCAGTTGCTGTAGGACCACAAACCCAGACAAGGCAGCCCACAGGGGGAGCAGGACACTAATCTGGCCCCAAGTGGCAGTGCAGGCAGGCGACTTACATCAATATGATCCCCCAGGGGCAGCACTGCCTAAAGACACAAACACAGCTTCAGACTGCAACCCAGACCCCAGACATCTGTGTGGTCCCTAATGGTAACTCGGGGCCATGGACGCCAACACAGACCCTGACTATAGCAGGACCTTGGCCCCAGACATGGCTCTCAGTGGTAGCGTGGATCACCAGGGGCTCAGATGCTAGCGTAGGCCACTCCCATCAGCCTGGTCTTCACCTCTGTCGTGTCTCAAGTTCTGCCTCTCTCCAGTGTGCACCCCTCCACTTCTGTACCTCTGTCTTCCCACCACCGCATACTTGCTCATAGTGACACCCGCGGGAGGGGCAGGCCAGAGTGTCTTCCCTCATGCTGGAAATTTTAATGGCTTGATCTTGTGCAGGCAAGCTCAGCTGCAGTTGGGCTGATGCATCAACAGCCATGTCATGCCCCGAAAGTCGGCATTTCACAGTTCTTATAGTTCTTATTACCTGTCCACCTTGGGTATGAGAGGCATGACAGCATCTCATTTATTTTTTTATGCGTTACTTTTCTACAGACTAGATTCTATTCTTTGAAATTATTTATTCCTCGAAAGGATTTCCTTCCAGGTTTTCTTGAGGGTGGCAGAAAGAAAATCACAAAAAAATATTAAACTAAATTTATAAATAGTTGAGATAAATTCTTTTTCTCTGTTTTTAAGATAGTTTTTAAAAAATACATGATTCTAACATATAATTAAAATTTGTATTTATTGGTATTTTATTCATTTCAGTGAATAATAGAGCTACTACTAATTGAAACATCTATTAAATCTAAAATAATGTATATTTAAATCTTTCTAGGAAATACATTTCTCACACAGAATTTGTAATTTGTATCTGGATTTTTTTTTTTCTCCAAGAGGGTGTCTGGCAAGGTTTGAAGACTTTTTTTTTTTTTTTTTTTTTTACTGTTACATTGAGGGAACGTTGCTACTTTCTAATTAGTAAGTTTAGCAATGCTGCTAAATACCCAACATTGCACAGGGGAGCATCCCTAAAAATAGTACCCACCTAAAGATAGTAGTAGTGCCACGGTTGATAAATCCTCCTCCAGAACCTGATCATTTCTCCCCATCTACTTCTGGAATCTTCTTTCAGTCAGGCTGGTACTAGTTCATCCTACCTAGAACCACACTTTCTTTTCTAGATTTCTTTCTCAAAAATCTGCCGATTATATACCTGCCAGTGTGGGCCCATGAAATTGTCATCTCACACCCGTTCAAAATCTTTTAGTAATCTTTTATGTCATTTAGAGTAAAAGCCCAAAACCTTGGAGGAGTATTCAGCTTTTTTACCCATTAGGCCAAACCAATATTCTTGCAAAGACCACAACTTTTTAAACATTGTGGAAAATCGTGAGTGTTATTTATCCTCCCAAGTTTCTCTAGCAGGTCCATATCTTTGAGATAGATGAAGCCTAGGGGAAAGCTCACCATCTCAGCTGGGCCCTCTGGGAGTGGGGCATCGTCAGGCACAGTGTCTCACAAGGTAGAGGAAGGTTGGAACGAAGTCATCCCTAGCAGCGTTATTTCATGCCAAAATGACAAGTCCTGAAAATCCAGGCAACTCTGGAGGAACGGGAACCTGTGTGATTTGTTGTTAAGATAATAAAGACGATAGTTTTAAAATACAGTAACGTTCTTTATTTTTACTTCTTTCTTGAATGCAACCTTTCTCTTTTCAGACACAGACAGTCTCGTCTTTAAATGTATTTTTGTTTTTATTGTAATAAAACAAACAGAGTTCATGCTCAAATTTTTATTTCCCCCATGATTTTTGATTCATAGGTATGTTTCCTTGAAAACCTACGCCCGTTGAGAAAAAAAGAAAGTTTTTCAAATCAACTATATTTATGTCAGAAATAAACTTGCGGAATGTAAGTGAAGAGTTTAAAAAGAAATCATTTTATAAACAAACCCTATTTCAGTTATACTGGCTTCCAAGAAGAAAAATATATGCAGTTTGAAAAAACGAGAGGGACAGAAACCAGGGGCCTAAGTTAAACCCTAGGGTGTCTGAGGAAGACACCAGAGCATGCAATGGAAGCCACAATTCAGTGAGTGTCTAGGATGGTCTGGAGTTTGCAGATGGCTTAGCTCTGATCACGGGAAGGCATATGAGTCAAATCCCACACTCCACCTTACAAGTACTACTCCAGACACAGGACATCTTCTGAGTCTGCTATGAAGACAGTATTGTCATAAACACTAGTAGATCAACTGGGATTTGGATCAAATTAGGAGCACATCCCTGTTCATAATTTAGGAACTGCAGTATTCATCACAGTGCTTACCTGGCCAGGGCAAAAGGCAAGCTCCATGAACCACATACTCATAGATATCAGATTGTTATGCCACAGAATTAAATGTGTCATATAAAGTAGAGGTCACCAAAGATACATCACAACATTCAGGAGATAACACTACAGAGGAACAGAGGACACAATGCGTGCTTTAGAATTCTTTCTCTTACTGTCTTGCCACAAAAAAAAAAAAAAAAAAAAAAAAAAAAAAAAAAAAAAAACCTGTTCCAATTTTCTTTTTTCTTTTTTGGTTTTTTGAGACAGCTGGATTTCTCTGTGTAGCCTTGGCTGTCCTTGAACTCAGAGTTCCACCTACTTCTGTGTCCCAAGTGCTGAGATAAAGGTGTGTGCCTCCACACCTAGCTTCAATAGCCATGTTTAAATGTAAGGAAGAGAAAGGTGAGCCTTTTGGAAGGAGGGAAAAGGATCAAAGTAAGTAGTTAAAATTCAAAAAGATAATATAAATCTATCCAGTGACATTTTAATGTTGACACAGTGGAGGCTGGAGAGATGGCTCGGCAGTTGAGCACACTTGCTGCTCTCCCAGAGGACCTGAGTTAGGTTTCTAGTGCCCATGTCTAACAGCTAGCTTACAGCCACCTATGACTCCGGCTCCAGGAGACTGGTGACCCTCTTCTGGTCTCTCCAGGTATCCACTTCCTTGTGGTATGCACACATAACACAAATGAACCTTTGAAAGTAAAGTGGTGAGCTCTTAGTAGCACATAGTTAGGGATATGTGGGTGGATATTGCCTTTGTAGATGGTGTGCCCGTGAACGCTGCGGCAGATTGCTGTTTCAATGCTGTACTCATGTGTGACTGGGCAGTTCTGTTTGGATCACTGAACCATTTACACAACAGCACACCCATGCCTCCATGGCCAGCCAACTTCTGAAGATGGGCATTTAAGACATGGAGTTTCTTTGCCATGAGCTAAGTCTGACCTAGCAGCCTTTTGTGATGCTTAGCCTGGGCAGTGCCCAGCCACATCCCTTCAGAAAGACAGCGTTTTGGCAACTTCTATGCAACTGACTGCTTTGACACAGCTGCCGTGTCTGGTTGTGCTTGAATCGACTGTTTTCTGTCCCTCAAAGACACAAATTTTACCAGTAAAAGCACCAAAGACAGTTTCATGGCTACTAGGTCATCAAGACTTCAACATTCTAACTGAACTATTTATCCAGTTTAGGTGCTGTGAAGAGTGCTTAGTGTGGTCTCCATTAAAAGGCAAAATAAAACTCTTTAAAGAACATACTTTGTAGTTTGTGTGTCTGTGTTGTTTCTTTGTGTGTGTCTTGATTTTGGTTGTTGTTGTTGCTTTTGTCTTTGTTTTTCTAGAAAGAAAAAAAATGAAGTTGAGTGGGCAGGGAAGTGGAAAAAACCTGGGAGAAACTGAGGAAGGGAGAACATCATCAAAATAAATTATATGAAGAAATTTTCAATAAAAAGTTTAAGATAAAAACACACAATTGACATATTAAATAATCACGTGGGTAACTCATGCAAATACACATCCGGATGGGCAGGCATATTGGCTATGAACAGACAAAATGATCTCTGTTAGCTTACACAATGAATACATTTCTACACATATAAACAGTCACATATTTAACTTATGTATATACACATAACAGTAGAACATGAATAACTGCAACTGACAAGTTGATAATAAATCTATTTTTGAGTACCCAGTTAATGAATGTAAGATAGCCATTACCTCTTATTATTATACTACTCAGTTAGAAAACATACTCTTTCTTCCTCAGGGAATATTTTCTGCACTATGTTCATACACTCTTGAAGCTGAGTCTAGGCAGGGGAGAAGGATGGCTAAAGAACACTTAGGAGTCATACTGCAGGGGGAGCAGACACCAGTCTCTCGAGGACAGGTGGATCCAGGAGCAGCAGGCTGTCTCCCTGCTGAGGCTGCTCACCATCTTCTTTCTGGGAGGAGGAAAGCGATTTCTAGGATTTGTCATTTGCTCCTCACCCAGACTGAGTAACGTCGGCCTATGAATACTGGCTAAGGACTCTTCCAGCAAAATATCAGTAAAAGCTATTGACAAGTTGAGGATGTATGTATGTCCAGAAGCGGTAATTTATGCTAAACTAGCAGAGTGTGGAAGGCAGTAACAGAGAGAATGGATTAAGAATAGCGAGAAATTATTGTATGATTTAAAGTGACAGTAAAAAAACAAGTATGGATTGTGGGAGCATATTACTTTACAAAGAAAGAAAGACTGTTAAGGGAGAGATTAGGCATGGCCCTCTTGTCCATGGTTTTGATGCAATAGCAAGGAGGTCGGTCATATTAGCGTTTTCCTCAGGAAAGGTCACTATGTTTAGGATCACAATTGCTGCCCTGTGGATACAGCGTGGGAGCAAGGGAAGTACACAGAGGAAAACATGGGGACAGAGGCTTTTGCACAGTCCAGGGTGACTATTAAATCAACTCTGATTCTATAGGCGATTGAGAGAAATGAATGATTCTGAAATGCATTTTGAGTTAGATAAAATGTTATGAGGCAAGTAGAAAAGGAAGAACACAAGTTTCTGAGCTGTCTGAAAAACGGGGATAGAGTTTACTTAGGTGAAAAGACATAAAGAGAAAGGGGCTTAGAGAAAGCCTGTAGCAATTGTGTCTGGAAAACAAAGTTGGAATGCTACTGAACCTCTCTGAGGCGGGGATACAAAATAGTGAGTTGAGAATGTAACTGGACAAGCTAGGGAGCCAGTAAGCCATGTATTGAGTTCTTACACTATTATTGATTCTTTTATACACTGTGCATGTCAAGAGAAAATAAATCATAAGGCACAGAACAGCAAATATAAAGAGAAAAATCTACATTTATGTCCATGTTCTTTACTTTGAAGGAAGAAAGCTTGCTGTGTTAAAATTGTTCCCCAAAATGCAGTAGCTCAAAACTTTCCACAGCTTTGTAGCAATGGTAATTATCATTTATTATTCTTGAGATTTTATTTGAGGCATGATATATCATATGAAAATTGGGTGTGGCTTCCTAGTAAGAAGTATAGTATAGTCCTTACTATACTACAATATATTATATATAATATAATATGTAATAGGTAATAGTTCTTACTATACTATACATATTTTTGAGTAATTGAATCAAACCTTCTTGTTCTTCAGGAACTCTCCTGTTATATAAAACAACCCACGGTGCTCTTGCCTTAGGGATGCCTGGAATTGCCAAAATGGTTGAGAGAAGTGACAAGCAAGCACCATAAAAAATTGAATCTGAGAAAACAGTGCTGAACAAGCATCATGACATTAATGTCTAGAAACAGACACCTGAAAACTCTGTGCGAATCAGGGCCCTCAGCAGGCAAACCACATGGAGGTTTCACGTGGGCAGGGCTGGCTGGGCAGCACCTGTCTTGCGTGTGTTTGTCTGGTGAGAGCTGCAGGAGGTCTGACGTCTCTCACTGTAGCACTGCCGTATCTTGCTAATATTTCGTGTCACCACCTCCTACTATTAACACCCAACCATAACCCATCCCCCCCACGAGGCTCCAGGTTGTGTCTCACTACTCTCAACGCCATAGAAATGTTTCTTCTGAGCCCCATTGCACACCTCCACTTCATGCGCAGCTCCTGCATACCCATGTTTTTCCTTTTACCCTTCAGATTCCCACTCCTTCCTGTGAACCTAGGTTCCTTCCAGCATGCTCCAGCATAAAGGAGAATGAATAACGGACTCCGTGCACTTCTCTGTGCAGAGACAACCAGGGGAATACTCAGGGTAGAGTCATCTTCTGAACCGATTCTCAGTTTTACATAGACTTTATTTGATGGCTGGTTTTATGGTGGCTCCCCGCACCAAATCCTATGTCTACCATCCAGCAATGTAGTCCTGATTGTCCAGGTTTTATTTGCTGATTCAGAATATTGTGTGTATTTATAACATACATTTGAAAGTTAGCTTATTAACTTTAAATGAGTAACTCAAGACATACATGCATCACTAATAGGAAAGTACCTTTGGCTGAGATCCAATAGCTATCCTAAAATCTGGTCCAGAATTAATTATATTAAACGTTTACAGAAAGAGCAATAACATAAAGATGAAAGCTAACAAGTAAAACCTTTTATCCTCTTGTAAATAGACTCAGGTCTGTCACAGGAGTCCAATGCTTTGTGGATGTTAAAGCAGTGTAACTGAAGCTCAAAGCTCAGATTTCAAACTAACACATCCACATACACACAAGTGTGTGTGTATATAGGTACACTGTTTATACACCCTTATATATGTACATAATATTCATATACATAAACATGAATGTACATATACCCACAGTATATACAGAGACATAAACACACATGTGCACACATATAAGTATATTGTCCACACATACTTTATATATATATATATATATTCAGTATACACATATGCTGTCCATGCACATAGGAATATGACATGTGGGAATATAATATATAGTTATATATAATGTATCCTTGGAAAAATTCTGCTAAGCAAATAGAGAAATACTATCAACAGTTGGCTTAGTTGTTTTCAGATTTCATTGTCATGAGACTTAGGAACATCACTGCAGGGCTTTTTCTTCTCTTTCAAGCCCTGTCTGAGAAAGCAGCTGATAATCACACATGGAACCTAATCATACATTCAGGGCATGTAGATTCTTAGCATCTCCCTGTAGATTTAAACTATTAATGTAAATATATATTAATGTATATATATATATATATATATGCTTTGTTTTATTGACTTAATTGCACAGTACACCCTAGTGACCTGTTCAACTTAGAATTCAAATATGAGCGCTCCCTGATGGTATTTTAATTAACAGCAACAATGTTGAACTCAGATTAAAGTGAAAGCACCCCTGAAACAGAAGACTCCAAAATTTGCCCCTTAACCACAGCTGCTGCCCCAGTAACTTCCAGAGAGGGAGCGACTCCTGGAAGGAGGAAGATTTCACTGGACTCAGTGTTTTTCATCCTATCTCAGTGGTCTGTGGGTTTGGCTCCTGTGTGTCTGTTAAGTGGTAATTCTAATCTTTGAAAGTCCATTTTCTCCCCATCTAAAGGAGCTTTCTGTGATCTGCAGCCAAGAGAGCTGGAAGGAACTCAAGTTGTTAGCGCATTTATCATTGGCACCTAGAGCTAGGGGGAAGATTGCAGACTGCTTGGAGTTTTACAGGGAGGGAAAGAGTGCAAAAGAGAGAAGGATTATAAAGGGGAGGGGGGCAAGTAATTTCAGGGGATCTATTTTCTGTTTATGGAACAAGAATGCCTTTTTGTTTATGTAAGTTAATCACAAAATATCCACGCTCAAGTAAATTCCCACTCATTTATATTGGTTTTTTGCCTTTCCCCGCCCCCGGTATCATCAAATTCTGATTAATTCTGAGTCAAGTCTCAGCTCTGCTGCTTGGCATGGGGTTACCTCAGACCTGAGCAAAGCCAAGACGGAAGGACTGGAAATGGGGCAACTGTCCCTTTAAATGTGCTTGTGTATACCCCTGACTATGGAGAGTTAGAATCTTTATCAAAAATAAGTCTTTGGTGTCCTGTGATTCCACCAGGGGATCTAATGACAACATCTGTATCTGGATGTGCCCAGAGGCACAGCTCTCCTTGGAGTTTACCCTGAAGCTTCTGTCTTGTGTGGACAGTGCTTCAGAAATGTTAAAATCAAAACCACTGTGGAAATGGACATAGCAGGAAGGCCGCTGGTGGTGCCCCATGAAAAGAACATTTATCTCCTAATAAATAATGAGATAAAACATTAAACAAATACGATAAAATTTTAAAGCTAAATGAACTACTAAATGTTATAACTAACTTTTTTCTAATTTTTGGTCTAGAGTTTGAAAACAAACTGTCTGGGAGCAGTTGTGTTAGAGCTGAGCCTCTGAGGCATTCTGAGAGTCGGGTTCAACATGGCGCATGGGAAGCTAAAGCTGAGTGGCCTGTGATCCCCGTCACAAGAGAAAAGGGGTGCAATGACAGATACTTCTGTTACTATACAACAGAAATCAGATTCCACCACTTAACAGAATAAAGAGCCTTTCAAGTTAGCCCGTGGGGATAAAATGGGCAGTCACATTGCGGATTTCTGAAGGGAACAATCCTCAGGTGCTACTTTGGTAGTTGACAGCTGGCCTCTTTCCCCAGCTTGGAGCCTCAATATCCACAGCTCAGCTATCTAGAGCTCTGTCTGGGGACTGGAGGGCTTTCAGCAGCTAGGTGTGGTATTTGATGTGTTTACCATCAGAAAGGTCAACGGCAGCTCTGGGCATACCAGTTAACCTGGCATCTTTCTGCTCGGATTGGTTTAGGTTAAACAGTAACCAGCGATGTATGATTTGCTGATTGGCTTAGATAAGGCTATGAATCATAAGAAGTGTCTGCTTTCCCTGAATGTGAGTCCCCAATAAGGAGATGGAAAAGGAGATGGAAGAAGTGGAGGCAACAGATAATGTTGGTAAAGAAAGGAACCAAGCAGTAACTCTGACGAGCGCTCTTAGAGGTTTTATTTTTAGCAAGGTGTTGCTCAGACATTTTAATGGCCAAGACTGACTTGTCAATTGGAAGGTGGAGGAAGTGTGGAGGACTTACAAAGCTGTCTATGTAACCTTTTACCACAGTGAACAGATGGTAACATAAGGATCATGAAAGTGGAGCCACGAAGATGACACGGTTAGTGACATTGGGGGAAAGATTCATTAGCTGTAGCCAGATGTGTAACAATAAAATGTAAATCTCAGCAGCTGTTGAGAAAGAAATCACACCTGACTGGGAGAAGTTTTTTGGTTTGCTTTGCATTGTGTTTCAATCCAAGCAGAAGCTGCTTCATGGGAAGACTGAATTAAATGTGGTAACCGCTGGGGTCATTTGGTGTCAAGACCCAGCAAATATTCCCCTGCTTTCCTTGCCCCATTATCTCCTCTTCCTTCCCTCTTTCCAGACATTTTTCTTTTCATAATTTAAAGAATTCAGACAGAATTTATTTTTTTAAATCCATTTTACATACCAACCACAGTTCCCCTCCCTTCCCTTTCTCTGCTCCCCCTCCCCTCAACCCACCCCCACCCACTCCACTGTGTAAGGCCTCCCATGGGGAGTCAATAAAGCAGGTTCCATTCAGTTGAGGCAAGAGCAGCCCCCTCCCTCCGCATCAAGGCTGAGCAAGGCATCCCACATTATGGTTTGGGCTTCAAAAAGCCAGCTCATGTACCAGGGATAGATCCTATTGCCAGGGTCCCCACAAACAGACAAGACTACAATACTGTCACCCACATGAAGAGGGCCTACCTTTGTTGGAATGTAACAGACATGACAACTAATCATAATTTAAGCATTTGGGTCTATTGTTTGTTTGTTTTATTCATGTCTCCAGAAGGTATTATAACACTACCTCCTTTGGTAGTTTGAAATTTAAAAGTGATAACGTGGACTTTGTGTGTCGGAAAATGGCACGAGATGTATGGATTCAGAACATTAACTTGAAAACTCCTAGTGTGAAATGGGAAACTTTCAAGGAAGTGCTTGTTAAACTTAATCACCACAGACTGGTACAAGAGCAGAGGAAAGTCACATCCGAAACAGAAAAGCAGCAGGAGGAAAAGGTCCTTTAAAGTCACACTATGTGAACCAGGGAGAGAGACCCGTGAAGGGTGGAAAATCATTCCCCAAGCAGGGGCACTAGGCTCAGATCTGAAATGTATGTGAATCCTTTTTTTTTTAAATTTTTTCCCATTATTTATTTATTAAAGATTTCTGCCTCCTCCCCGCCACCGCCTCCCATTTCCCTCCCCCTCCCCCGATCAAGTCCCCCTCCCTCATCAGCTCGAAGAGCAATCAGGGTTCCCTGACCTGTGGGAAGTCCAAGGACCACCCACTTCCATCCATGTCTAGTAAGGTGAGCATCCAAACTGCCTAGGCTCCCACAAAGCCAGTGCGTGCAGTAGGATCACAAACCCAGTGTGAATCCTAACACCAGTGAATATTCACTTCCTGCTGAGTCAAGAGAGAAGCCAAGTCCCTAAATTAGACTGAGCTAAAGATGGTTCCTCAAATCTCCCAGATTTGTAAGTGAAACTGAAGTGTATGCTTCTTGGCAGCAGAGAACAGGTAAAAAGCAAAATTTTAGGGAAACTCGAGATAATCTCAACTGGTTTTTATGAACAGACGCTAGGTTTATTATGGCATTTTCAAACATGTATATAATAAACATTGATCATATTCACCCCCCTCTGTTAACCTTTCCTTTTTATCTCCTCACCTGCCATAAAGAGTTCAAATTCCGTTTCTTACCATTTTTTTTATGTGTTGATTCTGAATATGAGAGATTTAATTTCTTTTCCTAAATCTGGCTTATTTGGCTTTAGCCTTACTTTATGGCTTCACACCCATGTTGGTGGAGTACTGTGACCGACTGTTTTTGGAGACCCCAGCATGTCATCAGCATTGCTCCATCTGGTCTTGTCATGGACACTGTCAAGCTGTTCCCCAGACAGTTGGCCAGGACTCCAAACTGCTTCTCCCTGTGTCTACTCCTGCCAAATCAGGGGGGGATTTCACAACCCAGGCAGTACAAGATACCCTTTTCTGCTTTGTGAAAAAGAAAATAATCTTGACTGTCACAGGGATGTGAATGAGATGCTGCAGCAGGCAGAGGGGACCATATGGGCATGGCTGTGCATCTGGCTCCAGTGCAGAGATGTGTGTGTCTTCTTCTAATAGTTCATGATGTGGAAATGCTACAAGGCTTGCTTTATTTATTCTTGAAAAGGCTGTACACTCAAACAATAAAGATAAGAATTTTGAGTACTTTATGGAGTTTATCAATTACAAAAATGGTGTCAGAACATTTGGTCAGGTGTTCCTAACTTTCAGGTATAAATGGAAATGTTTTTAAATGTATTCACTGGTGGATAAAGCACCAAGAGAGATAATAAACAGTTGGAAGTGAGCTTACACTCAATAAAATATAAAAAAAATCAGAACAGATATATATCTTTGTATTTTAAAGGGAAGAGTAATAATTGTAAAAACCAAATTACAAAATAGAGAAAACAGAACAATAGTGGACAATAGGCATTAGAAATCATTATAACAAACATATGCATATGTCTGCATATTGTTATACATGCAGTAAGTATTCACTCCATCCATGACCTTGAGCTGTTGAGCTGTCTGGTGCAATAGAGGTGGTGCTTCTTGTCTGTGGATGTGAGCTCTTAAAAGAGTGGGGTAGCTGTTACCCCTTTAAAGGGATCTCTTGGATTTGTCTATCTATCTATCTATCTATCTATCTATCTATCTATCTATCTATCTATCTATCTAATATATATACTTATGTGTTTATACTGATTATAAATACATATATACACAAAATTTCAGATTTATAGTCAGTAACATGAAACAAAACACTCAAACACTCACCATAAAGATTGTCTTCATTTGAAGTTAACACTTATGAATTCTTAGGGAACACACTAGAAAGCTCTGAAGGGTTGAAGGAGTCAGAGTTAGACAGAAATGTTAAATTGAAAGTTTTCAGTACTATGTGGAGCTGCCTTATTGTTCTAATTCTGTAAAATCTACATCAAAGTCAGAAAAGAAGCATTCACTGAAATGATTAGAAATTTGAACATTAAATCTCTATACAGCCTGGACATGGGGAGAGACTCTAATAGAAACAACATCAAATATCTCTAAGATACAAAATCATTTAAAAACTGCATTTGACATTTTCTTTAACAAATTATACATGACTAGAAATTGAAAGAACTCGTTTGACTTTTCAGCTTTCTGTTTATGCCTGACTTAGATTTTTGTGAAGAATTCTGATGAGTTTTAATGTTTTTAACCCTAGGTGATAATATGTGAACATTTTTGTCCTTCATAGTTACAAATTTGACTTTAAGTTGATACACAAATTTGAATCTATATACCGCATGATATTTTGAAATGTGTTTGTGCCTTACCCAGGGAAATTGATATATGTGTGACCCAAACATATCAAAGACTTCAGACTTGTCGTGAATATCCTACACTAAGGTTGTCATGTGTTACAATGACTCTCTTAAAATTATTCCCAAATAAAAGGGTGCAACTTTGACAGGCATCCATGCAATGTCCCACACACCCTAGTAACACCCACTCTACTTAGATGCCCCTTCTTGAGCTTGACTTTGTTCAGATACCATACATGAGGAAGATGTGTGGTACTTGGTCTACATCTGACTAATTTCACTTAATAGAACATCATCCGTGTTCATTCATATCCTCAGGAATAGAAGGACTTCTTTCCCTCCCCATCTTTTGATGGAGGGAAATGAATGCAGACCCTTACCATGCTAAGCAAGAGCACCTGGTCATGAGACATGACCAGACATATACCATTTTGTTTATGAGTATCATTCTACTGTATATAAATACCACATTTTCTCTATCCAGCCATTACCCACGGTGATGAAGTTTGCTTCTGTGTCTTACCTACTGTAAAAACCAGGATGATAAACAGAATGCCGAGCTCCTCCAAGACTGAGTTATTTTATTTGAACAGTCAGGAGTTGGATTGCTGGACCACACTAATGTGTTTTGAGAACTGTCCATGAAGTGTTTCTCTATGATGGCTCTTCTATCAAGCTTTCTCTCCACTATTATAGAAAAGTTCTCAATTCTCCATATTCTGACTAAAGTTTTCATTTAAAAAATATTAGCCCTTTAACAGTGTGAGTTGACATTGTGGACATTGTGGTTGTAGTTTTTAATTTTCCAATTATCTTGCGGGTTCAAGTTTTCTTTTCTTTTTCCATCTATACCTATTTAGAATTTATCTTTTGAAGTATCTTTTTAGGAATTATACCCATTTTTAATAGAATTTTTTTATATATTTGGATACTCACCCTTTATTATGTGTATAGTTCATAGTATTTCCTCTCTTGTAGAAAATCTCTTCACTTTGTAATTTCATTTATTTTAGGAAAATACATATTCTATTTTTTCTATTTTTGCTTTTGTTTTTGTTTTTATGGTCATATTAAAAAATATCTTTACCCAGAGAGTGTTGTAGATCAGTTTCTTAGTAATTCATTACATGAGTCTCAAATCCTTAATCTATTATAAGTGTTTTCTTTTTTAACATATCTCTTCAACTCAAATCTACACAGTCATTCTTCTATGTACGGACATGTAGTTTTCACATGTGATTTTTTGAAGAGACCATTCTTTGCCATTTGTGTGTTCTTACTATTTTCCAAACGTCAATGGACTATAAATATGTTTTTCTAAGTTGTCCATTCTTACTCTGTGTACATGTCTGCATGCATGTTAACTCCATGCTGACTTATTGCTTACTATGCATTCATACTATGTTTAATGTCAGGTAGTATAGTACCTCCATCTTTAGGTTGGAAGTTGCTTTCATTATTTAGTGGCTTCTGTTTTCCTATATATTTACTTGAATTATTGGATGAATTATGTTGGAAAATAATGATCAGACTGGGCATTGATTTTCTGCCTTGAATCTTAAAAAGAAATGCTTTTGATATAACTTTGCCAGGATGAGATATAAGAAATAATTTATAAGTTATGGTAGCTTTATTCTTTCATCTTTCATACCAAAGGACCCTTGACGAAGTTCTTCGTGCTCTCACTGAAGTAGGGTACACAGTTATAACATCCACCTGGCTTTTCTCCTTTACTCCCACCTTTTATTAACATTGATTTCCTTGGTTTATTTTAATTCTCTGTCAGGCTATTATTCTAAGAAAATTTGAGAAGAGAAAGCATATGATCAAATTATATTATATGAAAAAATAATAAAATAAGCATGGACAGAAAATGGGATCTATATTATGCAACACTTTTAAATAAAATATATAGTTTTATTAAATGAAATGGAGCCTGACAGAATTTGTTGATATATATTTTCTATGCACATATACAGTATTTAGCATATTGGTATTTTTGTTCACTGATTATTTAGAAAGCTCACAGGGCTGGGGATGGTGGCACATACCTTTAATCCCAGCACTTGGGAAAGGCAGAGGCTGTGGTGAGCTCAGGATGGCCAGGGCTACATAATGAAACCCTGTCTCAAAAAAAAAAAAAAAAAAAAAAAAAAAAAAAAAAAAAGCAAAACTCCTTTATCCTTTCCCAGTTCTCCTTTTTATTGAAACAAAACAATTCACATCTGCATAGTACTTTCGAATCTACCCAAACTTAAGATGATGTATATATTACTTAGGGATTTTATCCCCTGTAAATAACACAGGGAAGTTAGGTTTGAAACAAAAATCACGAGGGACGTGGAAGAATGGCTAAGTAGTCACAAACACTGGCTGCTCTTCCAGAGGTTCTGAGTTCAATTCCCAGCACCCACATGCAGCTCACAGCTGTCTATGACTGTAGTTCCGTGTTATATGTTTCCCTTCTCTGATATGCACACAGCACACAACACACACAAATATACATAAAATAAGCACATCTTTCTAAAGAAAGAAAAATGACAATAAATCACAGTAATAATTATTTTTAATATCATAAGCAACAGCCCAGGCCTCTAAAGACAAAGAAAAATTATTTTCAGACTATGAAAATTGAGAATAAATATTGTCCTTGGAAAATGAATGATGGAATAAAATTTTTAAGATTTTAATAATCTTCCAAAAGTTCTGTTTAGAGAGATTGTTGGTCACACTACTAAGAACTGCAGCAGACTGAGCAGGAGGCTACTTCAGAGAGTCTGTGTTCTGACACAGAAGTTGGAGAAACTCCACACTCCACTGTTAAAGTTCCAGGAATTTCTGTACGTGAATAAAAGAGAACACAGTCAGCTGGGAAAAATCAGCATTGGCCTAACACGGAGAAAGGAACAGAAACTAGGTCACTTGACCGGTAGCTTGGGGGACAACCTATATTCTCTTCCTTTAGAGAAAGAAGAGAAGAGACGGGAAGTCCCAGTGAGAAGCACACTTAGGAGATAAAACAAATGCAATTCATTTTACTCTCTCCATGTCATCTGAGCTTTATCATGTGGGAAGCAAATACTGACTAATACTGTTGTTCTTTTTCTTCTTTAATCTAACTACACAGTTCACAATCAAAGGCGGGAAGTATTCAGTTAAATCAGCTGGACTCCATGACTCCTGGAGAGACATTGAGAGAAGTTTCAGGTTGATCATTCTGCACTAGTAACTGAACAATGAGATGGTCATTTGAGGTTTTAAAATATATTATATGAATCTGTAAATCTCAAATAGTTTGTACTTAAATTTGGTAACAATTATACTCAGTGCGGGAGCGGACTAT
Source organism: Microtus oregoni (assembly GCF_018167655.1). Classification (NCBI taxonomy): domain Eukaryota; kingdom Metazoa; phylum Chordata; class Mammalia; order Rodentia; family Cricetidae; genus Microtus; species Microtus oregoni. The sequence goes on along the minus strand of NW_024544728.1, from coordinate 1,304,398 downwards.
TTGAAGGCTGATTACAACTGCTCTACTTAGTGGGCCCTTAGGAAAATAGTTCGGCAATTATTTTCAAGACACAGAAATTCGTGTGATTTTTATCCAAGTGGATTTAATTGAAGACAGTCACCAGACAATGCATGCTCTAAGAATGAGACTTAAAATTCAATGCTTCTTCCACTAAGAATGTGATTTATAGTTGAGAGAAAAGTAATCATGTCAGATTGACTTGCTGAAACCAGTCTCTTCCAGTCTCCTTTTCCTTGTTTTTGAAGTTTCTAATGTAGCCCATCTCAGAGAGATTTTGTGTTAAATGTCAGCAAAATAGTAGATGCTGGAGGTATTTATACTGATGAACTGATGTTTAAACATCCACACCTGTTCTTTGAATTAATTAGGAGCTTTTAACACCACAGATTGCTTTTACTAGAGAGAGCCTCTTAAAGTCAGTGAAAATCAAGTAGTGGGTAGGTTGGAAACAGAATAATGTTTGGAGAATTTATTACTCAATTAAAATCCTTATGTTGTAATATTATTGTTTAATAATGATAATAATAATAATGAGAATGAAGTCACTTATTCTTAGCTTTGGCAATGTAGGAGTCAAATAAGAAAACTGTTAAAGCAGTCTTTATTTGCTATTAAATAATATTTACAGAATCTTTAGAATGAAGGGCAAATTCACAAGTAGTTTATATGTTATTAAAACACAATTTTATAGTATTTTGTTATTTTGAATGGGGCTCAGCATGTAGTCCCACAGTTAACTAATAAATCCTATGCACTAATGTGTATATGAATGCAGATCAACATGTATTTCCACATGCAACTTTCATCAACTAAATCCAGTTTCCCCACCTACTCTTCTCCTGTACATACTTCCCAACTTCAGAGGTCACTCTTCTCCATCCTGGTCCGCTTTGTGGATGTCCAGTCTAGGGGAAATGTGTGTTTGTCTGATTTAGTTCAGGTAGTGTAACAGCCTTCACTTTGCCAAAGTTGAGAAGGTTTTACTCTTTTTCGTTTTTGGATATAGCGTTCTGTTTATTCATCAGCTCACAATCTTCTAGGTAGATCCCATAAATTGACACTGATTTTGTTACTTCAGATACTAAAAGGTGGGATGGAAAAGTCATACAGAACCCCTCCCCAGTTCGTGTGTATGAAGAATCCCCATCCTAAACTCCACAGTGGGAATGTACTCACTTAGCTTACATCCTCACAAACTGTTGAAGCCACATCCCTACCAGTATTTGTAATGTTGTTGATAGTCTTTATTGATAAGTACCATTCTAACAGCGGGTGAGAAAGTATCTTAATGTAGGTTTTTCTTTGTACTTCCTCAGTGGCATGTTTTCACTTGCTTATTCGCCATTTTCCCAAGTGTGCTAAGATTATTTGGCCAATTTTCATTTGCATGTGTATGTGCCCAGGTGTTCACACATGTGTCAACACACATATAGTGTTTTTGCTCCTACAAGTGTGGACATGGAGAGGTTGAAATAAAGTGTCTTCATCTCTCTCTCTCCACCTTGTGTACTGAGGCCAGATCTCTAAGCTGATAGCTCGTTCAGTTGGACAGTATAGACAGCAGCTGACCAGGTTGCTCTGGCGATACTCTGTCTCTCAATCATGCCCATCTGCTGTTATATGTGCCCGGGTTCCAAACTGGTCCTCACCCTTCCCTGGAAAGAGCTCGTTTACTGAACCATCTCTCCATCCTTTGTTTGTTCATTTTGATTTGACTATCTGGAGGGACTTGGTTTGCATTGTGTTTCTTATATATTAAGAATTTAGAGTTCCATCACACTAATTGAACGTGTTCTCTCGCATCTTTTGGGTTGTCTCTTTGTTTTATTCTCAGCTCTGCCTTGAATCTTCCTACTTGAATGCTGTGGACTGACACTTTTGGGAAACACTGCAGCTGTGATGATCCTGATGGCCGCTTGATCTTGGTTAATTAGCATATGGAAATGACTCTTGACCTGTAGCATTTTCAGTGTGTCCTGCGTGGATTTATAAGGTCATTTGTTACAAGCGTCTGTATCTGACCTATCATCATGACTTTCAGGAAAGAATAGTAGGCTTTAAGGTTAAGTTTCACACCTTAAAACATGAGATCCATATGTTGTCTACAAATCTCAATGCAGACACGCAGAGAATAAAAGAACAGAAATCAATATAAAATAAAAACGAAGGCCTGGAAATGACAGTAGTAGCTGTACTTCCATGTCATATAAAGTGCATTTCATGCCAAATTAGAAGAGATAAAGGTCACTATATACTTATAACAGAAACAATCAGTCAAAAAGATGTAACAATTATATATGCGCATTCAACATTGAGGTGCCCAATTTCATAAAATAAACATGATGGGACATAATGGAATAGATGGGTCCAGATTCTGTAATAGCAGGGAAACTCTTTAATGAATATGTAGTAGTAAGAGCGGTGGGGCTGCATCCCCAGCACCCCGCCGCCCGCACGACTAGCTCTAGCTTATGCCCCAAAATAATTACACAGACACTGTATTCTTTTAAATACTGCTTGGCCCATTTCTATCTAGCCTCATCTAGGCTAACTCTCGCACCTGGACTAGCCCACTTCTAATATTCTATGTAGCACAGCTAGGTGCGCTTACCGGGAAGATTCTAGCCTACGTCCATCCTGGGTCGGAACTTCATTACATGTGTCTGCCCAGGAGCCTGGAGCATGGCGTCTCTGCTCCAGAGAGCAGAGCTGTCAGTCTGAGCTCACTTCCTCTTCCTCCCAGCATTCTGTTCTGTTTACTCCACCCACCTATGTTCTAAGCTATGAGCCCAAGCAGTTTGTTTATTACTTAACCAATGAAATCAACAGATTGATATATGACACTCCCACATCACTTCCCCTTTTTCTGTTTAAACAAAAAAAGGAAGGCTTTAACTTTAACATTACATATAACAAAACAGTTATCAAGTAAAAATTACAATAATCTTTATCATAACTAAGGAAAACTATAATTATAACTAACTATTCTTAACTCCATCAAAGACTCCAGAAAGATACAATATTACTTAAGCAAACAAGAAAAAAGCAACTTTTAAAACTCTAGAAATGACAGAGACATCTTGCTGCCTGGACAGTCACCCAAAGTTCCTCTGTACCGTTGGGGCATCCATCCATCTTCGGCCTACAGGCCCATGGTATCCAGAGACATTTCCATGAAGCAGGACATTTCAAAGTCAGTTCAGTCGCTATCTGTTTTGTCCTGCAGAATGTCTCACAGACTCTTTCATGAATCAGGAACCCCGAAAGATCATCTCACCTTTAGGCAAGTTCAGTAGTCCTCTCTCTGTGGGTTCTCTGTGTCCAGTTTATGCAATAGTGCAGGCAAGAACAGCTTCTTGCCCAAATGGCTATCAAACTCCATAAGGATCCTCTTCGATGCCCATCTTCTTCTTGAAGTAGATTGGTGCTGCCAGGAGCAGAGTGTCTCATTGTCATGAAAAACCCTAAGTTATTAAAACATTTAAAATGCCATATTCTATAATCTTTGAAAGATATGAAGAATGCCTATCTAAGATATATCTACGCACATCTAGAAAATCTTAACTAACATGACTACAAACTTGACTATTATGATTATCTATTAACAAGCTATATATATTACATTTTAAGTGAACTACACAATCACAATATCTTAATCAATAGCAGAAATACATATAACAAAATTGACCTTAAATCTCTATCAATAAAGCAAAATCTATACTAATGCAAATTATTCATATCTATATCATATCCCCCTTTAAATGTAAAAGAACGTTTATAAACCATATTTGGGAACATGGGCGCAGTTTTTTCTCTCCAAACTGCTTCCTGCTGAATGGGGGCGTCATTAATTAGGTCTTTCATGGTATAACCTGTGTGCTAGTTTCATCTCAGTTAGCAGTTGAGTTAGCAATTTTCTGAAGGTGTTCACACCAACCCTTCAGGAGGGCGTGATCCATCATACCAAATCAGAATAGAAGAAATGAACAGGGTCTCATCCTCTGTGAAAACAAAATAAGAAACTCCTTTCCAAAGCATCATGTCCTTAGATCCAAATTTCAAAGTCAAGGCATTTTCATAATATCTATGTTGGATTAGTTCAGCAGCATTTATAAATAAATATCTTTTAGCAGCTGTTGCTCTTTCCTCAGCATTCAAATAATTCAAAGAGAGTATAATAGCATACAGTATCAAAATTCTCTGTGTATTTTCCATCTTTGTATGGCTTTATTTTAACTCTATTTCGTTTATTTTTACTTTTGACTTTTTGCTTTTTGAGATAGGTTCTCTGTATCTTTGACCTGGAATAACTCTGTAGACCAGGCTGTCCTTGAACTCTCAGAGATCCGCCTGTCTCTGCCTCCCAGGCATTGGGATTAAAGGTGTACACTACTACACCTTGAACTCACAGAGATCTGTTTGTCCCTGCCTTCTAGGTACTGGGATTAAAGGCGTGTGCTACCACACCTTGAAGTCACAGAGGTCAATCTCCCTCTGCCTCCCAAGTGTTGGGATTAAAGGTGTGTACTACCACACACAACAACTCTCTTCCTTTTTTTGTTTTTTACTTTAAGAACTTCAACTTTTAGTCTGCATATATTTTTAACACACTTTAAACCATTTAGAAATTTTCTTTTTCTTTGAATCTCTCTTTACTGTATATCTCTCTTTTTCTGACCACACGAGCCTTCAAATTACTGAGCAATATGGGTAGGATTAAAGGCGTGGCTTTGCCAGCTAGATCCAGTCCTTTCCTTAACTTTCTAGCCTCACGGCTGAGGTACTGGCTGTAGCTATGTTTACTGCCACAACTCTATGGCATTTCAAGGTCCCTGCCTGCAAGTGGGCTTCAGCAGCCTGTGCTTGCAAACCACACGAACTGCCTGCGTAAAAGAGTCAGAGTTTGCCCTGGCAGGACAGCCCAGAAAGCCGGCATTTTTAAACGGTGCAGCTTTTTTCCTGCTACGGCTGAAAACCGAAAACCATGCGTTCAGCTTTTCGTCAACACCGTTTAAGTGTTTCGTGGCAGGACCTCTTAATGAGCTGTAGGGTTTTGCAGCTGAAGCTGAGTCAGGAAGCCTCTCTTAGATGAGGCGCTTGCTTGCCTCTAGCAAGCAGAGTAGACCCGAGAAATTGTCACTATCAAGAAAACATGCTTTACTCTTTCCCAAGCTTTTTCAGGCTTTCTGTGGATTCAGTTGTCCACACGTATCATCCAGGAAAACAACTGGTGGAGGTATTTTAATTAGCACCACAGATCGGTGGGTTAAAAGATATGGCTTACATTTTCCACAACAGTTACAGATAAACATTCATCTCAGCATCCTGTGGCAACTTGGTTTCTAGAGAAAATTTTCAATCAATCTATGGAGAATTTCCTAATTTTTTTCACCCACCTTCAACTGCAGTACTCATAGACAAACCACTCCTGTTTTAGATTATGGAATTAATGACTGCAAATGCTTAAAGCATCCAGAACTAGCAACTACCATTATAATTGCATCCATGTCTGTCATCGATATCTTGATCAAATTTTTTGCTTTGAGTAGGATCACTATGGTGAAAAGAGGGGCCCTGCTCCTCTACTCTGTTTTACATGTAAGTTGTTAGAAAGTTCTCCCTATCTGACATAGGCCTTCCTTGAATTTTTGTTTGTCCTGTTGCCTGCAGTGAGGCAGAACATTTAACTATTTGTTTTGCTTTGTTCTTCAAAGTCGTATCCCTGCTGACCTGTGCATACTTGAGCCAAGCAGCCCATTGTAAACCCTCATCCCTTTAACTTTCCTTTCCCTGTCAGTCAGTCCATTTGTTCTTTGACAACCTGCATTACTAATGTTTTGCCTACTTAGGGAATACCATGACAAAATGTCGATCAAATGTAGCAAGAGAGACAAGGAGAACAGGAGCTGCCTGAGGGGCCTGCTGAATAGGCCCAGCATAAACCTTTTCAATGAATTCAAGTAGACTCTAAGATAATAACGATGTGATGTAATCCAACACACTCAAGATGCAAAGGGGTACTAAACATGTTTTGTTATAAAAGAAATTATATGCCAACAAATTTGAGAGCCTGTGAGTGGACAAATTCAAACACACATAGCCACACCAACACTGAATCATAAGAAAATAAGAAACTATAAAATCTTACTAGACTAATAAGAAGCTTGAGTCACTAATCAAAAATAAAAATCTTGAAAAAAAAATCCCAAGGACAAATGGCTTCACTGCTAACTTCAGCTAAACATTTGGTCTTAAATTATTGCAAAAGGAGCAAAGCAGTGGGAATTCTTCCAGCCGCATCCCATGAGGCCAGCATTAACCTGATACTAATTCAGAAAATCGATAGCAACAACAAAAATGTCTACAAGACAGCATCCTTCATGAACTGGGATGTAAAGACCCTCCACAGATTACTGGGAAACTGAATTCAATGGAACATGTAAAAGTTTACTTACTCCAAACAACACTGTTTCAGCCCAGAGACTCAGTGGGATGAAACTGCTCACTTTAAAAGGTAAGGGACTACACAGCCATAGCAGTCTCATCTAATCTACCACGCCAAGATTGACTAGGGGGCTCAGAACCCCTTTTCCCTTTCATGGACTGGGGCTGGGCATATGGGAAGTAGTAGAAAGTGTGTATATGTGTGTGTGTATGTTTATATAAACATTATTTTTCTCATTATAATTAAAACCCATCTACCTGAGCTTTGGTTACATCTATCAAATCCACAGTCAACAATTCCCCATTGTGCTGACTGAGAACGCTTACTTATGGGCTTCATCACACGTAAGGAAAAAACACAGTACTAACAAAATGCAGTGATGCTCTCTGTGATTTGTTTTTAAAATGCCCCATGGAAAGAATCTTTTAAAATCAAAGAAAATCTTATACTAATTAGGAAGCTGTCTTTGAAGGCCAACCGCATCAGCGGAGGGTGATTGTGCTTTGTGTGATATTCAACAGATTCTTAGATTCCAATGGAGAAGGGAAAGGGTCCAATTCTAATCAGAAGCAGGTTGATCAGGGGAACTTATTCAAGAAGGATTAACTTTCCACACAGGAACAAAGAGCTAAATTCCTAATTCCTCCCTAGCACCAAAAGGCGCCCAAGCAAAGACAACTGGAATGGGAAGAAGGCCAATGCAGTATGGCTCCAGTCCTCCTCTCTCTGAAGCACAGAAAGGATGAGACTGCCGGAGAGCATTAGAGAGAGTCACAGCGGCAGGAGCACCAACACAGGCTCACGCTCATTTAAAAGTTTACATTTTACAAGGACTGATTCATGACTTAGGTAGGATTCCAAATTCATTAATACATTGCTACTTTAGAGTCAGATAAACCCAATTTTAAAAGCTACCCTAATTATCTTTCTATCACACAATGAGAATTTTACGAAACGATAATCTACAAGTTGATCACTCTTTACATATCCAGCTTGTTTTGGGAAGTTTCCAAGAACATACAATTTACAAAAGGCTCTTCTCTAGGATATGAGAACTTTATATAAATTGATAGGTGACCCCATCTTCAGATCCCTGTGGTCAGCTAGCTATCTGGTAGCACTTGTTGGATGCAGACTTCTTTACATAGATTCTTTACCCACTTCCATTCTGCTTCTTTAGGAAAACCAAAAATCAGCTCCACTGATTTGAGGTTCCATAGGGACAATTTTTTTCATTTTTTATGCCCTAATTTTTTTCATGTAATTTTTTCATTATGTGAGGTTGTCTCAACTGCACATAGACAAACAGTATTTGGCATTATGCAGTCATTCAATATATAATATATATTATTACTTCTGTTGAACTTAAAAAACATAAATAGAAGCCATAATTCTTGGAGGATAGAAAACGAATGGAAATTGTGGTTAATGATGACACAACTCCCAGAGCAGACACAGATCAGTAACATCTGTAACACCTTCAAAATCTGTCATAGAATCTAAGGGCCCAATCATCGATGACACCTTGGTTCCAAGGATATTTAAGGGAAGCCACCCTGACTCCTTTTAAAGCCCAGCTGTGCAACGTCAGATTGAGGCAATGGTTGGGATGAGAACAGCTAAGCGGGTTTTCTCAGATTGAAGATGTATTTAAGAGTGTGAGAACAGGACAAAGCTGGCAGCTACACAGCTCTGATTTCGACAAAGTAAGAATTGTATTTTTAAGAAAGGAAAGACAAAGAATGCACGAAACCCCTAAACAAGAAAACATATCTATCAAAAGCAAACGTTCAAATTAAATGACAGAATAAGATGTCTCTAGATCTACACCCAGCAACATAAATCCAACTAGGGAATATCCACAGGCCAGAAGATCTGTATGAGTTTTTGGGTATGTATTTGTAAAGCTGGAAACATATGAGCAAAGCCAGGTGCCACACCGTATCTCTCCCAACCTGGCACATCTACACACACACACACACACACACACACACACACACACACACACACAGTGCTATCCTGGAATCTCAACTTCTACAGTGGGAAAAGTGAAGTAGACATCCATGTTCTCCACCATTTTTGGGTGACTCGTAGGAGTCAAAGTCCTGCAACTTCACACAGGAAATATCAGAAGAAGCAGCGGGGCTGAACAATCTGGGATTCAATTACAAATGAGTGGAAATGGTTCTCCCAGTGACAGAGGGCAGGTGGTGCTTGTGGGCTTTCATTCTGGTTCATGGAGGCACAGCTTTCAGCACACGATCCTTCAGTACTGGACACGCAGTCCTTACATCTGTAAGCTAGCTTCCCCACTCTGAAGTCTGAATCTTCTCCAGGGCAGGAGGCAACTCAGGTCACCAATTTCCTAACAGAGGAGGAACATCTGGTTCTACCCAACTGCAGCTGCTGAGCAGTGACTCTGCTACACCTCAGGGCTCTGCTAAAGGCTACCCCTGCATGGAGAACAGAGCCAACTCACCACTTTGTCTGCTAGACATAGCTCACATCCCTGCCTGTCCTGTGTGACTGAAGAGATAAACCCAAGACGTCATCTAACCTCAGAGCCCAGAGCGTGACTTCCCACAACTACAGATGCCTGGTAGAATCATTTTCTTTATCTCATGTGAGCCTCATGGTGACTGTAAGGCGAAGCCATGTAGAAGTTGTACAAGATAAAATTAGTCACACAAATCTCTAAAATAAATGACAAAAGAAGGCAGTAAGAAAGGAAGAAACTAAGTGTCTACAAAACAATATGAAAACCCAGTTTTAGCAGGATGGAAGGAATTCTGAGAAGAAGGAACTGGCCTGTCTTTGGGGATGTGTAAATTATCACAGCCATTGTGAAAAACAGCATGGAAGTTCCTCAGGAAACAAAAGCCGAGTGAGTGATCGTATGATCAGCAATTCTACTTCATGGAATATATTTAACAAAAATAAAATAATGTTTTGCAAATCTACCTCCTAGTTGTATGGCAGCATTAGTCATCATAAGCAAGATGTGGAATTAACTTCATTTAGCGCCCAGCGCGAAATGAAATAATGGATAAGAGCAATGTATATATACACGATGGAATGTAGCTCAGAATTGATGAAGTGGGGGAGCAATTTGTAAAGGTCCTTTTGTTTGAAACACCATGAGTGAACCTGGAGGACACTGTGTTGTACAACATAAGCAGGACCCAAGCGTCACTGATAGCTTGGGAGTCATCAACAGCTGTCTAATTGCCCTTAAAGGTCACTCAATAGAAGGAGATGAATTCAAGCCTGGCACTGTAAACCTAGCCAACTACCTGTGGCTGGTGAGGTCATGGACCCTAATGAAGAACATACTACTATCACTTTCCCAAACTGGTTTAATTCCAAACTGCATTCTAAATAAATAAATAAATAAATACCCCTATACCCACAGGAAAGTGTGACGCTCTCACCTCATCCAAGAGGCTTCTTTGTGCAGCATATAGAGACCATCACAGAAACCAACAACTGGTCAAATGTAAACAGCTGACGGTGGAGTGTTAATCCCCACCCGATAGCACAGTCCCTACACCCAAGCACAATCCCTACGCCCACGGTTTCAGGAACATTGTGAACAAAAATGCAGAAAGGACATCTGTGGCACACTGTGTCTTCTATATATGACAGAGTGTTAGAGCCATGAAATTTTAACAAGATGGTTGCCTACCCTAGACTTGCACAGTGACAACACCAGTTGATATGGCAACACGAATGGAGGAAATCTCACAAGACGTCACCATTAGATAAACAGCTACAGGGAATTAAACTGGTGAGAGCAGAAGTTTTCCTCAGGGATGTGCCCCCTGATGGGTTATCTAATGCTAAGTGGTCAGCCCTAAATACATACACTTGAGCAACACTAAGTGCAGCAATGGGTTGTATTTATACATATAATTAAAGAAGAGGCTATGAAGTTAAGATGGTGGCGTGGTGAGATGCTAACAGCATTGGAATAAAGTGTGGGGTAGAAATGATATAAATGCAATATTCAAACAAAATCCTCCAAAAATAATAAAACACAGGTTAAAACCCAAGCAACTCAGGCCTATAATGATAAATTTCATATGATTTCATTCATCAGTGGAATCCAAAATATTTAAACTTATGTATGCCATCAGGGACTTAGAAGACAGTTGCCACCTGAGAGCAGGGGTGGGAAGGGTGGCAGGGATGAGTGGTTTGCTCATCATAGGGTGGAAAGTTGCCGGTCAACAGGCAAAAGCAGCCCTACACAGGGTGACTGTGCTCAGGATTGACTTGGCACGTGTTTCAAAATTACCAATGGCAAATTCCAACAGAGCAGCCAAATGTGGTGATGTGAGTATGCTAATTATCTAAATTTAATCCATTCATGTTTATACACATCCTTATTATATACTTGTATAGAATGAAGATTTCTTCAATGAAAATAACAAAATTAGTGAAGTTTACAACTGAAAAGCAACAAGGAAAGAACAGAAAAGAGGTAAAGCCCATTCACTTAACACACACACACACACACGTGTGCACACGCACACACACACACACATGTGCTGAGGAAACAGCATGCATACATAAAAATGAGAATGCTGAAATTGTTTACAAAGGAATATAAATGGATTTTAACGCTCAGGTTCTCATTTCAACAGTTATTTTTAGAAAATGATAACTTACTGAATGAATAGTTCTGTGCTGAAAACCAGATATCTCCAGGCAGCAGACTCACACTTGACTCCGACCTCTTACGCTGTTCCAAAATCAACTCAAGGTCGAACAAAAATCTCAAAGTACTCAGAGAAAACAGAGGAGAAACACATGAAGACACTTAGACAGCACCAAATGTGGGCTTCCCCAAATCACAGAGGAAAAGGAGAAAAAAATTAACAAACGAGATTCCACCAAACTGCCCACCAGTAGAGGGAAGAAACAGCCAGTATGATAGGAAGAGTATTTATAAGATACCCATCTGAGAGGGGAGTGATATCCCTCTCAGGATACATAGAGAACTATAAAAACAGCAGAAACACTCCAATTGGAATGATAATATGCTCTAAGTAGACACTGGTTAAAAGCAGAAACACAGAGGGTAAATAAATACATGAACATGCCCAGAGTCTTTATCCACCAGTAAAGGAAGTTCAAAGAAAAGCTAGGAAGTTCTTTATTATCAAAAAAGTTAAAATTATAAATGATGTTCGGCAAGGGCATAGATTAAAAGGAGCTTGTATACTTCTGGTGGGAGTGTAAATTATAAAGCTATCATATGTCAAAGTATGAAGGTTCTTTGAAAGCTAAAATTGTATCTGTCATAATATTGAGCTATCTCAGTTCTGGACATGTAACCAAAAGAAATGAAACCAGCACACCTGAGTGTTGTGGAATGCTGTTTTAAGATGTGTTATATTTGTTTACACTGTGGACCATTTGTTTTAATGATGCACATCATGTTTTTAATGAAGTTTAATGATTTGCTTTTATGTTGCATTTGCATAACTCTGTGAAGTTGGGTTACTTTGCCTCTCTAAAACACCTACTTGATCTAATAAAGAGCTGAACAGCCAATCGCAAGGCAGTAAAAAGAGTTGACAGGGCTGGCAGGCAGAGAATAAATAGAAGGAGAAAAAGAGAGGATCATGGGATGAGAAAGAGGAGGAGATGGAGGAGAGGAAGAGTCCAGGGGCCACATACCCAGCTATACAGCAAACCATGGAGAAAGAAGTAAAGAAAGGTAAACAAAAATAGAGAAAGATAAAAACCCAGAGGGAAAAGATAGATGGGATAATTTAAATTAAGAAAAGCTGGCAAGAAATAAGCCAAGGTAAGGTCAGATATTTGTAAGAAAGAAAAAGCCTCTGTGTGTGATTTATTTTGGAGCAGGGTGGCAGACCCACAGAGAGCAAAAGAGCCAAAAGAGTAAAAAACAACCAAGTACACGTGAGGGATGCCTGCACGCCCATGTTTATTGCTGCTCCACTTACAACTAAGGCATAAAGCCTGGCTAGAGGACTATCAACAAAGTGGTAAAGAAACCGGAACATATGAACAAATGACGTTTCTGCATGCTCACAGCACACACACACATACACACATGCACACCGCATCATATCACACCGCCTTTCATTGCAACACTGAGGCAGGAAGACTCCCATGAATCTGAGGTCATTGTCATCTAAACGGGGACTTCAAACACCATCAACAACAAAAGCAAAAGTTGAAAAACGTGAACTCGCATTATTTGCCTATCCTCCAATATTACACTTTTCTGGCTGCCTTGTTTGAGAAGGGACTAATGATAATCCTTTAAAAGCTCTTAGATTCGGCATGGGATGGTTTTGGAGGAGGCTACTTGGAATCAAACAAGAGACTGTACCCCGAGCAGCCTTTCAGCCCTCTCCTTTGTTTCCTCTTTCTGTTAGTTTGTTTTTTCATTTACTCGCACGTATATGAAAATGACATCAGCACCTGCTCCGACAAAACAAAGGACTACACTTGATTTCGGTATCTTTTCCAGCAACCATGCGCTGTCAAGCCTCCCTTGCCACTCTATATCTCTAGTCTCAACCCCCTTCCCTAAAGTTTATATTTTGTGTATTTTCACATTAAAACCTTCTAAGTCCTTGAGGGGAATGACAGGTTCTGCTTCACATGACCTGCAAGTCCCCAGGGTCTTTGTAAGTCATGTCATTCCTGCCCAGAGCCACAGTCTGGATTTTTAAAGGGTCATGACTATGAGTTGAATAGTGATTTTTTCTGAATTCACTTTTTTTTTTATTAAGAAAAGAAGAAAAAAAACATAAACAAAAAAACAAGTTTCCACCTCCTCCCAGCCTCCCATTTCCCTCCCCCTCCTCCCACCCTTCTCCCCCTCCCCCCACTCCTCTCCCCCTCCCTCTCCAGTCCACAGAGCAGTCCGGGTTCCCTGCCCTGTGGTAAGTCCTAGGTCCTCCCCCCTCCGTCCATATCTAGGAAGGTGAACATCCAAACTGGCTAGGCTTCCACAAAGCCAGCTCATTAAGTAGGATCAAAACCCCGTGCCATTGTCCTTGGCGTCTCATCAGCCCTCATTGTTCGCCATGTTCAGAGAGTCCGGTTTTATCCCATGCTTTTTCGGTCACAGTCCAGCTGGCCTTGGTGAGCTCCCAGTAGATCAGCTCCACTGTCTCAGTGGGTGGGTGCACGCCTCGTGGTCCCGACTTCTTTGCTTACGTTCTCCCTCCTTCTGCTCCTCATTGGGACCTTGGGAGTTCAGTCCAGTACTCATGTGTGGGTCTCTGTCTCTATCTCTATCCATCACCAGATGAAGGTTCTATGATGATATGCAAGATATTCGTCAGTATTGCTCTAGGATAGGGTCATTTCAGATTCCCAATCCTCAGCTGCCCAAGGAACTAACTGGGAACCTCATCTTGGGCCCCTAGAGGGGCTCCCAAGTGCTGAATTCACTTTTAAAAACTAAGTTAAAGTGGCAGATTTTCATATTTTCTTTCCAAATTGAGTTTAATTAAAGCAGACCTGTCATAAAAAGGAAACTAGAGGAAAACGCTAAAGAGAACGCCCGTCAGAATCCATCATAACCGAGCTCCTGATAGTGTTAATGTTCTGGAACATCTGGGCCAGCAGCACCTCAGGGCTCCTCTGTTGCTCTTCCCCCGTTATTTTGACATGTCCCAGCATCAGTCTTCACAAAAGGGCTACTTTGCATTTAAGGTGAATTCATTGAAAACTTCAAAAGAAAGCTACTTTATAACAAGTATTATCAACTCCCGTGAATATTTCCAAAATATAGTCAAACTGCAGAGGTAGACCCATGGATATCACTAGTTATACACATAATGCTGTGCTTTTTGTGAGATTACAACATTTCTTCCCTCCCTCCAAACCCTCTCATATACCCCTCCTTGGTCTCTTTCAAATTCATGCCCTCTGCTATTTGGTAATTGCTATTGTATGCATATATGTGTAAGCGTATACAAATGTGTTCTAAACATAACCTGCTCAGTCTGTATAATGTTACTAGTGTGTTTGCTTTAGGGATTGCCATTTGGTGTTGGATTTGTTGTTGTTTTGCATTCTGATTTTGGTAAGAGAAAGGGGTCTAGATGAGCGTCAGGACTTGTCCTGAACTACCGATGCACTCTGATCCTGTTACAACATTAGGCTTCAGTTTAATTTCGAGTGCTTATCTTTTCCTTCACCCACAATGAACTCAGGCAATACCTAAAATCATCAGAAGCGTCCTGCATCATTTTACTTAACCATCCTTTTACCTTCACAAATGTTTATTGGACTCACAAGAAGGAGAAGCCTGGATGGTTCAATGGTTAAACTTGCTGCTAAGCCGAAAGACCAGAGTTCAATCCCAGAGACCCACTTAGTAGGAGACAACTGATTCCCATAAATTATCCTTTGGTTTCCACCAGTATGTTATGTATGGCACATGCATACATGCATTTTCATTTTGCAGGCTAATGAACATGTACATCTTTTAAATGAGAAAATCAAATTGTGGAAGAAAATATGTTGATTAAAATGGTGTGCTTGGTGCTTTGGGGTTCATAATTCTGATTGTAATAACTACATTCTGTTATTTTTATCCTCGGTATGAAAACAATTATTATACTATTAAGTCCTTCATAGGTACCAGGGGACATTAAAACTATAGCCACAAACTTTTCTACATTCCTTTCAAATGATGCTACTTAGTTCTCTGTACTTCAGCATGGGCTGTAACTTAGTGACCTCTTTTTTTTTTCTTTTTTTATTGAGAAAAGGAGAAAAAAAAAACAAGTTTCCACCTCCTCCCAGCCTCCCATTTCCCTCCCCCTCCTCCTCCCCTACGCCCCCTCCTCCCACCCTTCTCCCCCTCCCCCCACTCCTTTCCCCCTCCCTCTCCAGTCCAAAGAGCAGTCAGGGTTTTCTGCCCTGTGGTAAGACCTAGAAAATGCTGGGTTTAGGAATAATTTGGTTAAAAGGAAAGTGTTTTCCACTGTCCCCTCCTCTTCCTCATTCACTACCGGACAACCTGCCATATTGTAAACTATCCTAAGAGGAGACACACCTGACAAGGAACTGGAGCTTTGGTCCAGCTGAATGTGAGGAACTGAGGCCTAGCAATAACCAGAGCAATGAGTTCAGATGTGAAATTCTTAGCCACAGACAAATATTCAGATGATTTCAGCCTTGGCCGTAGTCAAATAAAGAGCCTGACCAGAAACCAAACAGCCTGGCTGAACTCCAAGCCTAGCTTCTCAGAAACTATAGTAAATACGTGCTGTCTTAGCTTCTAAACTTGGGGCTGCTTTGTCATGGTGCAGTAGAGATTCGGCACACATGGGCACGGATATTGGCTGCTTTGTCAGGGTGCAATAGAAGACCAACTGTAGTGATGGAGGTGGCCAACACACAAGTGCATGGATATTGACTGAAAACAACTTTTCATTTACACCCTGGGGTGATAAGAAAGAAATATTAGGGTATTACAGCAAGAGAAACAACAGTCAGTTTGAGCCCTGAGTAAAATATGAGAGTTCAGTAGTAAACCACAAAGTACTGCTGGTTGTTTGTCCTCTGACCCTGGTAGGGACAGAAAAGGCATATACATACATGTGCACAACGACACGTAATAATAAAACAAGAAGACATGAATTTGAAAGAGATCAAGGAGAGGTACAAGGGAGAGGGAAGGAAGGAAAGGGAGACATGTAACCATATTCTCAGAAATATAATAAAAAGTAAAGCATGGAATTATATCACAAACACAACCCTGCCTACGCTAGCGTGGGTGGGAGGGAGCAATGGAATGCTTAAAACACACAGTGCATATCTGGATTTGACTGCAAACTGCCTGTTGAATTCAAATTCTCTTCTTGCTTCAATCCCTGTTTTTGGCCTTTTAATTATTCTTTTCACTCCCTCTTCTTCTCTTTGTGAAATTACCAAATAGACCCCTATTAATTATTTTACCAGTTTCATTAGTAATTTCTACAAGCATGATTTACTTTGAAGTCTAAGTTAACACTATCTCCTTCTTCTTCCAGACCATGGACCAATGAGTCTCAAATTTAATGCCCTGATGAAATCCTTAAGGACCTTGTTAGACTGAACATTTGGATTTAGTAGTTCAGGACAGGCTGGGGAGGTGACCTTTTAATCCACTCCCAGATGAACTGGCCTCTCCTCCTGCAGGCAGTCTACTTAAAACAGCAAGGCCATGGGCCCCAGGGCTCCTGCCATCTCTGTTCTGAGTCAGAGTTCCGGTTTATTGCTGTTGCTTAATAACTTCTCATTCAAGCCATAGCATTGGCAAATGAAAGATATAATAAACTACTTTATTTTGCTTTTGTTTCATTTTGATATGTTCTATAAAAACATTTTCTACATATCAGAAATACTGTCTCATGTAAGTTTCTTAATATGTGTTGTGTGATTTTTAGCCTAGGGATATATGAATAAATTTCTCATCAGACTATATAGAGAACTAACAACAGATTCAATATGAATCCATTCAAGTCTACTATACTGGTTCAGTGAGCTTAATGGGGTGGCCTAAAGGAGTAAAGAAGATGGATTATTTATAGGAGCATGACCAACTCAAAGACACCTGCATCATCAAAAAGCCTTCAGGAGTGAGGACTCATGAAAACTGCATTTCTGGAGCCCTATATACAACTTGCAGGCAGCTCAACCATCATAGAGTCTCCTTCCCCTGGAAAATGTATTGCCAAGGCCTTGTAAGTCTTATAGGTTTCGGGAATATCTTGTACATCATAAATTTTGAAAACTTCTGAAGGCTTATACACCTCCCTTACCATCTAGGAAGGAATGTTTCAATTCTGACCAAGTAGCTTTGTTGCATTGTGCTATTTTCACACTTATTTAAACTATTTCACTGCACAATTTGTTCAAATGGAGAAAGATATGTAGATAAACTTATATCCTTCCATCAAAAATTAATAAAACTCTCTTAGCTGCCCCTGACTCTAGAATAAGAAATCTCAATTCCTTGGTCATGGAATTTTGTTTTTGTCATCAAAATTTCATTCTTTAAATTTTTTAATTATTTGAGAATCCTATACATGTCTGCATTGTATTTTGATCATATTTGCCCCCACTGTTTCCCCTAACTCCTTCCAAATTCTCCCAGCCTATCCGAACTTTATGTCCTCTTTCTGTTGTTGTTTTTAAATACCCGACTGAGGCCAATCTGTGATGCCTGTATATTTATGGGTTTGGGACCACCCACTGGAGCATGGGCATTCTACCACGGGCCACCCCTTAAAGAAAACTGACCCCCCTTCCCTGAGAAGCCATCAACTACCAGAAGTTCCTTGACTGTGTGTGTAGTGATGAGGCGAGCATGCTAGAAAGTGTACTGGCCTGATGTTGTACTGATCTTCTATAGACAACAACATTAGCTTTGGTTAGTTTGTGAATGTAGTACGGCTATCATGTCCAGATGACACTGTTTCTTCAGGTTTTCCCCATTACTGCTCTTATGATCTTTCTCTGGCTGTCTTCAATGGTCCCCGAGCCTTAAGGAAAGGAGGTATGACACTGATATCTCATTATGGCCATAAATACCTCACAAAAAATGTGTTTTTTACATTTGGGAAGTTGTAAGCTTCTACATTAATCACTATCTACTGCATCAAGAAACTTCTCTGATGAGGTCTGAAAATTACAATCCACCATTGATATAGAAACATGAATTAAGAGAGTGGTTTGAGGATATGTCTATTAGCAAAGAGGTAGTAAGTTTACCCCTGGAGCTTAGAAGTTCACGGGTCATGGTTTCTTAGCCAGAGTCACGGTATCAGGTGTGAGCTTTCTCCTGTGGAGTGGTCTTTGGTCATAAAGCAGTTGGTTACCCCCACAACACCCATACCACTGATTTTTCCGATAGGCATATCTTACCATGTGATCATCATTATTTTAGCTCAAAAGGTTTACAGATGATGAAACTGTTGATGATTTTTTTTTTCTTCTCCAATTGCCTTCAGATAATCTTCCAGTCATAAAAGCTAGCCAGCAGGGAAGAAGCTTCTGAGTCAGAACTAATTTTATTTCTGCATGTAGCAATAGAGTCTTACTATCAAGTACCAGTAGGCAATATCCATTGAAGAGTAACGGCACTAGCCTGTCTTGTTTGCGAGACTTCTAGACACCCCTGACCACGAATTCAGGGGAAAGTATCTTCCACCTAACACTGGGCTGTTTTTGTTTTCTTTTTCTTAGTTCTTTGTTTGTTTTGTTTTTGGTGTCTTCTGGGAACAGTTTTAACCCATGCTTAGTAGCTTCAATTAAACTTTTATATGAGCCGGGCGGTGGTAGTGCACGCCTTTAATCCCAGCACTCGGGAGGCAGAGGCAGGCGGATCTCTGGGAGTTCGAGGCCAGCCTGGTCTACAAGAGCTAGTTCCGGGACGGGCACCAAAGCTACAGAGAAACCCTGTCTCAAAAAAAAAAAAAACAAACAAAAAACCCACTTCTATATGAATATATGAAATAGTGGGTTCCCATACGGGCTTCCAACAGCTCTAGTTACAGCCTTCCCACCTCCTCTTCTTGACCCGATCCTTCTCCCTTAAACCTCTGCCCTCATTATTTCCCCTTCCTTTTCATTCCTCTAAGAGAAAGTGAAATGAGACTTGCATTTTGATTCCATTTGTTCTTTCCATTCATTATTAATATTTTGTTTAGCAAACGTCTTGATGTAATTCAAGGTAAAACGCAGCATCTTTGTCAGTAATACTTTCATGAACTATATTCTGAGTTGACAAATGTAGGTTTTTAAATCTAAGGAATTCAATCTTTTCTCTTTAAGCTTCATTGGCTTTCAGGAGAAGACGCTCTAACAAAGAGAGAAAACAGGGAGTCTTGGAAACCTCTAGGGCTCCTCAGAAAGGCTTCCTTTACATAGAATCGTTCATCAATTTCTACCGTAACAGAAAGTAATTGGAACGTGACCCGAATAGTAGCTGAAAATTGAGTGGTAACTTAAAACCCTGTTGAAGCTGTTCATCAGATACCAGGGACAGCATGGCCTTCCTATTGCAAAGATGTAGACGCTGTAGATACGTTTGCTAAAACCAAAGCTTGTCTTCTCAATATAGCAGTGGTGACATAGTATGAGTCACATGTTAAAACACTTAACCTTGATAGGTAGAAGATTTGTGGCATGGGTTAAGAAAGACCTAGTGTATTCACGACTGTACAAAACTTCCTTTAGAAGTGTAGGCAAATCACTCCAAAGGGGAACCACTCCATAGGGGAACCACTCCATAGGGGAACCACTCCATAGGGGAAACACTCCATAGGGGAAACACTCCATAGGGGAAACACTCCATAGGGGAACCACTCCATAGGGGAAACACTCCATAGGGGAACCACTCCATAGGGGAACCACTCCATAGGGGAACCACTCCAAAGGGGAACCACTCCATAGGGGAAACACTCCATAGGGGAAACACTCCATAAGGAAGATCACTCAAAAGAGCATCGCTCCATAGGGGAACCACTCCATAGGGGAACCACTCCAAAGGGGAACCACTCCATAGGGGAAACACTCCATAGGGGAAACACTCCATAGGGGAAACACTCCATAAGGAAGATCACTCAAAAGGGCATCGCTCCATAGGGGAAACACTCCATAAGGAAGATCACTCAAAAGGGCATCGCTCCATAGGGGAACCACTTGACCTGAAAGCACACTCTCCATAAGCTAAGGTTTTAGAGAATAGCATAGCTTTCAAGTAATTAGATTCTGGAGAGAGAATTTTAAAGTCGCTTCCAACTCTATATTTGCCCTTGGTGTGAGTAAATTGTGTTTGCCAATTTTCTTTTTTCACATCTATGTTGTTTGCTTATACTTTATGTACCCCAATTCTATTTATAGCTAAACGTCAAGCTTTCAGCTTATAATTATCAAAGTGGCAGAAGTGAAAATGGGCAGGTTAAAATTTAATTATTATTCACAAGTAAACATTCAGAATCAACCTATCATCCCACATTAAAGAGCCTATATAATTCTCAAATTATTTCCTCTACCAATACATAAGTGTGATCTTACATGTTGGCCTTTTTAGTGATGACACTGACATTCAATAGCTCTGCAGTTATTTAAAGAAAAATGTGATTTTATTAAAAACAAAACATGTTTCTCACTACTACTGGAAGAGACAGGGAGAAGAAAGTGAAACAGGAACATTGCCATAATACCTTGAATACAGAGGAAGCTTTTGGATAAAAATTATACTCTTGATATTCTATAAACTATAATAAAGATCGAAAGAATAGTGAACACCCTGCATGCTATTCTCTTAGACACTTGTTTTCAAATTATTTTTTTTAGCACAGAACTGATTTTGAGCCTATTATCTTTTGTACATTTTAAGCATCTTTTCCATAAACATATGGCCCTGATTTTTTTCAATATGACACTTTAAATATATGACATCCAAATCCCAATTAATTATGTACAAGGGAGTAAAGCAAGAGCTTCCCACTATTGATGCACTTTTCTTCTAAATGGTTTCTGTTTACGCTAATCTAGATCAACTCATTTAAAGTATGTGAGGTGTATATGTGGATGTGCATTCATTCAGGTGTATGTGGATGTGAGCGGGCACTGCATTAATTCACGTGTTGTGGACATAAGTAGACACTGCATTAATTCAGGTGTATGTGGATGTGAGTTGACACTGTGTACTGATTCAGGTGTATATGGACATAAGAGGACACTGGGCATTAATTCAGGTATAATTAGACGTGAGTAGACACTGTGCACTGATTCAGGTGTATGTGGACCTGAGCAGACACTGTACATTAATTCAGGTTTATGTGAACCTCAGTGGTTCACACTGCTCCAAATTTTCCTAACTACTTGTGAAAAGAAAGAGATGGAATTTCATGACTTTTTAAGTGGTTAATTTAATAAATTCTTCTTCAACTACCCAAAATGTTTTCCTCTTTCCAAAAGCCAAAGTTTTATCACTTTCCTTTGTTTCTCATTAAAAGAGAAAAAAATCAAGTTAAGTCTATTTCTAAACATTAAATTCATTTTCTATTACAGTTGTTTTTCTTCAATTTAAATGAATCCCAGGAGACTGAAAAAATCTAATGAAAGAACAAAGAACTCTATGTGTTACAGGCAATACCTTCCAATATATTTTTCTCTGTTTGAATTGACTTATTAAAGTATTCAGAGTGCATGCCCCATATGGAAAGTCATGGTAGCCCTCGGTAGTGCCCCCCGCCCATTGCTACAACCAATGGTTAGTGGGACGCCCCATTTTTCAATATTCAAGGCACTGCACAGTGTTGAGTCAACTCATAGAAAACAGCTTTTAAAGATTTCCCAATCATAACCTGACTAGAGAAATTCTCATAAACACTTTTGCACCACCGTTATAAAGAATCTTTGCCTTTCCAGACATGCCTGAAGTAGAGATAGTTTCTCCATTGGGCCCGAGACTGCTTTTCTTCTACTCTCCCACAACCAGGGTATCCAGATGAATATCCATTTTCACAAAAACTATTTATTAACACACAGACCTTTTCCCAGAAGGACCAAGTGCAGGGGGCAGGCCCTTAAATAATACACAAGACCCATAGTATTCCAGTTTTTCACAATCACTAAGTGAGAACTCAGCACATTTTTGTCTGGAAAATTGGTGATTTTCTCAGTCTATCAGGAGGGCTTAAATGACCAAACCAGAATCGCATTTGTGATTCATATCCAGAGACTATGCCAACAAAGATGGCATCATGTTGCTGTTAAAGGGAAAAGATAGCATGGTAGTAAATGAACAGGTCAGAATCCTGAATTTTCTAAGGAAATGAATATAACATTTCTCTCTCTGCTTCTCTCTCTGTGTGTGTGTCTCTCCACCTGTCTCTGTTTCTCTCTCTCTCTCTCTCTCTCTCTCTCTCTCTCTCTCTCTTTTTTACCAAAATATAGACTCAGGGAGCTGGTCCCTTTCAGGGGACACCTGCATGAAGTAATAAGCTATTTTGAAGGTGTAAAAACAGGTAGGAGGTCGTTTCTTCCTATTAGGAATATCAGCTGCTGATGTTAGTGGTGTTGGAGAGGGAGCAGCAGGAATCTGGCGCTGGACTGCCCAGCCACTGCTGATCTATCTTTGTGATCAAACACCATTCTTTGCACATTGCAAGTGACTAAGAAATCTAAAAACATAACAAGAGAATCAAGGACCTCAGTAGTGTGTTGTATTTGGCCAGTGGTTAGGAATACCACATCATCATCACTGACAATGGTGGTAAGGCATCATGGGTGACAGGTTCAGTGAGAGTCTGAAGACCTCTCTGCTCTGCCCACAGGGACTTTGAATTCCCCTTCCTGGTGGAATTGTACATCTCTGCAATGGCTGCCTGTTGACATATATCACAATCAATTGTCACATTAGGGACACATGCTCAACCATTATACCCTTGGAGTCCCCACGGGGAATGAGTTTCATCTATTCATCTTTTCTCCATGTGTCATGATATCTTTGCCATCATTTGACTGAAACTAAATAACTAAACCTTCCAATGTTGGAATTTTACGGATGGTAGAGAAGACTGCATATTTGGGCTACTGTGTTATTATCAATTCATAATAAGACCGAGACCAGTTTTGCAGGACACCAAGTCTCATGAAGAACATTGCCATCTTCTCCCCCGGCTACTGAGGGTAAGAACAGTGTTGGTGTTTGCCCCGTGATAACGGCATGCTACACCTGGAAGACACTATATTGGTTGGTTTTAATGTCACCTTGCCTTGAATTAGAATCCTCTGAGTAGGGAACCTAACCTGAAAAAGTGGCTTGGTTGCCCTGATTGCTATGGGAAGGCCCATCTTGATTTATGGGCGGCATCTTTTAGTCGCAGCCCGGATCAGAAAAGGTATGATAGATGGAAGACTATCTTGTCTTTTGCTTGCTTGTCCTCTCTTCCCCCAGAGTTGATTTGATCTACCCTGTTGCTGCTGCTGAGAACTGACTCCCTTTGCTGCTAGCAGAACCGGTGTCCCCAAGTTGTCATTGTGGATCTACTGATCAGTGGCTCTCAATCTTCTGGGCTTCTGGTATCTGATCCGGACTGTGGAAGTGCTCTGCCTTGGGAACTAAGTAACTACCATAACTACTGGTTGTCACTCCCCTCCTCCCAGTGAGAGACAGCTGTGGGACTGCTCCAACTTTTGAAGGGCCCAGCCTCAAAGCCGAGTGATTACCAGATTCGCAGGTTCTCTGGTGTGATTTAGCTGTAGTTACTATTTTAATGCTGACTTAATATAGTCAGTTCATGGTTATTAAGAGGATGCTGACTAATACAGCATATAAACACTAATAAAACAACTTTCATATAATATTTGGCTGCTTTCTCAAGCACACTGGAAGGAGGAAATGCACTTCACTTACTAATAAGCCTGTGGCTTATTAATGCATATGTAATCTGGAAGTAGTAAAGTGAACACAGAAGCTGGGCTCTTTGATATTCTGCCCCTTGTTCAGAACTTCATTAAAGCTTTCCTTCCAGAAGGCATGACTAAAGCTTTTTGGCTTGCGTATACAGGATCTTGCTATGTTCACACCACACACACACACACACACACACACACACACACACACACACACAAAAGCTTGGGAAGTTTTGATACTTAATTACAAGATTAGGTCAACTACTCTAATACTACAGATTTTCAAATTCTCATTAGATACTTTTGATGTTGTTTGGGTCCTTCAGTGGATGCAGAAGGCTCATTTGGCTTAGCTCACCACTGCAGCCCCCCAACCTACACCCAGTTACCTGGATGTAGCATGAGGGGAGGTCACAGTGTTCCCAAATAGTCCTTTCATCTGCGAGTGAAGATGAAAAATCGTCAACAACTCTCCCTGCATTATGCGCTTGCTCTTTGTTTTATTTTCTAAAGGTTTGATGTTTGATAATGAATAAATTAGAATAAAATATGAATGCTTCCTCTGTAAGGACCCAGCAGGAAACATTAGCTGCTGCGCCAGATCTCAATCAGCAAATGAAAGAGGTTCCTCCTGGCCCTAAAATTGAGCCTGGGAAGTCTGCTTATTTAGAAGAGAATTGTAGATGAAAGAGGAAGCGCATGCGCATGGGTATGCCACTTGTGTGTGCGCGCAAGGGAGGCGGTGACTGGAGGAAGTTTCAGCTTTGCTGAAGTATAGCTTTCATCATCTAAGTTATTCTACAAACACTCACAGATTCATTGATTCCTTTTTCGTGATTTAATTGGCATACCTGCTTTATTAGGAATGCACCCGGCGTGTAGCCATTTGGAGACTAAACATGTTTGAAAGCTCATAAATACTATAACTTATCTACATTTCTGCCTAAACTTATGCTTATAGAATAAACATAAACCCTTTACAAAAATGTAGATAGTATGGCAAGAGGCTTTGTGTTAAACTACCTGCCCGTTGTCATGTTGTAGGTGCCATTACTTACTTTGCAGTCGCCACATTTGGATCTGGTTATCTCTCCCCGTCTCCTCTATGGACGTCACTTCCTTGAAGTGTTGCAGGTATTCCTACTCTGAGGACAGCTTCATTTAAAGCCAGAGTCTGAGGCTAATAGCTTTGCATACCTGATAGCACAGTCCCTTCTCATTACCAGTGCCCCACACCTGACTTCCCAAGAGCCTTCCTATTTAGTTAACAACTCCCAACACTCGCTCAGTTTTGAAGGAAAGCTGGCTTTTAACTACTGCCCTGCCTCCATCCAGTCTTGCCTGAAAGTGAGAGATAAAGCTGTGTTGCTGGAGTTTCTGAGAGGGGCCAATGCCAAGCAAAGGTGTTTCCTTGGTACTTTCCTCGTTTTTCTTGTGTTCCTCTCTCCGTGCCGTTCCAGACTGTAGGATGCGATACAGGTGTGTGTGTGTGTGTGTGTGTGTGTGTGTGTGTGTGTCTGTGTTTTGTAGGGGTTTTTTTATAATCTCTCTAGGTGGCATGCCACTGATTGGACAGAAGTAAATCTAATGAAGACTCAAGGAACATGCCTCTGTAAATTCATCACCCATTTCTACTTCTTGAGCTTTTTAAATGCTTCATTCTGTTTACTTCAATCATACAAAAGTTAACTGCTAAGTGAAAAAAGTCTTAATTTCCATCTAGCAACTGGAGAAGTCACTTCCATAAACAACATCTTGTGAGTAGCACTCAGAGCACTTGCATGGAGCAGGAAGTGACTCATGGTCCTCCCACAACCTAAGCCTATCACAGGTTCTTCCAATCCTTGCGCACACTCCAGCACAGCCTGTCCTTTTTCATTTTAATTGATGAGTCACCTCTGCCAATGCAGGTTCAATTATTTTAAGTAAAGTCTATAAAGTATATAGAAAATTACACATTGTTATTACCATTTGACTTGCTACTTATAATTGAAATGAAGTTTTAAAATACGAAATGAGATGGAAAGATAAAGCAGCTATCTTCTGAAACATTGGGATCAAATGACACTGGATCCCATTCCCTGTGGTGGAAAGCCTTGCCCAGCCTTGATGCAGGGGGAGTTGTTTGGTCCAGCTTTAACTTGAGAGCCAGGTATTGTTCAGTCCCCATGGGAGGCCTTACCCCTATGAGGAGTGGGGGGGGGGGAATGAAGTAGAAGTTGGAGCTGGAGGAGGGAGGCAGGGAGGGGGAACTGTGTTTGGTATGTAAATTGGATAAAAAATTAAAATAAAAAAGAAATAGTTTTTTCTGTCCCTTTGTGAGAATTTTTGGACAATTTAAAATTCAATGATTAAGCTTCTGTAGATCTATAAACTACAAATAATGGAATATTAAAATATAATAAAGTGAAAGTATTATTTTTATTATTCTAATATAAATGATACATTTACATTATATTTTCTTTTCTCTGAATTTCACGCTATTTTTATCTTCATGTCTATCAAAGTTAAGATTCTTATCTATCATTTAGTAGCACAAATTTTTGAAGTTATTGTTTGGAACAAGCAAGCTAAGTGGTGAAGTCCACTGTTCCCACCATGTAATTAAATGACTTCCAACCGTGAAGGGTGTGTGTGGCTGGGTGACGTGCAGACTGTCACAAAGCAACTAGCTAGGAAATGCGCCACAGTAACATGCAATAAGTTGTAGTTCTTTATCATTTCACTAGGTGGCGCGTGACTGACCTGAGCAAAAGAAAAACTACAGGAGAGACTGGAGATCATTAAAAGGTTATAAAGAGCAGGTTCTCCAGCTGGCTGCATTTACTCATTTGCCTGCCTGTCTGGGCTGCGGGCAGTTGAGATAGCTAATATTTGTACTGGGTATCATATGGCATAGTCTGTGATCAAGTGTTGTGAGGGCCAAATAGTTAAAATATGGCCAGCCCTGAGAACACACGTGGACAAGTAACTCTATATGGAATGAGTAGGTTGTATTCATATGTTCAGGAATATATACATACATGCATGTCTCTCTATATTGAGAGACAGAGAGCTATATAGATATAGCAACAATTTTTTAAAAGAGTCCACGAATTTTATTTTTAAAAATAGCAAGGGTATACATGTTAGGGTTTTGGAGGGAAAAAAGAGAACTGGGAAATTCTGTAATTATATAAAAAAATCTCAAAAAATAAAAAATTAAATTATAGTTATAAAAATAAGCCACAAAAGTTAAAAAATTAAAAATATTGTTGTATGATCAGTACTCAAAAAGGACCATAATTGTTTATTTTGATTTTCAACTGTTTAGCATTAGTAATGAGGAATGTCAAGAATTTCTATGAATTCTAATAGTTTTCCAAATTAAAGATTATTTAAAATAATTAAATATGAAATTATAGAAATGATTGCTTTTTTTTTACTGTCTTCTAATTATTTGTCAACTTTGTTTAGATACTTGTGTGAAAATTCAATGGTTTTCACGTACTATGAAGACCTTGAAAACATTACAGGACTGACCTTCATAAAAGTAGTTTGTCTGTGGTAGTGAAAAAGCAGACAAATGGGAGTCTGTCTCAGCACTTTAGGAGTTAAAGGCTGTGCACAACCTGGCAAGGCAAAACACAGGTAGTATTGGTTTGCTTCAGCTGCTGTAACAAAGGCCATAATCAAAAGCCCCTTGGGGAAGAAAGGGTTTGCTGTTCGTTCATCATCAAGGGATATCAGGAAAGGACATAGTCCATCCTTAAGGGAAATAGGGGCAGGAAGTCAAGGCAGGAGCTGGAGATAGGAAGTGAGCCAGAGGCTATGGAGGAATGATGCTTACTGATTCCATGGCTTGTTCAGCTTGCTTTTTCAAACAATGCAGGATCCCCTGCCCAGGGTGGAACTACTCCCAGTAGGATTGGCCCTTCCTTATCCGTCATCAGTAAGAAAATGCCCCACAGTTTGCCCACAGGCCAGCTTGATAGAGGTAATTCCTCAGCTGAGGCTTGTCTTCTCATATGATTCCTGCTTATATCAAGTTGATTTTTTTTTAAAAAACAGCATATTGTATATCACTGGTTAACATTTTCTAATATCTAAGATTTGTAAGAGAGAATTACATAAAAATGTTCATTTATATTGTTTTAATTTTTTCTCTCTAGAGGTTTATTAATATTGGCGAGTTAAGCATGTAGTTCAGGTGATTCCTCAAATAAATGTTTGTGTCAATTCCCATTTCAAAAACATGGAAAATTTACAGAAATGTAAAAGAATAGTGTGGAATATTCCTCTGTACTGTGTGGATATATGTCACTGTGATTGGGTTAATAAAGAAGCTGACTAGCTAATAATTGAACAGACAGAGGTTAGGTGAAACATGCAAACACAGAAGAGAGAGAGAAAGCATGAGAAAGAAGAGGATTCTCAGGACCAGGAGGAGATTCAGAGAGAAAGAGATGAAGTTGTCTTACTGAGAAAAAGTACCAAGGCACGGGGGCAGAGCATAGATAAGAAATAGGGTTAATTTAAATGTGAGAGCTAGCTAGTAACAAACCTGAACTATTGGCCAAGTATTTATAATTAATAATAAGTCTTAGTGTGGTTATATGGTAGCGGTTGCAGGGACACAGAGAAACTCTGCCTACAAAAATGACTTTTTAATTCTCAGAAAAAGAAAGGAAGTAGTTTTAATTTATTGACTATTCACTTTGGGGCAAAGCCAACATTTAAATCCTGATGGTAACTCATTAAAAGAGAAGCAATGTGAGCAAGTTACCTACCCGGTAAGTGAAATGCCTCTGCAATTGTGTGCCCAAAATTGCACTTCTTTTTTTTTTTTTTTTTTTTTTTTTTGGTTTTTCGAGACAGGGTTTCTCTGTGGCTTTGGAGCCTGTCCTGGAACTAGCTCTGTAGACCAGGCTGGTCTCGAACTCACAAAGATCCGCCTGTCTCTGCCTCCCGAGTTAACTCTATCAATAAACCAAAATTGCACTTCTAAAGAGTAGAAAGGTTTAAAGTCCATGGACATTGTCTTTGGTCTTCTCTTATGAACATCTCTACTTGTTAAATTTTTCTAGGTACTCAACTATATAATGAAGTAAATTTTCACAAAACATCTGCCTGCTCTTTGCTCAGTCTTGTGAAAGAAAAAAAAATGTTAATTTATTCTTCTGTAAGATAATATCTTGAGTTTGTTACTTTTCAAATTGAAGTTAGCATACACAGTGACAGGTTTCTCTGTAGATTTCCATACACATTTAGTTTTGGTTGATTCTCCCTGACTCCATCCTTCTCTACATCTTTCTGTTGCACAGCTGGTCCCTCCCCTCCCCAATATTCTTCCATCCACTCTCATATCCCTTATGTTCCACATTCTCTTTCCTCGCTCCTTTATTCTAAGGCCTTCTTTTTATAACACAACAGATTTCAGTGTTTTGAAATTTAGAAATTCAAAGCAAAAAAAGGATAATATTTGAACAAGGTAGTAACAATTTAAAATGCTAGAGGCTCTTTCCCTCACAGACTCGTCATGGTTTTAGCAGTTTTAAAACTCTTGGGACAATAACCACAGAACCCAAGGAAGAGAAAAAGTGGCTGAAAACAATTGAGACTGGGGAAAAAGTTCATTTGGTTTAAGATTTCTAGTTACATGTGATACCTGTGTGTGAGTCAGGCTAGTGCAATGCCCTAGAAACCAAGACTGGGTTCTGCACCACCAGGAGCTGCAGTTATAGACAGCTGTGTGCTCCCTCGAGGTGGGGTCTTAGAATTGAACTCAGGTCCTCTGCAAGGGCACTCATTCACTTCCCTGCTCTCCATCTCTCCAGCCCAAGCTAGTTAAGGTCCTCCAGTCAAGAACATTGGAAATGGTTTAGCCCCACAGGTGTAAGTCCTAGACTTGTGGTTATTCCCCCTTGTGGAGTTTGCCGTTTCCCAACAGAGTGGCAGTGGAAAGCTCAGCTGTGTAGTGGGTCTCCTACAGCGCAGCATGGAGAGGACAAGGAAAGTTAGTCCAACTCCTCAGAAAACAGAGGAAATGGAGATGTCTTCTCCCGCTTTATTTTAGATGCCAAGGAACCCATGCCAGGGTCAGAGTGACTCTACAGGGTTCTTCCAGAGACTGAAGATGCCACACAAGCTCCAACCAGAGACTGTAGATGCCACACAACCAGAGATTGTAGATGCCACACGACCAGAGACTGTAGATGCCACACGATGCCCGACCCAACAAACAGACTGGAGCAATCCTTCAATTCCAGTGCCTCAAGCAGCTGGAGAAGGCAAAATCCTCAGCATAAGAGAGCCTGTCTGGTTGCAAATCTCTCCAAAGAACTTTTGGATTTAGACACACAAACAGTTCAGACATGACCAGACATGTGGGCTGGTAAGACCATAGGCTTGAGAACCACCAGCTACAGTGCAGCTGGGGTGGCCCTCCAGAGGCGCCAGGTGTTTCCATCAAGGTCTGATGGGGCTGTACTAACTGTGCCTGGCAAGATAACCAGGGTGAGATGTTTGGAGGAAATTTGAAAACTAAAAATAAAATAATACGGGAGTGGGATGATAGCTAATGGGCAGTCTTTGGAAAGCAGACTTCACATAGCAAATTGAGGCTTTGTTTACTGCAAGCTAAGGGAAGATGTATTAAATGTTATATATAAAAAGACAAAAATTAATAATAGTAAATTCAAAATATAAGAAACCTAGATGTAAGAGGAGGGGTGGAGAGCTCAATGGAGTGCTTAGTGAGCACAGTGGGGATGTTAAAGGACAGCTGACCAAAGTGAAGAAAAAACACATTTGAGGAGATGCTAGATACAATCTTGGCAATACTGGTGGGAAATATGCAGTATTTTCTCAAAAGATGACAGCACCTACCAAGGAAAATAGAGAAGAGAAAAGTTTAAAGTGACAGGAGTGTTAAAAAGTCAGCCAGGTGGTGGTGGCACACGCCTTTAACCCCAGCACTTGGGAGGCAGAGGCAGGCGGATCTTTGTGAGTTCGAGGCCATCCTGGTTGACAAGAGCCTGTTTCAGAACAAGTTCCAAAGCTACAGCAAAAAAAAAAAAAAAAAAAGGACTTTTTAATTTGTGACAAGTTGAAATATAATTTTTCTCTATGGCTATGACAGAGATTGATTCCGTGTAAGGGTCTGGATCAGTTCTTTTTTCCTCCCAGTTGAGGAATTTAAAGGCAGGAAAATATCTGAAGAGCACCAGGTAACAGTAGAGAAATCAGTAGAGAGATCTCATGCCCAGTAGACAGAATGGGCAGCTGAAGAACAGCATCCATTGAGGGTGAAGACAGCACACATGCAGGAGACACACTGAAAACAATACTCATTGCCAGAAATGCAGTCTCTTCTTGAGGGGTGGGGGTTTAAAGCCTCTGAAGAGATTCCCTTCCCTACCTTAGGGTTGGTCAGTTTGAAGACAGGATGGTTGATTGGTCCACAATTCTTGTTGGCCATGTCCTGATCCACCCTTGAAATTGTTGAGTTCATCAGTAGGAGGTCAACTGATAGAAGATCAAAGCTGCCGGCTTTTGTTTCACGTCAGGAGGTTGAGGGTGAAGGTGGCCATGTTGGGAATTCAAGAGCTTTGTGCCTAGCCATGGTCTCTCTCCCAATTTGTCTGTTAACATGGGTCTGTGTAACTCCCATCTGTCTCTTAAAATTAAGAACAAAGCATTATAAAACCAATGAGAGGAAAGAGCCATGATCCACCCCAAACAGCAAAAATGCTCTCAGAAAATACAAGTAATATGCATTTCAGACAAATTATAAAAGAATTATCACCAGGAAAGACTGCTGTTAGGAAGAAAAACACATCTTCAGAAGAGACAAATGGGATTTCTGGTGGATTACCAGATATTTGAGATGATAAAAAGAAAACAAAGAGTAAAATTGAAAACAAGTCTAAAGTTGAATGGTGGACATGACATTACAAGGGTAGTTATTGTTTTATACATAATCTCTATACATTTGATATGTCAATATAAGAGACAATTTAAAATTGCAATTTAAATAAAAAGTTGGGTAAACCTGAAAGTCTCTTCCCTGAGGGTTAGACCTCATGGTATCAGAAGGTCCTCCTATGCAAGCTGCTGGGGAGAAAAACAACCAATAGTCACTCATAGCCATAAAACATATTAATTGCTACAATGGCAGCCCTGGTAAGAAATAAGCAATAGTGCAATAGGTGCACTACTGTCTTGAGGGTGACCAGCAGCTGTTTAATTGAACTAAGGCCCATTCAATGAGCGGATTTGTGGCTGATACTGTAAACCCAATTTTTAGACCTGGCCTAAGAGGGTCTTTAAGGATTATGTAAAATGGCTTAGCATAATCTTTGGTCACGTTTCTGGATTTGAAATGTGTACTAAATCATGAAAAAGTTTTACAAGTAAATGAAATTTTCTCAATTTGAAAAATTTTCTTGAATCACATAGCTGCCCAACACACAGCCCAAGAAACAAATGTAGGCTGACTTATTATGTAAAACCGGTTTCCAGTCTGTGGTCCCGAACGGGTCCTCAACCTAGACGTTCTGCCCTTTCTAAACTCATCCCCCCTGAAAAAAGCTGTGTAATCCCCATGATTTCATTAAACTGATTAGTTACGGCTCAAAGTTGACTTTCAACCACATTGACCTGGCCTGCAGGACTTAGGTGACCCACTGTGATGTCCTCCCCATGGCTCTCCAGCCTCCCTCCCTGCAGCATGCTACCCCTGCCAAGACACTGGGAAAGTAAACTAGTTTCTACATACTTTGAGAATAAAGCATTGCTTATCTGTCCTCTTACGGGTTTTGTTGTTGCTGTTGCTGTACTCAACTTTTTCTCTGAAGAAAAAAAAAAGCTTTTTAAAATAATTATCCACCTCTGTTTTCACCGATGCCCCAAAAAGGAAAAAATAAATTCAGCAACTAAATGTGCATTTCAAACCAAGTGTCCTGCTTGTTATTTAAGACTTACCAAGGAAGTGAGCAAACATCCATTTTGTGAGAATATCCAGAAAGAAACTGTGTTTGAAAAAGGCGGAGTGGAGAATGCCCTAGCAACAGTATGATATGTTGGACATCATTGCAGTTCCTGCCACTGGCTTTACCACACACATCTCACTTCATATCCATATATAGGAGATTTATAAATGTCATTCAAAACAAGCAAACAAACAAAGAGCCTAAAGAAGGGCAACAAAGACACTCCTCTGAAGTCTGAGGCAGTGGACAACTTGTAAATGCTAATCCCCAATTACCAACCCATTTTCTGTATCACAGAACCCATGTGTAACTATAGAAGTTATGTGGGGGGGGGAGGGGAATAACTTGATAGTTGAGTTTGCCAACATAGAGTAAGACGCAATAAACACTGGGAGAAAAGCACAGGGTTTAAAGAGCATTAAAAGCAGAGTAATGCTGTCCTTACCTAGTGAACTCTGTAAAAATTGTTGAGAATAAAGGTTGCCAAAGGGCAAGGGGAGATGAACTGAGACATACAACAAGCCAGTTTCTGTTCTGGGTAGCAGCCATAGACATGCTGGATGATGAAAGAGAGGCTGCATGGTTGGATAACAGCAGGGGTCTGAGTGTTGAAACACAGTGGAAGCGTAGCTGTCAAAGGACGTGATCAAAGATGAGCTACCAGAGCAAATGACACGACTTCAATGGCTTTTTAGTCCATCCAAATATCTACAGTGGGGCTGCATGAGTGGAATTTTCTGCTTTCCGAATGGCTTAAAGAGGAAGGCATCACTAAATATGGCAATGGGAATGCCTGATGATAGTGAATTGTACAGTACGCTTTAACAGGCCACCTCAGTAGATAGTCAAACAGGAGCATTTTGTTTCTTCAAGGGATATTATCTTTACAGTATGAAAAAGCCATAGAGATTTGGACTTTGTCTGGAAGTTTAATTCAGTTGATGCCAAATTGAACTTCCCAGGTATACAATTTCTGAATTTGCTAAATGCTGCAAAATCTTACTTCTTAAAAGCAGAGGAAGTTTAAGTTGAAATATATATTTTTATACTTCCCAACAAGTATAAGAAAAACTTGAACTCCCCATAGTTACTAGAAAACATCTTAAGTTCTTTCAAAGGACCCAAATCTATGATCATTTAATTTTCCTTGAGAAGAGATCTGGCCTCTAGCTGGAGTGTGAAGAGGTGTGCTGGAGTTTGTCCTTGGGGGACTCTGACATCCGCACTTTCACAGATGCTGACATGCTGCCACGTGAGAAAGAAGCCCTTCATTTATGACCAGTTGCCTCACCTCTCAGTATGATCTTAAGCAAGAACCTAGGGCCCACCAGAAGAGCCTCCCATGAACTGAGTACAGACAAAGTGACAGTTTCAGGGATGTCACTGTTTTCTCGAAGCGGGCGATGAGCTGAAGGACAAGGAAAACCAGAGCTATGTCCTCAGTAATTCCTTTCGTCCATGATTTTGGGACAAAGTAATTCAGCAATTTCTCACTCATGTTGTCTATCTCTAGATACCATCGCCAACAGGGAGATCTTACAGATGTCTAAGAAATGCTGGC
Organism: Microtus oregoni; assembly: GCF_018167655.1. Taxonomy (NCBI): domain Eukaryota; kingdom Metazoa; phylum Chordata; class Mammalia; order Rodentia; family Cricetidae; genus Microtus; species Microtus oregoni. The sequence goes on along the minus strand of NW_024544728.1, from coordinate 1,269,984 downwards.
ATATTTCATAATGTGATTTGTTCATAGGATCTTCTTGACATTTTGAAGCTTGAAATTTCAAGACTTGTCACTTTGCCTTTGAAGTTTTTTTTTAATGAAGTTACATATATCAGTCATCATTACAAAGTCATTGAGAAAGCTATTTGATCATCAGCTTTAGTTAGACCCACTAAAGATTTCTGGACTGGAATGAATGGGAAACTCTTTTCCCAAGGACTCCCCTTCTTTGCCCTGCTTGCTCCTCTGTGCCATTCCTCCCGATGAACATGAATCCCAGACTGCACTGTGTATCCAAGCTAGCAGATAAACCTATCGTTCACAATGCATATGTTTTTTGTTACTTGTCTAAAACATGAACCTGTATCAAAAACAATTAGAGGTATATTTTACTAATTTAGTGAAAAACTAATCCAAGGTCAACCACATAACACTATTTACTGCTTAGTCACAAAAGACAATATTTAAAACAAAATAATCTATTTACAAAGTCTATATATAATTCAAGACAAACATCCTACTAAAATGAGATCAGAAGAAAGTTACAAGTAGTGCAAGCGTTGCACCTTGCTCTTTCTCTGAAGTCCGTTGACACAGTCTAGCTGTTAAAACACGTATCATATATAACTTCAGTATGCAACAAGTTCAGTCATGAAAATTTAGTGAAAGTCAAGGCTTCTCGCAAGAGCTTTCCATTTCCGCAGCTGTAGAAATCCACTTGTGATAAGTCCAATTTGTCAAATGTTTTCAAATGATATTAGTAGTTATAAGGGTTAGTGTTTCTCTTTTAAACAGATATTTTTATAGGCCAGATCAAAATGCACAGCCTAAAATAATCCAAACGTTCTTGTAGAGCTAAATCTGTGAATTAGGCACAGTGAACTTCATTTGTTATGCTAAAGACAGTGGACTCAAGGTTGAATTCCTACTGCCGTTTAACCATGGTCTCTTCTTGATGCTATAAGATATTTGCATACAGTCTCCTTATAACCAAGCTCATATAAAAAGAGATTTCTCACTAGGTTCCCATCACACAAACCATACTCAAATGTACACTTTTTCCGCCACTTACTCCCCTTAGGGTAAATGTTTAGATTCGAATCTCATATCAGTATGGATTTATTATGAACCAGGCACTGAGTTACACACTTTCACACATGTTATATCAATTAATTTTTAAGTGGTTAAAAAAGAACATAAAATTGTTCATAGTTTTTTTTTTAAATGAATGTATTGTGATGTTTGAAGCCACCAAGTGTTGATTTACGTGGCACGGGATGTGAATCGATGGACGACACAGACGCTGTTCTCAGAGAGATTTTGGTCCCACTGCCTGAATAGATACAGTTGCCATGCTTTTGGAAGCAGAGCAAGTCTGTTTCTACATCAGCTGGTCGCTGAACTGAACGTTATCACGATATAGTGGGCGTTTGTTTTACGCACCCACAGCCTGGAGCCCTGCAGTCTGTTTCGTATTGCTGCACACTATTCTAGAAACTTCTGTGGTGTCTCTAGGGTAATGAAATGATAACGTTATCAACAGCACTGTTTCCACTTTGAGCTTTATCAGTGCTCTTTCGCTGGATCTCGCATGCTTTCCCGTCACACAGCCGTGGTCTGTGCATGCCACCTCAACTGTACACAGGGGAACAAACATCGGTTCTCTACACTAGGGATTTCCGGACAAGCTAGGAATGCCCACCGACGTCTGCAGTTGAAAAGGCTGTACTTCATGTCTTTGTTCCATGGTAATGCTGTGTAGGTATGTCAAAGCACAACTTGGCTACTGCCCTGCTCCTAGGTGACTCTAGGACCTACTGTTTTCCACCTCTCACTCCCTACTCATCTGTAGACCAATTAACCGACAATGTGCACCTTAGAAAAACATAGGTCTTTTTTGAGGGGACCTTGATCCCCATCCCCTAACTTCAGCGTTCCATTTTTCTGCTCTCTTTGTAGCCAAATTTGATGGGAGCTGACTTCTTATGTCCAGCATCTTCCTCCAACACTCATCTGCACTACAGTTCGCTCCAAATTGACTTCTGCCTTCAACACATCTTGTCAAACAGAAACCACCACTGTCAGAGGTCTCTACTTCCTCAGCCCAGTTAGAGGATTGACTATATCATCCGGACTCTCAGCACCGTCCCACAGTGCTCTGCTAATACTGTCCTCTAACTCTGATGAACCTCACTGGCCCTGCTGATGGTGCTTTTGTTCACATCTAGCTTTTTGTAGGTCTGCACTTTAAAACCTGTGGGTCAGAAATCTTAGGTCCTAGACTGGGATTTCTCTTTGTGTTGTCATTTTCAATACTTTGTATCATAAATGTCATCTCTAAAAATGAATGTCATTTTCCCATCCCAAAGAGAATTACTACTTGTTAAACAGGAGGCTCGAGCTAAAAATGTAGTGTTCAGAGAGTTTCGCTCAGTGTCAGTAAAATGCAATCAGTAGAGAAACATTCTACTTTATCTCAGTGATAAGAGACATGGCATCTACGATTCTACAATTGGAAACATAGTGAGCGTGTTGCATGAGGTCAGTGTGGGGAAAGGCAGAATCTCATGTGCTTTTCAACAGGCATGTGACAACTGGTTCCACCTTCAGACAAAGGATAAGAGACTATCAGCTGAAGCCATCTAGGACTGGATCCCAGTACCCATTCCATCTCAAGGCGGCTCTTTCAATAATTCAAAGGAACGCTGGTGTAGCGCTGCTATAGAGTATCACATTTTAAGCAGGATCAACTCTTTGTCCTGTCAACTCCATTTAATACTTTTTTCCTAATTATAATAAAAATACACATAAAGTATCTGTGGGAGTATGCATAACTAAGCACTACTAAATATTGAGAAGTTTGTGCATGTGTGTGTTCCAAAGGAATAAAGGTTCTATGTGTAAAAAACAAAACCTGGAAATAGAAGCCAGTAAGATATCAAGAGCAGAGATGTCTGCACAGTGAATTCTCGCTAACATTTGCTTATGTGTTTCTCTACACTACAGTAATTCAGTAATTATGACCTGCATTAGCAACTGTAAAAATTAAAGACATGTATAAAAGTGTCCTCTAAGTCTCCCGGAAGTGTTTTCCTCTCTGATGAAAGAGGCAGCAGCTGCTCTTCTCACCCAGGCAGTGCTGCTAAGAGCCACCTCACTCACAAGCACTCTCTTGCTTCCCTATAAATGAAATCTCAGACATTGGTGTGTGCCCTAAATATATGTAATGGTTCACCATATAAATTCCTAAGGAGTTAAGGCTATCTTTGCTTTATCTATGTTCCACATGCAAACACGCAGAGAGCAGTGTTTTCTATTAGAAAGGACCAAATACCAGGTTAGTGGGTATTATCACATTGGCATATTAATGTCACCACCATATTAATATTACTGTATGAACATTGCTGCAAATATTAAATTAGCACTACCATCATACTAACATAGTAAAAGTTATTATTGTTTTTGTATATAATAGCATGCTATTGACCTGGTATTTCACTTAACTCTTAGTAACAGATCACTTGCAGTATAGCTTCAATAGTTATGATGATAGTGGACAATAATAATAGAACATCTGGGCATGAATTATGTGTCAAGCTCAGTACTAGGCTGCTGAAATGAAAAAAATGTTAACTAAAAAGTCTGTCAAGGCCCATACATTTAAAAAAAAAAGGGGGCTATTTCTAGGAATCAAACTTAGGTCAGCATAGTTCCTTCACAGTCCATCAACACGACCCGTCTCCATGCTTTGTATAATTAATACATGTAAATAAAACCTTGAAAGAAAAGATTTAGAAGCTATTCATCAGAAGGCCTCCCCATCCCATGACTCTGCTCTCTTCAGCCAGCCTGTTGTTACTCTTTGTGTCTTTTGTTTGTTCCATAAAAAGCATTTACGAAGTTAACTGTCCTCCATCACACCAGGCAGGGCATAGTCGACTTTGTCTAACAAATGAAATCCAAGGTAAGCTGAGAAAGTAGCTTCTAATTGTAAATTTACACAAGCCTGAACTTTGAAGTAGGCTAAGCATGTCAACTTAAAGTGCTTACTTGGAGATCATTTCATCTCACCTTTAATTAAATGATTAGGGGCATTGCCACTTAGCACACATAGGGGAGAAAGTGAGATGCCATGGAGTCAAAGTGGGGTATTCATTGAATGGAAAATGATACATTTGGAGATTAAATGCTAATCTTTTAAAATGTTGACATTTTCACATTCTGGAGACCTGGAGAAGAATTTTGTTTTTTAAGCTACAGAAAGAGTCAGTTGTTCTGCGGTGCTGCTGTAACTTTTGTTAGAGTTTTGCAGCTCATTGTCTGGTACAATTTCACGTGGATGTGGACTGCTGAAATAATAGTGTTCTTCCCCTAACAATTTAAAATTATAAAAATACCTTTCAAAGTAGTTACGTTACCACTCTACTGCAATAAACATCCTGAAGGTAGAGTCACACCGTTTTCTCCAAAACTCATGTATCTGAACAAGAAATGGTGACTTATTCATGCAACGTATAAACAATGATTGTTTATATACTTATTCAATTGTTCTAGGAAAAAAAATTAAAATCGTAAGCTCAAGATTTCCACAGTTAACAATATAGCAATACATTATAATGAATACCTTTACAATTCTTCTAGAACAGATAAAGCACTATAATTTTGGGCCACAGATATTATAAAAGTCTTCAGTTTTTTGAGTTTGTACGTTATATAGTAAGTACACAGAGCAATGTTTTCTTTTGCGGACTTCTTTTTTTATAATGCAAATAAAATTAGCTCATTCTAATGGATAATTTTAAAATATTAAAATTGGTCCATGTGCTTTCACTTTAAGCAAACAAAAATGAGTTAATCATTCTCTTGAATTATTAACCCATGAAAAACAATGCAAAGGTCTGTCTGTCTGTCACTGAGGAATCAATTTGGGCCTAATCTAGAAGTTTCCTTCCTTCTGGCCAGCTTTCACAGTGTTGGGAGGTGCTGTGAAAGCTACTTTGGGAGAAAAGTGCTCTTACCCAGCTGTGGATCTCATGAGCTCCAGCAATGGCCTGACTGGCAAGCTATGCCCACTGATGCAATAATGGAGTTGACTATTGTGGGGTAGCCATTCTAATTATTGGATTTGAGGCTCACCCCATAAAGGATACTTGCACCCAATACTATAAATCTGGATAGAGCCTATGGCTGAATACATCGCAGGCCTTAAGGGAGAATGTACTATTTTTGATAAATGGTCATGATGCCAAATTTCCTTCCAAATTCTTCTGTTTACATCAATGGATTTGTGATGTTCTCAGCCTCCATCAGAGAAGCACCTCTTTGCTGTGAGTTAATACAGAGACTCATGATTGACCTACCCACAGAGAATGTATGACAATGAAATATTTGAATTCAAAAGATACTTTTGTATTATTTCCTCCATGGCACAGAAAATACAGCAGAAGTCAGAAGAGAAATATTATAAAAGCCAGAGGTTGGGTAGGAGTAGCGTGAAAGAGTGTCTTCTGCACATGACAGGCACTCCGCTGCAGCTGTGCATTGCACCCAAAATTTGAGCAAGATTGGAACATCAGTGTTTCAAATGCATGGGTGAAAAACTCATGAAGCCTTACCCCTCCCTGAGGGATTATGATCCATTAATGGGTGCTGGGGATGAGGACTCAGTTTTTTCAGTGGTCTGTCACTAACAAGTAGTCCATATTCCAGTAGATGATTCCCTCCTCATGTAAACCACCACAACTAAACTCAGTGGGCCAGAAGAGTAAATAAGTAAGTAAATAAAATAAAGACATAAAATAGGAGGGGTTTGTTGGGAACAAGAAGGGTTTCAGCAGTGCAGGTAAGGGGATGAAAACTCAATACATATGTACATACAAACGCACACTACATAATTATTTGACAGTTTCTATGTCTATGAGTGTGTGGTGTGAAACTGTCAAAGAATTTTTAAAGATTAAAAATTTCTCTCCAAAAGTAAGATCAACTAGTCAGAATAAAGGTATAATGAAAACAATAAGCAAAAACCATTTGTGTGTGTGTGTGTGTGTGTGTATGCATTTGTGTTCATGCCAGCAATAAGACTCACCTACTCAAACAAGGACATGTGACATACCTCAGGGATGTAACATGGCCAATACATATTTCTCGAAAGGTTGTCTTCCAAATTTTTTTCCTGTTTATAGTAATTCTCTGCATTCTAAAATCTGACTCCAGCACACGCCACAGGAGACAAAGAACCCAGTGTTAATACGACCAAAACGAGTTTCCTCGCTCCGTGTTATTTGACACCTCAAAGCTACAAGTGATCCAGATGTCTGGGTGCTGAGACAAAGAAATAGGAAGAGGTATGTAAAGGAAGTCTATACCGAGACTGGTGGGTGGGAAAAAGACAGGTTCTTACAGATTTTGATCTGTCCTGTGCCCATTGTTCCAATATCTCTTTTCCAAATCCTAAGCCGGATCCCGGAGCTAGAGACAGTGGTATCTTTTCTCAACCTCTGAGACCAGCATTTACATGAGCTGATTTTGCTCTTTGTAAATGACACTGTAGAGAATCATGTTCATCTCAGAACTGACTGGAATAAAATAAGAGACAAAACAGAAGATATAGGAGAAATAGTCAACAGGAGGGAAAACACCAAGATCTCCCTTCTCTGATTGTAAAGAAAAGTGGCATCCGATGGTCCCCATCCTTTGAATCTAGGCCGATCTTACGATTGATTTTGATCAATAACATGGCAGATGGATATTACAGGATTACCACTTTGCTCTCAAAACTCACGTACCTCTTGAATTCTGACTGTCCCAGGAAAACAGAAGGCTTTAAAGGGCAGAGCAGGGCCAGATGACCCCAACCATGTCAGCCTGCTCAAATGATGCCGCGGACATTTGAAAGAGGCTATCTTCAACTTACCGGAAGATCTCACATCCAGCTAAGCAACTTCATAGCAAAATCTAACCACCCTGGAACCACAGGAAGGAACGATGGTTGCTAAAGGACTGCTAATTTCTGGGAGAGTTTCTATATGGCAGTTGGTAACTGAGACTGATTCCCACTCCAGGTCACACAGCGCATAATCTAATTTTACTCCCACACCTTCAGTGAATTTGCTTTTATTAAAACTCTTTTTTTTTTTTTTTGTTTTTCAAGACAGGGTTTCTCTGTGGTTATGGAGCCTGTCCTGGAACTAGCTCTTGTAGACCAGGCTGGTCTCGAACTCACAGAGATCCTCCTGCCTCTGCCTCCCAAGTGCTGGGATTAAAGGCATGTGCCACCACCGCCCGGCTATTAAAACTCTTCTGCTGGACTTAATACCCCCTTAGAATGTCTTTCAAACCCTTTCCAAGCTGCCATCCTTCTTGGTTCCCAATAATGTCCTTTCTTTCTTTACGTTTCCAGTGTCAAATTCTTATCTCATGAGGATGCAAGCACAGTTTACAGAGTTGCTTTCATTTTTATGGTACAGTTATCTTTTCTGCAACCACTTGCACGATGTTCTTCTTTGCCCACATATTCATGCCTCTAAAATTTCTAATTCAGGCCATTCCCAGTATGTTCTTTACAACTCCAAATATGTTCTGGAAAAATTAAAGATTGAAATGTTTCAAACTGGACATTAAGCTAAGGCTTGACTTTTCACTAGCAAATTTCTGCATTGATTTTGAATCACTTTTACTTTCCCCGTAGCTCATCTATCTGAGGATGACCCTTCTGTTAACCCTCCTTTGTGGTAATTTCACCTGATCTTTTTTGAAATTGTTATAAACCTCACCTCCATACACTCAGCAAGCCACAGGAATACCCCTTTCTTTCTTTCTTTCTTTCTTTCTTTCTTTCTTTCTTTCTTTCTCTCTTCGTTCACTCAAAAAGTTCAATATTTGTTTTCTGTATTAGTTTGATTTTCTCTTGCTGTGATAAACACCATAACCAAAGGCAACCTAGGGGAGAATGAGTTTATTTCATCCTTCAACTCAAGGCCACAGTCGATCACTGAAGAAGGTTGAGGCACGAACCGACGCAGAGGCCACCCGAGAAACATTGCTCACTGTCCTGTTGCTCATGGCATCCTCAGCCTCTGATACTCAACTCAGGAGCAGTTTTCTGTGGATGGCGCTGTCCACAGTAAGCTGGGCCCTCCCACAATGATCATTGATTATGCCTATGCTCCACAGAGCAGCCTGCAGAGCAATCTGACAGAGCAATTGAAGTTTCCTCTTCCGAGCTCCTCTCATTTGTCTCCTCAAGTCAACAACGGTTAACTGGAACAGTACCTGGAGGTAAAGGTAAAAGCACTGAAATCATTAGGTGCTTAGGGTTTTGAGTGTTTCCCTTGCCTTTAACATAACTTATTCAGCTGTAAGTTAACATCACATGATATGGAACTGGGCTTCTTTTTATCAACCAGTCAGCCCACACAATACCTGGAGTTGGAACAATCAACTGTCTTTATTTATTTATTTATTTATTTATTTTTTGTTTTTCGAGACAGGGTTTCTCTGTGGCTTTGGAGCCTGTCCTGGAACTATCTCTGTAGACCAGGCTGGTCTCAAACTCACAGAGATCCACCTGCCTCAACTGTCTTTTAACAAATGGCTTTTACACTCAACCAAGTATGCCTAGGACATTCAGGGGCTGGAGGAACCTAAACCTCTGTGGTCACTAAGCTGTTGGTCTTTGCTTTCATGTGAAGAACCTGATAATTTTATACATTATAAATCAAACCTCCATAAAACTTTCCTTCACCCACATAGATGCATGGATTCCCCCTGAAAACCCCATCCTTACTAGTTCATCCTCCTGCTCTTATCAGAAATATTGACACTGTCAGTTTTCTTGGTTGCTTAGGGTTTATAACAAACAGCTGACTCATGATAGCTATTCAATTTTTTTTGAATGTAGAAATGAATTTATGAAAAAATGATTGTTGAGGATGGTAGAGGACCAGAAATTGAATAGTGCCACCCGAATGCAGGGCCCTTCACCATCCTGGAAAAACTGATTTTCACTGGCATCATCTAACAGGGAAGGAAGCCAACAGAGACGCTTTCATCGTGGCTAAGGATATCATTGAAGAACAGCAGAGAGATCTGTCAGCAGCTCTCCTTAGTTAAGGACCAGCGAGTTTCTGTAAGATCAAAAGGACTTCAAAGTCTCTCTTCTAGAGTCTCTGGCAAGATATTTCATTACAAACTCTGAGAGAAATTTTAAAATAACAGGAGAAACCAGCAATTATAAAATCCCTGCAAACCTCAGTGATATGAGCCCCACAGCGCAAAAAGGGATTGTGTGCTTCTGCTCAGCAAGACCTAAACACCTTCAGTTCTTAACAATCAGTGTGTAATATCATCACCATTTGTGTAAAAAACAGGAAAAATCAAAGGAAAACAAATGCAGAGCATTTGTGAACTTCCAGACATTTGATTTCAAATCATGTCAATAAAGAAATACCTTCTTGCTGGGTGTCATGGTGTACGCCTTTTGTTCCAGCACTCAGGAAACAGAGGCAAGTGGATGTCTGAGTTTAAGACCAACCTGGTCTATAAAGCCAGTTTCAGGACAGTCAAGGCTACATAGAGAAACCCTGTTTTGAGAAACAAAAATACCTTGTCTTGAGAAACAAAAACAAAACAAACAAATAAACAACAACAAAAAAGAAGTTCTCTCCATCTTCCTCTGTCAATGAATCATACCATTTATCCTTGAGCTTGCCCTTTGTGCTATGGAACTTATTACACCCTTCACAGATGTTGTTACGGAAAACCATAACAGCCAGTGGGGCTGATAACAGAGGTCTAAAACAAGACAACTTCAGATCCTCACAGTGTCAGGACATTCAAACATATTCTGCTAAATGTGACAGGAAACTAACAAAGGACCAGAGCAGCCAACAAGGTTGGGGCCATAATGTCTCCACTAAACAAATGTGCTTTCTTAAAGAGTAAGATGAAGATCCACATCTGCCCACACTGGAAGCATATGATCACAGACAGCTGGCTTAGCAGATCCACTTTTTTTCTTCTGGAATGGATTACTGAAGGTATGGTTCAATACGGGTTATTATTTACTTTGTGACACCAATGAATTCAATGGCTGTAGGGCAAATGGAAAAAATTATCAACATTCTCAATATTTTACATTGTATCTCATCTTTAGAGAACCTTTAGTATGGTTACCAATATATAAAAGTAAAACCAGAGGTTCGTAAGAGGTGGAATGGCAGAGTGAAATAGAAATGTAAGCATCCATGAGCCTAAGATGTATATTATTAATCTTATATAGCATTAATGTTTAATGTTTCATGCCTTGAACATTAACAAGTTTATATTAATAAAGTCAGTCACAATTCAGCAATAGAAACTTCAGTGACAGAGTGTCACTTACCTGAGTGTGCACTGAATGCTTGCTGTCACTGTTCATGCGTGCAAATGCAGTTCCTCATGTCTATTCATTCTTCTAATGGTATGATGTCCCGTTCATTCGGCAAGCAAATACTGACTTTGGACTAGATACTCAATGAATGAAAGGAACAGAGTCCTTCTACAGAATGAACCCATGTTTTAGTTGGAAAAGAGGGAAAACACAGGCATATGTATATGGATGAATAACTACAAGGGCTGTGGACTATGGGAAACAATGCTTATGATACCACAGTGTGATGAGATAAAGAGGCATCAAGAGGATTGCTGACAATTAAATGACTCCATGCTGCCATTTTCGTCCTTAGTAGTTAGTAGCTTGAAGAGCAAATCTTGAGCTTTCTGGAAAAAGAAAAAAAAATTCTTTTGCAAATTAGGCTTTGATGCTACAGGTAATATGATAAAAACCGAGGACTTGAACAGGAGCTAACTTTTCCAGACCGCTTTGCATTTTGTCAGTAACTTTTGGTTAACTCAAACTCTTGATGGGTTTGTTTCTTATAAAGGGGCATTTTGGTAAAGTTAGAGGATCTGTATGATTTGAATCGCTGGAAATATAAAATAAATTTTGCTTTTAACTAATTTTATTTTCCAAATCCCATCCCAAAGTCATGAGCTCCATGACACAGGAAATGAACTGGTAAGTTAAAAAAAAAAATTCTTTAATTTGTTTATTTTTCAAAAAAGATTTATTTACCTTATTTTACGTGTGTGTGTGTGTGTGTGTGTGTGTGTGTGTGCTTGAGTGTATGTATGTGCACATGGGGGTGCAAGTACCTATGGAGGCCAGAAGAATTCATCACAACCCCTGTAGCTGGAGGTACAAATAGTTGTGAGCCATTTGACGTTGCTGCTGAGTATGAATCAGGATCCTCTACAAAAGCAACAAATACTGTTGCTCACTGAGCCATTTCTCCAGCTTCAAGTCCATTTTCATACAATCATTTCTAACAGAGCTGATATTAAAAGATTGAATTGTTCAGTTATGCTGTTACGTTTCCCAAATACACTATGAGTGAAAATGGGAAATGTAACAGCACACTGAATAATTCAATAATGCACATAAATAAGAAACAGTTCAGTAGTTGGGTTCCTGCTGGTTTCGTTTGTCTTGTGCTTTCAATTCACAGGTAAAGCTGGCTTACGTAGAAATATAGTCACTAAGTCATATATACTTTATCTTTGGGCTTGGGAGATAAGATCAGAAAGCGAAGAAGCAAAAAAAAGAAGAGAAATGGCAAAAGAAAATAATAGTGCCTCTTCTCAGAAGTATAGGAAAGGTTGGAAGACTGTTAAGTCTTGATATGAGCCCATCTTTCTATGGTGAACCAGATAAAAACACGACCTGAACTGGAATGAGATGTTTCAGAGCCTGAAAGTTATTTGTGTAGCTAGGTTTAAAAATACTGAAGTCATTTAGAAATGGACATGAAAGGCTTTTAAACACTGTCTTTTCTACCTGGAAATAAAATGAATGGGAGCAAAATAGAGACATGGACATCTGACCACATTTGTAGTACAGACAGATTTGTTTAACATCTTGATAATGTTTGATCCCCAGTTTAATCAAATGCAAGGATCTGTTCAAAACTTGGAGTCTTAAACAGACCCTACACCTTGGATGTCTAGCATTTTTTTTTCATGGTCCAGTGAGAAACTATCCCAAAAATCAACAGATATAGTAGGTAGATTTTTAAATTCATGGGAAAATCCAGAGCTATAGATGGAGGAAGAATATACTAAGCCAGAATGTGTCAGCAGGTGAGGCATGTTTGACTTGTTTTCCTTTTGTTTCCTCATGCTTGAGAAATTTAATAAATTCTACCAACTCCTTTTTAAAAATGAAACTTCAACTAAACCAATAACTTCCCATCAATTAGTCCTGTGAAGCCTGTATTGTGAACATATACTCTGTGAAAATACCAGTAGAACTTCTGTAGATGCAAGAAAAACATCTTGGTTAGACGTCCATGTCAGTGGAAAATACACACAACAATTAACAGGCGGAAATCATCAAAAGTTAATAATTGAAGCACCTGGAGAACCTATGAAAAAATCTGGGAAGGTAAGGCAATTATTGCTTTGTAGAGTCATGCTAAGTTTGGGAGATGACAGAAAAGTTGGAGCAGTACCCTTGTCAATTAAAAAGTATATACTTGAGTTTTGTGTAGGATTATAGATATGGATCTATTTGCCTTCTTCTACAATGCCAACATCCACTTAGACCAGCACCATTAGTTAAAGATGCTTTCTTTTTTTCCACTGTATAATTTTGTATAATTTTCCCACCTGTTTGAACAAAAACAGGCATCTTACAGGTGTGTGGACTTTCTTCTGGGTCTTCAATTAGATTCCATGATCCACCTATCTTTTTATGCCAATGCCATGTGATTTTTTATTACCGTAGCTCTGTATTTGAACTTGAAATCAGGGATGGTAATACCTCTAGAAGTTCTTTTATTGTACAGGATTGTTTTACGTATCCTGGGTTTTTTGTTATTGTTTTTGTTTTTCCATGTGAAATCGAATATTGTTTTTTCAAGGTCTATAAAGAATTGTGTTGAGATTTATTGTGAACTGCAACATAGCACAAGGGATTCTCCCAGGAATCTACAAGGGTGACCCCAGTTAAAACTCCTAGCAATAGCAGATAGTAGCCTGAACTGGCCATCTCCTGCAGCTAGATTGGTACCTAATCTATTTTTCATCAGAATCTTCATCCAGCAAATGATGGAAACAGATGCAAACCCACAGTCAAACATTAGGTAGAGTTTGGGGAATCTTGCAGAAGAGGCGGAGAAATGAAGTTTTCCAGAAATATAAGATGAGCAAATCTTGTGTAGTCTATGATAGTAACACAAAAGAGATTGGAAAATGTTGGAAAAATCATGAAAACACATGGTAACAACACCATTGGGCAAGTTCAATAGTAGCTGTCCTCTGTAGACAAGAGCCAGCAGGAAGAACCTTGTAGTAGCTCGAGTCACTGACAGCCCTGGAACTAACCCCATGAAAAAAAGGCCAGTTAGTGGAGCACGGCCACAAGAGTGGGGGTTATAGTAGTGATCACCCGGGTGGATGTGGTACCCCATGGGGCCCAGTTCAGAATTATAGAGGTAGATAATAGAACACAGATTCCCTACAGCAAAATAGACACACGAAGATGTGGGTATATTCAAGCACAAGAAACCAGAGACGGAAAACTTAGAGCAGTTTCAGTAGAAGTCACAATTTTAGTTTCCAGACATGATCCACTTTGCACATTCCGTAGTCATTAAGAGGTGATTTAGTCTCTGAGAGGGGCGACCTTGTTTAGACTAGAGCAACTATGCGCAGTAATGAGTCCTCAGCCCTTTTCCGAGGGCACTCTGTCTCTACTCATACAGCTATGTAGTGTGGGGAGGATGAAGGGAATCCTCAGACATTTGGAAACCATCATGGAAACAATCTGAGTTGACGCTGCTATCATCAAAAAGACTTAAGATATGGTTGCCCTGTTTGAAGGTAACACAGCACCCAGGAAAAGGGTAGCTCAAGAGTGAATTACAGTAGGCCTACTAAATGCAAAGATGTGTCTAGTCATTGTTTCTGTGATCCCCAATGCATTATTGTTATTAGTATACTTCACAATACTAATACTCGAATGGATCTTCTTTTGTGCAAGCAAGAGGCATTGCACCAGAGAATGCAAAGGAAGGATCATATTAATACATTGTACTGTAAAGAAAATGTCATAAGTTTATGGTGTAAGTTAGTTCTGCCTTTATTTATTTATATATTTTAGATTTAAAATGTTTTTTATTGATTTTTATTGAGCTCTACATTTTTCTCTGCTCCCATCCCTGCAGGATACGGATAGAATGATCACCATCACATCCCCATTTAATCCGTCAATCTGGTTCTGGAAAATGGTAAATAGACCCTGGAATGTGAATCCAGGCGTTCTTCTGATTAGCAGTCACTGCCATAGCAGATGCAGTATCTCTATTCAATCAGATAACATTGCTTGTGGAACACACAGTTTGTGTCTATTGATTTGTACCCTTATTTAAATTAGGATAGAAACAGCTCATATTTGCAGGAAGTATCAGGAGTAGGCTCATGGGATGAAAAGGACTCTGTAGGAAGCCTAAACTTAGATCATATGATCTGTCAACCCCAGTGGGCTGGAGAAATTAGTGAAGGAGAATAGTCCATGTAGGATTTATGGCAAAATTCCCTGTGAGGACTCCAACAAAGACTCATGAGGTTCTGAAGGAAATCCATCCCCTCTGTAATAAGATTTTAATATCTTTTGGGAAATAACCACACTCATGTTAGTTGGCTTTGATGGAAATGGAACACCTGATTGTTAAAGAATAAGTCTGTGACCAAAACTACTCATCAGGAGCTGAATCCTGTCTGATGTGATACAGTATAAATCGAGTAAACACGGCAAAAATTTATTGTAACTTGAAAGTGATATTTCTGGGATCACTCAAACAACAGCAAGGAACATAACTTTGTTTCAGTCCATGCTGTCTGGAGAGACAGATTTGGGAAGATGTGCAGAGGCACAGGATGGTGTTTATTATGAGAGTTGGCTCATTTCTTTATGGAGAAGCACTGTGATAGGCCATCTGAGAGTTGGAAAACATCAAAACTAGCGACCCGGGTCAGCACAAGTCTAAGAGGGCTTCAGAGCCTAGGGAGTTGCGATGCGATTCTTAGTTCTAGACTCAGAAGCCTAGATGGAGGTACTTAGGCACTGTTTTGAGCTCTGGACCCTAGAGGTAAAGAAAATCTGGAGTCGTGAATCAGAAGGATGGGAAAGGGCAGCCAGGGAGGATGTGTCAGGATGAGACTTCTCTTTCTCTTTGTTTTGCTCCACCTGGCCTTCCATATGGCTGGATGGTCCTCCTTTGCTTCAAGGGAGCGACTTTGGAAGTGAGTTCACCAATTTATCCGCCAGTCATTTCTGCAAATACTTAACAAGCACCCCAGAGGCAGCCCAATTATTCAAACCTAAAGTGAAATTATACAAATTACAGAACAAGAAAGGTGCCTTCTATGCCCACTGAGTTACAGAGAGCAAATATCTCATAATTCAGTCAAAATGGTGTCCAAACTGCCTGGAATACAGCATAATCCTCAAGGCATGGCAACTGAAGAAACAATGTAGCAAAGCCGCTTTTCATAGTTCCACTCACACAAACAGGCTGGCCACCTCTAGCAAATGTTATAAAATGACCCTCTTCTAATCATTCAAGGAGCAAAAGGGGAAGAAGTAGATCAATGGGCACTCATTTTGCACACTTGCCTGTGAGCGTAAATGCTCATAACTGGGAAACATGTTAACAAAACCATCACATTGAACCACATAAAGGATTAATTTCTGCAAATTTCTGAAGTTGAGTCGGGATGTAAAAGGACAAGAAAAAGCTTGCTTCTTGAAACTGAGAACGCCACTTATCCTGTGTATCATACAAGTGCTCAACCTTTCAAGCTGCAGTGATTTTCCATGTCGGTGTCATGTGACGTCCCAAGGAGTGCTATTAACTCAGCAGTTCAATGACACCGCAACAGTCTCCGTGGCATGAAACAGCTCCCAGCAATTTACCAAATTGTTTGCTCATTGAGTTGTATTTTCAGAAGTGAAAATGATCAGTTTAAGTGTTTCCCCTCAGCATAATACACACAAGACAAGATCCAGAAAAAAAAACCTGAAATGACAATCCAGTTACTGTTCTGTTTCATGGTACTATTAAAAAGTCATGCAAATTCTACACATAGTTTTTGCTGTTAATATCATGCCTTGTGGTCTGTTGAGTGTTGAACGGGAACAGCCCCTGTGCTCGGGGCTTTTATAGATCCTAGTCAATAAAAGATGAATTAACTACACCAGTTAGTGTGAGGCTTTGGGGCTTGTTTTGAGCTATAATTTTTTCCTCTTTGTCTTTTCATTTCTTCCTCTTTATTCTTTTAGGATGCCATGCCCAATGGAAGAACGTTATGTGACTTTTTTTTTTCAGAGATACCACAACTAGTGTTCACTTAGAAAGCTTGCTGAAAATATAGGAAAGCTTTTAACAAAATTTAGAGATGTCACCCAAAGTCCCCAGTGGCTTTTCACAGAAAGAATTTGAAATTTGATAAATATTTGGACAACAGTAAAGTCTTTTGTTGCTAATTTACTGGGTTACATTTTTCCTTGAGAGGACCAATTTCGCTGCATAACAAAAAGAAGTAAAGAAAGAAAATGTACCTGTTAGTTACACACGGTTTATTTGCAAGAGTTTGATATCTTTAATTTACCAAAAAAGTCATTGCATTGTATCTAAGAATTTATAAATAGATACTGTTATGAAGCAAATTTACTCATGACTGTCTTAAAATTACTTTAAAAATTAATCTTCAGTACACTTATATTTATGTTTCTACTTTAAATGAATCTTGCATTTAAGCATATAAATATAGCATAGAATTATACACTAAACATTTGGAAACAATGAGTTTAATGGGATATTAATGTTTCCTTCCATCAACAGAAATATATTATTGTCTCCATAGAAGGGAACACTGTTTCAAAAGCATTCTAAACAAAATTAAGACTTAGTTAATCTAAGCACCCTTCTAAGGAAAAACAAACCAAACAAAGCAAAAAAATGATTTATCATCTACCTTCCACTTTTATGAGTTTATTTATCCCGAGATAACATTTGCAAAGCTTTCCAAAAACAGAAAAGCAAAAGTTTCTGTTTCTAATTTAAATAGTCATATGACATGTGACCTTAGTGCAATAAGAGCTGTGCCAGCCAGGGCAGGTTCTTCTATGGATCAAGGGTATTTTTGTTAAATTGCAAAAATTTAAAACAAATGTCTCTCTAAGCAAAAAAATAATTAAAATAAAAACCCTTAAGGGCATCATCAGTCATAAGTTTAAAACACATGCTCAAACAATTAACAGCCAAATCACAATAAGAAAGCTAAGAGATTTTCCTGAACACTTTGTGGTATATTTAAAATCTTCTCTTTTGAAGAGAATTATTCTAGGATGACCAATTTTCTTTTTGCACTTTTACTCAATAAACACTGACGAGTCAATTATGTAACAGTAAAACTAAGCAAAACAAAGCAGCATTGAGCTATTTGACTAGATTAAATGCCAGAAGAGAAAAAAAAAAATTCCTAGCTCTTCTGTTTTATCTAGTAAACAGTGACATTCCTTTGAAGTCGTCCAAGACTTGGCTGGTTATTATATCATTCTTTTCTGCACACTCATAAAAATCCACACACAGATGTAAGGCGAGAAGAGAGGCATGCTGCAGTATGACTTCTTCAAATATTAATAGCACCGGAGACACGTCTCTGCACAGCAGCAGAAAAATATCCGTGTGAGTTGAACGTCACAGAGAGTACGTCCCGTAGGAAGGAGAGCCGCAGCGTATCTTCTCAGTCACCTAGTGCTTCTTCCTCTTTAACACTACGTGAACAGTGGAGTGATAAACATGGTGTTCCTCTCTCCAGTCTCAGATGGCTTCTTCAGGTGTAATTGCAGAGTCAACAAGAGTGCTCATTTTAAAACTGTTTTAAAAACAAATACCCAAGGCTATTTGCAAAGAAGATAATAGCACAAGCTCTCAAAAGCAGAATGTGGCTGTTCCTATATCTTACACCGCTGCTCCCACCAGCGTCTCTCTTTGAACTGTGGTGGGTGAAACATGAACATAGGATCTGTTTGCAATAATGTGAATTATCCTCCCAGTTGTATGACTTTTCATACTCACAGATGATTGCATTTCATTTATACTTCCTGTCCCCTAGATTACTTTAACATGCCTTTGAGTTTTCCTTTAGACACTAGTCTACTTAATATAAGAACAGTTTGAATTAGTAACACTGACATTTTTCCCTACATGGATTTTTTTTTACTTTCAAAATATTTCTCATTCTATGAGCATTTTTGTCTTCCTTTTTATAGTAATAATAAAAATCTTTTATTCATACAATATATTTTGGTCATGTTTACCTGTTCCCCAAGTCATCCCAACCTTCCCGCCCAATGAATTTTATATCATTTTTCTCTCCACCTCTACTTTTTTGAAAAAAGGGGCAAAAAAAAAAGCAAGAAGCAAACAAAAAAAAAAGCCCCATTAAAACCACAAGAATGAAAATCAAACTGACAAAAGATCATTAGCAAAACCTGCCCAAACAAAGCAAAATGAAACAAAAAGTCCACAAAAATACCATTCAGTCTTTTTTGTGTTGGTCAGTTTCTCCTGGGCGTGGGGTCTGCTCTGGAGTGCAGTTGATATACCCAGTGAGTGACGTGCCATCTGAGAAAACGGATTTTCCCTTTGGTAGAGAGTTTCACTTGCAAGACAGCTTCTTGACAAGGGTGGGACCCCTTGCCCACTTCCCACTCTCAGTGCTGGGGCCCCATCTGCCTTAAACCTGCCACTGTCTCTATGAGTTCAAGTGCGCCGCAGTTCTGCAGTGCAGAGTCTGGAAGATACTCTTTCTGCATGTCTTCTTAAGATTGGGTAGCTCTACTAAAGTGTTAGGTGACTTTTGTTGTTTGTTTGTTTGTTTTGAAACTGAGCATTGTAGTTTATTTTCTGTTGCTGTGATAAAACATTCTGACCAAAAGCAACCTGGTGAGGAAAGGGTTTATTTTAAACCTTACAGGACCCAGTCCATCATTAAAGAAAATCAGGGCTAGAACCAAATGAAGATAGAAATCTGGATGGAGAAAGCACTGGCCACAGAGAGATGCTGCTTATTGGCTTGCTTCCCCCGACTTGTTCAGCTATTTTCTCAATTACCTACCTGTTATGGGCAGTAGCACCCATAGTGGGCTAAGCCTTCATACATCAACTAGCAATTAGGAAAATATCCACAGATCTTCCCACAGGCCAATCTCATATGTGAAGTTGACAAAAACCAACCATCATAAAGGAACTCCCTATATGGATTACACCAGCCTCAAACTCACAGAGACCCACTAGCTTCTACCTTCTTTACAAGGATTAAAGGTCTACATCACCACATCCTGCCACTATATACATACTTTGTTCTTTTACAACTGTCTTTTCGATGTTGTCTCCAAAAAACTTTTTCAACTAAACATCACATAGTCCTTCCTAACATAACCCTCGGATTGGCACTGTCATATTAGGAAATCAGCCGTGGTAAGGGCTCCATGAACTTTCTTGAGAGAAGCAGATGTCCCAAAGTTTATGAATCTCATCCATCTATGCCACAGTTCATTTGGTCAGGCCTACCTTGATCAAGGGCAAGTTTATAGAGAAGGAGGCTGGCTGACACAGTCAGAAGGGGATAGTTTGTATTCCCGAGGAATGAGCACTTCAGGGCCGGGGCAGGGGTGGGGGGCACAAATGTCTTCCTTTCTGGATCCACTTCAAGAAGTTTGTATACATAATTCATATACAGATTTCTTTTCTTCTCACCAGTCCTTTAATCAGGTTCCTTCCCAACTTCTCACAAGTGTGACAAACCATTAATCTTACTTTATGCCTTTCCTTTTTTTCCAGCCAGATAGATAAAGATGCATGCTTACCATTAGCCGATTGCTTTCAGAGCACTGTGCCATTGCAATCGCCCACCTGTTCCAGGGAACTGCACGGAAAGCTACGAGCTGGGATGAAGTCAGTCCCTCAACTGGTCTTAGAGAATTTCTAACGAAACAGTTGATAAAGTGTGAGGGAGAAATGCCAGTGGGTCAAGAGTGGGCATTACCATGTTTTGAGAGAGAACAGTTAACAAAAGACAGAGGCCCCATGACTCCCTGAGATGCCGTCCTGCATAGGCATTATTTTATTTCATGGGAGTTTCGAGACATACTTATCTGCATATCCTTCTCCTTCTTTCTCTTCTGTTCTCCCCACTCATTCCTAGCATTCTTCTTTTCATCCACAGCTTGCTTACTTGCCCTGAAATATGAGCCAACACATAGTAGCAACTACACTATTGTCAGCTGCTGAGGGATGATGGGGAGCGATGCAGACCAGTTGTTCCTTTGGGACCATCACGCTGTGCTAGCACAGTAGCTTCAACCTTCCCAACACCACAACCTTGCAATACTCATGCCATGGTAACCCCAACCATAACATTATTTTTGTTTTATTTCATAACTGTAATTTTGCTATGGTGATGAGTTGTAATGTAAACTTTTTGGAGGCAGAGCTTTTCCAAAGGAGTCACCACCCACAGGTTGAGAATCACCACAATTGGAGGCCTGCTGCTCCATGCTCTGGTGTTCAGTTTCAGGGAATAGCATGCCAATGTTCCGGAAACCTGAGAGTTAAAAATTCAGCTGTCTTCCTCAGACCCCACTGGTCCCTTCAAGGGTGAGGTTATGCAGGTTGCCTGGTGCCTCCCTTAGTTTCCATGGCCTACAGGGTGGAGAGACAGTAATATGACCTCCTGTAATATGACAGTAATATGACCTCCTGTAATATGACAGTAATATGACCTCCTGTAATATGACAGTAATATGACCTCCTGTAATATGACAGTAATATGACCTCCTGTAATATGACAGTAATATGACCTCCTGTAAGACCAGTTCAAATGCTGAGAATTCTGAGGAATTCTCAGAAAGTGTCAGTTCTTGCATCTTCTGGTAAATACTTAGAAAACATTCCCTCCAATGAAAAACATGTTTTCTCACAAAACCTTAAGACTCATAAAAATATTTTGTTATTTTTGATGGGGAAAATTTGAAAGGGAGAGTAGTTAGGATTTTATTGCTGTGCAGAGACACCATGACCACCACAACTCTTCTAAAAGAAAACATTTAATTAGGGCTGGCTTACAGTTTCAAAGGTTTAGTCCATTATCATGATGGAGGGAAGCATGTCACTGTGTGGACAGACATGGAGTTGGACAGGTAGCTCAAAGTTCTACATCTGGATCTGCAGGCAGCTGGAAGTGACTGCCACATTGGGTGTGGCTTGAGCATCTGAGACCTCCAAACCCCACCCCCTAGTGACATATTTCCTCCAGCAAAGCCACAGCTATTCCAACAAGGCCACATCTCTTAATAGTGCCACTCTCTATGAACCTAGGGGCCATTTTCATTCAAACTAGTACATGCCCTAAATCACCAGATCCTAATAACTTCACTGAAGTTCTAGGCTCTGAATCTTTTACTCTTTACCAAGGTCTCTGCAGTCTGTCAGCACCGTTATCAGCTGAATGAGAAAGCATTAGTTTACCTGGTATTTGTAATGTCTCTGTGAACTGAATCATGAAATGCCTTGGACAGTAACCATGAGTGGGGAGCAGGGATTTATCTTGATCTGTCTCAGGTTAAAATAGGAGTTTCCCTGAGCCTCAGGTGTAGGAGTTGTATTGTAGATTTATCAGCTAAGGCTTGGAACTCTGCAGTTGGTTGTTCTTTGCATGCATGCATTTTGACCAGTTGTGGATCTCTGCAATTGTTTCTATTTGCTGCAAAAATGAATTTTTTTGATGAGGGGTGAGTTCTATACTTATTTGTGAATATAAAGGTGAGATTATAGGAAAGTGGTAGTAGCAGTTTCTCCTCTATGCTCCATGACCTCACCAGTCATAACCAGTTAGTGCTATAGTACCAGACATGAATTATCTCTTACTTACTGGGCCTTTTGTCCAGTTAAAATATAGTTGTTAGTTACCTTATCCAGGGCATCAATGTCACAACTGCACCCTTGGTGATATCTTGCCATGCTGGTCCTTTTTGTGGTTCATAAGCCTCAGAGCTGGGTAGGACTGTTGATTTTTTTCCTGTTGCATAGCTTGGCAGCTTGCTTATTACCTTCTGATACTGTGATAATTAGACCTCAAGGGGGAAGCTTCCAGGTTAGTTCCTGCTCAGTTATCCCAAGTCCTGTGTTTGACGTGCGTAGTGACTTCACCAATAGGGTCTTACATTCAAGTTCTGTGAGGTAATGGTAGACAAGGACAGCCAATAGCCTGCATCGTTTTCTTCCAAGTCTCTTTGATTCCTTTGACCAGTAACTCTTCTCTCTCTCTCTCTCTCTCTCTCTCTCTCTCTCTCTCTCTCTCTCTGTTACACACACACAAACACACACACTATGTATTTTTAAAGTAAATATAAAATGTTTCTTTATGGCTTTTTCAAACACTTATTGATACTGTTTATCTTTTCTACCTCTTTCACACTTGGTATTGGTCTCTGTGCTCCTTTCTCAGTAAAATTCCCATAGTTTTTAATCCATTAATTATTTGATAATTTCATATATCTATACAATATATTCTTGTCATGCTCACCCATGCTCACCCTTCCCCACCCTCTACTTCAAACCTTTTCACCTCTATGAGTCCTCATCACAACCTGCTATTTCCCTCCTGCTATCTTGTCTTTTATTTACTTATTATCTATCTGTTTATATATTTTTTGTGGACAATTGAGTTTAACAAGGTTGTTTTGTGCACTAGAGTGATATTTTGTTTGTAATCTAACAAATAAACTTGTCTGAAGATCAGAGTACAGAGCTAAACCACTAGTTAGCCATAGAGGCCAGTCAGTAATGGCATGCATCTTTAATCCCGGAGGCAGAGGCAGACAGATCTCTGTGAGCTCAAGGCCACCCTGGGCTACACTAGGTTGCTCCAGTCTCAAAGAGAAACAGAGCTAAGTGGTGATGTCTCACACCTTTAATCCCAGTACTTGGGAAACACATACTTTAGTCCCAGCACTAGGGAGGTGGAGATAGGAGCGATATGGCTGGTCAGAGAGAGAAATATAAGGTGGGAGGAGACAGAAGCTCAGATACGGTTTGAGGATGCTGTCTGAGACACGATTGCCCCTTCAATCTGAGGATTCCATAGGGGTAAAAGGTCTGCTTCTCTGAGCTCTCAGTTTTCACTCCCGTGTCTGACTCCTGGATTTTATTTATAGAACAATTAGAATTTGTGCTACAGAGCATGGGTCGAAAGCTAGCGGTTGGAGCACAAGCAAGTCATTACACCACTAAACACAATGACTCTTTCTTAGCAGCAACCATTAACTGCTATGGTTCTCCTGAAAGTAACCAGGCCTCATAAGTCCCTTTTCCAACAATGACTAAACTTTGATAGGTCCAGTTCTGTGCAGTTCTTGTGAGGACAATTGTAATAGCTGTGAATTTGTAAGTAAGTGACATGGGTATGGCCATGTCATAGCCAGAAGACAGCTTTTCAAGTCCTTCCTCCACATCGTCTGACTGTTAAATACTTTCTTTGGTCCGCTTATAAAAGCCTCCTAGATTTCAACCATACTTTGCTTGAACAGATTTTGAATTTGGCTCTCTGATTGTTTTTGTGTAGGATCCTTAGGAACAAGCATGTCATCCCACAAATCTTAACTCCCATACAACAAATATATGGAAAATGAAGATCTGTTTTCAGTGCCTCTGTCATTCTAGGATACCATAGGCAATAATTTAAAGTCATTCTGCTGCTATGTGTCACAGGCTGGCAGACTCCTACTGAAGGACAGAATGTTCACCCCCTCCAGCTTAGGCTATAGACCACAAGCACTTTGTGTTTTTTGAGGTCCCTTTGACCTCAGACAAGTTTAAGTTAGGGTTCTTGTCGGTATCTGCAGAAATGAATTCTGGCTTTACTTAACAGAAAAAAAATGTTGCAGTGATGTCATTGTATGGCCTAGAAATCAGTGAAAAGGCTGGAATACTAAGTTCCTGAACACAGGCAGAGACAGCAAGAATCTGTTTGCTGGGAGCAGCTGGTGTGAATGCCAGTGCAACTGATGTGGGAAACTCAACAAACCACTGGTGCCTTTGCCACTCATGGCCCTGGACTCCTTCAGGCAGAAAGTCTACCGGGCAATTGTTGATCTGAGTATTGTGTTATACATTTGCCATGTGAATACTCTATTTGCTATGCCGAGGACACACAGAGGCTGGAAACTGGGACTGTTGGGATGCTGTGGGAAACCAGAACAGTCTCTACCCTATCTCAGAATTAATTTTAATGCTAGTAATAGCCATAGAACTATGAACCTGAAAGGCTCCAGGAGTCAGCATCATTCTCCCATCTATGGCAGGCCGTGTAACATAGATGTGGATGATATCATCTGCGGTTTCATTTGATCAACTACATAATAAATGTTTTTGAGTATTTAGCAATCCAGGGAATCCGAGACGTGTCATTGTAGATAGTGTTAAAATTAAGCATCCTCCTATCAGGCAGAAATGGTACTAAATTAGAGAATGCAAAAAGCTTAAAAAATTCTTTCAAAACTGATGTGTTGGTTTTCAAGTCATATTGCTACTGATAGTCTGTTGTACTTGATAGAATTTGCTGAAGGAATGTAATGAAAAGTCTGTGCAGAGAGTTCTTGTATCTTAGTTGATATTTTTTGGAACTGGAATAATAATAATAAGTAAATATTAATAAATAAAGTAAATAAGAAGACACTCCTATGTATAAGATACAAGTGGCATGTGAAAAGACCCAATGTGCTGTTCATAAAAGTGAAGAACATGGTGGTTACTTCACCATTCAGAAGGCTGGAGAGTCATTTTTAGTTTACTTTTGGCCTCTCTTATTACTGAGAGGATGTTACATACATACATACATACATACATAGATGGAACTGGACCCTGTAACAAGTTTTATATCTAATCCAAACAACTGAGACAGCTCATGTCCTAATGACTTATGCCACACTAAGAGATAAAACAGAATTACCACAATTCCCTCCTTCTCTGCAAAAATGAAAATACATTTTTTTCTAGTTGAAATGTTGAAATCACATCATAAAACTTTCATTCATTAATATTTTCAAAGTCCAGTCATTACAACATACAAGTCACTCCTTAAAGAGCTTTTTTTTTCACTCAAATAATTAAGTAGAACTAAAGAACCTACATATGTAGACTATTTTCTTTCTCTTCCCTTCTTCCTTCCTAGGCATGATATTTTCTTTTACAAATAGTATAATAAGAATTTAAAAGGCCATCTCCCATTCTAGTAAATGAACACTTATACCATGTGCTGAGTAAGGCTATTTAGAATTACCCTTAAAAGAAAGGAGGGGGGAGGTCTTGGTCATATTTAAATCTTACAGTTCTATTAAACAATATCATGATGTTTGTCAATATGTTTAGTTTTACAAATTACATAAAAGGCTCCCCCAAAAAACCTAGTTGTGATTATTCCTAGGGAGTGGAACTTTGAGACAGTGGAAGGAGTTTGGGCAAATTAAATGTAGCAGTACAAGATAATTTAAACACTAGAACTCTGGAAGACACAGGTGCTCCGATGGCATCGATCAATAGGTATTTATGACACTCTGTGAAGCAAAGAGACAAGCATGAGAGGAATGTCGGAGTTATTTAAGCTTGTAGAGGTGTGAGATGACATGTTCCAGGCGAAGGAAACAGTGTATGTAGTCCTGAAGCAGGAAAGATCATGGTATAAGTTAAAAATTAAAGACGTCCCAAGGGAGGAATATAATGTGATTTGTCTGAAGAAATGGAAGCGTGTGGACCACACAGGACTTTAGGTTTGTTAAGGAGTTTAAAGTTGGTCCTAAGAGCACAAAAAACCATTTGCAGGGTTTTGTTTTCATGTTAAATAATAGCTCTGTCTACAGAATAAAAATCGAATTGTATAGAGACAACAGGACAGCAAGAGACAGGCTATTGAGGAGATGGCAGCTTTTACACTAAGAGCACAGCAATGAAAGCCTGAAGCTAGAAAGTGAGGAAAACAAGTCAATGGTTTGATGATCAGATGGACAGGAGTGACACAAAATGTAAACGAGGCAAGAGTGGCCTTCATGTTCCGGGCATCTGGATGGCTGATGATGACCATATTGAATGCGGAATCTGGCGAAAAGGTCTCAACTCCTGAAAACTACATTCTCTAGCTGCCAGAATTTAAATATTTGAACCATCACACATTTAGCATGTTTTATTTAATTATTATTAAAAATAATTAAAATATGATCATATCACTTCTTTCTCTTTTCTTTCTCTCTCCAACCCTTCCCATTCTCCCCAACTCCCTCTGAAATTCATAGCTTCATTTTCTTTATTAGTGTGGCATAAACGTATGAATGCATAAGTGTACAAACACAATCTGCAGAGTCTGGTTAGTATTGCTTGTGGGTGTACATCTTTATGACTGCCCATTGGAAATGGATAATCAATTAGGGTACTCATCTGTGGGCAAGACTGGTTCTCCCTCTTTCAGTAGTCTAATGTCCTCTGTCGCTCCTTGTCTAGCTATTGGGCTCCGTGGGTTTCCAGCTCTCCATGTTGGCATATCTACTGACATTGTTCGGGCCTTGTTTAGGCGGTCGTTTGTTGAGTTTCCATGAGTGTGTAGCTTCCCTGTCATTTCTAGGAGACACCATCTCACTACAGATTCCTTGGTCCTCTGATGCTTGCAATCTTTCTTCTGCTCTTCTGTGATGTTTTCTGAGGCATAGGTGCAGCATTTGTGTTGTGGATGTGTCCATGGGGCTTGATACCACGTGACTGGGTGTTCTCTGCATGTTGATCAGTTATGGTTCTGTAACTATACCTGTGTCTAGGAAGAGAAGCATTTCTGATGAAGAATGATAGCTACACTTATCTGTATGTTTAAGAATATGTTTTAGAACGCAGTTAAGAATTATGCTGACCTTAAAAAGTGGCAGTATTAGTTTCTTCTCTAAGATCCACAATCTCACTAGACCCAGGTATAATACATATATGTGCCAAAACACTATTGCTGCTATTTTTGGTTGTGTTCTTAAGGTTGAAGGCAAGTCCCTGTGGCTGAAGTCATCACACTCTTCAGACACAGGACCTGACAGATTGGAGCTCTATACAAACCTGAAAGCCTCATCTCTGAGGCTTAGCTTTCATAGTACCAGAAGATGCTATGCAAGTTGTCAGCAGAGGGAAGAAATCAATTGTCTCTCCCAACTGGGATGCCTATGAACCACAAAAAATGATCAGTATGAAAAGACATCTTTAAAAGTGTAATAGTGGTACTCATATCTTGGTCACAACCATAGCTTTCTAAAAAGGCCCAGTCAACAGGAGAGAAATCATGCCTGCTACTGGAAACTTAGCCAACATTAAAAAAAAAATTTAAAAAAGATTTAATTCGATATAATTTAAGTACAATAAATTCCCTTCATGTTAAGCATATGATTTTAGTAAGTCCTGAGTAATATCCATAACCATTTACCCTCTGTCATAACCATAACTCAAAGCACTTACATTATCCAATCCCTTGTCCCGCTTCGCCATCTATGCCCATTGGTTCCCTCATCAAGTCATATTTGAGATTTTTCCCTTTTGTGGATTTTCATATAACGAAAACCTTCCTTCACTTAGAATCCTGCTCTTGAGAAACATCTGTGTTACTGAATGAACAGTAGCTACATTCTTTCCCGCTGAATAATTTTCCACCAAAGGTATGTAAGAAAGCTCCTCGTCTACTTTATCACCTGATGCACAGTGACACTTCTGGTTTTGTCTACATGAACCAAAGTGACATGAATACTCAAAGATACATTATTTTTTACATGTATACTAATTTTTCTCAGATAAGTTTCTAGGGATTTAGTTGTTGAGTTGTACAGTAATACATACTTAACAAATATTTTTAAAAGTCCATTAAATAATGTTTCCTAAGTGACTCTATCATATTGCTTTCACATGCCATGTGTGGGGATATAGGGTTTTTTTTCCATATCCAAACAAACACTTGGTATTGTAGAAATTTTTAAAAGTTCATCAGTTCTAATGGTTATAGAAAAACTATTGCTTCCCTGGTTTTAAAATAATATTGAGCATGAAATTATTCACACTAGTAATGGAAAATATCCATAGGTATATATATATATATATATATATATATATACACACACACACACACACACACACACACACACACACACAGGAACCATGATACTACTTTGACCCTGTTATAAGAATTGAGTCAGCTGGCCTTGACCTTTCTTCATGGCTAGAAACCAATTATGAGTGAGTACATCCCATGTTCATCTTTTTGGGCCTGGGTTACCTCACTCAGGATCGTGTTTTCTATTTCCATCCATTTGCATGAAAAATTCGAGAAGTCATTATTTTTTACCACAGCATAGTACTCTAATGTGTATATATTCCACTGAAAAAGCATGGGATAAAACTGGAATCTCTGAACATGGCGAACAATGAGGGCTGATGAGAAGCCAAGGACAATGGCACGGGGTTTTGATCCTACTTCATGTTCTGGCTTTGTGGGAGGCTAGACAGTTTGGATGTTCACCTTCCTAGACATGGACAGAGGGGGGAGGACCTTGGACTTTCTACAGGGCAGGGAACCCTGACTGCTCTTTGGACTGGAGAGGGAGGGGGAGAGGAGTGGGGGGAATGGGAGAAGGGTGGGAGGAGGGGGAGGGAAATGGGAGGCTGGGAGGAGGTGGAAACTATTTTTTTTTCTTTTTCCCAATAAAAAATTAAAAACAAACCATTTCCCTCAGTTTTATTGAGAAAATAGTCAGGAAAGAAGTGTTTCTCAACTCATGTAATGGGGTCAGCTTTATATCAATAAAGACAACACAAGAAAAAAAAAAGAACTGAGTCAGAGTGAGGGATGAGGTATCTAATCTGATAAAGCTTTAGCTGTTCTAAAAGAAATGTAAGAGAAAATGACAATATTGGAAATTGAAAATCAAAAAGACAAACTATAAAGACAGATTAATAAACCAGAAATTGCCATCATTACTGTATTTAAAATATTGCAGATTTTATATTGACAGTTTCGTATTTGGTCATCTTATCCTCACTCTACCTTGGGCTTATGATTTCTTCCTTCTTATACATTTAAAGCATATCTATTGTTCCCCTTTCATGCTTTTCGTGGCCCATGTTACTTCTATTGTATTCGCATCTGTTTTTTACTAATCGACTTTCTTTTCATTCTTTCTTTTCTTTTCTTTTTTTTTGTTATTAGGCCATAGCATTCAATTTTAGGCTTGCATACAATTTTTTTCCCAGATGCCGGAGAATGAAATTCTTGCATTGTTGCTATTTTAAAAAATAAATCATTATTCTTTTAAATTCGGCACTTGTTCTAATAGGCAGTGAAGTTACTTGGAAACAGATGGATCACATTGAGACTTTAAAGCATAGCTAAGATGGCCGCGTGTCAACCTTAATGACAAGGCTAACTTCGTCTCACTGCTAAGCAGATGCTTTTCTACGAAAACTTTCTAATTCCCTGTGCATTTTGCAGCCCCTCAACTCTAGCTGAGACCCTTGCACTGCCTTAGAAGTAAGTTCTGAGGCTTCCTTATTTCCTGGCTCTAGCCAATGGGTAGTTGCTTCAGGTACTTGTACAAATCAGAGCACACAGAGCTCCTAGAATTCCAAGCTCTGACATTTCTAGGATCTGCTCACAGGTTTCATGGTATTCTGCTCATACAGGATGCAACTCAATTCTTTTATCTAATGTGCTCGACTTAATAAATCATGCCTGACAGGCTATGGGAAAAATGATGGTCAATTCTATTTTTATATTATCTAAGTGCTAGGCTTCTATCTTGAGTATACTATTGTTTTATCTTGAATAACACCTCTGTGAAGAACAAAGGTCTTCTGTTTGAGTCTTCTTCAGTGACTATGGCCAGTGTCTCTGACCTGTCGTTCAATTCCTTCTTATCAGAAAATCTGAATCAGAAATATCCAAATAGTTCTTTTCCTTTAAAAAAATTTTAAATTGCCTTTTTAAAGTTTTTAATTTTGCCTTTGCCTTGCTTTTTAAAAATATATGGGGTTCCGACTTAATTTTTTACATAGCAGTAGACAATGAGTTGCTTTAGAAGTTCTGATACACTACCAGTGAGCACTGCCGTAAAAGAAACTTAAATTCTGAGAATGCAAAGAGTATCCGTGAGAGGCTAAAGTGTCACAAATGAACCTTTAAGTGTTATTCACTTTAAAGTATTTACAATTAGCAATTTGATAGTGTAATACTGATATCTTCTATGTCCTTTGTCCAGGATTTTTGTTCATTTTCTGAATGTGTTGCAAGCATTGTTTGTGTGTGCATGTGTGTGTGTGTGTGTTTTATGCACTGTGTTTGTGCATGTACTCATGAACATACCTAAAAACAAAAACCCAGAAGATACACGATATCTTCGTCTATTTCTGCCTGCTTTACTGCTTTGAGGCAGTAAGAAACTCACCAGTTTTGACTAGACTGTCTGGCCAGTGAGCTTCAAGGACTCACAATGCTTGCTATACAGGTATGCATAGCTATGCCTGGCTTTTTTACATGGGTGCTGACTACAATACAAATTCCATCCTCATGCTTGCACACCAAATGTTTTGATCCATTGAGACATGTTTGTGTGGAGAGGCCCAAACCTGATACTGGTTATCGCTCCTGATGGCTCTTTATTTCATTTATTAAGGCCAGGGAACTACTGCTCCCGAGCTCACCAATTCTGACTAGACTAGAATGCCACCATGTACCTCACTTCCAGGTGTGCGTGACAGTCCTCCTGAATCATTGACTTCATGTCCTCTCCTCTGTGTACACCGGAGAAACTTGAGGAGCAAATTATTCAACTCCCATGTACCAAACAAGCTAACAGTGGAGGCGGCAGTTGTAGCATTTATATTCAAAGAGGACTAAAGCGTAGGTAGGAAAGAACCACATGGTTGTAATACATGATCACATTTTATTATGTACATGTATGACATAATAAATTAAAAAACAATTTAAAATCGTCATTCAAAAACTCTTTACTACATTTTCCTTTGAGTATGAGTTGAACATTGTGATTTTTTTTTTTGATACTCAGACTACAGTATAAGTGATGGTTCACCTCTCTTGAAGTTATGAAATACTATGGCTCCTTCTTTGGGGGGCCCCTTTCTCTCAGACTGTAATACATGTGCCCAGCAACCCTATGGGGAAATTCATGTAGCAAGCTGCAAGCCTGGAAATTCTATTTCCCGTTAAATGTTCTGAAACTATACCCCTGGCCAAGAGTTTGAATACAATCTTTGCAGAGACCTCTAGCCAGAAAGACCCAGCACAGCCGCTCCTAGATTCCTTAGAAATTGTGAAACTGTAAATGTTTAATGATTTTAAACTTTTAAGACTGTTATTTGACAACATAATCGGTGCACTCCCTGAAGCCCCCTCTTCTCTGGTATGGTACTTTGTAAATTCTAGTTACATTATTTTGTGTTCTAGCCCTCAGGACTTTGTTTGATTCCTTTGTATTCTGAATATTCGCTTCCAGTTGGTGGGCTAAGGAAATTATAGTGTTTATTTCAATTGTTCCTTTCTCTCTTGAGTCATAACCCTAGACTGCATGTGGTTTAGTGCCCAACAACTATTATTCAACATGTCTTTCCTGCTTATTTTGCTTATCATTTTAAAACCTTCTTTTGAATAAAAGTGTGTGTGTGTGTGTGCATGCACACATATCTGCTTGTGTGTGCACACACGTGTTAGAGGACAGCTGCAGAAGTTGATCCTTTCTTATCATGAGGATCCAAAGGCTTGAACTCAGGTCCTCTGGCTTGGTGGCAGGTGCTTTTCTCTGCCGATCCATATCTCTGGTCCCCATCTTGTCTGCTTGCTAATTCCTCAAAGTTCGAGTTCCGAGTTAAAATATGGTCCATATTTTTTTCTAGCATGGCCAGAAGCACTTAAAACTGTGCTCTCAGTTTCAGTGCAAAGATTTAATACCCTTATGAAATCCAGTAAAGGGGTTTGTTTTTGGTTTTGTTTTTTGTATTTTCTCAATATTTTAAGTCTTTATTCTGGCCTGGAGAGGGGAGTATTTAAGGTTAGCTTTTTGCTGTGAGAAGCCCAGTGCCAATCAATGATGATGAGCGTAAGAGCATTTGGAGATGGGGAAGCCAGCTCTGCATAAGGATCATCCAGGTTGTAAAACGCAACATGTGAACACTGTGCGCAAGCCCAGTTGTCTCTTCCTACTTCCAGTCTGAGCCATCTACCTCTCCTCCCTGTGTCCTTGTTCTGAGAACACAAGAGCAGTGAATGGTCGATTCTAGTTATCGTCTGGTGAAACACAGAGCAACCTGTCATAGGTGGTATATTTCTTTTTCTTTCCTCAGAGGTTGCTGAAGTAAACACACATGCCGTAGTCCTCCCCCGTTCTTCTCTGTTTCAGCACACATGCTTCCTTGAGTCCTAAATCAGACTAGTTCTTTCTTTCATACACACACACACACACACACACCACAGCACACAGATCAAATCCACTTTCACTGATACTCATAAAACTCTTTTCTAGTTAGAACACAGACATTCCCACACACACCATTCCTCTCTGAGGTTTGTTTTGTTTCTTAGCCAAACACATCAAGTTGATTGTGGCAGATCAGCAGCTAAATCTAGTGTTAATTCTGGATCATGGAGTTGAAATTGGAATAAATAGCATCTTGGAAATTTCATGAGGATTAGAACCATTATTCAGTGTGGCTCATTAAATGAATCAGTATGCTGCAGAAAGATAGGCAAACAAAATCACGGTTACCTTTCAAAACTTTATAGTCCGGTAGGAGGACTAAATGTGGAAACCAACTCAGTGAAAACTATTTATAAAAGCATTTGACTCTGTACAAAATAAATGTTATTAGTATTCAAATAGAAGGAAGTAAAGCTGACTGGAATGTAGGTAATTATTCCTGCAATAATTCATTTACCTCTGTCATGAAGAACACATAGGAAATCACTACAGTCGAGCTGGGAACTTGACCTTGGCAGCCCTTGACCTTTAACACATTTAACTTAAAAATATGGTTCATCGAGTTTTAAGAAATCCCAACTGTATTCCAATAAGTATACATAATTTAATATGCATTTCTCTTGCAATTTTACTTTGGGTAAAACACAAGAGAAAGATCTTATTCTCTTATTCTATAATATGTTATTGTAAAAACATGTGAGAAATATCTTAAGCCCTTATGCTAGCAGAACCCGCCTCCCTCTCCATATTGTCCTGTAGCATCCACCTTCCCAGCTCCGTTCTTTGCTTGGTTGAATCCTGCATAACGGAGTTTTGTGAAAACAAGCAACAGGTGTGTCTCTGAGAACTCACAACCTAGTAGCTCCAGTTTTAGAGAGTTTACAGATTGTGTTGGCCAACTCATTTAGCGTGTTTCATGTGTGTTTTTAGACTGTGCTATCCAGAGCACTCGAGGACCAAGCTTATCCAAACAATTGAAATAGGTTGCCTTTGAAATAAGATCTTCTCCCTCCATTAAAGGCAAAGTCACAGCCTTTGAAACTGGGAACCTAAGGTAAAACAACAAGGGATGTGGGAAGCCACTCTTAGTGGATGGTACATTTTATTTTAAAGTGTATTGGCATGAACTCTTGGTGCCAGGCCTTGTGTAGAGGACTGAAATAGCGGGCTGGATTCATCACCCTTGTAAGTTCAATGTGACTGCCAGAGAGGTGGGGGCTGCAAGAAAAAGAAAGAGGAATGTTTGAGAGGAGAAAAACCATCACTTATGCACAACACAAAAGAGGCAAGATAGTCTCACCTGGTATGAGAGCTTTACAGAACAATTGTTCACATTGATCTCCTGAATTTTACTCCAAGAAGGGGAAAAGGGGGAGAGGAAGAGGAGAAGCTAAGAAAAGGTGGTATAGAACTGAAAAGTCAGTGGTGTCTGTTGTTACTATTCTGGTACGATCCTTGAGAAATTTTATTCCCTCCAGGGTTGGAATGGATTCTGAGACATCAAGTAGACAAATCAGAAACTCTCTGATGCACAAGCTTCTGATCTGTCCTCAAGTATGTACTGAGTTTTGCTATGTGTATTGGGCAGGTAGTGGCAAAACTGAACAGAGGAGGAGCCCGAGAGGGAGAGTGGGATAGGAAGGGGAGGGCCCCCTACCTGCCTTTACCTAAGCCATAGCACCCCCTCGTCACCCCGGAGGGCAGAAGGTGGGGGATGCAAATTAGGTCTTTCTGAATGGCCAATCAGGAGTCAGGTGAGAGAATTTGGGTCCCAACACCACTCTTTCCCAGCCTGAGAGCACGTGTGAGGTGTTCTGGGACCTTTGTCCAGCCAAGTCACTCTTGGCGGGCACTCCTGGGTCCCTAATTCTGGTCTGACCCGCCTGATTCTCTCCACCCCCGACCCCAACCTCCACACCTCTTTGAGAAGAGCGTGCTCTCCCGCCCCCTCCCCCATCCAGCCCTCTCTTCTCCTCGGCGTCCCGGGGAGTGTGCAGAGCTCTGCTAAGGCAAGCTGTCCAAACCCGGGCACCGGCCTCGCTCTGTGCGGGTGCCGGCGGCGAGCATCGGCTGGGATCGCACTACTCCGCCCGATCCGAGACCGGCCGGTCCTCCGCGCGTCTCCCGGCTCTCGGCGGACTGCGGGACTGTCCCGCGGGGCTCAGGCTCTGGCCCGCGGGGCCTAAAAACTCCTGCACGGTCCACAGCACAGAAAGTCGACTCATCACCTAATTCGCCGGGGAGCTGGAGCGCAGAGAGCCCGAGTGCTGCTGGCCGCTCCTCCCCACCCCAGCCCCGCCCGGGCTCCGGGAGTCACACAGCTTGCCCCCCCTCCGCCCCCCGCCCCTGGCAGACAAAGGGCCCGGGCACAGTCGCCGCCTGGCCGCCGGCGCTCCGGGGAGGCGGCTGCGTGCGCTGTGGATCGCGCGGGAAGCGCGCACTGTGGAGATGGGCCCCGAGATGCGCCTGACTCGCATCTGCTGCTGCTGCTGCCTCCTCTACCAGCTGGGCTTCCTGTCGCATGGCACCATCTCAGGTACGTTCTAGAGTGACTTTCCAGCTTCCTCTCCCACTTGGCCAGTGAGGACCCAGGACACACGGGGAGGCAGAACTGGTGCACCCCGTGCGTGTTGAGCAGAGCTCTGTGGGTAGCAGGGAAACAGCTTGCTGGGCATATGAGCAGGTCAGGGTCACAAGCGAAAGGCCCTTTCCTTGGCCTGATTTTAACATCTGTAAAATGATCAGCTCCCCCAATCCCACCCCAAGTCATGGTTCAAAGCTGTGTTTACCGTACCCGGAGGAAACCGGGTGGCTTGCCATTTATTTCTTTTGCGAGCTTACTGGAGTTTGCACCGGTTTCAGTTAGTATATGCTTAAATAATATCGCTACACTTTTAGTATGAAAGTGTCGAGGTCTGTAAGACTTCAGGTCCTGCAGGAGTCTCCTCGCATTCGTGCAAGCGCATGTTATCTGTGGGGACCTTATGCCTGAATGCTTGCGTAAACTTTAAGCCCTGCGCCCGTCTGCCTCATTCACAGGACTACAGCTCACACCCGACGTCGAAGAGTGGGAAGTCGTGTTTCCTGCACTCTGGCGCCGGGAGTCTCTGGACGCGGTGGGCGGCAGCGGGGGCAGCGCAGATCCGGGCTGGGGGCGCGGCGCTGGGGGCGGCGGCCGGCCGCAGGCTGCGGGCAGCTCGCGCGAAGTGCGCTCGGTGGCCCGGGCGCCGCTGGAAGAAGCCCCAGATGGCCAGTCAGAGTCCTGGTTCGAGTCTACCCCGCAGCCAGGTGATGAGGACGAGGAGGAACTCGAATCTCAGGAGCTGCCTCGGGGATCCAGTGGAGATACCTCCCTGTCCTCGGGAGCCCCGGCCTCGTGGCAGTCGCCGTCGCCCCCGCAATCTCCCTCGTCCCCACCCCCGGCCCAGCAAGCGGAACCCAGCACTGAGGAGGTGCTACTGAGAATCCCGGCCCTCTCCAGAGACCTGTACCTGCTGCTCCGGAGAGATGGCCGCTTCCTGGCGCAGGGCTTCGCGGTGGAGCAGTGGCCAAATCCAGTTCCCGATCCCACCCGGGCAGAGGCTGACCCTCGACCTCCCACGCCGCCAGACTCCGCCTGCTTTTACACTGGGACGGTGCTGCACCATCCTGGCTCTTTGGCCTCTTTCAGCACCTGTGGAGGTGGCCTGGTAAGCGCCCTCCCTTACCCAGCTCTTTCCATTACATCCTTTTTTTTTTTTTTTAATACGCCAGCTGTTTTGCATACATCTCCTCCTCCATTCTTTCAAGCGTTTTTCTGAGCTTACTTGGACACCTTACCACCCAGGTGTCTACACTAAGCGTTTCTAAAGGAAACACTACCAGAGCGGTGCAGTGAACCAAAGGTCTTACTGCAGACAGGGAGCTTTCGAGGGAACTGCCAATTTCTTTGGGAGTCTGCCTTCTTATTCTTGCAAGTGGTTCAACTAATGTTTTTCGAATTTCTGAAGCACGTCCACCATGTGGTTGGTGTCTTTGAGCAGTTTGAAATATGCACCATACTGAATCCTGTTTGTATTTGCCCCCACCCTCAGTTCGTCCGTTGTCGGTGGTTTTACGGTGTTTGTTCGTTTGAGTGTCCCACTACAAAGCAGCTCAGAACAGTTCTCTGGTAGTTACATTCTGACAAGTGTTTAGAATCCGTACTCACAACATTCATTCTCGAAAAGCCCATTGCAAAGGTACTCAATCTAAGGCAGAGGTTTGCCATAGGGCACTCCTGGAATCCCACCAGCAGGGGGCTAGGGTTTTTTTACTCTTGTTCTTTTTCATGCTATTTTACAACAGCCCCCTTTCCTCTCGAGAGTCCATGTTGGAATGTTTGAAGGTGGAATTGGTTTCCTGTTGAGAAAGTCACTTTATCCATGTTCATTACTTGACTTTTCTTCTTGTCTTGACTTCATTAGCTTCCATAAGATGACCTTTACTTTGTGTGGGTATAAAAATATAGACCACAAAATTGACCACTCTAAAGAACCTTATATGTTCAGCTCAGTGGCAGTACCCATATTTGCCTAATTTTCCTGCCATATCCCCTATAACCTTAACTATTGGTATAAGCAGAACTCGTGGGAAATCCCCCTGTGAGTTGCTATTGCTCCTCAGAGGGGACCATTAATATAATTCTTATTTATAAGAATTCACAAAAAAGCAATTTGATGCTGTGGAGGAAAATCCAACAGCAATACATGACAGTCAAAAACCACCCAAAGGCAAGGAATGCTAAAGAGAAAAAAAAATGGTTAAAAACCCAAACAAAACAAGACTTGGAAACTTTACCTATGCCACCAAAGTTCTTGTGCTTGAATGCTGGGAATTGTTGGACAGGGCTATGTTTTACTAGATGGTGAATATTCAAATATAGGCATTTTAGGCATGACTGGGAAGGTGGCTTGGAAAAATGACGTGGAAAGCTTTGAAAATGTTTTCGGTGGAACTGATACTGGAACGCCTCAGCAGGGTAAACATTTTGTGGGAGTTTCATTGTCTGCTAGCTTTCGGCTGGGGATTAAATAATTACATATAGAACGTTCCTGGTGTGGTAAGAGCAGTAGGGGGACAAAGCATTTCACTGTATTGAGTCTTGGGCTGTGGGTCAGATTTTCCAAATGAGCTATGTCCTCTCACCATACTTAAGGGAGCAAAGTTAGAATTATGACTGGGGTTTTCATGGCCGGAATGAGAGTTTGACATTCCTCCCTGTTTATCATGCTGGAGTTTTTGCTCACTTTTCCTACCAGCCACACAAGGATATACTCTGAACTGGGAAGTCTTTGTTGTGGAAGAGAACTGACGTTGCCAGTAATACAGTATAGCAGTCAGAATTTGAGTAAATGTGTAGGCAGATAGCCAAGAGGGTAAATCTGCTACTCTAACTGCCATGCTAGTCCCTCCCTTAGGAGCTCCTGGACTAGGGAAGAGAGGATAATTCGTGATCTTGACTCCAGCTTTGGCTTCTTCTCTGGTGAAAAGTTCTTTACCCCTCTCATCTGTGGCATGAGATAACTAAATGATTGAATTAAAATTTAAATAGTCAACTTTATAGCTATTAATTGGATCTTGTATTAAGGGCTAGAATAACCTGTCTTCAGAGGCACACAATGAAGTTGCCCATATAAATAAATGGATATGACAAGAAGTCACACGGCAATGGCATGCAATTGTCAGGAGTCAAATGTCTCACCTGAATTTAAAAATCCTTGCCCAAGGTAAAACCCTAGGTAGGGAAGTTGAGGCCAGCTTTCCAATACTCAGAAGTTTAACTGGGTTTCTAAGAATGGGGAGATAGTCTCCAGCCACATGATGGAGTGCTTCAGGTAGAGCGAAGAGACCGTGGGAGGTGTTGGCAGAGCCCATAAAGGAACAAAACAAACTCGGTGTCTAGACCAGAAGAAACAGAAGACCTTAAAATGTCCATTTGGATTAGACCTCCAGAGCGGCATCTTCTCGAGTGTGGGCCTCGTTTAGCTAGTGTGATGAGCCTAGACCACATTGCTGCTCATCCTGTAACCCTTGTGGGAGACACCATCCTGCAGAAGGTGGATTACTTCCAAATGTTACAGCCTTTTGTGGATAACAGCGTCATTCTTCGCCATCAGCAAAAGCTTTCTTACTGGTGGTTTGACGAGGGTAAATCACCATGTGTCCAGTTATTCGTTCTTTCCATAATGAGTTTTAATTGCTAGCTACTACTGAACCATAGAGATGAATTACCTTCTTGATTATGACATATTTAAAAAGGTTTACATTTTTAATAAAAGGAAAAAGGTTATCAGCTACCCAGTTTTGTAAAGAGCTAACAGATTAGACATCTATTTCCCAGATATTCATCCAGCTTGTAATTTGAAAGTACTAGTGATGGAATGGATATTTTGGATAGAGGACCAAGTTCTGCCTCATCAAAGCACTAAGTATTTCTGAATCTCCATTTTCCCCTTATAAAATGTACATATAACAATTGTGTATCTAGCAACTATTTTACATATGAAGTCTTATTGTGTCTTCTCCCCCTAGTTAGGCTAGTACTGAATGATAACCTTTGCTTAGCTATTTATTAGATTGACTGGACCTCCAACACAGTAGCATTGATCAGTCAGATATCTGCCAACGACTCTTGTGCCTAAAGACTCTGTAGATAACAGAAACAGAAGCAGATGAGGCAGTGTTGATGCTTTTCAAGGAGCGCTCACCCTAACCTGTCAATCGCTAGATAAGCAGGAAGTGTAGTAGATTAAGTGCTGGGATTGGGTGTCTTGCTTTCATTCCCAAATCCTTATGAGATGACTAGTTGTTGATGGGCAAAACTACACAAACAACAAGAAAACCATACCACTGAATAAATAATAATAATAAAAATAACGAATAAAGGGCTTCCCATCATTGTCTTTAAAATGTAAAGTATATGAAAATAACCAGTTCCGCAAAACAGCACAGCAGTGATGTTAGCCTGAAATGGACACCATGACATTGTTTCAGCTATGCTCAGTCTTCATGTACAGTCAAGCACTGTACAGCTGTCCTGCATTTCCAGCAACGTGACCCTGTAAAACAGTCAAATCCACGTACTGAGCCAAAGAAAAGTCGGCCAGTGTCTTTTTCCTTATTGCTAAATATGTAGATAATTTTCTCAGAATGGTGAACAGCAGTGACTAAACCGTAATCGATTCTTTTTTTTTTTTTAAATTTATTTATTTATTCAGGATTTCTGCCTCCTCCCCGCAACCGCTTCCCATTCTGCCTCCTCCCCGCAACCGCTTCCCATTCTGCCTCCTCCCTGCAACTGCTTCCCATTTCCCTCCCCCTCCCGTAATGGATTCTTTACTTACACTGAGAGTTTTAACTCAGAGGCTAAGGCAGGAGAATTGTGAGTTCAAGACTAGCCTGGGTGACATAATGAAACCCTTCCCAAGATCAAACAAGAGTTTTTAATATTAGTGGTCATTTTGTTTACTGTTTGATACAGAAAAATACTTTTTTTTTTCTTTTTTCATGTGTACTTTCCTGTACTCAAAAATTCTAATCTGTGATGAATTTTGAACAAGTTAATATTTTGGGACCTGGACTTTGGATAAGTTAATGTACGAGAGCAGCAGTCAGGGCAGGGAGGAAGGAAGGAGACTGTTTGACATGGAGAGCAAGTGGGCTACGTGTCTGAACACCATGTGGCAGTCTTCCTGGGGAGACGTGACCCGGTCAACGTACCCCAGATAGCAAGCTGGTAACAGACCGCAGTAAGGCTACCATTAAAGTCCAGCTTTGGGAACCAATGCGTTTCATGGGGATTGTTTACAAGAACATGGGGAAGGAGTCTATTACAGGAGCAGAAATGACTCAGACAGCTGCATTACCAAAGTCCCCACCAGCAAAAACTGGGAACCTGGAACATACTTCCCAGCCTGTAAGCAGCTCACTGGGTTGGAGAATATTCTTTCCAAGTAGCCCAGTTGGTCTGAGCCTGGCCTGATCCCCGCTTCAAGGCAGATCCGAGAGTGTCTCTTAGCAGTTCTTTCTGTTTATATGCTCAGGGAGGGAGAGACCTAATGATTATGTTCAGTTTCACAGACTTTCTGAAGCCAATGAGTTATTTACTTCTTCAGCTTAGCATGCTTCCCTGCAAGACAGAAAATTTTAACTCTGCTGAAAGCAGTAGTTCTCAATCTGTGTGCTGCCACCCCTGGTGGGGGCTGAAGGGGTCTCCTAAGACCATCGGAAAACACAGATATTGACATTAGTTATGAAGTAGCAATTAGAGTAATTTTATGGGTTGGGGTCACCACAACATGAGGAACTGTAATAAAGGGTCATAGACTTACAAGGGTTGAGAACTACTTGCTAAGAGCACCTTGTTGCTTTATCTATGTCATCTTCCCATTCTGATCATCAAAAAAGAGATACCTAAATTTTGACATACTGTGACAGAATTGTAGAAAATCAGAGAGAAAGAGAGAAAAATCTAACATTTATTAAGGAGAGACCACCAATGGAGAAACGGACATCAGTTGATCTGAGATGGTTAAATCTATAATATTTGATGTTAGAGCATGGATTATTCAGAGTTCAGCAAAATGATTTTGAATCTTGGTGAGTATACATGGCTCTTCTCCCATTACAATCTAAGGCCAAAATAAATTATTCTTGAAATAAGAAGGATTCAAATCTTACCATGTAGAACCCCCAATAATGATATAATGAAAACTCCTCTTCTATCTGTTCCCTCCTTGTTACTTATTGTTTTTCCCAAGTATAAAACGTGCTTTTTGTGGCATATGATCTGGAAGTTACGAATGCACAAGAATATGCACGTGTAACTTTGCGATTTTTGTGATATCTGCACCTGCATGTGTGAGATTTCCTTTTGAGGAGTTCTGTTTAATTGGATCTCAAAGCTTTTCCACTATCTGCCTCAGTTTGGCTTGATGAACCTTTGAATGTTTGACTCCAATACTTTCCTGTCATGAACTGTGACATACACAGAAGAGTTAAAGACATCGTGGTGGTTAGGTAACATTTTGCATGTCAAAAGGAAGGTGTGTGTATTGGTAATGCATTGTGAGGTGGTGGTGTTTTATACATAAGCCAACAAAGGTGTGCAAGCTCACCTTTCCCTGTAGAGTTACCTGTATTATTATTAAAATTTCTTTCTTTTGGTTCTCATTATCTTATAGAATTTCTCTTTATATATTTTACCTATTTTTCTATGTGATTTTTGCTCTTCTTTATTTCTAATTATAGAGTTCCTTAATGTCAATATTTTGAAAGACAAATTTTAATTATAACAAATATATTCTAAAAACAATTTCAAAAATAAATAAAATTAAATATATCATCTGTAGTCTTCCATCCAGAGAGACACTTAGCTTTTAATGGTTTTATGAAAAGGTTAAAGTTACTGGGAGACTAGGAAAGGTGTGCTTTCTTTCTATGTGTTTTGAAACAGGGATTCTCGGTATAGCCCTAGCTGTCCTGGAACTCACTCTGCAGACCAGGTTGGCTTTGAACTCACAGAGATCTGCTTGCCTCTACCTCCGAAGTGCTGGGGTTAAATAAAAGTCTCTATCTATCTATCTATCTATCTATCTATCTATCTAGGTGTACTTTGTTAAATATCCTTTTGGGGTCATAAGACTGCATTAAATTTTACAGATTTAGAGGATCAGATGGAATTCTTGATCTCACACATTGCGTTTTGTATTCACTTGCTCCATATTTGTGTTCTTATTCAATTCAGGTAATTGGTAATTAGCTTAAGGAACACATCCATTTTCTACATAGCTACATGCCTACATGCAAAGTCTTTATACGTAAGCCTATTGTGCAGTACTCTGTAAATCTTCATCAGTGGTCCTTAAGATCTTTCAATTCAGAAGGCTTGGAAAACAGAAAGTACAATAATAATTTCTTGCCTTATGTATCAATCATATTGAGTTCCTTGCTCATGTATTGATTTGTATCTTAGGCTTGAGATAATCCTATCATGTACCAAATTTGAAGAAGAAATTTTTGTATTTACTTACCAGTATTTACTTTTTTGAATTTTACTAACTGAATCATAAAAAGCACATTTAAAGATCAGATGTATTTATTTTATTTTTATCTATGGGTGTCTACTTTTATGTATGACTTTGCACCACACGCATGTCTGGTGCCCTATGAGGTCAGAACAGGTCATTTGAACCCCTGGAACTGGAGCTATGGCCAATGTGCGGGTCCTGGGAAATGAACTCAGGACCTCTGCAAGAATAACATGTACTTCCAAATGCTGAACCATCTCTCCAGCCATACAAACATGTTTTTTAAAATCTATAGAGAAGTCTTAAAATACTTCTAAAGCAAGACAAAACAGGATATCTAAATCAAAGCTCATTAGCACAGGGATGTTTAATTTAATAGTAATTACAGCACTTTAGGTAGTTTGATGAATTTAATTGAAGGAATAATAGACAAAGGAGTGCTCCTTCTAGAAAATGGGTTAAATAAGGGAATTAATCCATATATATTGACAATATCTACAAATGATGAGGTGAATAGCAATCCCTTCAGGCTTTTGATTTGGGGAGGAGATTCCTAAAAAGAGGCTTCCAGGTTCCCCTAGACAAATGGAGACCATGATTTAATGCTGAGGGCTTTCAGTGTGCAGCTCCAGTGAGCACATCACTGTGTCCATCTCATCTTTATTCTGATGCCAGACTGAGGGAAGTGAGAAAATGGGAGCTCAGCCATGCAAAGCTACCCAGATACTTTTATAGAGTGATTATGTGGTAGTGTTGGAAAGACCCCAGGGATTGGATAGGGCAGGACTCACTTGTCCAGTAAGAGGCACTTGATTTCATCTCATCATTAGTGTGCACATATCTGCACTAAATTAACACTTTATACTCTAACTCATATGTTGTGAAAAGATGGTGCTGAACTTAGACCAGTATTGTCATTCTCTGGGTGTGGGGTTGAGAAAGAGAAAAAGACAGAAAGGCAGAGAGCGGGGTGGGGGGAAATCATCAAAATCAAAGGCATATTAAGAGGGCCAACATGAGGTCATATTGCTCCAGATTCTTTTTTTAGCTTCATTGCTTCAATCTGGCATAACTAAAGGAGTGACC
Organism: Microtus oregoni; assembly: GCF_018167655.1. NCBI lineage: Eukaryota > Metazoa > Chordata > Mammalia > Rodentia > Cricetidae > Microtus > Microtus oregoni. Next base: position 1,226,187 of record NW_024544728.1, on the reverse strand, counting down.
ACTTACATGGCAAGCCTCATCATCATGCCTTTAACTAGATTTCCTAGTGCCTTATATATTAACTTGAACTGTGTAGATACCAGTATTAGAATCTTGGAGATAAGGGAAGTTAGGGGTTGGTGAGTATAACTAGTCTTTTTCTGTCCTATCTGCTAGCTCCCAAATAACTACTTATTAGTGGAGACATTAACTATGAAGGCCTAGCCTTAGTTTTTTAGTCTTGTTGTTAACTATTTCTTATAAATTAAATTAAGTGATATCTTTTAATCTATGTTCTTTTACATGGCTTGGTTACCTTTCCTCTATATTCCCCATCCTGCTTTTTTTTGCACCAGGTTGACTTTTGTGCCTTTCTTCTTCCCAAGACCTCTCTGTCCCTAGAAGTGTCACCTAAAATTCTTCCTATTTAGCTGTTGGCCATTCACCTCTTTATTAAATCAATCACAGTGACACATCTTCACGTGGTGTAAAGGAATATTCTGTAACAGGTAAGATATAACTCATAGGTTTAGTTTTAACCTTAAGCAGAAAGACTGTATTTGAAAACTAAAAAGTAATTCCTTTTTCTTTCCTATTTTGATTAGTCCTTTAAGAATTTTTTTCTGAATTAATTTTATTTTATTTATTTATTTTTATTTATTAGTATTATTATTACAAATTTTCACCTCCTCCGCTCCTCCAAATTCTCTCCCCCTCCCCCATTCCCCCTCTCCCTTCCTCTCCAGTCCAAAGAGTTCATTTGTACAACTGCCCCGCTGAGGCCAAACACCATTCTTTCCTTAAAATCATCCACTACCTCCAGCTTTTGACATATTTCTTTTTCCCCTTCTATAATTGTCCCTAAGCCTTGGGAGGAAAGGACATGATATAGTTGTCCCATTAGGGCTGAGCATCCCACAATGTTTAATTATTTCATTTTTAACTCTGGTGGGTTTTCTGCTAATCACCACAACTGCAAATAGAAGCTTTACTGATGAAGGTTGAGAGATGCATTCATCCATGGGCATGATGATAAGCCATTAGGAGTTGGTTTAATATTATGTCCATTTAGCAGAATAATAGTCATAGGTTCTCCACTCGGGCCCATTACATGCTTAGGCACAAGGTCATAGTCCTGATAATGGTGGCAGAAATGGGTTTCCTATGGGGGAGGGGGCCATAAATTCCATCAGAAAGTTGCCTGCTGCTTCCACATTCTTCAGGGCACTATTGCACCTGTCAGGGCCGTCATTTCTGTAGCTCTCAGAGTGCACCACTAATTGTGATTCGTGACTACTTTTCTCCTCTTGTTTGTGGACAGAACCTTCCAGCACTATGAAAGCTATCCAGTAAGGATGAAGTTTCCATGTCAGTACTAGTTTGATTTCTCCATGTTTTATGATTAAAACGTGTGTTATCTTCAGGATAGGGCCTCACCTTCAAATTTAGAGGGTAACTCATCATTGTAATGTTATAAAACGTTGTAATATTTACACAAGCTTAAATTTGAGGGCAGTCATTCTAGTGGCTCTGGAAAAAAAACCACACAGAATTCAAAATCTTTAAAGAAAATTTTACATCTTCCAAACTTTGAATAAGGTTCTGAAAATCTCAAGTTTGTTCTTTTTATCATTTTCTTTTAGCACAATTATAATAAGCATAGATGCCTTCTGTCCATGCCCTCTAACATTCTTCTGGGAACCTCTCGTGTGTCTCTAAATTATAAGTTTGAATTAGTGGAGAGGAGATGCAATGGACTATTACTGCCACTGTGAATGTTTTTCTATTTTTCAGACAAAATCATTGAACACAAGTTGAAATATACTTTGTGTTTGAGAGAATATTTTAGAAATAAGGTAAACAAAACTGTTATTTCAAACCACAATAAAATTTCAGCTGGCAAAAATAAAGCAGATAGCTTATTCTAGTTTTGCTCCAGTCATTATAAAATAAGATTCATCAGAAATAAAATATGGAGCATACCTTCAAATTGACAGGGATTTACCCACTACCAAGTTAAGACGCAACAGAATAAAGGATGCAGAATTTCAAAATTGTGTCACCCTAAATAGCAAGCCTGAGTTCTCTTCTGTGGAAAGAATCATGTGTAAACAGGATCAGCACAGCATAAAGTTTGAGCAATTTGTTGGTAGAAATAACCGATTTTTAAAAATTAAATTAGTAAGTGCCCAATCTGTATACTTACAGATAATTCCGAATCCCAATAGCTTTTCAGTTGTAGTTTCTTGAGGTCAAAATAACTGATTTGTGTAGTAGCATTTTTAAAGTTATTAAATTGGTACTCTTAAGATCCAGTGCCCTCCATAGACCACTTTCCAAATATAGCCTAATTATTTCTCATTAGTAAGATGCAGCCATAGATACCAGGTTGGTTCTGTCTAGAGCAAGTCATTGTGTAAAATAATGAATTGAAAAGGATGTTATGCATGTTTTCTTCCTGCCATCATTTATTGGAGTTATGAATTCTATACCACGAAGTTCAGCTATGCTAAGTGTCCAATCCAGTTGTTTTTAGAACATTTACGGAACTGTAGAGCCATCACTGTGGTTGAGTTTCAGAGCATTTCCATCAGTTCCAAGTGTCTGTCATACTCCACTGCAGTCACTCTTTATCTCCAGGCAATAACCAAGTTTAAATCATACAAGCCTAGTGTGTGTCCAGCTTCGTTCAGTTATCATGTTTGTGGTCATGTTGTACATTCCCTGTTTCCTTTTCATCGAAAGAAATTGAAAATCTCTATTTCTATGACGGGATTAATCATCATGTTATCAATATTTTGATGAGTAATATATTTTTTATTTCATTATGTCTTAATGTGTTTAGTTGAAATAGAATTGTATCACTTTCCTCAACACCCTAGCCTGCCCATCTTCTAGCCTCTCCCCGTTACAATCCCTGTGTGGATCATTTATGATTATCATTTCACCAAGTCAAGCGCATTTAGTTTACTTCCGTGTTTGGGCTGTTATGGTTACTGCTACTATAAATATCTGTGCATAAGACTTTGTGAAGATGCATATTTTTTAATCTCTTAGAGTAAATATATTGAAATGGAATGAACTGGGTCATATGATAAATGATGCTTTAAAGTCACTTCACGTTTTAGAAAAAATAACGTTATCTTTAAAATTTTGGGGTCAGAATTAAGTCATAGTTTTTATCCTATGCATTTTATGTTCCACACATATTTCTAAGGGATAAGACAATAGGAAAATTTTTATTGTTAGGGGAGCTTCGTGGTAGTCAGAGGAAGGTTGACAAGATATAAAACGCAGTGTAAATTATGTCAGCTGGTAAAGGGGAAATTAAAGAAATAGAAAGAATGGAGATGTAGCTTACCTGGCAGTGTTTTTCTGGTATACACACACACACACACACACATACATACACACACACACACTCACACATACTCACCCACACTGTAATGTACCACTGAAACCAGCCTGGGCTACTTGAGTTTCAAATTAAAACAAAGCGTTAAAAGAAAAGGAGGGACAAAGGAGCAGTAGATAGTTGGTCTCTTAATTCCCATGACTGGTTGCTTTTCATTCTCAGTTCTCTAGATCTTTGTCCTTGTTAAGTCCCAACAGTTTGCATAATCCATATGAACTGAAAAGAAATGTTCGGATGAGGGGGGTAGAATTATGCAAAGGAGCGAGGAAGCAGAAAGATAAAAGAGGAATTTGAGTCTGATGACATATACTCAGGGTGCCTTTTAAATGTAAGACTTTGGAAATGCTTGTTCCCTAGGTTCCACTGGATTGTTTTGGAATAGCATGTTCCTGCCTACCTCTGCCCATTAATGTGGTTGCCTGGTTATCTCACCAGTGGTATTTTAGGAAGTTGTCTAAGAACTTGGCTGTTCCTGCCTTTGGCTGTAGAATCTCCATAACTTAAAATTTGGTTTCTCGATGACACAGTCTTACGTGTTCATGTTCTGAATCTATTAATAGCTCACCAAAGGCTTGTAACAGAACACACAAGACTCTGTATTGAAACTACATGATTAACTGCCTGATTTTCCTCTCGTGTCTTCCCATTAACTAGCAGAAGAAACATAGCAGGTGTGCATAAACCTCCTTCGCCTACCATCCATGGAATTTTGAAAATACAAGTGAAAGAACAAACAAAAGAATCCTCATGATAAAATGTGGTTAGAACCATAATAACAATATTTTTGAAAAGTACATTAGAGTTTACACAAAAATTTTGTCTGTGGTATAATACATGCTTTATAGAAAACATATGACCTCAAAGATATGTTTATGTGCTAGGTTTACTTTTTGGAAACTGTTATATTTTAAGGACTCTCTGATACGTTTCTATGTAAAGGAAACCATTTTCTTTTTTAAAATAAATACTTTAAATTTACTTTCTCAGTGAAAGTAAGGTTTAGATATGCCAATTTGCCTCTTAAAAATTTAGGATTCTCCTCAAATTATAAATTTTGAAATGAATATTTGAACGTTTAAATATATTAGACATAAATCTTTGTGAGTCAGGACAGTAGCAGGTAACAGATTGCACAAATAATTCTGCAGGGAGCAGGGAATTTACAAGGTTCTTCCACCTAAAATGTTTTGCTGTAAAGATACCATGGCCCAGACGACCCAAGAGAAAGCATTTAATTGGCGACTTGCTTAGACGTTCAGAGGGTTAGTCCATTATCATCATGGCAGGAAGTAAGCATGCATGTCACTGGAACAGTGACTGAGAGCTTTACATCCTAATCTGCAAGAAGCAGGTGGGGGTGGGGAGTAGGAGGTACCCAAAGCCTACCTGCAGAGACATTGAGACACACTACATGTCCTAATCCTTCTCCAAGCAGTTCATCAATTGGAAGGTAAGCATGCAAATATATGGACCTATGGGGATGTTCTCATTCAAACCACCAGGCAGAGTGTGGGATGCCTCAGTCGTTCACTTTCTAAGCCCTGTGATGGAAAATGGATGAATGGAGAGGATAGTGTTTGTATTTGCGTCACTTTTCAAAGAAAGCAAAATTAGGAGTTCACAGATAATGTAGTCATACTCATTATCTGTTGTCACAGAGTATGGCCAGTTTTCACACTCACTAAGACACATGCTTATTTTTATTAATAAGAATTTGGGGTCTACATGGGTAAATAATTTCCCAAAGTCAAGGGTATGGTAATATCTGAGATGAAGTTCAAAACTGTTCATGTGTATTTTATTTTTGTGATGTATGACTATAAACACAGCAATCATAGAGACTTTATTAGAGTAGAAAACACAGGACTCAAAGATATGCTTATGTGCTAAATTTACTCTTTATAACTCAATTATACTTTGACCATGAAATGTTATGTAAGGGATATAGTTCATATTATTTTATCCAATGTTTATGGAGAAATTGATAAGAACTAGATAGAGTAGTAGAAATAGAGGATAATATGCTGGAACATATCTATCTTTCTCCCTCTTTATGGTTCTCTTGTGTTAGTGTGTTTAATATTTTAAAACAAGAAATTTTTATGCAACAGAGAGATCTGTTTGAAGATACACCAGACATTTTCAAATACCAGTAGCACTTACTTTTACAAAGAAATTCATTCATCATTGTTGTGTGTAAGTCCAAGATGGGTTTGTGGTTGTGGCACAGTGTGTGTGTGTGTGTGTGTGTGTGTGTGTGTGTGTGTGTTGGAGGACACCTTGTGTTGTCAGTTCTCTCATCCCGTCCGTTTTTACCTGAGTGCTGAAGATCACACTCAGGTGATCCTGATCTTAAGCTTGTATCCTAGAGTAGCAAGTGCTGTTATCCATTGAGCCTTCTCATTGACTCTGTGGTTTGCACTTCTAAAAGCAGAGAACTTAGTATTGTCAACTTCTGGCTGCGCCTTTCCAAACTTCATTGGCTGGAAAACCCTGACATGATAGAATCAGTATTGGTTTAGTTTTCACAGTCTGCAGAATACTCTTCCTGCCTTATGATGGACAGCCTTGACAACTGTAAACACCAGTGGTCCTGTGGGACTCAACTGCTGAGTTTTGGACAATCTATTTTTAAGTAATTGCATTCGATCCCAAAGTACCCTGTGAGGAAGATGCTCTGCTTCTACTTGATTTGCTGTTTAGGATATTGAGTAATTGGTCTAAGACCATCAATGGACTCAGATGCAGAGCTGGCTAATTTCAAAACTATTGCCCCATAAAACTATAAAGTTGTAAAACATTATCCACACAATTTTAGTTTGACCCCCAGTGCCCACATGACAGCTCACAACCATCTGTAATCCAAATTCAGGAGAACTGATGCCCTCTTCTGGCCTCTGGGTACCAGGCCTGCATACGGTGCACAGAGAGATATTTTAATACATAGAGGCATAGATAAGTAACATTTATTGTTCTTGTGTAATCCTAACTTTGACTAGGTAGTGTAAATGGCATTACTATTGTGTTTCTTCTGTAACTTGTTTATTGATGTGTAGGACTTGGCCCTAATATTTGACTATCTGTGTGTATTGCTCTCTGGTCAAGACATCATTTTAAGCCCTTTGCTCACATCCACATTTAAAAATAGCTACATTGCCGGGTGGTGGCACACGCCTTTTATCCCAGCACTCGGGAGGCAGAGGCAGGCAGATCTCTGTGAATTTGAGGCCAGCCTGGTCTACAAAACCTAGTTCCAGGACAGGTTCTAAATCTACAGCGAAACCCTATCTCAAACAAAAACAAAATTTAAAAAGCTACATCATAATGCATAACGTGAAAACACAATTTATTTAAATCACCAGTGTCAGTGTTTGACTTAAAACAAGAGCTTAGCTTCTCATTACTTTTATTATTTTCAACAGGATATTCATTCAGTCTTTCTGAGTTTTTAATTTATATTTAAAACAAGAGAAGTGTTTTCTCATTATTTAGCTATAGATGATAGCAGAGAAATATAAACTCAAACAAACTGGTTCAACTCAGGTTTTTTGACGTCACTACAAAGGAGCATGGATAGGGTCAGTGTTGTCTTGTGACTGTTGATATTTAAAGGCATCTGGTCTGTACACATAGATGCACATTTAGGATAGTCAAAATATATTCAATTGTTGCCAGCTCATCCCATTTCTCTCTCTGTCTCTGTCTCTGTCTCTGTCTCTGTCTCTCTCTCTCTCTCTCTCTCTCTCTCTCTCTCTCTCTCTCTGTGTGTGTGTGTGTGTGTGTGTGTGTGTGCTTGTGCAGTTTCGCAAACTTGAGAATCACTGTATCACTGTTCTGGAGAAAGGCATGGAGCGTGGTATCATGCATGCTAGATGAGGCTGCACACATGCACAGAAAAATCATTCTCTCAGATCCTCTGTATGGATGTCACACTGATAACTCTGACTGTACTTGTTCATAGCTGGGAAGGAAGATTAGTGTTGTTAGGCTTTAGTTCAGCCCATTTTACACAATTGCAAAGCACAACAGCTTGTAACCCACAACTTCAGCTAGAGTTTGCACACCTCTTTAAGATATGCTTCTAGAAATGGTATCTTTAAGAGAAAAAGGGAATGTGGGATGGTATTATTGAAATGGCACATTCTGTCAATTAAAAGATGCTAGATCATCTTATATCCTCATCAGTTGCACTATACCTCTTCTTCTTACAAGACATTTGCCATTGTGGATGTTAACACACTTTATGGGCAATATTCTTGATGAATCTTATTGTTTCTTTGCCACAGTTTTCATGTCTTTTCTGCATTACATGTTCATAAATTTTGTGCATTTCCTCATTAGTCTTTTAGTCATTCAATAAATATATAGTTCTATAACTGTAAAACTTCATAACTATATGAATATACATAGGTTAATTCAGCAACACAGATTTTGTGAATGTGAAATTTCACCAGTTTTGCTTAAGACCTTTATTTTCAAATGTGTGCATCATGTTGAAGCTCTCGTGGTACCCCTGGCAGCCAATTTCTTCCCCAAGTCTCCAGATGTAACCACTATTCCCAACATTGTAAATGTATTTTCATTCATAGTTTTATAATTTTGTTAAGTATGTGCATCCATAAAAGCATAATATTGTTTTGTTTTTTAAAAGATGACTAACTAGAATCATACTGTAGATGTTTTCTAGAACTTTCCTTTTTAAAGGCATAGCATACACCAATTTATACAAAGCAACAGCAAATGCCCTTGTTTTGAGCAAAGTTTATCCTGATGCTTCTCGTTTCCTCTATTCAGTTGCTCACCAGGTCCATGCATCATTTCATCTTAGTACATGCAAAATTTGACTGAATATATTTTTCAGGATAAAACAACACAAATCAAGCAGCAAATTTAGAGGTAGTCCAAACAGAATAATTTATTTCATAGGGAAACGTAATGCATAGCCATTTCTTTTGAATTCCTAAATTTAAAGATTCTTTGTCTCTTCTAAAAGAGTGTTGGGAACTACTAAGATGTAGAGAATGTTTGAATAAGGGCTTAAAGCCAAAGCTGGCCAATGTTTAATATATGATGTTGTCATTTCAACAATAAGATTAAAAGGGATACCATTTTAAATTTTTGTAGCACAAAGAATTTAAAAATTCACGGTACCAATTCAATGGAAATATTTGTATCTATTTTGTGGTCTTTGAATTCCATATCTAAGTGTTTCAAAAGTATGCTTTATAGTAAAGATGTCATCAATAATAATTTGACAGATTTTACTTTTTGTATTTATCATATCTCATGCAGTATTTTAGCCCACTTGTTACTGGTCAGTTTTTCTCATCATAAATCACTATACATATCAAATAAACATTCATAAACATAAGTGTATATACATTCATATATACATTACAAAATATACATGATGATGTATATTGATATGTATGGCCATTAATGGAATTGGATTTATAGGTGTGTGTTTATACCTGCGAAATAGTGAATTCATATCTATACTTCCTTGGAATCTCATGCTCAACTACAAATAGCATAGAATTTTATGTATGTACTTTGCTGTTGAAACAGGCTTATTTTGTTTGTTGCAGAGGTCCAGGATATTATTAATTTAGAATATAATTCAGTAAAACATGACTTGATTTCTAAATGAATTCATTCTGCAGCAGAATGTAGTAGTGGGACCTGTCATTTGTATGCATTGTTCTACTAATTATTGAGCTAAGCCAGAATGGAGTTATCCACATATGGAGTTGAATTCTGTATGTGGGTTACACTGAAAAAATATAAGTTCCAGAAAAGTTACTAGACCGAAAGAAGGCATGAGACAATCCTCTGTAGTTTTATTTCCTTTACTGAACTTTACAATAAGGAAAATCACTAGGCTTTAGGTTAGAGAGAAAAGCCTAACTATTTATAAAGTACTTGGGGAGCATTTTTAAGGGGTCAGTACAGGGGTGGTTTGTTTCCTGCAGGAATTTATACTTGCTTAGTGTGCTTTTAATAAACGCCGTGACTTTCAATGGACAGCATGTTAAATGTGAGGTAGAAAAGGTTGCATTAGCTTCTATGTTAGTGCTGCCTCTGGGCTAAGACACTAAGGCCATCTCACCTGTCAAACCTCAACTCACATTCTTGGTTGAAACACAGCACCACCAACTGGGAACTAAGTATTCCTATTCCAGAGCCTGTGGGGGACATTTTTCATTTAACCACCTCAGCCTGTAACTCCAGCAGCACTAGGGCATCAACACCTTCTTCTGGCTTTCATGAAGCAATCCATTGTGGAACTAAAGGCAAGTTTTCAAGGTACTGTGAGAAGAAAAATAGATGTAGCCACTTATATTTCAAAATGTTATGTCAGGGAAGACAAGCTTACTTTGGGATGTTCTCAGCTTCTTACAGGAGAAGAGTTCTCCACAACGAGAGCATCTGTGTAAGTCCCCAGTCTTTAGTTAGTAGCATAATCTCTCAGGGACTCATTTTCTTCACTTGAAAATTTTAAGTAGAAACTGAGTAGGTGTTCTCCCCCTCCATCTCTTGTGAGTTTATGTTTGTGAAATAAAATCGTGGTAAAAAGACAAAGGTTATCTCATTAAGCAGCCTCTTTAAACTTTCTCTCAGATGACACTTGTTAAATCACTTGTTAAACAGCTTTGGAGTTAAATGAGTCCAGAGAGAACTAATTTAGGGTAACACAACTAATAATGTACCCATATACTATATATTTTGTTTGTTTGAGTAGATCTGAGAGTAAGCATTCAAGGCTAGTTACCTCCTGAATTCCTGGAAATGTCTGTTGATGGCTTGAACAGCTGAATGAAGTTTCGTACAACCATCCCAAGCTCTGAATTCTTAACCAAACTGTGATGTCTTCCAAACCCTTGCCTACCAGCCATCTTTCCAATTCCTACCTATCATGTTTTCAGTGTTAAAGTGCTCAGGTCTTTAGAAATGAAACTAATCCCTTGGTGTTTCTAAGAATCATTTCAGACACGCATCATGCATTGTTGATTTAACGAACATCAAGTCCATGAACGATGGAAGAAATGGAGAATAAATGACACTGAGATGTAGGGAGGTCAGGTAATTTCCGGCTCTCCGAGAAATCAATGTTTCCTATAGATGTTTCATCTCCTAGAGAATAAACACTGATCTGCTCTTAAGTAAATGCATATTCCAGAAACATCCTCCATTAAATGGCTACATGTATAGGTCACTCACTATATTTTCGAGTTATTTTTAATCTTGAGAAATAATTTTTTGTGCCCATAATGGCTTTCTATTATACATTTGTGAGTTGGTTTTCAGTAGAGCTTCTGTACCCCGGAGTATGTATACACTTAATTTAGATTTAATTCTGCAGTGACCTTCTACATGTTTATAGCAATTCCTCTGGTAGTGACATTACTCCAGAGCACATTACTCAGAAAGTCATAATTAATTCCCCACTGTGTCACCCTTTTATTTCTGAGGAAATGAGTGTGAGGTGGCATTTGATTTTTTCTTTGCTTATTAGTCAGGTTGATGGTTTTCCTAGTTCATCAACCATATGGTTCCTTCTGTGCGAATGTCCTATCTTGAGACTGGAAAATATCCTACTCTATTACCATGATAACAGGACCATTTAGTTTTAATGGAGTCATTATCCATTTTACAGATAGGTTCTCCATTCTATCAAGGGGAATCGAACTCAGGTTCTGGTACTTGCAAAAGCACTTGACTTGTACTCGTCCAAGCACTTTACCAACGGAGCTATCTCCCCTACATTTCTCCCTGCAGCCCTGAATCTAACTATTCAAATGAAGACTTATTATCAGTCAGGAGGAATAGTTACAGAAGCATCTTGATACTGTCTGTTTATTACTTTTAATAAATGCTAGATAAAGATTAAGGATTCTTTTGGATTCATTTGTTCATTTTCGCTGCTGAGGTTGGAACCGAGGGCCACACACGTAGTATGCAACACTCTGCCACCGAGCCATACTCTTAGCCTTAATATTATTCTCATTCAGATTAGAAATGTGAAAAATAATTTATAGGTCATTTTATTCATGAATAATAGAATCAGTATCCAAAAGTTTTCTAACAATGGAGAACTTACAAAAATAAAGAGTCTACGGTTATTTTAAATAAAATCTTGGGTAGAAATAAACTGCCTCAACTGTTCTTCTCCATTGTACATAACATAGAGGCTACAGGTACAGATTTTGCCTATTTTACAAACATCACATGTAAATCTCTCTTTTTTTTGGTTTCTTTTTAGTGGATTACTTTTAAGTATTTCATTTCCTTTTCACAACATAAAAATATATCCACTACTATTGAAGTTACAAAATCTGTACGTGTGAGTGATGAATTTTTATGTTGGATATTTTCTTTCATTCAAACTGAAATAACCTTTGGCATTAAGGAAATACGGGACTAAGTAGTGGCTGTAGGTAATCTTTTGATTTGAACTATAAACAAGTAATTGCCCATATTGTGGGATAGTTATTGTATGGCATTTGTTTTGTGTTCCATAATGGCGATTGCATGCTCAGGATTCTGAACTACGAAATGCTAATTCAGACACTCTTGAACTCTTGTTCAAGAACTAAGAGCTCTTGTATATCTAGGCACATAACTGAATTCAACATGAAAGATAATGTGTTTATCACACTTACAGTCTGTGCTAATTGGTTCCCTTCTCCTTTCTTCATAGTGTTACTGTTCTGCTATCTAGATCCATTTGACAATCATATTGTCATTTTTATTGTGTTTCTTTTCTTTTTTTTTACATGCTATAATCCAAGTACCAATACATTATGCTTTTTTTCTACAGTGCAGACGCAAACAAGGCGTACAAACATCTGCTTCATTTTAAAGGTTACTTTGAACCAGAAGGTAAAGAAATTCATTTTAGGAATGGCTGGAAGATTCATTTCAGTTGAACCAAAACATTGTTCTGTGTTTGAACATCTATCAAGTAAGGGCTTGTGTTTATTAAATATTGGGGGTAGCTATGAGAGCCTCCTTTTTTCCCCACACTAGCTTTTGTACAAACAAAAGAGTTTTGTGGGTTTCTTTGTTTTCTTTTGTTGTTGTTATTTTGTTTTGTTTTTAAGAATCAAAGTCTTACTCTAAAGCCCAGGTTAGTCTCAACCTCATGGTGATCCTCACAAGAGTGGTTCTCTGTTAGTATCCCTATCCTTTCCTATTTCAAGTCACCCTACGCACAGGAGTAATGTTTTCAGTGTTCGTTGCCATGTTTTAGGATTCAAACAACCAAGTCCCAAGGAGAACATCCAACTAAAATGATGGGAATGACAAGAGAGGAAACCAGTTTCAGGCAGAAATGGTCACCATCACTGGGCTGTGAGCATATTTATCATATGTCTGAGGCCTGAAAACATCTAGGATACAGAAATGAAATTTACTCTGAAAATTAATGACTGGAAGTTCCTGGCCCTTTAATAATACTTTCTCTGAGAATTGCTACTGTCCAGTAGAGGCCTATTTGCCTCAGCATGGTGACTGCTTTATGGGTGATTAAGAAGAACAAACATGACCTTAAATATTTATCAATGATTTTGATGAAAGCTACCTTTTCTACCTGGAATTTGGAGCCCAAACCAACCCCTGATGTCTTGTCTTGACACTTCTGTGTTTACAAATTTCACTGAAAGCTTGATGTCTGGGGAATGTCCTCTATGGCTAGATCAGCATGGAAGACATCTTGGGTTTCAGAACGTATACTGTATTATATCGGTTATTTAGGTCTATGATTTCCCAAGGCTGCATATAAAAATCAGCATATTGCATTAACATTTTTAGCCTCTGCAATCGTTGATGAAGTGTATATAAAATTAGCGAACAGAGAAATATTAGGAGGCAAAAAAACTATTCGTTTGTGCTTGCTTAAGAAACCACTCATGTGGGAAAGAGTCTGTGAGCACAAGGTTTGTCTCTCTCACACAATAAACAAGCCTTTGTGACCTGTTAATGCGAGTCAGAATGGAGATGGGAGAGAATTATTCAAGAATTTGAAATGGAAAAAAACACCACTCACCTCATTTTGCTGTTATATTGCAAATGAGAAAGGGACTTAATATCCACAAAAGTAAATTTTTATTGTTTAAAAATACTTCAGATTGTTTTCTTTAAAAGTAGAAAAAAATTGCAAAGAATTCCTTGCTGTATGTCTTGCTGAATTTCTGACTTCTAGCCTACTAGGCAATGCGTAGTCTACACTTGATAAATCCTATTAAATAAGTGAATCGACTGTATTCATTTGACCTTTAATTGACTCCTGAAAATACGTTGCAGCACTTTTCCATTCTCTGAGTGCCGATGCTATGGTCCTAAATAGTTTGCTTCACTAATCTTGTTTCCATGGTAAAACGAATCTGCATCTTCTCTCTTGGGGCATGTAGGAGGTTGGCAGCATCTCTGTCAATTGTGAGGTCACCAGTAAGACCTGGCAGTGATGTGCGCTTCTCCAACTGCAGCTGTGCAGCTTGCTCCGTGGTCTCATTCAGCTGCGCTGAAAACCCAGACTGGGCTGGAATGGCATGAGATAAGTATCACAAGAGTTCATCACCATGGTGAGCAGCTCCCCAAACTGTCCAGTGACTAACACTTACCAACGAGGGGCATCACCGAACACACCAGCTCATTAAATGCTAGCATGGCGGGGTGGGGGTGAGGGGGACTTGAGAGTTACCTTTTCTTTGTTGAATGTTAAAGGTCAATTCAAGCCATTCCATACATCCAGACTCTCCTCTGACCACCCAGTATGGAGCACGTACATTTTTCTCATTTGAAACAAAAGAGATCCATATTGTTAGTGACTTTTCGCAACCCTGATGAGGAAGGCCCAGGAATGTTCCTTAGTTTTGCTGTTGATTTAAACAACAGCCCCAGCCCATGTGTTTGATCCTCCTGCATAACACTTCTGATTTCTTAGCCTTACCCATGCAGGTTAGATAGGGACAACAGCTTCCTCTGACTAATGGAAGCAGGGCTTATTTCTAGATTTTTCTTCAAAGACTCTTATAGTAAGGGAATTATTTTTTTTTTTAAAGTATAAAAGCTACTCTTTTTTTCTCCCCTATCAGCCTTAGCTTTTCTTTCATTCTATCTGTTTCTGGCTCCCTTTCTACTTTGCAATTGTAAGATCCTGGGTTCAATTTTACATCCTTTCTAGAGAGCATCATTCATTTCTATGTTGAAATTTTATCTCCCACAAATTTTCCGGTTTAAGAAACCCCCTAGAGCTTTATGCGTCTACTTGAATTCTGCATGTGGAAGTCTCACAGACATGCCAAACCTAGTAAGTCCTCCCCAGAAAACCGTCCTTCTCTCCACCACCGTCCAGTTCATCACTAAGGTCTGGCTTTGATGTCCTCGTTACAGACTCGCATCCCCCCCCCCCCCCCCCCCCCCCCCCGTCTTCGTACTTAAGCCAGACACTCCCGGGTCACCCTGAATCATTCTGTGGCCTGCCTCCCTTCTTGTTCAGTATTGAATCTCTGACAGATTTGGGTGATTGCCCTCTGGTTTTGGGTGGAATTCCAAAATAAACCCGAAATGTGTTGAATTTTCTCCCCGTCTTCAGTCTAGCCCTGATGATCTTGCACCTGGCCTATTGGGACAGATTTCAAGTTGGTCTGCTTCATTCCGCTTTCATCTCCATCTCCGTTAAGGACCTTTTCCAAAAAAACAAAACAAAAGAACAGGAATAGTTTTCTTTGGGGTTGACATCAGATCATGCTGCTCACCCTAGGCTTCCAATTGCCCTCCAAGTAAAACTGAAATGCCCCGCAGTCCTGAGGGGTACCTGCTTGGTGATCAGCCATGTCGTCTGTATATTTGGTTTCTCCTGCCATTCTGTGATCCCGTCAATGTGTGACTGTCACACTAGATACGAGTTTCTAAGCTCAATCCTGGCTTGTCTTTAGGTTTTCCTAACTGATCGACTTCACCTTCAGGCCAACATTGCAGTGTCTTCCTGCCTCTGCATCTTCTTGTCTCCATCTTTTAAAGTGTGCCTGGACCTGCATACAATGTGTGCCCCCACAACACACACACCCATATACAACTTAGACAAATTATCTGTGTATATACATAATCTTAAAAGCCAATCCCTACTCTAAGCCTTTTTAAGTCAAAAATATAGCTTAATGGTTTTTTTTTTTAAAGCACGTTACAGAATCAGAAAACTATTACCATTACGTAATTTTTGGAACTTTTCTGACTAGGAAAGGAAGTTTGCTTCCATTAAAAATTACTTCCAGTCCCACTTTCTTGCCCAGTCCCTGGTAAAGACAATCCACCTTGCATCTCTAAAGATCTCTTTATCTAGAAGAATTCAACAAAACAGAGTCGTGCCTGAGATGCCTTTCTGTGATGGCTTTCTTTCATTTCGAATGTTTTCAAGACTTACTCACGTTGAAGCTATACTTACTGTACTTCAACACTGATGAATAGTACTACTTTATTTCCGCAGTTATTAACCTATGAGTCATGACCCCTCTGTGGGGGGGGGGAGGTTGAATGGCCTTTTCACAGGGGTCACTTAACAGATATCATTCATATCAGATAGTTACAATTTGATTCAAAGCAGTAGCAGAATTCCAGCTATGAAGTGGCATTGAAAGTGATTTTATAGTTGGGGTTTACTGCAACATGATGTGCAGTATTAACGGATTGCAGCATCAGGAAGGCTAAGAACCATTGCATTCTATGAACATACACTTGTGTACTCACTCATCAGTTGGAAGACATTTGTGTTGCTTCAGTCTTTGTGTTATTTGTTTTTAAAGATAGTGCTAGCATCAATATAAGATCACAAGGTTTTATGTGGAGGCAATTTTCATTTAACATGGGTACAGACCTAGGGACAGAAATGCTAGATAAAAAATAACTTACCACAAGTATTTTGAAGGAATGAGCAATGGATTACTAAAGCAGTATTTCCTATACCTACGGGCAGCCTAACACTCTCTCTACTCCCCTTTCATCCCACTTTTATTGAAAATAGATTGGTTTACCTCACATATATCCTGATTATAGTTTCTCTTTTCTCTACTCCTTGACTTTCTCCCCATTTACATCTTGATATATTCCTTGTTTTCTTTTTCATTAGACTATAAATAGAAATAAAAAGGATAATAATAAAATAAAATAAGATAAAATGAAAACTGATGCATCAGAATTGGACAAAACAAAACAAACCACCAAAAAGGCAGAAGGAAAAGAGTATAAGAGAAGGCACAAGAAGCAGAGATCCACTCATTGGCACACATGAAATCCATAAAAAACTCTAAATTGAATGTATACTACATGCATGAAGAACCTAGTGTATACCTATGCAGGCCCTGTGCATGCTTCCACAGTCTCTGTAGGTCATATGAGCTTTGTTGATGCTGATTTAGAGGCCCTTGTTTCCTTGGTGAACCCCAACCCCACTGGCTCTTATACTCTTTCTTCCTCCTCGTTCCCAGGGTTTCCTGGTCTCTGACAGGAGGGATTTAATGGAGACATTTCAAATAGGGCTAAGTGTTCCAAGTTCTCTCACTCTCTGCACAATGTCTGGCTGTGGGTGTGTATTTGTTCCCGTTTGAGGCAGGAAAAAGCTTCTCTGGTGATGGCTGAGCAAGGCACTGATCTATGAGTAAAGCAGAATGTCATTAGGACTCATTTTATTGCTGAGCTCTCTTAGTAGAACAGTAGTGTTTGGTTTTACCTTCGGTCCTTGGGTTATCCAGTCTCAGGTATTAGTCACCCCAACAGTGTTGGATGTGGGTTCTGTGGTGGTTTGAGTAACAGTGACCCCCCCCCCATAGGCTCATATATTTGAATGCCTGGTGCTGCTTGATAGGCATTAGGAAGCAGGGCATTGTTGGAGTGGTGTGGTCATGTTGGAGAAAGTGTGCCACTGAATAGGAGCACAAGGAAGTATAATGGAGCCAAGTCGGGGCTCAGGGAAATAACATGTTTAAAGAAAAGCCTAAAGTTACATGGAATAAAGGGAGTGGTAACCTCAGGGTAAAACTCCACCCAACTAAACTTCCAATTTGTGAAAAAGAATTAAAGGATGACTTTAGGGCTGGGTATGGTGGCACACAACTTTAATCCCAGCATTGGAGAGGCAGAGGCAGTAAGAGTTCTCTGAGTTCGAGTCCAGCCTGTTCTAAAGATCGAGTTCCAGGACAGCCAAGCTTAGTGAAGAAAATTAAAACACAGAAAGTTGATGCAGACATAATTGAAGAAGGGGGCATCTTCCAGCCCCAGCAAACAGCAGAACTTGACAACTTTGGCCACATACACAGCTTGTTGAATGCCAGCTCTCCAATAAGAACACTCATGAGGAGGGCTACACAGTTGTCAGGAAGATGACAGGGGGACAAAATGGAACAGAGTGCGTTTTGGTTGACTGGTTACAAACTATAACTATAAATTCAAGTTTATATAACCAGAAGAATTCATCACTATTAATATGCATTGTCTCTAAATTAAAGATTCCAGAGACAACCCAGATGATTTACTAATATAACTATAAGCAATGAGATTACAATAGAACGAATGAACACAAGTATATGACGATCAGTCTTGTCACCTAATATAAACAAATAGTAAATGGGATAGCTAATCCCAGTCATGAAGCCATCTGACATTTGGACAGCACTTTAGGACAAGTAGTTCATTTTCTCCCATAAGCACAGACCCTGTCACATCCATTTGTTTCTTCAATACATTTTGTCATGAGACTCATGCATCTATCTGTGTGTCTGTGTGTTTGTGTGCCTGTGTGTATGTTTGTGTGCCTGTGTGTGTGTGTGTGTATATGTGTGTGTGTGTACATGGATGGTTGTACATATGTGTGCTTATGCATATGGAGGCCAGAGTACAGCCTTGGGTGTCATTTTCCAGGTATTATCCATCCAGTTTGTTTTTGCAACAGTGTCTCTCACTTGTACTAGACATCAACAGATAGTTTAGTTTTTCCAACTAGGTATCCCCAAGGATTTACCTGTCCCTTTTCATCCCATCCTCCACCCCAGCATGGGGATCCTAAGTACATGCCTGCCACCATGCCTACTTTTTCACGTTGAATGTAGAGACTGGGCTCGTGCAAGCACTTTGCTGAGCCTTCTCCATGGCCCCAAGAAAAGAGTTTCAGTCAGTTCTTAAATTCCTATCTCTGTTGCGTGTTGGGGGGAACATCGGGAGAGCATAATGGTTTACAGGAAAACAGACAGAGAGCATGTGTTTCGCCGCTAGATGAGGAATCTGTTCTTGTGTAATTATCATGTAAATAAAATACGACTGTGTTGAAAGAGCACAACACAAGAAGCCAGCATGAGGCGCCCTGCAGTGAAATCGGGAACTCTGGCCAAGAAAAGATAGAAAAGACAGAAACCAAAGAGGCTTGTTTCTAAATGCAAACCACATAAGCGAGTCAGCCCCTGGATGTCCCCCTCCTTGCTTCATTCTGACGTCTTCCCCTTTGTGTCACTCTTTCAGCTGGACTGACGTTGTATGTCCTCACTGTTGCCACTTCTCATCTGTGTCCATGTTTGGACCATGAAAGCCTCCTGCCCCTGCCCACAAACCTGGGCACAGCTGTCCCTTCTCAGAAGTTACCTTACCCACGGGACTATCTCCGCGGCATGTTTTAACCCTTGATAGACCTTAGAACTACCTGCATTCTTGTTAGACATATATAACTTCACATTGTTCTGTTTGGACTCAGACATGTTAGCAACACACAAACCCCTTCCTGCTTTCCTTGTTCTGGTATGTGTTTTTTTGGTATAGGAAGCTCTCCTGTGAATTTAATCCAAAACATTCATTTGATAATTAAAATATTCATTCCCCAGTCATCACAACTTCCAAATCATGTCAACGAGAATTTGCCTGTTGTGTGCTCTCCACAATAAGCCTTTCTTAGACTGAACAGCACCCATGTAAACTGGAGCTAAGTCAGAGTCCCTGACATTTCCAAGCTTAGATGTTTCTACCTGGCCCTGGGCTTCCTCTGATTCGTCAACTATGGGAGCTGGAAGGAAGTTCATAACAAAGAAAACGTTCTTTGTTGACTAACAGTATTGCGGGTATTGTTTACCAGGTGATTAAAGCAAACACTCTTTCACAGGCCAATTGTGGGTATGGAAAAGCCTCCTTCACAGAAACTGCTTATTTCCCAAGGCTTGTACTAAGCGGGGCTTCATCCTATGCAATCATCTCTCTTTTTTTCCTCCAGCTTTGGCAATTAGGTGTCTGTCCAGGAAACTCTTAGGCTATATTCCAGTTTGTTTTCTACTCATGGAGTAAAACATAGACAGAAATCAAGGAATAGGCAATAGTACAGAAATTAGACAATTATTAAGCAAGGTATGCTTTTGCTTCAGATAAGAGGCATCTTCTTTCCTGACAATGAAAAAAGGTTTCTGGTATTGAGCCCTTGAAGCCTTCTTCACAGTGGACTGAAGCCTGACCTCTGCTTGCAAAAGCTGGTACTAAGAAGTTTTTACTTCTCAGTAAACAAGGGGTATTTGAGTGAATAGAGTGGCTAATAAAATTAACACACATCGGGAAGAGAAATAATTATATTTCATTTTAAAAACACACATAATGATTGTTTATTGCTATTAAGAAATAAGTTATTAAATGTGAAAATGAATATAGAATAAAAGATCCAAACATGTGTGAGTTTATCTACACATATATAATATTCCATGATACATTTGCATGTACATTTAAAGTATGTATGTGTGTGTGCATATGTATGTTAATTGACTAGAAATAAATCTGTACTTCTATTCATTTATAATATCTTTATTTTGGATTTGGGGATGATGATTTTCTTCTTTAACTGTATACAATGTTCAGTTATTAAAAATTTTTATTGTTATGTTCAGAAGACTTAAAAAACACAGAAGAGAGACTCAAAGACAAACTAAAACCTTAAAGCATTCTCAGAATCGTCCATGGGAAAATTATGGGGCACCTACAACTGTCAGAGCTCGTGGATGAAGCCCTCAGTTGACTTGGACAGTCAACTGTGTCTTTGGCAGCTAAGGAGTCCAGCCACACAAAACCACTCAAGATAAAGGTCAGAACCCTCTGTGCAATGTTTTTCTCCTCACATTGTGAGGGATAAGGCCTGGCCTTCCTGTTGATATCAAAGTTTGGATGTCTACCATCTGTGAGGTGCTGTGCTTGACATCCAGTTCCTTAGTGCAGAATTTTTTAAAGATGAGGATTATTTGAAATAGCAATCACATGGCAAGCTTGGCTTTCTGCAGTTTCCCAAAGGCAATGTGCATTTGGAGCCAGGCTTCTTTGGTTTGAATCCTGTCATCACCACGTGCTGGTTTGTAATGTTAGGACACAATAAATCTTTTGGAAACCCACTTTTTGCAACTATAAAACTAGTGAATTAGCGAGTGTGTTCCAAGATCAGTGTGCAGATTAGGTGAAGTAATACATATAAAGTACTTGCCACATAAGAATTCTATTTTTCGTTTGCATGTGAATGTTTAAAAATAGGTTTTTTAAAAATATAAGTAATTATATGTAGCTTGAGCATGCAGGTGATGGTTAGATATTTTTGTCAAGGACACAAACTAGGTCATTTGAGAAGAGGACAGGTTAATTGAGAAATTATCTCCATCTCATTGGCTTTAGGCCATGTTTGTGGGGTATTTTCTTTATTAAGGATTGTTCTGGGGCGGCCCAGTCCACTTTGGGTGGTACTACCTTTGGCAATTGGTCATAGACTGTAGAAGAAAGCTGGCTGAGCAATGCTCCAAGCAGTGTTCCTCCATGGTCTCCGCTTCAGTTCTTGTCTCCAGATTCCTGCCCTGGTTGAGTTCCTTCCCTCGGTGTTGGACTGTGGCACTGTGGTCCAGACATGTAAGCCAAACAAACCCCTTTCTCCCCATTCAAGGTTGTGGTCGGTATTTTAGCAGAGCAACAGGAAGTGATTAGGATGAGTAGAAAGTAGATGGGACCTCGAGAAGAAATGTGCACTAGGAGAAGGGTTCAGTTCAGAGAGAATGATGATTCCCAAAGTGAGATCATAGAAATGAAAGACAAAGAAAGTCGATTTCAAAGGAGACAAGATTATCTGGGTGGAGTTCTGAAATGGTCTCTCTACAAGGGGTTATCTAAGCAGAGAGTTATAAAGGCCGAAAACATGTACTGGTAATATTAGGAAGATTGGAACGAGGAAGACTTGTTTAGGACATACTTGGTTCATCGACTGGCGTTGTTATCATTGTGCTGATTTTGTTCAGGCATCCATATGGTTGAAGTTTCACGTGTGTATTTTCTCTTCATTGCTTAGGAGACACTGTCTAGCAGCATGCATCCTAAGTCTTTGGCTCTTAACATCTCTTCTCCCTTCTGTTAATTTGCCTGAGCCTTAGGTGTGGGGGTTGTTTGGCAGATGTGTCATTTGGGGCTTGGGCACACGAATACCTTTGAATTTTGACCAGTTATCTCTGTCCTTAGCTCCATCTGTTGCAAAGAGAAGCTTGCCATTCCTAGACAAAGAGCCAATGGCTGTGGAAAAGGGTCAATCACTTTCCTTCAGGGCTGTGTAGGTTATCTGAGCCCACGTGATCTGTCCTGGACACAGGTACATTTGTGTATTGCTGAACAAATTCAGGAGGTTGTATACACACTATTTATATAGATATAGATGGACGTGTAACAGTAATAACTAAAGAGGAGATCATGAGTTGTGTAGGGAAGCATGGAGCAATGTGAGGAATTGGGAGGGGGTGAGGGGAGTGAATGATATAGGGTATTCATGTATGAAGTACGTACAAAAATTAAAACGTGCTGAGACAACAAGAAGTGTGGCAGTGAACAGTTAGGAATATTGGAAAAATCTGGTCATCCCTGTAACGATCCTTGGGCCAACAACTTATGGAGGTGGTGTTGCCATTGAGAGTTTGAGTGAAGATGAAATGGCCAGTACCATAAGCATTTCTCAGAGAGCAAATATAGAATGATGTTTTAAAAACCAAAAAAAAAATCTTGGAAATTTGGAACTTTTGATGTTGTTCCTCAGTGTATGAATTTTAAGTAAGCCATGCAACATTTCTAACATCCCGTTTTCTTGATTTTAAAGGTTTGGTATTCCCAACTGATTTCTAAGTGTCTTTCTATTATTATCCTTTTACGATTCTCTTTGAAATTCTTTTGGCTGTGAAGGAAAATAGAATGACGTTTATAGTCTGGTTGCTTCAAAAGTTTCCTCAAGATATTACTTGGACATATAAGGAAGGCAACACTGGAAAAGCCTCGTGGAAGAAATGAAATTTGGATTTTCCCTGGATGAAGTCATAGGCACAGTGAATACATGCTCTTCAGAACAGAGAATTGATATGTTCTCTTTTATTCCAGAAGAGAGCAATGCATTGGGTTAAGAGCAGATGTCTCTTGAGTAGAGATGATTGAACAGGCTTCCTAATTGAAGGCACGAGGCTACAACTATCCCAAAGCCCTTTGCCTCGGAAGTTCTCAGTGTATTTAGACTGAAATGAGACAATAACTACATTGGAAAGAAGGTACTAGAAAAATAGGAGGTGTTGAAACACTAAGGATGGCAATCAATACTCGAGATGTTAAGGTCTTTTTTATTTTGAGAAAGTAAATGCTCTACACAAAGGCAGGGGTATTCTTGGAAGAACCTGACATCTGTGATACATTAAGATGCAACAATGCTCCCATGAGACCCACATGGGAGCACCGGACAGAAATCTCAAGGTCCAAATCAGGAGCAGAAGGAGACGGAGCACGAGCAAAGAACTCAGGACCATGAGGGGTGCACCCACACACTAAGACAATGGGGATGTTCTATTGGGAACTCACCAAGGCCAGCTGGCCTAGGTCTGAAAAAGCATGGGATAAATCCGGACTAGCTGAACATAGCGGACAATGAGGAATACTGAGAATTCAAGAACAATCGCAGTGGGTTTTTGATCCTACTGCACGTACTGGCTTTGTGGGAGCCTAGGCATTTTGGATGCTCACCTTAGGAGACCTGGATAGAGGTGGGCAGTCCTTGGGCTTCCACAGGTCAGGGAACCCTGATTGCTCTTCGAGCAGATGAGGGAGGGGGACTTGATCGAGGGAGGGGAAGGGAAATGGAAAGCGGTTGCGGGGACGAGGCAGAAATCCTTAATAAATAAATAAATTAAAAAAAAAGATGTAACAATGCATTAATTGTTATCCTAAAATAGTTCAATATAATGTTTGTTCACACAGAACATTTGTTCATTATGTTCACATTAGATTTCAGTAGTGAAAATGAAACGAGAGAGACAGGCAATAGTTTCTCATATGCAAAAGCTTCCCATAGCCTTACCATATGCATCTGCATCAACACCCTTGTGTTTATTCTCTGAGTATATAAGGGAGACACTGAAATGATCAAGTCAGAAAGGTCATTTTCTTGCGATAAGAAAAAACACAGCTATGTATGTGTCAGAAATGAATTTTTATACAAATTTGTATATTTACAAGGAAGATACAATTGCATGAAAGGTCTTTTCCGATTTTGGTTATAGCAAAATACTATGTTATTTGATGAAAACACAAAGCAAATTTGAAACTGTAATTCTTTAGCCCTGTTTTATGCTCACGTTTTAAGATACATTGCTTTACTCACAGGAGATAATATGCTACATCAGCAGCAAAAATGCTATAGAAAATAAAGTCAAACAATACAAATTCAGATGACATCAGCTATTTGTCTAAGACATTTTTACAACCACATACCGATGCCAAATCCTTTACACTTGTGTTTAGTATCTCTCTTTTTTTATAGTATGCATTATCTTCGATCAGTAGACTGGTTTGTCCAAGACACACAAAACAGTAGGCACTGTTTTGCTCCCTAAAATATTGTTCTTGTATTCCACCACCCCCAATTTAATAGGTTCATATTATTGTTTGTATACATTTTTCCATTTCTGTCTCATTCAGGTATCTTTTTTAGATTGTTGCCTGGAATCTATATCTTTTTCACCACCACCCCTATGCTTCACCTCAAGAGCAACAGCTCATTTCATATTATCCAAATCCTCCACTCAAGACATTTTATATCCTGAAATCTTTATGACTTTATCTTATCATCCAAATCCTTTTAAATGCTAAAATTATTCTTGTTGATAATAACTGTGTATTTATGTTCTTAGTTTCCTGTTTATATGTGTGCATAAATTAAGTAGGGTTAACTCAAGCTAATTAGTGTTTTTTAATATTTATATTCCATCCTAGTCTTTTACTTAACGCAGCTTTCTACTCCTCCCCGCCTGGTTCATCTATTTTGTCTCAAATTGAATTTTCTTCTTCCTTAGGTTGACTGGTCTTCTGCTCTGTACACATCAATTTTTCTTTTTTTGTCTTGCCACTGATGGACACTAAGACTGACAAGTGTAAACAGTGCTACATGGGAGTGCAAATACGTCTCTAAATTAGTTATTCTCAATCTATGGGTGACAACCCTTTTGGAGAGGTCAAACAGCCCTTCAATAGGGGTTGTGTATGAGGTAGTCTGCATATCAGATATTCATATTATGGTTTGCAATAGTTGCAAAGTTGGTTTTTTTATGAGGTAGCAATGATAATTTTATGGTTTGGGGGTCACTGCAACATGAGGAACTGCATTAAAGGGTCACGGCATTAGGAAGGTTGAGAACCACTGCTCTAACTCATTTCGTTTCCCTGATATTCATGAGTGGAATTGCTAGATCATATTTTAATACTGCACTGTCACATAGCCATAATATGTAGTACTTAATGAACAGTCAAACCATATTCTCCATCGAGACACAAGTTCAACAAACACACTGAAACCTTACACAAAAATCAAGGAACGCCTGAGAAGGAACCACGGAAGAATGGGTGATGGCTTGATGGGATGAGAGTAACGTCTTTCTTTCTTCTTTCTTTCTTTCTTTCTTTCTTTCTTTCTTTCTTTCTATTGATTATGTATACAGCGTTCTCAGTATTTTGTATGCATGTATGCCTGCAGGCCAGAAGAGGGCACTAGATCTCATTACAGATGGTTGTGAGCCACCATGTGGTTGCTGGGAATTGAACTCAGGACCTTTGGAAGAGCAGGCAGTGCTCTTAACCTCTGAGCCATCTCTCCAGCCCGAAAGTAATGTTTTTCTAGGTTAAGAGTAAAATAATACCTGAAATGAAAATCACCCCAGGAAGAACAAGCAGGAGTGTCCTACTACTTCTGAGCCCTGTAAGTTGTCAGTTATGCCTACCTAAGCTGTTTAACATCCATTCATCTCTTAAGTAGCCTCAAATCAATTTGAATAAATGAAACAATCTTGATTCACTGAAGCAGCCATGTTAAAACATCAATGAACCAAATCGGTGTTCTGGATTTAATTAGAACAGGTCCATGGCAGTATTAGTGTACCTAAAAGGAGAGCAACATTTGTGGTTGCTTACAAAGCACCTGAACTTAGAGGAAGATGCAGCAGAGCCAGCAAACAAGAAGTATCAGCCTATTTTTCACATAAGCAATGCTAAATAGAAAAATATGGAAATTCTTTGTGAAAATCCTTATTAATGGTGCCTACATGTAGAGGTGTTGTGTATATATGTGTACAAGTGTGTAGAGGCCAGAAGATAAACTCAAAGCCATTCACTTCATGTACACATGGGTGTAGGTGGAAGTATGTGCATGAGTGTGCATATGCATGCATGTATGTGTGTGTGTGAGAGAGAGTGTGTGTGTCAGAAAGAAGGTGTGTATAGGCCAGAATTCAGCATCAGATACCTTCATCGATTGCTCTCTCCCTTATTTTCTGACATAGGTCTTACCGTGGGACTCTTATATGCCACAGAACTAACTAGCAAGCCAACTCCAAGGATACACCTGTCACCTCCTTCCTAATGCTAAATTCTTAGCTAGCGTTCTCCAGGAAAGTGCTACAACCCTGACCTTTTAGATAGATGCTGGGTAATTCAACCTCAGGTTCTCTCTGCTTGAAGACCAAAAATTTTATCCCCAAGTCATCTGCCTAGTCCCATCTAAAAAAAAAACATTTTTTTTTGAGATAGGGTTTCTCAATGGTCTGCAACTGGCCATTTAGGCAGGACTGGCTAGCCAGTGAGCCCCAAGGATCTGCTTATCTCCGTCTCCTCAAATAAACATCATCAGTCTGCAGTTTATACAGGGGTTCTGGGGTTCAAACCCAGTTACTTGTGCTTGTGAAGCAAGTACTTTGCTGAGTAATGGCCTCAGTCCCCTGAAATTTTTATTAAATTGTGAAATAAAATAATTAATGACAAATGCCCATTACAACAGGTAGAGAAAGAAACGACTGTAAAGCTTAAGTTTATTCTCTGATGCTATCATGTGAAATTTCAGAATAACTCTGGAAAATGCAGAAGTGATGGCCATGCAGTGCCACACTGTGCTGTGATTTCCCATGAGCTTTGGTTTCCTTCTAAGTTGACGCTAAAGCAATTCTGTTGAACACTGGGCTGTTTGTGCAGAGAGGTTAAAAGGGGGTTATAGTTTTTCACAGCTTGTAAAACCACAGTGGAGATAAAACAATCTATTTTGCTAATAGGAAAAAAAAGCGACTTTTCTGTGAAAACACAGAATCATCCATGATAGTATCTTCAATGTTACAGACCAAGGCTGCAACCCTTGTGTGCCATGGTGTCATGGTAAAGGTTCCCGGTCTCTGATGGAAAGTCTACAGATTGATACTTGGTGCTAAATGTGCCTCAGAGGGGGCTAGGGCTGGCACACGGTGTCAGACTGTAGCTAAGCATTGCACGAATGAGTCACCCTTTATAATTATTCTAACATGTTTTCCTTTTAAAACTGGCAATCTTGGTTTCTTTAAAAAAAATTCCTGTAGATAAAATTCTAGTTACACCAGATCACCTATATTATGGTTTCTAATTCTTAGTCAAAGAACTTGTAACAGCAAAATAAACATTTCAAGTTATACTTAGTGTGTTAATAGAGGAACATGAAATGCAATGTTTGTGTATATTCAACACATTTGTCATAATTATTGGAATAAATGTATCAGGGAGCAGGTATAGAGTGTCTAGTAGCAGACCCCAGGATAAGAATATTAAGTGTGTTTTCAAACACCCCGCTGTCATTTTCCTGTGGATTCACAATAATGTTCTTACAGCCCCACTGCTAATAAGAAGTTACACTACTCCAAAATCAAATTCCAGATCTGTTCTAGGGAGCAACAAACTTTACAGGACATGACACTGCATAATATATTCAGGAACACTTACATGAATTCAGCAGTTTAGAACCTGTTGAGTGTGCCTCAGATTATGAATTCAGAATTTGAGTTAGCGTGGTGTGTTTGCATGAGATGTCACGTCATGATTCTTTCACCAGTCATGACTGATTGTAAGGGATGAGTTAATAAGGATGATCTACTAAGCTATGACACAAGGATACATAGTATGGATCAGTTTCTAATTCAACACCACCCAGTCTCTTTATGTATCGATGACCTATGTCTTTAGTACCTATTACATTGTATATTTTAATTTATCATTCTATTTATCATCAAACTACAGCTAAGGCAAAACATTTAAGAGTCATTGTAACTACTTTAAAATTCAAGAGAATCATAGACATACACATCTATATTATTCACATATTATTCTAAAGGTTCTTTAGGTTAAAATTTTATTCCTGATGTAATTGTTGTTGCAAAATTGGAAGAACGGTTGAGGAAATAAGATGCAGAAGGGGTGTTGGATTGGGCCATAATTCTTCAGAATCTTATTAAAGGTATGAATAACTCAAAAAATTAAATTGGTTAAGAAATTTTTATTTGCTCTAGAGCATCTCACAGTGGGAATTTGATAAAGAATAAAATGAAGTAGCATGTACTTATCCCTTCATGTTTCTTGGCAGGACATTTAATGCCCTCTAATAATGAGGTAAAATTTACATTTGAAGTTATTAGCTGCATAAATAGAAAATATAGTTATATATTTTTGGTTACTGAATTAGGCAATACCTATTTGTGTATTATTTTGTATCTTTCTATCTACTAGGAATGAAGAAATAAAACCATGTCTCTTTTAAAACAATGCATGTGATATTTTTTTTTAAAAAACTCCTACGTTCATCTAAGGAAAATGCATATTTTCAGAATAATTTCAGTTCTTAATCTTCAGTTTTGTAAGTTTACTTTCTGAAAGAATTATTATGCTACTTATATATGAACACTGAATTAAAATAAGCCATACATTTCATGTGGTTAATATGAAGCCAAATTAGCAACATTATATAAATAGAACTGTTGCTGAATAGTTCATACTTCAGGAAAGTATTTCTATAAAAATGCCTGCTAAGGTGTTAACATGGTAAATTATATATTATTTATAGATTGGGTTATATACTTAAATTATAAACGTTAAGAAGAACAACTTTTGATGGTTCTTTGTGGAGTATTTTTCTAGTTATGATGCAGTTTATATATAGTTCAGGAAGGAAAGACGCAAGTGCCTAGGCTTACCCTCAACACATAACAAAAATGCAAACTGGTTATTTTTATTGGCCCTAGCCTTGGTTTGCAGTTTCTGAATTTACATGCCCAATTAGATAAGTTTAAAATTATCTGTTAAAATTCTATGACCTGAAGTGATAAAATAATAAAAGTTTCTAACATGTTTAGTGGAAAGTTTAAGCCATTTTCTATATTCATTTCAGTGCTCTACCTCATCATGTGTAATGATATTTTATATGAATTTATATGAATTATTTCACTAAATAGAGGTTTTCAAGAAGTTGGACTGTGTGGTGCCTGCAATTAAAAACTGCTTCGCTATTGCTGGACATGTTGTTCATGTTAGTGACCCCATGGGTCTCCCAAAAGTCAGCCTTTAACATTCCAGAATTTTTACTGTGCATCTGTTGCTGGCGTTTTGCCTCCCACCCACACAGGCTCAGCCTAACGAAATGGAGTTTCTGCTAGTGCAGTAAGTGCATCAAGATGAAGTCATACTATGAGAAGGTTGCAAAGCTGGCTTTGCAGGGAGTTTGTGTGCACATTTGTTAGAGAAAACAGCACATGGGCGTGGAATCTGAAACGTAATTTCTAGATGGTATTTCTTACATATCTTTTCATGTTATGTGTTCCAGATGGGCTTTATACAACTCAACGAGGACTTCATATTCATTGAGCCATTCAATGATACAATGGCCATCCTAGGTCACCCACACCGTTTATACAGGCAAAAAAGGTCCACAGAGGAAAAAGTCAGGGAGAAGCCAGCTCTTCACAACCATCCCTGCGGTGTCATTTCAGGTAATGCATCCTGAAAAGATTTATGCCAATGTGTCCTAGAAAAGGAGTTTTGAAGCATTCTGTCTCCACCTCTCTACTTCCCCTTCTCCCAGTGTGCACTCATCCTCCATACCCTCAATCTCTTGATTTATTTGTTATTAAAATGGAATCTCATTTGCTTAATGGCAATTGGATATGTCCATGGTAGGTGTATTATTTGTGTTTATGTTTATTGTTTGTGAGGTACTGTACTTGAATAGCAAAAGACAGAAATTCAACCACTCTTCAAAGATCAGCATATGACCTCTGCTCTGCCATGCGCAGTCATTCTGGGAAGTCTGTCTTACAGACTGCTTTACACCGCACTGGAGTAGGGATAATTGACAGAGTCCCAGACTTCTGAATGAATAGCGTGTGCTCAGAGCCTTACGCAGTCCACCTCCAGCAGAACTGCACAGATTTTGCTTCTCTGTGATTAGAAGCATCCTCTGTGTTCCTTGAAACTCATCTAAATGCCGTCTTAGAAGATCAGTATCAGAACTAGAAGGGAAGTAAAACCATATACATTTAATTCATTCTCTGCATTAGAATGCAGGCCCTTTTTAGAAGCTCACAAACATTCCAGCCATTGCATTCCCATCATGTTCATTCTGCAAGTTCCCTGGAAGAGTAACGTGGCTCTTTTGCTTGCTTTCCTATGAGCTTTACACAGAAATCTGTTATATTTTCAAGTACAGGAAGAGGGGCGAAGGGGTGCCATCATCAACATTAGAATACAGTCTTCCCCTAAGACAGGTCTTTTAGACATTTAATGCAGCCATCTCAGTGAGTAGTCACTTACTAGAGAAATATTTTGATTAAAATGCGAGAAGGTATGAATTTCAGAAGGATTTTCAATGTGACGGATTTAAAATTAGACTTACAGGCTTGCATTTAAGTGATAATGTAGCTGATGGACAGGATATAAATTCTAACATTGACTGCAGTATTTGAGGCTAGCTTTACGGAAGTGTGACAGCAAGTAGTATTTACAGTGCCCACAGCTCTCAAGGGTGTTCAGTTTAGAGAAAAAATAGGATGTGCCCTGTGTAGGATGTATTTCTTTAATATCAATCATAAATTCTACTTTCTTCTGGGAAAGCTCATCCTATACATGAAAAGATCTTCAATGGTTTGCTGAGACTATGTTGACATCTGATTCAGTGAACCAGAGAAGACCATGTTGTGGAAGACAAGGCCTCTTTCCTATTTTAGGAATTTTAAATTAAAAAAAAAAGGTGAAGAGCCAAACCAAAGAACATTATGGAGGAAGGAAGAACCTGTTTAGTGTCTGAAACTAAAAATGATAGCATTAACTCAGAGATTATCTGTTTAAGACGATGGCTCTTGAGTTATCCTCAAAATCTGAACTGTATAGCTTCTACATCCCGATGAGCTCCGACCTATAACTACCCATGTTAAGGGTACCCATTTTAAGGCTTTGTGGGACATTTTTAACTGTGACAAACACACTAGAGAGTCCTTGTGTTAGTAGGTTAATAAAGCGTAAATGCATGATTCATATTTGGCAAACATTATTCCCAATGTTTCTGATATACATTACATAGTACATATAATATCCATAATGCATTATCTTATTTGGATAAAAGACTTGCCTGTAAGGACAGGAAGCTGTCAGCAATCAGAGGATTTGTTGAGCTTACCTATATCGAGGAGTTCCATGTTTGCTATTTCAAAATTAGCCACATATGAAATGTATTTATTTTATTTCACTCATGAATCTCCTGTTGCTGTTTTCTTTGCACTTTGAGCCTACACGTTAGCACAATAGTATGACTTAGGTTTGCATAATGTTTCAATAGTCTTACAAGATAGAATTTTGAAATTTCTTCCCGCTTGGTCTCTGTAGTACTCCTTTGCATCATGCAGATGTCATAGGTGGCGTATATGTCTTTGCATTGAGCATATGAATTATTTTTTTCACAGACACTTTTCGACTCCTAGTATGACATTTTGTGTGCTTTTTAAAGTTTTTTGAGGATTTCATATATGAGCTCTATATTTACATAATTTCTCCATATTTTCTCCCTTCCAACTCTTCCCCTATCCCTCCTCAACTTCATGGCCTTTTCTGCTTAGTGAAATTAAAAAATTTAAAAAATAAATTAAAAACAACCAGCTAGCTCACAATGTTGTATAGCTAACTGACAAAATTCCTGTTTCTAAAAGGTGAATAGTATATTGTTTTAAAAATGAGTCAATCAAAAATTATATTGTATAATGGTAAGTATGATGAGAATCCCAGTTCATACCATTCCTCAAAGTGTAGAACTGGATGAAAGAAATGCTGTGCACAAGCTAAGACAATGAACTGTGAGGTCAGGGGTCAGGCTGCCTGTTTTCACACCACCAGGTTACACGTTTTAAGTGTGTGAACCTGGGGAACATATCTCTCGAAAGGTCCATTTGCAGCATGCAAATTGGGACAGGATACCTGAACCGTATCGTTCTTCTCAGAATTAAATGTGACTACATGGGAAAATGAAAAAACTTATGCATAGTTTTTTTTTGAGATATTAATGGGGCAAGAACATTTTGGGCATAAGAGACGAAATACAGGAATGTGTAAAGGCTTAAGAAAGAATCGGCCAAGGGGACTGACGCCAAATGTCTGTATCTGATGCTCTCCAGTCCTGGAGAAGTAGCTGTGCACTGGATCATGATGGCACCCACGTGCTCTTCAAGTGACACCGTCATTTTATCTATTTATTTATCTTTAAAGATTTATTTATTTTTATGTGCATTGGTGTTTTGGGCTGCATTGTATGTCTGTGTGAGGTTGCCAGATCCCATGGGACTGGAGTTACAGACAGTTCTGAGCTACCATGTGAGTGCTGGGAATTGAACCTAGGTCCTTTGGAAGAGCAGTCAGCGTTCTTAACTACTGAGCCATCTCCACAGCTTGACATCGTCAATTTATCATTGATTAACATTGGAGAGTAAATTTATTGTCGTGCCTAGACTCTGTAAGAAAAACTGGACATTTACGGGATTGAAAATCAAAGTCTGAGCTGGATAAAGAGATCATTTCTACTCTTAGAGCTTATTTAACCAGGCCACTGTTGAAACAGTGAACATACTTCCTCCAGCACTGCTCTGATGACTGTCAGGGTTGGCAGGTGATAAGAGGGCACATGTCTTGTACTTTTCTGCATATTATCAAGTTCCTTCTCTAATGGGAGTGTGTAGCAACAGCAGCTGTGCTTATGGCAATGTGCATAAGTCCAGACAAGCATCTGAAGATTTTGGAAATGAGGAACGATCTAAGCAAAGTTGTAGAGAGTAACAGCTTCAAAAGAACAAATATATATATAAAAAAAAAAAAAAGTTGCTGCAATGTGAATGGCTTCCACACACAATTGCTAGATTGTAAGAGGGACTCTACCATGGAGTTGAATTATTAAGAAGCATAGAGTGTTCCAGATAGTTTATTTAAGTGCAACATGCAAAAAGAAACAGAGGAAGCTGACAAATTATATGGGATTCTCACTGTCTGGGAAAGCAAATGGTCTACCAGTCCACACAGGGAAGAAGCCCTCTTGGCCCATGCTCAGTCTCCACTTCTTGTTTCAGTCTCTGAGTCTCTTGCAGCTCTGTCTCTGCTGAGTGTCTTCTATATTTATCTACTGGTATAGAGACATTTTCCAGGAAGGCCATGTTTGCATTTTATCTTTATTTCGCTTACTTTATGGGGTTGGTAGAAGTCAAATTGTGAGATCAACTTCAGATGAATTAGTTACAAATTCTGTCTCTACTTCAGCTTCTGTCCTGACCTCCAGATATATACCAGCTCCTACTCATTTTTATTTAAAATGGTGTAGAGAGTCTTAATAAATTATAATAGTTTAATACTATTTTCTTTCCTTGTACTAAAATTTAATCTTAATACTAATTATGTGGGGTTTTTTTGCTGTAATTGAAATTGATTTATTATGAATTCTAGAAAGTTTTTCAAAGCCTTTAATTAAATATCCTTTATGGTAATTATTAATATTTTTAATACAAGGTTGTGAAAAATGCTGTTTTGATGCATTTTATGATTAGGAACCCAGGAGAGAAATTGAGCAAAACAGATAGAAAGCACCAATCAAAGCTGAGTGGCTTCCCTTCATAGTCAGAAATAATGATGTCTCTTTTGAAAAGAGAGTCAAAACCAGAGCCATAGCACACAGCTTGTTAGCACACAGCTTGCTATCGGTGAGGAGCCAGTGGTGAACGAAAAGCATCCCACTGTGGAGAGGAGAGGAATGGTCTTACTTTTCTGGGTTTATTTCAACTGAAAAAGCTTTAAAGGATTACATAAAAGTTTGTTGTCCCAGGAAAAGCTGGAATGCTTGGTTTAACTCAGAGACAATTTGTTAAAAAATGATTTGAGTAATCATCTCTTCACGTTCATCTTCAATGTTCCAAACGCCTAAATTTCCTTACAGGGCTACCTATAGGCCATGAAAGCACATCTTTGCATACACTGGGAATCCTTAAATTTTGGCAGGTTTTATGTGAGGGAAGCACTTTGTCCTCTTGTTCTCTTGGTGATGGATACAGACAACCAAGAGAGCAGCTGCGATGGAGGAGCCAGCTTGTTCTTTTTTCAGCTGCCCAGACCCCCGGGAAAAAATCACACAGAAACCATATTAATTAAGTCACCGCTTGGCCCATTAGTTCTAGCTTCTTATTGGCTAACTCTTACTTCTTAATTTAACCCATCTCCATTAATCTATGCATCACCACGAGGTCGTGGCCTACCAGCAAAGTTTCTGTCTCTGTTGACAGCTCCATGGCTTCTCTCTCACTTCACCTTCCTCCTCCCAGCACTGAGTTTAGTTTTCCCCACCTAGCCCTGCTCTACCTTATCACGGGCTCAAAGACAGTTTCTTTATTAATCAATGATATTCACAACATACAGAAGGGGAATCCCATCGCAGATACATCATAGATAAGGGTGTTCATAATGAGTACTTCACAAGAGGCACTGTCTAAAGGACAGTGAGAAACCCCTGTAATGCTTCCAGGGAGGCTCTAAGCTTCTATAATAAATACTAAGGGTTCAAATTAGATAGCAGTTTGTATCCCCCAACATCTTACAGTTCAGAAATTTTCAGAGAGCCAGGGCAAGAGAGTAAATATTATCTGTGACATCATGCAGTGGCCCCTTACCTCTTCCTATGCCCTACTGCTATGTTATTCCCTGTCAGTTCTAGCCCACTGGGGTAGAACTGAGAGAAAGAAGGACCAGTAATCTTGTTTTAAAGATAATCTAGGAATCACATACACCATTTGTCCTCATGTTCTGCCATTGAACATTTAGCTGGATAGTCACACAGTTGCACATTAGGCGGAACAATGCTTGTGGATTGCTGGGAAGAGAGTGGATGCCTACAGGTGGTCAATTATCTTTGCTACAGCAATATCCCGAAAATCAATGAAAGGGTCACAACCAGCAGAAAGAGACAATGTAGAGAGACGTCCAGAGTGAACGATGCTCCTTGTTTTAGTTATTAGATATTTCTACACACACCTGTCGCTGTAGTGAATGAATGCCTCACAGCACACGATGTTCCTCATTTCCTCTAGTGATGATAAAAATATGAGAACACACGCAACTTTTCGTAACCCAGTTATTAGCTATTGACTCTGGAAAGATAAGTCTTCGGAAAAAAACTTGAAGAAATTTCTCGCAGTTAAGACCTGCTGTAAGGTGGATTTGAGTCTATAACTACAGGTAGAATTTACACCACAGTTGGAAAAACCACACAGTTAATTTTTAAGTGTCTTATACAAGAAAACAATATTGAACATAACTTCTATTCTTGTCCATCCGTTGGGACTTTGTCATTCATTTGTAACACTCTTTTGAGTGCATAAATTCTAATCTTATCAACAAATTCTCTTCCACGTGCCCACTCTTGTTCTTGCCACTTTGCATTGCCTTCTTAGACGTTGCCATGCTCACTTTCAGTAAAGGGCATTTGCTTTTATTTTTGCAATATGTTCATTTATTTAGTCAAGTGACTTTATATGATATTCAGGTGGAGCTTGTTTTATTAAGTAAATATTTAAATTTCTATTATTACAAGAAAGAAGAAAACCAGTAATGATGCAGACAGCTAAAACCAGGGCTGCTGCCAGCTATTGTCTTGGCATCTATTACAGTTTAGATCTCAGGGCTTACTTGAGTGTCTAGAAAGTAATAATAGAGGGAATTTAGGAGGTCAAATAATTCAAGATATAAACGAATCCTGAAACTGTGCAAATGTTAGAGATAATAGATGGTTAGTAAGATAGAGTCATAGAGGCAAGCTGAAACCATGGCACCTACTATGAGTAAGAACTTTTACTATAAATCAGCTAGATAAATAGAAAAGGTGAGAACAACTCTCTTGAACCCACACAAAGTTAGACATCCAATAAATGCCTTCCATTCAACCAAACCTTTTTCTTCCCATTTCTAGAGTGTCCACAATTTGTGGAAAAGAAATTTGGAAAAAAAGTTGATCAACATGGAAAAGACATTCTATGAAGGAAAGAACATCAGTTTAGATTATTGTGAGAGAAGCAATAACTGATTTAGTCATGGCTACAGAGATGATTATATAACCACTGGGATTTATTAAAATTTAGTAAATGATACATGTAAACATCTACATATTTATGTCATGTCAATATACCTCAGTGCAGCTGCTAAATATAAATATCACTGTAGTAGCATATGAACACAGGTGGTTACAGAGTGTTGCGCATGAACAACCACAGAAATGAATACAGGAAACATCTGTGCCACACATACATCCCAGTTGTGTGCACTTTAGGTCAGGTTCAAAGTCCTGCTGTCTAACTCCAGGACTTTCCAGTCTGCAAATGGCCTCAAACTACCTTTTTTTTTTTAAAAAAAAAAAATTGGTTTCTTTTTACAGCATAGCATGAGTTTTGAGATCCATCCATAGATACATATTTTAGCAATATTTTTTCATTTTACTTAGTGTTCTATTGATTCTCATTGAATAAATCCACCAAAATTAGATCTATTATACTGTTGATGGCCTATGTGAACTATTCAGAACAGCGCTGTTCTGAATAAGCACATACTTTATGTACAATTCTGATGAAAGTATTTGAGAAATGACCATTGCATATGCACAATCTCATGTTTGGAGACCAAGCTAATCAGCTTTTCAGTGTGCTCATTCCAAGTTCAACACAAGTATCTTTTGTATTGTTGATTGTGATGTCAATACAATCTTTGGGTGTGTGAAGGAAAACACCAAAATTCAATCAGCCGTTTTTCCTGGCTGTTGCATATGTGACTGTAGTAATAAGGGCAGCGGGGCTGCGTTCCCAGCACCCCGGCTGCCTGCTCGGCTAGCTTATGCCCGAAATAATTACACACAAACTGTATTCATTTAAACACTGCTTGGCCCTTTAGCTCTAGCACTTACAGGCTAATTCTCACATCCCGATCAACCCATCTCTAATAATCTGTGAGAACCGGTCTTACCGGGAAGATTCTAGCCTAGTCCATCCTGGGTCGGAGCTTCACGGCATGCGTCTGCCTGGGAGCGGGGGCATGGCGTCTCTCTCAGGCGTCTGCTCCTGAGAGAAGAGCTGTGGAGTCTGACCTCACTTCCTCTTCCTCCCAGCATTTTGTTCTGTTTACTCCACCCACAGGGCCAAGCAGTTTCTTTATTGCTTAACCAATGAAATCAACAGATTGATATATGACACTCCCACATCATGTGACTGCTTTAAATATCCACCGCATACATGTGGATGTTCAGTTATCCTGCATTCCTATCAACAGTCAATGTTATAGGTCCTTTAATTTTAATCACTGTAGGGACTTTGATTCATTTCCATTTGCTTTTGGGTTTTCATATTGCCAAACTTGGTTGATGCTTATCTTATATATAAATTAGAGATTTAGAGGGTTTTGTTGTTGTTTTTTTTGCTTTTGTTTTTGTGACCAACAAGAGTTCAGTGTTTTCGTTTGCCACTTTAATTGAGGAACATTTGAGGAATTGTCATCACTTGAAGGTCTAACTTTTATACACATGATGGGAGGTGGAGTCAAAGCTTTGTATCTCATTCATGATGATTTAGTAATCAGAGCCACTGTCCGTGATGTGCACAACAATAGTTTTAGGTACTTTTTGCAATCAGACCTTTCTTTTTAATCAGGGTAAAGAAAAAGTCACTTTTTGTTTATTATATTGCATGTCAACTCTTTGTTAGAAATTTTGCTGGTGTGATTTTTAGATGCATAATCCATCAATAACTCTAGGTAAAAATTACATTAAAATTCACTTTAAGGTGGGGAAACCGAGGAGGCCTGGGAGACGAAAGTACCTTAAAATGGCAGAATTGACATCTCCCGAGTACTGTGAGATTCCATCTTGGAGGGCTTCAAATGTGTTGCTTTCTATCATGAACGATCACTATATTATATTCTCTGAGAAATTCATTTCTCTATTCCAGATAAAGGAAGACAAAGGTCTAAAAAACCAGGAGAGAACAGAAGAGAAAAACGGTATTCATACAAATTGCCCCAAGAATACAACATCGAGACTGTAGTGGTTGCAGACCCGGCAATGGTTTCCTACCATGGAGCAGATGCAGCCAGGAGATTCATCCTAACCATCTTAAATATGGTAGGCGAACCTCAACGTGAATTAAAAGGTTTTCAAGAGAGTTCTAAGTAGATTCCAATCTAAAGAAGTCATTTGTTTTGTGGCACTGTGTTTTGACACCAAAGTTTCAAATTCATTAAAATTTGACTCTTCCCTTTCTTTCACTAATTATGAGTAGAAATTCACTAATTCACTAATTATGGTTTGTTGTCTTAAGCACGTCAGATTGATTTGTCTCCAGGGCAACAGCAAGCAGCTCTCCAAACTTTGCTTTGTTTTCAAACCTTTGCTGTTAATTTTGAGATAGCAAAACTCTTCATTTTATTTTTATTTCATTTTTTCCTTTCTCTGCTTCTGCCTTTATTTTCTATCTTTGAAAGACATCGTTGATAGTTGAGCCATATTGTAGTCTTGGTTTATGTGCATGGTTCTAACACAGATGTTGTAAAATAATTACAGGGTGAAATAAAAATGAATTTTGTCAACCCGCTTAACTCAAGAATGTATGCAATTTTAAATAGCAAGTATGATTCCAGTTGGTGAGCAGAACCTAATATGTTGTAGGTAAAATCCAAGCAGGCTGACTTCCAGGAAGCTAAGTATGATTGCCATCTTCTGAGGTGCAGAAGAAAGTTTGTGTCTACTGTGTTGTGTTGACATATTTTGGGAGGTAAACTTTTTTCAAGAAAAAAGATCAGAAATACTAGTGAAGAGTGGTTTTTTTTTTTCAGAAGAGAAAACAGAACTATGGACTGAGTATATTTTAGTGTCCATTGGTCATTGTCCCCTTGTGGACTGTTTGTCTTACTTTAGATCCATCTACCGTTCCTCATCTATATTCTGAGACTCTACTAGCCTTGTTCTCTGCCAGTCTGACAGCCAGACTGTAGTCTCATTCCTGTAGTAAGAGCTAAAGAAACACAACTTTCCTTTGTCAGCCATATGTTTTGTAATACATACTAAATAAATTTTAAGAGAAAAAACATAAAAATAAGAATGATATTTAACATCAAAAATTTGTGTTTCCTACTAGTTTTTAACATAAAGTTTTTGTACTAAGTTGAAATTTTCTCCATGTTTGGCCTTGAACAAAAGTTGTCATGTTTTTCATTTAATTTTAAGAATTTTTTTAATAACAATTTTTATTTGCTTTTAGGTTTTTAACCTTTTCCAACACAAGAGTCTGGGCGTGCAAGTCAGCCTTCGTGTGATAAAGCTTATTCTGCTCCATGAAACACCAGTAAGAGAGTTTTGAGTTTTTATTCAATTAAGTGGGCGTGAAATTGTGCTCAGGAACTTTTAAGTGGAGAGAATTTTAAGGATATTCTTTTATTGACTCAAAATCCAAAAATATCCACTGAATCACTTAAAGTATACATAAAAACTGGCCTTTGGTTTGGGTTAATCCCTCGATTTTATTTGAAAAATGGAATGTTCTTAGTTTCCAAGGATCCCAACAGCAAACTTTAACTTTCCAAAATGTAATTTTAAGTTATTTTAAAAGACAGCTTTCTTCTATTATTTAAACATATGTGTTGAAGGTGTTTTCTTATCTGTTTTGCAACTGAAATGGAGAACAGTCTATGGCATTGTTCTGACTAATTAAAAAATAATTAAAGAAAAACTTTTCATAAATTACAGAATTTAGTCTATTTCCCAAGTCGGAACTATCAGATGTTTAAGTGTTCCATAATGCCTCTTGGTTTCCATGGTAACTTTAGAAAGATTATGTAATTATTACACCTTCACAAATTTCAACTTTTTTGTTTGTTTAATGCTGTGTTTTGTGTGAGATCAGGATAAATTAAGATTAATTGCCTTCCATGTTCTAACTAATGTCAGAGTCTGCAGACTGGGAAGTTTCCTTAGGATCAATAAATTGATTAATTAGGTTTATCTGAGAACAATATGTCTGAAAAATGAAAGCGGCCTCTGTTGCAGGCAGATCTGTATATTGGGCACCACGGGGAGAAAATGCTGGAGAGTTTTTGTAAGTGGCAGCATGAAGAATTTGGCAGGAAGAACGATATACATTTAGAGATGTCGACAAGCTGGGGAGAAGACGTTGCTTCAGTGGATGCAGCAATCCTTATAACAAGGTAACATTTCCAAAGCCACTTAAGTTGTGTTCTTAATTCAGCATCTCTGCTGCTAATCACGTCCATTCCTCAGTACAGCTCTTGTTCCAGGATTTCTTGGCATAATGATTTTAGTCTTCTCCCTTCATTGATCACTGATTTCTCAGAAGTTTAATGTTACATCGATACTCTGTTGACAGAATATCCTTCAGTTATCTTAAAAATCGTACTCACAATTGCTGGTATCAAAGATACAACACCGATGAGAGTATCTTTAAACCTAGAGAATTTTGGTAGAAACTAAATACTATGAGGAGATACTATATGTTGGTCAGCCATCACCATACTAAGTTAACTTCTTAAGTAGATTTTGGTAATTTGTAGTTTTTCTAGGTCCATCTGAGAAGAGATTTTTCTGATGTATCTAATTAACTGCACTGTGTAGTGAATGTATTTAGAATAAATATTTGTGATGCAGGAGTAAGGATACTTGTAGCTTTAAAAACATGGCATTGTGCACAACAATATGTCCTGTGTCTGTTCTCTGTATTAACAATTGTCGGTAATATTGCTTTGCTTCCAAGCAAGAACTAACTTCTAAGCAAGAACTAACAAAACATTCATTACGTGCCAGCAATTTAATCTAAGGTCATCAAATGTATTAAACTTTCATAACATATCAGTGACAACAATATAACATGACTTGTCTGAAAAAAACCTGTGAAACTAATAATATTTTCTTATTAACTATACTCAACAATTCTAGCAATAAACCTTTGTAAAATAAAAACTGTATTCAAGAACATGAGTGGACTTCCACTTGCAGCTGAGTGTAACTGATACTGAACTTGTATGCCAAACTGGCACGAAACGAGAAAATTTAGGTGGCAACAGTTTGAAGCCTTTGGAATATAATCTTTTTTTTTTAATGAGGGTGAATTTTTTTTATTTTTTTTTATTGAGAAAAGGAGAGAAAAAAAAACAAGTTTCCACCTCCTCCCAGCCTCCCATTTCCCTCCCCCTCCTCCCACCCTTCTCCCCCTCCCCCCACTCCTTTCCCCCTCCCTCTCCAGTCCAAAGAGCAGTCAGGGTTTTCTGCCCTGTGGTAAGTCCTAGGTCCTCCCCGCTCCGTCCATATCTAGGAAGGTGAACATCCAAACTGGCTAGGCTCTCACCAAGCCAGCACATTAAGCAGGATCAAAACCCCGTGCCATTGTCCTTTGCGTCTCATCAGCCCTCATTGTTCGCCATGTTCAGAGAGTCCAGTTTTATCCCATGCTTTTTCAGTCACAGTCCAGCTGGCCTTGGTGAGCTCCCAATAGATCAGCTCCACTGTCGAAAAACATATAGTTATCCTCTTGGCTAAGGGAAGTAGACAAAATTACCGGGGAGAAAATTGGAATCTTGGGGTTGGGGTGGGATGTGGGTAAGGGGAGATGGGGAGAGAAAAGTTAGAAGGGAAGGAGGGGGGGCTTGGGAAAACAGGAGGATTGGGATAAAGGAAGGTTGGACAGGGGAGCACGGAACCACAATTCTTAGTTAAGGGAGCCACTGTAGGGTTGGCAAGAGACTTGAACCTAGAGTGGCTCCCAGGAGCCCAAGGCAATGTCCCCAGTTAGTTCCTTGGGCAGCTGAAGATAGGGAGCCTGAAATGACCCTATCCTATATTAATACTGACGAATATCTTGCATATCACCATAGAACCTTCATCTGGTGATGGATGGAGATAGAGACAGAGACCCACACTGGAGCACTGGACTGAGCTCCCAAGGTCCCAATGAGGAGCAGAAGGAGGGAGAACATGAGCAAAGAAGTCGGGACCACGAGGGGTGCACCCACCCACTGAGACAGTGGAGCTGATCTATTGGAATATAATCTTTAAAAGAAGGAAAATGTACTAAGAACCCACAGTTAACCCTGCTCTGTGTTGGAGGACAGTTTCTCAGCTGATAGAACAGTCAGGATCTCAGTCGATCCTCAGGGTACTCCTGAAAATACCAAAGCACAGAACCCTATGCTCTGGATTTCAGATATTTAAAACAGCGCTGATAGTTGGACGAGTCAGTCTACAAGTGTGAGGCCGTTTTGATCCTTTTCAGCACTCTTGGTATTTATCTAAGATACTCAGAAAGGCTGTGTTATCAGCATGACAATCTAAGGGGATCTGTTCTGACCCAGCTCAGTCTTTGCTGGTTAGTAGAGAGTTTTTCCCCATTTACAGGACCTTGAGTATCTTCTCAGGCTTTTGATAGATTCTCCATTAGGGGTGGGAGGATAACGAAAACAAACACAAAAAGAAAACAACCCCTCAATACTTTCTTTTATATGATTTGTCTTTTATATGCACATGTCTTTAAATAAAATGCAGAGTAAATCTTGAAAGCAATTAAAAACCCAAATTTGCTCTTTGAAAATCAGCTGTCTGGAAACAGATTAACATAACTATGAGTGACAAATTCTTAATAAACTCTCCAATGTCATTCAACAGTGAAAAGATAATCTATTCCTTAAGTAATACTTAGATCTACTCTACAAAAAAAAAAAAAAAGAATGACAACATTCCTTAACTACTTACGTAATGTTAATTAGCGTAAGACCCTAGACTTGGGCATGAAAGGTACAAGGGAGGTGCTTGAGTGTAAAGCAGAAGAAAATCTTTCTGAACAGTGGAGGACAATGACTTCCTAAAAACAAGAATAGGAACAAACCGCAAACTACTCGCATTGATTTTCTCCTGTCTCTTGCTGTCACAAAATGCGTGGTGCACCTGGTAGGGTAGTGAGGTGACCTGGAAAGAGTTCTGGGACCGAATATGATCAAAACACACTACTGCCTTTTGTGTTGTACAAATATTTGTTTGTGTGAATGTTGTACAAAACTCTCAAAGAACTAATACAAATTGAAAAAGATATACTGTACTAAGAAACATAAAACCACCCACTTTGGACTTTTTTATAATTGTTTTTATTGAGTTATATATTTTTCTCCACTCCCTTTCCCTTCTTTCCCCTACCCTTCAGCCCTCTCCCATGGTTTCCATGCTCTCAATTTATTCAGGAGATCTTGTTGTTGTTGTTTTTCCCTACTTCCCATGTAGATTAGATCCATATATGTCTCTTGGGGTCCTGTTTGTTGTCTAGGTTCTCTGGGTTGCGAATTGCAGGCTGGTTTTCTTTGCTTTATGTCTAAAAGCCATTTATGCGGGAATACATATGATATTTGTCTTTCTGGGTCTGGGTTACCTCACTCAAAATGATGTTTTCTAGACCCCTTGATTCGCCTTCAAATTTAAAGGTGTC
This sequence comes from Microtus oregoni, assembly GCF_018167655.1. NCBI lineage: Eukaryota > Metazoa > Chordata > Mammalia > Rodentia > Cricetidae > Microtus > Microtus oregoni. Next base: position 1,182,423 of record NW_024544728.1, on the reverse strand, counting down.
ATATTTTTTTTTCTTCTCTGAGTAATCCATTGTGTAAATGTATCACATCTTTATTCATTCTTCAGTCGAGGTGCATTAAAATTGTTTCCAGGTTCTGGCTATGACAAACAATGCTGCTATGAACATAGTTGAGCACATGTCTTTGTGGTATGATTGAGCATCCTTTGGGTATATACCCAAAAGTGATATTGCTGGGTCTTGAGGAAGGTTGTTTCCTAATTTTCTGAGAAATCACCATACTGATTTCCAAAGCAGCGGTACCAGTTTCCACTCCCACCAGTAATGCAGGAGTGTTCCCTTTACCCCACATCCTGTCCAGCATAAGTTGTCATCAGTGTTTTTGATCTTGGCCATCCTTACAGGTGTAAGATGGCATCTCAGAGTTAGAGGACGCTTTCCGTGTCAGCTGGAAAGGCAGCCACATAGTATAGCTCCAGCCTCCAGGTCACTTGTATTTAGTGTCCATGTAAATCTGTTTGAAATTTATTTTGTTTGAAACCTCTACCAGTGTGGCATTCACTCTAACAGCCAGAGGGAACCATGCCGCTCTTTTTCTGTTCATTCAGAGGGAGGACCCTAAAAGTGTTCCAATTTATTTGATTTATTCTTTTTAGAAATTGTTAATGTGGTACTCTTTGAGAAGTTTCCTACAAATATCCTTATCTATGACACTGAGCATGTGTCAATACTTTTACGTTACTAAAGTACTTGTTCTGTCGATGGTATACACACATACGCTCTTCCTGGGGGCTTCCGGGCTGTTTTCTCTCACCCACCTGTGAGGCTAGGCTTGTCCGGAGGATCCGTATCTCTGCTGCTTGTTCTCCACTGCTGAAAACCAGAGCACTAATGAGAAAGATTTAGTCCTAAATGACCTCCAACTCTCCGGTCAGAAACAACTAAATGAGTGTTTGTGTGATCTGAAGGAATGTTTCATTGCTTAAATAGTGTAAAATAATGGTGATCAGACCTTTAATTTGTAAGAAAGCTATGAAAAAAAGAAGACAAGTTGAGCATCAGGGATCCCTTATTCTTACTCATGTTTGTCAGCTCCATTTCAAACCGAGTTTCTATTGAATGTTTCTCTTAGACAGTTGCTAAATGTTGTGGGCTACGTGGACACGTCACCAGGACGAAATTGTAGCTCAGGGATTAATCTTGGTCTCAGCTCCAAGGCATAATGCTCTTATAAGATTGAACCTATCTGAGGTAATATGTTTGTTAAGTTGTTCTGTGTGATAAAATGAAGTAAATAATTTACAGCTGACCTAGTGCTGTGGCCTCATGGCAACAGGAACGCGAGAAAGCTTCTCCCATGCGTCATCGCTAGAATTTCTCAGCATAATTGTCACATTTCTCTCTGATTTATAGTGAGAGCCTAAATCTCTGGCTCTGGAAAACAGCCTTGTTTAAAATTTAATTTTCATAATAATTTTTGCCTACGTTTATTTAAATGATTCCGGTTTATCTGCAATCCTTCTCAAAATTAATTTCAAATGAGTGCCATTGGCAAGAAAGATAGAAAATTTAATAAAACAGAGATGGCAGAAGTATCTTGATTTAATAAAAATCACAGAATCATTTCTGAATGAATCATTTATAGGTATATCCCAGGGCACTGTAAAACTTTACAATGAGGTTTATTCTCTGATGCATCTTCATTCCTGGAAATTAAAGACTATTTTTTTCAATATAAATCAGAACTTAAACAGAATTTATTGGTCTTCTCAGTTTAGACTAAGCATATCATTTCCACAAACTCACATAATGAAATTCTCTGAGGCCGATTTCACAAACACCAAGTCAACATGAGCCAAAATGTGAATTTGAGACTGCTGGAACACAGGTCTAGGCTGCAAAGCAATTCTCTTCTCCACAACACACACACACACACACACACACACACATCTTGAAATTAGTAATATATTACTTTGGTCATCTGCAAAAACATCTCTGACCAATGAAGATTAAGAACCCCAGAGTCATGTGAGGTCAAATGCTGCTGACAGGTTAGTCTTCAGCTGTAATGGTGATGCTTCCAGCGGTTTTGGTAGAAGCACATTTTAGATTCTATATAAAAGTATGCTTTATTATTTCTTTGTTTTACTAAGTGAACAGAAATTGGCTGTTCAAAGTCTCTTGGCGCCCTTCAAAACAAACAGTACATTTATCCTAGCTCTATAATATTGTTTACTTACAGATGAAGACCTTTGATTCACATTATGTAAATCAGATAGCTCTATTGCAGCCTTATGTGCATTGATACGATACACTATATATTTAAGGGAGAAAAGCACACAAACCTGTTCTTCCTACATCTAAGGATACTTTGCGCTCCATGACTGGGGTCCTGGGGTTGACTGTATTTTATGTGGCTCTTAAATTTGCCATAATAACATAACATTTGGTTTTATTTGTTTGGTGTGTTTTATTTTCTGCTTGTTTGATGGCAATAGAATTTTTTAAAAATAGAACTGTCTGTTATTTAATTCATACAAAACCACCTTAGGCTTCCTGCTTATCGATTCTCAGCATTACAGAGGTGCATCATGCTTCCTAGACTCTAGAGGAGCCCGTTTCCTTTACCACCATGGCATTTCGTAGATTCAGATAAAGAACACGTGAGTGTGATATTTCATTTGAGCCTACTGGTTTTTCTCTCTGCAGAAGCACAGGAAAGTATTCCATTACAACATATGTAAATACACCTCAATTTTAACCAATACTCAGCGTGTACAATTTGGTATTATGTCTCCGTGAAAAACTGATTTCTGTAGCTATCTATGTTGCGTGCTTTTTAATTTTCTCATTGATTTATTTACTGTGTATATGGCAGCCACCCTTTCCTAAGACCATTGATCTACAGTTATGTTCATACCCTGAATCCATTTAATTACTTGGACATACTTTTTTTTTCCCTTATCATTTGGAATTGGTTCAAAATGTAGATATTGAATTTGTCTGGGTTGACCACCACACGAAGCAGGTCTGAAGTGGCTAAGAGACGTTCACAGTGTCCATAATCACCAAAGAATCAGGCATGAGGAAAGACACTGAAGGGGGCATGATGGGAATTTCATCTTCTGATGTAGATCATTAAAAGTCATTAGCCACCTGTTAGTCTAGTCTTACCTTTACACACTCTGAAAAGGCTAGATTCATTCTGGAAACCATGTTCTGTTTTTAGTTTTTTCCTTTTGTTTATTTAAGTACCATCACATCTCATCGTGTCATTTACTCATCCTGCTCCCTTCTTTCCCTCCCATGTAGCCCTTTTTAACCCCCTAATTTACAAGGTCTCCTCTTCGTTAACTATTGATATTCAAATACTAATATATATATATATATATATATATATATATATATATATATATATATAAACTTGCTAAGCCTGTCCTGTGTTGCCTTCACACATAGGTTTCTAGGGCTGATGATGTAGCTATACGACATCTCCTCCACCCATGGTTCAGTCAACATCAGGAAAAGGAGATGGAAAGATTGTACGAGCCAAGGGACCAGGGTGTCTGCTGTGAGATTGTATCTGCTAGAAATGATAAACTGCACACATGATGTTCCAATAACGTGGATGCCTAAAGAAAACCAGATCAGTTCCAACAGCAGTTGACAACCCAACACAGATGAGGGACAGCTCTTGTTTAGAAGCATACGCTTAGAATGTTATGAGCAAATATATGAGGAAACAAGACGTTCCCTGTAGAACAATGCTAATGCGGGGGTGGGACAGGAGCATGGCTTTAAGATTTAACTGAAAGCTGTCAAGGAAACACTCAGTTTTATGTAATCCTCTAATTATAGCCCTAGAAATGCATGTTTTAGATGAAAGCAATCTTATTTTGCCTAAAGGACAAGTTTTTCAGTTCTTTTATTTTTGTTTTTGTTTGTTTTCGTTCTTTGTCTGTTAAAGGGGCTGTTACAGCTTGACCTTGGGGAAGTTTAGCTGTAGTTGTAATTTGCACAAGATATCATTTTGTGTCTTCACTGTCTTCTGACTTTGTAGTGTGATGTCCGATGATCTTTTTCTTAATGAAAATCATAGGCATGGGAACTCTCAGAGCAAATATGTAATCGGATTATTTAGTTCATCGATGTTTGCTTTCTGTTTTTTCCTATTTCTTTTTAACATCTAAAAATGAATTTTACTTTGTGACATTAATTCAGTTGGTATAATAGACTTTAAGGCATATTCCTAAGAGCCAACCTTAAGTATCCAGAAAAAACTAACATCCTGTTACTATTCTAAAAGCTTGGAAAATGACAGCATATGAAACAAAACCTTAAAATTTCTCTAAATAAGATACAACATTGCAATATTAGTAGTACAGAAAATACATTGTAATTGGGCAACAGCATATCTTACCTCTATGTATGTCTGTTGCATTTTGCGGATGGGTCAAATCCATGACAGTCAGATAAGACAATCTTTTTTCTGCACAGGTATCCTTAGCAAAAAGTAAATGAAGATGTGATGTTAAATCACACCAAAACTAGGGAAAAGTTTAATGTTCAAGAGGACTTCAGTTTACCTTAGTTGAACTCAAGTGAGTTATTGGAAAGGGGAATCTCACTAAGACACCAAAGGAATTCAAGAAGAGAAATTCTTGATTTATTATGGAGAAATTTATATGATGAGTTGTATGTTTGTATTAACTTGTAACAACAAAATAACTAGTGTATTCCTAAACTTTAGGTATAATTGCATAAATTAATTTCATACTAAGTCCCCTTGTGCCTAGTATTATAAAGATGTTTAGAGTTTGAACTTTCTCATGTCAGTTAAATTCTTTCACATTACTCTTGAATTAAAGTTTGTTATATGTCTGCTTCATAGAATTTTTTTGTTACAAATTTGCCAGGAGAAAAGACAAATCATCTAATGATTGTTTATATTAAAATAATTCATCCCTATCTCATTTTAATCAACCACTATCCATTTTGTTTTCCTCTAAACTTTTAAAAGAAAAATAATTTGCTTCAATACTAATTTTGCAATAATTTATAGTCTTCAATTGAATAAAGATTACTTTGAACAGGTGTTAAAAGTTAAGTATCTCTTCATGCTGTAATGCATACCTGCAATCCTACCTTTCAGGATGTAGAGGCAGGAGAATCATATTGACTGGTCAGACATTCGAGCCAGGCTGGGTTACATGATACTTTGTCACAAAAACAAAACGAAGTGTTTGATTTGATCTGAGTCAATGAGAACTTATTATTGAGACATTAGTGTGGACCTTTAAAGGGTTTAATAAAAGTTTTTGCATGTTATTAAATACAATAAAATAATCCACATGTGAATTTTTTTGCACATTGATATTTGTTCTTCATTTGTTGTTCATTTTTGATACTTAATTTCTAACTGGCAAATTACAGATGAGTGCATTCTGTTTAATTTTGTGATCATACAGTTGGATAAATAGTTAGAAAGTGCCCCATTTTAGGACACTCATAAATTGAATTTAAGATATAAGAAGTATCTCTTATGTGCACAGATTAGCCATAAACAAAAAGGTCTGCCAAGGAGAATGCAGCTTGAGGAGGAAATGCAGAAGCTGCCCAGGGGAGTTGGTTCTTTGACACGCTCCCTTTGAAATACTCTGCACATCTTGTTGCATCACTTTTCTCTTAAGGTCCAGGCAGAGGAAAGCTTTCAAGGCTGTGCAAAGTGGGAAGGGGAAATGAAATAATTACTGATGGCTATAACTTACGGATATATAGACCTTACATGAAAGTATGTGTGGTCAAAGCTCTGCCAACAACCATAGGCTGTCAAGAAGGGAATCCTCTGTATCATCTAGGATTATAGGATAGGAACAAAATGCCACACCCCAACCAGTCACACCATGAATTTGCTTTCAAAATGTAATTACTCAGTAACAATATTTTTTAAACTTCCCAGCAAGGACCCTCTCTCAAAGTATGCCGCAAAATGGAAACTCAGATAAAGAATCAGTGATCAAGTCCATAATTAATTCAAAATTTCAGGAACAGATTATCTTTGATTGTGAGAACCTAATGTAACAATAATGAGTAATACATAAAAAATAAGAATGACAATTAAAAATAAGCATGCTTACATTATTAAGAGCAAAAAGGTCTATTTTTTTAATTAAAAAATAGATGGCAAGCCGGGCGATGGTGGCGCATGCCTTTAATCCCAGCACTCGGGAGGCAGAGGCAGGTGGATCTCTGTGAGTTCGAGACCAGCCTGGTCTACAGAGCTAGTTCTAGGACAGGCTCCAAAGCCACAGAGAAACCCTGTCTCGAAAAAGCAAAAAAAAAAAAAAAAAAAAAATAGATGACAGTGAAATACTTGGAAAGCAGAATACTTGTTTTGAATACTGAAAACAATTTTATAAAATATGGTGTTTACACTTAAATTCTCCATTTGTTAGTTGAGGAGCAGATTAGATATCGATGAGTAGGGCATGAATGAGATGAATGGTAAATTTGAGGACTTCTTCCAGAAGGCTGTACGGAGTGCTTAAGAGTTGGAATATTTAAAAGCTATTGAGTGTTTGCTAAAATAAGAAGAAGGATGTTCCAGGAGAACTGAGTAGAAAGGCTGTCACAGATAATCTTACTCATTTTCCTTTGTTCATGGATCTTAAAAATTGAAAATAACCCAAATATCAAAGAAGATAAATAAAAACAGTATGAGCACCCCAGTACATAGGTCTGACTGAACGTATGACCCAAAGGAAAAGAAAGTCAAAACACCAGAAACCAAATGTATGAAATAAGAGCAAAAAATTATGTTAGATTCTAACCAATACTTATGAATGAGAGAATAAAATGAAATCATGTGTTTTATGCTTCATGATTCAGTAATGGCAACCTAAACTTCTCTCTAAAGCCAGGATAGATGGCACATGGCTTTAATCCCAGTAGTCTAGGGGCAGAAGCAAATGGATCTTCGTGAGTTTGAGGCCAGCAGAGGCTACCTAGTGAGAATACGTTTCAAATTAATGACCACCAAAATTCTATGTGAATAGTCAACTTTCCATTCTGAGTAAATTGAAGATACTGAAAGTGTAGGAGACAAAACCTGCGGACATTTAATGTTATAGGTGTTTACTTTATTATACTTAGAAGGACTAACATGCTGTCTAGTAAAAATAAAAAAGGCAAGCTGTATCTGATAAAAGAAAGTGTTAAGCATACAGACAAATTGCTAAGTAAGCATTGGTGGCTTGAAAAGGGACCTATTTTGAGATGCATAAATGAAGATGCAACTGGGAAAACAACAGAGCTCAAAGAAAGACTTTTGTGTAATCATGGAACAAGAATCTGATTTCCAGAATGTGATAACCAATCCAGCATAGTCACATAGAATACATCACTGTGGAAACAGAGAGAGTGTGGTCCCTAGTGTTCAGAGGTCAGCTATCTTAGTGTATTTGGTGAGGATCAAGGCAGGCCAATTAAATCTGTATCCAATAAATTTATAAGTAATTAGCAGGATGCCTAATAAGGAACAACATCTGAGCTCGATCTCTGACCTCCATATACATACTCATTCACATACATGTTCACCTACATACACACATATATACAGCACACACAAATAGACTAGTCAATATGTAAATGTTTTCAATACAAAAATAAATGAATAGATAGGTGAAAGGTATTATCTAAACCAAGATGGCATTAAAGTATTTTATTAAGAAAAAACAGAATAGTTGAGTATTGGGTACATCTATAAAGCCTACACTTGGTGGCTGAAGTAAAGTTGTCACAAGTTTGAGGTATGCTTAGTCTACATTACAAGCACTACTAGGTTATCCAGAGCTATATAGTAAGATTTTATCTTTAAAAAACAGACATAAAAACAAACAAAAAATTCAAGAAAAAGATAAAAGATATGGAAGATACTGAATTAAAAGCATTTAGTGTCTTTGGTTTCATTTCTCTTTTTAGAAAAAGAGTAAAAATAAATTTGGGCTTTTAACACTTAAGTCTTGTCTGGGCAAAATAATGTCACCCTTAAATGCCCAGGCTCCCATCTCCAGACATTGAATATACTACCATATATGCCTTAAAAGACTTTATAGATGTGATTACATTAAGGATGTTGAGAGCAGAGACTATCCTGAGTTGTCTGTGGGGCCCAATTTAGTCACAGGCCATAAAAGATAGATAGAAACTTTTGTAGAAGACATTACACTGTGGCAGGATGACTGTGGCCTGGAACTCGAATTTCAGAATTTTTGTCTCTAGATTGTAAGCACAAAACTATGTACTGCTTTCAGCTTCTAAATCATGCAACTATTATAGCAGCAATAGAAAATCAGTGTATCCTTTTTAATAATAATTGTTTTAATAAAAAAATGAATGGCCAATTGCTAGGCAGGAGGATAGGCAGGGCCGGCAGGGAGAGAATGAATAGGAGGAGAAATGTAGGCTTGAAAAGAAGAAGGGGAAAATGAGAGAAGAAGGAAGGGAGAACAAGGGAGACACCTGTGGCAAGAAACCAGGCAGATACCAATCAGACATAGAGACATGAGGAAAAGAAGATATACAGAAAGAAGAAGGTAGAAAACCCCGACGCAAAATGAAAATATAAAGAGAAACATGTTAATTTAGGTAAAAGAGCTAGCCAGGTCAAGCATTCAAAATAAATAATAATTCTGTATGTTATGACTTGGAATCTGGCTGGTGGCCCAAAAGAAAGAGCCTGGTACAATAGTAAGTCCAAATATACAAATAATCAATAAGTTGAATGCTATACAAGAATATTATATAGCTAGTTTTACATGTTTAACCGTGTTCTGTTTGCAAGAGACTCAGAAAAATGCAAGTTGAATCTAATACCAAGAAAAACTGTCCTAACAGACACATTAATGATGAGAATATTAGGGAAGGGCCTAGTTTTTTCAACTTAATGTACAGAAGAGTCTCCTGCGAGGAGACCACTTCAGTCAAGGAAATACTTGCATCCTATTGGGCTATAGGCTTGTAAACATGTATGAGTGTGTTGAGGGATCAGCCCGCTGTGGGTGGTGCTGCTATTGAACGGTTGGTCCTTGGAAGAATAAGAAAAGAGCTGAGGATGAACTGGAGGCAATCCAGTAAGCAGCATTCCTTAATGATTCTAGTCTATGCTCCTCCCTGAGGTTCTGCCCTGGCTTTCTTCAGTGATGGACTGTACTTGAGAAGTGTAAGCCAAATGAAGCCTTCCCTCCCCCAAGATGCTTCTGAGCAGTGTTTAATCATAGCAACAGAAAAGCAAACTAGAACAAGAGATAAATGTGATATTTATCCAGAAATAAAACCAATAATTCAAAATAGATAAAATCCATAAAACTGAGAGTTTAACTAGTCAATAAGTTAGCTTTGAAGTGAACAAAGCAAAAATTAATAGACACTCCCATGGTAACATCAAAACCTTATAACTTTAATGGAATTTTAACATTTCTTCCTTACTAATAAATTCAAAATCAATTCTAAGTTGTTTATTTCATTAAGCAATTCTATTTCATGATATGTAATAGGTTAATCTAGTGAACATGTGAAGAAGTCTTTTTGAGAAAATAATGTATTTAAATATACAGTGAAATTTTTGAGGCCATAGATAGTTATTAAACTGTACAGGATTCTGCTGACTCAAACAATGTGTAAATAGATAACTACTATTAATATCAATATTATTGATGAAGTTTCACCAGTCTTGTATGCATCTTTTTGACAGTGACTTTAAAAAAAAAGCCAATTTCCAATATATCTCTACCATACCCTCTGTCTGCCTTACACACACACACACACACACACACACACACACACACACACACACACGGAGAAATGGGGACTTAACTGGGTCAGTAATCTTGAGAGTAAAAGTTATAAGAACTTAAATGCTAAGAAATGGGATATCACTTCTATATTAGGTACAAGAAATATGGCAATAAAGATCCATCAAAAATCTCAATAATTACTATATGTCTGATATTGTTTTAATACCTTATGTGTAATACTCATTTAATTGCATGATAAACCTATTTTTTAAATGATTGTACATTGCAATATTATTTATTCTGCACAATAAATATATAGGGCTGTGCCTCTGTGCTTTAGATGAATGCAAGACTGTTCGGTAATGTTAAGTAGTTAAGGAATGCTCTCGAACATACAGTACTGCAATTCACAGAGCCCATTTACGTAAAATGCTAAATTTTCTCATGCCCTTTTAAAAATGCTTTTCAGTGTCAAAAATGAGTTTTTGACAATCTTGGAAGGAAAACGGTGGATGACTTTAAATTATATTCCTTATCTATAAACTCTCGACCTGGAAATTCCTTTGTCATATGAAAGAGTGTTATAATATTTTCCTATGGTAAATCATTTCCCAACATCATAAACTATTTTGTGTAACAACACAATGAAATTTTTTTCAGAAAAATGCCAAACAAAGCAAGCTTTTTATCTCTGAACTAGTGTCTATTAAATAGGAATATATCTCATGACTAAATAATATATCTTCATTATTAAACTTGCATTGATCATTTTTTCAGATCTATTCCTTAATGTTAATCTGACTTATATTAAATTCGAGGGAATAGACAGTGTAGCTAATGTCACTGTGACGATGAGTCATGATGATTGGCAGCTGTCTGAAAGAATCTATCTTTACTTTGGTTTTCTACTCTCCTTTTTAGGAAAGATTTCTGTGTCCATAAGGATGAGCCATGTGATACTGTAGGTAAGTATTTGTGATAACCATTCATCTGAGGAACATTGGAGTACTTAGATGCTTGTGTTGCTTACATATGATAAATTATTTGAGGGTGTTGACTTTGAAAAGGTATTTTTTGCAATGTAATGTATGTATATATATATATATATATATTTCATTTATATGTTAAATCATAGGTTAACACTTCAGTTACAAATGAAACAATTTAAAGTCATACATAAACTATACACTAGAGATACTTTACATGTATTTTAAGACTATTTTCATTTCTTTTTTGCCTTTTCCAAAAGATACACAAACATATTCAACAACATTTTATTTATGAGTGAATGATTCTCATCTTGCTTCCTCTGCGTCTGGCTGGTGTCTTCATCTGCCTTTCCTCTTCCCAGAGTTCTCCTAGTCTAGTCACCCCACCTATACTTCCTCCCTGGCAACTGAACAATCAGCATTTTATTAAACCAATATGAATGACAAATCTTTACAGTGTACAAGAGCATTATCCCACAGTAATTTACTGTTCTATCCTTTTAACTGTGAGTTATACATATAGGATATGTATAGTATACATATAGGATAGTTATACATATAGGAGATATATATGTATATATACATATATATGTGTGCTGATTCATGCTTATTTCTTTTATACTTTAAAGTCTGTGGCTAGAGGTGTATTATATTCATTGAAAAATGCTTTAGTTTATTATTGACTATTTAAAATTTTAAATTTCTTGCTTTTGGCAAACAGTAAGTATAACCTTTTTCCATGTAAATATTTGGGTTCTCTGTAAATTAGTGGCAAAATTAACTATTCAAAGAAGATAAAATACATTTATCCTAAATTAACATATCTAAATCTAATAACAAATTGAGTAATATTTATACTGGGATTCCTGGCTACTCACTGTAGTGGAAGAGATGATAGTAGGTATTAGAAACCTCCATTCAACTTGAATAGATAATTATGAATAAAGTAGTTTAAAGTCTACAACAAGCATTCAGCATACTTGTATGAGTTTAGCCATTATGAAGTGCTAGTGGGCATTCCATGAAGATGGTCACAGAAATGCAAATGGAATAGGTTCTGAAACATAGAGGTAATCCACCCCTGGCTGTTCATTCGAACACTAGTAGATACTACAGTGAGAGTTTTTGCAAATTCAATTATACTCTTTCACTTTACCTTAAGGTATGGAAATCTACCTAAGCAGCTCTTTAATCAAGTAAGGAGCTTAATTATACCAACATTCCCATACATCAGATAAAAATCCACTATGGTCAACATCCTGATTTTAGCTGTGTGAGATCCTAGACAGAGAATTCTCTCTTCTCAATTTAGCCTGAGGAAAGTTCTTAGCAAAAAGCAACTAAATTCTTTGCCAAAATTCCACATCACAGGACTCTCCTCTAACCCAATGGCTAATATATTTCTCCTTTGAAACCACTTGATGTGGGCCTCCAGAGTCCTCATTCCTCTCAGAATTTCAGTTTTCCAGCCTCTTACTAGAGCAACCGATGAAGCTTTGCCTAAAGCATTCAACTACTTTTCTAGTCCTAAATCCCAAGTCTTCTGTACTCCCCAAAAAACAACACTGTCAGGTTCACAGCAGTGATACACTCTGATAAGAGCTTCTATATAGAGACTTTCTTTTGATGTGATAAACACCCCAATCAAGGCTACTTATATAATAAAGCTTGTTTTGGCTTGTGGTTCCAGGAGGATTAGTGTCCATCACGGTGCCAAAATATAGCAATAAGAGACAGGCATGGAGGCAGGAGTAAAAGTTATAGCACTCATCTTGAACCAAAAGCATGAACCAGAGAAAACAAGAAGTATTTGGTGGTTCTAGTGAAAATGGTTCATACTTTCATCTGTTTGAATATTTTGTCCCCAGCTTCTGGAATTGTTTGGGAAGGATGAAGAGATGTGACCTTGTTGGGAAGGTGTGTCAAAAGACTTGCAGCTTTCTGGCATTCCAGTTCTTTGCTTGCTGTTTGTGAATCAAGATGGAAGCTCTTAGCTGTTCCTGACACCTGGTTTTATCATCAGAGGCTCCAACCCTCTGAAACTATAAGCCCAACTGAGTGCTTTGTTTTATAATTTTTCTTGATCATGCTGTTTATTGCAAGAATAAAAAAGTAACTAAGACAAATGGCATGAGTATTTAAGCTGCCAAAGCTAGCCTCCAGTGCTATACTTCCTCCAATATTCTAAACCCTCTAAATCTCCCCAAACAGTGCCAACAGCTTAGAACCAAGGGCTCAATACAGAAGACTATAGGAGACGTTGTTATTCAATTCTCCAAATGAGTTACTGAAATTGCTCATTTTCACTGTGCTGGGGGTCAATTAATGATTTTAAATCTAATATTATTTTGTTTGTTTGCTTGTTTGTTTTCTGAATTTGATTATTTCTACATTTGGTGCATACCTATTTACCATTTTAGTAATATTCTTGTTTTGAATTTTTCTTTAATAAGAATAAATTATCTGCCCTTAGCTCTTCTAGTTAGTATTATTTTTAAAGTCAATTTAGTTGGATGTCAGAATAGTTTGTTTCTTGGCTTCATTTTCTTAGACTACTTTTTTCCAATGCTTACTGTTAAGGTGCTATCTGTCATTCGGCATGAGGTATATTTCTTAGAGACAGTAAAATGATGGGTCATGCCATGTGTTCATGGATTCGGGAACATCCACTGGAGAATAAGTAACCCCTAGTGACCACTTGCCCCCAAAATAATGATTTTTACTCCAACAGAAGAAATAAACTACCATTAATCTCATATTCTTATTTATACTTTTAGTATGTTTTGAATTGAAATAGAATTGTATTACATTTCTTTAAACCATTCCCATGTTAGACATTTCTGATAGAGTACTGACAGAGTAGTACTGGACAGTCTTTGTCTTAGAGTTTTTACGGTGTCGCAATAAAATTCCATAAACAATGTGGTTTAAAAGCAATAAAAGTCTATTTCTTAGTGTTCTGGAAAGTCCAAGGTCAAGACACCAGTATATTTGATAAAATGTTTTATCATGGCCTTTTCTCTTTCTGTCTCATGAATGGCACCTTCTAGCATATGATTCTCTTGTCTCAACATGCCAGGATTGATGGTGCCACCATGCTTGGCTTCTTTATAGCAGTGGTAGTGATATATCTACAATGTTAGCTTAAATGATGAGCTAAAACATTAAATACTACCACAGTGCTTTACCTATTAACATAAGATTTAAAGAGGTAGTGGAGAAATAGCATGAGACCAATTTCTTAAATGATATTAGCCTTTAATATTTCCTTTTATAAATGACACTAGTGGTGGATTATCGATAAGTAAGTAAGATAGAAATAAACAAACAACTTGTCTTCATCCAAATCATATTCACGAAAGCTTAAAGTTGCTTTTTCATAACTGCCAAATCCTGGAAGCAACTGAAATACTCTTTAGAAAGCAAATGGGTAAGCAATCTGTGGAAAAGAGCATTATAAAAAAATGTCATCCAGCAATGGTAAAGAAGGAGCTGTTGGTCTACATAAGTGTTTGGGAGGACCTAAAAGTGAGCTGAATGTAACAAAGACTCTTAAAAGTGACAGAGGTCATGACTACATGTCTGGGATGATCTTTTGAGGGCAATCATGGTGGCACATACGACAGATCAGATTCTAGGTTTCACTGGAGGAGCAAGCTGACTTTGTCTTCTTTAATTCTTGGCCGATGTTGGGTATTTTCTTAGGTGCTGTCCAGAACATAAGTCACACATTTTTTGTCTATTTTGGCAAGACGTGCTGTGGAGATAAGACTTGGACACATGATTCTAAAGAAGAAGAGTAAAGCTTGCTGTCCTTTATTTACTTCTCAAGACCTTACAGCTCAAAATTGATATTAATTTTTATTTCTACTGGAAACTGTTTAAATGCAGCTTAAACCCCGAATACTGAAACATAATTAAACATCTTTCTCCTCAAAACAAAATCATATTAATTGGAAAAATCTATATTTTCCATGTAGTTATTACAGTTATTCTTAGGAACGTTGAGGATTGGCAACTTTGTGCACAGCATAGGTTACCCAAAGTCATCCATAGAAGTGACATTTGCTAAGTGTCTCTTAGAAGACAGCATCGTCTCTCTGAACTTTTTAAGAATTCACTATGGTAAAATATAGTTAATTATTTTTACAAATAAAGGCAAATGGATGTAATATTTAAAGTTACCATGTTTCTGGCAGGGTCCCATGTGCTTAGAATTCAGCATCTAATCAATTAGAGTTCCTGCTTCCCTGAGCAAGTATTATCAGTGTGAAGACTGTTTTAGAGAGAACAAAACTTACCCAAATCACAGCCTAGCTTGAAATTGGTAGCCAGTTAGATTTTATTTGACACAGGAGCACAAATCATCAATTTTAGACGAGTTATAAAACTGGCTTTATTGGGGTATAATTGGTATCCAAAATCTGCCTCTATTTAAAGCATATAGTTTGATCAGTTTAGAAATGTCAGTTTGTAAAATCTTAATTTTCATTACTTTGCCTACTTTATACTTCAGAACATAGGTTGTGAATGAACTAGTCCATTTGGAATTTTAAAATATTGAACACTTTTGGGGGACCTCATAAAACTAAAATTGTACCTGAATTTACATTTGGAATCACTTATCCAGCAAGGACATATTTTACTTTCCAAATTATAGCAAAACATTATATTAATTCAGGCAGTGGTGATGCACACCTTTATTCCCAGAAGTCCATGAAACTGAGACCAGCCTGATCTACAGAGGGAGTTCCAGAACAGCCAGAACTACGCAGTGAAAAACAAAACAAAACAAACAAAAAACAAAAAAAAACCCAAAAAACAAATCATTGTATTAGGCTTATATTTATAATACTGTAATCTCTAATCTCTTTATATAATAAATAAATATATTTATAATCAGAGATTTAATAATATATGTTTATAATTGTAATTGTTTTAAAATTGTAATAGTATTCAGATTTCTTAAGTCTCTGAACATAATTTTCCTTTACTTAAATAGATGTTGATTATACTGAGAACAAAGTAACTTCTGAAGTAAGATTTATTAAAAATAGGCACTGTGATGGGAGAATAATAAGCAACCCATTTGAAACTTGAGTGTTTCCATACTTATAAAAGACTTCTATCAGTGTTTTGACTAAGAAAGCAGTTTCTATGGTTTTGGTAGCATGGTGTTTGTCCCTGTTCAATACCTTTGGGATATGCTTATGTTATAACGTTATAAACATGTATTAGCCAAAATTCCTGATTTATATGCAATCAGAACACAAATGTTTTCCATCTGTATGCTTAGCATTACTTCACACAGATTAATTCTGACTAATCTTAACCTTTCTGAAAGTCAGGCTGTTCATCTCGAAGGCAGATGAAATCTTTAAAATCAGTTCATTTCTTTTGCTTGCAAGTCAGCTCATGGAGGGTGTGTGATAATTCTGACTAGTTACCCAGTAGGAAATACAGATTTCTAGCCAGCTTTGTGGAGACTCAACAGTAAGTTTCTGAGACGGAATTGCTTGTGTAGTTCACCACACATGGCTTTCCCAGTGGGCCACAACACTGCACTTTCTGGTTCAACAGGAGATGGATTAAGAATTTCACGTTTTCTATTTTGTGCATGGGTTACAAGCGTTAAGTCAGCAAGCATAGACAGTATAATCTGATTCAATTTGAATTTGCAGCATCTGAAAGTTTAATCTTCCAAAAGTCACGTGGCCTGCTCTGATAGTCTCAGGAGGAGTTAGAAGCTCACATGAAAGAGAAAGATGTAGAAGGTAACGGATGAGTACAAAATCGCCTTTCTCATTGCCTTACTGAAGAGGAGGAGGATTCTCCTCAAGACCACAGAAAGAGCTGGCTGGGACTGCATTTTCTGCTGTGGCCTCCTTCCCTTATTTCCCAAGTTCAGGCTATTCCTACGTGCTTACTTGAACCATCCTTTACTTCCTTCTTTCTGCGTAGCAGTACAATTTTGTCAGAAGCAGAAACAGGTGTGTGAGCTGTAAAGCCTAGTGTACCCCTACAGCACTCCAAAACTTGGGGCGTTCAGAATGGTTCAATGAGAACTATGAAGAATAATAACTGACTACTCAGAGTAGAAAACTGGAATGGCCGTTCTGAGGCTAACTGCTACCCCTGGCCCCAAGGAACTGGGTGGGTTAAGCAAGGTGGATGAAGAGGTTGCTGGTCAGAGCTGTCTTCCGCAGCAGGATGAGCAAGAAGGGTGTGCACTGGGGTGAGAGAGAACGAAAATGTGGAAGCTTCATCATGGGAGTAAGAAATTTATGATTTTAGAAATGATCACACATGCCCTCACTGAAATAGCCATTGATACTTGGAAGAAAGGAAAAAAAATAAAGGTTTGACGCTCTGTAGAGACTTACCTTGGAAGATAATATTGCAGACATGAGAATGAGAAGAGGGGCTAAGGAGGAAAACATGCTTGCCACATTTGAGAAATAACCAACCTTAGCCACTGTAGCTGGATAGAAAGAATGAATCATTCTAGGAAATTTCAGCTTTTATGTATCACCCTTTGGCAACAGGGATAAGTAGGTGGCTTTAACCGCTCTTGTCAGAGAAGTCCTCTGTGTTCTGGATACTACCTCTATCTCTGCCGTTCGATCACATTTCGCTACCTGTGTGTGTGTGGCGCAGCATCCTGTTGCAAGGTTCAAAACAGTTCTTTCTAATTCTCTGAGCGTTCCTTCATTTTCATTTTATCCTGTCGGTTTCTGTCACATTGACTCTTAGATGAGACCAGAGTTTCCTAAATGATCTTGACTCGTATTGCTCTGTGGCCTCATCTGAATACTGAAGGGGTAGGTCGTGAGTTCATTCTCCCTTCTCTGCTTTTGCTTGTCTGCATCTTTCCTGAAATTCAAATTATATCTTTCTTTTTCTCCAACTCTTTAAACATTTGCTCCATTTAAACACTGGCTAATGCCACATTCCTAGTTGCCAGGAGTCTCCACTGCAGTCTTGTCACTGGGTAAGCACAACAAGGCGATCCAAGTCCAACTCGTTCCCAGATACGTTTTTGACATGTTCAGTTAACAGCCACAGAATAGACTGTCCTCAAAAACCCCAGAAAGACCAATGCTGGAAGATGGCTGGTGGAGGCGGCAACTGCCTGGCCTCCTCCAGTTCCGGTTGCAGGACAGATCAGGGATGTCCTGTCTAACATAAAGCCTTGATCTTCTCTGCATCTCTGACACAGGAAATGTCGTCATCTAGCCTGCTTGGAATTGAAAGATAAATAAAATGGGGAGGCTTCTTGGGGTGTCTTTTCTTTTTGTTATTCTAGAAACAGGCCCTGTATTCTTTTCCATGTTTTCCTTAGCTTTGGTAAAGGTAGTTCAATGCATGATTGGCCTTTAAGTGTGGTGTGTCCATGGGGAAATGACTTCCAGAGGATCTTGCCCAGCCACCCCTTGGTGCACCTCTTGCACTTACATAATTGCATAATTACCTTTTCTCCTCATGGATTATCTCTGCTCTTTCTTTTACTTTCGACTTGTATGAAGGTTGCATCCATTTCTATGCTATAATTTAAGGTATTGTTTCTTTTTATGCAAGCTGCAAGTTTTTCATCTTTTAAAATAGTTTAGTTCTGGTGTTCTGGAATTTTTTATGTCTGTTCTAAAGAGAAGTTTCCTTAATGAGAGAAGAGAACTATACTAATCTGTGTGTTTAAGGACAAATGTTTCGATTCTTGTTAGGGATTATGCTGGTTTAGTAACGTAATGGTTGCAGGTTCTCGTCCAAGATGGCTAACTTCAGTAGCATTGAGTAGTTGACTGGATTTCCAGTATCCGGCTTGGTTTTTCTCTTGCTGAGTGCATCTTAAGTTGATCTCCCCCACATTTAAGGCTCAGGTAACATTGTGGAAGAGAAGGCAGAAAGATTGCAGGAGCCATATGCTGAGGGAGCTTGATGTGCGTTTGTGTCTCCAGGAATGTCAGAATCTATACACATAAATTCTCACCAGCCTGACTTCCAGAACATGAACTGGGCAAGAATGACACCAATAGGCACTGATGGTATCAGGAACAACAAACAGAGCACAGACCTCAGTTTCCGTAGGACTGCTGACCCGGACATGGTACTTGGCATCAGCCCTGGGCCAGACAGCACCAGAGTCCCAGTCACAGCACAACCCTCCACTCCCAACATGGCCTCAGGATGTGGCTAAGAGGTCATGTGCTTTTTATCATATGTTCAAATGTCTTTTGTTTCATCTTATTTTTATTCTGGGTTTTATGTTTCTGGCCCAGTGGACAATTTCTTTGCTTGGTTTTAATTCTCTATCTTGAGGCCATATTTGGTGATATCTACCCTTTCCTATTGTTTTTCTCCTCCTCACCTACTGGGTGATGCCAGCAGCTGGTTTCCTTCTCATAATGCCTTTTTGGTTTTCCCTCTTTAACGTATCTTTTTTCTCCCTATACTAATATCTTCCATACTTGCACAATCTTAGTGTCCCATTTTAAAATGGGTGTTTTTGTGGCTCACATTCCTAAAAGTATGTTGAACATATTTAAATGGCCTCTCTTGTTCGTTACATATCACGATTTTGACTGCAATAAATCTCTAGAAATATTAGAATACAAGCCATGGGGTAAATAAGTTACTCAAATTTCTCCCAAAACCCTGTGCTAGGAAAGCCAGGATGTCAAATTCAGGTGGTCCAGCCAGTCATAAAAGCAGCAGTTCTGGAGGAGGAACACTTAGTTCTGTTTGTGTTTATCTTTCTGGTCAGATACAAGCTCTGATTTCATTCCGAGTCTTTTGTAAATGAATCCTACATCACTTCAAGAGTTTCCTGTGGTCCTCCTTAGGTATATCTTAGCACAGTTATCTTTGTTCAGAAGAAAGATTCTCCTTCATCCTGGTACATAACTTCGTTCAGATGGGAAACTAGAAAGCTGTTTTTGTTTGCTTTACATTTCAAGGATTCTTTCCATTTACAGTGCTGTAAAATAGGTCTGTATTGCGTCTCTCTTTAATAACAGCTGTGATAAATCCTTCCCCTCCCAACCCGCAGACCTCATTATAATAGGGAACACATGGGCTCTTGAAGAGAAGGCAAAAGTGTGGTCTTTGGAACAAAGTAATACAATTTGTTTAAGTGGTAACAAGTGCTCTCTATAACATTCAAGGAGAAGGCATGCCCTTGATCTGCCAAATTAGGGTCAATGAATTTCAAATTTACCAAGCACTAGTTGGTCTGTCTGACTTTACACATCAGTAGAATAGGAGCAGAAGGCCATTTTCAATTGTTAAACCATAACTGGGTCTATGAGAAGTTGCAATTACTAATCAAATTTATAAAGATGATTACTGTGCTTAAAAGTTTTAAAGTTCTCACTATAAACATATGAATTTGGGAAATTGGAAACAGGGAGAAAATTCACCCATAGTCTTAGCACTTTGTACATCTGCTATTACTGAATTACCACATATTTAGTTATTTTCTTCTTCCTGTAATATGTGGTAGTAATGGATTCAAAATATGTCCACAATCTTACCTCTTTGTAAATATATAGTCATCCCTTGAATATTTTCTATCATTTCCTATGCACATATATTTTATATTATAAATGTCTTCATAGCATATATAATAATATTAATCAGCATATTTTTGTAAGCACACTGTGAGTCAATGATTTGCCATACCCTTGTGATTGTAGACTTCTGTACTCCAGGACTCTCAAAGCAATCATTTTCTGCTCTGCTGTGTTACATGCTGGTGCAGAGGAATATGACAGTGCTGGCTATTTCGCTCCTCTCACTCTTTGACTTTAAACCACAGATTTTCCCACTGTGTTTATCAACTCTTCATTCATAGATGAAGCATGTGTGCTTTACCACAGCACGGTTTGTTTCGCCTTGATTCTCCCCACATTTTCTATGGAGGTTGATTCTCCTTCAAACGTTCCTAAGTTCATTCTGACATCAAATTTCTTTCCTTTTTTTTTTTTAAATTGAGCTCTACATTTTTCTCTGCTTCCCTCTCTGCCTTTCCCCTCCCCTTCAACCCTATCCCAAGGTCCCAATTTACTCAAGAGATCTTGTCTTTTTCGACTTCTCAAGTAGATTAAATCTATGTATGTCTCTCTTAGGGTCCTTATTGTTGTCTAGGTTTTCTGGGATTGTGATTTGTAGGCTGGTTTTCTTTGCTTTGTGTTTAAAAATCACTTATGGGTGAGTACATGTAATAATTGTCTTTCTGGGCCTGGTTTACCTCATTTAAAATGATGTTTTCTAGCTCCATCCATTTGTTGGCAAATTTCAAGATGTCGTTTTTTTTTCTGTTGTGTAGTACTCCATTGTGTAAATGTACTACATTTTCCTTATCCATTCTTCAGTCGAGGGGCATTTAGGTTGTTTTCAGGTTCTGGCTATGACCATAAAAGCTGCTATGAACACAGTTGAGCACATGTCCTTGTGGCACGATTGAGCATCCTTTGGATATATACATAAAAGTGTTATTGCTGGGTCTTGAGGAAGGTTGTTTCCTAATTTTCTGAGAAATAACCACACTGACATCCAAAGGGGTTATGCCAGCTTGCATTCCTACCAGCAATGCAGAAGTCTTCCCTTTAACCCACAACCTCTCCAGCATAAATCGTCATCAGTGTTTTTGATCTTGGCCATTATTACAGGTGTAAGATGGAATCTCAGAGTTGTTTTAATTTGCATTTCTCTGATGTCTAAGGATGTTGAGCATTTCCTTAAGTGTCTTTCAGCCATTTTAGATTTCTCTTTTGAGAATTCTCTGTTTAGGTCTGTACTCCATTTTTTTTATTGGATTATTTCTTCTTTTGATGACCAATTTCTTGAATTCTTTGTATATTTTGGAGATCAGACTTCTGTCTCATGTGGGGTTGGTGAAGATCTTTTCCCAATCTGTAGGCTGTCCTTTTGTCTTGTTGCTAACATCAAATTTCTTATTCAACAAACTCTGCGGAGTTATTTGACTTAAAATGTCAGAGACATTTTAATGCCCTGGCTTTCTGCGTGCGTGCATAGAACCATTAACATTTAAAAAAGCTCTGACAATTTAAATCCCTCAATTCCACTCTCTGGTAACAGTCATAATATTTTATTTTAATTACACGCACTGCCCCTGTACAGGCTTTTAATATGTATCATTGGCTGGTCTGGAATGGATACTTAGACCAGACTGGCCTGCAATTCATAGAGCACCACCTGCCCCTGCTTCCCAAGTGCTGGATTTAAAAGGCACATACCTCTTTGCTTGGCATTGTCTACTTTTGTATGTGTGTATGTGCTGTTGGGGGTGCAGGCTATGAATAGACGAGCAAGTATCTCCAGAGTCCAGAGAGGGTATCTTCTCCATGAGCAGGAGCTACTGCTACCTTCTCAGGTCCTCTGCAAGAGCAGCCAATGCTCTTAACTATTGAGCAATCTCTTACTCTATCCTGTTCTTCATATTATTTTCAGGTTCCTCTGTCTTGTTTCTTTGCTCACACAGAGATTCCTGCACATCTTTCCCTTCTTCCACATGCAGTGTACAGCTGATAAATATGCTCTATTCTTTCTCCACACCTGATCAGCAGAACGCGAGCACAAGCAAAGCCTGTGGGTTTCAGTCACTAGGTGCCTGGCCCCCAGCTGCTCCATTATCAGTATTAGTATTATCCGTATCAGTGCTACTACAGGATATGCTCTCCCACGTCCGCTGAACCCATTTTTGTTCTTCCGCTCATTTATAATAGGTAGCCCTTAGTACTTAATTAACTCACTTGCAAATTTTCTTCAATGGATTTTTTTTCAGCCTTTTATTCCCCTTCAGAGGCACTGCCTCTCTTTCATCCAGGATGCCCGCACCAGACAGTAGTGTCTTCTTTGCCTTCAGTGTGCAAGAATTTCAGAAAGCTTGAAATTATTATATCCCTTGACATAATTAGCTGCGTCTACTAAGGGGAGGGGGAACCCTCCAGCAATAATCACACAACTGGGAACCTAGAGTTATTCCACTTACATATCTCAGTATGACATTTGAAATCTTGGATAGTTCCGTTAAGGGTAGAAAATTACAAAATATAAACGTGGGGCATGGGAAGAAGGCTCAATTAAGTTCTGTCTGTGAATGCATGACGATCTGAGTTCAGATACCATGCTCCCGTGTACAAATCTCGGAGAGGCAGTGCGTGTCTATAACTCTAGGGATGTGGCAATAGATAGATCCCTGGAGCTCGTTAGCTATACTGCTTAGCTGAACCAATGCACCCAAGCGTGGTGAGAGATCCTAATTCAAAAGTGAAGGCAGGAAACAATTGAAAAAGACTTCTGACCTCAGTCCTCTGGCGTTCATATTCAGGTGCACATGCACACGCATGCGTACATACATGCCGCACACAGACAGAAAAATAAGAAATATAAACAGTAACCATCCTAATATTTGAGGAAAATGTTCTATTCTAAGAATACATGACTTGAAATATGAAAATCATTAAAGTGTCCAGATTTTCTCTGTTCTGATGCATGTGATGTATTGATTTTTTTTCAGTTTAAATTTGACATATGATTAATAATGTTGATGTCTTTTAGGTATAGCTTACTTGAATGGAATGTGTAGTGAAAAGAGAAAGTGTATTATTGCTGAAGACAATGGCCTGAACCTTGCGTTTACAATTGCTCATGAAATGGGTCACAAGTAAGTATGAGTCATCACCACCTTGAACATTTAGCCCATAGATGAATAATGTGAGGTATTGGCAATCATGTATGTTTTTGATTATTTCCTTTGGAGTCCACGTTCTTGAAAACGTTGAAGAACTCAGTGCAAGAAGTGGAGGGAATAATTCAGAGCACATTGCGCAACCTGTCACCATTCCTGACACTTTGAACACAGCCCCATTAGACTGCTGCCGTCCTCATCAAGACAGCGTCAGGACGATGCATGGCTGATCTCAGCATATTTCCAAATAAATATTGCGATAGCCATGAAGCTATGAAGTAATGTGTATTTTCAACAAGTACTCAAGAAAATCACACCAGGCACGGGAAAATACTTCAGAGTAGCAGAATCTCCATGAATATCAGCACAGACTAAATGTATTAATCTTCACAGCTTACGCAAGCAATGAAATGAGATACATTATTAACATATAGTTAGCACTAACTCGATCCTGGGCATGGTTTGTCAAATACAAGCACCTTTCAAGGAGTAGTTCATTCACACAGTAGAATGAGTACAACCATAGTTCTTTTTTCTTTTCTATTTTATTGAAAATAATTTTCCCCATGCAACATATACTGATTATGGTTTCCCTTCCCTCAACTCCTATTGAATCCTCTACATCTCCCCCTATCCAAATTCACACCCTTTCTTTCTCTCTCATTAAAAAGCAAACATGCATCTAAATAGTAATAAAATTTAGAAATAATAAGAAAGATAGATCAAATAAAAACAAACAAAATGGTAGAAAACAAACAAAAACAGAAGAAAAAGAGTCGAAGAAAAAATGAAGCACATATAGACACAGAGAGACTCATGTTCATACACGCAAGAATCCCATGAAAACACAACACCAGAAACCATAATAGATACACAAATGAAAACTATAAGTTAAACTTAAAAAAAAAACCTTGATAAAACATCAAGAAACAAAGAACCAACAAAAATGCCATTATGTTTGTTTTGTGTTGACCATTGACTGCTGGGCATAGGGTCTGCACTTGTAATTGTACCAGTGCCATTGATCGCGATCATAATCAGTAAATAGTACTTACACACTTCTAAGTACTCAGAGGAGGAATCTTGTGACTGAATGCTGTTGTGCTTCTGTATTATAGCAAAAAGTCATCAGAAATTTTATTTGCCCCCTCAAAGTTATAAAAGAGGTGTTTATTGGAGAAGGGATTTGATCCCAAGCCATTGAATGCGAGTCATACTCTTCTGGATTTCTACGTTAAATTAGCTATTGTCCTGGCCCTAAGGTTTCCTTCAGTCAATCAGTCATAATACTTTTGTGATTGATATTGGTTCACTTTAAGATGAAAGTTACATAAAAGCTCTTTGTGTGTTTTCAGGAAGTCTATTGTAGTAGATAAGGTGTAGCGTGGGAACAGACAGAATTGTGAATGTAAGTTTTACAGTTTGCCGGTCACATCAGCAATAGAAACTTAGTCGAGTCTTGCCAAAAAAACATAATCTTTAAGAAAACCTTGTTCATCAAGACTTTTATCTTCACTACAGTATCCCATGTTTACAGTTATTATCTATTAACCTTTTTGTAAATTAATGAATTAAAAACTATGGTATAACCAGATGAGTTGTAATAAAACCAGATAGGCCATAAAGCAACGAAAAGGTGTTGTTTGATGGGTAAAACTGGAGATTATTAGATTAAATGACACAAGCCCCATTCAGAAAAGATGATTATCACATTTTTCTTTCATTTATGATTTAAAATAATGTACTGCATGTTTTATGACATGAATTTATAAGAGAACAGGGGTAGGAGATTGGCAGGAAGGAAAGGGTAGAGGGCAAGAGAGGTTGGGGATGGATATTATGGATATTGTCAGGTCACATGATATACTGGAAAGAAACAGTCTTTAAAATCAATTACTATGTACAATGAATATATGCTGAAAATTTTGAAATTATAAAATTTATAAAATTGAAGTATAAATTAAGACTGAAACCTATCATTTCTTAAGATTGTAAGAGCAAAACCTTTATTTGTAATAATAACTAATGGTTGTGGTAGATAAAATTTCAATCCCTAGAAATCTATTGGTTCTCAAATTAAACATTAACTTTTTTATACTTCGTATCCCTTATTCTACTGAAATTAGTAGTGAACACATGTCAGTCTCCCGTCACTGTGTTGTATTACGCAGAATCCTCTACGGCAAATGTGTCACATGTATGCTTTGGCCAATGGAGCACGTTCCTCATTGAGTGAGTTTCAGGCGGATTTTTAGAGGCATGCAATCCTTCTCTCACAGTTTTAGGGTTAGAAGAAACTTTGTATCTTTGCTTTTCTTTCCATCGTTGTATATTTACTACTGTAATTCTGTATCTGCTGATAAAACAGTAGTTATTAACTTGGTAAGAAATTGAATATTTCAAAGAAAAAATGTTCAATGGTATTTTTAGATGGCAGTTTTAAACAAATTCTAGGCAGCAATAGTGTACAGATATTTCTCAGTGTTCACCAGAAATCAAAGGTAGTTCTAATTATGTGTAGCATACTCTATATTTGAAGGACACAGATGTTAAAAGGTCACTAGAAACATGGGCCGGAAGATCCTTTATTTATTGGATAGTCCTTTGTAGAAAATGAAAGCTTAAAATTTGAACTGAACCATAAATAAAGATTTGCATAGGAAAACATTTTACCAGAGAGTAATGACCCATGCTAGGCTAGAATTAACTGTTCCGGGCAAAGATTAAATTGAAGTCAGTTGACAGATGGTTTGAATAATGGTGTAAGAGTAGGTTTTAGCTAGTGTGTCATTAGTTCTCAGAACTTTGAGTAAATAAAGATCATCCAGAAAATGTACTAAAGTGAAGCTTCTTAACCCCTTTCCATCAATGTTGTCTTTCAGTTGGTGTTAGTCCAGGTACTAGCCAACCTCATGTCAATCAACAAGCCCTGACACTCTGATGCAAGTCGTCTGCTCACCACATTTTCAGGACCTCTTCTTGTTGAGAGAAAAATGAAAAGATTTTTACACTGGGGGCTGGGGACTTAATGGTGCAGAGGTGGATAGGATCAGCCCTTGTCATCACTGATGGCAGGAGTGGCAGCAATGGGGGGGAGGCAGGAAGGAGACGTTTAAGAGAAAAACCTCTCAGAACCTGTCCTAAGTAAGCAGGAGTTCTCTAGCCCTAGTGGAGAGTAAACTTAGTGATGGTAGAACTTGGCTTCCATGATATCTTTGCAACCATCTCCTACATGACCCGTGCAAAGTTTGAGCCTATCAAGTGTGTGCAACCTTGGTAGGAAGGCTTGCAGAAGTGTGGGGAAAGTTTAAGGAAACCTCTTATGCCTGTCTTTTTCTTTTTTCTTTCTTTCTTTCTTCTTAATCCCCTGTGTTTTGGGGTTGTTTTTTTTTTTTTTTTTTTTTTTTTGCTTTTGGACTGGAGATACTTGTTTCATGGGTATTTTTGCAAATTAAAGTGAATTAAATAATTAAAAAATAAAATAAACGAATGATTGAAAGCTATCTTTTAGTTCCTCATAACGATTTTCCATGAGGGCACAGCAGTGTAATTACATCAAGTCAAATATATTCATGCATTTTGAATAAAATCAAATGCTATTTTATGGAAACCAGTTGGGCATAGTCATCACTTACTTCTTCTTTTATTATTTTTTGCCATAATATACAGCTTTGAGAGAAGATATTACATCATGAAAAATATTAACAGTCACCAGAAGATCCCCTTTTAAATGGAATGTTTTCATACATGAAAATTGTAATTGCATTATTTCTGCCTTTCTCTCTGCGATTCTTCCTATGGTCTCTTCTCAAGATCATGACCTGTCCTTAACTTATTCTTATGCTGAGTCCATTTGGTGTTTATTACATGTGTATGTGTTAAGCCAGTGCCTTGGAATTGGATGGTCTGGTGGTTCGTCCTTGGAGGAACTTGCTGTCCCCTCAGTAGTCACTGATTTTCTGTAGCTTTTCACCTAGGGATGGGCCTTGCCTTTTTTTCCCCATCTAAATCGCCATTTCAACTGACACTCTTATGAGGATCTTGTTCAGGCAAAGATACTGTCGAAATTTCATGGGTGCAGCTACCTTGTCGAGTCTTGAAGACACTATCTCACAAAATGTCTCCTGGTCCTTGGCTTTTCACATTCTTCCCACCCCTCTTCCATGCTGTTCCCTGAGCCTTAGGTATAGGGTTACATTGTAGATACACCAGTTGAGTCTAAGCACTGTGGAGTCACTTCTCTGCATTTTGATATTGTGTCTGCCTGAGGTAGCCTCCATCTGCTGCAAGTGCTTTTAAGACAAGAGATTAAAGCTTCATTTATATATGTATTTAAGTGTAGATAAAACAGTTAGGAATTTTATTGCTTTAGGAAAAAAAATGGTAGTAGCTGGGTTTCTCTAGGTTTTGTGACCTCTCCTGATAGATGTAGTTGGTTAAGTTTCCAATGCCAGGCATGAGTTTCCTCCCATTTAGTGTGCCTTAAGTACAGTCGCACAACTGTTTGTTGCCCCTAAGATATAAGTGCCACTACCGCACTCTTGGGGATATCTTCCCACGTTGGTCACATTGTGGTTGTCAGTCCTTACAGCTGAGTAAGATTCTTGGTTGCTTTTCTCTCTTGACACCTTGCAATAACACCTTCTGAAACAGAGCAACTTATTGTGAAAGAGACTTCCAGGTCAGTTTCTGCCCGATTCCTTCAAGCATAATGGTGTCTTCTGCAAGAGGGTCTGTCTTCAAGGGAGACAACCAAGTACAGTTGTGGAGTGGAAACTGACCTGAAAGACTATATTGTTTTGGAGTCTCCTCGACTCTCCTGACTAACAACTGGAAGGGAAATTCCCATGCCTTTCACTGTGCTTGCTGTAATCTGTGGTTTTGTGGGAAAGAATTATTACACTATGTGGCTTAACTTCATTTACACACACACGCACACACACACACACAATAGTAATTTAAGGAAGATTAAAAATTTAAAGATAATATATTTCCCTCATTGCGTTTAAAAAGTTCTTTACTACTATTTGTCTCTCCCTCCTCCCTCTGCCTCATGAGTTAGAGAAAAAAAAAACTCTTCTCTTTTAAAATATTACTGTTTACAAACCGAATCCTTTCCAAATTTCTCCTAAAATGGGAGTGAGTGCATGTGTTCCCCAGCTCTTCCAACATCAGAAGGGACCATCTTCAAGATCCAAGCCAGTCTCCAGCTTTCCGCAGGATATCACAAAAACTTCCTGGCAGGGACTTTTAAACAAGTTGAGAAGTTTTATAAGATAAAAATATTTTTTCAGTTGACTTGACAACCATGTACAATGTTAGCGGAGAGTTTATTTGCCCAAGGCTTTTTGTCAAAATGAATTTTAAACGAGATTATTAAAATGTACTTCAGTGGCACAGCCTGCGGAGAGGTGTCAGTAGTAATGCCTTACTGTTTTCCACACGGTGTACACAACATGGTTATAGAACTGTGTATATAGAGAGATGCGAGTCTATTAAAAACAGGGGAGGCATAACAAAACCAAAACAGAACACAAATCATCTGCTAAAATGGAATTTGATCCAGAGAGAGAAGCCCCAGTTTGTGGGGGTTCCGAAGTCGGCTGGGTTGAGCATTGGACGAAGAGGATATGCATCAAAGTTATATGTCCTGCCTTGACCTCAGACTGTCCTCATATGTAAAATAGAAGACATTCTAATGGAAACGTTATGGGGCTAATATGAAGATTAAATGATATCATTGCAAATGACTAATAAGTTGACCGGCACAGATAAAGATTAACAATTGTTTCATTGCATAACTGAAGAATCAGCCCTTAGCTGATGACCCCAGATGTGCTGCAGAATAGCCTTCTCCCAAGTTTTTTTGAGAATCTGTTCTGATGTGAATCATACAGGAAACGTTAATGATCAATAAACAGTATTTCCATCGTCAGCTCTTTCTATGGCTAAAGCTGAGTTCTCATGTGATAGTCAGGCTCCCCGGAGGAGAAATGGTCATCAGAATTAGAAGCTGCCCTCTTCTTCACTGGGAAAATCACGTCACGCCTTTGGAAATGGACAAATTGTTAAGTCTTGGAAGTTAAGTGTCCCAAATGGTTGCATTACTTAAGAAGTTTTATTGTTGCGTTTGTAAAATGCCAACATTTGAGCGTGAGTCAAAAGAGGGCTTCAGCAGGCTGGAAGGATTGATCGTATTCCACACGGTCGGTCAGGGGCTGTTAACTAAGTGAGTGTCTAGTGAGCATGCTATGAACAGAATTCGCCAGGGAGATGAGACAGTGATAGTTCCAGGAACTGCATCAGAACCGAGCCATTAGAGGTGCAGTCAGGCATCCTGAGTATTATGTGAGGTTGTGCCGAGTTTAGAGGTGCTTGTTTTATTTTTTATTTAAAAAGGTTTTCATAAATAGATTTTGATCCTAGTTTCCCCCCTCACATATCTCTCAGATATTCTCCACCTCCCTACACACCCATCTTGTTTAAAGTCAATAGCTAAGCAAAGTAATTCTTGCTCTGGTGATTTTTCTTGGGGAGTCTTAAGCCCACACTTTGAGCAAACACAACACAGCACCTGGATCTCTATATCTTTTGTCAAGGAGACTAAGCAGTAAAATTTCTCTGATTCACTCCCTCAGTGTAAAGTGGCCTCTACACAAACCATTGTCAACAGCCCCATGTAGTCTTCACAACAAGGGGTAGGAAAGTGTCTTTAATGTTCACAGTTATTTTGTTACTAGTTTCCAGTTTGCTCTTTTCTTATAAATGGGGTAAGATAGAGAAAAGTCTTTCTAACCCAAGTATCTTCTCCATCTTTCTCTGTCGAAAGAGCTGTTTTATATACAGCGTCTTAATTTTTCTTATGGTCATCAAACTTTGAAAACATTTTCTCTTCCCATATTTTGCCAATCATGCCATTAATATGTATTGATACAGACCCAATTCAAAGACTTTTATGAAAAATGGAAACATTATTCACTAGTGAGTGATTTTTTTGTTCTTAAAGTAAAAAGTTACATTTGATAGTACATTTTTAAACAAAGTTATCATATCTAAGTAGTGTGCTTTTTATTCTTGCAGAACACAGATGGCATTTATTACTTCCAAGTCAGATGCTCCTTTCAGAAGTTATTGTCATAATAAATTTTATTTAAATATTTAATTTTTATAATTTATATTTTTTAACTTGGTTTTAGAACAAGTCGAATTGTAATCACATGGAACCACTTTGATAATATTTCTAACTTAGTATTTTAAACTATAATGAAACTGTTCTTGGAAATTTTCATTTAAAATATTTTATTTTGTATTTAGAACAAAGAGAGATGAAATAGCATATCACACCATCATGTCATTGTTGGAAACGTGGCGTATATTAAACAAACCTTTCTCTTTTCACCTTTTCAATATTAGCCCTTATTCATGAGTTGTTATATTAAAATTCCGAGTTTGAGAATTTGTCAGACATCATAAGAATTTTGTTCTTATGAAGAAGAGACTCTACTTGAGTTAGAGTGTGAAATCTAGATGTCAGACATTTAGGGATCCTGAAAAGTCCTTGTGCTCAAACTTTGGAAAATAACTGCAATTAAAAAATATATAATACAACTTAGAGGGTATTGAACATTAGTCTTGACAAAATCCTGTGGCAAGATGAGGCAATATACAAACAGATGTGATAGAGGCTAGTAAACATCGTTTAGTGCTCTACGTTTTAAAGAGGAAAACTTCAGTTGAGTTTAATTGAAGATGGTTCTCAAGTATTTATTTGGAGTTAAGTCAAATTTTCATAGTAAGATCTCTACCTAAATCAACAGATTTATGATCCAATAGAAAAGATAATGATGACCCAGCAGTTTTCCAAGAGATATTTTTGTTATTTGATGTGTGTGGAAGAAAATGAAGTCGTGAAGCAGATGAAGAAAACATTCCACGAAGTTAGTAGTTTAGTTTGATTTTGTTTGGCTAAGAAGTAATTCATGTTTTAAAAGAACAAAGTACTTCAGGCAAAGGCAAGAATCCAATGAGGTTGAATGAAATTTTTCTGTTTTTTGATTCATATAAATAATTCAAAATATATGTACATATCAGTTTCTTATATGTACTTCAGCATCCATCTTGAATATATGTTTGGGAAATGGTCTTAATCAAATTATATTATTTATTTTAAACCTGGATGATAGAATTTAAAAAATAATTATAATTTGAAATCCAATCTTGTTTTTGAACTAATTTCTTCTAAACAAATTTTCCCATGTGATATTTTAATTGGAATACCACTGTTGTAATAAAAGCTAAAAAAAACATTTGTTTAATTCGAATCTTTTCTCTTTCAATTATATTCTAAATCAGCATGGGCATCAATCATGACAATGACCACCCGTCATGCGCTGATGGTCTTCATATCATGTCTGGTGAATGGATCAAAGGACAAAATCTTGGTGATGTTTCATGGTCCAGGTGTAGCAAGGAAGATTTGGAAAGATTTCTCAGGTACTAGTGTCACGGATTACTTTTTCCTTGGGATTATTTATTTGTTCCTGCTGACTGCCAACCAGGAAAGGCATTATGACAAAGCGGAAAGTCAACGACACAGGAGAAAGAGAGCATTTGATTCTGCCTGGCTCTTTTCTTAACTCATGGTATGAACTAAAACACATTGCTTAACTTAGCTGTTTTTCATTCTCATATTTCTCAGATTAAATGATGAGCAAGATGATCTGAAAGGGAGAAAATTGCTGTAATCATGGAAATCTGTCACTGACTGTAGTGTCCTCTTCAATGTTAGAAGTAACAGGCTCATTGAGCATCAGGCAACACACCATTAACACATGGAATTCCTTACATGCATAGTTCTCAAACTTGCTAATGCCATGACCCTTTAATACAGTTCCTTAGGTTATGGTGACCCCTGACCCTAAAATTATTTCATTGCTACTTCATAACTGTAATTTTGCTACTGTTATGAATCATAATATAAATATCTGATATTCAAGATATTTGATATGTAACTTCTAGGTTGAGAACCACTGCCTTAATTGAACTTCCCCTTTTCATTTATGGTACTTCTAGGTTGTAAACACTTTTTTTCCAATAAGAACCATTTCTAGCCTCTGTGGTCCATAGGACATCTTAAGTCTTTTACAGCTCTGTCAAAAGTAACAGTTAGCTTCTGTCTAGCCAGAAACAGAAATGAAAAATATTGCTGCTGTACTTGTTTTTGTCTGAGAGTGCTTGTACTTTGTCTATGCCTTTGACAAAGGATCAGGTAAAAAGAAGAGGTTGTATTGAAGCAGTAACAGATGTTTAAGCTTTTCAGAAATCTAAAAGAGGAATCCATAAATACCTATCTTGTCAAATCATCACAAATATGAAATCTATTCGTTTGTCCATATTCTTTAGATAGATGATTTTACTTTACCTATTAGCTACTAGGGGATGGTAAAATATAAGGTTTATTTGGATTTGCTCATATGTGCAGGGGTGTGTGGTCATCCTCTGGGTCATGAGTAACCTGCCAGTGGCTAAGTCCCCAAAGGAAAGTAACTTTTTCTCCCTCAATAACATCAGTTGTCTATAGTTCCACTGCTGGTATGTCTGCTTCTCCCCTGTCCATGGAATTATGATCTCATGTGGGTCTTATACAGGAAACCCTGTAGCTGCGATTTGATGAATGCAACAGCCATATCATGACCAAACTCAACCCTTCACAGCTCTCACCAATTACTCTCCCCTCCTTTTCCATGAAGCTGCCCAAAGCTTGGATCATGTAAAGTCAATAAGGTGGAACACACACATCCACAACCAAGTACACAGAATTACTTAAATCTAGTACTTGGACTTTGTTTCAGCTACTCTGGGGAAAATAGGAGCATTTGGGAAAAGGTAGTTGGTGGATGAATATGAGCAATATACATTGTGTGCAAGTCTAAAACTTTCAAAGAGTAAAATTCTTATTTGAAATACATATTATATATTGCATACCTGTCTCTCTATTCTAAAATTTGTGGAGTAGATTCTGTGCTCTTTGTCATGCCAACTCAGGATGACATTCAGAGTATTAATACCTTTAAAACAGCATCAACAATTTTATCAGTATACCCTACTTAGCTTGTTTTAGAACATGCAAGATATGTATGACTGTCTTTATATGTCAGGACTATAATAAAATTAAATGTCATACCAAAGCTGTATGACAATGTCAATTATAGGCATCTCCTGACTATTAATACTCATTAGAAAATGATTTCTTTAAATCCCCAAATAGGATCGACACCATATGATGCTTTGGACAAGTTGCTCTCAGAGTATGAGCTTATATATCTTATAAATGTATAAAATCATGTGACATCCCAGCAGATTTAAACCAGTGGAACTGACTCCTATGGACAGTCTTTATAATCGAAATACTCTCTTAACTTGAGTAGCATTGTTACTATTAGGATTGCCATAAGTGGTTATAAATAAAGCAATCTCAAATGCAGAATTCTTCCCACACCATTCAATGGCAGGAATACTAAGTAGACATTTAATTTTATTATGAAGCTGTTTCTTCTGACTAGATAATCATAATGCCTTTTTTCATTAAAATGAAATATTTAATGTATCTGCATATTGACAGGTCAAAGGCCAGTAGCTGCTTGCTGCAGACAAGTCCACAGAGCCTCAGCTCTGTGCTGGTTCCTTCAAACCTGCCAGGAATGGCGTACACTGCAGACGAACAGTGTCAAATCCTCTTCGGTCCTTTGGCTTCATTTTGTCAAGAGATGCAGGTAAGAGGCATGGGCGATTATCTTCCATCGCTCACATGCATTGTTTAGAAACACGCACAGGTGGAGGAGATGACCTTCATTAAATATATGTTGCTCCAAATCATGGCACTCCTCAAAAGAAATCCCTGAGAAAAAAAATAGTGCATTTGGGTAATCCCAACCAAGTCTGCACTTAGCTGAAGGCCACAGGACCCTTGCCTGCCTTCCTGCCCTGTTTCTGACCCACCCCTTTTCAAGTAGCGACTATGGACTTGTCCTACTCACACTGAAACTCCTGTGTTCTTTGCACTTTGAAAGTAAAAGCACTCAGGCATGGGCAGTTAATAAGAGTTGATAAAGAAGAGGGGCTAAGTCAGAGGAAAGAAAGACTAAGCACTCACTACATCAAAAAGTATACCGAAATCAGGCAACTAATTATGTTCTGCCAGAATAATGCTTCTGTTTTAATTTTTAAGCTTTTTTATTGTCAACTGGGTAAAATGCAGCAGAACAATGTATGGATATGTAGTTGTGGTAGAAGAGTCATCTGTCCTTAAACATAAAGGGTTAAACGTTATTTCTTAGAAAACATCATTTTGGGAGAGAGTCTTTAAACTGAACCGTCACTGTCCCCAGTAAAACCTTCTTCTATTTCTGCACCTTCTGTTTGCTTTGTTTACATTGCTATTGCTATTCATCACAAACTCACTTGGATTGCTACAGATGTTATTTTATCTTTGAATATTTAATTACTCAAGAGATTTTTTTAAAAAAATGATTTTTTTCTTAGTATTATAATAGCGACCTATTCTAAATTAAACATTGCTCAAATAAATTGTGTGAATTTTTAAGTATCCAGAAATGTTCCTCTTTTCCTTTCAAATTGTGTATACATACAAAAAAAAAGAAAAAGAAAAAGAAAAGAAAAAAAGAAGAAAAACTACTTAACCTATTACATTTTTAGCCTTCACGGTGAGATCTCTTCTTGTTGAAAGGTCTGATCTGACCCGGGTCTAGGCTTCAGATCACATGATTTTAATAAGGAATCAGAGTACTGGCATCATCTTCAGTATTCTGTGCTTCTTGAAGCCAACCACAGACAGCATCTATGTGAATGACCCTGGGAGCAGCACAGTGCAGCTTTATTGTCAAAGAGAGTTGGCTGGTACCCAGTGGTTTGCCAAACTCAGCTCTAGGGTTGAAAATATAAGCACTTAATCTACCTAGATTAAATGTGGCACGTTTCTTCTTGGGTGATAGAAACATGCAGTATGCAGTCACTTGTGTGCATCCTGATTTGTGCTGTCGTCATCACATATGCTAATCTGTGCGCATTGTAAACCACAAAACAGTGTTGTCAATTCTCCTCAAACATCTGTGTGCCGTTTAAACAATGATTAAACTGTACTCTTTTTTGTTGTTGTTGCCCTACTTGCTGTTCTGCATTACGTATAAAGAGAATCTCTACCCTTTGGTTTCCCTTCTCAGGTAGATTTCTTTATTTGGATTTTGCTCATGGTATATTTTCCTTCATGTGAAAATGCCTTTTTACACCGAATTATTTTTCACCATAAATAACACTCGGCTGGCATTCGCTCTCTCACCTTTTCTGTGGTGTTTCCTTGTCTTTTGTGCCTGTGCTTCCTGCATATTCAAGTATTTCGTGAAATTTGGTAAGAGGTGTTTATTCATCATTCCACTGAAAACATCTCTGTCCCTCCACTTCCGTCTTGTCCCCTCCTGATGACCCATTAGACTTGTAAGGCCAAGTAGGAGGGCCTCACATGTTTCCTAAGCATTTTTATGCTTTTTAATATTCTCATTCATTCATTCACATTCAACAATCCCACTTCACTTATTTTCAGGTTTTCTGAATATTCTCCATATAATCTGTTTTGTGCTTACCCCTATCACATTCTTATTTACTTCCCATTTTTTTTCAATTGAAAGTGGGTTTTCATTGAGTCCACTTTTGTCTGCACCTATATAGCCTGTCATACACATTTCTTTTACCTCACTGAGTATATTATAATTCCCGTTTAAA
Organism: Microtus oregoni; assembly: GCF_018167655.1. NCBI lineage: Eukaryota > Metazoa > Chordata > Mammalia > Rodentia > Cricetidae > Microtus > Microtus oregoni. The sequence continues at coordinate 1,146,178 of NW_024544728.1, read as the reverse complement.
GTGTGAAAACTGCACACTGAGCTCAATCCCCAGCACCCACTCATGGAAGGAGAGAACCAACTCCCACATGCATTCAGGTGCCCCACTCCATACAAAAAAATGAATGTTTTAAATAGATGAAAATAAATTGTAAAAAGAATGTTAATATTCATGCTTTATGTGAATAAAACACAGACATTTAAGCAATTTCTGGGCCTGACTGCGTTATTCAATTCTCTAATTTTAATACAGAAAAAAACCTTGATCATTGTGCAGTAGGATTTTGACTGATTGCTCTATTCAGCCTGCATTTAAATATAAAATTAAATATAACAACTGCCAATATTACTTGTTTTTAAAATTCCAGTTTAGTGTTGGCATCCACCAAATGAAGCATTTAGAAGTGTGATCACTCACCCTTTTCTATAGAGTTTGTATGAGCTGAGAGTCCAGGCTCTTAAAATGATATGCTTGGGTATGAGATCTGTTCTTCATAAGAAGGCAATAAATTTTAACTCTTTTGGTCTTAGTATACTAACATACTGTATGACTGAAGAGTTTTTTTCTAAACACTATTCCACACATGGGCTATATTTACAACAATATGTTGAGCTACTAAGATTATGTTTTAGGGGAAATCCATTTAAAAACATGGAGTTACATGACAAAAGGTGGATTATTACTTAGATATATATGACTTCATATCAATTATTTTGACAAAAATCTGAGAACATTTTAATCAAACCATTTGTGATAAGAAAAAAAATTTATGATAGTTATACATGGACAGTCAGCTTCTCTTACCCCTTAATATATAACACAGTGTGTCTGTGTATGCCTATCAAAAGTTTATTTCAAATGAATACCCAAAGTCATATTTTGTGTTTGAAATGAAATTTTTTCACTTCAAAGATAAAACAATTAATATTGCTGAGTTGTGTAATATTGCAAGGAGGGGCCACTTGTTGGTTCCCAGCTTCCCAGCCCTGAAACAATCACACAGAAATCGTATTAATTAAATCACTGTTTGGCCCATTAGCTCTAGCTTCTTATTGGTTAAGTCTTACATATTAACTTAACTCATTTCTATTAATCTGTGTATTGCCACATGATACACAGCTAAAAGTTCTGACATCTGTCTCCGGCGGGGCTACATGGTGTCTCTCTGACTCTGCCCTTCTTTCTCCCAGCATTCAGTTTAGTTCCGCCCTCCTCCCCCCAGCTCTTTCTGCCTTGCTCTGCTATGGGCTCAAAGCAGTTCTTTATTCACCAACGGTATTCACAGCATACAAAAGGGAATCCCACATCAGCGTATTTGTGTTTAGATGTTCTACGAAATCTGTTGGAGGTATTAAATTTCTTCTAACTGAAAACATAAGAGATCCCCAACCCAGTTAAAAATATGAATTGTTACTGTGGAACCTAAAGAATGCTTTGTTCTGATCTTGTGCCCTACCATACTCCGTAGAAAAGGCTAGGTAAGACACGGCCCTAGCCTTACACCTCCGACACATTCCACCTTTAAGGGTTAGAATATTCAATACCTTTTCTTCACTGGCTTTGGAGCAGTCGCCTTGAAGTGAACTGGCATTTTTCAGAAGGCTGAGACTACAGGCTACTTAACACAGACCTCTAGACCTGCAGAATGCCATGTATCGAGGAGATCCCCTCTTCATGATTTATTTCACCTGGTTGTGCTTATCTTGAAAAGCTGCCAAGTGTGCTGTTTATCTTCACAGTGTCTCCTGTGGGAACTGATTGGAGCACCTGCTGCTCGGAAGAGCTAACTGCTCACAGTCTAAGGCCAACAGTCAGACCACCAACAGTGCTCAGCTCTGAAATGATAGTGTAGAAGATTTGTTCTTTCGCTGACTGGTTAACCTAAGCAATTTCTTCAAAACATAAATGAACTTTATTGAGTAGCAGTTAAGCTGTCGTTGGTGGGAATTCAGCATTTGACTCTAGTTACAGAAAGCGTCTTAAGAAATAAAATGAGAAAGGTAAAATATTTAGGAACTAAAATTATAAAGCCTGAGATATTTTCACTTATGTATACATGATTTACAGAAAGCGTTTTGGAGTTTTCAAGAACCTAAACATTACAAAGCAGCATGATTATTCAGTCTTTAAAATAATTCCTAGATGAATTTGTGAGAACTTTATCCCTGTACAAAATAAAGTATGATATACATACACAAAATATTTTGAAGTGAGGATTTTTTTACACAAGAAAAAATGAATAAATTATATCTATCTTTTAGTGGACTAGATATTTAGGAAATTACAAAGAGTTTGTAAGTCTGAATTTTAAACATAACAAAATAATATTATAGGAGTTCTGGATAATATGCATTAGAATCATAAAAAATTTATTTGAAAGATTAGCTTAAATATGTCTGCCAGTGTGATTAGTGGTTCCAATTCTATGTTAACCTTAATCTTGTGACATCTGTTTTATTCACAACCTTTTAAAGAGACCCTGGCAAGAACTTTTTACTTATCAGCTTTTTAGTTGTTGGCTAGTGGAGTCCTTTTGTTTACTTACATGGTACCCTTTGTTTTTCCCCATCTCCTCTGGGAAAAAAAAGATACTCTTGGGCATTACATGCACACAGGTAGCATACAGTACCAATTCCCTACCTCATCTGTTTCTTTCCTCTTGTTTCTCACCAGTCCTTTCCATTCATATGCTTCAAGTTGAATTGTGAAGACTTTTTCTAAGTTTGTAAAGAATTGGATTGGCATATAGATTGAAATTGCTTTGAATTTGTAGCTTGCTTGTTAAGATAGTCATTTTCACAGTGTTAAGGTTATCAATTTGTGAACAAAGAGAGGTGTAGTGGGAGGATGCTTCTTGTTTCCCGGCCGCCTGGCTAGCATTCATTTGAAATAATCACAGAGAAACTGTATTAATTAAATCACAGCTTAGTCTATTAGCTCTAGCTTCTTATTGGCTAACTCTTACATATTAATTTAACCCATTTCTATTAATCTGTGTATTTCCATGTGGCAGTGGCTTACCTGCAAAGTTTTGGCATGTCTGACTCTGGCAGCGGCTCCATGACTTCTCTCTAACTTGGCCTTCCTCCTCCCATGCTATAGGTCAAGTCAGTTTCTTTATTCATTAAACAGCGAAAACAACACAGAGACAGAAGGGCCTCTCACACCAGAGAGGTATTTCCATGTTATTGGCATTAGTATTAGAGACATTCATATTGGTAATAGGAATGTAGAAGATGGCAAGGGGAGAAAGTGAGTTAACAGTTCAAGTTCACAGCACCAAAGGGAAGGTCTGTGTGTTATTGGGGAGAACAGCCAATGTACTTTTCATGAACTGATAATTAGCCCCTCAACACAGAAGGGCTTAAATATGTAAAACAAAATCAAACTGAACAGTAGGATAATGGGGAGAAGAGATTTGCATCGGGGCTGCAGCTAGAAGGACTGACCTCAGGGAGAGGTATTGAAATCCTGCTGCATAGAAGAATATAGATGAGATGAATGTCCGTAGATAAGGCTAGTCCCAAAAGTTTGGTCGTGGGAAGATAAGAGGTAATCTTTCTTCTTCAACTACTGCAGTCTTTGAAAGTTTTCATTAACTTCCCCTGATAATCTTTCTTTTTTCTTCAATTGCGTAGAAATTATTTTGTTCATATCATGTCTAGTCACGTAATAGCAATGTTTTTAAAATTCTATCTTTTCAATAGAAAAGTTTGTTGCATTCCAAATGTCCAAAAAATTTATTCATGCATGAGTGAAAGTAAGTGATAATGACAGACAAATATGCCCATAGAGTTATGTATGGGCCAAAGCTGTGTGTCCTAACCATGCTGTGGAAGCGTCGAAGAAGGCCTGTGCATGAGGAGGTGCTGGGAAAAGCATGGTGAATGTAACACAAATAGAAACCTGGAAGGGATAGGGATAGGGCACAACAGTAAGTTTCCTAACTTGTATGCTTAAGTTCATGGGTCACACTACGAAAACAGAAAAGTAAAATCAATTTTTTAAAATTCTTTCAGCTTGGTTTCTATCCAGGCATAAATGTCGGGTTTTTAGCTAAAATTTTTCTCTTATAAGCTGCATCTGTTTTATATATCCCTCTTTGATTGATCAAAAGATCTTTTTGAAGACATAAAGTTTATTAAGCTTACTATTTTCGACAGTTACGTATAAAGATTTCTATCCCTATAGACAACCCCATGTATTGTTTCACTTATATTTAATATTAAAAATGCATAGAGCATATTTTCACTCAATTACATTTTTGTTTGCATCATAATAACTGAAATTACTGACCTAAACTTAAAGCTATGGACCATTCCTCATCTGATACTGTGCCCGTTCTTCAGCATGTTATCTGCGCTGGTCTGTGGTGCAAAGTAGAAGGGGAAGCAGAGTGCAGGACCAAGCTTGACCCACCAATGGATGGAACTGACTGTGACCCTGGCAAGGTGAGTCACTAAGGCAGCCTAGAATAGGTCAGAATATTGCAAAAGATTGGAAACTTGTATTTTCTCCCTACAGCGACACACACACATCAGTCTTTGTATCAGTCAGGGTGTTAAAAATGTTAATGTTTCATCTATGTTTAATTGCAAGTTTTCCATTTTTTCATAGGTACTTTTGTTAATTATTAAAGTGTGCTATTATTTCTTGATATTGGTTATTATAATGTTCATAGTCAGATATATAAATATGCTTTCCCTGAAAAGTGAACTCATGTTCATTTATTAGTTAAATGCACAGAAATAAAATAATCACAAGTAAGAGCATCAATTATAAAATTTTCCAGAACATCAAAAAAAAATTCTTTTAATTATAATTTTATTTTCCTCAGGGATTCAGCTGTCACAGAAACTGACCACTAATTCTCCTTTTGTGGTTGTTGTGTTTGCCTGGTTTTGGTACCAGGGTTATACTGGCTTCATAAGAATTAGAAAGTGATTCTTCCATGTCTACCACAAGTTCGATGATTTTAATGTTTGTTCTTTTTTGAAGATCGGTTAGAATTCTACACTGTAACCATTTGAACCTGTGTTTTTGCTTTATTTATTTATGATTTTTGTTTGTTTGTTGTTTTTTTATGGTTGGTTGGGTTGAGTTTGGAGGGAGATCTTTAAAATTATTCACTTTATCTTGATTTCATGTTGGTAGGTCAATTATGTATCTAGAAATGCACCCATTTCTTTTAGAGACCTTATTTCAGATTTTAAACACCAATACTTCTTAAGTTATTTCTTAATGTAGAAAACTGATAGCACAACTTCTAACATCAGAAACCTGGAGAGATATCATTAATAACTTAATGTCACCCCTAAAGCCTTAGAATTTTTGTGTCAAAAAAACAAATAGCCCTTAATACCTTCAGAGGTTCCAAAAAAGTACAGTCTTCTTGTGTTATATAGGCTCATAGTACATATATTTTTTACACTAGTAGAAATTAATTTGAAAATGTTATAAAGAGGTATCTGTTTTATTCATGCCCCAACCCTTGGTGAGATGTTATTGACAGTGGATGTTTGGTAGCAGAGGAAGAGTCATCCTTTTGTGAGGATGTGGCCACTCAGATGTTTGGGATGGATGGTGACACCCCTGTACATATGGGAAGCACTAATTAGACTTAGTGTTATAAAAACAAGTAAGGAAGGAAAGAAGAAGAAGAAGAGAGAGAAAGAATGAAAGTGAGAGAGAGAGAGAGAGAAAGAAAGAAAGAAAGAAGAAAGAGAGAGCAAAAAGAAAAAAGAAAGAAGAGCACAGGAAGTTGAGAGGAGGACATGTTTAGAAAGACATGGGAGGAGCTAGAGGAAAAAAATGGGAGGTAAGTATGAGCATATTTCATTTTCATAAAGAGTTAACTGTAAGGAAGAAGAGCTGCTGGATGGTTTTAGGGAGCAATGATGAAATGATATAAATGTGTACTTCAATAATTTCTTTAATTAAATGAGAAAAAATGACACATTGTTTAAATTGGAACTTCTTTTGAAGAGTTGAAGTGTTTTGTCACTTTCAATATGAGAATGGCCTCCTGGGGTACACTTCCGTGAAATACCAACCGGTTGTTTATAGACTGTGCCAAATATTTTTCCATGAGATTAAATGGAGAATGAGGATTGAGGTCTGTTTTATTTTTTCTCAAATTATACACAGAGGTAGAACAATGTGTGTTCATCAAGAGCATCTCCTGACATTAACCTAAATAATTTATTGCTTGAATCCTAAAACACTCTGGAAGGGCAATCATTTTCGTCATTTTGGAAACACCGATGCAGAATCACAGAGGGATGCTGAACATCCTCCCGGAGTTCTCCAGCATCCCACAAGTCACTCGACTTATTTAGTGCCTCGTTTTTATAATCTGAATTCTAAATATTTGCACTATAACAGTTTTCTTCATGTATAGTTAAGAATAATTTACATTCTTGAGAGTGTCAATTTATTCTTTCAGCCAAAACTTAATTACTCATCAAAGGTAAAATGTTTTCTTTCCCTGTGACCATGCTCATGATATTCTTCTAGAGGTTCTTTACGCTTTGCATTTGCTTTTGTTTTTTTTTTTTGTTTGCTTACTTTTTTTTTTGTTTTTTGTTTTTTGTTTTTGTTTCCAGACAAGGCTTCTCTGTAGCTTCAGAGCCTGTCCTGGAACTCACTGGATAGACCAGAATGGCCTCGAGCTCACAGAGATCCACCTGTCTCTGCCTCTCAAGTGCTGGGATTAGAGGCATGTTCCACTATCGCCTGGCACGCTTTGCATATATAAATGCATAATTAGTTTCTCAGTTTCTTGGGTCATGTGATCTTCTTCCAATACCCATGTGTTTTAGATACTGTAGGAGCTGTCACACTTGTTGCATTGAAGTCAATATTTAAATGCCTTAGGTTCACATTGAATGAAAGAAGCAAAGCTGGGAATTTTTAAGTTTTGTTGTGCCATTATGATGAGAACTAAGTGGTATAAGTTTGCTCCCACTAAGGGTTTTGCTTTTGAGTCTGAAAGTCCCTTATACAATTCTGTTCGTCAAATGATTCTGAAGATGGATATTTATATACTGATTTAGATAGCATTTTACAAGGTAAAAGGAGAGACCTTTTTTCTTTCCACACTATCACCATTGTACCATAGCAATCATTTTTGATTAATAACATAGAACAGTGAGTTGATAAGTTATTACAAACCAGCAACTAGTTATTCACAGCATTTGTTCAGAATGGAAAAAGAGGAACAAGGCTTAAGCAGCAACATTGAGTTAGGTACCATGAAGGATTCATTACTGCCTAGTCATTTATTTTCCCGAGTTAAGACTCTTTAGAATGCTATGGTCATTCACTACTGGAAGTAATGAAGACCACCACATCCTGGCAACTCCTAGGTGTTTATGCAGTAGGCCCCTGTTGGCCTTGGCTGTCTCTCTGTTCTCACAGTGTGTGTGCAGGGTGTGTTGGGAGCATGCTCCTGCTGCTTTGACATCTTACCTCTGCACCAGTTCTGCCTTCATAAACCTCTTATTCAGGTTGGCATAAGCTTATGGCAGCCCAGAAACACAGCTAGACATTTTAGGGCTTGTCCTGCTACAGAAACGATTGATACTGTGTAGTATTAATGTTTTGTAAATAAAAATGATTTTGTGCATAATAGAATATTTTATTATTTATTTAGCATTATTTCTTGAGGTTAAAAAATAACAAACACATGGTACAAAATATGGTGCTACCAAATACATGGAATGCATGCCTAGAAATGTTTTATATAGTAATTTATTGCATAACATTTTTAGCAAAATTAACACTTTCTGTAACACAGAAACAACACTCACTACCTACAAGATGCAGAAGCAGGTCCCTTTGGTGCAGAAACCAAGTTGTCCGCAAGGGGACAAACCTTAGCTCTCATGTTACAGTTTCTTTAAATATCACCGGCTTTTTTTGTGTGCCTGCTGGCTTGCCTGTCTGTTTCCATTTTTTCTTCATGTGCCAGATGTGATCTCGTTTAAATTATGTGCAGGCAAAGTCCCAGTGCCTTTCAGAGACTTCCAGTCTTCTGTGAACCCTCGCCCAGTCAGTCCGTGCCAGCTTGCTGCTAAACGGACAAGGGTCTGTGATATGCACTCGGGGAAAAGTAAACACCCTCCACACAGGCCAAACAAGGTGATTGAGTCAAGTCTGACAGGTTTTATACTGGGATTTTTCCATGGCTCCCATAGCGTTATTGACTGCTTACAGCTAGTATGTAATATATGTTTCTACGCATATTTTTCCTGCATTCTTTTTCACGATTCAGATTAAACTATCACATGAAACGACAGCTTAGTTATTAGCAAACCTAAAACAGACCCATCCCACTTCGCTTTTGAAGATGGAGCTTAAAGCACACTACATCCAAAAGAGCATGGATTAAAGTTTTGACATAACAAAAATATATACAGGAAGTGATTAATTTTGCTCATAAAAATGTCAATTGGATGTAAGCTAAATGATATAGTGTTATTTTTTATTTATTCTTCCAAAAATAGTAAATAAAAAATCCTCAAAATAATTTTAAATCAAGGCATTAACTGAAATCCTCGGAGTAAATGGAACTTTTGTTTATGAAAACCCATTCGCAGTATTACTGTAATTATACCCCTAAAAAGCTTTTATGGTTATTATGCTAACCACAAACTCCTCCTGCATTGTGTTCCATGCCACACTCAACCTCTGTCAAACAGTCCATATGGTGAGTCAGATTCTCTCGCACCTTGGACATGAACAGGATGAGACACAGCATTTCTGCACTTCTCTCAAAGTCCTTTTCAAATCTTGATGCCCTTGGGTGCAGGAAGTCCCCTTTGGCCAACGGGATCAACTTTCCCAGCCTTGCTATTTTATAACTAATAATCTAAATGGCCCTAATATTATAACATGTTATTCCAGGTTTGATGTTGTGGCCTTATACCTGTTTCCTGTGTCCGCCATCTATGCGGTAGATTTTTCAGGAGCAACTGTAACACTCTTGTCCATGTATTCAATCATTCCTTAATAACCATAAAAATAGCTGCTCCTGTCTACCTAGTCTATCATTTCTTAGAAGTCGTAGAAATAACCTCTTTCGTGGCTGATGGTTTAACTTCATGAGAAAGACTCAAGAATTAAAAAAAAAAAAAAAAAAAAAAGAAAACCACATGTGGTTCTTTGTTAAAATATGAAATTAGCTCCAGAATTTGAGATTGTAATGCAGCATTTCACAGTCAATTGCTTGGGTCTTTCAAACAAACTTGGCTTCCAAGCAAAAGCTTGTGATGATGTTAGTGGAACTCAGATTTCCTGAAATGTTTGCTTCGCCCTCATTTCAGAAGGACAGGTATTGCTGTTTGTCCATGCTTATATGTGATTGTTTCAATTTTGTTTTTCTTTTGTGTGTGGAGAGGTATTTATTTGCTTTCCCCTTTTCACCAGTTTCACAGAATATGTCAGCTTTTTTCTTTTGCAGTTGGAGCAACAGATCTCCTCTCCACTACTTCTCTTCTCTCTCCCTCACAACCCAGGATTTTCTGCAGCTGAGTAGTCAGTCTCTGAGCCCTGTTTTTATGCCGTGACTGTTAATGACCCCAGAACCAAGCAAGGGGGCCTTGATATTGCAAGTGCCAGCTAACTTTTGTCTTTTGCAGTCTTCGTATTTGGCACTGGGGATGCCATAGACCTAACTGACTTGCATTAATTCCAGAGACTATATAGACCAGTGAATGATTTTCAGTTGTGCCCTGATCTGTTCACCTAAGACATGACTTTTGGAATAGTGGTGTAAGGCTGGAGAATGCACCCGCAGGACCCCTGCACCTGAGCCCTTGGCTGGAGAGTGGAGCACGTGGAGTTCCTGTAGCCGAAGCTGCAGTTCTGGGGTCAGCAGTCGAGAGCGCAAGTGTCCTGGGTAAAGTCACAGCTCCTGGTTTGGGGGCGGGCATTTCGTCATCAGTTTCGAAGTAGCCAGGCTTTTACCGCCTGTAAATCATAATGGGAAACAAAACAAACCGTTACAACTGTACTGCTGCCTCAAATTATTGACCAAAGCTCACCTTTAATAAGGAAACCTTGATCAGCCTTTCTAAACAATGAATAATGAAATCTACAAAAGGAGACAGTTCCTGAGTAAATGTAATGATATATCCTTAAGTGAACAGGAAGTACAGCCGAAGAGCCAAGTAAACATTTGAAGGAACTAGTAAAAAGGCAAGAGGATGATTGAACTTCAGAAAGGCAAAGTTATGAGAGCAAAGTTAGTGATGGTAAAAGCTAAAAACAACAACAACAAAAGCATGCTGGGTCCACATCCAGTTGAGGGTCACTGACAGACCTTCTTGCTCAATGCCACTGCACCTGGACAGAGCACAGGGGGTGAGGTAGTTCTGCTCAGTTTGGGTTTGTGGTCCTCAGGGACACTGTTCAGTTATACACAGCTGCAAAGCTTCAGAATTTGCTAAAGAAAATATGAGCTTTATTATCCTCAGAACCAATGGCACATGGGAAAGTTAGCTTTTACATGTTGCTCTGAGCTTTGCCCTTGAATTATGCTTTTGGTGTTATCTAAAGTCAGTTTTATCCTTCATAGATTTTAAAAGATAATTTGAGCATTGAAACAGTTCCATTTAAAAAAAAATATAGTAGGCCGATGAATATCCTGCTTTCCTCAGTCATTTAGTATGTCCATGCTTTTAAAGAAACATTTTATTAGAAAGGATTATATTTTTATAAGTATGATGGTTTTCACATTTAAAAGTTGGTACTTATGGAGGAAAGGTGAAATTTATTATCTGTACTCTTTTTCTAGGCTAGGTTCTGAAGCAAGGGATTGTAATGGCCCCAGAAAACAATACAGAATATGTGAGAATCCACCTTGTCCTGCAGGTTTGCCTGGATTCAGAGACTGGCAATGTCAGGCCTATAGTGTTAGAGCTTCGTACCCAAAGCATGCACTTCAGTGGCAGGCTGTCCTCGATGAAGGTATGACCCCCAGCTGGATGCAAATTCTTTAACAAACTTGTATTGTTCCACAAATGATCTAGTAGTCATTCGTAGACTTGGTTTTTTTCTGACTTCTCTGGTATATAACAACCACAATATTAAACATGTATATATATTTTTAACTATTTAGAACAATGACTATATATCTATTGGAATAAATAAAATAAAAAACAAATTACAGAAAGGAAAAGAAATATTTCCTATCAGGGCCTAGGGATAGTGGTGGTGAGAAATATGGCAATAGGCACATCCATGAGCTGATGGAGTAACTCAGTGTCCTGCTGTGGCAGGGGAACAGCACTCCTGCATTTGATAAAATGGTGCAGAGTAGCACACACAGTTAACAGTGGAATGCTTGTGTTTTCCTCTCTGTTTTACTATAACGACCAAGGGTCAGCCTTGGAGGACTCTAGCTGAGAAGTGGGTATCCTGATGACCAAATGTACCAGATGTGTGCTTGCGTGGCCGTGGACAAATGTGCCGTAGCTTCTCTGGATCCATCGTGCTGCCAGGGTTACCTTTACTTCTCATTCCCAAGATGGACTGTGGCTTTCCCTAAGTCTAGGTGATCGCCCACACTCCGATGGCTCAGGGTTTCCTTAAGCTCAGTTCTCTCTGCTTAAGCACATGAGCATAAAAAGAAAAAAAGAAAGTCAAAACCGAAACACAATGAAGAGGTACAGGTTATCACACAACATAACAAAAAGATTAGCCATCAGACTACCTCTAGCTTCTCACTACCACACACTTACGCTTAGCCCTATCCACAGACAATCATTCCATCTGTTTTCTACTAAGTAGCAGGATTTCAGTTTCTCTTTTCAAGGCTAGTCTCTCCAGCTGCATCCCTGAAGCCACCCGTTTCTCCCTTTCTTTATCTTACTAAACAGCTTGACTTTTGTTTATATATTTAAGTCCCTCTGTGTTGGGTGTTGTGATAAGTTCATTAAGATATGTAGATCTCTCTCTCTCTCTCTCTCTCTCTCTCTCTCTCCCTGTATATATATATATATATATATATATATATATATATATATATATATCACACACACACACCACAGAAATTCTCTCTGGTGCACAGCCTCCTTGAGATGTAGGCTCACTTTCTGACTTTACAAGTCCGTGCTTCCTTACCTTCAATATGCACTTCCATAACATAAATATTGAGAATGTCCTTGAAGAATCTCATGAAAATTAAGATTTATGTGAGTTTTTTCTCTCCTATTTTTACTTGAAACATCAAACAAGTAACTCATCCTTGCCTGTCTAAACACTGTGTGTCTTGAATTCCATGTCCCAGCAGAAATCTGACTTCCCTACTTTGTCCCTAGTGTTGTTTCCTTCTGACGTATTAGAGATGCTCTCTACTTTCATGACATCTTCTTCCTGGTTTGACCGTCATTACCAGGAGTTAAAATATGCAAGTCGCTCATCAGTTGATGTCTTTGGTCAGATTCTTCCTTTGAGCTTCACATTTATGCCTACAGTATATTGCTTGGTGTCTCTACATGTTAACTCTTCCTGTCCATTCACACTGGTTCCTTCTATGAGCTCTATCTCATGAACACAACACTGTTTCAGGTACAAAAACTTAGCCGCCCCATTTTTAAGAATTTTTTGTAGCCTCTTTAAACTTCTTTCTACCTCACACCTATCATTCCTTTTTGCAGGCCTCAGTAGAAGCAAGAACAAACTCTGTATTGTACTCAAGTGCATAATGCTTGTGTGTTTTCAAGCCCTTAGACAAGGGACTTTCTTAGCATTATACCTTCCTATTATTAATCTCACTCACTCTTTATTTACCTTGAAACCTCATGGTTTGGGATGGGAAATTCAGTTTAGGCTAATCTTCTTGGAAACAAGAATTCCCCTGATCACCCAAATTGAGTATATATCCTGCAAGCATCGTGTAATACCACAGTTTAGCTCACCTCTATTCCCTCTAATGTATATTCTGAGTGTAGCAATAGTTATATATCAAACTTTTAATGAATTTTATTGCATAAAATATTTTTCATATCTTCTAGTTATAAAAGTAAAGTCGATAACCAGTCACCTTATCTCATTACTTGAGGGATATTCCCATTATCACTTCTAATTGGCTGAAGGAGTAATAGAAGGTACATTCATTTGAAACCTATTTACTCATGTGGAATAAATGAGCAGAACAGGTTTCCTTCAGATTAAAGGAAAATTAGTCAAAATGGGCATCAATGTAATTTTTAAAGAATTCACAGTGCGGGTGACTTATCGGGCAAAAGCCTGATGCCCTGAATTTGGTCTCTACAACACATGTTCGAAGGAGAGACAGACTCTGAAACCTGTTCTTCACCTTACACACACACACACACACACACAGAGAGAGAGAGAGAGAGAGAGAGAGAGAGAGAGAGAGAGAGAGAGAGAGTAAAGAAAAATATTTAAAGTAAGTCATAATGATCTTGATGATATAGAATGTTCTTCTTTATATATGTTGCTTTTATTGGTTGATGAATAAAGCTGTTTTGGCCAATGGGTTAGCAGAGTAAAGCCAGGCAGGAAATCTGAACAGAGATACTGAAGGAGAGTAGACAGAGTCAAGCAGATGCCAGCCAGCTGCTGAGGAGACAAGACATAGAAAATGACTCAATGCCACAGCCAAGTAGCAGTACATAGACTAATAGAAATGGGTTCATTTAAGATGTAAGACCTAGCTAGACATATACCTGAGCCATTGGCCAAACAGTGTTGCAATAAAAAAAAAAAAAGTAAGTTAAAATGAGTGAAAGAAAGCCTGACTGATAACATCATATTGTCCTTATCTACTCGGACATTAATACACAGTTTATTTGCATTTCTTGGTCTTTTTAAATACTCCTGCAATGATTTTGAATCTCCCTTTTCCACACTGACTTAGTTTCCTTTGGCTACATGCTTTAGAGTGGACATGCTAGATCATGTGGAAATTCATTCAACCTTTCACTAAGCATCCTTACTACAACCTCCATACTAGTGTAAAATTCCCTTTTTTCTACATTCTACTCGATATGCACCAACTTTAGACTTTTTGATAATGGTCCTTCTTACTAGAGTTAGGGGGTATTTCATTGTGATTTTGAACTGTATGTATATATATACATATACATATACATATATACATTTATATATATATATATAGCCACTTTGCAGCGGGCATCAATTGAGTTCATCAATCTGTTTGATTATTATTTTTTAATTAATTAATTTATTTATTAAAGATTTCTGCCTCCTCCCCGCCACCACCTCCCATTTCCCTCCCCCTCCCCCAATCAACTCCTCCTCCCTCAACAGCCCGAAGAGCAGTCAGGGTTCCCTGCCATGTGGGGGGTCCAAGGACCTCCCACATCTTTCCAGGTCTAGTAAGATGAGCATCCAAACAGCCTAGGCTCTCACAAAGCCAGTATGTGCAGTAGGCAATAACTAGCTAACATATCACCCCATGGAAGAAAATTAAATATATGATTTCATAATTCCAAACTCTTGGTAATACATGTTATCTTATAATATAGTGGTTATATCTGGATTCTTTTGTGATACATAGCCATAGAAGGCTATCTGGGTCTTACTGAGTCTTATCTGGGTCTGGATCTTACTGAGGTAACAAATATTCCTTGTTATAAAGAAAAGCAGTGCATGGCTTCAGTGTTCCTGTACCTATATCCTATATTAATGCTGAAGCTCTGCTGATATCTAAGTATAATGTACACCTTGGAAAGGACTGTTTCTTTAAATCAAGTCATAGCACCTGCCTGCCAAGTACTGGCTTGTTTCAGATCATCTTGGTGTCGCAGTCTCTAGTGTATTCTCTAGGAAGAAAGAAAGAAAGAAAGAAAGAAAGAAAGAAAGATTTATGACAGCCATAAAGTTAAATTATTGAGATGGTATTGACAATATGTTACAAAAGAGAAATATAGAGTTTTTATTTTCATCAGGCTTTTTGCGGGGAACATGAGTGGGATTGTCACGAGGGCTAACTCCTTTCAGCTCGTGTATCTGGTGTGCTTCTGTCTTCAATGAAAAGTCGAGAGAGAGAACTCTATATACCACGTCTAAAGTGTTGCAGTCAGCGTAGCGGCTTTTAAGTCCACAGATCTGACACAGTGAGCAGTCAGCGAGTAAGCACACTTCACTGGGAGGTGTAAGAGCACACTGGACTGCTTTATTGCGGCTTCTAATGGCATCTCAAAGGAAAATTTCAAAACCATGCACATTCAAGGCCGGAGTCCAAGTCCCCCGAATTGTTCAGAGCGGCATTCAGAAGCCACATGTGAAAATTGTTTGAAGAGCTCGGTTCTGAAGGGTCATTTAGCTGTCTGTCTTCTCTTTGCAAAGCGATGCCCTGTTCCATGCCTCTGGCTGTTATTTGGTGTTTATAGAATACCATCAGCACACGTGGAACTTTACTAAAGACACAAGAGCCGTGTCGAGGGCAGTAAACTATTTTCCATCCTATTTATACAAGTTTAATAAGCAGGAAAGGGCCGACTGGTGCTGAGCCAGGGGAGTAGTAATGTAGCATAGAGGGTATTCTGAGGTTTCAGATTTGATTATCTGCACTGTTGGTGCCAGCAAGCACTACAGCTCCTCTATAAAAGGCTTCAAAATAGAAACACTTTAAAAAAAAAATGATGCCACTTTTGAGTCTAAGAGGCAAGTATTCAAAATCCATCCCTCCTACTTCATGCTCAGTCAGGCACTGAGGAAGAATGTTAGCCACTCAAGAATTCCTCACCCTGGTTCAGGAGTTCCCACCCTGGATGTGAGGTATGCCGACATGGTTTCTGAGTAAGCAGTGAAGGGGTTGAGTCCCGGTAACATCAGCCATTGTGCCTCCTATACAAACACTTACTGCTTCTGAAAACGCAGAACACAGAGAATCTGATGACAATTGCTTTTTCTGCTCTAGTAATTTTCTACTTGAGAATGTATGTTAAAAGTAAATTGATTGATGAGACAGTTTTCTTCTTTTATTGACTTTGTATATAGAAAAACCATGCGCCTTGTTTTGCTCTCCTGTTGGAAAGGAACAGTCTGTTCTTCTATCAGAAAAGGTGATGGATGGAACTTCCTGTGGATCTCAGGGATTAGATATCTGCGCTAATGGCAGGTGCCAGGTAAGATATTCCTGAAACGAGGCTCTACATCCTGAAGTGATCCATACTCTGGGTCCACGGGGAAGCCTCATAACATGGAGAAATGCTTTGGGTTGAGAGTCAGGAGAACTGGATGGTTCAGACTTGCCTGGGAACATGAGTAAGAGAAATTTAACTTGAAATGCCATGTCTCCAACTGGATAAAGATGAGTGAGAACTAGGTGGCCCACAAATCCCATTGCCAGCTGAACAGATCTGTGATTTTAAGATATAGGCATAGATCTCATTCTTTTTTTATTTATGGAACGATCTTTTGTGCTTTTTTATTTTAATTTCATCTTACATTTCAACCACAGTTTTTCCCCCACTTCTCCTCCTGCTCCCCTTTCCCTACTCCCCCCAGCCTACCCTCCAACTTCAATCTCATTCCTAAAATTGGAACACTTACATGTCAGAACATTCCGGAAAAAAAAAATCAAACACTCCAGTTTTCCAGTTTTCTCCTATCCTGAGACATAAAAAAAGCAGTCATGCTTATCATATTCAAATATTTACCAACATAATAGAACCAATCAATTTTCAAATGCATCCTCTATTTTTGATAGCAGTTATTATATTTAGTTTGCTCTTAAAATGTTCATTGATAGGAACTTGTGTGTGGTTTTTTTGTAGTCAGAGGCTGCTTGTTTGTTTCCCGGCTGCCCAGACCCAAAATAATCACACAACAACTGTATTAATTAAAATACTGCTTGACCAATAGCTTATACCTATTTCTAGCTAACTCTTATGTCTTAAATTAACCCATTCCTATTATTTTATATTTTACCACAAGGCTTGTGGTTTATTGACAAGGTTCTGGTGGGCTCCAGTGGACATCTTTCTCCTTAGGCAGCTACATGGTGATTTCTTGACCCTGCCTTCTTTTCTCCTCTATCTGCTTAGAATTCCTGCCTTGTTCTATTCTGTCCTGACATAGACCCACGCGTATTCCTTACTCATTAACCAATAAAAGCAACACATATGCAGAAGGACTTCCCACACCAGTTTTTCATCAGTCAAATGAGCATGAATAGCACAGTGGTAAGATCAAAAGTTATAATGTAAACTTCACAACTCTGACACTATCACAGTTTTTCTTCAGCTGGAAGATTAATATGCAGGAGTTGAGCATCTCTGTGAACATGGGGAGAGGACTGGGCACAGGGGAAATATTGACCCCATAAGGACTTCTTACGGGCTGTTTTTTCAGAGATGTCACTTTGGGAACTGAGAAAAGAGACCTTTCTGTCTTTAGACGTACGTGTGTGTGTGTGTGTGTGTGTGTGTGTGTGTGTGTGTGTGGTCTGTGTACTAAGGCAGACCCTGGAAGTAAATGTGATCTTAAGGACAATAGGGATTAGTTTGTTTGTGAGTTATTTTGTTGCTATTTTTTTCTAAGCAATTTCTGATGTGTTTTCTAGAAATGGGAGAGACGTGAGAAAATTAGCTGAGTGTAATTGTACTGCAGCTGCAGCAGCATCTCTTGGGAAATCATGTTCTCCAGCAAATCATACATGCTATACGCACATGCATTAAGTGGTTTGCAAATTTACTTGTTAGAACAATGGCCAGTAAATTTGTTCCATATAGTTCTCTGAAAATTGCATAAAGATTTCCCAAACCATACCACAGACAAAATACACAGCTGAACACACACAAGCTCTGCATGGATCGATCCGTGACCTAAAACATGCTATAGACTTAGAGTTAGAAACTGGAACCTCATACAAGTTGAGTGTTCCAGTTTCAACATTTTGCACTCTGCTACGATGTTGTAAACTGTAAAATTGGGCTGTGTGGTACTGTCACACACATCAACAGAACATGTCTGTGACTTGAAACATCGCTACTGATGACTGACTATACATATTTTGCTTTCAGATTTATACGTTATATAATTAAACTTGTAGTTTTATTTCATTGTGACATAGGGATCTGTCTGGTTAGCGTATTTGTAAATGGATTTATTTGTAAATATTAATACTGGTAATTGTATGTATTGGATATAACAGTCCGAACAGCTCTAATCGTCACATCACAGTGTTATATATCCATGACATTTTATCGAACCTTGTGCTAGACAGTAAAATTATGCCAACCAAAATTCTCCCATGAATCTGATTACTATAATTTCAGTAGAATTCTCTGAAATGGCATGTGGCTTCTGTCTGCATCAAGATATATCAAGATTAATTTTTTAAAATTAAAATGCATCATTTGGTCAAAGTATGATGAAAAACATGCAGAATTTTCTGAAAGTGCTCTGAAAACTGGGAATTTGATTAGCTTGCTTTGTTTATAATCTCAACGGTAAAGTCACAACCTGAGTTTGGAAACCTGAATATGATGAATACAGAGATCCTAAAGGGGTTTCATGGAGAAACCTGTTTAGCCCATTATAGTTTCTGTTGCTGCAAAGATAAGGAATGGCCTGGTCATCCAGCCATTTGCTCACAATCAACACACCAGGGGTGTTTAACATACCTGCCCCAGGTGAATGGGTATTGCCTTCCTGAGCCATTCATCTTCTGCTTCCAGGTTCATATGTGTATACTGAGCCTACCAGATGTAAAACACAAAGACTTCTATTTTCACTGCTTAAGTATTTGATTATCTTATGTATTTGATTATCTTATTTGCTATCCAGATAGGCTTTCGTCCTATCCTACATGTTTCCACTAAAACACAAAGGGCAGATTGCTTTCTTAGCCAGCACTCAGGTGTTCCTGACTCCTGCTCTGTGACCTCCACATATGTTGTATTTTAAGAACATCCTATGATGGCCACTTCTGAAATAAGCGTGCCTGGCTGACCAAAACCTTCTGCTAAGCACTGCTCTATGCCTTGACGCTGCTGGGCCCTCTGAGGAAAGCATGCCTCCATAAGCAGCATTCACATGTCTTTTGCTTTCTGTGAACATCCATCGCTAGCTGTTTTTAATAATCCATGTGCTTTCCAGATCCTAACAGTTTCGATATCAGTCACAAACAGATCCTTGATTTTGTTTCTATTTTTTGTATTTAAAATTTTCCCATATATAGGGGTCACTTGTCTTATTAATTATCTGTCTCTCTTTTGAATCTTTTCTATGGAGGAGGGTCTCTCTGTGACTTTCATTTATTTATTTATTTATTTATTTATTTATTTATTTGTTACATATACAATATTCTGTCTGTGTGTCTGTCTGCCTGCCAGAAGAGGGCACCAGATCTCATTACAGTTGGTTGTGAGCCACCATGTGGTTGCTGGGAATTGAACTCAGGACCTTTGGAAGAGCAGGCAGTATTCTTAATCAGGGAGCCATCTCTCCAGCCCTCTCTGTGGCTTTCTTGAAGTATTGATAGACGAAATTTTCCTTGGTGTATGGATACTCAACTTGGGAAAATAGAATCATATCTCCTAGTATCAGTGGCAGGCAATAGTTATTCAATAGAAAATAGCAAATGTATTCGGTCTTAGTTTTCTACAGACAAAATAGTTCTAGGAACATATAAAGATGAGTTTTTCAGCAACTCACACTTCCTTGTGTCATTCGGGTTTACGAGGTCCTGCACTCACTTTGCTTCGGAAGTTAGGCCACCCATGCGTTGAAATTCAGTCGCTCAGTAACATGAACATATGGGACCAGAACCTAAGTCCTTCCATTTTCCTCAATACTTTCATTTTCTTCAATAATTGTGTCATTTTCCAAACTCTTTGGGATACCATTCAAAATTTACTATAAGAAGAATTCACTCACCACTATTTACAATTTGGCCAATTTGCCAGTTTTTTTTTTTTTTATTTGACGTGAGTTTTGGGCATTATCTGCAGTGTAGAATGTAACAGTTTGATCATTTGCCTCTCAGGAACCTGATCTTTAGAGATGAAGCTCACCTTAAGTCAATGGTTTAATAAAGGGAGGAAGGCAACAACTCAATTTTTAACAAAAGTATTTCAGTTTTCATTTTGTTAGTTTGTGAATTGCATGCTGGCATATAATGTATTGTGATCAAAATTCATGCCACCTTCCCTCCTCCCCAGTTCCTCCTTTATCCCACCTCCCATTTTTTCCTTCCAATTTCATATATTTTGTTTTAAACTCACGGCATTCACTTAGTGCTGCCAGGGTGTACATGGGTGTAGGGTCATGTACTGGCAAATGGATTGTATTTCTAATGAAAAGTACATCTCCCTTCCCAAGTATCCATAGCTCTTCATCTAGGGATGGCACTTCATAAGCATCTCTGCCACCTGCTGGGATTTTTTTCTTGCTTGACTTTATAAACTCATACCTGCTATGAGTTAGCTTATGAAACTGCCCTGCCATGTCCTGAAAACACCTCCTTTCCTGGAACTATCCCTTCTGGTTCTCTACGCCTTCTCTTCTTTCTTGATTGTGGAGCCTTGTGAGGATGGCAAGAGTCCTTTGGATTATGCACAAAAGTTGTATAGTTGAATTATTTGATAGAGTTATTCTAGACGTTTGAGGAATTTCCACACTGATTTCCATAGTACATGTTTGCAGTTCTTCTAACAGTGAGAAAGTGTTCCTTTTCTACACATCCAAGCTAGTGTTTTTTGTCATTTGTTTTTATGATCTTGGCCATTCTAACTGGAGCAAAATGAAATCTTAAAGTAGTTTTAACTTGAATTTCCCTGATGTTGCAACTCAATCAATAGAGAACTATTGCTTAGTTTTTCTTAGTATTTAACTTTATGTTTTAAGTACTTCATATATTCTAGACTCTAATTCACTTTTGGATATATGACTGATATACTCAAAATTGGTTATTTCCTAATTTTCTGGCTGCCTCTTCATTTGACTGATTTTGTTCTTTGCTGTGTAGAAAGTCTTTATTTAATGAGAACACATTTACTAACTGTTAGTCTTAATACTTATGTTTCCAGGCTCCTCTTCAGAAAGTCCTTTTCTGTATCTATCAATTGAAGTGTCTTCTCCAATTCTCCCCTACCAGAAATTATATTGAGATTGTTGGCCCTCTTGCAGTTGAGTTAGGTGGAGTGAAAGATGAGGATTTACATATTTCATTCTACATGTAGTTATCCGGGTGAATCAGAGCCATTTGTTGAAGGCACTGTCTTCCCTCCAATGTGAATTCTTGGCCTCTTTTTACGAGTGTCTGTAGGAGTGTAAATTATATCGAGGTAATCAGTTTTATTTCATTGTACAATGCATCTGTTTTGATGCTAACCCCACGATCTTTTGATTGCTACAGTTCTGTAATATGTCTTTAAATTGGGGATTGTAATACCTCAGCAGTATTTTTGTTCCTTTGGTTTCTTTGTCTATTCTGGGTCTTTTGTGTTTTCATATACATTTTAAGGTTGTGTTTTTATTGTCTGTGAAGAATTGCATTAGAATTTTAATGGGGAATTACTGAATCTATAGATTGTCTTTGGTAGGATGACCATTGTCACATTATTGATCCTACCAATTCATGATGTATTTTTCTGGTATACGCCTCAATTTCTTTCCTTATAGTCCCAAACTATTCATTTTATAGGTCTTTCACTTCCATGGTTAGATTTAATGCAAGATATTGTTTGAGGTATGTAGAAGGCTGCCTGTTTTGTGTATAATTTTTCATCCTGCTGCTTTTTCTGAGCATGTTTATCAACTGTAGGAGTTTTAGGAGTTAGTGTAATGCTGGCTTTGTAAAAAGAATTTGGAAGCAGCCTTTACTCTTCTATTTTATGGAACAGTCTGAGAAACATCAGCTTCAGTTCTTCCTCAAAAGTCTGTTAGAACTCTGCAATAAATCCACCTACGCCTGGGCTGGTTTGGGTTTGAAGGATTTTTATTGCAGACTCAACCTTGCTATTCATGATGGATTTATTTAAATATTTATGTCTTCCTGGATTACTTCTGCATGTCAGAAGCATTAGGAAACTCCTCCTCCATTTCTTTAGACTTTCCAGTTTTGTGGAATTGAAATTTTGTTAAGTGTGTTCTTCTCAACCTCCGGATTTCAGTGGTGTCTATTGTAATATCTCCTTTCTAACCTCTAATTTTATAAACTTGGGTCTTCTTTCTTTTTGCTAATCTTGCTAACATTTTGTCAGACTTGTTTGTCCATTCAAAGAACCAGATCTTCCTTTAATTGTTTTTTTTAATCGTATTTCATTAATTTCTGCTTTGATCTTGATCATTTCTCCCTGCTTACTATTTGGGGTATTTTGATTTTGTTTTTCCAAGGCTGTAGAGGACATGGCTTAGTTGTTTATTTCACTTTTAATGTAAACACTTTCCTCTTAGGACTGCCTTCCTTATACCCTGTTGATTTAAATATGTTGCATTTTCATATTTTATTCTACTCTAGTTAAGTTTTAACTTTCTCTTTTTATTTTTTGATTAATCCAACTGTGTTGTTAAATTTCCATGACTGTATATTTTTCGTGATTTTTATTACATTTACTATATCTACTTTTACTTTATTGAGATTAAATGAGATATAAATAATTATTTGTTCCCTATATTTGTTGAGAGATGGTTTATTTTTCTGTTCCACTCTATGCTCCGTTTTGTTGAAAGTTCCATGAGCTACTGAGATAAACTTTATTCTCTAGTGTTTGCACAGAATGTTTTGTCTGTTAGATCCATTTGATCTGCAATGTCACTCACCTCTACTGCTTTTTTGCGCACCTCCCCACCCCAGATTGTAGGCAAAGACCGCTTGTTCCTTACCGGCTTCCCAGACCCAAAATAATCACACAGAAACTACATTAATTATAACACTGCTTGACCTACTAGCTCAGGCTTCTTTTGAACTAACTCTTACATTTTAAATTAACCCATTCCTATTATTTTGTATTTTACCACAAGGCTTGTGGTTGACCTGTAAGGTTCTGTCCCCAATTTAAAGACATCTCCTTCTGCAGCTACATGGTGTCTCTTTGACTCCACCTTCTCTCTCTCTCTCTCTCTCTCTATATATATATATATATATATATATATATATATATATTATATATATATTTATATATATATAAAACTAGGAGTCATTTTATTGATACTTGTTTTTACACCAGTAGTGTTGGCTTTTACCATAGATCTCTGCGCAATTTGGTCTCTGGTTCTTAGTTACCCAAACAAAGTATAACTTGCTTATCCTTCTCATAATATATAGTATAGACCTTAAGTTAAATCACACATTGGTCTGCTACTCCGGCAAGTTCTGTGCCACCATTGCTCTAGCATCTTTTGTATGTAGGACAGATTGTAGGTCAGAAGTTTTGTGGCTGTGTTGGCACTTAAATTTCTCCCTTGAAAGTACCTGCGGAGTACTTTCCCATAACAAAGACACTAGTATATAGGGGAAAAGGCTCCATATAGGCCCCAGTTCTACTTCTCTATTTATACAGTGGGTTGTATGGTTGTTGTCTTTGGCAACAGAGCCCCACTGCCAGTTTGTGGAGAGCAACCTTTTATCTTTTTTTTAAAAAAGATTTATTTATTTATTGTGTATACAGTATTCTGCCTACATTCATGCTTGCAGGCCAGAAGAGGGCACCAGATCTCATTACAGATGGTTGTGAGCCACCATGTGGTTGCTGGGAATTGAACTCACGACCTTTAGATAAGCAGGCAGTACTCTTAACCACTGAGCCATCTCTCCAGTTCCACAACCTTTTATCTTTGCAACAGTCTGGGTTGTCTGTGATTTCCATGAAATACTTTGGCCAGCAACTCAATTGAACGTAACCCAGTCCATCTACTTGAAGCCTCATTTGGTGAAAATAAATGGCCAATTGAGACTCAGTGTTCCTGTTATAAGAATCACCTTCAAATACTTTAGGAAGTTTCCATTGCTCTCGGTTTCCACATCACCCCTCAAACGCCCCTCAATTCTAGCTGTCTCACCCCACATTCTCTCTCTCTACCCTATTTCCCCTTCCCCTCCTCACCAAATTCTCCCATTCCTATCCTCACTCACCCCCAGTCCACCCCTGAAATCTATTCTATTTGTCCCTCTCAGGGAGATTCATAGATCCTCCTAGACCTCTCCTCTTTACCTTACCTGTTTGAGTCTACAGGTTATAGCTCGATTATCATTTACTTAATGGTTATATACAGTTATAAGTGAATGCATACTATATTCATCTTTCTGGGTCTGGGTTACCTCACTCAGGATAAAAATTTTTCTAGTTGTGTTCATTTGGCTGAAAATTTCATGATGTCATTTTTTAAACAGATGGATAATACTCCATTGTACAAATGTGCCACATTTTCTGTACCCATTCTTTAATTGAGGGGCATCTAGGTTGTTTCCAGTTCCCGGGTATTATGACTAATGCTGCAGTGATCATAGTTGAGTAAGTGTCTTCACGGTAGGACAGAGTATATTTTGGGTATGTGCTCAAGAGTGATATAACTGGGTTTAAGGTAGACAAATTCAGTCCCATTTCTGGAGGGAACTACCATATTGATTTCCATAGTGGCTGTACAAGTGTGCACTTCCACCAGCAATAGAGGAGTGTTCCCCTTTTTCCACATCCTCACCAGCATGAGCCTTCACTTGGGTTATTAAACTTAGCCATTCTGACAAGTGTAATATGGAATCTCTAATTACTTTCGATTTGCATTTATACAATGGCTAAGAATGTTGAACATTTCTTTTTCTTTCTTTCCCTTTTTTCCTTTGGTTTTTCAAGACAGGGTTTCCCTGTGTAACAGTCCTAGCTGTCTTGGAACTAGCTCTTGTAGACCAGACTGACCTCGAACTCACAGGGATTCACCTGCCTCTGCCTCCCGAGTGCTGGGATAAAAGGTTGAACATTTATTTGTTTCTTAGACATTTGAGTTTCTTATATTGAGAATTTTGTTTTTATCTGCATCCCAGTTTTGGATTGAATTATTTGTTTTGTTGATATCTAGTTTCTTTCTGATAACTTGTATATTTTGAAATGAATACTGATAATAGCATTGTTATTCAAAGTTTTTATTAAAAATTATATATTGGTTCCTTCCATTTTGCTGATTTTATAGTGTTTATTTTCTTTAGACTTTATCTTTTAGCTAATGTTATCTTTTCACTATCATCTCTTGGACATCTTTATTTCTTTCTTCTGTCCAAAGATTTCCTTCCAGTTTCTAGGGTAGTATGGGATTTAATTCCCATATTTTAACATTATTTCAACCTGCCTTTACCATAGAATGCTTTTCTTAATTCTTTGTTTATGTTGGATAGTATGGCCACAGTAGTCTGTGTTGGAATCTGGAATCTTTAAGAACTTGAAAAATAATGGTCCAAGTCCCTTCAGTTTCTTAAAATCGTCAATGAAAGCTATGTTTTGACTCTGTTGAGTCAGCCTTGATCTGTGACTTGACCTTTCTTTGGTCTGTACTTTCAGTGCTTTGATTATTATGACATGTGGATTCTTTTCTGGTCCTGTCTCTTTGGTGTTCTTTGTGCTTCTTGCATTTGATAAGCATCTCTTTCCTTAGACTGGGAAATTTTCTCCTATGATTTTGTTGGAAAAAGTCTTTGGACCTTTGACCAGGGTTTTATCTCTCCTCTAGATAGATAGATAGATAGATAGATAGATAGATAGATAGATAGATAGATGATAGATAGATAGATAGATTTCTTTAGTGTCCCATAGTTAGTACATGTTCCTGAATGTTTTTCGATTTAACATTTTTCTTTGATTGAGTGATCCAATTCCTTTACTTTGTTTTCAAACCCCAATATTCCCTTTTCCATATGATCCATTCTATTGATAAAGTTTTCTTCTGAGTTTTTATTTGGCTTCCTGAAATTTTCATTTAAAGTTATCTTTGACTTGGGTTTTTTTCATAATCTCTATCCATTTATTAAAATGCATTTCACATATTGAATTGTTTTCTTTCTTTCATTCACTCTTTTTATTTTTATGGTCTTCATTCTGACATTTATTCATATCCTCTTTGCATCTCTGAATATATCCCCAACTGCTATTTTAAAATAATGTCTTCTGCACCATGTCAGTTCCTTTTCTCAGAAAATATTAATATTAGAATGCTAAGTTTTGGAGGGAATATACTTTCTTGGGTGTTTGTTTTTGTGATTTTGTTATGGGACCAAGGTACCCGAAGTTACATTATTGATAACATATTTTGTTATGGATATCTGTCCCAACATTGGTAGAGTGGACATTTAAATCTCAGTTTGCTGTTATTCAGATTTGTCAGAGTTTAGGCTGCTTGGTTGATACTTAATTTTCAGTCTTTGGTCCACTCAGTTTTGGTGTGCATCTGAGTATCAGATGTGGTTCTAAGCTAGCTATAGTTGGTGTAACTTATGAGTACAGGAGCCAACCTTACATGGAATCATCAGGAGCTCACTGAGGATTCCCAGAAATGTGCAGAAGGCTCACAGTCACAGGTTTCAACTGGTGGTCCACAGGTAGCAGGGGCTAGGTGTGTGTGTGTGTGTGTGTGTGTGTGTGTGTGTGTGTGTGTGTCAGGGGGTGGGGAGTTACCTGCAGAAGCAGTATGGAACACACGACTGGTCCCCCGGTGCTGGAAAAGTGGCAGGGTGGAGGGTCACTATCTGAGTGAGGTCCATAGGACCCCAGGGCCTCAGGTAGTGTTGTGGAGGCTGCTACCTGGGGGCAGTGCACAGAACTGCTTGTGGTCCTTTACAGACAGGGCTGCAGGCCCAGGAGAATACTTCAACTCTTGATATATGCCCTTCTTTTTTTGCAGAAAGCTGGTTGTGATGGTTTACTGGGGTCTCTTGCCAGGGAAGATCATTGTGGCGTATGCAACGGCAATGGAAAATCATGCAAAGTCATTAAAGGTGACTTTAATCACACCAGAGGGGCAGGTAACTGTTTTTTTTAATATTAATAAACTGTAGTGTTTTGTGGAAAAAAATAGATTAAATTTGATTTAGAGATCGCAGTTTTCATTCTACTGAAGATATTTTCAGTAATTTTGGTGATGACATACAATTATCTATGGTATGAGCCAGAAACTTGAATGCACTTTTTTCTCAATAATGAAAACATGAAGTCATGTGTTGTGAATTCTGGAAGTCAGAGCAGGAAGAGAGTAATCTAATTTGCATCAGCTTATGTTACCAGGCTTCTAGAATGCTTATTAAACAATGAAAAGCATGCCTAACAAAAATTGAGATCTGCAACAGCTTGAAGCAACCATTGAGAATATTAGTATGCAGGCTTTCAGCTTTCCTTTCCCTTGTTGATAATGTTGTTACTAAATTTTAAGGGGAATATTTTTAAAGCTGAAATTTGAAACAGTAGTAGTGGAATTCAGAATAGGGTATACAGACATGGGGGAAATAACAAATACATTGTAATAAGAGCCCCTACTGTCTTCTTTTTTATAATTTATTTTATTTTTTTAAAAAAAGGAAACAAACTTTCTTTTTATTTTACATACCAATTTCAGTTTCCACTCCCTCTCCTCCTATCTCTCTACCCACTCCCAACCCTCTGGACTGTCTTTTTTTCTCATCTGTAAACGGGAGATGGGAGGGTGGAATAGATATAAAGGTTCTATGGAGAGTGGGAGAGTGAGTTAAAGTTCCTCACCACAGAAAGTGACAGTATCTCCACTGAATTGTAATAGCCCCCAAGTATTGTGTACACACACACACACACACACACACACACACAATTCATATATATGTATATAAACACACATCTATATGTATAAACACATAGATACACACTTATATACATACACGTATGAATAAACACACATACATCACTACATATCAACTTCTCAAGCTTTCTGGGTAAAGCACATATTTTCTGGGCTTCATCAACTCCTCTCCTGGACATGTTATCAATTGGGCCATCATTAATGACAATTTTCATTTTAAAAGATGCATTTTATTTATTCAGGTGTATGTATGAATCTTAGTGTAACTTTCTGCATATGTCATGTGTGCGAGGGTGTCAGTAGAGGCTAGAAGAGGGCGTTTGACTGCCTGGAGCTGGAGAGTTATAGGCAGTTGAGAGGTCTGGAAAGGGTGCTGGGATCCAGGCTTAGATCCTTTGAAAGAGCAAGCAAGTGCTTTTACGTTCTGAATCATACCTCCAGCCTCTATTCGTGACTATTCTCACCGCCATCATTTTCTTGCTTGCATTAACCTTTAGCTTAAGTTCTCTAGTTAAAAATCAATTCTGATGACAAAATGTAAATTAGTTATATTGTGAAGAACAATCAACTTATGTTGGACAGTCAAGGGAAACTGGAGTCTTTCCAAGTGAGTGAGTCATTTTGGAAGGCAAATCAGATGAACCTTTGTGAGGTTAAATGTGGTTTTTTGTTTTGCTCTGCCCTAACAGGATAAGATAAGCAATGGAATCGTCCAGTGCCCATTTAGGAGAGACAAGATACACTTAGCTGAAACAAAGTCTCTATCCTTCAGTTAAAAAATGTTAATGTAATAACCTGCCAACCCTTCCCACAGTTGTGACAAGAGAAGTCTTGTCACAGAAGTAGAGCCATGATCTGAAAGGTCAAGGACATATCACACACTCTGTTCTTAAAGAACATTGACACAGTTGGTACACATGTGATCTGTGCTCTGGGGAATACAGATGCCCACGGGGTTTGGAGCTCTTTATTTGGTGGCAATAATGCTTCAGTTTCCCCCAGAAATACCGAAATACCATTGAAAGTTCTGTGTCACTTTTCATTCTGAATGCTTTCTTTATTTCTCTAGAGACTCTTTTATCCCTACAGTTAATGGACTTTCTAGAATTTCTTAAGGGATTTTCAGGCTTTACACCCAGTTGGCCATGCACACTGTAGATACTGTATCAGTAGCAAGCATGCTGATGCACATGGGTGTGTCTAGTCCCTTTGCTCTATATAGTGTTTGATAAATCATTTCCTTTGGAGATAGAAAGTAAACTTGAGAGCTATTATTTTCCCTTTAGTGTGTTTATTGTATCTTTCGTGGTGACTATACTTTTCGTGGTAAGCCTAGCCTAGAATAGCTTCTTAAAGGAATGTATGGTAGCTTGTATATTTGTCCTGTTGAGAAGTGATGTACATGCATCTGGTAAACAATAGGAAGAAGATGGATGTCAAATATGTGATTCTTCTTTGTATGAGAAAATGTGTTCTTGCTGCTTTTTTCCCCACTGTTTTGGCTCTTTGGGAGGCCCCCCACCCAGCTCCCAAAAAAAAATAATGCCTAGCCTTAACTTGACTTATTTCTAGCCAGTTTTTCTTAAATTATCCCTTCTACCTTTAGCCTCTGCGCTTTGACTTTTTTTTATTTCCATATATCTTTCTTTCCTTCTTAGTCTGTGGTTGGATTTGTTGCTGGATAACTGGCCTCTGGAGTACTTCTCTTTCTCATGATCCTTGATTCTCCTTCCCAGATTTCTCCTTCTATTTATTCTGTCTGCATACCAGCCCCACCTATCCTTTCTTCTGCCTCACTATTAGCTCTTTAGCACTTTATTGGACCAATCAGAAGTGTTACACAGGCAAAGTCACCCGGTTTCACGGAGTTAAACAAATGCAACATAAAAGAAAGCTACACATCTTTGCATCATTAAACAAATGTTCCACAACATAAACAAATGTAACACATCTTAAATTAATATTCCACTACAAAAATGAACATACTGGTTTGAATTATGAAAGTGTGTTCTTAGAGTTTTTAATTGTTTGGTTGATTCCTACAAGGGTTGGGGAGTCATGGTCTCATCTACTTTATTTTATAGTTAGGAACTGTGCATTCTAGCAGGAAATGTGGAATGAGCTAAGACATCGTGAGAGTACAGTGGAGGCTGAGTAGTTCTTATCTAAAGTTTTGGAGACTTAAAGAGTTCTAAATTTCAGGGTTGTTTATTGTAGTGAATGTTTGTATATGAATTACCAGTTGACTTAAACTCTAAACTTTGAACTTTAAATCTTAAACGCAAAAATCTGAAATTCAAAATAAGAATAGTTAACCTTACTGAAATATCATGGTTAAATACTACAGTCTATCTAAAGCAATAATAATGGTGACTAGCATATAGAACCTCTTAAAAATATATTACCTGTGACTCTGCTACCATTGCCATGAAGAATCTGATTACTACTGGCATCTTAGGATGGTGATAAGATTGCAGCCCTGGTGGTACAATATAAGGCTTCTATGTGTGAACCCCCTGTCCAAAGAATCAAGTTTCTAGCTTTAGATTTAGTGACTTCATGTACAAATTCTAAGCTATGTCTTAGCCATTATTGCATTCCCTTTAAAACACATATATTCTCAATTGTGCCCAAATGCCTTATGTACTGAAAATACCCCGCCCATGACTTTCTACCTTCATATGTCATTATTTTTCAATACATTTCTCCCCCTTTCATGAAAATCAGTATAATTAACCAATCCAGTTGAAGATTTTTCCATGCACAGCCCTGATTTTAGAGACTACTTTTTCTCTGATTTGCCATGTAATTCTATTCATGGCTATGTAGGCAGAAACTGCCTGTTTGTTCCTGAAATAACCACACAGAAATTCT
Source organism: Microtus oregoni (assembly GCF_018167655.1). Classification (NCBI taxonomy): domain Eukaryota; kingdom Metazoa; phylum Chordata; class Mammalia; order Rodentia; family Cricetidae; genus Microtus; species Microtus oregoni. The sequence continues at coordinate 1,115,569 of NW_024544728.1, read as the reverse complement.
ATTAATTAAAAGACTGCTTGGCCTATTAGCTTATGCATATTTCTAGCTAGCTCTTACATCTTAAATAAACCCATTTCTATTAATCTGTGTATCAGCACATGGTTGTAGCCTACCAGTAAGGTTCCATCCGGTGTCCAGTGTCTGTCTCCTGCGGTGGCTACATGGTTACTCACTGACTCTGCCTACTCTCTCTATATATCTTTTCCAGCCTGGATATATTCTGTTAAGCCATTGGCCGAAATTAGTTTCTTTATTAACCAATGGCAATAAAACATATTCATAGCATACACAGAGGAATCCCACATCATTGTAAAAGTCAAGCAAGAATTGAGATATACTACTTCCATTATGTGCTAATTTTTAAAAAATTCTAAATCCTAAAATTTAATATCTTCTTCATACTTCACTAAATTTATTTGCTGTGGGATTTACAATGATCTGAATGGGGTGACTGGTGGGCTGTCTGAGGTCTCCTTTTATATTAGAACTCTAACTTTGGCCACCATGGAGAGACACCACTGTCAACCGAGTCATTCCCTTCTTGAGAATAGTTCTTTTCAGGCCTGTGTTCTTAAAGCCTCCATCACCAAGTTCAAATGAACTTGACTCCTTTTCCTCTTTGATTTTCTCTAGGAGCAAATTGACTTATTGCTGCATGTGCAGATGCATCTCCAAAGGCGCATCAATAATAACCTGACCTTTACTGGAGTTCTGGCTGCTTTAGACCTCATAGTGGGTGTTTGTACTGCAGTAGTGTAACATTTGTGAAATATAAATTGCTGAACTGAGAAAACTCTCACCAAACTAGATCCTTCTCTCCTGATTTCTTTGCAGAAAAAGGTGACTGCATTATCCCATGTGCCCATTGTTTCCGATCAATTATTTTCAATTGATTGAGAAAGAAAAGATTACTTTCAGTCAATCTTCAACTTCAGAATTTTTTTTCCATTATAACATCTTCTGCATTTTCTTTCTCAGCCTTGATCATTCCTGATATTCATACATCATCTCTATCTTCATGAATGCATCTCAGTTAATCATGCATGTTGCTTCTGCGTTAAATGTTTCCAAACCATATTCTATGAAGTCTCTCGCTGAGTTTAGCAGATCCAAAGTGATTGTTTATTCCCTTAAATGCTTATTGAAACTTTCCATAATAGATTGAGCCATCTCCATCTTCTCTTTCCATCAGATTTAAGTTATCCAAGAGCTACTAATACCACCACTTACCTCACACTCTTCTGTATAAACAGAAAACAAATCCCTTTCCTTCCTATACACATTCCCCTAAGACAACTTTGAACACTTATCTTTTTGTAGAACATTCCCTTGACTTGTGTGGATGATGCCAGAGTTTTCAAATGTGAGTCACATACACATACTTCTAAAGAATAGCAGTGAATTGCTAAGCAATTTGTGTTCAGAAACGGGGAGTGACTTTAAAACTATAGTTTATATTAATGAACAGAGAGTTAGCCAGAATGTTCCATTTATATTTTAACCTATTTTTATAATTTATTTAACTCCTACCTTAACTGTACATCCTACCTTATTTATATGCCAAAATACCCACCAACCTTGAGTTTGTTGTCATTGCTATTTTGTCTGTGTGATGTAATGTCAGTGCTTTCCAGTTGGAACTGCAGTAATTGGATGCTACTGAAAATGGGCAATTCAATGAGTAATTAGATAAACAGTGTCTTGTAGTGTCTTGGATCAAAGTCTTGATTGTAAAAAGTCACATGCCCAGGAACTGAGGAGATGTCTTAGTTGGTAAACTGTTCAGCATGAGCACCGGAGTTCAAACCCTTAATCTGTAAGAAAAAGAGAAGGAAAAAAATCCAAGCAGGACCTTGAGTATTTGTAATCACAGTGCAGGAGAAATAGAGACAGGGCATCCCTGGGGCTTGAAAGCAAACCATTCAGTCTTCCTGGACCAGTGAGCTCCAGATTAAATGAATGAACTCATCTCAAAACAATAAGGTAAAGAGTGACTGAGGAAGATACATGAGGTCAACCTCTGACCTATGCATGTAGGAGCATGTACACGCACACACACATACACCACACATGCCTTTATTTTATCCTTGCCACCAAATGAACTACATATTACTTTATATTAATGCTGATTAATTATTTTTTTAAGAATTATAATAATTTTTATACAGGAGAAAACTTCAAAATTATTTTTTTCTTTTAATGGTTCAAGCCAGATTTTAGTTAGATACATGGATTTGCACAGGATGTTTAAAAAGAATGTTAGTTTTAGAAAAACTATTAAGCCAAAACAAGGCTTCTTTATCCCTCTTCTTCACAAAGTGGAGCTCAATTCCTTCTTTTCCTGCACAGTCTCTCATTTTACCCAATCTTGGCTTACATTCTTTCAACGACCACATCCATGACCATGGGTGGAAAATATTTTCTGAGAGCACTCAATTGTGCCTTTTGTTGATCTTTGTGACACCTGCAGAGGTGACAGCAGCCCTCCTGCTGTGGCCCTACACCTCACTTACTTCTCCTCAGCTCCACTGTGTAATCTTTTGTTCATCTTCCAGGAACTCTTGTTCTCTCTTGCTGTGTTCAGTCACTGCAGGGAGTGGTCCAGGCCAACTGTATCATCGCCAGTGTTTTACTTTCTCTGCTTTTTCTAGCTTGAAGAATTCCTAGGGCAAAATTCACTGGGATGATTTGGTTTGTCCTGCTGTATCTCTAGAGAGGTGATGCCACTGCTTTCTTCCTTTCCTCATGGGACTTCGTGGAGAACAGTCACCTTCTTGCCTTCTCAGCCGAGCGCTGTACTCAGTCTTTCCAAGAATCTTCTCCGGAAATCACGGCAACTTTATAAGGAAGCATTTTCCCTCCACAGCCTTTGGACCATGGTAGCAGTAACTAAACGCAGAGGTGGGCAGGAGCGAGGCAATTTGAAGGGTTTTCGTAAGAGCCTAGATTCACTGCATGTTTTACTGACTCTTACAGGTTATGTGGAAGTGCTGGTGATCCCTGCTGGAGCAAGGAGAATCAAAGTTGTGGAGGAAAAGCCTGCACACAGCTACTTAGGTAACAGGTGTTACAGTCTCACACAGGAGCTTAGTAGGACCCCAGCTCCCCAGTTCGCGACACAGTTGGTCTGTTTTTAGGTTCACACTTGAACTTCCCAGAAAGTGTCTCTTCTCATATTAAGCAAGTGTTTCCCTGTCTCCAAGGCATTCCAGGAGCAAAAGCAATTTGGCTTTCTGTTGAGAGTGTAAAGTACTTCCAAATGTAACTCATGATTAAACAACAAAAAAACAAAAAAATAAAAACAAAACAAAAACCTAAAACAAAGACGCATTAAATGACTTTGCCTTGTTTTATTCCAAATATGTGTATATATGATACAACCAATTAACACATTTATTTCATGTGTATACATGTGTGTATGTGCAAATGCATATTATTTTATGTATGACTGCACAGGTATTTTTGTGCAATGATTATTTTAGAAATGGGAAATCTTGTCACTCAAAATAAGCCATGTACAGTTTACTGAGTTTTTTCTGTCTTGCCTCACACCAGGAAAGCTCTCCTGTAGAAAAACTGCCTTTCAAAATCTGAGCGTTGCTTATAGGAAAGGCTAGGTTGGCTATTTTTATATATTCTTATTACATATTTTTATTGATTACTTGAAAATTTTGGAGCATGCACCCCAGTCACGCCCATTCTCCCAGGTCCACCCCCTCTCCCTTGTAACCTCCCACCCGCACAGACACACAAAGAGGATAAAAAAACAAGTCTAATTTTCACACACACTACAAAAGAGAACAAAAAAATAAGTCCAGTTTGCATTATCCATGTTTTAATTATGTCAGCTGATAACTTTTTAATAGAACAGAGAAAGCATCAGAGATAGTGGAATCAAATAGAATAAAGTCATGTCAGACAGGGGGCCAAACAGATTTAAATTATCTTTAAAAATACTTTGGAACTTTTTGTTTGAGACACGTGATGTCCTTATTATTCTCAACTGAACAATAAATTCCCAATATATTTATTCTTTTTTTAAATTATGCTCACCTACTAATGGCTTCTCTGAAGATAATAATGTTCTTTTGTTAATGGTTGACCAGTTAGCCTAAAATGAATAAACCTTATGGTTTTATTTATAAAATCATTGTAGCTTATGACTTCCAGAAAAAATCTCACAAAAGGCACCGAATTCAACTTACTCTGTACAATTCCACACACAGGGCACTACAGCAAACATAGTTTTAAAATAATTTGAAATGAGTAAAAGACAAAGAAACCCTCCCTTTTATTATTTACCTCTTAGTTTGATTACTTTAAGATGCTATAACAAAGAGCCACAGCCTGAGTGAGTTTTAAACAATACAACTTTCTTCTCATTGCTCTTAAGGTTGGAAATATGAGCTCAGGAGACCAGTATAGTTGGGTTCTGATGAGGCCCTTTTACGAGCTGGAAATTATGGGGTTCTGTGCCCTTACATGGCTGAGAAAGAGGAAGCATGGTCTCTTAGGGCTCTTACAAGGACACTAATCTCATTTATAAGGACTGTGCCCTAATGACCTCAGCCAATTCTAATTACCTGCCAGTGACCCCACTTCCTAATCCCATCACACTGTGGAGTCGGGTTTCAACATGGGAACTTGGAAGGGACAAGCATTAGCCTGCACCATGTCTGAGCAGGAGGGAAATGAAGAGGTCCTAAAGGACAAAACTACAGTGAAGACAGAAAGCCGAATGCTGAGTCCCCTGAAGTGTCACTTGAAACCTTCATCCAGTAACTGAAGTCAGACTCAGAGCCAGGGCGCTGCTGTTGACAGAAAATAAAGCAAAGGATGCTGCAGAATAACCCGCACAGGAGGCTTCCACTCAAAGTGGGACTTCAAAGGATTCCATGTTTTGTGTGATGGAGGGGCAGGAATACATGAGCAGAGAAAGGAAGGAGGAAGTGTCTATATTAATATTAGTCTAAGGTGGACATGGAAAATCAACTTTCCTGAGAATTTGCAAAGCAAAGCAGCAAGTATGTTGCACCCACTTCATCCAACTGTGAAGCCACAAGACTCAGGACTAGTTTTCTTAATGTGGTATCAATATCACTGACATGTGCTACAGGAAGCACTTTCTAGAAACAATCCCACTTCCAACCAGCCCTCAGAAGACTTGAGTGGCTCACAAATAGAATATTAAAAATAACCTAGGAACCAAAAAGAAAACAGACACCGTGAACCAAACACCACCTTGAGTAAGAGTGTACAGAGTCAGTATACAAGTGTGTCACACACAGAATGTATAAACAGAATTTCATAAATAATAGCTTTATTTATCATTTTAGGGAACAATTTAAAAAGTAAAGAGAAAAGTCATGATCTGAGAGAAAATAATTTCACTTGGCTTCAAAAGGCCCTTATTCTCAGGATATATAAAAACGTAATTTTTGAGTATTTATAAAGTCAAATAAGTATTATTGATTAGTATAAAACAGTAACACATTTTAGTGTATTTGAAGAACCCTGTATTCCCTCTTTTGCCTAAGCTATTTTGTCTAAAATTAGTAACAATTTTATTTTGATGATTAAACAAATTGATGTCTTATTTTTGAAAGGCCTTTAATCTCTATTATTCTTTTATATATGCCATGTTTTATTTTGAACTCCCCACATAGATATTACAAATAAGAATTCATAATTTCATATTTTCTTTGATCTTTGGAACTGGTTTGGTAATTCTTTTCTGCAGGGAATAATCTGTTTCATTTGCTTTCTCCAAATAGTTGGCTTGGAGCTGTTTCTTTTCTTTTTTTCTTTTATTGACTGTTATTGAGCTCTACATTTTTCTCTGCTCCTCTCCCTGTCTCTCCCCTCCCCTTCAACCCTCTCTCAAGGTCACCATGCTCCCAATTTACTCTACAAAAAAGATCTTGTCTTTTTCTACTTCCCATGTAGATTCCTATGTATGTCTCTCTTAGGGTCCTCACTGTTGTCTAGGTTCTCTGGGATTGTGATTAGTGGTCTGGTTTTCTTTAAAGCTTAGAGCTGTTTTTGATATTTTCTTATTGCACCCTCTCCCAGGACAGTGTTTGGGCTTTTATTTCTACCATTGTCACCTTGCGTCTGGTTTTCTTGAGCAGTTTAAGTGTTTTCAGTTATTTTAGTTTCCAAATAACCAACACTTTGTGTCACTGGTTGCTTCCACTGTTAATTTGTTTCTGTTCGATTCACTCCTCTGTCATTTTCTTCCATTGGTTTTGAATTTTAATTGCTTTCCTACCACAGATACAAATGGAAGAGCAGCTTTAGCTCCCTTCTTTCCTCCTGTAAAACTGGAGAGCTACAAAAGCTTTACCTGTGATCTACAGTGCACCCTCAGGTTAAGTTGTTACCATAGCACCTTCGTGGTTTCTGCCGAGATCTAGGAGTTATGTTTGAATAGACTTAATGTACAGTTACTGTGAGCTATTTATGTAAGTTTTCTGTTAAGCATTTCCAGTGTTAGGTCTTAGGATAAAAAAAAATATATCCAGTCAGGTGTAAATTGAGACTCGGTTTATCACCTTTGACCTCAAGGAGTTATTCTGGAATTTCCAGTTATAGTCTTTATGATCAGTATAATTCAACTTCTCTGCAAGCTTACAGATATTCCTCTTGTCTAATCAACTAGAGACAGAGGAATAAAGGCATATCAAAATGTTTGAAATTTTTCTCTCAAATCAGTGGTTAGCTTATGCATTTGATGTTTTATTATATATTTCAGATTGTCATATAACCTTAATAAATTTTATTTATCATTCAAGAGTTTAGTGTGTGTGCATGTGTGTGTATGTGAGTTTGTAGTACATGCACATGTATGTGCAGTTGCATGCAATTGGGCACATGCATTTGGAGGCCAGAAGATGTCTGTTTGTGTGTGTGTGTGTGTGTGTGTGTGTGTGTGTGTGTGTGTACAGTCTGCTGAGTCTTGTATGTATTTGTATGTAAGGCTGGATAAGCAATAGGGGTTTGTCCCTGGAGACTCTCAGCAGACATTACTTGCATGTAGCTCTCCATCTAGAGGTGGACTCCTGCAAGATTTCAACCAGTGTAGTCACTGTGCAGGTTTTATTTACACTACCATGCGGATGAGAGTTCAAGCTGTCTTGTCGTATGTAGAGAACAGTCTCACAGAGATAGACGTCCTGTTCCTCTGGGTTTTACTATCTTCCCTCCCCTTCCTCCGTGATGTTCCCTGAACTTGGTGTTTAGGTGTTAGATTGTAGATGCATCAGCTGGTGTTGGGTATCCAGCAGTCAGGGCTCTGTATTTTGACCACTTGGGATTCCCGTGATTGTTTCCATTTGCTACAAAATGAAGCTTCATTGTTGAGGAGTGAGAGCCACGTTTTGGCAATTTTCAAAATGCTCACAAGCCACAAGTTTTCTTCCTTCCGGTCCACTCTAAACTATGTTCTCCCAATCACCATGTTACCTGTGTGGCTGTGTGTGTGTGTGTGTGTGTGTGTGTGTGTATGTGTGTGTCTGTGTCTGTATTTTCTCCCACGAGTTCCTTGTACTTTTTAAGACCTATGTATTTGGAGATTTTATTTTAAGAAAATTAAAATACTTCTAAACACTGTGCTTTCAAATACTTTATATGTCCTTTTTCCCTTTTTAAAAATTCCAGTCACTCGGGTATCATCCACAGAGTGGTCCCCACATGTGCGCCATGCTGTTTGTGTTCATCAGGTCTCTGTTTCCTGAGCTTTAGTTCTTTCCTATGAAAGTGTCATGGTCTAATATGTTTTTAAGCCTGTTTATTAAGCTCAGTATTTGGTATGTCTTCATATTTTAATACATTTGATTTGAATATTTTCCAGATCCCATTCCTCTCCACTATTACATAACTTTTTATAAATGTGTGTGCATATTTAAAGGCTTAACTCACTAGTACCACTATCTCTAAGGTTCTTTCATCTCATTTTATTTCTGATGCCTCCCTAATTATTCAAAGTCAATTTTGTGGTGTCCACATCCCCAGCAAGTTTTTAACTGGGTGGTGAACATAATTAACATAGCATGGATGAGTGGCTATGTTACGTTTTCTTTATTACCGAATCTAAACTTCATTTTCCTAAAGAGTTAATTTACTTCTGGGCCAGCTGCATATAATGAGACTGTTGTAAAGCTTTGTTATAATTGTCTCAGGTTGCTTTAATATGAAGTCTGTTAAATCTTTATTTTTAATTATTTATTTATTTGACCACCTGCTTTTTTAGGTTCTCTATGTTCAAAAGCAACACGCCTTGAAATTACCTAGAATTTGCATGTTTCTCCATACCTATTTGAACTGAAAAGTTTAAAAGTCCTTAGGTTCTTGGCAGTTGTTCTTTCCCCAGTTTTGGATAGTTACACCCTATTGTTTGAAGCTGAATATTTAGCTCTAAGGTCAAAGGTCCCCTGTGAATGCTTTAGGAGCGTTTTTTTCTCTTGTAATTCACTCTTCTCCAGTGCTCCATAAAACAGATGCTAGCTATCCTAGCCAGTGTGAACTCCACTCTTTGTGCCTCCCACCTCCATGAAACCTTCCCAGTCTGTGCCCTGCAGAAGGTCAACCTCCCAGTGAGGGATCTGTTAAATATCTTCAACAAGACTGCTAAGCAATTGTAGAGATTATCCCAGCTTCAGCTTTCTTCTCCACCCTCAGACATTGGAAGTTTGAAGACTGTTTCTCCATACATTGTCTAGTGAGAAGCAGAGCAGTTCCACTGATTGTCAGAAGCAAGATTTTCAAAAATATATTTAAGTTAATGAAGTAAAAAGAAAAAGTCGAGAAACATGATTTGTACAAACTCCTGGTTCTGGATGAAGAGACTCTTAAGCCAATAAGTTGGCTGGATTCGCATGTACATGTGTATGCCATTTTCTAGGAAATGCTGAAAGCCAAGACATAAATAGAGTCTGAATATCATAGTCCATAAACCCCAATGGGCATTTTAAAACTTTTTTATTAGAGATTTTCAGGAACCATAAACTGATCACTGTAACCTGAAATAAAAGCATGGAAGTGGGAAAATATTGATCCATGTACAACATTAGACAAAAATATTTCTCAAAATATTTAATATAATTTACAAAAATATTAACAAATGCTAAATCTTATAAACAAATCCATTAGTAATTTTCCATTTTCCCCCCAAAACTTTAACATTTTTCTGAGGTATGTCCAGAAATGGACGTTGGCAATGTTCTGAGATGTTCCTATCAATATATTTCACTTTCAAGGATTAACAATTGAACATTGATCTCATAAAATAAAATTATGTATGTTTTTTAAACTTTCCTTTAAGGTATTTTATAATAAGGATTATATTATATATTATATTATATTATATGCCAGGTGGTGGTGGAGCACGCCTTTAATCCCAGCACTCAGGAGGCAGAGGCAGGCAGATCTCTGTGAGTTCGAGGCCAGCTTTGTCTATAAGAGCTAGTTCCGGGACAGATTCCAAAGCTGCAGAGAAACCCTGTCTTGAAGAAAAGAAAAAACCCAAACTATTTTATAGAGAATAATGATGCCGTAAATTTCAATACTTTCATGAGCTTGTTGCTGGTATTGATAAGAGTAGAAGCAGCAGAACAACTTTTGGGGGAGATACAACAGATGATTGAAAACTCTTTTGACTTCAGTAGCAACAGGGAATGCTTGTAAGAGGATGCTCATTAGTAGCGTTGTCCACGCTCATCGTGTGTTTTATCTTCTTAAAGCTCTTCGAGATGCTGGCAAACAGTCGATAAACAGTGACTGGAAGATAGAACATTCTGGAGCCTTCAACTTAGCTGGAACTACAGTTCATTACATAAGACGAGGCCTGTGGGAGAAGATCTCTGCCAAAGGCCCTACAACCACACCTTTACATCTCCTGGTAAGAGGAAGAAATGGGGGTAGTGTTGCAAAATCAGCTTCTCATGGCAAAGAAATTGGTGATCTCCCTTTTCTCCCCCTTTCCCCTCCCTCCTTCCCTCTGTACTTTCTCCCTCTTTCTCTCTCCCTTTCCCTCCTATTTGTTCTTAAAATCAGAATTGTCAGATCAGCATTTTAAATTGTTTAAGAGCTAAGATATTTGCAGGAACATTAAAATTATGGTATCTAAAATTTGTGATTACTTAAAGAGGAGCAAGATGTTCTAGGGAATTGAAAAACTCACAGTTGAAATCTATCACCACCAAAGAATACAGAACTCTTTTCTCCCTAAAAGCATTCAGTTACTAACCAGAATGTGTCTTTATCAAGACAAAGCAAGTAATATCCACTTAGTGGGTCTCATCTGTGTCTGTAGAAGGCATCTTTGATAACATATTGTTTTGAGAGGAGGGATTTGGCAAACTCAGTCTCCATTCTGTATTTCTTACCAGGTTAATGGATTACTCTAAATTATGAACACTGCACATTTTCATGCATTGGAACTGCAATGTTCTTCACCATGTAGCAAAAGACTAAATGTGCATTAAGAGAATTGGAAGGGAAAGGACTTGAGCAGTGGGGTTGTGTCCGGGTTGCTGGGATGTTCATGGGCTTTTTTTCAAGGCACTTCGGGCTGATGGTTAATTATTCAGAATAATGACTGTACAGATAGAGTTTTCATTCTATCGGCAGTAAGAAATCTAAAATCCAGAGACTCACCACCTCCTGTACACCCAAGCACAGAAAACCACTCTGACACATGGATTCGCTTGCTTGTAGTGGGATGTGTCACCTTATTTAACATCTTCACTCCAGTTGAACTGGTCTTTCCTTGACTATAGACATCTTTATTGTTCCTTCTAGGATCCAGAGATTCGGGTCACACCGTAACTCACTGCTTATCTTACTGGATGGACCTCTTGTCTGGGGCTCTTTTTAAGTGTACATTCTGATGCACTTGGTTTAGGTCAGAATGTGAGATCCACATATTTCTCACAGCTCCTCCCTGACATCACCTTTGCTGGTCCAGAAACTAGGATTCAAATTTCCAGGCTTTATATAAAATGCAGTCCTTTTGCTTTAACAGTAACAAAAGGGCAAAGTGAGCAGTGTGTGCTTTCTAACCAGTATAAATAATACTATCCCTCGGACACTGTGGATAGGAAGCTGACCAGGGGCTTTGCATTTGTTCAGAACATTTATTGCACACAGTTGCCCTATGTAAGAAGGTTAAAGAACATGTGAAATGTTGTCAACATGATTTCATTTTCACTAAAAAATTAGCGTTCAGTTCTGTTCTTCTGTGGAAGTTTTGACTCATAATTGTATATGGTCTTTGAAGAGTCCCTTTATGCATCTCCTCACAGTTCCTTTATATCCCACTTCACAATTTCAATTTGAAGATCCTGTCTGTCCTCTGCTGTCCAGAGAAAATGCTTAGCATCTTCTCCGACTGATTGGTGTGAAATGACATCAATAGCAAACATTTTTAATGATTTGATACTGAAAAGCACTACCATGTTTATCTACATTCTATAATCATATAGATGAGTTTGGACATACTTAAGAACAATACAAGACTGAGACATGTAACGAGCCTTTGCTTAAAGTCTGAAAACAACATATGTCAGACCCCAGAATCAGAGACTTTTCTTACAGCAGAGCCCTTAATCTGACTAATAATTGCCAAAGCTTTTCCTGGAATCACAGAACATAGTGAGCTCAGTGAGCCAGATCCAAAATAAGGTTATGTGTGGGGTTAGTGAAGATCTTTTCCTCTTCAGTAAACTGTAGTTTGTTTTTTTTTTCTTTTTTGCCTTGTCCATTGACTTACAATAACTTTTCAGTTTCAGGAAGTCCCATTTACTGATTGTTGCTCACAGTGTCTGTGTTATTGGCATTCTGTTTGGGAAGTGGTCTCTTGTGCCAACGCATTCAAGGGTACTTCCCACTTACTCTTCCATCAGGTTCAGTGTAACTGGATTTATGTTGAGATCTTTGGTCCATTTGGACTTAAGTTTTACGCATGGTGATCGATATGGATCTATTTGCAATCTTCTACATGTCCACGTCCAGTTATGCCAGCACCATTTGTTAAAGATGCTTTCTTTCTTTCTTTCTTTTTCTTTTTCTTTTTTGTATTGTACCATTTTGGCTTCTTTGTCGAAAATCACATGTTCATAGTGTGTGAATTAATGTCAAGATCTTCAATCTGGTTCTATTTGTCCTCCTGTCTGCTTTTAATGCCAATATCAAGCTGTTTTCCTACTATAGCTCTATAGTAGAGTTGAAGTCAGGAATGGTGATGCCTCTTGAAGGTCCTTTTTTTTGTACAGGATTAATTTAGGTATTCTGGGTTTTTTTTGTTTGTTTGTTTCTCTATATGAAGTTTAGTATTGTTCTTTCAGGGTCTGTGAAGAATTGTTTTGGTATTTTGATAGGGATTGCAGTGAATCTGCAGGTTGCTTTTGGTAAGATTGCCATTTTTGTTATGTTGTTCCTACCTATCCAAGAGCATGGGAGATCTTTCCATTTTCTGATATCTTCTTCAATTTACTTCTTTAGAAACTTAAAGTTCTTGTCATACAGGTCATTCACTTGTTTGAATAGAGTTATCCCAAGATATATCTCATTTATCATTTGTATTTAGGAGGGCATCTGATTTTTCTTTTTTTGAGTTAATCTTGTATCCCACCACGTGATTGAAGGTATTTATCAGTATAGGCTTTTGAAGTAGAGTTTTGGGGATCACTTATGTATACAATCATATAATCTGCAAATAGAGATAGTTATATCACTTATGTAGGCAATCATATCATCTGCAATAGCGATTCTTTCCAATTTGTATCCTTTGATCTACTTTTGTTTTCTTCTTGCTCTACCTATAACTGCATACAATATTGAATAGATACAGAGAGAGCAAGCAGCCTTGTCTTGTACCTGATGTTCGTGGAATCGCTTTGAGTTTCTCTTTATTTTATTTGATGTTACCTGTCAGCTTGCTATAAATTGCTTTTATTATGTTTAGATATGTTCCTTGTATCCTTGATCTCTCCAAAACCTTTATCATGAAGGATTGTTGGATTTTGTTGAAGGTTTGTTCAACATCTAATGAGATGATCATATTTTTTTCTTTCAGTTTATTTATTTGGGGGATTGTAATGACAGATTTCTGTATATAAAACCAACCCTGCCTCTCTGGGATGAAGCTTACTTGGTCACGGTGGATTTTTCTTTCTTTCTTTCTTTTTTTTTTCTTTTGATGTGTTCTTGGATTCAGTTTGCCAGTATTTTATTGAGTACTTTTGCATCAATGTTCATGAGGGAAAATGATCTGTAGTTCTCTTTCTTTGTTTCATCTTTGTGTGGTTTGGGTATCAAGGTAACTGTAGCCTTATAAAAAGGAGTTTGGCAATGTTCCTTCTGTTTCTATTGTGTGAAACAATTTGAGGAGTATTGGGATTAGCTCTTCTTTGAAATTCTGGTAGAATTCTATGCTGAAGACATCTGGTCTTGGCCTTTTTTTTTTTTTTTGGTGAATTTTAATCACTGCTTCTATTTCCTTAGGGGTTAGAAGTTTGTTTAATATGTTTATGTGGTCTTGGTTTAATTTCAATATATGGAGCCTATCAAGAAAGTTGTCCATTTCTTTCACATTTTCTAATTTTGTGGAGTATAGCTTTTGGAGTATGATCTGATGTTTAGCTTGATTTTGTCAGTGTCTGTTGTTATGCTACCCTTTTCATTTTTGATTTTGTTAATTTGGATATACTCTCTCTGCCTTTTGTTAATTTGGACAAGGATTTGTCTATCTCGTTGATTTTCTCAAAGAACCAACACTTTATTTCACTGATTCTGTGCATTCTTCTCTTTGTTTCTATTTTATTGATTTCAGCCCACAATTTGATTATTTCCTGGCATCTGCTCCTCCTGGGCGAGTTTGCTTATTTTTGTTCTAGAGTTTTCAGGTGTTCTCTTAATTTGCTAGTGTGGGATTTCTCTGACTTCTTTATGTAGGTATTTAGTGCTATGAACTTTCCTCTAAGTACTGCTTTCATTGTGTCCCATAAGTTTGGGTATGTTGTGCATTCATTTTCATTGAATTCTAGGAAGTCTTTAATTTGCTTCTTTATTTCTTCCTTGACCCAGGGGTGATTTAGTTGAGCATTATTCAGTTTCCATGAGCTTGTAAGCTTTCTGGAATTTGCATTGTTGTTGAATTCTAACTTAAACCATGGTGATCTCACAAGATACAGGGGTTTATTCCAATTTTTTTGTATCTGTTAGATTTGCTTTGTGACCAAGTATACGATTAATTTTAGAGAAGGTTCCATGAGGTGTTGAGAAGAAATTATATCCTTTGTGTTTGGGGGAAATGTTCTATAGATATCTATTAAGCCCATTTGAGTCATAACATCTGATAGTACTCTTGTTTCCCTGTTAGTTTTCTGTCTGGTAGACCTGTTCATTGGCAAGAGTGGGGTGTTGAAATCTCCCACTATTAGTGTGTGGGGTTTAATATGTAATTTAAGCTTTAGTAATGTTTCTTTCACAAATGCGGACGCCCTTATATTTGGGGCATAAATTTTCAGGATTGAAACTTCATCTTGATGGATTCTTTTCCTGTGATGAATATGAAATAACCTTCTTCATTTCTTTTGATTACTTTAGTTTAAAGTCTATTTTGTTTGATATTAGGATAGCTAATCTTTCCAGCAGAAGTGGGTGGGGAAGGGGCCTGGGGTTTTGCCCCAATGCCTAGGGCCTAACCAGCTGGGAGGCTGGTCACTCACAGCTTGGTCTGCTTTGCGCAGTTGCAGCCTGTGTCTCTGGGAGTTGCTGCTACATCTATAATTAAGAAGTGCCTCAGCTGCATAGGCTTGCCTACTGACCATTTTGGTGCAGATATTTTCTCATTTGAGGGCTCTCTCTTCAAATGACTCTAGCTTTGTCAAGTTGGCATAAAACAGACAACACACCTCGTATTGATTTCCTTTCCATCTCTTTATAAGTGTGAGAAATCCACAGTTTATTTTATATCTTGACATCAGATGCAGCATACGTCTCTGCCCCTAGAACACATACACACCAAAATTTATCATATACAATATCACACTTTGGAAAATGGTCTGCCAAATCTAAAAGAAAAAAAAAAGATCAGTTATTTCCGGCCTCATTCATTGTGACATGTTTAGCTCACAGGTGACTCTCCATCTTTGAAAAAAATATGACATTTTAAAAGTAATTTCTGCTGTGTTCATTGTGTAACTCATATTTTTAAGTATCAATATATTTGTAGGTTCTGTCGTTGAATTTGCCCTGGTTTAAATTATATTCCTTAATCACTCTGTGTGTCACAGGTACTCCTGTTTCAGGATCAGAATTACGGTCTTCACTATGAATACACAGTTCCATCAGACCCACTTCCAGACAACCAGAGCTCCAAGGAGCCAGAACCTCTCTTCATGTGGACACATGCAGGCTGGGAGGATTGCAATGCCACATGTGGAGGAGGTGAAGAATTTTAAAACTTCTTTCTTTTCAAAACATCCAACAGTTGTTTTCTGATTAACCATTGATAGTAACAATAGATCTACAATCTCTAATTTACAATTCAAGAATATGTAAAGGTTTATAAACTACGTTCATTACAATGTGTGTACCAGCTGAACATCTGAACTCTTTCATGGAAAAAGAATCTTACTTAAACTGAAAAGGCTCCTCACCCTTGTTCCATTTCACTCACTGAGATGCTTGTTATATTTATGACATAGAGAGTAATGTGTTTGTTTACAGCACACCAGGTTCCAGATACACCATTCAGGCCATGATATACATTCGATTACTATTAGCATCTGATAAACACTTTCAGCTAAGTAGCCAGCTGCCTTGAAGAAATCAGAGAAACAACACCTTTCACAGAAGACTCAATAAATATAAAATATTATGCGGTAACTCTAACCAAGCAAGTAAAATACTTGCATGATAAAAAAAAAATCTTTAAAATACTGTGGAGAAATTGAAGAAGATATCAGAATATGGAACAATTTCCTATGCTCATGGATTGATAAGATTATTACAGTAAATATAGTCATTTTACCAAAAGCCACATACAAAACCAATATAATCCCCATAAAAATTACAACACAATTTATTACAGCTCTTGAGAGACAATTTTTATCTTTATATGGAAACACACACACACACACACACACACACACATACACATCAAATCCTAATGAAGCAAACAGAAAACGGGATAGATAAAAGTATCCTGAATAATAAAAGAAATACTGCATGAATATATCCTGAATACTAAAATAGGAAATGAGGACAATAATCAGGGGAGGGGAAAGTGAGAGGGAGGCAGTGCACCATAAACTAGATTTTCAGAAAAGTCCTCCACTGAAGCCATGCTGAGTCAAACTCTAGGGGAGCACAGGCTGAAGCTGTAATGTGGACCAGAGCACTGGGTAAAGGGAAGCAAGGGTAGACCAGATGTGCGGACGATTGCTAGGTGCTTCCTGCTACCCCTCTTCTGTGGGTGATAGGAGGTACAAAAAAGGTGTTCTTATCTGCTACTCCAATGGAACAGAGCAAAAAGGCAGATGCGGCACTCCAACAATTGTGGAAACAGGCGAATCAGGCCACTTGGCCGCAGGGGAGGAGGAGAACTCATGAATCATGCTGTTGAGCTAGATGTGAAGCTGAAGAGTCGCGGTGACTGCAATGGTTCTTCCAAATGACTGGATACTGTCATCATTACTTGCAAAGGAAAGCCTGAAATGTCAGGATTAGTCAGGATCAAGGGCTTCAACAGAAGTAAGAAATACATGCTGGTCTAATGTGATGTCAAGTGTGCAGTTGGGGATGTAAGCCTGATGTTGGAGAGGGAATATTAAGTTATTCATATGTAACATATGAATAACATAGTAAATATGATGAGACTAGGTGGAGTCACTGAAAGAGTGACTGGAGACAAAGAGAAGGCTGTTGGAAGATTGACATTTGGGGTGTTCTACCATTGAGCTTTTGGAGAGATGAGAAGAAAAGGCAAAGCTGATTAAAAGCAATGCAGGGAATGAATATGGGAGCCACAGTGCTGTCTGTCTGGCAAGTGAGAGAAATACTACAAGGAGGACAGAACAACCAAAGGCCAAAATCTACTAAGTAGCCAAGTACATGCAGAACTGATTAGCGTCTAATAAAAAGATGCATTTTTATTAGACGTAAAATAAAGAGGTCAGTGCTAGTGCTGTAAAATTAATTCTAATACGATATTTATCTCAAAAGACCAAGTAGAATGATTTCATAGCAAAATAGAGAAAGGGCCCTATTAGTGTTCTGTCATGGAAAGGGAAGGGGCCCCCGAGGTACCCATCCTTACCTTAGAACCCATAGGCACTTGATGGTTACTTGGGAAGGAGAAGCATGGCTTTAGTGGTACAGCCACTGGGAAGGTAAGTGCACTTCAGTAAAGGAAGCCTTATCCATGCTCATCTGGGTA
The DNA here is from genome assembly GCF_018167655.1 of Microtus oregoni. Taxonomy (NCBI): domain Eukaryota; kingdom Metazoa; phylum Chordata; class Mammalia; order Rodentia; family Cricetidae; genus Microtus; species Microtus oregoni. The sequence continues at coordinate 1,098,126 of NW_024544728.1, read as the reverse complement.
ACCCTAATAAAACTCACTGGGTCGCACACACAAAAGTCATAAAAGTAGAAGGGAGACTAAGTTAGGAGATGGAAGGGGATTGATGAGAGCGAGAGGGCAAACAATATAGTGAATATGACCAAAATATATTACATTCATGTATAAAAATGCAAAAGCCACCATATGCAAAGGGACAAGGAGGTAGGGACAGCAACAATATGTACTCTCGTGCAGGCCTCTATGGTGGCACTTTTTACTCCTCTCCTATGGTGGCTTAAAGGAGATGTCACCCATAAGACCCAGGCGTTTGAATACAGGGTCCCCCTGTTCATGCTGAGGAAATGTCTCTGGGGACAACTTTGAGGTCTTAAATCTACATGCATTCCCAGTTCCTTCTGCATCCTGGTTGCCCTAGGATGTGAGCTCTGGGTTGCTGCTCCAGCCACCCACAGCCTGCTACCTCTACCCCACCATCAGGGACTCTAGCCCTCTGACACGGTAAGCCCAAAAGAACCTCATCTTTAAGTTACCTTAGTCATAATGTCTTATTACAAAATGGAAAAGTAATCAATACAACTAGTAAGTTCCCCTCTATCATGGCCAGAGGTCAGTGTTATAGCATATTAGCCAGGACTGTTAGACATTTTGCCCTAAAGAGTTAGCAGTTCCCCGGAATTTTTCTAGTGACCAGGACTTGCAGTTTCTCTTCTCTGGCTTCTACAGCCTTCTACCATCCAGCCACCTTTCTGCATCCCCTTGATTGCTGTTGTCTCTCTTGTTCCTGCTGTGGCTGTTCTCTCACACCCTTCACCTGCTTCTCATTAGAGCTGCTGCCATTAGCTGCCATGTAAGAGACACCGACTCCAGGTCCTCCCCTATTGCTGCTGTTGCTGCTGCTATTGGCTGACACTTGCAGCTGTCACCACATCTGGACAGCCTGTTGCTTTTGCAGCTTGGACTGTTAGCCGCTTATCTGTCATTGCTTGGTCTTGTTTGACCTTTTCCATTAAAAGTGAACAAGAACTGACTGTTCAAGAGAATCTTTCTACTAGGACTAATCTTGCAATGCCACAGGGAACCTCCTGGGAGGGCATTTCTCAGCCAGCTCACAAGGGGTACTGAGTTCTTTACGCAGATAGTTGCTGTTTTCCTCCGTCACAGCAGACCCTGCTACAAAGGCAGATTTCTTTTGGCTCCAATCACGAAACTGTCCTTCTGTCAGTAACGACAGTCCCTCCACTAAGCCAGTAGAGAAAGTGTGCCCTTCTAACATAGAGACATGGCTAAGGGTGGCCTAGAGCTCACTAAGCGTGGGAGAGATCAAAAAGTCAGTATAAAGTGTTTAAAACAGCCCTGGTTGGGTTTCACATTTTAGGAAAGTGGAACAGTTAAGGTCATTGTGTTTCTTTAAGGTTTTTATGGTATGTTCAAAGTATCAGTGCTGGCATAAGGGTAGTCTGGATGACTGAGTGCTAGAACTTTTTTTTGCTCAAAGATAGGAAGGAGTGTGATCAGCTTTCATTTAGGGACTAAAATTGCCCTATCCACCGTGTCTTTGCTTATTTACAGAAACATGAGCATCAAAGGGGCCACTTACAATAGGAATTTAAATTATCATTGACACTGAGTGATTTTAACTGAGTTTATTAGTGCTTTTGTGATGCTTAACATCTGGCCAGTGCCCCAGGGAGAGGCTGGCCCTTTCATCTGCATCTTAATGGGAACATGCATTTTGGTCTGAAGTAGCACTAATGGTCCAGTTGAATTCCAGGTCATGAATTTATCGTGACTTCAATCCCTGTGAGTGTGCAGTACCTTCTGCCTGTGTATGGTTTGCAAATACTCTTATAGAGCAAAAATGGGGATTTTCAAAAGCAAGAAAGGAGTAAGTGATGGCCTGAGACTGTATGTGTTGAGTTCAAACGGTTGTATGAAGTGGGAACTGAAGGTGCATGGAATTGAAGGACGTTGAAGAGCTGGTAGGGTTGAGGGGTTATAGGACCTGTTTGGATTTTAGAAATTGTCAGATTCTGTGCACTAACAGGATGGGAACATAAAAGATGATAAAAAAAAATAGAGAAAAGGTTATGGAACATCCAGACAGGAGTAAGTTGTTATTATCATTATAAAAGGAATTTTTATTTCATATAAGGAATTATTATTTCATAAATGGGACAAAAATCAAGATTGTTGGAAAGAAAATAGGACTAAAAACTGAGAAGATGGTACTGGGAAAACCATTAAGGTACTATGATTTTAGATTTTTTTTTTTAGAAGCAGTGTCAAAAACAACACAGTAATCTGGGAGAAGCAATGAAGGAGAGTGACCCAGATTCTGTCCTGTGACTATATAAAGAGTGGGGCTATATTGATCACAGGCAGGGATTCGGGAAGTAAAACGTGAAGAGCGTCTTGTTGAGGACTGCAAAGCCAAAGCCCATAACATCTAGATACAAAAGTATTGTTTATAAACAAGAAAATGTTCAAGGCATGAAACAGTGTGTTAAGGGGGCATAGAGGCTCAGGGAGCATCTGAAGGCACAGAGAGCAAGGGCCACATGGGCCCTCCATGCTCTTGCCCTCTGGGGCCTTCATAACAAAAGCAACACAGGCTACCAAGGGGGATTTCACATAATACAATTGTCTCTCAAGATGAACTCCAACACACACATTTCAACTCCCTGCTTGAATTGGAACTTCCCACCAGTCACCATTGCCACAAGGATATTTTCTTTTTTGCTGGGCCCCACTATGTCCACGCCTTCAGCTCCTGCATTCTCCTGGTCTCAACTACACCAAAATTTGCAAGTCTGCATTCCTCTGCTTATCTCTTATTCACAGGGCCGTCTCCATTAAGATAGTCTGTTTCCATCCAATAGAAATAGACAAGACAGACAGACAGATATACAGATAGATAAACATAGATATATAAGCATTATATATTTATCTATCTGTATCTATATCTATATAAACATAGATATGTTTATATATCTCTTGGATGCAAGTCGAATATATATTAATATATTTAATATATCTATTTAATATTTATAAGCACCAATAGAAGTAAATATCCCCAAATGAGAATGTGCATTTGAAAATTGTCTTTAGTATCACTTGGGGATTCAGTCACCCCCCAAGTCAGCAGCATCCAATGGTGTGAGCACTGAAATAGGCAACAGTTGAGAGAGTAGGGTTAAGATTTACGGGTAACTTCTACAGAGTGTAAAATGATCCCACAAATAAGGAAGAGGGGTTACATCTTAAGTTTAAGAAGAAACTAAGAGTCATCTCTTCAAGCTTATTGGCGTTTAGTTGAATCTAGCTGTTTGCTTCAGAATTCTCTGAGACAAGATGTTAGAATTTGATAGGTAGCAGTATCCAAGGTCCCTCTCACTGTACTACAGTGGGCAGGTTGAAGGAAGAAAGTTTTGAATAGACATAAGGAGGTACTTTATGAAAAAAAAAAGAAGTGTTATCAATATGCTTTTGTATCCTGAAAATATTTAGTATGAGGAAAATAATAAGTCAAGGAGGAGGGGGTGAAAAGAGGGTAAGGGGCAGAATACCCCACGTACTCCCATCAGTCCCCTGCCATCTTAGCACACACAGCTCACAGCTGCTGCTCTTCGTAGCTAACTCCAGGTCGTAAGGAGGTAACCAGCCCTCAGCTCCAAACTGGAGGTGAGCTCTCGGCATTCAGATGCTTTGATTTTTCAATATTTAAAAATGTGTTTTACAGAGTTATGTTTTAGGGATATCGTCTTGATTTTCAGTTTTGAAGTTACTATTGTGTATGGGTTCCAAGATATATTTTATTAGCCAAAGAAAATTTACTAAAATATAATTGCCATTTTCAGTATTGTTTTAGTAGTAAGATGTATTTTTTTTCTATTTTACTTGGTATAACAGAAGTATCTTTATGTTATCTTAAGCTTGCAACTTTGGTTTTTAGTACCAACGATTATTCATGAACCAGATTTGTCATAAATTTCTGTTCCAGTAATTTATTCCTTTTGTTTGCAATTGACATTTTCATCATTCAGTGAACCCAAAAATCAAGATGGCCCTCTGTCTTTAACATTTTTTTGCTGATAACATTAAACAACAAATTAAATACATTATTAAATCTCTTAATTGGATACTATATATAAGACTTAGGTTGCGAAAAAAGAAATTAGAACACATTTACTAGACTTTAAAGTTGATGCTAATATCAACAGAGTGGTATATGTATGTGTCTTTAAGAAAAATAAATACAAGTAGTTTTTACTATAAAAGAGTTTTTACATAATAAATTCACAGTTTTACCAAAGAAAAGTGACAGTCATTTCTAGAATTACTAGGGCTTTTGTCAGAAGCGCTAAGGATGAAGCTGTAAGGTGCACTCCAAAGTGTGTGATACTCTGTGAAGCTCACTACAGAGCTGGTAATGTACACACTAGCAATGAAATCTATACATGTACCTGTGGGTGTGCTTTTGAGACTTCTCATAATGGAGAATAGTCTAAGAATGTTCTAGACACAAGGCATTTGACTACTTATTGCTAGAAGATGGCCAGATCCCTAAAATAACTCTTGAATCAGCATCTTCTTAACTTGCCCTACCTCTATCACTTTGTAACATAGGAAGTACCATTTATCTTTGAAGGAAAAGCCCTTAAGCCTACAGAGGTACACTTTGTTATGTGACTTTTAAATAATATCATTTTCATTGGGATAATATACATTGTTTAAACTATATGAATATCTCCACTTCACAAAAGCCTGTAATGACATCGCATTATGTGTCCAATCTGCTCTTTGCAGGAGAGAGGAAGACAACAGTGTCCTGCACAAAAATCATGAGCAAGAATATCAGCATTGTGGACAACAAGAAATGCAAGTACTTAACTAAGCCAGAGCCACAAATTCGAAAGTGCAATGAGCAACCTTGTCAAGCAAGGTAACTGTGTTCTTGTGGTCACTGCAAGGCTTCGCTTTAGAACTAACTCAGTGATTACTAAAGTAACTGTTCTTCAGAGTATTACAAAGAAATCCGTACCCAAGTGTGAGCACTGAAATAGGCAACAGTTGAGAGAGTAGGGTTAAGATTTACGGGTAACTTCTACAGAGTGTAAAATGATCCCATAAATAAGGAAGAGGGGTTACATCTTAAGTTTAAGAAGAAACTATGAGTCATCTCTTCAAGCTTATTGGCGTTTAGTTGAATCTACCTGTTTGCTTCAGAATTCTCTGAGACGAGATGCTAGAATTTGATAGGAAAAACTTCATGAGGGCAAGTCTGGGCAGATCTAGCCCCAGGAAGATAGCAGGGGGGATGGGATTCTTCTGGCTCTGTTATTAAGATCCTCATTCCTTCAAAAGGTCTCAAGACGATCTGCCCAATTCCCGATATCTGGTCTCCAGATTTCAAGGTTTGACTATGGTTTCCTCAGTGAAGACAGAGCAATAAGACTGTCAAGGCTCATGTATAAGAAGCAAGTAGCAATGCTGATTGTTGTGAGTGTGAAAGGAAGTAGGACCCTGACTGTGGTAGCGGAAGTGGGAACAGATAAGAATGTACGAACCGGGGTATACTTTGCTCTATGGGTACTTGTCATGGCTTCCATAGTGGGGCCTAATATTTCACATACTTTCTCATAAAAATGAACGGTGTGTTTAAGACAGCCCAGTGACACAAGCCTTATCATGCTTAGGATGGTCCGATAAAAAGAGAACAAGTGACATCGATAACTCTGGCTTAGTGAAAGAATACTTACTTTATGTGACACTCAGGATTGTTGAGACTCGGCGCTTTAGACTGAGTTGAAAGTTCTTAGAAAATCAGAGAATTCATCCCCCTTCTTAACTGCTTTTGCAATTGAATTGTAGAGAATTTGCATACCCTAAACTTAAACATGCAAAAAAAAAATGTACAGCACTATAGTCCTGTACAGCTAATCTTCCCTATAATGTCCTACTCCAAAAGGAAAACATGGGAGGGGCTATGTGGTTGGAGGAACAAAACTGCCAGTTAAGCTAATTTCGCTTTTGTACCTTTCTCTTTGGAAATTAGTAGTGCCTAGGTAAATGTTCACTTCTGGATTTCATTTCCATCCCTTTTATATGCTGAAATCTCCCTGTTCCCACTGTATTACCAAACAAAATTATTCAGCCCTCCTGAGTGAGTTTATTCCATGTTGTGAAAGCTTAAAATGTTTGGGGAATCTTTTTCTTCTTTATAGTGTTGAGGTTTCAAGACTTATTTTGCTGTGGATTCGGTGTTGTTCCTAATTTTTCCTTCTCCACTGACAGTCCTAACCCCAACATAGGTTGTATACTTCTAACAGAACACAGGAATGATTTGACAAGAATTCGCAGAAGAAAGTACGTTGCTGTGCATTCTATCACCACTGTGCACCTGGACTATTCATGCTCTTTTTATGAAGTAGTGTAATTGGGTGGCTGATATTGAAGTCTTTTATGGCAGGAGGCAGGTCCTGAGTCCTTTCCAGTCAGCACTGGACAGAGAAACCAGTAGAACTAGTGCTCTGTCCTGCCAGGAAAGAATCTGGACTCTTTATATTTCCATGAGTACTAAGACTTCTTTACCTATTGTTCTATCTCTTTTCAATATTGATATTGATAAGTTAAAAAAAACTATTACTATGTATAATGTTAATATCAATCTATGATTATGTATAATATTAATGATAGATTATTATTTATTCTTTTTGTGAGACAGGGTTTTCTATGTGGCCCTGGCTGTCCTGCAACTCACTTTGTAGACAAGGGTGGCCTCAAACTCACAGATCTGCCTGCCTCTGCCTCCAGAGAGCAAGGATTAAAGGTGTTAAATACTCAGTTATTTTATGAGATGCTCTTAACTTAAAACCACAGTTTATGTATACTATTGGTTGAAAGCACCAGCCTTTTCTGCTGCATCAGGGATCTCGAATGAGCTTATAATTTTAAGACTAGAATGTCCTGGTTGCTCCCAACTCTCTGGCAGAATAAAGCGTGTGGTTCTCAGCATTTGCTTACCAGCTGATGCCATAAGTCACCTCCGAGAAGATGCCTTGACGAAAACCTAGAAAAGTGAGATATTTTGCCGCAGACTAGAAGTTATATGTTATTATCTTCCTTCCAGGGGACAGGGAGACAATGTCTTTAACAGGAAGCAATGTCAGTGAGGAAGGCGGTGAACATGACATAATTGGATAATGAAAGGAAATCTTTCCAAGATCTGCCGACAGAGCCCATCCTTCTTTTTTTTCCCCCTGCTTCTCTTTTGTCTCTTCAGGGAATAATTTGTAGGGCCATCCACACTCTATGCCCCTTTTCTTGCTGTTATTATGAAATATCATCACAAAAGCATCCTAAGGGAGCACAAGATGGCTTGGGGAATGAAGATGCTTGCCACCAAGTCTGACTACCTGAGTTCAACTCCCAGGTCCCACACAGTAGAAAGAGAAAATTGACTCCCATGACTTGTCCTCTCACCTCCACATGTGTGACATAGGAAACACATATCTATACATTTATTCACACACATGAGCTCACACATACAAAAGAGATAAGTAAATGTGAAGAGAACAGAAAGCTAGGTAGAGAACAAAGGGCCTTTCTGGCTCACAGTTTGAAGTTGTACAGTCCATCATGGTGGGGAAGTTGGGACTGCAGGAACTCATCACGTTTTATCTGTAGAAGTAGTATCAGCTCACTTTCTGCTTCTTCTAAAGCCCAAGATCTCTGTTCAGGGAGTGGTGCTGCTCCCATTTAATGTGGTTTTTTTCCAGCTCAGTTAACCTAATCTCAACAATATCTTACAGGCTTCCCCAGAGATTTTTCTACAGGCTGATTCTAGATCCTATTACACTGGCAATCAGTAAAACCCATCACATACATCTCCAAAAAAATCCACAGAATACAAAATAGACAGTAAATATAATACATACAAGTAACATTATACATAGTGAGCCGGTTGTCTTGGTATATTTAGACATACGTATGTATATACACATGCAGATGCATGTAACTTCTTTCTTTCTTTCTCTCTTAGGGAGCCCTTCATTCAACTCTCAAATAAATTCACAGATATTTATTCATACTTATTTATGTGTTCTTAGCTTGGCTTGTTTCTAGCCAGCTTTTCTAACTTAAATTATCTTGTTTCTCTTTAACTACGTTTTGCCTCTAGGATTTCTACCTTACTTTGGGATATATATATATATATATATATATATATATATATATATATATAGTCAGTGCTCTTAACCACTGAACCTTCTCTCCAGACTGGGATATTCTTTCTTATTTGCTTGTTTGTTTGTTTGTTTGTTTGTTTGGAGAGAGGAGCCAAGGGACTGGTACAGAGCTCAGAAGAAAACGAGCAGGGTGGATTATTATTTCCTTCTGTCACATGGGACCCCACTGAACTCAGATTGTTAGGTTTGGTTCAGGAACATTAACTTGCTGGGTCATTTTGACACTGGACTAGCCATACAAAATAATCTACGTGACTCTAAATTCCATGCCTTCTAATTAGTGTAGTCAAGTCCAACTCTATCCTCTGCATATTTCCTGGAATGTGAACCATCCTTTGGGCCCACGTGGCCATGCCACTCACAGTGTCCTTATACTCACTATGAAGCTATTTCAGTTATCAGATGGACTCTATGTCACCGTGTTTATATTTTTGTGACCCCTTACAAGGTAGCTTTATGCTGTGTCTCAGTGCCTTGGGATTCTCCTCACTCCACTTCAGCATATAGGCTTGTGACTCCTCCACGTTGCAAGAATATGAGTAAATACAGAACAATGAGAAAGGAGACTATTCACAACGTAGGACCTGGTTTCTTCCTGAAGTTAAATTAGAATAGATGGTTAAGCCCTGTGGTACACCTCAAGTCATTAGAAGTAATAGTAACAGATACATATTACTACCCTGATCATTGTAACTAAAACCTCTTCATCTATTAAAATGTGTGTGGGGGGGGGGGGGGGTTGTGGGTGGGTGTGTACTTACTGAGTGATTGAATAAGCCGGACTGAAAAAAATTATTAGAGTCCCAAGGATCACTAAAATGAGATCATGTTAATAAACTCATATATCTGTATTTGCATGAGAGCTCATCGGTAGCGAGGCTAAATCATATACCATATATCTCCTAACTTACTGAATCTCTGTGTTATTCAATTTGCCTTTCTGTAAACCGCCAGAATGGCTGTGGTTCCTGATGCATATGGGTTTTGTGACTATTTGTAATGCAAAGAAAAGGAATAATTCCAAAAAAACATTTTATATCCATGGTTCTCTAAGTACTTGTTGAGCAGAGAGGTTAACACATAGAACACTAGGAATGGCAATGCATATCTATCTTGAGAGTTAAGAACATTGCAGAGATAAGCATTATGGAACATTGAAGGACGTGCACAAAGCATAGTATGTTCAAATTTAAGGAAAGTTAATGTAAATTACTGTAACTTTCTGCTAACCCCAAAGGTGTTGAGCACATGGTAAGTTGACAGCTTTTAATATGTCTCCAATGACCTTGGCTTTGCTTTTAGATGGATGATGACAGAATGGACCACGTGTTCACGAACGTGCGGGAAAGGCGTGCAGAGCAGACAAGTGGCCTGCACCCAGCAACTGAACAACGGGACGCTAATTAGAGCCTGGGAGAGGGACTGCCTGGGGCCAAAGCCCGCGACTGCCCAGCGCTGTGAGGGCCAGGACTGCATGACGGTGTGGGAGGCAGGAGTGTGGTCTGAGGTACCGGACGTACCCCATTTCTTTCCCTTTTTCCTTCTCGGACTCTTCGCTCCTACAAAATCTTTTTGTGTCAAGTCCCAAATCACTGTACACGACAACTGATAGGTAAAACTGCTAATTTTGCAGATAAAAAAATAGATAATTTTGAAAACATAAAAAGATATTGACATAACCCATACACCATTTCATGTTAATTTTAGACTTTTGATTTTTCTCACGTATGAGCACTGCTTGAAGGGACATGCATTAACATGTCTATTTGACTCCTTGCATGTCTCTGAATATTAAAAGTGAACCAACATTTAGCAATCATTTTATTTGTGCAAGCAATGAAATTTTACGTCTTATTTGGTCAACTGTTTACATATAAGCACACATGTAAGAAACTTAATATTTGCTAATTTTTTTATATATATGGGCAGTATAACCTAGGGGAATTCATTCACTCAAGAACTCTATGTAAGTAATAAAGCTGCAGTTTAGACCAGGGTGAGCTCACTGCACCACACAGTCTTATAAGCTTGCAGTGTGCCACATCCAAGTGTGTTCCATGCAAATCCACAGTGACAAACTCACATTATCATTACATATATATTAACATAATTGTATGCACCACTTATTGTATGCATTCAGTGACCTCTCTTCAGCAATTTAGGTGTGTAAGTGCATGGAGCCCTACAAACACACGCATGTGACACCTGTGCAAAGTCCACCCCCATGTAGACACACAGAAAAATTATCTAGGTACGTATATTCATAGTTTGCTATATGATATAAAACGATAGACAAGCTTTGTTTAAAATTACTAGCTATCCTTTTAAAAGTAAGAGAAATGATTGAAACTGTTATAGACATGCCTTAACCCATAGCCTGAACCAACTCTATCCAAACCTGTAATATTATCTCCCAGTGCTCAGTCAAGTGTGGCAAAGGCGTGCGGCACAGGACCGTGCGATGCACCAACCCGAGAAAGAAGTGTGTCCTCTCCACCCGACCCAGGGAGGCGGAGGACTGTGAGGACTACTCGAAGTGCTATGTGTGGCGAGTTGGTGACTGGTCTAAGGTGAGGATAACATGTGCTGGGCATAGGAGGCATAGGGAGTAGAGGCGGGCATCAAGGGGTAGAGGGTTCAATGCCCAGCTTTGACTCCTGTCTATTTCCCCGAGATGATGATTTGAGGGAATGGTTTAATGATTGAGATAAAGCACAGAAAGTGTGTAACATCATAGTTGGCGTAAATAAATCTCTAGTAATAATGAACATTATTTTGTGCTATATTTTTGTTATAGTCCTCCCTCAGAATATGTTTAATAATATCTGATAGATACAATACTATAAATGAGTTAATTCAAACTACAAATAAAGGGGTTTCCAGCAGAAAAGCAAAGGGACAGATATAGTTCTTTGCAGTCAGTGTTTTGGGTTGTGTACAGTAGAAACGGAAATTACTCATTTCCTGTTTTTGGTAAAACAAACTTCGAACACAGGCCTCAACAGAGGGATAGAGAAACATGCCAGGAAAAGGTGGGACTAGGGGGCATACCGGCTAGCCAAGAGTGGGACCAGGATAACACTGCTAAAACCACTTCAAATGGATAGAATTCATTTGGGCAGGGGGCAGTTTTATTACATGGTAACAGTAAAATTTGCTATAAATTTTTCATATGCGGAACATACGTGGCCCATGCGGAGGTTCATATATGATTAGGCCGTGGAATTCACCTAATAAGTTCTCTTCATAGAACATTACAGAGCTCCACATTTTAAGATAAATTCTCATTGAATCTGGGTGAACACAGCCCTAATGTGCTATTTCCCCAAATGTAATAATTCCACATTCAGCGGCGGCATTGTGTTCAACACGGAACAGCCAATGCTGTGGCATAGAAGAAATATAAGCCTCCTCTCTTGGGTTTCATAAACTGAAAGAAAGATCTGCTATGGAACATTAGGAAGCATGGTAGATTTCCAAAAAATAAGCTGAAGATCATTCTGGAAGACATACTTTTAGTATATGAAGTAAGTGAATTCCAGCTTTCCAATGTTTCCCACACGAGATCATGGGCATTTAAAGACCAGTCTCGTTTCTTGTGTGTATAGTGGCTTGGGTGTGAATGTAGGGGTGGGGAACATAGGTGTGTGTTTGTGTGTGTGTGTGTGTGTGTGTGTGTGTGTAGTTTTGGTGTGGATATAGGGGTGGGAAACATAGGTGTGTGTTTGTATGGGTGTGGGTTAGTTTGTAGGGGTGGGAAACATAGGTGTGTGTGTTTGTATGTGTGTGTGGGTAGTTTGTAGGGGTAGGAAACATAGGTGTGTGTTTGTGTGTGTGTGGGTTAGTTTGTAGGGGTGGGAAACATAGGTGTATTTTTGTGTGTGTATATATGTGGGTATGGTTGGCCTGGCTGTAGAGTCCACATTGTTGTCTAGGTTCTCTGGGATTGTCATTTGTAGAGTGTTTTTTTTTCTTTGCTTTATGTTTAAAAACCACTTCTGAGTGGGTTCATATAATAATAAGTTTTCTGGGTCTGTGTTACCTTACTCAATATGATGTTTTCTACCTTCATCCATTTGCCTGCAAATTTCAAGATGTCATTATTTTTTTCTGCTATGTAGTATTCCGTTGTGTAAATGTACCACATTTTCTTATCCATTCTTTGGTCAAGGGCATTTAGGTTGTTTCCAAGTTCTGGCTATGACAAACAATGCTGCTATGAACATAGTTGAGCACATGCCCTTGTGGTACGATTGAGCATCCTTTAGCTATATACCCAAAAGTGGTATTGCTGGATCTTGGGGACACAGTCAACAAGACAAAATAGCAGCCTACAGAATGGAAAAGATCTTTACCAACCCCACATCAGACAGAGGTCTGATCTCTAAAATATACAAAGAGCTCACGAAATTGGTCATCAAAAGAACAAATAATCCAATTAAAAAAAATGGAGTACAGACCTAAACAGAGGACTCTCAACAGAGGAATCTAAAATGGCTGAAACATACTTAAGGAAATAAATGCTCAGCATCCTTAGTTATTAGAGAAATACAAATCAAAACAACTCTGAGATTTACAAGTGTAAGATGGAATAAGATCAAAAACACTGATGACAACTTATGCTGGAGAGGTTGTGGGGTAAAGGGAACACTCCTGCATTGCTGGTGGGAGTGCATGCTGGTACAGCCCCTTTGGATGTCAGTGTGGAGATTTCTCAGAAAATTAGGAAAACCTGTGGTTTTTTAATTTTACCACCATTATGCATAAAATTCACAGGTATAGTTAGATTGAATAACTTCTCATTGGGTTATGTTGCTGTACGACTACCACACAGCGCTTGTGGTGCTCAAGGAAGAGATTGGTTTAGTGAGTGTTCTTCATTCACAGAGTAGGCCTTGGTTTGCCTGCTCTCTCTTTACTCAGTTGTTCTCATTCTCAACCTCATTGTCTGTGCCTCCTCCCTCTTGCTCTCCCCCTCACTCTCTCTTTACATGAAAATATGTTTCTCCTTTTCCTTAGAGACATTTTTTTTCCTTCTTGAGGTCTCAGTATCACAAACTCAAACAGCAATGTACACAAATGAAAACCAGCGGCTCCTTGTGAGTGTTCCTGACTTCACCCCCTTTCTCCTAAGATTCGGCTTTCATGTTAAAATGAAAAACATCCCAAACAATGACCGAGGAGAGGGCCAGCACTGCAGTTATTGTGTTCCCGGGATGAAAGTGTTCAGGGACGGAGAGAACACAGACCTCTGATTCCTATCAGCTGTGTCTTTATAGCACAAATAGCAACAAGATGTATGCGGTTGTGGCTGGATGTCTGTGCTCCTCCGAGGGCAATTAATCTGTCATCTTCACTCAGTTTCTACCCAGGGTTTTATACCATCAATACACCTAAGTGGACTTAATATTAAAACTTGGTGTGGCTTTGATCGGGAATATTGAATTTGCTGTCCATAACGTCTACCAACAGACAAAGGCTCCTCTCCTGCTGAGACACAGTATACACTGAATCAGTGAGAAGAAAGAGTCCTCAGGCTCCCCCACTGCCTCGGCATCCTTAAGGAAGCTGATACCGATCAAAGGCAGATGCAGAATATGGCTAATGCCTTAAACTACTCCATTGCATTTGTATTAGTTTCTGTGATTTCTAACATTTAGATTTGGGATGGTTTTGTGCAGACAATGGGATTAGGGGCAGCGTAAGGGGCAGGGCGACCAGGTCCAAGGAGAGTGATGTACCTCAGTAGTAGAGTGCTTGCCTAGCATCTTCAAGGTCCCGGGTTTAAACCCTAATGCCATTGAAATAAACAAACAAATAGACCTTCATGTGGAAAGACAGAAAATCTCATTTCTAGGTAGATGCCCTGCCATGGACGTGGCGCATGTTTCTTTCACAGTGTTATTAGACTAGGACACACGGTATTGTACCCCTGGTGTGGCTTAGGTTAACTGTTGACACAACTGTGTGTCACATTCTGACTAGGGCTGATAAGGATGTGGCCTGAAAATCTTACTTAAGGGAGGGGAACAAGACCCACATTTTTTGTGGCAACATGAATCTGCATTTACTCACTTAAGATGAATTGAAAAATTACATCATTCCTTGAGTTTAATAAGATGACATATTTCTCCTGAAATTTGGCTTCTCTGCCTTCATTTGGACTTCTACAACTTCTGGTTTGCATTATTGGAGGCCAACAGAAGAACAAATGAAAGCATTTTATTTACCTGTTACAGAGAATTTTGTCCTTTTCTGAAGATTTAATGGATTTTGGTCTTCCATGAAATATTAACAAGTGATTTATGTCATTGAACCAAATTAATTATTTTTGTTCTATTGTTAGATTTATTTCATGCTTTAAAATCCAAGATTATTTAGTAATTAAAAATTACCAAACTCCAAAAAACAATAGTTTGGGCTGCTTATCAAATTATGACATTTTAAATCAGTATTGGAACTACATATTATTATGAGTCTTTTGAGGTCATATAATCCTAACCGATATACAGCCAATCATTTTGAATGGGTTAACTGTATGTCTCGTTAAAAATATCTGTGTAAATACAAAGCACAGAGGACAATGAGCCCTTTCAACCTATCCCTGAAAAAAAAAAAACTGCCCTCAAGGAATCATCTTCAAATGAACAGTAGGGAAATTGCAGAGGCAAAGAATCTAAAAACCAAAGTAATTCTCTGTAAAAAGTAGAGAAACACTTTCTGGTTGTAACATAACATCAAGGGGAGGGGAGAGTGATTCTTGTGTGTATTTTGATGTCATCTTTACTTGCGATGATTTTCTAGTTTTAAGTAGTTATAAATCTCAAAATTTTATTTGAAGTTTTTGTTCATTCTCTGGAAACAGTATTCTGACAGTCCTTGCTCATCTCACACTTGTTGGGTAATTGATCAAATTTAAAAAGCTCAAAATTAGAATATACAATTTGATCAGGTAAAATGGAGCAGCTCTTTCTGTAATTGTGTTTTGCGTAATCACCCAGCAAAACTGTAAAGAGTCATTGGGTTAAGCAAATACTAAATCAAGGTAACTCAGACCTAATTATAAGAACAAAGAAACAGTCATGCGTTAGTTTACTTCTCTATCACGGTGGTAAGACACTGAGAAAAATGCAACTTGAGGACGAAAGGCTTTATTTCACTTTACCGTACATAATACTTTATGGAGAAAAGCCAGGGAAGAAACTCCAGGCAGGAATCTGGAAGAGAGAACTGAATCAGACCACGGAGGAACACAACTTATGACACCCTCCATGGCTTGTTCCTTTCGCTTCTTCTCATCTGTAACTTATGACCATCTGTCCAAGGTGACACTGCTCACAGTGGAACGGGCCCTCTTATATAAATCATTAATCAAGAAAATGTCCCATAGATGCCCCCAGGCCAATTCTATGGAGGCAACTACTCAAGTGGGTGTCCACCCCCAGATGACCCTCGTTTCTGTCAAGCTGACAAAACATAATTAATGCAAATACGTGACTATTGAATTATAACCATTCCTTTCTTGTTTATTGCCACAATTATGTGTCAGTTTCACAATAAAAAGATATCATGACGTTAAAAGTCCACTATTTCTAAAATTCCAACACTAAAAGTTCAATGTCTTTAAAATATCTACTCTTAACTGTCATCTCCTATAAAATCTAAACTAAGTTACATCGTTTCTTACTGCAAGAAGGAAGAACCAGGACATAAATTCAATCACAGTTAAGCAAAACCAAAGTGAAGCAATTAGCTCCAAGTCTTGTAGTTCAGCACCTAACATCCAGACTCCTTGTTCACGCTCTTCTGACCTCCAAAGTGCACTGGCAGCTCTACCCCCTCTGCTCTGCCAGATGGAGTGCACACAGCTTATCTCCTAGGCCCAGGCCAACTCTGGACCTCACCTGCTGCTATTCTTAGTTGTCACCACACAGTTTTGGCACCTCCAGCTGTGTCAGGTCTCTACTACATCTGTGGCTGCACCTTCACCTGTGGCCTAAATTGGCCTCTTTTCAGGAATTCCAACCCTGTCACATGGTGCAAAGCCTCAACTACTCCCCGAAACCCCTTCAATCCTAGAGTTTCTGCTAGAACTGAGGCTGTGCTTTCTCCAGTGGTAACTCCTGCCCTCCCACAGTGCCAACCCTCAGCAGCTCTCCGTGACCCCATTAATACTACAATTTGGTTAACAGCTTGAGGTGCAGCTTTGGCCGTTTCTGGACCACAGCTTCTGTGTGCTGCCCCTAAGGAAATGCTATCCAGAAGACTTGGTCTCAATGATGCTGGTCTCTTCTGCGTCACAGCTGCTCTTTAGCCCTAACCAGTCAGCATTGATTGCCTCAGAAAAGCAAAGTTTCCATGTACCCAGACTCTTAATCCAAAATATCACACAAAAGGCCTTGGTAGTATCTCTGTTTCTCTCCGAAACTTAACAGGGTAAACCTCCATTTATGCACCTCTCTCTAAGTTTTTATTTTCCCAACTTCTAAATCATCTCATTCAACTCTGAGCACTAAAGTGGCCCACCATCTCTAGCCCAAACTCTTACCATGGTCCTTCCTCACCTCCACCTCCCCCACAAAAAAAAAATAATATGGACAGATTCATCACAGAAATACACTATGTTCTTGGTACCAATTTCTGTATTAGTTTGTTTCTCTGTTGCTGTGATAAAATACTTAGGAAAACAACTTGAGGATGAAATAGTTAATTTGTGGTTGATCTTTATTAGCACGTACAAGAGTTGGACTTTAACTCCCCAGTGCTGAGAAGAGGTGGCTTTAGCTAGACAGACAGATAGCATATTTATCCCCCGTCATGCTGGTCTGTGTTGATCCAGTTGGCTAGCACTTGATGTGTACGGGACTTTATTATACTATTTTTCATATTGCCAAAGCTTTCCCCTAGTGACACACTTCCTCTGACATGGCCACGCCTGCTCCAGCCAGGCAATAGATGATGATGACACTATTTAATAAACGGGAAGTTGGGGTGAGCTATGGGTTTGAAAAACATCAGACAAAGACCCCTTCTGGATGGACAAAATGTGCGGATCACTGGCTGCCCCTGGCGCTTTCCCACAGCAGCAGAAGATAGTGCTGAGAAGAAAGACAGAACATATCTGCTAACTCAGTCCCCAGACCACTGTCCACTGCCAAATCCTCTGCCATTTAACACTTCCCATATTCTGACCTATTCAGAACTGTCTGCTCATCCTCATTTTCATCAACCAAAGTATTTCCACAACTCTGGGCTTAAGCAGTTTTTTTTTTCTTTTGCAACCTCAGTTTCTATGTACAGTCTTTATAATTCTCCTGACTATTGAAGTCTTCAAGGACCAGTTTAAGGGTGTCAGCAATAAAAGAAGCTGCAGAAATCCTCCTCACTTGACTCCAATTTTGTTCTGCTAATTAGTTATTGTTGCTTTGTTTAGAATATCTGAACTCCTTGCCTCTTCTTAGAACTATCTCAGCAAATAGGCACTTGTAGTTAAGAAATATTGACTGAATATACATCAACCCATTTCTCCTTAAGTAAACAAATACACTTGACAATTATATTTCTTTGGAATATCATCTTTCTGGCCTTACTGCTACAACTATATTTATTTTTATGTGTATGTTTATAGATATGTATACATATATACATAATACATACATACACACATTGTGCATGTGATTTGTTTTTTCATTTGTTTTTTTTATAAGATCCCACAACACTGCCTGGACTAGACTAGAAATCACTATGCAGCCTTCAGTCACCTTGAACTTGAGATATTTCTGCCTCAGTCTCCTGCGTTTGGAGATATTCCTTATTTATTAGTGAAAGGACAAAAAATTATTAAAAGTCGTTTTAAGAAAATTAAACCAATATAATCTCATTTATGTAGCTGAACAGCTCCCTCACTTTTTCCTATATATTAGTTCATACTACTTTAAAATGTAGTTTTAAAGTAAATCCATCCTTATTTAACTGTCTTAGTATTTGGAACAATAAATATTTCTAATGTTGAGCATGTGTGTGTGTAATAAATGCATGTGTGTATGCTTTTAGGATCCACCTATTGCTTCTCTCTGACACTGGGGTCATAAACAAGCAGCCTTTTTATGTGGGGGCTGGGCATCCCAACTCAGGTTTTTATATGTTCAGTGCAAGCGCTCTTATCTACTGAACAATCTCACCAACCCCCTTAAAGTTTTAGGGGACAATGGACTTCTTCGGCATTCTTGTGACACAATGTGGTTGGAATACCCACCACTCGGTTAAACAGCAGCTATCTAACCTAGAAGGGAAACAGTGAACCAAGTGATTCTTGCCTAAGAGTTACCTTTGAGACCTAGAAAATACGTGGTTTCTGTCAAGGTGGAGTCATTTAAAGATAGCTGCTATATGCCAATACCATATATGCTATGTGCTGCTTGCAATCAAATATTTCCTTATTAAAACAGTGTAAAGTTAATTTTTTTTTTTTTTGATTTTCAAGACAGGGTTTCTCTGTAGTCTTTTGTTGTTGTTGTTGTTGTTTTTTTTTTTTTTTTTTTTTTGGTGCCTGTCCTGGAACTAGCTCTTGTAGACCAGGCTGGCCTCGAACTCACAGAGATCCACCTGCCTCTGCCTCCCGAGTGCTGGGATTAAAGGCGTGTGCCACCAACGCCCAGCAGTGTAAAGTTAATTTTAAAATTCAAATTATTCATTTCTCTCTCTTGCACAGCCAAAGTGAAAATAAATAAATAAATAAATCTGGTCTGCATTTGTCAGACCTGTTGAATGAGACCTGGAAAGAATTTCCATTTAAAATGAAGTTTGATCACTGAGATTGCAAAAGTGCTGTGTGGGGGATGATGATACGAGAGAACCATCTGGATACAAGGGCTGTGTCTTTTAGCATCTGTCAGACCCTCTCAGTCTGAGAGCTAATAAACTGATGAATGTAGCTGAAACTTTTCTTTTTGTTTGCTGGTTGGCTGGTTGCTTTATTGGAACCCGACTTTCTCATTCCTCCCATTGCTGTGTTGATCAGTGCCCACTTGATGCCAGTTGTGGGCTCACAGCCCTTTCACGTGTGTGATCTAGCCACACACCTTTTCTGGACTTACTCTGGCTATGTGTCAACATTTCATTAGCCATGGCAGGATACTTACACCCTTAGACAGAAGAAAGAAGGAAGGGAGGGAAAGAAGAAAGAGAAGAAAACAACACCATCCTGTATCTGACATCCGGGAATGAATCGATTCCAAACACCCGTGTGTCAAATAAAGCAGGCAAACTATTCTAAAACAGACACCAACATCCCCGACCAAAATCAGTTCTTCCTAGGGAACAAGGCCAACCTGTGTCCTTTCGTGTGCATGGTTCACACTCACTTCATTAGAGAGCTGAGTGAGAACGGCCAAGCATGTGCATAGTCCACGAGGAATGCTGCCCTAATCATTTCCAGGGGAAGTCACTGCTTAGCGTCCCCCTGAGGTCCACTCTCCCCTGGGCCTGCTCCTCCACTCTTGTTAATCCACTTTTGAATATCTCATCTGCTCCCAGAGACAAATTCCCCGAGTCAGGGCTGCCAACCTCATTACAGATTGGCACTTACCAGTACAGATTAGATCATGTTTTCAAAGACTGCTCCATTATATTGGTAGTTGAAAAAAATTTCAAGCCCTGCCAGGGACAATTTTCCCTTAATTTAGGAATTCCTATTTCTTCTAACAGCCAGCTGGAAATGAGTAAAATATTACAGTGCTCTCCTTAGTGTTTGGCCTCGAGAAAACACATTCTGTCCAAAATATATATCTTTGGCACTCTCTAGAAGTAAAGAATCTTGGGTAATCTCTATGCGGGCCAACTGTGAGAAATATTATTTTTAACACTTAAATGCATGGAATGATTGTTTTTCTTATTTTCAAGAAATTTAAAAATAAACGAAACTTATGTTCGGTTTTTTAATCTACCAAATTTTAAGTAAAAACTCATTAGAGATAATTTCATTATCTGGTCTTGTGCCTTTCTGATAAAACCTTTCGGTGACGTTCTACAGTGTTCACAGCTAGAAGAATTTCTTATCCCCTGAGAACTGCTTGTAACTTATACAGATTAATGCTTCTTAAGTTCAATGACAAATTATTGATCATATAATCTAAATCCATACATTGCTATATACTCAAATTCCCCATCTGTTCCAAATAGCTAAGTAATCTAAGGATTGAATGAGAGATAACTAGCTTAGACCCCAAATATCACCTTTATAGCTATACTCAATGCAGAAGGATATAAAAGTCTTATTTTATCCCCAAAACATGTCAAAAATAACATGTTGCTTCAAGTTGCAGCTGCATTAACAAATGTGAAATGTTTCTCTAACAATAGTTGGCTGATATAGTATATTTCATCACTATTTCAGTGTATATTTTGAAAGTGCCATAATTAAGGTAAAATAGCATTTTCAGGTCTAGAAATATTTCATTCTGACACCAGTATATATGTGTATTATATATATTGAGCTCTTTTGTGCCAAGAATCAAACAGCTGCTCTGATACTCTTTAATTCAAGCACTTTCCCCCCTTCTTCCTTTTATTGTCCCTCCTAGAAGCTTTAGAAATTTTTACAGTGTAAGCTTTCTAGGACCCAGTCAGTTCTTATTACCTGTCATAAGAATGTCAGAAAGGATGTAAGCCATGGGAATATCCAGCTGTATTGTAAGTATCCTGAAGCAATCTACAAAAGCGTAGGCCACATTTATGTCTATCCTAGGACACATGTGGCCCACTTTTTTTTTAAATTAATTTATTTATTTATTAAAGATTTCTGTCCCTTCCCCGCCACTGGTGGCCCAAGTTTTGAAGACACCAAGGTTTAAGATAAAAGTGATAAGGTTTGACAATGTACACTTTTAAGTTTTTTAATAAGTTTTTGAAATTTCATGTATTATATTTTGTTTACATCCTTCCTTTTCCCATCTGCTGCTAGAAACTTCTCTGATGACTTTTGAGAGATGCACTGATTGTGAATGTAATGAAAGTCATTTGGAGTCTGTTTATTACTTTGTCTCATCAACCATACAATAGTGAAAAAAAACTGCACTAGATATGGATTCTGTCTGTGGGGAGAAGCTAAACATCAATCAGAAAATGGTTGGCTATTCTCATGGTAGGTATGCTACTACTGTACCAGTAGGCATGGAAATTATTAAGGAGCCATAGAGAGTGGGAACTTCCAAAGATTAGAACTTAGAACACAGTAATACAAAGGGGAATGGGAATAATGGGTTAAATGGGGTTTGGCATAGGGCAGGGTAGAGAAGAGAATACAGGGAGTGATAAGTAACTCTATAGACCTTCTGTAGGTATGACAAACTACTACTGCAGAAATTTCCCAAAATATAAGCACAGAGACACATAAAAAGACTTTAAATAGTTACCCTATAATGAGACAATAATGTCCCAATAGGCATAACAAATAAAAAAAAATTGATGTCAGGAATGAGTTAACTCAGAATCGTTGGTGGCTATGAGTTCCCATCGACCCTCAGATATTATGAGCTTTTCCTGATGTTCTTGGTAGCCTCAAGAACTTTATGGTAGGACCCCATTGCTGGAGACACCACACACTTATCTACTAGAATATAAAGATATCAAGCTGGTACTGACCTGAAAGCCTCATTCCTGCTTTCTAGTTCTCAGAATGCTGGAAGGTGCTACACACGGTACCAGTCACACTCAGCTGTGGACCTTGCAGAATACCATACAGACCTGCCTGGCATGATAAACATCTTATTTTAAAGGATTATCAATTATTGTTGATAACAGGTTGATTGACCGATATTTCTTTCCATGGTCCTTATTTAACAAACTAATCATTTTTATACTTCATAGGAATTAAAGTATTGAGCAAATTTCTCTTATGTTTAATTTTTAATATGGAGCTGAGGTGTAAATGTAATTGACTTGAGTATTAGAAATTTTCACTGTGTCTCAACAGAAGAAAATACTGATTCTCTTAGAAAAATCTAAAGTGACATTTTCTAAACATTGCTCAATTATGTCAAAGCATGGAGACTATTTTCTTGTGTAACCTGTCATGATGAATATTAGTTAAAATAAAGTTTGCATCACGATATTGGAGTTCCTTCTGTATGGAGAGAAGGGATTCCTAACATTGACTTTCTATGTGCCTTGTTAGCTCTGTCAACAAGGAAATGTCCAAAGGCATTTTTAGAAATTTTTTCCTCTTTACACTTACCTTCTTACATTTGCGCGAAAGATCACCACCGCAAAGCTAGGATAACATGATTGTGTTTCCTGTACAGATGAGAATGAAGGATTGAATCATGAGCTGTTTTGTTGCAAGGGTCCTTCAGGGCAATATTAAAGTTTGGGAAATGGATTTTCACAATACACAATTCAAGACTCTATGTTAGCAATTATCTAGCACTATTTCCTTGCCAATGTAATCACAGTGGCAAGGGGTCTGGTATGGCTTGGATTTTTCTGTTATTTTTTTAATGAATCGGATTTGTTATTTTAACAATTTTGCTTTGTTAGAAGTCAAAGGAGTTGCCATGTTTCAAGTATATTTAATTTTTTTCATGATATATGTGAAGATCAAGGTTAATTAGAAAGAAAAATGGAGATAAGAGAGATAAATTTTTCAATTGATTCACAGTATGAAGAAATACCCCACCTTATGCTGCTATACTTCTACTGAACAGTTTGACATATTGTAACTCATAAATGTATGAAAATACATAATATATGGCAAAATAATCAGACAGGTATAAGTGGAGGAATTCAGTGGAAAGAAGCAAATATTTGGAATCCATGGGCTTGTGTTCATGGCTGGCCTGTGCCTGGAGAGGAAGGCTTTCTTCAGGAATCTTTCTCCATTTTCGCAGTTGAGCAGCAAAACCCACTACCCCAAACTCTTCCATTCTCCTTCAGGGTCTTTGTTTTCTCCACAGAACCTGGTTACATCTGCAAACACAATGTATTTGACTAGTTTCTTACTTACCTTCACTGGCCATAAAAATGCAAGCCCCTAAGCGTGAAATAGCCTTTTCTCTCCTGTGTACTCCTACATCTGAGTATCCAAAAGAGGACTTGGTATATTGTCACCTTTGAGTTTATATTTATTGAGTGAATTAATGAAATAGGCTTTATTATTATAAATTTATTGGAGCTTTGAGGAAACAATTATGCATCTATTTAAACAGTATTAGACAACCAGGTACTAATGAACCCATTTGTGTTATGGTTTAATACATAATTTTGTTCATAACTTGCCTATACATAGGGTAACTGTATGTCCTCGTTTACTCCAGACTGTCCGACTGCATTTTTATAGTCTTAGAATAATAATAAGCATTGCCTTCTTCCACGGAGTCCTGATGGGCAACAAATTGTATGGTCACTGTATCCAAAGACAAACTGTGCCAATGATTGGTCGTTAAGGCAAAGGGATGTGACTCATGCTATATAATAAGAATTTTAATAAGAATATCATTTCTGTGTTTTATAGTAAGATAGAAAGATGTTCTAGTTTGCTTTCTGTTTTTGTGATAAAACACTATGAATAAAAGCAACTGGAAGGAAAGGTTTTATCTAGTTTCTAAGTCCTGATCATGGTCCATTATTGTGGGGAAGCCACGGCAAGAACTCAAGGTGAATCCAGAGGCAGGGACTGAAGCAGAGACCATGGAGAAACATAGGCAGGACAGACTGTGGGTCAAATGTTACGTGACTGGGTTAGTTTCCCGTTCCTTCCACTTGAAGTCTTAACTGGTCACAGGAGATGTTCTCTTCAGGATACGTATCCAATATTGCTAGGAGTCTTAGCTGGGCTCATCCTCATAGATTCCTGGAAAATTTCCTTGCACTAGGCTTCTACCTGACTTGGAAATGTTCCCCAATTTTTCCAGTAGTCTCGTTCAGTACTCTCTCCCACCCTTCTCCCCCTCCCCCCACTCCTCTCCCCCTCCCTCTCCAGTCCACAGAGCAGTACTGGTTCCATGCCCTGTGTTAAGTCCTAGGTCCTCCCCCCTCCGTCCATATCTAGGAAGGTGAACATCCAAACTGGCTAGGCTCCCACAAAGCCAGCACATTAAGTAGGATCAAAACCCCCTGCCATTGTCCTTGGTGTCTCATCAGCCCTCATTGTTCGCCATGTTCAGAGAGTCCAGTTTTATCCCCTGCTTTTTAAGATGGTTTGACATAATTTTTGCCAGACTGTTTCAGTGTTCCTGGAGAATCATTAGTTAATAATACAAGTCTTTTCTTATCCAGCTTCAACTCCGGAAAACTACTGAATAGCAGTAGCAATGATAATAGATTATGTAGATGTTTTACTTCCATCATAGGTTAGAACTTAAACTACTGCTGAGATCAACGGCAGTACCTTGCTTAACACAATGGGAAAATAATAAGTCCCAGATACATTAGTTGTCAGGGGCAATACTGAAATCAAAGTCTCTTAATTCCAGTGCCAAAATTATTTTGGCTTTCTCTTTTAATGCCTGTCTGTTTTTAATCACAGTGATGTCATTTGAGAAAATACCAATTGTTTAGTTTTGTCTTCTGTAAGGAGTGAAAAGGTGTAGAAGATTCCTTGGGATCCCAGCTGTCTCTCTTCAAATATTTGCTCACTCTTTTCTCATATGAGCGATAAAATTTTTACCAAACTGTACTTTAGAAAGAAAATAATTATTACTGCTAGACTTTGTTTCATTATTGAAATTTTCTAGTGGGAATAAAATTCTAAAAACATTAAATACTTAATTTAATAAAGTTTATTTTATTAGTTTCAATAGCAGACTTAATACTGCTTACTTAAACAAATTACAGAATTTACATTATTCCTTGGGTACTGTATTGGTTTTCAAGTTGTGCTCAATCATTACAAAATTGATTTTCGTATGAACTGCAACTAAAGTTTTCTTTTTCTTATTCCAGTATTCCTGAAACTGAAATTAGCCATTATCAGCTAATTCTCTGTTGTCATCTTTAGTTATTTTGGTTTTGTTAGTAATTCTGGGGGAGAAAAGATGTGTTGCTTCCGTTCACTCACATCTTTTGTAGTCTTATGAGGTGGAAGGATTAGAACAGGTCAGTGAAATTTCCAGGCTTTTCGGGGGAAATGATTGAGGACGGCTGAGGTTCTCCTCTGTCTCATCAAACGGAACCTTTCCTCTCTAGCGGTGTTCTAACCCTGTCACTTTCTAAAAGATCCCAATTGCCCTGAAACTCTGCAGAAATATTAGGAATATAGATCAGAATACCTTTCCATGTATTCTTACCCTATAGATGCTTTAGTTATTTTTTTGCCTCTTTAAACAGCATCTTTCCTGAAAGTCGCAGAGGAAGCAGAGTTTGTGGCAGGCCTGTGTCACAAGCAGGAGGACTTGGTTTGAGCTCTAGTGCCCACCACCCATAATCCCAGTGCTGGGTAGTACAGACAGAAGGCTCACTGGGGCTACCCAGCCAGTCAGTATAGCCTACTCAACAAACACCAGCCAATGAGAGATCTCCCCTCAAAGGAGGTAGATGGTGTTTTGGAGGATGATATCTGAGGTCCTCCTCTGGCTTAAACACACATGCACATAAGAAAATAAAGAACAGATAATCAAAAACATGCATATATTTTATAAAAACCTTTGTACACCATTTTTAGTGGCACTACATATGTGCCTCTATGCTTTAAATCATTATTATTACACAAATTGAACACAGATAATTGGGACAATATGAAAACCTAAATTTTATTTAAACTCATTTCTTTACTTATATCTGACTTCTTCCATTTTCTTTAATATGTTTGAGGTCCACCTCCCCATTCCCTCCCTTTCAATTCTTCCCCTATCCTACCTCACTGTTACTTCCTAAATTCATGGTTTACTTTTTTAAACCCACTGAATTTACTTAGTGCTGCCAAGTGAGCATGTATGTATGACCTCTACATACATGGGTCATGAGTAACTCCTTACATAGAAAATGATATATTAAAGAGATAATCCTCGGATAAACACAATCATATTCCTCTTACACATGATTTTCCGTATTTTAAGATAACTATATTTTCTCAGTCATCTCAATGGATAGTGACTTGAAATTCAGACAGGGAAAACATCAAGATAACTCACACACCCTTTCTTCCCCAGTGCTCCATCACCTGCGGCAAAGGGATGCAGTCCCGTGTCATCCAGTGCATGCATAAGATCACAGGGAGACATGGAAATGAATGCTTTTCCTCAGAGAAACCTGCAGCGTACCGGCCGTGCCACCTTCAGCCCTGCAATGAGAAGATAAATGTAAACACAATAACATCCCCAAGACTGGGTAAGCCCATCACAGAGTGGGTGGCTGCCAGAAACATGGAAATCCTTTTAGGTCTTTTATTTCCTTAAAGTTCAGCTGTTATTAAACTGTGCTATTTAACTTGGTTCTAAGTTGGGTCCATTTTAATATACTTAGTCCAAATGATCAAAGATGGGTTTCTGTTTTGTTTTCTGTTTTCACTTTGTTTATTTATTCACTTATGTTTTATTTCCTTTTACATTCGAATCACAGTTCTCCCTCACACTCTTCCTCCCACCCTCCTCACCTCCCACTTTAGCCCACCCCTCATCCACTCCTCCCTTGGGAAGTTAGCAAACGCTGGCTCATTAAGTTGAGGCAGGACCTAGCCCTCGCCCCTGCAATAAGGCTGAGCATATGGCTCTATATGACTCGGCAGGTAAAGGTACCTGCTGCTGAGCCTCATATCTGAGTTAGATATCTAGAGATGGGTTTTTTAACGTTTCATAAAAACTCCTTTCCTTCCGTGAAGTATTTAACTCAAAGCTAAGTCTAGGAAATACTGACGGCACACTACCTGACGTCAACTTTTTTTTTTTTACAATTTTTTTATTGATTTTTATTGAGCTCTACATTTTTCTCTGTTCCCCTCTCTGCTTCTTCCCTCCCCTTCAACCCTTTCCAAGGTCCTCATGCTCCCAATTTACTCAGGAGATCTTGTCTTTTTCTACTTCCCATGTAGATTAGATCTATGTGAGTCTCTATTAGGGTCCTCGTTGTTGTCTAGGTTCTCTGGGTTGTGAGTTGTAGGCTGGTTTTCTTTGCTTTATGTTTAAAAATCACTTATGAGTGAGTACATGTGATAATTGTCTTTCTGGATCTGGGTTACCTCACTCAAAATGAATGAGGTTTTCTAGCTCCATCCATTTTTCCTCCAAAATTCAAGATGTTGTTATTTTTTTCTGCTGTGTAGTACTCCATTGTGTAAATGTACCACATTTTCCTTATCCATTCTTTGGTTGAAGGGCATTTAACTTGTTTCCAGGTTCTGGCTATGACAGACAATGCTGCTATGAACATAGATGAGTACATGTCCTTGTGGCACGGTTGAGCATCCTTTGGATATATGCCCAAAAGTGGTATTACTGAGGTCAGATTTTTTATGTTGCAGCAGAATTTAAGCTTCAGTCTAGTCTCACACTATCAACTATGATGATGTCTGTGGGAAGGGAAAGTTTTGGAATAAACCATAAATTTCTCCATGCCCAATGCCGTCCTTTTTATCTTGGATGCAATTTTTCTTTAAGATAGGCAGAATAAAAGCAGTTTCCTGTTAAAAAAAAAAAAACAAGCATCCAAGTCTACACAACAAAATGTGAGGTGCTTTTCTTGTCTTTGAGGATAGAAGTATAAATTTATAAGCCCTGGCAATATTTTAACATATTTAACATAATACTTTTTGTGTTTTTTAAATTTTATTTTTAAATTAACATAAAAAGTGACAGGTTTCTTGACATTTTCATTGATACTTAGTTCTGGTTGACCTACCTCCTACTTATCCATTTCTCTGCTGCCAGCACCCACTGCACTCTTCATCCCCATGGCCACTGGTACCCACTGTACCCTCCATTCCCACGGTCACTGGCACCCACCATACCCTTTATCCCCATGACCACCAGTTCCACTGTACCCTTCATCCTCACAGCCTCTAGTACCCACTGTACCCTTCATCCCCAGTATTGCTCTTTCCATTTTCATATCATATGTGCTTTGTTACCCTTCCCATCCTGCTCCCTTACAGCCTCTCTTGTTCCTGTTGGCCTCTATGCACACTTCGCTAACATAGAAATAGACACACACACACACACACACACACACACACACACACACAGAGCAATTAAAACCTAGGAACCACATAGGAGAGAGAACATACAGTATTGGTTACTGACAATCTTTTGTTACTTATATTTTAATGTCATGAAATATTTTTGTAGCTAGTCTGAGTTCTTTAATATAATCTAATTTATAAACAATTTATAATATATGCAGGTAACCTATATTTGCATGGAAAATCTTAATGACTGCATTATCTTTTATATCTGTGGCAATTAGTACCTTTAAAATCACTTCAACCTGGCAACCAGTGGATTGTTTTTTCACCTGTGTGTATAACTTCTGGGAAAACAATTTAAATGATGTCACTATTTAAATAATAGACAAATAAAAGGGGGCAATTTATCATACGTACTTTTATACTGAAAACACAAAATTCAAAGAAATGGGTAAGCTTGTTTTTTTATGGAAACACAACAGTTCTTTTTGAGTCTAATAATTAATGTTTCTTTGAAATAATTAGTTAAAATAAAATAACATTAATCAAGACAAAAGTTAAACAGTTCTAAGTCAGATACCTCAAATGCATGCTTTCAATAAAATGCAACTTTTTCTATCAACCGCATGGAATCTGTGAGGTGTAATTTAGGAGAAAACCATAAAATAAAGGGAGGGGTTTTATTAAAATTACATATCTTTTACTTGTTAGTCTTTGAAGGGTATGTTGGTTTCTCTTTATTGCTGCAGTAAATAATCTAACCAAAAGTAAGTTGGGGAAGAAAGGGGCCATTTATATCTCTATCCATCATGGCCGAAGGAAAGCATGGCAGCTGACCATAAGTTCGGTCAATCACACTTTATGGACACATAGGGAGCAGAGAGAGAAAGTGAGGCCAAACCGTAGAATCTCAAAGCCTGTTCCCGGTGTCTTACTTCCTTCGCCAAGGCTCCATGGCTTAAATGTTCTAGATCCTTCCCATGCAGCACCAACAATTAGAGATCAAAGTGTTGAAATCAATGAGTTGATGGGGGATATTTCTCATTCATACTGTAAGAAAGATGTACCTTAAAACACAAGTACCGTGATGGGGAACTTTAAGTTTTATAACTTTATATTTGACAACTCAAGGCCATCTTTGGTTACATACCGAACTACAGAACAATATGAGCTACAGAGTGATACTGTGTTAAAGAAACAAAAGATTACTTCTATACATGTAGATACAGAAGGGAAGAGAAAATGCTTTTGTTTATTTAATCCTAACTTCTAAAATCTTTGAATAAAAGTTTAAATGACATGGTTGTAGACAATTATAATTTCAACACTCAGACTGAAACCAGAGAGTTTACATACCAAGACCTCATTTAAATAATACATACAGGGGCTGCAGAGATGGATCTGTGGTTAGGAGTTCTTACAGATCTTGCAGGGGCCCCAGGTTTGATTCCCAGCATCCACACTGTGGCTCACAACCATCTGTAACTACAGTCCCAGGGGATCTGATGCCCTCTTTTAATCAGGTCAGGCACTATCTCATGGTATTTGCAGACAAAATTCTTGTATATATATATATATATATATATATATATATATATATATATATCACAAAATAAATAAGTTTTTAAAATGTAAATAATACGTAGATCTACAATAGATATGCTGGTTAATCTCAGTCATCAGCTTGAGATCTAGAATCACATGGGAAGCAAGCCTCATGGAATCCATGATGGAAATTATTTTGACTACGTTATTTGAAACAGAAAGATTCACCCACTGTGAGTAGCACCAATCCCTAGGATGGAATCTTGGACTATATGTTTCCAAGACAGACAGGTGAGCACAAGCGTCTGTCCCTATCTGCTTCTTGGCCTTGAGCCCACACTGTTTCCACTGGAATATTTTTTATCACAGCAACAGGAAAGGTAACTACCACAGATGATCAACAAATGCAACTGAAACTCAAAAGCTCTGCTGCACAGCGGTGAGCAATCTGTTTGCAGTAAGCTTCCACTTTTCCCAGCTGAGAGCATCATATACTCATTCTGCTGGCAGGGTGGGCACTCTTTGTCTTGTATGTTCTGTCAGGCAAGATACACACGTTAAAAAAAATGAGACAAATTAATCCACAAAAAATAGTAAAAATTGTTCCTACTGACGGCACCTAGGAGCCTTCCCAGGGTGAATTCACCTTGTTCTGTTTCCCAGCTGCCCTGACCTTCAAGTGCCTGGGAGACCAGTGGCCAGTGTACTGCAGAGTGATCCGGGAGAAGAACCTGTGCCAGGACATGCGGTGGTACCAGCGCTGCTGTGAGACCTGCCGGGACTTCTATGCCCAGAAGCTGCAACAGAAGAGTTGACCTCTGGCGGGCTGGCCAACTGGCTCGTAGCTTTTTGCTATTACATTATTTATAAATACACACACACTAGCATGTTTTTCAGACCAAATATTATCAGATTACATATAATTTAATCAAATTAATTTATTTGCCTGCCAAACATCTAATGTGGTGTTTGTTTTTGGTTATTCAAACATTTTGATTGTTTTTACTATAAGGTTTCATAAATAATTTTATTTGAATTGAATAAGTTGGGTCTAGTACACTAATAAAAAGAAATGATCATTTTTTTTTCATTTAGGGCTGTCTGAAAGGTGCTATTTTCTCTCCACCAATGCCATTAAGTTATCAGTGTGTACACTACCTTGGCATGATAGCTTAGCTATATGTGCAGAAAATGACCTATTTTCTTGTGTCCTGCTGCAGAACCTGCCCATTTTCTGTAATCCGCAGGAGATGTGTAAACAGAACAAACCTCACAGTCTTGAACAATCTTAAGAGAATGTATTCTGAACTTGATTCAGATTTAGAGGCAAGTATAGGAGACCGTCTACTGTAATGATACTTTTATGCTAATAGTGGAAAAGTCAAGACAGAGACTTGGATCATGTTCGCGAACATGCACTTGAACACAAGTATTGTGACCATGAAGCACTGTAAAGATGTACACTGAATCACCATTGCACTGTTGGTGTGGGTGCAGAGAAACTGTGACAGAAGTGGCAGCATCCTACAAAAACCTGTCTTCTTTTAACATGCCATTAGAGTGTAGCTTTTTAAAAACATTTCCAATAAAGAAAACGTTGGTCCACCTACATCCTTACACCCCGTAGAAGATGTATTGTTGAGCAGACTACTTAGGCTCACCAATCATGTGAGCGAAGGTAGTGAATATTTGTTCTTCTTTTCCCTAGGAATAAGGAAAAGGAAATGAGATTCAAATAATATTTTGATAGTTCCGTTGTATTTTTCCCTTAAAAATAAAAATTATAACTCTCTGAAACATTCAAAAGACATCTTAATTTTTTCTTGTAATAAAATATTGTAAATGATTCGCACGGTTCTTTTGTTTTTTGTTTTTCTAGCAAAATATGTGAAACTTCGTTTGGGGAGAGAGTTCTTCACAGGGCTGTCCACATCTCCACACTTGGCAGGAAGAGGTGCTATTTGCCTCTGTTCTGAAGAATCTACTGCAGGAAGCAAGCAGAGTGGACCACAGGGAGACAGAGGGTCTCTTTCTGGAGCAAGAGGAACGTGTGTGTATTTGAGACATTAACTGTTCATGTTCCCTAAAACCGAGGTCCCTTTTACAGTGCAGCCCACTGCATGTTCAGAAAATCAGCTGACCCTCTCTATATTACTGTTGATACAAACAAAAACAAACAAAAACCAACAACACAGTTCTCATCTTAAAGGGGATAAGAGATAGCTTATTCCAGATACACATATGAATGGTCAAGGCCTGGGAATACAGATTTCAGTTACCTTAAATTCCATGATCCAATTCAGAAGCAGTTTCATGAAGTTTTTAGTTTCACAAAGAAAGTGACAAGATTCAAAATCAACTAATAGAAGCCTGTAGCCTGAGTAGCAAATCATGCAAACACTTCCATTCATAATAGCCTCAAAAAGTATGTAGGAATAAACCCAATCAAGTGGGTAAAAATCCTCTACAATGAAAACTTAAAATCTCTAAATAAAGAGATTGGAGGAGACACTAGAAACAGAAAGACCTCTCACCCTTCTGGAGTGTCAGGATTAATACTGTGAAAATGTCCATTCTACCAATAGAAATCTACAGATTCATTCACATCCCAATCAAATCCCTAAGGCATTCTTTACATTAACCATAAAATTCATATAGAACCAAAAGTCTCCAGACAGCCAAAGTAACACTGATCAAAAAAGGCAATGCTGGAGGGATCACTGTCCCAGATTTCAAGCTGTATGGCATAGCTAAACTAATATAAAACAGCATGATACTGGAACAGAAACAAGCTTGTAGACTAGAACAAAGTAGAAGACCTACACATGAATACACGTAACTACAGCCACCACATATTTCACAAAATACGCCACAAATACACACTAGAAAATAGCATCTTCAAGACACGATACTGGAAGAACTGGGTGCCTACAGGTATAAGAATGGAACTCTTACATGAGTTCTCAGGACTGGGGAAGCCAGATTCTTTGCCAGATATTGTCTGACTATCATCTAGTCTAAGTGTTTCTTAGAATTCCCATTCCCCTCTATACCCTCATGAGCTGGGCCTCCACCTTGTGTTCCAAGCTCTCCCCTGCTTACAGTTCCAAAGCCTTTCATCTTCCGAGGCAAACCAATTCCGAAGGCCTGAGATCAGGTTGATCGCAACAACAACCTCACATTTGCCACCAATTTTCTGTTAATTACTTGTTCTGTTGCTGTCATAAAATATTAGACTCCACAACAAGAAAGAAAGGGTTTATTTTGTTTCACAGTTTGAGGGTACAGATCATTATGAAGAGACTCTGATGGTGGATGGGAGTTCGAGGCATTTGGTCAGACTGAATT
Source organism: Microtus oregoni (assembly GCF_018167655.1). Taxonomy (NCBI): domain Eukaryota; kingdom Metazoa; phylum Chordata; class Mammalia; order Rodentia; family Cricetidae; genus Microtus; species Microtus oregoni. Next base: position 1,064,898 of record NW_024544728.1, on the reverse strand, counting down.
GATTGTCAGGGAGCAGAGAGAGATAAATGACGGTGCTCAATTAATTTTCTTCTTTGCAGTCACCCTGGAATGCCTCACCCACAGTCAAGAGGGGATCTTCCTTTAGTAACTGAATCTAGATCATATCTCATAGGCGTCCCCAAGGGATTGTCTCCTATGGGATTCTGAAGACTGTCAAATTAGCAATCAATATTAACCACCACAAGAGACTTTTAAAATAAAATTATGAAATACATTATCAAGCAGACAAAGGTGAAAATCAAGTTTCAAAGGAGGGAAAGTCATATTTGCTAAGGAGCCTGTAAGGATTTTCTGGAAGGCTCAGTGTCACTCAGATGATTCATAGGCATGCAAGAGGCAGGAAAGAGAAGAGAACTCTTGGATGCGAGCAGAGTGTCAGGTTGGGGTGATGGTGTGAAGAATCAGTAGGTGGGGAGGGGATAGTTTTCCTGTTTACACCATATGGGCTTCGAGAATAGTGGTAAGAAATGCTAAGTGGTGGGTTTCAGGGTAAAGACAGAATATGCGGAAAGACTAAATTAGCAAAGGAAGAGACAGCACACAAACCTCCCGTGTATAGAGCAAGACAGAGAAACCTGGAAGAAGCCTAAGGAGAACCAAATCCTCACTTCACCTATGTCATACTTTGGCTAAGGGAAGGGTCTAATCAAATCTATTTGGATGTAAGTTCTGTGTCTCCGCTTGCCAACACAGAGAGCCAAAGGCAAGTTAGGCTCTTCTCAAAGATGTGTATTTCCCCCCAAGGAATACTCTGGGAAGAGCGGTCTGAGAAACACTTGCTCATTAGATATGTTTTGGCAGCAGCCAGGCTGTATCAAGCACACGATAAGCACATAATAAACTTGGTTCTTGAAACATTAGTGGTTCGATTGTTTTGTTATTAACTCTTGTTGTTAGTGCCTATTGCTTTCTCTAGAAGATAGGTGCTATAACTATGTGTAAGTTATATCAGTCATTATAAACTTCATGTACAAAGTATTCATGTAGAAAATGTCAATTTGTTAATTGAGTTTATGACTCTAAGTGGGTCAGGTTTTTGTCAAATCACATACTCTCATATTTTTTTTTCTTTTGCATAAAGAAGGTAAGTGCTCTCCAGTGTCTGGCTTGATTTAAGAACATCCTTATTCTTGTAAGCTATATGGAACCCTTCTGAATGTTTCTATTCCTGAAACATTCTACATGTAACTACACTGCCTCTGGAAGAGAAGCTTTCCTACTACATCAGAAGGGTTCATAGAGTTGGTGAAAAAACAAACAATTGTAGTCTGTTAGAAGCCCTTGATATATATCTACCCTTAACCAGTCTTGCAAGAGGGAATGCTGCTCTCTCCAGATGAAAACCCCATCCTTTCTAGGTGGGGGAGTAGGCCATTTAGAGTGTCCTGTGCATAGAGAGCATGCTTATATTAAATTCATCAGTTGTTGGCTAACCAGGCAGGCCATAAAGTCAGCCTGACCTTGGCTGTCTTAACAACAGATGGGTTCACTTACAACACAGCCCATCCTATGAAGTCAGCAGCCTGGTTACCCTCAGGTTCCAAATGTGCCCTGGGATCGCTGAATTTCACAGGTATTGATATAGCTAGGGGTAGAATCAAAGGACCCTGGATATGGAGGGGTCACGGCAGTGCGTTAGGACCTTACTACCACAATCCACAAGATACATGCCTGCTATTTTCACACTTAGAACAAGCTGCCAAACTCAAACCAGTTAAGTCTACATGAGCTTGAGATTGGGATTCAAAACCTGAGAAGGAATGAGATGGGGCTTATCACCTGAGAAGCTGAGGAAGTAGGGCCAGGGCCAGAGCAGCTGCCTTAATGCAGTAATACAGAAAACAAACTCAGTGGAGCTCTTCCCGGTGATTGTGCTAGGCTGCAAATGATGGGCTTTAATATACAAAGATTATGACTGTGGCAGCTTTAATATACAAAATAGCCTTGGAGGACTCTGAATGGGGGGCGGTAATAAGTGCAACCCATATCTAATTTTCTCAATTTATTAATTTGAATTGATGAACCCTTTTAATGCAATTTAAGCATCATATGCGTGCGTGCATGTGTGTGTTGTAAGGTAGGAAGGAGGGCCCTTTGCTGCTTTCTTGTTTTGTTCCTGTGGACTGACGTGGCCTTTAGAGGGTGGCTTTTGTGTGCAGACAAGAGACCTGGTTTCAAATGCCAGCCAGAGCATCTTCGGGCTCATTAATAATGGAGGCCTCTGACAGGGCCAGCTTCGCTCGCTTTGTTTCCAACGCAGACGAAAGGGGACATGGACCTTTCTGTTTTGCCCAATAACAACCATCCTGACAAATTCCTGCAGCTTGACGTGAAGTCTTTAATGAGGAACTCGACCCTTCTGCAGGCTAGCCTCGCGAGATTTCCCGGTGGAAATTTTCCTGCTCCACAGCACTGGCAAAACCTTGTCTACTCCCAGGTAAGATCTAAGGACATAGGAATACAGGTTTGGAGCTTGTTTCTTTCTCATTATATGAAATTTTCTCATTCGTGTGAAGGAGGCTTGGGGTGGGGGGTGGGGGATACATAGAAGCTGCTTTTCCTCCCCACCCCTTCCTGTAAGCTCTGCGTTAAAGATGTGCAAATTCTCCCACCGGTTCATTCCCCTCCAGTCCCCGCTTCTCAGCTTGTCTTCGTTTCAGATTTGCGTAGGTCTCATTTACTCCTTCCCTCCAGAACAGTTCAGACTAACTGTTTTCAAATAAGATTCGGGGGAAGAAATGCTAAACTCTGTCTGTCGCTGTGATCTATGCCTAAAATATCAAATGCTTGCCGCACAAGGGTGTACCTGCCTCTGAGAAAGCCTGAGTCTTGCCTCAGGGAAAGCCACACTCCATCTTGGAAAGGAAGTGGCTCTCAGCTTAGAGGCGCTTCTTCCACAGGTGTCCGCATGGAGCAGCCATAGGAATAAGCACGCTAATGCAGATTTCGTGGCTCTTGTTCTTTCACAAAAGAATGCGGCTGGTGGGTTCCGTCTGCTGAGATCAACACAAAGGCCCCTGCTGAGGCTAATCAAACAGGGATAATCTTGTTTTAAGATGGAGAAACTGGGGGCGGGGGGGGGGGGGGTTACTACAGGTAGAAAGAGGAAAAAGTATTTTGTTTCAGAAACGACGTGTCTGACCTACAAGCCCCTGTAAGTCCTTAAATCCTTTGGAGAGTTCAAATTCCCTGTACGGAAAGGCTTTTAAAAAAACAGTCGCTTCTCGTGAGTCCTGGTGTACCAGGACTACTTGGTGATGTGTGTGTGTGTGGGCAGGAGCATATGCCATGAGTTCATTCAGAGTCGGATGATTACGTCAATTGCCTCTACTTTATAAACGGTTCCGTTTATTTCCATTATAAATCTTATTTCCATTATAAGTCAATCTGTTATATAACGACTGAATATTGTTGTTGTTTACTTTTAATTTTTGCTTACCACTTTGTAATCCCCCAAAGCCTTGTGGCTTTCCATACACACCCATTTATCACTGTTTTGTGTTTTGCTTGATGAAATGAAATAAATTTCCTCCTTTATTTCATTTTGTACAAGTCACAGAACAAAAGGATTAAAATTATTTCAGAAAATCTTGCCCCTCCTCCCCCACCTCCGTCTCTGCGTAGTACATTGTAAGAACACATAGCCAATCGTTTTTTTTTTTTTTTCCCCTGGGTTGTGACACAGCAATTTTGCAGCATCTTTTTCAGTGCTCTGGTTGCTCTGCTGCCGCCATTTGGAATTTCACAACAAAAGCTCAAAAACTGAGGAAATGCAAATTCCTAACAAGCACTTTTTATACAGGCCCTTTTGGCCTAAATCATTATTCCAAGAACAAAGAGGTATGCTTCCTGCAGATGTATCTTTGATAAATTTCATATAAATTAGTTTTTTTTATTTTTTATTTTTTCTTGGGAAAAAAAATTTTCCGCTTCCTCCCATCTCCCATTTCCCTCCCCTTCCTCCCACTCCACTCCCCCTCCCCCCACTCCTTTCCCCCTCCCTCTCCAGACCGAAGAGCAGTCAGGTGGAAAGTCCAAAGTCCTCCCCTCTCCATCTAGGTCTAGGAAGGTGAGCATCCAAACTGGCTAGGCTCCCACAAAGCCAGAACATGAAGTAGGATCAAAACCCAGTGCCATTGTCTTTGGCTTCTCATCAGTCCTCATTGTTCAGAGAGTCCGGTTTTATCCCATGCTTTTTCAGTTCCAGTCCAGCTGGCCTTGGTGAGCTCCCAATAGATCAGCCCCTCTGCCTCAGTGGGTAGGTGCACCCCTCATGGTCCCGACTTCCTTGCTCATGTTCTCCCTCCTTCTGCTCCTCATTGGGACCTTGGGAGCTTATCCCAGTGCTCCAATATGGGTCTCTGTCTCTATCTCCATCCATCGCCCGATGAAGGTTCTATGGTGATATGCAAGATATTCATCAGTGTGGTTATAGGATCCTGAAATAAAATGACAAGTAACTTAGGGATGGGTAATTTACTACCGAAGTAATGGATAATGGGAAGGAATGTTAGACAAGTGTGTTCTGGAAATGAGGTAGGTGTGCTTCGGACAATGAGCAATGACACCTGGTCTTCACAGTCATCTGTAAAGTGCGTGAGTGAACTTAAAAATCAAGACTGACGTACTTATGGAGTAAAAAGTAGATAAATATGAAGAAATGGGAGCATGAAATTTTGAAATTCTTAGAATGATACTTAAAAATCTTCAGAAATATACCAAGACTGTTGAATGTGGTGTTAAGCATGTCTGAAGAGGGAGTTATCAAATATGTCTTAATTAAGTTCCTCACTGGGTGGTGGTTTAAGCAAATAGATTATGCAAACATGGTTGCCATGTATGAAATTCTCAAACTTTTTTGTAATTAAAAATTTAGGTTTGATCCACAGGTATCCAGTATGATCTCCTGAAAAATTAATACAACCCTCATTTTCATTTCTTAAGAAGTGAGAACAAAAGCTGGGAGGTAGTAGCGCACGCCTTTAATCCCAGCACTCAGGAGGCAGAGACAGGCAGATCTTTGTGAGTTTGAGGCCAGCCTGGTCTACAAGAGCTAGTTCCAGGACAGCTTAGGACTGTTTTACATGGAGAAATCCTGTCTCAAAAGACAAAACAAAAACTAAATAAACAAGCAACAACAACAAAAAAAATGAAAACAAATAATGTATAAGGAAAAGTCAGTGGGGTCTGGTTCCTATAACAGTTTAAGAAGTGGAAACAGAAACACCTGGCTGTAATTCAGTTGATAGACAATGTACCTGCCTGACATGATGGGAGCCCTGGTTCTTATCCTGAGCACAGCAGAAAACATGTACAGTGTGCACCTAGAATCCCAGAACTCAGTCGGCAGGATCAAGAGCATCAGGAATTTAGGGTTCGGTTATATAAAGAGTTGGAGGCCAACCCGGGCTACCTGCACTTTTGTCTCCATTTTGGTTTTTTGTTGTTGTGATGTTTGCCTGTTTGTTTGTTTTTTTTTAATTTAAAAAAGGGGAAAAATGGTATTGAATTTTGAAAAATAACAGATGATATTGTTCCTTCCAATGTTGCTCGGTTTGGTGTTAAGGCAGGATTTTATGTAGCCTAGGCTGGCCTCAAGTTCAGTCTGTGGTCTAAGGCGATGTGGTAAACCTGGGATCTTCAAGCCCTGAGGGTTGAAATTGCAGGTGTGTACTACAACACCTGGTTATTGATGTTCTGTGTATCAAATTCAAGGTTTGTGCATGCGAGGCAAACATTCTACCAATGCACAAGCAAGCGCGCTTGCACACACACACACACACACACACACACCTTTTTAAATTAAAGGATAAAATGTTTAAAGGCATCGTATTGGGAGTTGTTTTTCCTGGTGAGCAGCTGACGTTCTTGGTCTGTTCACGTGAGCTTTACTTCTTCCTGACTCCTTTCACGTTGGTTTCAGAACCCTGGGGCTTCTCAGAGGAGATCTGTGAGCTGGAGTGAAAAGCCAGTGGTGAGGACTGAGCCTCCTTATTCCTAGTCAAGCTCATTCACTGGTCTCATGTCTTAATCTGCATTCTTCACTGCTTTTCTGTCCCACACCACTGTTTTTTTGCTAAATATCAATATTCCATGTGTGCCTTTCTTTGTCTTCATTTATGTTCATGCATGGGTATATCTGCTTGTATGTATGTGGGTTTATTTCTATGTATGTGTGTGTGTATGTGTGTGTCTGTGCATTTGTATGTATGTGTCTGCTTGCATGTATATAGGTGTGTGTGCATTTGTACATATGTGTATGCTTGCATGTATGTAGGTGTATGTCCATGCGTTTATGAGTTTATGTATGTATATCTGTGCCTGTATATAAATGTGTATGTGTGTATGTTTGTACATGTATTCTGTGTATGTGTGAAAAGTGTGTGTGCATGCATTTGTGCTTCAGCCTATCATTTTTGTAACACTACATTTTAACACTCGCTGTGTCACCATTTAACATATTTCCATGGTTTTTATTGAAAACGTAGTCCAAATGATTACAGAATTTGTATTTGGGATGTGTTTTTGATGGTTTTTGATTATTAACTCAGTTGTATGTGTACTTCCCTTTAGAATCATTTACACTATCAGTGTTTTGAAAATGTTCAGAAAATAGAGTGTTTCTAACTGTGGATGCCAATTGATTGGATTTGTTAATTTTATTGTACAAATTGTCTTATCTTTGGGAAACTTTTGTATGAATATATGTAATTTTAATGATTACTTTAAATTTTATTACAATCATTTTGTAGCATATATAAATTTTATAGTTATTATTATACTTTGCTGATGGTGTTACTTTTATTCAAAATCTTTGTAGCTATCAAAGCTTCTTGCCTTAAGACTATTTTGTTTGATATATTATATTGTAATTATATACATATATATACTATTTTTCTGTAGTGGTTAGCTATGTTGTATCATAGAAACAAACATATTCAAATCTAATAATGCAATAAGGAATTAATACATCTGCACCCTTGAGATGTTGATGCTATGCACATGCTGAGAAGCCTACCTTAAAGGAGAATTCACATTCTTTTTCTGGAGGTTCTTTCTACAATATCAGAATCTGCATTATGCCTGCAGACCAAGAAGACAGAAAGGAAGACACATGTACTGTTGGGGAGGTTAGTAGCCAAGCTTGAGTTTCAACCCCATTGTTGTGTGTCGTTGAAGAGGAAATGGATTTGTCGTGTGTTTAGCCATGTGCTACTTCATTTTCATCTTTTAAAATAGATACTGTGTTTAAGTTACATACATCAAATATATAATATATAATCTAATATATATGTGTATATATACATACAGATATGCTTGCACACCCCACACAACTGACAGCCAAGATCGTCTATCAGATAGAAGAGTCTGTCTCATCACCACACTTAGGAGCAGGGCCTGCAAGCCATCCCAATCCTACAAATTCCCCTTTCAAGAGATAGGATTATTATCCTACGCTAATTTTTCCCTTTCTGAGCAGTGGAGAAGTCATATTCCAAACTCCTGTAATCTCTCCAGGAGTGCTTGTGCAGACTCCTTCCCTGGAGGTGAGGCAGGAACACTCCATTTCTCTGTGAGGACCCACTACCCTTGCTCTGCACAGCCTTATGCTCCAGGCTCTTGGGATGGTCCCAGGGCTTTCTTCCACTCTTATTCATAGGAATTTAGAGACATATACTTACTATTATTTTCCCAATCTTGGATCTGTTGTTTTGGTAGTTATTCTCAGTTTTTATGTCTAAATGACTGGAAATGCAGATGGTAGGGTTGGCCCAGAATACCCACATGATTTTATTTTATTTTAAAGACTCTAGTTTTCATCTTGTAATGTCTTCAGTTTATTTCCTATGCAATTTATTGAGCAATTTGCTAATATAATTCTCTTTGTTTAGCCTCAGACAGTTCTTTCTGACATAAAATGCCCCTATAGGTCCCTTAAAGCATGGGGCTCAAACTCGCCTTTGGATCTTGCTTTCCTGTTTCCACTTCTCCAATTTCTGGCTTACTGACCACCAACCCTGAGGTGTATAAAACTAGGCCTTCAACAGAATCTTTGTCTTCAGTTACTTCATACAGCTGAGACATTTTCCTCATCTTTCTGTTTTTGTTCTTTTTTGGTAAGTAGTTTTACATCTCAGTAATTGGGGTGTGCCACACCTTAGGACCCTCCCTGCATACTTTGAACCATCTTCTTGAATTCCCTGACTCCACTCATAAAACAAATGTTCTGACAAGGTATATGACTGTACAGTTTCAGACTTGCCCCAAGTTAGTGATGATTATCTCTCAAGTTACCAGACTAACATTTCTACCAAATGATTTCCGCTGCCGAGAACTGTCTTCAGGCTTCTAGTATTGGGGGGCTGGGGAAATGGCCCGGATGGGGAAGTGCCCACTATGCAAACTTGATGCTCTGGATTCAGATCACTAGCATCCACATGAAAAGCTGAGCTTAGGGGGCATGTTCCCACAATTCCAGTGCTTGGATGAGGTGGTGTTGGCACTGATGGATCCCTCGATCTTACAAGCAGCCAGTTCAGTTAGATCAGTGAGTTCAAGCTCACTAAAGGACCTTGTCTTCTTGTCTCAGGGCTGGAGAGATGACGCAGAGGTTAAGAGCATTGGCTGCTCTTCCAGAGGTCCTGAGTTCAATTCCCAGCAACCACATGGTGGCTCATCTGCCATGAGATCTAGTACCCTCTTCTGGTGTGCAAGCATACATGCAGGCAGAACACTGTATACCTAATAAATAATAAATATCTCAAAAAATACGGAGCAGGGTGGTTCAGGAAGATACCCAATGTCAACCTCTGGTGTCCACTCATTCACATATGTGAACTTGCATGTATACTCACAAGTACATGTACACCAAGAAACATGTACATACACTACACACATACAAAACAAGTAAGAATAAGGCTTTTAGTATTTCTTCCCGGATCTGGTGTGCTGCAGCAGTGCGGTACAACAGCCACTTTCCAGATACTCTTCAGCATTGGAGAGGGAGGTAACTGCTCACCACTGTGACCAGTGGCAAAATGACAGTGTTTGCCAATCATGAGAAGTCCTAGGAACAGCGGATGGACTGGGGTGAGGGGTGCTTCTCTTTTCCAAGCAGTGGCCAGGGTTTCCAATTGTTTGTTGTAGGTTCTACCATCTCAGACATCTCAGATCCTGATCTAGAGTGTCAAACCAACAAACAAAACAATGACAGAAATCATATGGAAGAGTTTGGGAACAGCTTGGATCCGATCTCAAATCACTTCTGCTACACTTTCTTGGTTTTAAAAAGCTTGACTCCAAACTAATTAATTTCAGAGCAGATGAAAGAAGCTGGACCCTGTGTATGCTCAACCAAGGAAAGCCACCTGGTTTACCCAGTCAGTCACCATGCCTGGGTCTCTGTGTGCATATCCACCTCCTGGAACTTATGCTCTTTAATCTTTCCTACTTCCCGAGTTCTTAAAGTTGAGGCATTAAATACTGAATAGTTGAATTTGCATTTTGACGTCTGATCTGCCTGTCTCACTCTCTGAACTAGAAAATTAAGCCTCCTTCTGTTTAGTATGCTTACTACTGACTTACTCTGTGTGTCCTTGAGATAACCTCCATTTTATACCCTCATCCTCCTAGAGCTTGGTCAACTTGCCTTTATTGTTTTTTACTGCCCTGGTAATTTGGAGATAAATAAATTTCTCTAATAATTTGGAGATAAATAAATTTCTCTAATTTCAACAACATCTCCATCTTTTCCCTGCAATTGGTTCTTAGTTGCTTGATTAAAAACACCTGTGCCAAACTTTTTACCTTCTAATTCTTTAGTTTACTTTAAACTCAGATTATCTTATTTCCATCTCATCAATTTCTGTTTATTTTCCAAAATCTCTTTGTCTCAGTCTCCCTGCCTACCTCCAGTTTCACTCCCTCTTGCTGTATGATTTTAAAGGTTCTTATTCTAATGGCCTGTCTGCTGCTAACCTTTAGCGTTTGTTTGCCTGAATATGTCTTCTATTCCTTTTTCATTAAGTGGTATTTTACTCGCTCATTAAAGTATTAGAATTAAAATAAATGGACAAAGTTTGGCTTAATAGCGAGAGTCTAGTTAAACTTTGAACTGTTACTTCAAATGAGTAGTTCAAATGGAATTTATTTTATAGTTCACATTGTTTTTTTATTTTTTTAATATTTAGTTATTATGTATAAAATAGTCTGTCTGTGTGTCTACCTGTAGGCCAGAAGAGGGCACCAGGCCTCATTACAGATGGTTATGAGCCACCATGTGGTTGCTGGGAATTGAACTCAAGAACCTTTGGAAGAGCAGGCAATGCTCTTAACCACTGAGCCATCTCTCCAGTCCCAGCTCACTTTGTTAAAATCACAGAAATGCTACTGAATTTTCTTCTCAGTATTTCGCCTAAGGTGCAACATGCAAAGTTGGACTTTGTATATTGTATCGGCGTAAATAAATGCAATGCAGATACTAAACAATATTCACACTTTAATGATAAACTTACAGAACCAAAGTTCCCGCGTGGCACAGGAGGTAGGAAGGAAAAAGGGCCTCTCCGCCTCTCTGCGTGCCCATTTATTGGCAGGCATTCGCCCGAGGCAAACCCCGCCCCCTAAAGGGGCTGTCTTAACCCTACAGTATATGCTCTTTATTTTCTTAAATCTATTTGGAAAAAAAATAGTAAAATACAAATAAATCACAACTTTTTTTAAATATATAAACTGCTGTTTGAACCTAGAGATTCACTCTTGCTAGGTAAGCATTCTGCCATTGAACTATAGATCCAGACCCAAGATCTCCCGTAATCTAAGCATGTGCTCAGTGCCTGAATCATGTTCCCAGTTATCCTATCAATTTCTTTTTGTGTTATCTAATTAATTTGTAAATTATAAAATATAACTGATTTCTTCACACTAGTAACAAAGCATGATAAATAAGCTTCCCTTCCCTTCATAGATAAGAATGATGTGCAGATCGGAGACAAAAAGCGTATTTCAGGAAAATATTTAAAAATTTTCAAGGATATGGCCTAGAAACAAGACGCTTTAGAATAAAGCTCTGACTGTTTTTGATACCTTCACATATTCGTTCCTCTAAACACATATCCATTTTTATAGTGTATATAAACTTTCTTGAACCACACATTTTATTTCCCTCATCTATCAAACCTTCCTCCTAACTGCATGCAATGAGCAGTCTAGCAGGAAAAGAACCTAACAAAGAAAGTTCGTTATGTCAGAAGAGTTATCCTGCTTCAGATATGATCAAAGCTGTCCAGGCTTGAAGAAAACAATAGAGTTATAATTGTGTTAAGCTCAAATAACCTTAATTTCCTGTCAGATTGCTCTTATTTAGTTTAGAACCACATTAACACATCTACTCAACTTTGAGATAAATGCTAAGATAAGAAGGTTTATTGTTTTATTATACAGCTTACCATTATGGACTATAAATTGACTTTTGGCAGGCCAAAACCAAATTTAAGTAAAAAAGGGTCTCCAAGTTGATCTCTAAGAATATGAAAGATGCCTTTATTAAGAACGTCAAGGAAGGGGCTGGAGAGGTAACTCTGGTTAAACCTGCTTTCTGCTCTTCCAGTGGACCCAGGCTGGATTCCCAGCATCCACGATGTCAGGCTCACATTTGATACACCTACATACATGCAGACACTCACTAATATACATAAAATAAAAACAAAATACATCTTTTTTATTAAAAGTAATGGAAAGCCAATGTCCAAGAGAATACAAATAGTTTTATCTGGATTATTTTTTCTCTTTATTTACAAGTTATTTCAGAAGGATGCCTCATGCAATGCCATTCTATAATTTTAGTTTATATAAATACATATTCAATCTATGTCCTAAAAGACCCTTAGGCCATTGATATATGGCCAGTGGTTCTCATACAGGTGACTCAAAAGGATGTGATTCCTATTGGTGTATCTCCAAAGTTCTTATGTCCAGTCACCAATATCACACACACACACACACACACACACACACACACACGAGTGTTTGTGGGAAAATCACATGCATTCATCATGTGTGTCCTTTTCTATGTTTCAATATCAATCAAGTTTTTTAAATTTCTGAAAGTGAAAAATTAATTACTCTAGTGGACAATAGGCACTTTGGGGGTGAATGATGTTCAATTGACTCAGTTGCTCTATGAGTTTTCCTGGAGCCAGGGAGATGGGAGCAAATCTTTCCACCTCAGAGAGGGTACTAATAACAGACAGAAGAAATGATCCCACCTAAGTCTACCTTAGTGGAACAATTAGTCTATTATGGTAACTTACAGGCTCATGGGTGACCCAAACGCAACTGTAGCTCTGAAACGGCCAATCCAGCGTGGGTGAGGACTCAAAACCTGCATGCCTGGAATAGCCTACTTGTGCCGGCGTACAGGAGCTCCACTGAAAAGTCTCCTAGGCCTTAGCAGGTGTTTGTAGCTTTTATAGCCTTGGGAGGCACCTTGTGAATCTTGTGATCCTTAGACCTTCCTGAGAATTTAAGGGTCTTGAATTTCCTGAGCCTGGAAAAGTGTGTGATCAGCTCCCCAGGTTTAATGAACCTCCCCTCTCTGTCTAGCATGGAGTATTTCAGCTTGGGAGAAGAAACTATGTAGACCTCCTCCTCCAATGTCTCTGAAATAGGATCCAAAGGCATGTTTATAAAAAGCTAAGACATTTAGAAATTATTTAACAGGGTTGCTAACTTTATTTGTTTATTTATTTGTGTGTGTGCTTGTATGCATATATGTTCATACATGTGTGTTCATACACTTGCATGTGCCTGCCAGGACATGTGAGTGTGGAGGTCAGAGAAGAGGCAGTACCAGTTTCAGGATTCTATTCTCTTCTTGGACTGTTAGGCTTTGGGGGTCAAATCTAGGCTGGCAGATTAATAGCAAACACCAATACCTGCTGAGCCATCTTGTGGTCCCAGAAAACACTTTTAATCCTAATTTTGCTGGATTCATACAACACTATTAAGTCCTATGTATAGGAACCTTGGGACACACTAAAAAACATAAAATGCCACTAAACTCTAGTGCACATGAGCTGCAAAACTGCGTTTCTTCAGAATTCCACTAGAGGAATTGGAGAACACTATTCTTTCTTTGTAGACGGAGAATGCCTTGAAATGGATATTAAACTGATCAGGACAACATATAAAGAGAGAACTCAGTTAATGGTAGGATTCTAATTAAAGCAGACCTCAGAGTCATTTTATAGGTCAGTTGCTCAATCTGTTGAATTTGAAACAGAATCAATAAATCTTCAGATCCAGATTTCTGCCATTTTGGCTTCTCTGCCACCAGCAAGGCCATCCTATTTTCTTATCTCCTAACAGAGAGAAAAGAGCATCTCTTCTCAGCGGGCTAAGGGATTTGGTGGGGAGAACGCAGTCCTGCCTGAGAGTCCCCCACCGTCCATGTCTTCGGTTATGAAGAATAACCCATTATATGGTGACATGAGCATAGAGGAAGCTATGGAAGAAAGAAAGAAGAGTCCTTCATGGACCATCGAGGAATATGACAAGCATTCTGCGCACACGAATCTCTCCGGACATCTGAAGGTGCGTTTACTAAGAATTATCCTCAGCTGCTCAACCAGATCAGCCGAGTGGACCTGAGAAGGTTCTGCAGCAGTGGCAGAAGTTCCCCACCAAACACCAAGACCAGGTCCTTGGAATTATTTCTCTTTCCCAGCCCATATGTGGGATTGTCTGTTTGCTTTGTATTTTGCACAGCCAATGGCACCTGTGTAGTGTAGAGAGGAGAAAAGGCAAGTAGCAATGACAAAAGGTCTCCTGGGAAGACGCAAATTGTTTTTCAAATTAATTTGGAAGGTCATACATGTATTCCCTCATTAGTAATCTTGTAGCTGTTTATGCTCATGGCCACCTAGGAACGCATTTCTTTCTCTGCATTTTTCAAAACTACCTATGAAGTGATCAGACTTAGGTGCTGCACGAGGAAGCCCTTGCCAACAGTCGTTTGGTTAATATTCCACATCCATGAAATGATTTAAGAGTGAAGGCTTATGTTTTGGTCGTTTTTCTTGTGTCTCAAAACAAACATTTCCACAAGGAAAAATACACAACGAACTCACGCACCCAGCTTAGGATTTTCTTTCCCTACCTTTTCCTTCTTCTTCTGATATCACCTACACAGACAAGACCCAAATGCTTGAAAGCCAGCATGGACCCTCTGTTGTCTGAAGGGACTGGATTCCTGATCAGCCTCTGCTTGCTTCAACCTGCCTTAGGCAAGAAAGGCCTGACATTGCCAAATACCCTCCGTTTAAAAATGTGTGTCTGGTGCAAGCTCACACCTTAACCACCTGCCCTGAACCACATTTCTTTTTAAAGGGGGCGGTACTGTAGACTTTTATGTTCTGCACACTTGTTTTAAAACCTCGACTGTGCATTCCTTGAAATACATAATGGTCCAGAATCACCAACAGCTCTTAATCTCCTAGCTCGAGGGTAACCTCCTTTAGCTTCTTCCTGCGAAGTTCCCAAAACACACATTCCCATGACAACAACAATGCATTTCTTTTCCTCCTTTTTGTTTTGGTTTAATTTCGTGTTTTTTACCAAAGACTTTATATCATTAAGGCTAATACTGGGGAAAGCGCATTGATTTATGTCACAGACGCTTGTTGTTGGGCACAAGCTCAGGCCTGTTCTCTCGCCTTTGCTTTGTGCAAATGTGACAAGGGGGTGGTGGATGAGCATCCCTGCTCACACACAAATCCATCGAACTGAGTAAATAGAAATAGTTTACCTGATTCAAAGACTGCCAATTAAAAAAAATTAATTTTTTTCTCAAATGTTTTATTGATTTTTAAGTTTGGATATCACACTAAGGAAATTGAAGGTCATTGGCAAGTAGGAAAAATTTTTTCTAAGTGGGTGACTTAAACCCACCTACAAGTTTCTATAGGAGAATTGCAATTGCCAAATCCATCCCAACTCCTTATGTGTGCATGTCCCTCCTAGCGTTACAGCCCCAAGTCTGAAACTAGTTCAGAAACCCTACATGCTGCCAGCTACCAGACATTGGTTTTGTGACACCAGTAGCTGACTTAATGTCCACTCAAACTATTGAGGGTGATAGCCTGTTTCAAATCCTTCAAAATATCCAAGCAAGAAAATCCAAGGCCTGCAGTTGCTATGTGCAAGTGGTAACCCAGCTATCTTTGTAAACTTAATATATGAGACACAGGATTGATCATACTAAAGTAGTTAGAGATTACAGGAAAATGGTCTTTTGTTGCTGTTGTTGTTTGTTTTCAAAAAGTATATGGGCTAGTCAAGTGTACAGGCGACTTATCGGATACTTGAGAGTAGAATTCTTAAAGAGAATTCTCTGGCACTCCACAGAAGATGGAGCCAATGAGACAGAGACACCCTATGGATTGGAGCTAACATGAGCAAAGATGCATCGTGTCCCCTGAATTTCTCTGTGGAAGATGTTCTGTAGCTCTGCTATGGAAGTAGCTCTTCAGACCTAGGCTTATTCTTCCTTCAGGGAAGTCAGCTGGGATTTCCCAAAACTTAACCAGATTCTTATCTCTGCCACAAAAATGAGATAAAACCTCCAAGGTCCATCTAAAGCTAGGAATGTTAATTGTATTTCAACTCACTTAACTGATTTATAGACATTATTCGTAAGATGTTAGAAAAACACAATTGGCGAAGAGATGACTATGGTGTTTCTGACTTAGAAGGGTCAGCAATTTAACACAGGTGTTGTGCAGGCCACCTAATAAATTCTTATACAGACAGACAATTTTCCTACAAGTTCCCACAGTCAGTCAGTTGTGGCAGTGTTTCTGAGATGCTTAGAGTTGTCGAGTTTACTGTTGGAGGATTGACACTTAACACCTTACCCCAAAGAACATTAATACAGACACTCAGGGCCCCTGGCAGCATCTTGTTCCCAAGTATCCACTGTAATGCTGACTGGTCACTGGTTAGTGATATTTTCTCTGTGCTGTTTTCTTTTAGGAAAACCCCAATGACCTGCGCTTTTGGTTGGGGGATACGTACACTCCAGGCTTTGACACTTTGCTGAAAAAGAAGAAGAAGCGCAACAAGCGATCAAAATTATGTCACTTTGGCATGATTGTGCTCCTTGTGGTCTCCATCTTGGTTGCCGTAGTGACCCTCACCACTTTATTGATCTAAGGAAATTGCAAATCCTTCTTTAAAGCTCTAAAACACCTTTTCGACCTTTCCAGGAAAATCTGTCTGTGCGTTGTGAATGTGTGCGTCTGTGTCTCCAGCTGTGTGACTAGACACCCCGCTGTCCTTTAGAAGGTGAGCATTGCTTGTGTTTTGCTGGTCTCCCTGCTTCATTCTGTGAAGCCTGTGTATGAGTCCAGTCTGGGTTTTCTCCTTTGTGAAGCCGATATTCCAGAGTGGGGTACAAGTCACCAGTGGGCAAGGCACTGGTGACACCCCGGGAATGCTGCCACTCTGAGGGTTCATTTGAATGACAATGAGAACAGAATAGATTATCAGAGCAGGGAGTTGGCTTAAGAACTCCATAGGACAGGGAAGTAGCTTTTCCCTCAAAGTCATTTCCGGTTGTCTTTTGGGTGTGGATACCTGGGAACAAGTGCACCACCTCCTACTCCCAGAACATCTTCCCTAAAGCCCCCACTGCCACTCCTAACGCTATTTAGTGTGTAAATCAAGGCTTTTCTTCTTCCCAAGAGTGCCCTTGGATAACGCCTTATTATCTCGCTTTATCGCTCTTAAAGAGACTTGAAGTAAAGTATATAAAAATGAAGGTTTACTGGATAATAAATTGTTGTGTACAAAGCAAAATTGGTCTTGCTGATCTTTGTACTGTCTGACTTATAATTCCTCTTTTTGTTGTGGGTTCCGGTCCAGTATAGAAAGGATGGTAGGGAAGTAAATGAAGGGGGGGGGGGGGGGTCCTCCTGATGCCAGGCTCACAGCCTTAGGATGTCCTTGTACTCTGCCTGTTTTCACTGCCTGCAAAGTGCCTCTGTGGGCTTTGAGTCCTGCTCAGGGGTCACCATGCATGGTACTCGACTCGCCGATGCTGAACTGGGTTATTTGTGTCCATTCAAGACAGCGCCCAGAGGAGGCTTTCTAAAGATGGGATGGGTAACCACAGAAATGTGAAGGCAGTGTATGTGAGCGCCTAGCCTGGCCCACCCCCACTCCCGCTTCCCTTTCTCCTTCCAGTGGAGCACCTAGGACTCCTCTACTCCCTAGCCTTCTTCTCCTTTTATTTACGATACCTTTGGACACTTACTTCTTCTGCATGAGTGAATTTATTACTTTGCTTTTGAATGAATATCCACGGCTAGCTTTCAGTGTAACTGGACTCAAGCTACAACATCGCCCCTGACTGATTTAATGGTATGTGTCTCTAGGTAAGGGAAAGTCATAATGGGAATGTGTCCTTGTTTGCATGCAAATTTATAACTTGCATGCACTTCTAATTCCCTTGTGAAAATAACTCCGGCAGAGGAAAAAAAAAAAGCGTAAGGTCATGGAAAGGACAACAGTAATGGCTCTGTCCAGACTCCTGCGCAAATCTGGCCTTGCTTGGTTGTTTCTGATCCGGGTCCACTGTTTTGTTTTGTTTTGTTTTGTTTTGTTTTTTATGCTTTTTAAATACAGCTTTTGGTACATGGCAGCACTGGTCAACAAATAATAAGTCTCATTGTCACCAACACCATTTTAGTCTCTTTCTTAGCCCCTAAATTGGATTAAAAAATCCAAACACCTAAATTCTTAATTTTTTTTCAAATAAAAAAAGTTCCCTTATTATTTGGAAGGCATATCCATGAAAGTTTTCTTTCTTATTCGTTTGTTGTTTTGTGTTTTATATTAAGTTAATGTGTTGAAATCCTATAAGCTAATAAGGTCACATTTTTCCAGGATAAAATTAGAATGTTTACACTTTTGTAAACTGTTTTTCTCAAATATAAACAGAAAGATTTGAAATTAACGTTTCTTCCAGTTGTATTCCAGTTGCTGCCACCTAGTGGAGAAATTAATTATTGGCCTATGAGGAAGTGAGGCCCCAGGCTCCTCCATTTAACTAGAGTGCTCTCCTGCCTCCTGGAGGTCATATTTATTACATCTGAGCTTACAGCATGAAGAAGCACCCCAGGAAGAAAGCAGCTCTGTGCTGGTGGGATAAAGGGCTGAGAGCACCTGTCTGGCGTTTGTTGTGCTGATTTGGACACTGTCCCATCTTTCTAGAAAAGACATATGGCTGACTAAGTCACGTTGACAAAAACAGAGCTAGACGTTCAGAATAAACTCTAGATTCCGCTGCTCATCATCTGTGAACACCAGACAACTCTTTCCTCTTGTCCTCAAAAGGGTTAAACCTTTGCTGCTTGGCTTCGGATTTCCTGTGGTCTTCTGAATTTGTATATTGGTAGATCTCCGTATTGGGGAGTCTTTACATTTTAGCATGTGTGTGTGTGTAACTGTATGGTGTATATGTGTGTGACTATATAGTGTGTGCACATATTCAGTTAGCACATACCTGCTGCACATAGGTATTTACACTGTGCAAATGTGTGTGTGGGGGGGGGTGTACATGTACGTGGTATACACAGGTATTCATGCTGTGGGTACTCACACGCATGCGCAAGCATGCAGAGTCCACAGCGGTATGCCAGGCGTCCACCTCTATCACCGTCTACCTCAATCCCACAAGCCATCATCTTTCCGTGGACCCGGAGCTATACTGGCAGCAGCGAGCTCCAGTGATTGGTCTGTCTCCAGCCTCCACAGCCCTGGGTTTGCAGCAAGATGAGCGGAGGTTCCAGTAATTTGGACTCAGCTGCTCATACTTACACAGAAAACGTCTTCACCCTTTGAGCCATCTCCTCTGTCTAAATATAATTTTTGTAGTTCCTTTTTTTTTCTTGAACCACAGTTTAGTACGAGTTTTTTAACTTTTCCCCTCATATTACCTATAAATATAGTTTTGTCATAGGTAAGAGGTATTTCTTTTAGAAGTTTAGACAGGGCCATTAAATTTCAAACCCTCTAAATTCTTACATCTACAGCCATGGATTTTTAAAGACGGGGGTTTTGTTTCCTTCCAAACAGACACTTAGTCCAGACTCTGGCCCAGCTTCAGGTGGGAATGTTAAGCAAGAGGGAAGGGTTTTGGGGACTGAAGCAATTTTCTGCCCGAGTGGCATCTCTTTTCCATTTTATGGACATGGTGACTCATGTACCTGATCAAATTTCTCTCTGTGCAAACGACTGGAAAAAGTCAGGGTGGAAATGCTGCCCCCTCTTCTCCAGTGCCTGTGTGAAACTTTCTAGCAGGCATTAGGTGCTCAGCACCATCCTGGCTCCAGACTTCACTATGCTCTTACTCCTGACTTAAATATGCTGTCCCCTACCTGCTTGATTTACCTTTTCATTTGTGTGTGTGTGTGTGTGTGTGTGTGTGTGTGTGTGTGTGTGTAGGGGTGGGGGTGATACTTCATGTATTCCTAGCTGTTCTGGAACTCACTATTTAGACCAGGCCCGGTGGGATTCGAACTCTCAGAGATCTTCCCACCTCTCCTTCCTGAGTACTGAGATTAAAGGTGGGCATCGCAGTGCCTGCTCCTTTCTCTCGACTTCATCTTACTGACAAGATACAGAATCTACAGACATTAGGGGTGCATAGATAATTACATGCCTGAGTTGATAAAAATGCATATATTCACATGTAGAAACCAAACACAGGGCTGGAGATGTAGTTCCATGGCATAATATTTTTCCTAGTGTGCTTTAACATCTGGGTTTAATCCCCAGAATAAGAAAAGAAAGTAAGAAGGAAGAAAGAAAGAAAAGAAGGAAGGAAAAAAGAAAGAATGAAAGGAATTTGTTGTTTAAAAGTAAAAGAAAACAAAGTATACTTTTAAAGAAAGGATAATAAAAGTGTATTTTAAAAGTAAAGACAATAATATTATTTGAATATAAAATATTCCTGTAATGAACCATGCACTAAGTACAATTCTCCAGCAGGTGGCACTGTTTTCAAGGCATCTGGCCTACACTCTCTGCAAGAGGAAGAAGGTCACTGAGAGTATCTCATTGGGGTGTAGCCTGTCCCCGATGCCCACTCTAAAATGTTGGGTGTCTTTTTTTTTTACAGTTCTCCACAGGGTCTTTCACTGAATATGAATGATCTAGGGAACTTCCAGAACTTGACTGTCTCCTCCCCTAAATGTAGTTCACCAGTGTTGGAGTTACAAGCATGCACAGCCATGCCTGATTTTCCAAACCTGATTCTCTCATGCTTGCTATTGAGCCATCTCCTCCACCCTGACAATGTCCAGTTTTGAAACAAAGATCACGGATAAACCTTTCTCCAACCCTCCTAGAAGACATTTACTCTGGACAGCAGGAACCACGTCTGAGGTCCATTTACCTGAACCGCGGCACCCACCTTTACATAAAGTTTCCTGCGATTGTAGGAGCTACAACAGTCAGACATGCTCCTACCTTCTACGTTTGGTTGTCTCAAAAGCTCCTCCACCCTCCAACTTCATTTCTTCTCGGTTGCAATGCTGTGAGACACGTACAGAACATGCTTTCAAGGGAAGAAGTTCAATTTTGGAGCTGGTGGAAGCCCTGCTAGAATACAAACTGGGGACACTCAGTCCCTTCTGTATCCCGAGTCCTCCGATTTAAATTCTACTTTTCTAGTGGATGTAATGAGGACTTTACATATATCAACTGCTGATGACAAAAGAGATATTTATATCCTCTCATCCCCTTAGTTACTTATATGTAATTTCCAATTCTTCTTTTGCCCCAACTTGGAGGAATTCATAGAGAAAATAAATGAGTTATATAAGCAGGAACACAATCACACTCAGAATGACAGTAAACCCAAATTCCAGCAAGTTATGCTACTTCTGTTTATATAGACTCTTTGCAAAGAGAGAAAACAAGTGCCAGACCCCACCATTAAGAAGGCTGATTACCGTTTCTCAGCATGCGGCGTTGACAGAATTTCTGTAACTTTCCCAGTGTGGGAGAGCACACAATCTAATTTCTCTGACTTTCCTATGTCATAACTTGATAACTAGATGCCTGCTCCTCCAGAACTCTGTCAGGAGTCTGGATAAAGGTGAACAGGCATGAAAATCAGCTCTAAAGAATGTCCGAGCTCCCATATTCTGCATGTCCACATCTACATTGAAGGCTTCCTGGTTAAGATGCGAGTTCTCCCTGTCAGGTAAGAGTTACATCTCTGCAGAATTTGCTCGTGGACATTCCCATCTTTGTACACCGCCTTTAAAAACCCACATTTCTTAGTTTGTACTAGTCAAACACTCAAGTTTTTATCTTAACCCCAAAGAAAAAGAAAGCAGAAGGGGGTCACTTTATTTCCCGGTATCTTGGAGTTCTTTTCTTGCCGCCAGAGGGCAGCCGCACACCAAAAAGCCACACCACTGCCTGCACATTCTCAAGGACCATACTTCCACCGTGTTTGAAAGCATGGCAAAGGGCTGGAGAAATTCTAAAAGACGAACGATTAATCGCGCTGATTAAGTTCTGGAGTGGGGGCAGGGGCCATCCTGGGTTGTCCAGTGTGCATCAGCGCGGAAAGTGACAGTAATTGGGGTCCCATACCGAGAAGCTTTCAGAGACAGGAAGTTCAAGGAGAGCACCAGCTCTCTCATTAACCCAGTCCTCCACAGTACTTTTCACTCAGGCTTAAAGTGATGGCTTCTTAAAAAAAGCCGACTCCGAGATAGCTGAAGTGAACTTTCATGTTTAGCCAACTCCTTGGCTGATTGTTTTCTGTCAAACTCGAGAAAAGGTACGGAACGTTTCACTCCTGTCTTTCCAGGCTGAAAACCAGAGCCGAAGGACCATGATGGTTCGTGAGGACATAGAGGTATCGGTCGCCTCCTCATTAAAGCTCTTTCCCTTCCCATTTCATTCTCGGGGGCAATATAGAATTAATGAGCACGTAAACTGTGACAATGTTTCAAGCTGGCCTTTATTTTCTGGGTACTGGGTGTCTAAAAAGTTGAGCCAGAATTAGTGCTGATTTTAAAACGGAATCTCAGACATTTCCCGTTGACGGACTCCTGAGCCACCGCCACCATGATGGAGACCACAGGCACCTTGTACATCTGCACATCTGCAGGTCCTTAATGTGGGTCTGCCTCTAAAGCTTTTTTTTTTATGAGACCAAGTCAATTTATTTGATTTCAAATTTGTGCAAAAAGGCTGAAATTCTAATTGCTAATTTCAATGGGAAGAAAAACAATTTTCCTGTCCCTAGAAATATAGCATTCTGTGTAAATTCAGTTCAAATGCTGTGTCTAAAGATCCACTAACTCAAGTTGCTCTCTTCTGCTTTTACCATGTCCCCTGAAGAGGATTTGAGTCTAGGAACAGAATTCCATTAACATAATGAACCAGGCATCCATGGTGAAGGAGGCGACTCTGCCTACCCACTTTGTGGCACTGTGCTGGGTGACATTGGCCCTGTTGAGTATATCAAGCTTCCTCTCAACACCTCATGTCTAAAGCTCTGTATGCATTATAGAAACATAGAGACTTTAGTCTGATCTGTGTTTGGCCTGGTAACCTCTGGGTACAGCCATTAGCCTAGTGTCCAAGCTAATGTTGACGTCTGTTTTAGAGGCCGCAGAATTGTAAAGACCCCTCCAAGGCTCCTCTCCCCAGGCACAGAAAATCTCTTAGAACCTTTTTAATCCAATTTTATCATCTTTATTCTTCTCCCTGGAATTCGTGGTATGGGGTTGGCATTTCTGAAGTGTCTGCTCTCAAACTCTGTCTTTTTAAAAATGCCCCCTTTTGGGTTGACTCAATTATATCTTTCTGCTTTTACATTCTTCATTTCCCTATGGGAGGAGAAAGTAATCTCTATTGCTCCTTCCTTCTCAAACATCCTGTCAGTGTCCTAACCTTGCTGTGTTCTGTCTGGAGCTTCAATTGTAAACTCAGGGAGAACCTGGCAGAGCTCTTGTGAGCTACCTTGAACCTGCCTCGTTTTGTTCTGAGAACTGCTTCTCTGAATGAAGCCTTCTAGACTGCTGTCGTCTGTTCTCCAAAGAAGTATCTGTATCTTACCACACAGACTGATGGAGTCAGATCAAACAAAGCAACACATGTTTTAGAGGAGAGATTATTAAGAAATATCCCTTCCTACTCCCCCCTGCTGTCTTGTGCTTGTAAAATTTTATTTTATAATCTCTTTTATTTCTAAATCATCTCCTCTTGGAGCCTAGCCACAAGGAAAGAATCAATTTAAATAAGGAGAACAGACATAGCAGTAGAAATAGGAAATACAGTCTTAACCTAAGTTAAGGTTTCTGATGGAGGGGAGCAGAGTGGGAACTGAGGGTCTTTCTGTGAATTATGTGAAGCATGAAATAAAGAGAGGGAACTTGGGAAAAAAAGCACAGAGGAATTTTGGGATCAAACCAACTCTGATACAGTTAGAGCACAAAGACGCTCCTAGAAATGATAGGAAAATGTTTTCCTGAAAGAGACACAAGTACAAAAGCCATAGTACATTGGTCAATGTGACTGCTCTTTTTTTTATTGCTCATTTGATAACAAAATACAAGGGCAAAGGCATTTTTAAAATACTGTCCGCTGTTCCCAGGTAACTACTTCCAAGAGCAGCTACCTCTTGCCAACATCCCTTATCACTATTTATCTGCTAATGATCACCATGACAACTATTCAGATGCAGTTATCACTACCACCACTCAACTGCTAATTATTACTGGGAAAGGAACACTTTTGCCTTTCAAAGAAGATAGCGAGTGTCCCACCAATACATAAAACCATGGAACAGCATGACAAAGTACAGTGTATGAGATACAGATGGCAGGCATCTCAGCAGGCATCCTGTAAGCCAGTTGAGGGACCCTTTAGGTTGGGGGTCAGAAATACTTCCTGAGGGTGTGTTCTCAGGTGAACACTGAAGCCCAATGATGTCTTTAACATTAGGAGAATGGATTTCCAATCTAGGAATAAAATAATTAATGGCACAGAGATAATTAAGTCTCACATTCTGGAAATGGTTTGTAAGCAAGACACGATTTTTATTTCACTAAGACTACAAAAGCATGCACTAAAAATTCTCGAGGGTTTACTTCAAGTTCTCCCTCCTAGACACCCATGTGTTTTGTTCCCCACCATTTTCAATTTGCACCCTCTCTAGTATAACCCAGCCTCAATCTCTCCATTTGTAAACAGAAGGACTTGCAATTGACCCAGACCCCTCTCTTTCCTCATTCCTGCCTTGGTAAAAATCTCTTTTCTGCCTGGATCCTTCTTCATAGCAATTGATCATATTAAAACATCTTTTATCCTAAAAACAAAATGAAAGCAGAAACAAATCAACCATGAATGATAGCAAAAAGCAAAAGCAACTTCGTGTTGCTCTACACCCTATACCAGATAAGGCACATATCTTTGCGTTCTTTTTTTTTTTTTTCTTTTTTAAATTTATTTATTTATTAAGGATTTCTGCCTCGTCCCCACAACCGCTTCCCATTTCCCTCCCCCTCCCACCGATCAAGTCCCCCCCCCCTCATCTGCTCGAAGAGCAATCAGGGTTCCCTGACCTGTGGGAAGCCCAAGGACTGCCCACCTCTATCCAGGTCTCGTAAGGTGAGCATTCACACTGCCTAGGCTCCCACAAAGCCAGTACGTGCAGTTCTTTAAAACCGGTGTGAAGTTTTAGGCACACCAACCCTCATCTTTTAAAATTACATGGTCTCCATATTGCTCAGTGGGGAGATGTCCAATCACTAAATTGGTTAAGCTCATTTGTTAGCATGCTTCTTCTAGAAACACGTTTTAATCTCCTTTTTGAATCCAACTATTTGGTCCTCATTCATTTTTTGCTGGGCATTTAGTTTCTTAGCCTCCAAATGTGAGCAAGTTTCCTTTCCTCTGTATTTACAAATTATCATTTACCCTAATTCTTATAGTAATCTTATGCAGTGTGATTCCATTTGCGGACAATTCCCAATGACCATTCCAATGCCTATCCTTCCCTCTGAACCCCAGACCAGCAGAGCCATCTACTTCTTTGATACAGGGCTTCACTCACTGAATTCCGCTAGAGAACAGAGACAGACCGTGCACAGGTAAAAATTTCAGGTGTTAGAATACAAGATGCTGACATCTTCAGAGCAGTGCAAACAGAAGGAGAAAAGTATCAAGCCAGCATTATGAACACAGCAAATGTCTTGGAAAGTAAAATGAAATGGAAGATCTCTTACTTAAATTATACAGAGAAAATTCATTGCCTTTCATTGAGATAAATGAGAAAAGTTTAGCAATATATTATTAACAAATTTCCTTTCTACATCTAAAGTACAGATACAAATTTTATGCACACACATATGTATACACACCATAAAACATATATGTGTACATATATATGTTATATACACATACCGTAAAACATATGACAATTTGTAAAAAAAAAAAAAAAAAGGGTGGGGGAACCAAAAAGAAATGAGATGCAAAGGAAAAGGACCTAAAAGTCATAAATCAACACAGAAAATGTGGTGAAAGCATAAAATGTAAAATGTTCAATTAACATACAATAAGGTGATTTCAAAAGAGGTAGGATGTTTTGTATTATTTGGGGACTCAACAGCATAACTCCATGCACACATCATATGTAAATGTAAACATGCTTGTGTTTCTGTTTTTTTTTTTAAGTGCAGCAGTTCCTTTCTCCACACCCTTGTGCTTGAACCCCCAAGGATCTAGGGTTCCAGAAACTGAACATCATGAAAGATGATCAGAGTGGCCACAGAGTTCATTGTCTCCCGCCAATGAAGATTAACAGTATGAACATCTGTGGGAGTAAGCAAAGGGAGAGATGAGCTTTTCCAAGGAGTTCAACAGAGAAGTGGGAAAGAACGGGAAAATGAGAAATAAGAAGGCAATAAATAAAGGAAAAGTTCGAGAAACCCAGAGTAGAGGGGTTCAAGAGAGGAGAAGCCATTAAACTTCATTGTCTAGGGGATTTTATGGGACTAGGGCAGAAAATGGACTAAAGCTGAGGTAATGTCTCTGAAATTTGTCAAATTGTGTGGTGTGTGTGTGTGTGTGTGTATGTGTGTGGGTGTGGGTGTGTGTGCGTGTGTGTGCGTGTGTGTGCGTGCGTGCGTGTGTGTGCGTGTGTGTGTGTGCGTGTGCGTGCGTGCGTGTGTGTGGGTGTGTGCGTGTGTGTGGGTGTGTGCGTGTGTGTGTGTGTGCGTGTGTGTGTGTGTGCGTGTGTGTGTGTATGTGTGTGTGTGTGTGGGTGTGCGTGTGTGTGGGTGTGTGTGCGTGCGTGTGTGTGGGTGTGTGTGTGTTTGTGCGTGTGTGCGTGCGTGTGTGTGCGTGCGTGTGTGTGTGGGTGTGGGTGTGGGTGTGGGTGTGGGTGTGTTGAGCCACATACTCCTTGAATGTCCCCTTGACCCAACCAGGGAAATGATGATGCTCCATTCATAGGCAGCTCAGGCAGTTAGGGTGTGAGGTCCCCTCTACGACTCTCTACTTCCAACTTCCTTAGTTACTGACCTCAACTCTTAGTACTTAGTGATTGGTTGCTGTTGCTACACCCTGCAGATGTCTCACTTGAAGTTACTTTGGCTATGCTGGCTTTATTCTCACTCTCTATGGTAAGCTTGTAACTCCCATCACAACTATTGATACAGCCACAATCATTCTTAGGTAACTCATTACCTACAAGATGGTCTACGAGGTGTCTTTCCTGATACAGGTGGCATTAGTAGCCATTATTGCTAACAATTCTGTCTGCTACAGTTAGCTGCAATAGAAACAAGAGTATGTAAAAGAGAAAGAGGTCTAACATACATTCCCCAGTGAGCAGATCTCATGGAAGCTAACTGTTGGCCTTGCTTCTCAGAGCCTCTCCATCTCTGATCAGGCCTACTTGGCTATCCAGTGCCTACATGCAAGCTTTTGGTTTCTCATCTTCAGCATCTCTAGTTTTCCTGTTTTAACCCCATGCTTCCTTTTAACACCAGCATCTATTTTCACTACAGCATATGTGATCAACTTGCAATTCTTACCATGGGCCCCTTTGTCTCACTCCCTACAGAGAGCCAGATCCTGCATCATTTACACATATGACTTGCCAAATGGGTACTTTGAAGAATTTTACTCTGGTGTTATTCAGATGATCCAGGAAGAGTGTTCTCTGCATTTATGTGACAGTTGTGTAGTTTGGTTCTCCTATGAGGGGCACTCCTAACAGTGAGAATAGAGTCTGTCTCCAACTCTTTTACTGGCTTTTGGGACCATATTTCTCACACTGGGTCATCTTCCCCAGCCTTACTATATGGGGAGGTGCTTAGTCTTACTGCAACTTAATACGCTATGTTTTATTGATAGTCATCGGAGACCTGCCCTTTCCTAGAGAGAGACAGAAAAGGAGGGAATTGGGGAGGATGAGAGAGAGGGACTTGGAGGAGAGGATGTGGGAAGGCTGTGGTCCAGACTTAAGATAAATATATAAATTAAAAAATAATAATTATATATGAGATAAAATGTCTAAATAATATGAATAAATAAGGTACACAGCTGTTTCCATAGATATTTTTTCAGATCTATCAAAAGTCTTAAATACATTGGCTGATGTTTATTACCAAATGCTTTCCCTTCTAGGAATTTATCCAAAGCCAATAATGTGAAATTCTTTCTAACAGTTATGAAGATATTTACTGAAATGTTTTTGTATTAAATAAAATTATAATCAATAAAAGTCAGAATTTATTAAGTAACAAAATGAACATATAAGAATAAACTTGAGCAGCTTTTGAAGGATGCTATGATAGGATAATGTTTTGCAAACAGCTTATGATGGGTAACTGATGCCATGCAACTTGCATTCACACGTTATAAACTAAAATTTTAAATGTATAGAACTACATTCAATATGTAATGTGTTCAATAAAAATAATCACCGATCTGCAAAAAAAGAATAAAGAGAGAAGAGATGTATTTAGCTAGTATTATTTTCTTACCAGTGCCCATGAAAATTCTATTGCATCATTCTGTCCAGATGTTCCCCAAGAGCCACCTCATATGTCCTTTACTGTCAAATGGACTATGCTTGTCTAATTGCTTATCTGTCTACATGAGAAAGGAAGTCACAAGACTATTGCTGCATATAATGTCAAGCTCTTCAGAACTTACTGATATAGAAACAAAGTTGATTTCTTCCCTATATAATTTTATACGAGCGTTTTCAGGCTTGACTCTACTGTTATTCATGACACTCTATTACCCTTGTGGTGTCTATAAATGCAAGCTTCTAATTACTTTATCAAATAAAGCATTGATCCTCTTTGATGATGACTACAATGTATACATACTCAGAGTATTCAGGAAACTGTGATAGATACATCATTTTTTTTGTTCACATTAAACGTATAATTTAAATTGTGGAACACAAAGTGTGTAGCATGTCCCACAACATCACTGTAGGCTCCATGTAAATAAGGAGTACTTCTAGAATGTGATTTCTTTTCATCTTTATTACCCTCCCGCATTGCATATGGCAAAAAGAATAAGAGCTTCTGAGTAGAATGAGCAGAATGTTACAATTTCATCCAGCATTTAATGAATATTTTGCATTCTTAGATGTCAGTTAAGAGAGGACTGAGTTCTGAGAAACAGTACGGAAAGCTGCTAAGTCCTCTGAGAAAATAGCAGATGTGGCCTCTCAGGGACTACCATGATGAGACTGCCAAGCATGCATGAAGTGGTGGATAAAGTATGACCAATATATTCTTTTTTTTTTTTTTTGATTTTTTCGAGACAGGGTTTCTCCGTAGCTTTTGGTTCCTGTCCTGGAACTAGCTCTTGTAGACCAGGCTGGCCTCGAACTCACAGAGATCCACCTGCCTCTGCCTCCCGAGTGCTGGGATTAAAGGCGTGCGCCACCACCACCCGGCGACCAATATATTCTTGCTGCCTTGTGTGTTGAAGACCAGCAAAACTACCCTTCTTGCCTCTCATTCAAACAGATGAGGGAGTCTTTCACTGTGACTTGAGAAACCTATTCAACAGCACAGAGTCCTGAAATGTAGTTGAAAAACTCATAAACTCTTTAACAAAGAATCCCCAATAGGCTTATGTATTTACATTCTTGGTCCCCAAATAGTTGCACTGTTTAGAAAGGGTGGGGAGCCTTTTGAACTCTGGCCCTAGCTGGGGACATAGGGTCAGAGTGTTTGGGTTTAAAGGTTATAGTCCAGCCTGTGTCTGGTGATCTCTCTCCCTCCTGATCTACCAAGATATGGCAAATTTGTTGCAAGCTCTCACTACAAATGCAGCCACTAGCTGCCCTGCATTGATCATAAAGAACTACGGACCCTCAGTCATGAGCCCCTCCCCCTATGTCAGACACTCTGTCACAGCTAGCAGAGGAATGGGTTGCTATTATTTCTAGGCTTCATGTCCAGTTGTCTTCTGGGAACAAGATAAGAATATGAAAAATGTATGACTGGGAATAGAAAAAGGAATTATCTCTTTCCCCCTTGGATGACAAAACCAGCTGAGTCAGAATTTTAAGCTTTATTTTTAATTTTTTGAAGCACTGCGTATTCTTTATACAGACTTAATATCAGTCTGCCTAGGACAAAATTCCTATCACCCACACTGTAAGGAGCAAGGAACTCTATGTTTTAAAATAAATGATCTACATTAGGAATTTTGTCTTAAAGCTTTAGTGTCAACTTGCTGCTCACTTCTTCTCCTCCCGAGTCATGAATTACTGCCTTTTAGACTCTGCCCCCTTCCATATTACTGTAGAAACGCAACTCAGAGTCTCTCATTGTTTCAAGACACAGCGATAAATATAACTGGCCTCACAATTTCCTTGCTTGTAATTTGAAGTCAGGCTTGCTGTTTAAGTGGAACATATCAAAATGGGTAACTAAAAGGTTTGCTTTGAAGTGAATGAGATATATTCTTCTTGGGCTCAGAAGAGAAAAATCTGCCTATCTCTTCTTAGAACTTAGACCCCATTGGACAATTTTAAAAAATACACCAGTAACTAATTAACCCAGAAAATATACAAAAGTAAATTTCTATAAGCACCCCAGCAATGAACACTTAGAATTTGAAGGTAAAAATCACAAGATCATTAACCCCAAACACAAAATTCTTAGATGCAAATCTAACAAAATGTCAAAATATATACAAAGAAAAATTTTAAAAACTTGGGGCGATCAGGGTATTAAATAAATGGAGGTATATTTTATGTTCCTGGATAGGAAGGCCCAGTATTGTCAAGATGTTTCACATCTGGATCCATGGCACAGTCTCAGAACTGTAGTACATCATGTTGTGGACGTCAACAAGCGGGGCTGGAGTTTGTATGGAAACAGCCCACACAATATTGCAAGAGATCCGAGTCGGGACTGACGCTGACTTCAAGGCTTTCTCTAAAGCTCCAATGATCAGTGCTGAGAGAAGAATCAACAGAGCAGTAGGACAGAATAGCCCAGAAAACTTTCGGAGAAAAAACCAAAGCAGCACAGGGGAGTAGAGACAGCCCTTCCCAAGGCTGTGCTAGAACAACCCCACATCACAAAATCACCTCAAAGTGGATCCTCCATCACATTCAAATCTGTTCAGCCTATAGGAGAAAACCTAGATGACAATGAGTCAGGATCATATAGACTTTTCTCTCAATTTTGCCTTGAACCTAGAATTTGAGAATTCTTTTTAGAAATATAAAAAGTAGATAGAGATGCTCTCTAGTTTCCCTCACCTGTTCCCTAATAAAAAAATAAAAATTGGTAAAATTATTTTTAGAAATAAAAAAAAATACAGCAGTAATCCTTAACATCATGAGTATGTTAAGTATGGTGGAAGCTTGGAGATGGTAGTAAGAAAGAAATATCTCATCCTATATTCACAAAATCTTCTACTTTCCCTTTAATTTTCAAAGTAATTAAAATTTTGAAGTAATTAAAAATAGTAAACATATACATTTTTGCCATTACTTCACTATTTTCATGTAATGCCTTCACTTTTTCCTGAAGGAGTAAGATTCAGAGAACCCCAGATCTTCATTTTCAACAATTTCAGAAGTCAACCTTCTGAGAAGCACACAAGATAAAGCAATGAAGTCCATGTTCAGCCCAAGTTGTTCAGCTCTCCCTGCCTTTCCTCTCTGTAGACACGAGCTAGACCTTGTACACCAGGCGCCCACTCTCTGTGATAAGCCCATGGAGCACCATGCAGGGCATTCTCAGTAACTGTCTCTTTCTGGTGAGGGACAATCAGCTAGAAAAGTTGATTTAAAAGGTTTATTTTGCAGAACGTGTTTGGGAACGGGAACAGGAATTCTGCACAGTGTTTCAGAAGCATGAGAGATTTAGCTTACCATTTCTGGCTTCCAGATGCTTCCAAGGGTATCTTCAAATTATGCCGAGATTTTTCTTGCATTTTTTTGCCTATCCAATGTCTATGTTTAATCGAGTGTGTATTAAAGAACCTAGACATCTAGATCTAAATGGAGTTGTCACGTTGGGCACAATGACTCTACTGAGCTCACTTATCCATATGGGAAAAAAAATCTGCTAATCAAAAATGACATTTACCATCCCTTTTTTAAGACCTCACAAAATCCATTTCTATATACATTCTTAGACACCTTAAGTGCATGGAGTTATGTGAAACACTTTCCCTTGGTTTTTATTTTACTAGCTAAGTGGAGCTGAGTTTTTAAAGGCTTCACTTAAGCAATGAGCAACAATGGGAGTTTTATTTCTCAAGGAAGCACATGCTATTGCACCAAGGCAGGGACAGGAAAAAGTACATCATACAAATCCATCAATCAGTTCAGGTCGACAGTGTCTCCAGACATGTGATGGTCCCTTGTTCATGGATCAAAACCTTACGGTTACTACAGTAGAGTTTTTTTCATGAAAGGGGCTTGGAAGGTTTATCCAGCCAAAGATTTATGTAATTGAGTGACTCAAAAATTAGAGAAAAAAGAAACAAACTAACCATCTAAAAGCAAACCAGTGTTCGTTCTACCTTGACCTTCAGTGCTCTCTGGCCAGCTGCTACCAACAGTAACTCTCTCTTTAATTACTGTCCGAGGAAAGCTGATAACTTTGCTACGTGTCCTGATTAAGCCTTTTCCAAAGTGAACTTGTCTCTTAAACTTTAATTTACCACCATATGGTGGCTTGGGCGTCGGTTAAATGGGCCTCGCTGAAAGGTTGCTGCTGCAGATGTGGTCCCAAGGATGGTGGAATTGGGAAGTAGTAGGATCATAACAGGCGTGGCCTAGTCACAGGTCATTAGATTAGCTGTGTAGATGATCCAGGGCATAACTAATCTTCAACCCTTGGGTCCCTGCTCTGATGATACTCCCCATCTGAGGCGATACTTACCAGTGCCAAGCTGATGCTAGAGCCTTGCACTACATTTTTGTAACTGTGTGTTAGATGGCCCTCTTTACATTATAAAGATAGTTCGCCTAGGGTGCTTTGTGATACTATGAAAAGCACACCAACACACACCAAGATAAACTATTTTACCCTACTGTCTGACATCCTTCATCCCCCAGGACCATTCTTCTAGGTGACAGACATGACTGCTAGGAGCTTCTCCTTCATTTCTTTATAACGGAAGTCTCACTCTGTTTACTCTGACCCATTTCAAACCACATTCAGATAGCAAATATTTTCTCGAGGCCCTTTTGTCTACAACCCAACTTTTGTTACTAATTTTTTTTTTAGATAACTTTGCTGATAATTGACATTAACCAAGTTGCTTAACATAATGGGAAGATAAATTATTGGTAGAAAAGTACGTAGCCAGTAGGACCAAAAGAAATTGAAATATCAAGCCTTAAAGAACAGAAAAGCCAAAACAGTTTCAGGAACTTTAGTAGCAGAGCTTAGGAAAGGGGGTCATGGATCCAACACTGTGTTGGTGAGGTATAGTCTCACATCCATAATTTCTCCCCCAAATTAAACAAAATAGGAAAAGAACAAGTCCTACTCCACCCACCCAGAAGGGTTGATGAGAAGATCACATACATTACTACATGAACCTACATAAGACTGCCCACTACAAATAGAAATGAGCAGGAAATCTTATTCATCTACATAGAAGCTATGCAAATTAAATTGGAGTAGAATTAAATTTAAGTAGTAAATGTGCTACTCAGGGTTCTCTAGAAGAATAAGTCTGATAGAAAGAATTGGTATATAGATATGGAAACGGGATTAAATAGAGTGTTTTACAGGCTGTATTCCAGCTAGTCCTACAATGGCTGTCTACCATGGAAAGTCCAAGAGTCCAGTACTTATTCTCAAGCCTGGATATCTCAGCTGGTTTTCAGTATACACTGGAATCCCGAAGAAGGAGGCTCTAATGCCAGTGAAGGAATGGACGTTCCAGTAAGAGTGAAGGCAAGCAAGCAAAGAAAGAGAGCTTCCTTCTTCTATGTCCTTTTACAGGCTGCCACCAGAAGGTGTGGCCCAGATTAAAGATGGATCATCCAGTTTTAAATGGTCTGGATTAAAAGTAGGTCTTCACACTTCAAATGAATTAATTAAAATAAAACCTCACAGGTGTACCTAGCTCCCTCGGTTTCAGTTAATTCCAGATGTGATCAAGTTGACAAACAAGAATAGTCATTGCTGAAACTCATACTTATAAGATGCCTTAATTAATGCACAGGGTGTATGCATTCCGCCTCTGAAGCTGGAGCTCAGTCAACCTAGCTAATTTGTAAACAGAAATGTTAGGCCAGTCTTAGGGAGGCTAGCCAGCCAGTTGCTATAGCTGTTTTACAGCTCAATACATTACTGATCATTCCGTCAAAAACTACAAGCCCTGTTGGATTTCTAGGTTGGTGATTTCTTAAGCATGTGCACCAGGAAGAGATGGCGGGCTGTAACACAAGCAGCTGCGGAAGGTGTTTTAATCTCTCACCACCTTCTCTTTGCTGCGTGTTTTAGTTGTTTGTTTCAGTATAATCATTAGATTTTTCTGTCATGGGCATTTTGTGCACAGGATTTTTTTTTTCCTACACAGGAGAACACTGCCCACTGAAGCAACATGTTTTCGACCTTGAAACCATTTCTCTTGTGTAGGGCTACAACTTGCTACAGTCACCTGCTGTTGACAAATGGACCCCTCTGGAAAGTGTCTAAAGGAGCTGCCCTGCAAGTACAGCACTTAGAAAGCAGAGCAGAGACAGGGCTTTAGCTGCCCCTTGCTTCACAGCCAAGGCATTTGTGGGATGTCTGATGGGCCTTCTTGAGGGTTTCTCTTTAGGTCATTTAGACTAGCCTGAGCAAAGGGAACCCTTTCTTTGAGTCACCTGGTTGGAAGCTTTAAGGGGAAAGATCTGGACTTGAGTTATCCAGCATTTCCTCACCACTCAATGGTAAAATGAAACTCACTGCATTACCACAAAGACTTTTTAATCCTTATCTTCTACACCTTGAGCTGGCTTTTAATTTTCAACATTAGGCACACCATATTGGTGTTCCTACTTTGTGAACTGTTTTTGGAAGAATTAGGACCTGTGGGTTTTTTTTTTTTCTTTTTGAAGGAGGCATTTAATGTGGAAGGACTTTGAGGTTTCAAAGTCCGCACTGTTCTGCCAGCTCTGCGTCTGCCTCCTGCTTGTGGATCAGAGGGAAACTCTCAGCTACTGCTCCAGTGCCCGGCCTGCCTGTCTACTGTTATGCTCTCTGCCATAATGGTCACGGACTCACCCTCTGAAATTATAAACCAGCCCCCAATTAAATGAATTATTTGATAAGTATCCTTGGTCATGGTGTCTCTTCACAGCAATAGGAAAGTAACTAGGATATCATATTTAATATGATACTCCCTCACTGATACAGTAAAAATCCTTTCATTCTTCCTTTGTGTGTCTTCATCCCTTGTTTGTGTTTCTTTCTGCTGTTGCCCATCATGTGCCTGGGCTCCTTGGCACAAATGAATTCCAACTTTTGTGCCTTAGCACCTCTTCCGACTTTGACAGTATCGCCTCTCAACACTGCAGAGACAGTACTTGATAGTCTTTCTCCTTCACCTTTTTCCATATCCCGCCTCAACTCCGTACTTCACCAGGCATCACCATGTCAACAGTTTCTACTGGCTGACTGCCTTATTCATCCACTTGAGACCCATCCTCATTCATCCCCACTTCATTAAACAAATTAACCTTTAAATTAATTTCATGTATATAGGTATTCTGCATTCATGTGCCTTGCACGAGGGCAGTGACTGTGGAGGTCAAAGAGGGGCACGGAATCCTCTGGGACTAGAGTTCCAAGAGTTGTAAGACATCATGACAGGGCTGGGGACCAAACGCAGGTCATCTGCAGCACCCTTCATTTTTATCAGCTCTCTGAATTTATTTTGACCTTCACCTCCATACTACCCAACTGAACTAATTAATATGTATCTTGCTAGCTATTGTACCTCTTGCTTCTTGTACCAACACCAGCTGTTCTCAGATGTGATAAGGAAATCTTGGATGCCATTCAGGGAGTCAATGAGACCAAAAAAAAAAATAATGAGTG
This sequence comes from Microtus oregoni, assembly GCF_018167655.1. NCBI lineage: Eukaryota > Metazoa > Chordata > Mammalia > Rodentia > Cricetidae > Microtus > Microtus oregoni. Next base: position 1,029,244 of record NW_024544728.1, on the reverse strand, counting down.
TTAGTTAGCTTCTGAATATCATTTATTTATGATAACATACAGTAGAGTTTCCAATATTGAATAGAGAAACAAATATGAGAAACAACTTAACTTATGTTCATCCATATATTCATAAATTGCTAAAAAATTGAAAGATGGTATTCTTCTTACCAGATGTCTTTATTTTCCACATATAATTATTTATAATAAGCATTTTAATATGTTTATCATTTTTAAATGAAAGGATAAATGGTTTAAAATTCTCAAAGTCTTTGTGGGGGAATAAAAACACTAATAGGTAAGAAAATCCTATATGAACTTGATTATTATTAACAGTATTTATAGTCTCAAAATGGGTGTAAGCGGCTAGATGCTTATGTAAATAAGATCAAGACATGCTAGGTGGTGGTGGTACATGCCTTTAATCTCAGCACTCGGAAGGCAGAGGCAGGCAGATCTCTGTGAGTTCGAGGCCAGCCTCGTCTACAAGAGCTAGTTCCAGGACAGGCTCTAAGTTACAGAGAAACCCTGTCTCAGAAAACCTAACTAAATAAGTAAATAAATAAATAAGGTCAAGATACATTTAAATCACATGGCAAGAAAACATCCCAGGAATTTTACAAAAATGCTGGTCACTTTTAATCTACAAAAGAGTGTATGTTCGATGTTTACCAGGTATGGAATACTCTTTTCATACACTGTGAGGCTATGTCTTTGCCAAGGCATATTCTGATTGATTAATAAAGAACTGAATGGCCAATAAATAGTTAAGCGGGAGAGGATGGGCAGAATTTCTGGGGAGAGACATGAAGAGGAGGAGGGATCTAGGCGTGTAAATTTTGTCAGCAGACTTGGAGAGACTCAGATGTGTTGTACTGAGGAGAAGTAACACAGCCATGTGGCAGAATATAGATTAAGTATATATAAATATATATGTGTAAACTTACTTAACCTATATAACACACACACAATGTGCACACACAGGTTAATTAAGTTATAAGTGCTAATTAGAAACAAGCTTAAGCTAAAGGCCAAGCTTTTAAAGTTAACAATAATTTTCTGTGGCATTATTTGGGGGCTGGAGATCCAAAGATAGTCCGACAAGAAGGCTTGCTACATTTCCCACTGGAAGGGAGGTTGGTGAGCTAACCATTTTATTTTCAAGGTACTGGATGCCCATAAAGCAGAGGGGAATCACCACCTGTGAGAATTCCAAGGAAATAATTGGGTTTTGACAGATAAGGAGCACACTAAAGTACGTGAGCTGTTAAATATCTATGAAGCATTCATGAAGTAAAATTATTGGAGAAAATCCTATGTTCTGAAGGAAAAAGAGATGAGTCTAACTTATAAGTATGCTGATTAAAATTTAAGCATTCAATTCCTAACTCTTCAGTTATTCTCATGAGGTTACTCAAACATCTGTGAATAAGAAAAATCACATTACAAACACAAAACACACAAGATCCTGTGTAGGCTTGAAATCAAGCCAATTATATGCAATTGAGAAATTAAGTAGCATTCTAATGATCATTTGTTTTATACATTTATGAGATGGATGGTTAGCAAAGCGAATATGCATTACCATAATCTTTCATTTAAGAACTATTTTTTCTTCCAAACCAACAACTTATTTTAAATGGAGAAGAGCCAAGCATGGGTCTATAAACTTGTTAGTGATGGTATCTAGCTGCTTACTAATGACAACTACTTAGGATAAGTAAAGTATTAATTCTTCTAAAGTATAGATGGACACAGCACAGAAATCACTTTAACTTGTTTATGGTGAACATCTCTGCATTTGTTATTGCCCATTCTCTTCATGTGGCTATTTAGTTGGGGAGGGGTTGTCATTGTGCTCCCTGACCTAGTCTAGAGTGGCACTCAGAAGCCCTATCTTCACTAGAAGATACAGCAGAAGGGAAACTGAACGCAGCAATAAGAAGTTCCTGCTGGGTCTTCTGTGTAGAAATGAGTCCCAGAATCCAGTCATGTGTGTTTCTCAAACAGTACGGTCAGTGCTCTCGGCAATGACAGTTTGTGACTTCCTGGTATTTAGCATCCAAATCAGAATGTCACCAAGCTTCTCAACAGCCCCATTCTACATTAGCATTGGAGTTCTGCTATTAAAGACTTGGTTTGGGGGATTTTTTTTCCTATTCCCTTTCCTGGCATTCTAGTGAAACTGTTAGCCGTCTGATACATTTAGGCACATCAATACTCTGAGCAAACTAGCCAGAGTAGATTCTATTGTTTGCAATCCAGGGAGCTGGCTGATAATTCAGTAAATGAAAAAATGAAATAAATTAAGCTCTGAAGGCTTCTTTGAGCTATTGAAATACTTACTGGAAGAAAATTCATGAGAGTTTAATGTATGGGACATTTAATTCTGCAAAGTTAATGAAACTAAGCCATAGACTACAGGGAGGGCCTGGCCTGAAAAGCTTTGGGTTTGCATCTCGACATCCCCATGACCGGCTATGGAGAAGAACCATAACCTTTTTGATACTTAGCTTATCACCTCTGATGGACGATAATGCTACTCAATGGTTATAAGGATTTAAACAGAAGCCATTTATGCAAGATCAGTGTGAAGCTTTGTACTTCAAATTGTCTGACAAATAGCTTTATGCTGAGCTATTGTTGGTGCCACATGATTTGAAGAATTTTCACTTACAAGAAATATAATCCACTCCAGCAACTTCAAGCAGAAAGCGATTTATTTGAGAGATTTAAAGCACATTCTGAATGTTTGAGCTGAGGAAATCAAATGCAGAAAATTCTGGAAACAATCTACAGAATGTGCTAGCAAAGACACTTCCTTCGGCCTGTCTAGTAAAGAGTAGAATCAGGAAGCTTCGAGAAAGGGCAGGAGGGACCAGGAGTCTGCTTCTACCTTTTCCTACATGTGCTGGGCTCAGGAAGCCACCTGCCGAGTCAGGAAATCATTATCCTAGTTTCTGGCACCATACTTTACCTTGTTACAGTTAGAATTTTATATAAACAGACTATTCAACATTGTTTTGTGAAATCTAAGCATGCTGATATGTATGCAACTAAAACAAATTTTCTTTGTTTCGTAAGTGGTAAAAATTTCCCTCAAAAATATTAATAACTTAAATACCATAAACAATGGGCTTGTTACAATACATGGCAAGATAAAATCCATTTGTGTTGAAAATCAGCTGACCTTAAATAGAGAATGTCTTGTGGGTGATCCAGGTGGATTCAACTGCAACCACGAGAAACATTAAGCAGGAGAGTCGTGCAGACGGTAAGTGATGAGAAAGGCGGGATCCTGGCCTCTTTCCCAAGACAAAAGAGGTCTAGGAAGCGAGGAATAAGTATGTAACACAGCAATAGGAAGTGACTGTGCTCCAGATACAGGAAAAAAATGAGGAAACAGGTGCTTCCCTAGAGTCAGTAGAAAGGGACTGAGACCGAAGGATACTGTGGTGTTAATCTTACTTCAGACCAACAGATGTTTAACACAATGTGCTTGTTTTGTTTTAAGCCACGAAGGTTTTGGCAATTTGCAGTGGAGTAGTGTTTTCATGTTGTGGGTACATCCTGTGTGTTGTAGCAAGGATAATAACCAACCTGGGTTATACCTACTAAAAGTGTTAGTATTCTCTCTCTCTTTATTTAGTTATTTACATTCTGACTGCAGTTTCTCCTCCATTCTCTCCTCCCAGTTCTTCCCCCGCCTCCACTTCCTCTCTGCACACACCCCCTCATCCACTCCTTCATTTCCACTCACAAAAGGGCAGGCCTCCCATGGACGTCAACAAAACATGGCAGATCAAGTTGCTGTAAGACTAAGCATATAGTTTTGTATTAAGGCTGGGCAAGGCAACCCGGTATGAGGAGTGGGTCCCAAAAACCAGCAAAAAAGTCAGAGAAAACCCCTGCTCCCACTGTTAGGGAGTCCCACAAGAAGATCACGCTACACAACTGTCACATATATGCAGAGGACGTAGGTCAGTCCCATGCAGGATCCCTGATGTTGGTTCAGTCTCTGTGAACTCCTGTGAGCCTGGGTGGGTTAATTCTGTGGATTTTCTTTTGATGCCCTCGATCCCTCCGACTCCTCCAATCCTTCCTCCCCCTCATCAGCAGTATTTCCCAAGCTTATCCTAATGTTTGACTGTGGGTCTCTGCATCTGTTTCTGAATAAAGCCTCTCTGATGACTAGTGGGCTAGGTTCCAAACTATGAATATAGAAAAATATCATTAGGCATTATTACATTGATTTTTTTCTCTCTCCAGGCATATTTGGTCTCTGAGCCATCCAGCCTATGGGTCCTGGAGCTCCGGGCAGTGTCCAGGGTGCACTTACTCTCATGGTCTGAGGCTGGATCGGTCATTGGTTGGCCACTCCCACAATCTCTATGCCACTCTTACCCCAGGTTACCCCATAGGCAGGACAGACTGTAGGTCAAAGGTTATGTGTCCGGGTTGGTGTCCCAGTATCTCCACTGGTAGTCTTGCCTGGCCACAGAAGATGACAAGTTCAGGCTACATATTGCCTATTGCTAGGAGTCTTCGGCTGGGGTCCTCCTTGTGGATTCCTGGGAGTTTCCCTTGCACCAGGTTTCTTCCTGATCCTGCAGTTGACCCTGTTCAGGTTGTCTCTTTCAGTACTCTCCCACCACACCACACCACACCTGATTACTCAGCCCTACCATCCCCCAATCTACCCATGAACTCTCTTCTATTTCCCCTTCCCAGGGAGATTCGAGCTTCCCCTACTTGAGCCATCATTACCTAGCCTCTCTGTGTCAGTGGGATATACAATGGTTATCCTTTACAGCTAATATCTGCTTATAAGTGATATATACCATGTTTGTTCCATCCATTTGCCTGCAAATTTCATGATATCATCACTTTTTATTGATTTTATTGAGCTATACATGTTTCTCTGTTCTCCTCCCTCCCTCTCACCTCCCCCTCAATCCTCTCCCATGGTCCCCATGCTCCCAATTTACTCAGGAGATCTTGTCTTTTTCTACTTGTTATGACCAAACAGCAAGTTGGAGAGGAAGGGTTTCTTGGCTTACACTTCAGCATTGCTGTTTATCACTGAAGGAAGTCAGGACAGAAACTCAAACAGGGCAGGATCCTGGAGGCAGGAGCTGATGCAGAGGCCATGGAGGGGTGCTGCTTACTGGCTTGCATTCCCTGGCTTGCTCAGCCTGCTTTCTTATACAATCCAGGACAACCAGCCCAGGGATGGCACCACCCTCCATGGCCTGGGCCTCGTCCACTGATCACTAATTGAGAAAACGCCTTACAGCTGAATCTCATAGAGGCCTTTCCTCAAATGAGACTCCTTTCTCTCTGATGATGGGAGCTTGTGTCAAGCTGACACACAAGACCAGTAGTGCACTGACTATGGATGCAGTGCGGTTAGACACTTCATACTCCTGCTATCCTGACTTCCCTGCCATTATTCACTGTCTTCTATTGAACTGTGAGTCAAAACGAGCCCTCCTCCCATAAGATGATTCCATCAGACATTTATCACATCATCGAGGCATACAAATGATATAGAAATCTGATATTTAGGACTAGAACCATTGTGATAAAAGTGACCATGGCACTCTTTGGCCATCAAATTAGTTAATAATTATTTTATCTTTTAGGTGCTCATGTTTTAGAAACTACTTTGAGTCTCAAAGAAACTGAGATTTTGCACGCCTGAACTGTCAAGACTGTTGATAAATATAGTAAACTATCAAAGATGGGCTAAATACATTTTATGTTATGAGGTGACAATGACACTTTAGGATAATGGGGTAAAAGTTTTATCTTCTGCAACTATGTATACTTTTAAGAAACACTTATAATGTAGCCACACAGAAAGATACAGGCATACATGTTCTTAGGAAAAATACCAAGTAAAAAATTTCCAAATCAGAGGAAGTAACCAACTTAATCTTCTTTGTGTGTTCTGTTGGCACTAAAAAATTTCACAGGTGAATGTCTGGGGAGAAAAGAAATGGCAGGTCTTTAGAATAATCACTCTATGTGAAAGTTCAGTTCTGTTTCTTCATGACAAGGCATAATTAGATCATTCTTAAGTATAAATCTATGATCATTTTTGCAAGCCAGTAGGAAAAAATAGTAATATAATTGCCTTAAAAGAGGTCATTAAAAGTTAGAAATGTATCTTGGCACATTTTTAGTTATAAAAAAAGCTGCATAATTTTCCATTTTGAAAGACTATGCTGAAGCACGCAGGTATATGTCTAAGAATAAATTGTGGGGAATCATATAAGCAATACTGATTTTAGAAACATATGCTGCTCGGTGGAATTTTGGTGCACACCTTCAATGCATATTAACAATATTTTAATTCCTCCTTGACTGTAGAGCTGCATTTCAAGTACTGAGTTTGAAAAACAGGCTTAAAACATTTCACACAGGTAAAAGTGTTCATCTTATTCTAGGCATGCATTTGACCCTATTTCTCATGCTAACTAGATCTGCCTAGGTTCATGAGAATTGTCTAAATTGTAGCTCCATATTTCTAAACACCCACAACTCTCTTCACTGTTTCAATCCCTCAACAGTGTTCTGTGTTGTGTCACTTCCTGAGCTAGAGCCTAAATCTTAGAGAGCAAAGGGTCACCAGTAGGTAGGTGACCCATCCTTAATCCACCATAATGGGTAATCATTGCTGGTATTAGATAGTCAGAACCATTATCTATGACTCAAACATTCAAAAAGTTTTTTAAATTAAGTTGATTTATTCCTTTAGAGTCTGAAACATAGTTTCATGTTTTTGAGCTCAACGTGCGGTCATCTATTACATATTCTGACTTTGATGATCTGCATTTAAAGGGGCCTATAAAGTATTTCATGAATATTTTCATCTATATTCACCTCTAACAATGGAAAATGATTTGTGTTTTCCCTGTTACTGAACTTTATTGATTTCTCTATAGAAAATGCAAATTCCTATCTCTTAATCACTAATAAACCTCTCAACATATTTCTGTTTCATCTCCCCTCTCTTACAAAGAATAACTGAGAGCCAATGTGTAAAATATGTGAATGATCTCAACAGTGGATGAGTCAGAAGGGAGTCAGCTCATCGGACACATATTCCATATGTGTTCCCCAGTTCTCTACATTGTCCCCAACCCTGGCCATCCTCTGGATCTTCCGAGTTATAGCACAACTTTCACAGTTTGAGTTTTCTACATGGCCTCCGCAGGACAAGGCAGGAAGCAAACATAAGCTAGTATACCTGGTGTCATGATACTACTAAAAGCCATCTTTAAAACAATTCTAAATGTGTTTTCTACTAACTTCCAACCACTTCAGCTCTAAAAAAATAGAACTGGCTAACTATAACACTATATCAATGGGAGCATTATCTGGATCCATGAATCACAAGTTCTGATGACCAGGACCCTTCCTAACCCCGTCTAAAATCAGATTTTGTACATAGAAATTTTTTGGAAAGAATTTTAATGGAATTTATTTGACATACAACAAATATGAAATTAACGTAAAAGTATCAAAAGTATCAAACTTCAAAAACAAGAGATCACAACTTTTACATCTTAAGTCAATTATGATTTCTAACATTCACTGAAACCTCATTATGTATGAGAGAATGTTAACTATTGATATGATTTAACTCAGTTCTCATAAGTTGATGGAATCAGCAGTTATGTTGCCAGACTTAAAAAAATGAGGACAATGCCCAAGGTCACATGGTCCAAATGATAAAAGGCGCTATGACTAAGAAAAGTCCTTACTTACATGATACATTGGTAACGCAGACATTCTGAGATCTGGTTCAGCCTTCTTCATTGGACTCAGAACTAGTGCTCTCTTTAGTTGAACAATTTGCAATACAATTTAAATGATCTGCATATAATGTCATCAAAGTTTAGATGACATCTATCTATTTTATCACAAAACAGTGTAACGTTACACTATCTGAGTAACTAAAGCAGAAGAGCAACTTTTAAAACATTTTTTTTAAATCTCACAGATGTATACACTGCATCTTAATCAAATCTTCCTCTATTCCTTCCCTCTAAATTTCCACTGTGCCATCCCTTCTATCTCTCTTCATACACACACACACACACACACACACACACACACACACACACACACGCTACACACACATGAATGCACACACATATATTTCACTGAGAAAAAAATATTCCTGCCCATCTGCACATGCGTATGGTGTCATTCTCCTGGGCATGGGAAATCTCAGTAGCCATCCCTAAAGAAAAGTGACCCACCCTTCTCCAGCAGCCATTAGCTACCAAAAACTTCTCAGCTAGGAGTCTGGTCTCAGGGTTTCCTTCTTTCTCCATGCTGTAATCGTCTTACTGTTATTTCTTGTTTGTTTGAGAAATACAAAATATTTTGCTGAATATAGTTCTAGAAAGTCAAAAGTGTTAACCTTAAAAAAAAAAGTGTTAACCTTAAAAACTCTTAAAATAACAATTCTTCTCAAATTATGCTAGTCTTAACAAAATTTTACTCAACACAAAATAACAGTGTTTCTGAAGATTAGGTATACTAACAAAACAATTATGAAGCTTATTTGGAAGAATTTCAAAAGGTCACTAATAAAAATGTTTTTAAATGATTGACAAATGTGATTTCTCTGTACAGATACTTAAGAGATAGTATATAGCAAAATAAGTAAACTATGTAGATATAACACAAATACAGTAGAACAGAAACTGGCTTGATCTTGTGTAGGTCTTGTACAAATAACTGCATTCCTATTAAGTCATATATACAACACCCATGTCATGTTTACAGGGATGCATTACACAGCCATGGTCCTCATTCTCTGCCTGCTAGATGCTGTGGGTTTTCTCTAGACTCATCTGACCCGTCCCTGTAAGCTTTTAGGTTTTAGGAGATCCAGGTGACAAGCATTGGTCTGACTTCCTGTGTTTTCAGAGCCCTATTTCAAACATTGGTCCCTGTGCTTATACATCTAAGTATTCTCTCTACATTTTTCTGTAACGGTTTCAGGGTGTCGGGTCTTATGTTGAGGTTGTTGGTTCATCTGCAGCTGAGTTTTGCCAGGTGAGAAGTAATGTAGTTTTTTTTTTCTTCCGGGTGTTGACAACCAGGTTTCCTTGAGTCATTTACTGAAGGCTATGTGTTCTCCACAATATATATTTTAGTATCTTTATCAAAAAATCAATCACCTGTAACTACATGAAGTTATAGATGTCTTCTATGTTCTTCTCCATTGATCTTCATTGTCTATGTTGGTTCAGGTACCACACTAGATTTATTACTATGGCGCTGTGGTATGAGTTGAAATTAGGCATGACAATACCTTCTGGCATATTCTTTTAAATCTGGATTTCTCTGGTTACCTTTAGTCTTTTATTACTCCATATTTTTTCTTTCTTTATGTAGATAAATGCTCTTGTAGTTTGAGTAGAATTGTATTTGAGTCTGGTACTAGTGGGGTGCTGAAGTCTCTATCACCACTGTGCTGCAATTAATCAATGGTTTTAGATCTAATAGTCCTTCTTTGATGAAATTGGTGCTCCTATGTTTGATGCGTACCTGTTCAGAACTGTAAAATCATCTTGCCCTTTTATGGGGTTGAAGTGACCCCTCTTGTTTCTTCTGACTCATTTGATTTCAAGTGCACTTAGTCAGATCAAAAAGCTACATATACTTTTTCTCCCTGTTCCATTTGCTTGAAATACGCTGTTCTGTCCTTTAGTCCTAATGTAGTGCCTATTGTTGATGGTGATGTGAGTGTTTCTTAGAGGCAGCATGAAAGATGAATTCTGTTTTCTAGTCTAGTCTGCTAGTCTATGTCTCCTTTTGAGACTTGAGATTATTAATAGTCAAAGTTATTATTGAAAGAGGTGCATTAGTGTAATTTTGATGATCATGTGGCATTTCCTTACAGCTCTTTTCATTAACTAACTGTCCTGAAATTCTGTCCTGTGAACTTTTGGGTGAATTCATTCCTCTCTTGAGACTGAAGTGGTGTGGGAAGTCCTTCTATATATGTGTTGCTTTTATTGGCTAATGAATAAATCTGTTTCACACAGTGGCTTAGCAGAATAGAACAAGGTGGGAATTCTGAGCAGATAGAGGAGGAAATAAGGCAGAGTCAAGGAGAAGCCATATAGCTGCCACCAGAGGTGACAGGCGCCCAGGAACTTAACCTGGTAGGACCCTGCCGGGTGGCGATACACAGAGTAATAGAAATGGGTTAATTTCAGATGTAAAATCTAGCTAGGAATACACTGGAACTATTGGCCAAACAGTATTGTAAATTATATAGTTTCTGTGTGATTATTTAGGGACTGGACAGCCAGGAACAAATGAGCAGCCTCCACCTACACTGAAATATGGTTTCTTATGTAAAGCCTGCTTAGTGGTCATAAGTTTCTATAATATTTTTATTACTTCTTAATTTTAATAGATAGTTTCACTTAGTATAAAATCCTGGATTGAGAATTGTGATCTTTCTGAACTTGGAGTACAGTTTTTAGTCACTTTTGACTTTAAACCTATTTTTTTTAAATAAAACAATCAGGTGTTACTCTTATGGGCTTGACTTCCTTTATAAGTGATTTGAATATTTGTGTAGATTTTAATATCTTTTCTTTATCGTCTGCTTTTGATGTTTTGACTATAGTATGTTGTAAGGGGTTTCTTTGCTAGTCCCAGGTATTTTGTGTGTGTAGAATGTTTGTATTAGAGTAAGTATCTTTTTTTTTCTAGATTAAAAAAAATTGTTTAAAATATATCTTTAATTTCTTTACTCTTGTTTTTATTTTGCATGTATGGGTGGATGTTTTGCTTGTATATATGTCTGTATGCAGAACCTTCACAGGACAGAAGTAGGCACTGGATCCCCTGGAACTGGAGTTATAATGGTTATAAATTGCTATTGCTTGCTGAGAAATTTACTTAGGATCTCTGATAAGGCAATGAGTGCTCTTAAACACTAAGCCATTTCTTCTGACCCATGGGAGTATTTTCTATGTGTTTGACATTTCTCTCCTTCTTCTACATCAATGATTTCGAGGTTAGGGTTTTTTTTTTAAATTGTATACCAAAGCTGTCTTATTTTTTGTTCATATATTTTCCAAACCTATAATTGTTCTTTATAGAGTGAATTAAGCTACCCTGTCTTCCAGACTATTTTATACTCTATTTCACATTTTGAAAATTATAATTACATTATTTCTCCCTTCCCTTTCTTCCCTCCAAAATTTCCATATACCACTCATCACTGTCTTTCCCATAGTCTCTTTTTCATTAATTATTGTTACATGCTTATATACATACATATATATTGAAAGGGTATTCAAACATGAAAGAATATTCAAGTTACCAGGAAAATATATATATATATATATATATATATAATGTTACAAGGAAGATATATGTGTGTATGTATATAGGTATATATATGTAGATATATATCCTAATATGCTCTTCTAAATCTGCATAGTGTTACTTTTATGTATGCTTTTTGGGCTAACATTTTAGCACTTGGATACATACTTTTTGGCAACTAATTCTCGTAATCCACGAACATGCAAATTCTGTTCATTTTTTGTATCTTCAGGTTTTTATCCGTACTTTACGATTTACATGTTGAATTTCTTTCACCTCCTGCTTAAATTTATTCCTAACTATCCACTAATCCATTACTTGGTATCAATCCAAATAAATAAAACCATTATTATAGGTCAAGACTGCTCACTTGTTTTTCAGCAGCCAGACTCAAATAATCACACAGGGACTGTATTCATTATAATACTGTTTTGGCCAATAGCTTTTAGGCGTATTCCTAGCTAGCTCTTTCATCCTGGATTAAGCCATTTCTATTAATCTCTGTATCACTATGAGGCTGTGGCCTACTTGTAAGTTTCCAGCATCTTTCTCCTTCAGCAGCTACATGGCATCTCTCTGACCCTACCTATTCTCTCTATATATCTTTGTTTGGATTTCCAGCCATAGGACAAAGCAATTTCTCTATTAATCGGTGGTAATAAAACATATTCACAACATACAGAGGAGAATGAGTATGGTTTTACCTATATAATTGCTACCCCAAATTCATAAGCTAAAGACATACATGTTTGGCTTGTTGTAGGTAATTATCTGGAGTATATGGATGCTATATCACATCCAAAATAAAATAAATGACTAAAACTAGTTATAGGTATCTTGAGAATGCCTTGGTTTGAGATGACTGAGTTGGTCTGTGCTAGTTACAGCATTTGATTGTGAGTAGGTCTGTTTGTTCACCAGTGAATGGCCTTTTACCATGGTCTGCAGAAGGCTTCCTTCATTGTACTGATATTTGGTAGAGCTGGGGTAGGAATCTGTACAACCTTCCCCCCACCTCCTTAGCAAGGGCATAAGTTGGAACACACAGTTTTCCCCAACTTTTGGTAAAAAGTTCTCTGGTAGCAGCTTGCTCATAAATCCACCTTGTGTGTTATAATTGAGGTGAATGTGTAGCGGCGTAAACGAATGCAGACAGAGTGTAAATATATATATATATAGCTTTAATGTAGAAATAGACTTACAGAACCACCGTTCCCGCGGAGACCAGGAAAGCAGAAGCGAGCGCTCGGAGCTTGCTCGCCAAATTTATAGGCAGACATTAGCCCGAGGCGAACACGCCCCTTAAGGGGCGGGACTTATCCCTACATCTCCCCTTTTTGTCTAAATAAGACAGAACTAAACCAAATACAACTACATACAATAACAACAAATAATAAATACAACAAACAATATTGAGAACAAAAGCTTTGCTAAACATTCTATCTCAAGAAGTCCAAATAATGTAAAGAGTAACTACAATTATATAATCTTCAACTCAGTCAAAGATCTGAGAAGGGAATAAACACTACTCAACAAACGAGATATATCCAAAATGTGCAACAATTGACAGAGACAACTGACTACCTGGGCAATCACCCAAAGTCTCGTTTGCAATGTTGAGTCAACCAATTTTGGCTAAGGCCTAACATAACTGACATACCATTATTAAAGGCAAGGAACTTTTCAAAACTATCTTACCCTGTCTTGGCAGGATATGACAGTCCTGTTTTATCCATTGATGCACGCTCTGTATCTGTGTCAGTGGTTGAGGTATGGGCATTTCTTTGCCCAAAGGCCAGTTCTGCCAAATAGAAAGGCTCCAGATGGAGTGTTTTTGGTGCTCAACATTCTCTCGGGAATAGAGCGGTGTTGCCAGGAGCAATTGTGTCTCACTATCACGAAACTCTGAGTTAGATTAAAGGCCATTTTCTACAGCTCTTTGAAGAGGTTGAAGATTATCTATCTATACTGAGTATAATCTCTATATATCTAAAGAACCTGATTAGTCTAATTATAAATGACAAACTTAGATGACAATTAGTCTATATAATTCTCAATATCTATCTAACTTAAAGAATAAGACAATAAACGACTGTGAAACAAATGAGGACAATGACCTCCAAATATAAACAATGTACAAATATACATTGCAGTAGGTAAATATATATCAATACACAAATATTATATAAGTATCTTAATCAGAGGTAGAAATGTACACTGCAATATGGTAAATATATACAATATATATATATCAATACAATATATGTCAATACATAAAAATGTTTTAAACAGAGGTAGAAACATGCGTACAATAGTCAATCTATACCAATATATTTGTCTATTATCCCATCATCCCTCTTTTTTTTTTTTTTTTTTTTTTTTCAAAATGATCCCTGAGCTTATAAAATTCCTCTCCCAACCCTCAATCATATACTAATTATAATCAACCCCTAAATGATGTCCCTAAACCCAAGGGCAAACTTTACTGGGAGAGGGGACGTCGTTCTCTAGAATTACTTCCTGCTGTCATAGGGGCGACGTTCTTTCTGGGGGATCCTGTGAAAGTAAAATGATGGTTAAATTTCAAGATAATGTCTTTTAAAATTGCAAATAGTCTCTGAGTATTTTCGTGCAGGTCTGGCCAAAATGTTGTATAAGATGTGCACCATTTCAGCTAACCAAGTTGGAACTGTCTTGTGCAGCTGGTATCAAAAGCAGGTCTTGTAGTAGCGCTATCAGTATCATGACGTCATATCAACCAGGTGGAGTTGTTGTTATGGGGCCCCATCTTCTTCCTGGAAACTTCAAATGTCACTTCAGGAAAAACTCATTGTTCATTATGAAAAACTTAAACATTAATCATATAGACATATATAAACATATATATATATATTCAATGAAAGACATGATAGATATATTCAATGAAAAGTATGATAGATATGAAGAAAAGCAAAGATGTTTTCTAAACTCGTATTTCTTTCTGTCCCATATCATGGCTCTTGACATGAGACAGAAACTCCAGAAACTCTGGGTTTTTCTCTTACTAACAGGCTTGGAATTGGAGAGGGACTGAGCCAAAGTCCAACTTCAAAACCAGCTTTATAAGAATTTAGAAATATGGTTTAATATTACTTACACAATCCATTCAGTTGTCTTCATATTTCCTATTGGGCAGGTATTTTTCCATTTGTCAGTATCCAAACATCCAGGGTCCCTTGAATTTCTCAAAGATGAGTGTTTTCCTGTGGAGATAAGAACAGAACCCTGCCCCCATTCTATATGTTTTTCTTACCACCTGTATGAATATCATCATTGTGGATGAGTTGTCATTTCTCCTTTCCAAGAGGTTTCTCCTCTTCAAATCGAAACTTTATTAATTTTGATGGTATCCACAATTTTTCTTCTCCTGTGGAAACAAGAGCAAAACCCCTTCCCCAACGTAGCACATCTCCTGGCTTCCACTGAGAGGTCAGCACATCTTTGAAATAAATCGGTTGATTTAGTTCAGCAGACTTTTCCATTATCCAATGTCTTTCTGCTGCTGTCGTTCCTTTCTCATTAGCGTTAAGAAAATTCAAGGTTAATAAAGCATTATGTAATCTATTTCTGGGGGTATTTTCAGTCCCTTTCTGTTTGTTCAGCATATCCTTTATAGTACGATTTGATCTTTCTATAACTGCCTGACCTGTAGGATTATTTGGTATACCTGTAATGTGTTTTATATTATAATAATCAAAAAAGCGTTTCATTTTCTTAGATACATATGCTGGACCATTATCTGTCTTTATTTGCGCAGGTATACCCATGATGGCCATAACTTCCAATAAATGTGTGATTACTGAATCAGCCTTTTCTGAGCTCAGGGCAGTAGCCCATTGAAAACCTGAATACGTGTCTATGGTGTGGTGTACATATTTTAATTTGCCAAATTCTGCAAAGTGGAACACATCCATCTGCCAGATTTCATTCCTTTGGGTGCCCTTTGGATTAGCCCCTGCAGGCAGTGGCGTTTGGTTATAGAAAGAGCAAGTAGGGCATTTCTTTACAATCTCCTTAGCTTGTTGCCATGTAATTGAAAACTCTTTCTTCAAACCTTTGCTATTAACATGATGTTTTTTATGAAATTCAGAGGCTTGTAGCACACTACCAATCAATAATTGATCAATTTCTGCATTACCTTGTGCTAGAGGACCTGGCAGACCCGTATGGGATCGGATGTGTGTTATGTACATAGGGCAAAGCCTGTTCCTGATCAAATCTTGAACCTGGAGGAACAATGAGGTTAGTTCAGTATCATCAGGTATAAATTCAGCAGTTTCAATATGTAAAATAACTCTTTCTGCGTATTGTGAATCTGTAACTATATTAATAGGTTCTTTAAAATCCCTTAGCACCATAAGAATGGCATATAATTCCGCCTTCTGGACAGAATTATACGGACTTTGTTCCACCTTATCCAAGTCTTCTGATTTGTAACCTGCCTTCCCTGATTTATTGGCATCAGTATAGAATGTACGGGCTCCAGTTATTGGAGCATCACGGACGATTCGAGGAAGAATCCAAGAAGTTCTCTTTATGAAGTTAAGCCGCTTGCTTTTTGGATAGTTGTTATTAATGTCTCCCAAAAAATTAGCACAAGCTCTTTGCCATGGTTCATTATCTTCCCATAATTTCTTTAGTTCATCAGCAGTGAAAGGCACTATAATTTCTGCTGGGTCTATGCCTGCTAGTTGACGAAGTCTCAGCTTACCTTTTATAATTAATTCAGAGACCTTTTCCACATAAGTTTTTAATTTTTTACTTGGTTTATTAGGTATAAATATCCACTCTAAAATAATATCTTCCCTCTGCATTAGAATCCCTGTAGGAGAAATTCTGGAAGGCAATATGACTAGGATGCAGCTAAGATTTGGGTTCACCCTATCCACATGTGCCTCCTGTAATTTTTCCTCAATCATTGTCAGTTCCTTTTCTGCTTCAGCTGTCAGTTCTCTTGGACTATTCAAATCTTTATCACCATCTAAGGTTTTGTTTAAATGAACTATTAGATCAGGTGTTATCCCAACAGCTGGTCGTAGACTGGAAATGTCTCCTAACAATCTTTGGAAGTCATTAAGAGTCTTTAAGCGGTCTCTCCTAATTTGTGCCTTTTGCGTTTTAATTTTCTCTAACCCTATTCTGTAACCTAGGTAATTAATAGAATTTCCTCTTTGAATCTTTTCAGGGGCAATTTGTAATCCCCACCTAGGCAAGACTTTCTTTACTTCTTCAAACATCCTTTCTAAAGTATCTTTATTTGAATCAGATAATAAGATGTCATCCATGTAATGATAAATGATGGACTTGGGGAATTGTTTACGAATTATTTCCAATGGCTTACTTACAAAATATTGGCACAGTGTAGGACTATTGAGCATACCCTGTGGGAGGACAGTCCACTGATATCTCCTATTAGGCTGAGAATTATTATAAGTAGGCACTGTGAAGGCAAATTTTTCTCTATCCTTTTCTTGTAACGGTATAGTGAAAAAACAATCTTTCAAATCAATAACTATAAGAGGCCATCCTTTTGGTAACAGAGAAGGCAAAGGAATTCCAGATTGTAGTGGGCCCACAGGTTGAATTACTTTGTTGACAGCTCTTAGATCTGTCACCATTCTCCATTTACCAGATTTCTTTTTTACAACAAACACAGGAGAATTCCAAGGGCTGGTTGATTCTTCAATATGGTGAGCATCTAGTTGCTCTTGCACCAGCTGTTCCAATGCCTGTAGTTTATCTTCAGCTAGAGGCCATTGTTTGGTCCATATTGGCTTCTCAGTTAGCCATTTTAAAGGTAGGGCCGTTGGTACCTCTAAAGGTTTGGTATTTGCTGTATGTTCTTGTACAGCCTGAATAGCTGGTGACCTTTTTCCATAATACCTCATCATATCCTTCCCAGAATTATGAGTTCCTGGAAATACAGGAATGTTAATCTGGGTATTCCATTGCTGTAGCAGGTCACGGCCCCATAAATTTATGGCAATATTGGCTATATATGGCCTTAGTCTTCCTATTTGCCCTTCGGGCCCTATGCATTCAACCCATCTTGTGCTTTGTTTTACACGAGATAGGGTTCCAATTCCCAGGAACTGAACATCTACCTCTTGAAGAGGCCAATTCGGATGCCAAGATTCTGGGGTAATGATACTTACATCCGCACCTGTGTCTAATAAGCCTTCAATAAAAGTGCCATTTATACAGACTCTTAGCTTTGGTCTTTGATCATTAATAGAAGTCTGCCAAAACACACGTAACTTATCTTTCTGATCATTATTGCTTGTAACAGTAGGCATGGGGCTTCCTAATTGTCCTGATGAGGCACGTTCTCTGCAGAAACTGGATATGACTGAACCATGTTTGCCATGGGGGCCTGTGAGGCCCCCCCTCTCACGTTTCCCGGCTGTATCAGGTTGCCTTGTCTATCTCTTGTAGACCTGCATTCATTCGTCCAATGTCTGCCCTTTCCACATCTTCTACATAAACCTGAAGGCTGAGTCCTCCTATTTCTGTTATTTCTAGAAGATGCATTATTATTATTATTTCTGAAAGATGCATTATTATTATTATTATTATTATTATTATTTCTGAAAACCCGTTGTTTACAATTCCTTTTAATATGACCCATTTTTCCACAATTAAAACATTTGGTATTCTGGTGTCTCCTTTTACCATTGGAAATTGCTTCTTCTACCCATGCTTCAGTGCCATAATCAAATGTATCAACATTGAGTGTATGCAAGACCCATTCTTCCAACGGCGCTGATCTGAGCTTTAAAGGACCCAAAATCCTTTTGCATTCCACATTTGCATTTTCATAAGCCAAAGACTCAATCATTATACGTCTTGCTTCTGGGTCAGATATTCCTATTTGTACAGCCTTAGTTAATCTTTGTAAAAAGTCACTAAAGGGTTCTCTCTGACCCTGTTTAACTCTGACAAATGATTCCATTCTCTGTCCTGGGTCTTGTACCCTGTCCCAAGCCCTTAAGGCTGCTGTAGTACACATGGAGAGTGTGTTTTCATCCAAATTAGCTTGTTCCTGAGGATCGGAAAAGGGCCCTTCACCTAGAATTTGATCTAGGGAAATGTCAATTCCCTTCGCTTTTTCCTGCTGTTCTAAGAGTCTAGCCTCTTGCCTGAATAAGCATTTCCATTTCAATTGCGGTCCACTCTCGAGTACCGCAGAGCTCAGCTGGAGCCAGTCTGAGGGGGTTGCTCTGCTTGTCGTGGCCCAAGATCTTAGCATCTCTTTAACAAAAGAGGCTTGCATCCCAAAAGTCATGACAGCCTGTTTTATTTCCTTGAGATCATTCATACGCACAGGCTCCCATGTATCCTCCTTGATGACCCTAGGGTTTTTGGAACCAATCACCTTCTCTGTTGTTATTACTGGAAAGGCAGGTAGAGCTGTAGGTAGAGCTTTGTGGAAATTGTCCCGGATAGACTTACCCACAGATGTAGTTAAAATTTGCCTTTCTACCCTTTGCTCTTCTTCATCAGAATTTAGAAATTCTTCAATCTTTTCAATTCTGTTCACCATTGCCTTCTGCAATGTCTGAAACTCCTGTCCAGAATTATGTTCCAAAGCCTTCATTGAGGATTCTAATGTATGAAGTTTGTCCGTTAGAGATAACATCTCATCTTTGGACATAATTTTTATGGCATAAACCGTGCCTTCTTGTATTGACAATCTTTCCGTCAATCTGTCATAAGCTTTAGACAAAATCCGATTGTCACATTCAGCAGTTTTGATTCTCTCAGTTAATGTTTCCTTTCCAACAGAAAGGGACTGAATCTTATGGTCCAGATCAGCTGTTCCCTCTTCCATACTAATGAATTTCTCCTTAACATCAGCCTGAAGAACTTCAACCTGATTCTTGAGAAGATTGTTATCAGCCTGGAGAACTTCAAACTGATTCTTGATAAGATTGTTATCAGCCTGGAGAACTTCAAACTGATTCTTGAGAAGATTGTTGTCATTCTCAATTGTTTTTAAGCGTTCAATCTCTACCTTAAGAATCCTGGATTCGTCTCGTAAAGACTTTATCATATTTCTATTATCAAACCATTTGGTGCCAATGAAAACTACGACTCCCAGAAGGATCCATATATGTGGGGTGATAGACACCTCTTGTAAAATCTCCCACATGGTACAATTAAAAAAATCATTGAATTCTTGAACAGTAATGTGTTCAGACATTTTATTTATAAAAGAAAATTTTTTTACCTGCAAAGATCGGTTCCTGACAGTGGTGGTCTCTGTGTTTTTGGAGCCTGTCCTAGAACTAGCTCTTGTAGACCAGGCTGGTCTCGAACTCACAGAGATCCATCTGCCTCTGCCTCCCGAGTGCTGGGATTAAAGGCGTGCGCCACCATCGCCCGGCCAAGTCACTTTGTAACAGACCAAATCTGACACTGTGGCAGCTTTTGTTGCAAAACCGCAAGTACTTGAGCTTCTGCTAATTCAGGCAGTGGGGTTCCGCTGCAAAACTTAGCCAAGGCAGGCAGAATGGGCCTGTGTCGCCGAGTGTGTCTCGGACTCGGCACTGGGGCCGGAGTCACGAACTGAAAAACAGCACCCGGGAGGGTGCTGTGTTAGCTAGCGGCTACCCGCTTGAGTTGGGGGCAAAATAGCCCGACGTTGGACGCCAAAATGTAGCGGCGTAAACGAATGCAGACAGAGTGTAAATATATATATATATAGCTTTAATGTAGAAATAGACTTACAGAACCACCGTTCCCGCGGAGACCAGGAAAGCAGAAGCGAGCGCTCGGAGCTTGCTCGCCAAATTTATAGGCAGACATTAGCCCGAGGCGAACACGCCCCTTAAGGGGCGGGACTTATCCCTACATGAATGTGCTGGTTTTAATTTTCTTTAACACTAGAAAACAAAAGACTAGAGAAAGACAAAGATGAGTGTGTGTGTGTGTGTGTGTGTGTGTGTGTGTAATGTATGTGCATATCGGTATTGTTCTAACTATCTGCCTTTTTTTCCTTAATACTGAGTCTCCAATTGAACCTGGAGCTGAGCTGGAAGGGAGGAACCCCCAGAAATCTGGTGTTTACCCCCAGTACGCTGTCATTACAGGCACATGCATTATCATACACAGCTTTGTTCTGTTAGAGTTAAGATGAAGATCAGTAAGTTCAAACTCCATAATAGATTGTTTCAGAATATTTGATTGCTCAGTGACACTCAGAGAATGTTAATAAAGTTAAACTGTGATTCAAGGAGCAGAGTCCATAACTATCTGGCCAGAGTTAGCCATAGAGATTTTGGAGGAGCCAGATAGAGAGGTTCAGGAAGAGATAAGGTGGGACTTGGAAAGCTTCAGAGTTTTTTCCATCTGGGAAGGTGGAAAGAAAGGATCAGCTCCATTCCCCCATTGATTTCTTGATCTATCAGGCTTGTACTCCAATATCTGAGTCCTGAGTTTTTGTTAGTAATTGAACTATTTAGGTAAATGCTGGGATTAAAGGTGTGTACCACCACACTTGGCTAAATTCCAATCATTGACGCCAGTGTTTTAATTGCTCTTTTATCACAGAAGAAATTGTATTTTAGTTAACTCCTAAAATACGGTTGTTCACTGAAATTGGTTACTTGGGTCTATGCCTTGAAATTTGGTGAAGGGTGAAAGAATTTGGTTAATTATTAGAGTAGAAAAGAAGGTTCACCTGAGCTATTCATTGAAACAAGCTGAAATCCTTTGGGTGGCAAAGGGAAGGAGTAGAGGAGACGGCAGGTAGGAGGTAGAGGGAGGACAGCGGCTGGTCACTATGGCTCTGTCAGCCCAAAATGTGAGAGTCAGTCATTGGTCTTTAAGCCATTAGAAAGCAGAAATTAACTAGTAGGCAGGGTCAGACATCTGGTTTGATTCAGTTCCACAGCTTCTGACTTTTTAATCTTCAATGAATCTCAAACTTTCAAATCATCATGGTTCTTTTCTTTAAAGTTCAAAAGATAATTATTCCCATACTGCTAGAAGTTTGACTATGTAATTATGGTTCTTCACATCGACAGCCCCTCTCTTCTTTGACAGGGACTTCCCAGGTACTGTGCTAGGCCAGCAGAGGTTTCACCCAAACAGATGACATTGGCAAAGACACTCATGTATTTATTTATTGAGTTAAATGAATGCTGGATGCCATGCATTCGCCTAGGCACTGGAGCATGGTGGAAAATGAAGCAGAGATAATGCAGTTCCTCAAGAAAACTATGCATGTTCTCATAAGTGCTAAGAAAGAAATTACAAAGTACTGTGCCATGGGGACTAGTTTTGATCAGACAATTCTCCGAGAAGGGACATTTGGGGGTGGACAGATTGCTCAGTAAATAAAATGCTTGCCCACAAGACAGAATCAGTGAGCTCTAGGTTCAGTGAGAAACTCTTTCTCAAAAAATAGGATGGAAGAAGGCTGAGAGTGGGTTGGTAATGCACCTGACCTCTGATCTTTACATGCACACACACCCATGTGCACAAACACATACACAAACACAAACACACAAACAAAAAGGGGGCAGTGGACCGAAGCAGAGATAAATTAAACCAAGAGGAGGGTTATAGTCTTCTAAAAGAGAAACGTGTATGAATGTCCCCAAATCAAAGGGAGAATGTGTATTAGAGGATCTTAGTGCAGCTCAAAGGAAGAGGCACGCAGTGAGGCAAGCTCAGTAATGTCAGTGTCCAGTCCACACAGGCGTCTGCAGGACACAGTAGGAACGCTAATCTCGTGGCACGATGTGACACCCATGTATTCAGTTTGATGAGACTGACAGCAATGAAAGAAGTAGATATATTGAAAATAAATACGTCAATACAATTTTCTAAATTTTAGATAGACGTACATGGGTCATAAAGTGAGGTGACTTTCTTTGCTCCTTGTCTGATCTGTGTCTTTTGATAGGTAGTATTGTCCTTGTTTGAGCTCCTGGCTGGATAGATATTGCATTCAGTTTAGTCATCCTGTGTCCAAAGTGGTTTTGTGAGAACTACAGAGACAAGCCAACTAGGTGGATGGGATTCTGCATCTGACATTCAGAAAAGATCTTGACTGGAATATTTGATCCACATCAAAGGGTTTAGAAGACTGCTGATAAAAATATATAAATCAGGCTTTGCAGGATAAAGGCTGAGGAAAAGGACAAGCGCACAGCACCTAAGATAAATCTTGTGCTCTGATGAGATACATGAAACCTGCTTACTCTGAAGACAGCATCTGTATGATGACCAGCTACACCAACACGTTTTTCTGAAGCCAATTGGGTTAATTGTGCTTGTTTATAGCTTAGAGAAAGCTATCGTATCACCATGGCATTTTGCGTTTCTTCTATTTTGTTGTTCCTTGCTAACACTTTAGATGATTAAAAAGAAATAGAGCCTATTTTAGAGAGCAGACCACTTACTAAAATTGTGCTTCAGTGCCAGAAATGTCATTTAGCAGAATAGATGGAAAACATAATACAGGATGCATTGATGTAAGAACTTATAAAATAGGATAGCGAGGCAATTAGGAAGCCATCTGAAATGCTTTTCCAAGGTGAAGAATTGAATCCCAGAGCAGACTTTGTAACCATTTAACACTGGAAATCATTCCAATAAATTGGTTCTAAAAAAGACCGTGTGTTCGTCTTTCTCTGTTCTTTCATTGCCATCCTTCCAACTGCAATAAAACAACAGCATTCAAAGGCCATTTGTGCTTTCCTTCTCTGCTTGTCTGATTAACCCCCCTTCACCACCCAATCACCTAGCCCAGGGTCTCTCAGCTTTGTCTAGGCTTCTGATCATTGTGGTTCTTCTTCGGCCTCCAATCTTCCCACATGCTGCATCCCCTTTAGTGTATCTCACAATGTATGTGTGCACCTTCTCCTGAATCTGAAGTTTTGCAGCTGTTTCTATCCGCTTGATCAATAACAAGAAAAATGAGATTCAGGATACATGTTTTTAAAAAGACTCAAGGTGACAGATGTCACCTTTTTAAGAAGACTCATCCCATTTACAACAGCATCAAGGTAAGTAGAAAGTGACTTCTGGAGTCCATAGCTATAGCCTGTTTCTGGAGATTTCCCTACAGCCTGAGTGTGGGGCCCTTGTTTCTTCACTCTTCCCACCCTGTATGGAAAGGCTACCATACAAAAAAAAATTAAAATTTATGTCAAGAAACACTGTTTTGGGTCTGGAGGCTGGAATCCCATCCTTATTCCGGTAGGTGTTAGTTACACAGATGGCTAAACCCTCTCGCCATACTCATGCCAATCTGCAGGGGACGCTGGTCTGTGTACAGCACTGGGGGGCCTGGAACTCACCATGTAGAGAAGGCTGGCCTCGAACGTGTGGTGACCCTTCTGCCTGTGTGTCTCATGTTCCAGAGCTACAGAATAAGGCTGCACATCCATATCTCCACGCCTTTTGGAAAAGCCTCCAACTTTCGGGAACAAGATTCTCACCCATTTCTTGCCTAATTCTTTTGCTTTTTGCTCTAGCTTCCCTTAGTTGAGAACTGTGTTCACTTGACAGAGTTGCTGATTTCTTTTTTTTTTTAATTGAGAAAAGGAGAAAAAAAAAAAAAACAAGTTTCCACCTCCTCCCAGCCTCCCATTTCCCTCCCGCTCCTTCCACCCTTCTCTCCCTCCTCCCACCCTTCTCACCCTCCCCCCACTTCTCTCCCCCTCCCTCTCCAGTCCAAAGAGCAGTCAGGGTTCCCTGCCCTGTGGTAAGTCCTAGGTCCTCCCCCCTCTGTCCATATCTAGGAAGGTGAACATCCAAACTGGCTAGGCTCCCACAAAGCCAGCACATTAAGTAGGATCAAAACCCCGTGTCATTGTCCTTGGCTTCTCATCAGCCCTCATTGTTCGCCATGTGCAGAGAGTCCAGTTTTATCCCATGCTTTTTCAGTCACAGTCCAGCTGGCCTTGGTGAGCTCCCAATAGATCAGCTCCACTGTCTCAGTGGGTGGGTGCACCCCTCGTGGTTCCGACTTCTTTGCTCATGTTCTCCCTCCTTCTGCTCCTCATTGGGACCTTGGGAGCTCAGTCCAGTGCTCCAGTGTGGGTCTCTGTCTCTATCTCCATCCATCGCCAGATGAAAGTTCTATGATGATATGCAAGATATTCGTCAGTATTGCTATAGGATAGGGTCATTTCAGGTTCCCTATCCTCAGCTGCCCAAGGAACTAACTGGGGACCTCGGCTTGGGCACCTGGGAGCCACTCTAGGTTCAAGTCTCTTGCCAACCCTAAGGTGGCTCCCTTAACTAAGAATTGTGCTTCCGTGCTCCCCTATCCAACCTGGGAGAAGATCTTCACCAACCCCGCAACAGACAAAGGTCTGATCTCCAAAATATATAGAGAACTCAGGAAACTAGACTTTAAAATGATAATTAACCCAATTAAAAAATGGGGCACTGAACTGAACAGAGAATTCTCAGCAGAGGAAGTTCAAATGGCCAAAAGACACTTAAGGTCATGCTCAACCTCCTTAGCGATCAGGGAAATGCAAATCAAAACAACTTTGAGATATCATCTTACACCTGTCAGAATGGCTAAAATAAAAAACTCCAATGATAGCCTTTCCTGGAGAGGCTGTGGAGGAAGGGGTACCCTCATCCATTGCTGGTGGGAATGCAATCTTGTGCAACCACTTTGGAAATCTGTGTTTCGGTTTCTCAGGAAATTCGGGATCAACCTACCCCTGGACCCAGCAATACCACTCCTGGGAATATACCCAAGAGATGCCCTATCATATGACAAGAGCATTTGTTCAACTATGTTCATAGCAGTATTATTTGTAATAGCCAGAACCTGGAAACAACCTAGATGCCCTTCAATGGAAGAATGGATTAAGAAAGTGTGGAATATCTACACATTAGAGTACTACGCTGCGGTAAAAAACAATGACTTCTCGAATTTTGCATGCAAATGGTTGGAAATAGAAAACACTATCCTGAGTGAGGTAACCCAGACCCAAAAAGATGAAAATGGGATGTACTCACTCATAATTGGTTTCTAGCCATAAATAAGGGTCACGGAGTCTACAATTGGTGATCCTAAAGAAGCTAAGTAAGAAGGTGAACCCAAGGAAAAACATATAGTTATCCTCTTGGCTATGGGAAGTAGATAAAATTGCCGGGGAGAAAATTGGGATCTTGGGGGTGGGGTGGGATGGGGGTAAGGGGAGATGGGGAGAGAAAAGGGAGAAGAGGAGGATGGGGGAACTTGGGGAAAAAGGAGGATTGGGATAAAGTTGCTGATTTCTTGACAGTCCCAAAGGGAGTTACTGCCATCTTTGTGCCTCCCTGTGACTTCCAGACCATTCTTCCCCTATAAATGTGCCCAGGCTGTCATATAATGCTGTCCAGGTATATTACTCCAGGCCCTTCTTGCTGTCGTCCTCCAGTAATGGGATGTTGTCCTTCATTCAACTAATATTTTATCTTTACCTTTCTCTGTATGTACCCGCAAACACACACACATTTATGACTAAATAAATATCTATATGATATGTAAATATATACATGACTGTTTACATATTGATCTGTATATTATGTAGATGAATTTCTATCGAGAGAAATGTTGTAACAAGCGGAGAAAATATTAACTTAGAGGTGAGGTGGAACATTTTCTAATTTTTTGGCAGCATCTCTGTGGAAATGATTCTCCTAAATACAAAACAAAATTTAATATTCTCATTTGTTTATCTGTAATGCACTAGGTTCTCCACGAGCTTAGTATCCTTGCATCTTTTTCTTTGGTCCCTGCACACATTTCTGTGTGACTCTATCTTCCACTCTATGATGGTAGAGTCATGTTTAGGTGGACACCCTGATTTCCGCATGAGAAAGCTGTAGTCTGTGGTCAGATTTCCTGACTTCTGTCTGGTTTAGACACTGTAGACTGCTATCAGGTGATGGAAAGGTGGGACGAAAGATGGATGACAGATTTACCCACCACGCTTTGCCCTTGCCAACTGGCATGCTGATAATCTTCCTGCTTCTGATGCTCAGGTGATTTGCTCTATAATTTCAAATCTAAAGTCCTCTGTTCAGTGAGACCCACAGTTTCCCAATCTGACATTTCCTTCTCCATGGTAATTATTCTGTACAATATGTATTTCATTTATTTGTTTTTTCGTACGTTTGTTTCTCATTAGAAAATAAGCTGCAAGACAGCAGGAATTCTGGTCTGTCTGTATCCAGTTGGATTTGAAGCACCAAGAATTTTCAAAATTTGTTAGTGAATGAATTGTATCTATTTGGCTGGCATAAAGGTAATCAGTGGATTATTCGATGGATGGCTGGTGGCCACAGTGACTGACTAAAATATTTAAAACATGGAATCAGAGACTTTAACAGCTGAGTGAAACTTGAGAGTTAAAAGATCATTTAATATAACCTTCTAATTTCACAGATGAGAGATCTAAAGCCAGGTTTCAGTGACTTATACTGAGACTCTCATAGCAAGGTCAAGATGAAAATCTACTCCTTAGGCACACTTCATGATTTGTGTTAGAACAAAAAGAATTATCCTTCATTTTCTCCTATATTTTTTATAATAGAAAGTAACCAGAAAATTGGAATAAACCACTCTGTATCCTGGGTTAATGTCATCCTCATCTTCAGGCCTTGGGCATAGCAAGTCTGGCTTTATGCTATCTTGCAGTCAAAGCTGCCATAGTTTGTCTCTAAGTTGTTCCACAGTAATGGTCTCTCCTGTACCTTTAAGAAACAAGCCCCATACACTCCCCCCTCCTGCTGAGTCAAATGGATCTTCCTTTCACTTCCAGCCTGTGAGCTCTCTCTCCCAAAGAGGTAGCTTCTCTGCTCCTCTCCTCCCCCCATTTCTCTTTCTCTCTCTCTCTCTCTGCCTCTCTCTCCTTGTCCCACTTCTCCTCTTCCCTTCCATAACCCACTAAATAAATATCCAACCTCACCCTGCATGGTACACCTATCCATCTCTGTCTCTCAGATGCCACAGCTCTTCATGGGACTAGTTGACCCACCGAGGTCTCTCACCCACCATGTAGGCTCCTTGCCTGAGACCTGCTGCCCCTTGTGGCCTGTTGGCCCCTTGGGGAATGGGCACTATTTTATTTTTACTATTACATCAGTGCCATGACTCAACCAGGCTTTCTCCACCTCCCCTCCTGCCTGCAGGTGGGCCGGCTGGGGCACGTGGACCCCTGGGCTATGGAACTGGGTTTCTTCACAACAGTCCCATGTTCCTTCTGCTTAAGTGCCAACCTCTACACATACCAGCAGCTTCGGTTGTGAGTTTTCCCCTTCCAGTCAGCTAAACCATTTATTTGAACCTGAGCACCCAAAATTCCTTTGGTGTTCCTAGAAATGGGGGGTGGTTTAGCTGACTAAAAGGGGACTTTGTTATCTGTTCTGCCAATACCTTAAACAGGTGTAAGAGACACCAGACATTTCCATACCACAATCACTGGACTGGAGCAAAGAGACCAACTACACCAGGATGTGACCAGCACCCAGCTTTTTCGGCCCCCCTCCCAAGATGTTGCCTATAAATAAGTAGGAAGCAGTCTTGAAAATCTGCCATCCTAGTTCCTTTAACCTATTGTGCCTAACCTCCTGCCTTTTTATTATAAAAAAAAAAAGATGGGAATATAAGTGTCTCCCTGCCTGGGACCCACAGCCCCTCATGGCCCATGACCCTTGGGCCCCTTGAGAAATGGCATCGATTTATTTTTACCATTACACCTCATAACTTCTTGCTGTCCCAACTTCAGGGGAACTCCCTGATCTCCAATCTTCCCAAACTAATACATTAGCTATAAAATAAAGGAAAACTATGCTACAATCCACAAATGCAGAGTGACAAGGAGAATTCCTTAGGGAGATATCCAGATCTCCCAGGGAAGAGAAAACAGAAGAAATTTTATCAGTAGACTGAGAGAAGGTGGAGATGGGGGCATGAGAGTTCAGGTTGGGGCCCATGGAGCAGGGAGAGTGCTGAGGGTGACGGTTGAGGGGGGTATTTAGGGGTCAGGTAGGAGCCTGGTGCAGGGAAATTTCCCAGAAGCCTATGGGGAGGACCCCAGGTTAGCCTCCTATCAATAATATCTTAGTAGCCTAAACTGGCCATCTGTGACCAGATTGGTGCCTGGCCCAATTGTCATCAGTGAGGTGTCATCCAGCACCTGCAGAAGGCAGATGAACTCACAGCCAAACATTAGACAGAGTTTGGGAATCCAGCAAAGGAGAAGGAGGAAGGAGACAGAGGGGTCAAGGACACCAGAGGAAGGTTCACACAATAGCTCACAGGGCTCACAGGGGCTTGCAGAGACTGAATGAACAACAACTGGGAAGAATGACTTAGGCACTCTGCGTATGTGTTGTGTAGCCTAGTCCTCTTACGGGCTTCCAATAGTGGGAACAGGGGCTGCTTCTGACTGTTTTACTGGCTTCTGTGACATGATTCCTCATGTTGTCCATCCTTAACACATGGGGAGGTGCTTAGTCTTACTGCAACTTAATATACCATGTTATATTGATAACTCATAGGAGACCTGTCCTTTCCTGAATGGAGATGGAAGATGAGGGGATTCAGAATGGGGTTGGGAGAGGGATTGGGAGGGATGGCATGGGGGGTAAGGAGTGGTGGAGAAGTGTGGATGAGGGGGTGTTCTAGTTGGGATGTAAAATAAATAAATGAATAAAAATGCAGAGTATTTTCCCATTTTGATGTAGAAGTCTTCTTGTTTTCTAATTATCTGAAGAACAGAATCCTAAATACCATTTCTTCCCAGGACTGGTACAGAAAAAAAAAAAAAAAACAAAACCTTTAAGCTTATTTGTTTCTCCCTCTTTTTTGGTAGACTTAATAATTAGTGAATCCTTTAATTCTGATCTTTCTGCATGGTTACCTATATTAAAGCAACTCAAAAGCAATCTTTAATTTTGGAATTGGTGAATGAGAAATTCTAGTTCTTTATTGTTTATGATGTTTAAAACAGAACACCTGTTGGGCTTTCACTAACTACATTCTCCACAGCCAGCATGGGCTCCCTAGGCTCTCTAGTTATGGTGGCTTATCCCTGCTCTGCCTCTAAGGTCTCCAGTTGGTCCTGAATTTGTGATCCCCTATCTTGTTTCCAGAGAAGCTGGGATTATGGGTATAGGCCAACTCTCTCAGTTCACAATTCAACTGTGCTTTGAAAAGGAATTCTAATTAACAGTTTTAATTCAAGAAATTCAGGGCTACCAGAAGGGTTTCATTTTTCTGGCCTTGCAATCCTACTTTAAATAGGAGGAAGTGAACTAATGCTGCATGGTTAAGGACACATGTCAAAAAAGGGGCAGAATGGAGGTTTTAATTCAAATCAGTTTGGATTGTAATCCCACGTACTTTCAGTGTGCTACAGCAACAAAGAAGATTTATTATTTAAGCTGGAAAAGTGAACTGATTCAGTTTTAAATTTTTCATATACTGTTTTCACAAATTTGAAAACATTTATATTTTGGCCCAGAAGCATAAATTTTCAGACTGACAATTTTTATGTCATTATCCTGGTTAGTTTTACCTGTCAAATAGATACGGTTTGGAGTCACCTGAAAAAGGTGGGGATTACCCAGATCAGGCTGGCTATGAGCATGTCTATGGGGCACTGTCTTGATACTTAATTGATACAGATAGGCTGAGCCCCTTGTGGTTAGTACCATCATCTGGGAAAGTGGATGTGCACTGTATAAGAAAGCCAGGTGAGCAAGGCAGCAATTGGCTTTTCTCCATTATTTCTACCTTTGAGTTTCTGTCCTGCTTCTCCTCAAAGATGCACTATTACCTGAAATGACAGCTAAATAAACCTCTTCCTCCTCTAAGTTGCTTGTAGAGTGTTTTCTCATAGGAATAGAATGCAAACTAGGTTAGTCATCTAATCTGTCCTCTCTTCTGAAAACCTGAGTCTCTTTCTCAATATCTGGGCAACTGTGCTTGGTCTCTTATTCATCAATGCAGTCACTATAAGTAAATTTTACATTCCTGTAAATATCAGTGTAGGATCCAGCCATGACAAACTTAATAGAGGCCTGAGTCTCAGTAGGTTACCCTGAGGCAATACCTGGTTCCAAGAAAGACCTGGTCCCAAACCGAGACTACCCAGGCACTACTAGGAACAGACCATCCAAAGAAAATTCCTAATGTTCCAACCATTGTAAATAGGATCACCTGCCAGCATACACCCATCGTTTTTCACTAGGGACACCCCTAGACAAATGTCAGTCAATCAGAGGTCCTGAATCTTAGAAATCCCTCACTCCCACCTTTGCTACTATAAAAATCAAACTCTTAACTGAACTTGAAGCTCTCTGACCACTCCAATACATTGGAACATGAAGAGTCCACATTCGCGAACTTTTGTAAGAATAAAGGTTCTTTGTTTTTAATAGAGGACTTGGTCTCCTAGTTGGTTTTGGGGGGGGGGGACTCTGTGATCTGGGCATAACAATATAACAATTTTAACTGTGAGATAGCCTTTTCATAACTATGTGTTTGAATTTCT
Organism: Microtus oregoni; assembly: GCF_018167655.1. Lineage (NCBI taxonomy): Eukaryota > Metazoa > Chordata > Mammalia > Rodentia > Cricetidae > Microtus > Microtus oregoni. Next base: position 998,330 of record NW_024544728.1, on the reverse strand, counting down.
TTAGATTATATAATAAAATCCGGAGAGGGTAAGATATAAAACTTAACATTTTGTGAGTCTAAAATTCTAAAGTGAAGATGAATCCAAAATAATTGAATCTTTAAAACATGTGCATGAGGGGTGTTACTACAATGTATAATAATTTATTAGGAAAATCCCACAATGAAACGCATTCCATTGTGCTAACGAAAAACTTAACTTGAAAACAAAACAGCAACACAAACACCGGAGGGAAAATATCCAATCCTTAAATAACTGTGACGGCAGGAGCTCAAAGGTCAAAGGTCTGCCCTGTGATCAAATCACCCTGTTTCTTATCTCTACTTTGTGTGTATGTAACCTGGTGGTGGTTGCCAGCAGGCAGCTGCTATCATTTGTGACTGGGATATTTAACAGGGAGATTATATCTACTACACAAGTGCTGTGATAAATTATGGTCATTTCTACAGGGTGAAAGAAATAAAACGGACAGAAATAAAACGGAGTAAGAGTAATTTTTATGAGAATATAATTGAAGACCACTTCTAAGGAACTGTTTGGCCTATTAGCTTAGGCTTCTTATTAACTAACTTTTACATCTTAAATTAACCCATTTCTATTATTCTGTGTACTGCCACAAGAGTGTGGCTTACCAGCCAAAGTTCTGTTGTCTTTCTCCTTCAGCAGTTACATAGCATCTTCTTGACTCCGCCTACTTTTTCTCTATATCTCTATTCAGATTTCCAGCCTGGCTTTATTCTGCCCTGCCAGAGGCCCAAAGCAGATTCTTTATTAACCAATAGTTACAAAATATATTCACATCATACAGAAGGGAATCCCACATCAAGCCTATGTTCAGATATCAGAGAAGAGAAGGGAAAATGGGTATGAAGAAACATGTTTTTCTTTCTTGTTCTGTTAGAGTGTTTACCTAGCTTCCTCTTTGTTGTGGGCAAGGAAAGTACACCAGATGCACCAGTAAATCTAATGACTGGAAACGCAGGGTCTGCTATAAACTCCTGGTACCTGTGTCTGCTCATCTCTTATCAGGAAATTACCTTACTTCTTTGTGCTTCTGCTCTAAGTCTGCAAAGTAACATAAAAATAAAACATGACATTTCAGGGAGTTATTAGGATGATAAAATGAATCCATATCTGAAAGGGTTAGATGGTGTTTAAACATTAGCCTGTGATTTTGTGAAAATGGGTGTGCTTTTTAAAAATGCTTTGAGCAAATTGAAGTTGTCGGTGATAAAAGGTTTTGTGTTTAGAGTAAAAATAAACACAGAGTGGCCAGCATTTTCTATCAGCTACCTGGAGAGGAGTCATTGCTGGAAAGACATTCTCTAAGTTGTACAACGAACACAAGAGTAAGATGGAGAAAAGGGGCAATTAACTAAATGAAGACTTTTACTTTCCCTCTTTGTCTGTTAAGAATTCAAGGGAAAACTCTCAGTAGATGCTTGGTTTCCTTCAAAGGTGGAAGTAGGTTGGAAGAACGTTGGCACTTAGGAACATTTTGGTGCCTGCAATCAATACATTACAAATTAAGAATAAAAGACAGTTCTCTCTGTAATGGACTTTTCAGTGCCCTAAATACTATTAAAGACACAAACATTTTAGAGACTCTTATGTGCATTGTTAACAGCAGTTGATACAGAACAACTGCTTGGGTTTTATTCAGCAGCTTACAAGAGTAATTTTTCCCAAGATGGCACTTGGACTGTTTAAACTAGCAGACCACATTGGCAACAGCTGAAACATTCAGGAATAACTACTAATGGCATACCCAGATGTGTCTTAGAAAAGTAACTGTCTGGCCAAACCACCAAACCCTACAAAAAAAAAAAATGCCAAGTGAGCTCAGCAGGTAGAGAAAAATCCCATCATGTCTCTTTCACCCTGGAAATATTAGTATGACTCAATTAATAGCAGACTTTATTTCCTACTGGGCTTCAAAACTCCTATTGAAAGCAGTTTCTCTCAGTGTGCCGGCAGGATAACAAAGAGTCATTTCCTAAGTCACAGACTCCCCTAGGGTCCTGAAGGTAGCCATGCATGGGCCACTGCTGTTTCTGTCTGTCTTCCCGGTGCACCAGACTCAGTGGGGGCTTATGGGTCATTACTGCAGCGCAGCAGGTCATAGTCATTCAAATGTGCCGGTCTGTAGGGAGAGCCATTATACTATGGTTTGCTTATTAACAATTAATTTTCCAAACAAATTACTGTTTGGAGATATTCGTTATCTTTGTTGGAAAACACTTCTCTCTCCTCCCTCTCTCCCTCCCTACCCCACTTCTTTCCTTTCTTCCTCAACTTCCTCTTCTAGTCCACCCCCCCCTCCTGCTAGTACTCCTCTGATTCATGTTCTGTCTCTCTTTACTTTCTCCTTCCCTTTACATTTTTCTCCCTCCTTCCCATTTTTGCTCCCTACTGACATCACAATACTCTCAGCTGTCCCTTGTCCCCACAGGAGCTTCTCTGGCCAATGGGTATTTTGCAGCCTCATCTGCTTTCTACCATGCAGTCGTTTTTTCTTAGCTTGTCTCCAGAAATTGGGAGTGGGGGAGTGCAAGGGCTGTGGGCAGCTCATTTTGAAAAAACAAATGAATTCAGCTCATAGCACGGGAGCTAGGTCAGTTGAACACCAGATCTTTAAATAACGTTCATCTATTAGCTTCCTGTGTCAGAAGAATACATTTCAGTCATTTAGAGGTTAGGGAAGTGAGGAAGAATCTTTTTACATCTATTTCATATATTTACAACAATATAGTTGTTAAATGACAAAACTGCAATATTTTTGCTATGAATATATGTTGAAGGTTCTTTTCATGCTTTTCAAGAGGGAATAGGTTCTGAACAAACTGGGTTCTTTAGGTAAGGAGAGTTAATAGGAAAAGGGAATGATTAGATAAGAGGAGATGGGAGGAAGGGGCAGAGGTGGGAGAGGAAGAACATCTAGTTTCAGTTCAAGATCATTAGGCTTCTGACCAACTAGGAGCAGTCTAGTTGGGGATGTTCATCTCATCCATTTTTTTTTAATTTGACACGTTTTATAAATAATTTCTACCCTTCAAAGAAGGAGAATGTGAGCTGCTTCCTGTAAAAATTGTGTCTCAAACTGAACTGTACACTAACTGCCTTATTCCTTTCTATGCCTCCCCCACAAAAGTAATAGTGAGATATATGGCTTTTCTTCAATATGAGTCTTTTATTATTCTTGGTTGACTCATCAAAACAGCCTTCAAATAACTGTCATAAGGATATGTTAGGTGATAATAATAACATGCAACCATATATTAATGATCTTAAAATATTTACTGTTCTTGTAATGATGTGTGTGTATATGCATCTGTATTTGCATATGAGTGCAGATGCCTACAGAGGCCAGAAGGGGGCAGAAGATCCCCTCGAGTTGGAATAATTGGTGGTTGTAAGCAGCATGTTTGGGTGCTGAGAACCAAACTCAGGTTCTTTGCCAGAGCAGCAAATTCTCTGAACTATTGAATCACATCTCCCCTAGTAACATTTAATGATTATTTTATCTTTTAAATTAAAATGTTATTACATCATTTTCCCTTTCCTGTTCCTCCTCTCCCTCACATTCATAGTCTCTGCTACTTTAATTGTTCACATGCATCTATGTATATTCCTAAATATATAAACACAACTTGACAAGACTCTATACTGGTCACTCGCTAGACAACTTGGAGCCCCTTCCTTAGGGAAGACTATTTATCCTATTCTCTGCATTCTTTGTCTGTAGTTCCTTTCCCAGGGTTGAGTACCATCGAGATTTTTCTCTTCATGTTAATATGCCTAGATTTAATTACATGCATGCATGTCTTGGTGTGGGTATGCGACATGGATGCAGGATGTTAAGCATTCTCCACGTACCAGATGTTATAATAAGTCCTAATTTACTTTAACCTCTTCAAACACTAATGCGGGCCGACTTTTCATTGCAATATAAGTTGGGTGTCTTCCAGTTCTATCATAATTATGATATTATATCATATCTTTACCTAAAACTTTCTCTTTTCCCTGTTTTACCTGAACACACTCAAGATCAGAGGCATACCTGCTTTCTGGACATCATTTGGGACATATGAATATCACTATGTTAGAATCCACTGACCAAAAAATGACATGATATATAGTTGATAACATCTTTTCTTACATAGACAAGTATCTTCCATTCCAGGAACCCATTTTGGATATATGAATGTCAGTAAGTTGAAGTCTTCTGAAACAAATAGTGTGGTTGATGATCAGTATCCCTCCTCTCACCTTTGTAAAAGGCATAGGTAGTGGAAAACAATGCTCTTTGAATGTAGACATCGAGTGCTTCCCTTATTTAACAAAGCTGGAGAGTATTGGACCCAATGTGGACCAATGTCGGATTAAAAAAAAATATGACACAGCCGAGGGCAAGAAAGTTGGAAGAATAAATATTGCTTCAATAGGACATGGATGCATATAGTCCACAAACTCTCCTGCTGACATTGCTTATAGACTTTGGGTGTTAATCTTCTCTTTCCTCCTTTTTTAGTCTTCTTTTAGCAACATCTATTAAGGCACCGAGGACACTTACCCTATTTTCTCTGTCTACCTCCAATAAATCACCTTTGAATTTCTTTCTGAATATTTTTGAATAATTTTATCTATGGGACCAGGAACCTTCAAAAAGCCTCTGAAACCACTGGTTATACTTATGTTCTCATATTTGCTTTAAGCTTTGGGGGGGGGGCAGCAAGAGTTCCTCTGGCTTTTTGTAACATCTGACCTTGCCAAGATAACAGAAAGGCCCTGAAAATGATATTAGCTCTCATTAAATTTTTCCTTAAGCCCCCCTACCCTTTATTGCTTCTAGATCATCAACTAGACATAGTCGTACTCTGGACTGACAATGAAAATTCTGCTACTGTTTGGAGGAAATAGAGTATCCATCAAAATCATGTCAGGACCAAAACATGCTATGAACTGAATCCATCTTGTGGTTTAAAGGCTAATAACCACTAAAGTCTCCTGCAGCTATTTCTAATAAACTGCTAATATAGAGTCTGAAAATCAGACAAGATGATGGATGACCTCTATGGATGAGTACTGAGGAAAACTTGGCATTTAACAATCAATTTATTATAAATACAGCAAGATAATTGACTGTGTTTTCTTTAAGGCCATAGCAGAAACTCCCTACTGCTTTAGCCCAGTGAATACACAAGTTAAAAAAGACCTAACATTGATGAAAATTTTGGTGATGGATCTCCTCTTCATGAAAGCTGAAGATAGTAGAACTGGGCTCACTAGATGACAAGACTCTAGACTACTAACCAATACCAAATCCAATACTAAATTATCATCAAGACTGATGCAATTATTGTGATGGGAAGTGCTGATGGACAACCAGGAATCTCTAGTCCATAAAGGTCAAGGGTAATGATCTAAAAACCAAAATCATTCTAGGTCAAGATAGGTGGAGAGTCAACAGTTCTATCTGTAATCAAAAAATAACCAAGTCTTTTTCAGAAACAGAAGATTTATGTCAGTCATAGCAAATAAAGTCGTGTTCTTGGCTGGGTGTCCAAACCTGAATTTATTCTCAAATGTGGAACTTGCAGATTTAAGGAGATAAAACTAAATCTTAAAAAAAGATTTTGAAATATCTACAGAATGTTTATACAGTGATTTCCAAAGTCCTGTAGAACTAGTTATCATTTCTCTAAATGATGCACATGACGGGAGGAGAAGGGGATATTCAAACATGAAGCAATTTAGTACAGTTTAACATCTGAGATGCCATCAGTACAACAAACAGACTATTGCCATGATATTCCCATAATAATTCAGAGACCAATGGGAAATTCTGCTTTGTCTTAAGATATGGCACAAAGTGTGACCAATATGTTTGTGTGTAACTTATTTTAGTAGCTGAGAATACCCTTACACTGATTCTCTATACTATCTATGCTGTAAGACTTCAAAGAGGAAAGAAAGCCAGGTTAAGGCCTCTGAACCCACCGAACCTGGCCAAGAAATTTAATCAAAACAATGCACCCTTGAATGGAGAACGTAAGATTCTTAATCACAAACACGGCTTTGGCAACCTGTTCCCCATGCTGGCAGCATCGACACAAGGGGAGGAGTTTTATCTGCCTCAATTTGATGTGCTGTGCTTTTCTCAAGATCATGGAGGCCTGCCCCTTTTTGAAGGGAGACAGAGGAGAGGAAGGGGAGTGGGGTAGATGGCAAGTGGCAGGAAGGGGAGAGGCTGGGAGGAGATGAGGAAGGTAGAATTGCTGTTGCTTGTTATAGAAAATAAATAAAATAGTGATTTAAAAAAAAAAATCTAAAAAAGTGTAAAAGGGCATAGCGTTGCTCCCATTACATCCCTCTGAAAGTTACCAGTGGGATCCTCATAGAATTGAGAGGAATTCAGGCAGATTGTGTGAACTTACTTACAAGGTGGCACAGAAGTCTGTCAGTTTGGGTTGGATTCTTCTTTCCTTTCAGGGCGCTGAAGATGACTGCTGTCGTTTGGGACAAGTGTCAGGGTAAGTCCTGTGATGCTAGAGCTCTCTGTGGGAGATCGGAATTCCTAGTACGATTCCTTCAAGTGCTAAGAAGGGCCATGAAGAAGAAACTCATTACAGACTCTACAGGTTTTAAGCAAGACAGTTCCTCCTGCGGCAGAAAACTTTTCATCAACAGAAAATCCTCTATTTCTATAATGTTTTTGGGCCCTAACTGGAGCTTGGCATTTGACTATAGAACATCAAATGACCCTCTGTGTGCACTTTATCATCTGAATGCTGTCACAACCACCATGCAATAAGATCAAAAAGTGCCTGGTATAAAACTATCACAATTAATATTAGGCTACAAGGGACCAGGGGGGTAAGAAATTAAGACACGACTCACATCGCCTCCCCAGGTCACCTTTATTGCCCTATTATCTACTTCCCAAGACCTTTCAGGGAGTTCTCCATGACTAGCTGACACAATGTAGTGGCTTCAGCTTGTCTTGATAAAATTGTATGGCTGCTGTATTGTAACCTGACCCAGTGTTGGCCCTGATAGCAGCAGGAAGATAAAATCCTTCTGTGGGTAAAACTTTGAGTAGCATACCTGGCTGAGAGTTTAATGTGGAAAGAAGTCATTTGAGATAGGATATACTAGATGCGGAGATATAAAGAATTTCTTGCAGTCACCTGGGAAGGGCCAGGCTGAAGCAGACAAAGACTTACTGGATATGAATGAAAAGGACATATGTTTGCTCCCATGGGGAAGTCACACACGTAGCAGAGGAAGCTCTGAACAAAAGGAGTAGGGTGATCTGGATTTTGTATATTGAAAGGCATCCCAGTCCTGTCCATGGCCATATAGTGCTTGAGAAATTGGCTTTTAAATGAAGCAGTCAGAGTGTCAGGTGTGAGGACTATGTATGTGTTTCCTCTTGCTGAGGCTGACATATTTACTACCAAGGATTAATGTTCACCTCTCAATAGGCAAGATTGATGCTGAACTCTCAAAATGGAACTATTCTTCAAGAAATGGCCACTTGGTGGCAAGCTGAGTAAATCAGACCCATTTCATCCAGGAAAAAGAAAACACAAACATTTGCATTTTCTGGCATTGATAAATGTATGGGCATGACGTTTTCCACCAAATATCATAGTACCTTGGCTACCAGTATTATCAGTATTTCTGATTTATCATCCTGACACCTCACATGACATTGCCTTGGATGAAGTAGGGGTGTCAATGGGTAAATGTTCATGGATCCTAAAGCATTCATCACCACTCAACCAGTGAATGACTCCTTAAAGGCATAGCTAAAGCACCAGCATAGGAATATCACCCTTAACTGTTTGAAATCGACCCCCGTATCCTTCAGGATTCAGTGGTTCTCAACCTTCCTAATACTGTGATCATTTAATATAGTTCCTCATGTTGTGGTGACCCCCAACCACAAAATTATTTTCACTGCTATCTCATAACTGCAATTTTGCTACTGTTGTGAATCATAATGTAAATATTTGTGAAGATAGAGGCTTGCCAAAGGAGTCGTGACCCACAGGTTGAGAGCCACTATTGTGTGCATGGCAAAGCAGCAGCTATTACGTGGTACAGTATTATATGTACAATAATGAATGCATTCAGAACCTAAGACACAACTTGAATCCCTTAATGAATTCCCTAATCCTTACTCCCAGTGATCCATTCGGGGACTCCATGCTTCCTGTCTCTATAAAGTTCTCTACATTAGAGCCTCTGGTTCCTTAGTAAGTGGGATTGCGTCTATCAGAAATTAGAGTCTAGTCCTACAGCTATGATGCCAACTTAGTCACTGTAGATTTATCATGTCTATAGATCATCAGGCAATGAAATGACTCACTAAACTAGATTATCATGTTCTGCTTTTCATGAAAAAATAAGAGTTACTGCTACATAATCGGGGTGATGTAGATGATTTGAAATTCAACAGGTTCACCTACAAACCAGTTATTCATTCCATGACATGAGCAGAAAGCAGTGAAGTGAAGGACTATGAGGATCAGGATCTAGGCTTCTCAAGAGTAAATAACCTAGGTAACCAAAGATGTTGACTGAAGTAAAAGATCTCAAATTATACCTCAACAAACCTGTTCAGGACACCCTAAATATGAGAAAATCTACTCTCTATTAAACGCGGTATAATGGGAAAATAAACATGCATAAATGAGGAACAATACGTCAAAGATGATGTAAGACTAGGTTTGCTGGCTTATCTGACTAGTGTGTATTTGCAGAATGGGCTATGAAAGAATTCGTTTGTAATGCAGACGGAGAACCACAGTGGAGGAAAATAATGTGAATTATTAAAGGATCAGGTTGAGCCAGTGTGTCTGCACTTCCAAATGGCTGACCACCATTGGCATTGCTTCCCATGATCTCTGTTCAAGCTCAAGTAAGCACAACCCAGGAGGTTACTGTAGTCACAGCATTCTGCTCTTTGACAAAGCCAGCAGGAAAAGAATCATCCCTGCAGAGAAGGGAATCTTAGTCCTCTCTTTACTCTTTGTCAGATAGACTAGACTCAGAATCCAACGGTTGCCTAGAATGCTATTGAGTCCCTAAGACCTGGATCCTCTGTGAATGGGAAGCAGCAGATGGACCAATGTAGTAATAGGGGCGGCAGGGCTGCGTCCCCCACACCCGGCCGCCCACATGGCTAGCTTATGCCCCGAAATAACAACACACAAACTGTATTCATTTAATCACTGCTTGGACCTTTAGCCCTAGCCCTTACTGGCTAATTCTCACATCCTGATCAACCCATCTCTAATACTCTGTGAGAACCGGTCTTACCAGGAAGATTCTAGCCTAGTCCATCCTGGGTCGGAGCTTCATGCCCGGAGCGGGGCATGGCGTCTCTCTCAGGCGTCTGCTCCGGAGAGCAGAGCTGTGGAGTCTCTGAGCTCACTTCCTCTTCCTCCCAGTATCCTTTTCTGTTTACTCCTCCCACCTATCCTCTAACCAATAAAATGGGCCAGGGCAGTGCCTTTATTAGCCAATGACCTTCCTCCATCATTTCCCCTTTTTTGGTTTAAACAAAAAAAAAAGGCTTTAACATAGCAAAATTACATATAACAAAACAGTTATCAAGTAAAAGTTACAATAGTCTTTATCATAACTAAGGAAAACTATAACTATAACTAACTATTCTTAACTCCATCAAAGACTCCAGAAAGATATAATATTACCTAAGTAAACAAGAACTAAGAAACTTCAAACTCTAGAAATGACAAAGACATCTCGCTGCCTGGACAGTCACCCAAAGTTCTTTTGTACCGTTGGGGCATCCATCTTCAGCCTTCAGGCCCATGGTATCCAGCAGACATTTCCATAAAGCAGGAAAATTCAAAGTCAGTTCAGTCACTATCTGTTGTGTCCTGCAGAATGTCTCACCGACTCTTTCATGAATCAGGAACCCCGAAAGATCATCTCACCTTAGACAAGTTCAGTAGTCCTCTCTCTGTGGGTTCTCTGTGTCCAGTTTATGCAAGAGTCCAGGCAAGAGCAGTTTCTTGCCCAAATGGCTATCAAACTCCATAAGGAGCCTCTTCGATGCCCATCTTCCTCTTGAAGTAGATTGGTGCTGCCAGGAGCAGAGTGTCTCATTGTCATGAAAAGTCCTATTCTTTGAAAGACATGAAGAATGTCTATCTAAAATATATCTCTATATATCTAGAAAAATCTAACTAACATGACTACAAGCTTTACTATTATCGATGATTATCCATTAACAACCTATATTTCTTAATTATACAGTACATATTTAAATGAACTACACAATCACAATACCTTAATCAAAATCAGAAACACTTATACATATAACAAAATTGACCTTAAATCTCTATCAATAAAGCAAAATCTATACTAATGTAAATTATTCATATCTATATCATATCCCCCTTTAAATGTAAAAGAACGTTTATAAACCATATTTGGGAACATGGGCGCAGTTTTTTCTCTCCAAACTGCTTCCTGCTGAATGGGGGCGTCGTTAATTAGGTCTTTCATGGTATAACCTGTGTGCTAGTTTCATCTCAGTTGGCAGTTGAGCGAAGCAATTTTTTGAAGGCGTTCACACCAACCCTTCAGGAGGGCGTGGTCCATCATACCAAATCGGAATAGAAGAAATGAACAGCGTCTCATCCTCTGTGAAAACAAAATAAAAAACTCCTTTCCAAAGTATCATATCCTTAGATCCACATTCATAATATCTATGTTGGATTAGTTCAGAAGCATTTATAAACAAATATCTTTTAGTAGCTTTAGCTCTTTCCTCAGCATTCAAACAATTCAAAGAGAGCATAATAGCATACAGTATCAAAATTCTCTGTCTATTTTCCATCTTTGTACAGCTTTGTTTTAACCTCTATTTCGTTTATTTTTACTTTCAACTCTTTGCTTTTTGAGACAGGTTCTCTGTATCTTTGACCTGAAGTAACTCTGTAGACCAGGCTGTCTTTGAACTCTCAAAGATCCGCCTGTCTCTGCCTCCCAGGCATTCGGGATTAAAGGTGTACACTACTACACCTTGAACTCACAGAGATCTGTTTGTCTCTGCCTTCTAGGCACTGGGATTAAAGGCGTGTGTTACTACACACAACAACTCTCTTCCTTTTTTTGTTTTTTACTTTAAGAACTTCAACTTTTAGTCTGCATATATTTTTAACACACTGTAAACCATTTAAAAATTTTCTTTGTCTTTGAATCTCTCTTTACTGTATATCTCTCTTTTTCTGACCACATGAATCTTTAAATTACTGAGCAATATGGGTAGGATTAAAGGCGTGGCTTTGCCAGCTAGATCCAGTCCATTCCTTAGCTTTCCAGCCTCATGGCGGATATACAGGCTGTAGCCATGTTTACTGCAACAACTGTGTGGCATTTCAAGGTCCCTGCCAGCAAGTGAGCTACAACAGACAACACTCACGTCCTCTCTTGGTAGCCGGCCCTCCTGCCTCAAACGGTCAGAGTTTGCCCTGGCAGGACAGCCCAGAAAGCCAGCATTTTTAAATGGCGCAGCTTTTTTCCTGCTAAGGCTGAAAACCGAAAAGCATGCGTTCAGCTTTTCGTCAACACCGTTTAAGTGTTTCGTGGCAGGACCTCTTAATGAGCTGCAGGCTTTGCAGCTAAAGCTGAGTCAGGAAGCCTCTCTTAGATGAGGCGCTTGCTTGCCTCTAGCAAGCAGAGTAGAACCGAGAAATTGCTGCTACCAAGAAACCAGGCACAATGCTTTCACTTTGTTCTAGAATTACTTCCCAAGCTGTCTCAGGCTTTATGTGGAAGCAGTTGTCCACGTGGGCGCCATATGTAGTAATAGGGGCGGCAGGGCTGCGTCCCCCACACCCGGCCGCCCACATGGCTAGCTTATGCCCCGAAATAACAACACACAAACTGTATTCATTTAATCACTGCTTGGACCTTTAGCCCTAGCCCTTACTGGCTAATTCTCACATCCTGATCAACCCATCTCTAATACTCTGTGAGAACCGGTCTTACCAGGAAGATTCTAGCCTAGTCCATCCTGGGTCGGAGCTTCATGCCCGGAGCGGGGCATGGCGTCTCTCTCAGGCGTCTGCTCCGGAGAGCAGAGCTGTGGAGTCTCTGAGCTCACTTCCTCTTCCTCCCAGTATCCTTTTCTGTTTACTCCTCCCACCTATCCTCTAACCAATAAAATGGGCCAGGGCAGTGCCTTTATTAGCCAATGACCTTCCTCCATCAGACCAATGTATTCAGTGCTCGTATTGGTTAATCTACAATGCTGCTTTGCAAGACAGTGCCTACATAGTGCCTATGTGAGACTAAGTGGGGCTTGACAGGCTCATGTTCTCCAAGATTAACTCAACACCCCTTTCCCCGTAGACCAAATAGGTAACTCAATGATGCGGAAAACTTGGGAAAGCTTTGCTCTAGAATTTCCAAAATGAAGAAGAGGGTGGCAATGAAGTCACTTTCCATGTAATGGATGTAGCTAAATATAACAAAAAAGGCGAACACCAAGAAGCTTTGTGAGAGGGAAAGAGCGAGTAAAGTTACCTCTGATCCCATAGACAAGAAAGAAGACAAATAAGAACTGGGCATGGACACTTGATGATATTCTAATTTTAGTGGCCTCCTGTAGTGTTGTAAATTTAATTTTATTACCCCAATTTAGCCTTTTGTTCTTCTAATAAACTCCACATTAAAACCTGCCTTGTGGTAAACCAGGTGGTGGTGGTACAGGCTTTTAATCCCAGCACTTGGGAGGCAGAGGCAGGTGGCTCTCTGAGAGTTTGAGGCCAGCCTGGTCTATAAGAGCTAGTTCCAGGACAGACTCTAAAACTACAGCGAAACCTTTTCTTGAAAAACCAAAAAAAAAAAAAAAAAAAAAAAAAAAAGAAAAAAAAAAGAAGAAGAAGAAGAAGAAAATTAATAAACCAAAAAAAAAAAAATACCTGCCTTGTGGGACACAATGTGCCTTAGTGCCCTATGGCGTCTGAAGAATATTATCCCATAAGGAATAAAGCAGAGGTACATGTGCCTAAACAAAGAAGTGATAGCCAGGCAACAGACATGGGGTGGTAACATTTTTCTTTATTCTTTCTGTATTTTAAAATGCTTATTATTATCCTGGTTTCCTTTTCAATCATGTACACTGGATTCATCTTTGTTTTTCCAATCCTTTTATTCTTAGAGTTTTCCTTCATTAAAGCTAACTTCCTGTTAGGCTTCTCTTTTCAATGTCATATTTTTCAACAAATGTAGCTAAAATAAATAATAATGTATTCTCCGGGAATTAACATACACATAAGAAATATAGAACATTATAAGGAAAATCTTTTAAAAATTTATACTATATTTCATTAAATCAAAAGTTTGAAAGAAATGGATTAATTTCTTGATTTAGTTGCATTTTTAAAGGGAGGCAAAGCCATCGCCTTGGCAATTATGATTTCTATATTGAAAAACTCAAGGAAATAATTAATTGACTATTTCACAAATATTAGATAGTGACATGTATTAATATTTTCTAAAAAAATGCAATAAATACATCATTTACTAAAAGTTCACAAAGGTAGCTTGTAACCAAACACAGGGAAAATCTTATTAAGTCTTAGTTAAGGCTTTGTACAATACAAATGTAGTACAAAATTTTACGGAATTTTTATTTTAACATAATTATTGTTCTAAATGTCCTTTAAGGGAAATATGTAAGCCTTGTGGATTCTACTTCCAGAAGCTTGATTTTCCTTTTTTATATCACCCCCACCCATACACACATACACACAATACATTCGATGTCTGTCCAGTTTTTTTCTTCGTTGGTACATTTCTCCCAGTTCTCACTTTGATCCTTGCTATTACTGTGATAGAGGTTGGTGGCGAATGCAGAGCCTGTTGCATGCTGAGTGTGTTTACCCAGTGTTTTACCAGCTGTGGCTGTTTGTCATTAACAAGAGGAGGAAATAGCAGTAAACAGGCACCCAAGCTGCTGTGACACCAAGGTAATGGAGTGGAGGAAGAATGAAGATTCATGAGATGACAGAAGATTCACCCAATGGACTGGAAACATTACTATGAGTAGAACAGTTTCCAAATCGTGTTTTTATGCAAATTCCTAAGGCATCTACGGTTATATGAAAGAAGATAATGAAAAAATATAAAATCATTTGGTAGAAATACATTCATTATATCCCACAAGGGGAAGATAATTGGGGTTTGGAAAAAGATAATAAATAATGTTTGTGAATATTATGGAATTAAGAAATAAGGCAAGAGAAAATAATCTCAAAAAGCAACTATTGCATAATGATTAAGGGTAAATAAAATTGTATAATGAGTATACTTCAGGCGATATATTGTCATAACCCTGCACAACTTAGACAAAGCCACCTGCACGGCTGTGAATGTGTTTTTATCTTATTGGCACTATTTAATCATTTTAATGTAAGGGAAAGCAGCTTTGTGGAGTCAGGTGTCTTGATAGAGCTGTTTATTCTTGTGAAAGAGGAAGCAGTTCCTCAACATAAAACAAATGAGTGGGGGTGTGGAGCAGGGGAGGGGCTGTGCTTCCCAGCAGGGTCAAGACTGTGATTATTAGCTTGGCTGAAGGGCTTTTATGAGACGGAGAATACACAGAGAGTTCGCCACTTTGTCGGTAGTCTAATTTCCTCTAATCTCACCTGCAGTTTTTCGCTAATTCTTAATTGCTCACTAATGTTTTTCATGAATGACTATTCCCATTGGGAGACTCAGAGCTTCATGTAAGAAAATGCAATTTAGGGAAAAAAAAATCAAAATTCCTTGGTGAGCTAGATCACAATCACTGCCCAAACTCTGCACATGTTTCTCTCATTTAAGTATCGATGAAACCACGGACTCCCACCTACTGTGTTCTTTTTATTCATTCAGCTGTTAAGTTATTGGCTTTACAGATGTAGCAAAGCTTTGGGAAACACAACTAAATAATTAAGTTTACTTAAAAGGGATTGTGAGCAGCAGCAAGTTTCTGTAAACTCAAACATTAGAGTAACTTAATGGGCATTAAGTATAATGGTCGCGAAGCATAAATACAGTAAGATCACGTGAAGAGAAAATTGAGGAAGCAGGCGAAAAGCCAGTCTCTGCTTAGCCTTGGCAGCCCCGGCTCTCCTCACCTCTTAATGCAGTTCTCAGGATTAATATGCAGTACTCTGAGATACAAGGAACTATCTGGTCCAGACAGATCAGTGTCCATACCCTTTCTAGAACAAGGTGCCCTTGCAACACTTTTAGTTTAGCAATTACTGTGGCTTCTGGAGTAGAACATCACAGAACAAAAAGTTGTCCAGGCCCCTCTACTGTGTTGTGTAGAACAAACACTTATTAAAAGTTATGGTACTTCTTGAGGCTTATGGGGTTGAATCTGCACACATAAAGGAGTTCTCTTGTGTCTTGATGCCTATCTGTGAATGAAAATTCTGCTTCACTAAGTCCTGACCTGTGTGAGTGCTCTGCCTCACCTCACTTACACTGGAGATAGTTGCCAGCATATAATGCATCTTCGCAAAGGAAAGAACTCAAAAAGAATATTAAATGTGAACTCTATCGTAAAGGTAAGTTGCTAAGGGACAATGGTTTTACCCTGTAAAGATTGTTTCTCGTACTTGTTTAATAAAATGTGGCCAGTAGCCAGGTAGGAAGTAGAGGTGGGGCAACCAGGCAGGAAGTAGAGGTGGGGCAACCAGGCAGGAAGTAGAGGTGGGGCAATGAGAACAGGAGAATTCTGGGAAGAGGAAAGATACAGTCTTTAGTGGTCACCCAGATGCAGAAGAAGCAAGATGAGAATGCCTCACTGATAAAGGTACCAAGCCATATGGCTAACACAGATAAGAATTATGGGATAATTTAAGATGTAAGAATTAATTAATAAGAAGCCTGAGCTAATAGGCCATTCAGTTTATAATTAATATAAACCTCTGTGTATTTCTTTGGGACTGAATGGCTGAAGGAACCAGTCGGGACAGAAACCTCAGTCAACAGTAAGCAATATTTGATATTAAGGAGAAAGATGGGGACACATTTGAAAAATAGTCATAGGGAAGGCAAAACAAAACATGCTGGGGACACTGGAGGTAAAAGTCTGGTTACAACAAATGTGTCAGGATAGGACCAGGCAGCAGTCTTCTCTGGGTGTCTCAGAATCATCCAGGTTCTTTGGCGGCTTTTTGGTGAAAGTATCAGAGTCTCTAGAAGAGCAGTGATAATCTGAAAACTGGAATGCTGGTACTGGAATGGAGAATTTTGAATCTGAGAACTTTGTAACCACCCAACATTGAATCTGAGAACTTTGTAACTACCCTGCTTTGTTGGTAGAGATTATCTCCTCCACCTGTTATGATGTTCTGGTTCAGCTTTGTTTAAATTCCCCGCAACAAAGTCCTCTAAGGTAGGTATATGAGGATGGGTTCTAAAATTATTGGATCAGAAAAGCCAGAGCATGGAGTTAGCTGAGCCATGTCATACATATTCCTGATGTTTGTATCTAAATTAATGGCTTTGCCATTCAGAAGTGCTATCTCCTGGAAACCTGCACTCAGGTTCCTGCTGCTACTATAACAAATTACCCCAGACTCAGTAGTGAGAACAACTCAGACATCTTCTTTTAGGGTCCCAAAGATTAGAAGCCCTAAAACACAAGGACTTCTATGGAGCCATCTCTATTTTCACCTGTTTGGATTTTTCTAGCATGTTTTAGCTAAGGTTCTCTAGAGGAACAGAACAAATAGAATGAATATATTAAAAGGATATTTGTTGGGTTTGCTTACATGCTATAGGCTGGATTGTCCAATTAATGGCGGCCTCACATGGCAAAACTGAGGGTCAGGTCTGCTCAGTCCTTCAAGTTGGGGGTCTCCAGCAGTCCCAATTTGGTGCAGAAGAACTGGAACATTTTTTTGGAAAGCCTAGGTCTTCAGTCTATGTTGGAAGTCCAATAAAGTTGGGTTCTGATATCAGTAAAGAAAGACCATAGTGGGGGAATCAGCACACTCCAGGAAGTGGTAAAGGGAAAAGTACAAAGAGCAAAGCTTTCCCCTTGGGTGTCCTTAAATCTAGCTCACTGCAGGAAGGTGATGTTTGCATTAGGTTGGATCTTTCTGCTTCTATTAACCTAAGAAGAAAATCCTACATGTGCACATTCCCAAACTAACTTAATATAGAAAATCCCTCTTGTATCATTGGGTAGTTCTGGGTCTTGTTAGCCTGAGGATCAGTATCAACCATACAGCCCATTCTGCAGTTGTAAAACCAGCAATGTAGCATCTTCTAAGCCCCTGTCCTATTGTGGGAATTCTGTCTGATAAGCCAATGGTATTGGGTGATTTAACCCTATGGACATAGTCTCTTCAACACTGAAAACTTAGTGGTCTCTGAAAACCTAGTCCCATATTTAATGAGCATGTGATCTTGGGAGAATTATTTGTTTTTCTGTTCCTTATTCTTTTTCCTAGAGTATTGTTACCTCTCCACCAATGATAAACTCCCTTATTATTTTGAGGCAAAGTAATTAACATCTGTAAGTCTTTAGAAAAAGCTGGAGCATATATTGTTATATAGAATATTATAGTGTAAAGATACATCAAATACTTTCAACCCACATGCATGGACAAAATACCATTTTTCCTAAGTCTAGTGGTCTCAAAAGGAATTTCATATTTCCAAAGAAAGAATTTTACAGAAATATTTTAAGTAGCCAACCAAAAGAAACACTAATGTCAGAAGTATGTTAAGTATGGAAGCAGCTGACACCTCAGGATTTGGAAGACAAATATCATTTTAAAATTAGAGGCTCAAAGTGGGCTTCATTGAGTCTGTTTCCCTGTGTCAGAACATGATGGTGCTTGGCCAATGCAGACTGGGAACAAAGAATAAGGCTGATGGGGAAAACATAAAGTGATGAGAAAATATTAAGAAAGTGATGGACAAAAACTGATTCAAACACTGGTATGGGAAATATTACAGCTGTCCTATTGGACAGGAAGTTAGCACCGGCACACAGGATGTGACAGTTTCTTCTCCTACATTCTAGGACTTTCTCTCACATCCAGCTAAAGCTTATTGAAAACAAAGCACTTCTGAAGCGGCAGGAATTTCAGGCCCAGTGTCCCAAGCTGAATATGGAAAGATGGGCTTTAGGGTGCTATTACTTTGTCTTACAGGTTCATGTACTGCATTGTTGGTTCCCAGTATGATATTGTTGAGAACTTTTGAATGCTTGGTCCTCGTGTACCAGGACCAAACTGTGAAGGCACCCCCTGGGATATGATTAGTGCTGGTCTCTCAGAATGAGTTAGCTCTTGCAAGAGCAGGTTGTAAAACGTGGCTGCCCCTCATATTTGGTCTCTTCTGGGTATAGCCATTTGGCCTCTGTTTCTCTACCATGTTGTGAAAGAAGCAGGCTGTCCTTTGCCAAGATACTGGTGCCATGGTCCTGAGCCTCCAGATTTATGAGCTAAGTAAACTTCTTTTCTTTATAAAGCTCTCCACTTCAAATAACTGACTCTAGCAACCCAGAATGAATGTGCCTAGGAAACTCAAATTCTAATATGCAACATCTATATAAGGCTTCATGCAAAATTTTGAAATTCCCCCTTTCTCAACAGCACAACACAATTGTCCTTCATTCGGTGAGGATACTTCCTCCCCATTCCCCCCAACCCAATAACAAGATACTATATTCTCAAGCCCTCTCTCCATATCTGCAAAATAGTTACATTGGTATGTTGCATGGATTAATTTTCACATTCACCATAGTTTCACCTGAGCATAATGTTACTTAAAGATAGCACACAACGTATTTATAAAACACTAAGTACAATAAGGGATGGTGTAGGGAGAATAAAGAAATCACTCCTAGGGTGCTTGTTCTGTGAAGCAGCATTGGCTCGCCTGATTTGTTTGGTTTTCTGGGTTCTCCCATCCTATTTGTACAACTTATTGTGACTTACTTATACAATATTAATTTACAAAATCATTCATTTCATTGTTTACTGGTGAACTTCTCAGCTAGATATATTGGGTATAATATTTTAAAAACTATCTTATGATTACTATAATCAAGTATATCCCCTAATGTTGTCCAGAATATAGGGACATAATTTCAAACTTTCATGTATAGCATCTCTGATATATTTTCTCTCCTCCCTTTCTGTTTTCAGATGGTTAAGCTTATGTTATAATTTACATTATTTTTCATACTCCTCTATGAGCCTTCATGAGACATTTAAGTCCAAGCTCCATTAATCCATTTATCACAAAGGGCATATCTGACCTCTCACCTCTGCATAAATGATAGACTGGCCTGTTCTGGCTAAAACATGAGAATGGATTTTAAAATTATTTTGTATGTTTCTTATTAAAACTCATTTCATGTAATTTGTTGTTCTCTGTGTCTCTGCACGTGTTTTTCCTTAAGGCAGGTTTTTACTGTCACAGAAAAAAAGCTGTGAGGAAAAAAAAAAAACCAGTGTTTACTGCTCCATATTCAGAATGCAAATACTGGAGAAGATGTTACTAAGATATCAGAGGCACAGGCCAACACTTCTGACCAGATCAGAAGAATGTTAGTACTGCAGAAACTGCCTGAGAATGATATATGGGTGTTCAGTGTCAGAGAGACAGGAGTGCGGCAGCAGTCCAACCTTCTTCATGACCTCAGAGAGGGGGAGGTGGCAACAAAGGCTGTGGAAGTGTCAGAGTCCGGTATATTCACACTGACTTCCTTTCTCCTGCTGGAGCCTTGGGCATCACAGGGATACATAGGACCCAAGTTGAAATGAAAGAGGAAACAGAATAGCTTGCACCTTTGTCTCTAACTAGAGTCTTTGGAATCGGCATAGGCTGGCGTCTTTCCACCTTGTGGCGAGTAAAGCATTGTGGAGAGATGAGTAAAAAGGATCTAGACACCTTTCCTGGTCTGCCATGATGGGTATTAACACAACGATCTCCCAAGTCAGGGTAAGGCTTGCTTTTCTCCCATGATGGGTATTGACACAATGACCTCCTAAGTCTGGGTAAGCCTGACCTGTCTCCTACAACATGATGGGTATGGACACAAGGACCTTTCAAGTCAGTGTAAGCCTTGTTCCATGCTGAAGATCTGCAGAGTCTCTGTAGACCCTAACACCTGTTTAAGCAAGGAAATGGAACTTTGTAGGTTGATGGAGGAAGGTCATTGGCTAATAAAGGAAGCTCAGACTCGACAGCTCTCCTCTCGGGAGCAGACGCCTCAGAGAGATGCCATGCTCCTGGCTCCTGGGCAGACGCACGCTATGAAGCTCCTACCCAGGATGGACATAGGCTAGAATCTTCCCGGTAAGCGCACCTAGGGGCGCAACACAGATGATTAGAAATGGGCTAAATTAATATGTGAGAATTAGCCTAGAAGAGGCTAGATAGAAATGGGCCAAGCAGTGATTAAATGAATACAGTTTGTGTGTTGTTATTTCGGAGCATAAGCTAGCCAGGCTGCCGGGGTGCTGGGGACGCAGCCCCGCCGCCCTTATTACTACAGTAGGTAGCTCAACTTTTAATGAGAACATTAGTGCAAAGGTGACATTTTAAAAGTTAAAAGACACTGCATAAAGCAACTGGAAATGTCCCATTGTGAGCATCCCCTACAGTCACAGTGGCTGTTCATGTTTAGAAGAACAGCAGGAAAGGTCCCTGGATTCTTTGGCCATCTATGTGTATATGTGTGATGTTACTACCACAGTCGTTATCTGGTGTCTGAGACACTTGGTGGCAGTGGCTTTCTGCACATAATTGTGGATAATCCAAGCCTTGCATTGGAGAAAAAACAAATTATTCATGAGAAAAAATAAACATGAGAATAACGCTGTTCAAACATGTTTAAATAATTTGCCATGCTGAGACTACAAGGTTAGAAATGATTAGTGACAATGATATTCAAATAATATTTAATCACTTTGTGTATTAATATTCATGTATCATAAAATAGGATAGCATATGGTCTGTTACGATATCTTATCTTTTCAGTCCAAACCATACTTACTGTGATTCATTTATTTAATAAATTAAAAATAATGTAGGATTTAAAAATATTCAAATTTGCAGAATATTGTGTAGTGGTAAAATGCCTATTTGTCACATTTTGATGATTTTTTTTCTACTTTTATTGTAATATTTTTAATCTAGTTTATGGTCTTATATTTTGACTTAAGTCTAGGAATGAGCTACATTTAAAGGAAGCACTACCTTTTAGTGAATTATAATTTCAATATAATAATTTTTGCCATGCAATTTATTTTCTTATTTTAATGCAGATAGTTTAAAATAATCATTTTATTCACCTTTCCCAATAAATAAAAGTCCAGACTGGAACTGAATTCCATTAAATACCTGTTACAACATGTCTGTAGGAATGTCTACTATGTGTGTACAAAACTCCAAGAAAACTGGAAATTTAATGTCCAAGTATTTTATAACCTGTTAGCACTCTAGCTAGGAAAAAAAATGAAATGAAATTTATGATCAAGGTACTAAAACTGCTAACAAAAATTCTGCCAGGTTAGAATATCTGCTGGTTTGGTTCTATGCATAGAGTTCTTGTTTTAGTGCCAGAGTCATAGGTTCCGTTCAAAAAGTAAAATAAATAGAGTGTCTGGGCCAGGGGCTGACAATCTCTGATTCATAGCTTGGTGCTGCTCATGTCTTCAGTTTTTTGTGTTACCATTCTCTGAGCTCTAAGTGTTCTAGGTCTTCCTTTCTGCTCCTTTGCCTTTAAAATTAATTTTTGATCTGATACCTGGCCCTTTTAAATCTGTTTATTCTTATCCATTTTTATTAGTATGCATACTGCTTAGTGTCCAAACAAAACAACTTCAATATTCATCATGGACCTGACATAGTCTATTAGTATTCAGCCTTCCCTTTTTCTTTCTCCCTCAATCCCTCCCTCCCAAGTCTCTCTTCTCTATCATCTTCTCCTCCCTATTCACTGAACACACATACACAGTTTCTGTTAATAGCATGCAATGAATAAGATTGCTATGCTTGTTATGCCAGAGAGGGAAGCAAACAGGTTCAAGGTGTCTAAGGGACAGATTCTAGGTCACATAGCTAGGAAGGGAAAGAACTGGGGTCTGATTACATGTGGTGTAAATAATCTTTAAATGACGACATTTAATGTAGCCTTTTAAATGCAGCCATCTTTAAAGCACGCTTACCCATGTTTTTGTGAAAATCCTGCTTGTAACGAATGACACAAGTCTAACACAACCAAGTGTATAAAATACAGCATCAGCTACTTCACATCACAATTCTGAAAGTGGGTTTCCATTCACTTCTAGATGCGGGGAATGTTAGAATCAAGCCCCTCTCATCAGCATGGCTCCATTTCCTAACTCTCATGAGCAAAGTGACCCCATGCATCTGAGGCTCCAGAAGTCTCTGCAGTTAGGGTTCACAGAAAAAGGGAAACAATCTTCTTCCAGCACCACTCTTGAGAGGGTCATGGTAGCCTTGATTGGATCACATTACTGAAGCTGAACGGTAGCCAGAACTTGACTATGGCTAAAGATAGTCAGTTCCACCTACGTCACAGAGACTAAACAGGAATACTGCAGAAGAAATGTCATATGATTCCCTAAAAGGATGCTAGTCATGCAAAAATTAAAAGCGTGAAAGTGCTGAATGCCTCTAGTGTCCATTCATATATAGAGAGCCAAGAATTACTGTAGCAATTTCATTAAAAGCAATTAATGCTTCCTTTGTTATTTCAGCTATCAGAAGCAAAGACAAGGACACATCCCTTAAATTCACATCATATATAAATCATAAGACTTTTTACAAATCAGTTGCATATCTAGTTGTCAGGTACTACAGAAAAAAATGGAAAATTGTTACATGATCATATCTAAAGGTGTGACATCAGAACCAAGTATTAACTTTTGAAGATTAAATACATTAAACAGATGAAATTAGACTTTGTTCGATCAGGGTTTGGCAATAATTAATCTTTTAGACAATAGTGTTAATATCTTATACATACCAACTCTAACGTGCAATTTCCTGTAGGTCTAAAGTCAATAAGAAGAAAGCCTATATTTGATGGATATCAGTTTTATTCACATTCTTTGATTGAAGGATATGAAATGAGATTAGTTCCGAAATTAAAAAACTAGATGTAACAGCAGCATTTATTAACATTTTATATAAAAATTGCTGAGAAAGAAACTTATTTTTAATTAAGTTATTACTGCCTACAAATGGGGAAATGTTTATGGCATAAAACTTGATTTATATCAATATATATGTATCATATTTTGTTTTGTTTCTTTTCTCTCTCTCCTTCCTCCAATCTTTCCTTTTGTTTAGTTCATAGGCAGACTCACTGTCCACCTCCATGTCTGGAATTCACCATCCTCCTGCCTCTAGAGTGCTAGAATTATAAGCATACACTCTGCTATTCGGTTGATATTTTATTTTCTTCCATCTCATGCCTCCGGTTTGTAAGAAATGAAACTCAAGGGATTTGTACCTCCTATGAAAACTGTCTGAATTCTAGTCTTGTGTCTCTAGCACCTGGGATGCTCTTAAAGTTACGCTGTGCACAGTGATTGCTGTTGACACAAGTGTTTCACTGTCCTGAGGCTCTCAAACCTCTGCCCTGTGTGTCTTGAGTCTCCGTGTAGGGTACACACTTCCTAGTACTTCCTCCTAGAATGATCCCAGTAACTGATGTTCATGAGACCCACAAATTATGGTCCTATTGATATATACTATAAATGGCCTTAAGTCCACTTCCATACCTTTTGGGAATGAGCCCCAAGGATATTATTATGCATGAGGCAATATTTTACAAAACTTAAGGATGACAGTTTTCCTCAAGAGGATTTTACCTTGAACTCTGTAAAATGTCTGGGATCAAGAGAAACAAATAGGTTGACTCTCAGCTTGAAATAAGAGGAAGGAGAAATACTGAAGATAAAGATAAACCGTTGCCATAAAAGGAAAAAATGCTTTCATGCTGTATTGCATAATCAAGAACTCCAGCCTGAATCAGAACAGTTTCGATAAAGCCACCTCCAAAGTAAAACTGCAAATGATAGGGAAATTGTGTCAACTTTAGCCTCTTGGAATGATACTTGTCTGCTCTGATGTGGAGATGTTGTGCAATAGAGATGCCAGCAGGGTCTCTAAGCAGCAGCTAGATATGGGATGAAGAGATAATCGTTAGCAAGAAAAGCAGAATAAATATGTTTTAAAAAGACAACTAGGGACCAAGCTAGAGAGGTCGGGCATCAGTAGCTGAAATATCCCCACAGATTACTGGAACTTCAAGATAAAAATCTCTTCTAACTCAAGAGGCCAGACTATGTTCTGATTTCCTAGTACTCAAGGCCTCTTAGTGATTTAAATATTTTACTGTAATTCATTTCTCAAGTAGTGCTGTTAGTTATTTCTAAAACTCAGGAAAGCAATAGACAAGCCTGAATGTTTCATGTCATGAAGAGCTATTGTGTCTGTGTGGGGGCATCTGTCTGTCTGTCTGTCTCTCTGTGTGTAACTTCAAATAAGAGAGCCTAACTTTCACAGAAGATGTAACTCTATGGAGTTCCTTCTTCTACAAGCATGTTTGAAAACTTGAATAAGGTCAAGGCCTCTTCTGTTCCAGGTCTGCAATGTCCCCACGCCGCCTCTGTGGTGTTCCCAGCACAAATCACACTCAATTTATTGATCATTCCCAACTAGTGTATAAGTCCCATGAAATAAAGTCAAGGAACTTTGGTCTGTTTTACCTGGATAAGAATGCCTAGCACCCACTGCCTTGTAGCTAGTGCTTAGAAATCTTTCCTGAATAAAAAACTAGGAGAAATAATGCCTGACATCAAAATGGAAGTGCCATGCTTAGATCTGTAGATAAAATGGTTGGTGTGCGCACACACATTTGTTTTATATTTTAATATTCTAATATAGAGAATTTGTGTCAAACACCTTCTGTCCCAGAGATGTTTCATACTGAGTGTCTGTCTTACTGCATTCACTTAACTAGCACACTAACTTGCAAATCGAACCTATTTCAGTGGAAGTTAAAGTCAGAATGCAGCAAACATTTCAGAATTTCCACCCACCCTCTAGTCCTTGTAAGTGCATGGTGGGTCCTCGTAAGGACAGTGATTCTGCACAGCTGAATGTGTCCTTTTGTCCCAGTTGAGCCCCGAAGGACTTAAATTTCAGTGTCATAAAATGTGCCACAGAGGGATGCATATCCAAGACCATAGATAATCTACTTTATAGACAAATATGGGGTTCTCAAGGGTAAATTTTAATGGATTTTTAGTTTATTTTCAAATCTACCCCCAATCTCTTTTAAAATGTAAATGCAATTTCACCAACTTTAATCCAACTACATTTTCAATAAACTTCAACTGCTGTACGTGTGCACATATTTAAATGTTTGAAGTTAGGAACTTCAAACAGGAAAGTTGTTCTTCATCCTTCTACAACAGAAGCTCTCCGTCCACCCACACAAGACGGTAGCAGCAAATTCACGACCAGGTGCCTGCCTGCTCCTTACAGCCACTCGCCAGTGGCTCCATCCCGAGCAAACACTGGGGGTGCTGGAATAGGCCCAGCTTTATCTCTCACTCCAAATTGTTGGCGCTTCTTGCCTGATTGCTGCATTTTGATGATGAGAGCTGTTTCTGACATGGTGGGTAAAATCAAAAATTTCTATTTTTCTTTATAAGCATTTGAATCAGTTTAATTTCAGAAGGTCCTAAGTCTGCAAGGTGAGTTGCTTAAAAAAAAAAATACTGCTATTAATACTCACTTATCTACTTGAAGCAGGATTTTATTTTTGAATCACTTCAACAGAAAATATCCACAGAATAAATCATAGGCCGATTTTTATTTCTAATACTGCAATTGTCATCTGCAATCCCCAATGTCAAAATTGTCATCTCTTCCTTAGTCTATCATGCTTACCAAAGCAGCCCACTTTGCTCTGGATTAAACTTTTTTAGCGAGAAAATCCAAAACAAACTAAAAACAAAACCAAAAAAAAAAAATTAAGTAATTATATATTCTTTTTAAGTCAGGGGTTTAAATGGGATGTTTTTGCCACTCTCCTGTTCTTTCTTCTACATTCGATTTGAAAAATCACAACTGTAGTTGCTGAACTCTTTTTGAAAGAGATAAATATCAAATATTTTAAGATTCTTTTAAGGAGGCAAAATTAAAGACCTTAAGTAAACCTTAAAAAAGCAAAAATATTGAAGTGTGAAACCCTTTGGAGAACAAAGTGAGGAAAGTTCACCTTAGTCCTGTAGACTGTATCAGATAAGGTGGATGGGTGGATTAGCCTGTGGGATGCAGTTTGCCATGTTCTGCTCAAGCGAAATCACTGTTAGCTTTTCCCTGTGAGGACAGCAGAGTCTATGGTTCCTTGTGCAGGGGTCACAGGAAGGCTAGGCCTAGGAGCAGAGTATGGCTGCAGGGCAGGCCTGGGGACAGCTGACATTGCTGCAACGTTAATAAGTAATGCAAGAAGAAAGGAGGCACAGACATTAGCAGCAGCAGACGCCAAACCACAGTTGAACTAAAAAAAAAAAAACACCGAAAATGACCACATGGGCGTTCACCATGTAAAAACCACATTCAGCAGAATTCTTCCTGTTTTAAATCCAACTTTACCAAACTCTTCTTAAATGCAAATTAAAATACCCTATAACTCATAAATAATCCATTCATAATGTACTAGAAATTCTGTAGGCTAAAAAATAATCTGGAGGTGCACCTCCTCGCCTTAACTGAATTATACACTCACTGGAGAAATCTAGAAGTCTAATTTAAGAAATAAAAAAGCAAGATTGCAAACATACATAGCTTCTTTTGTTCTTCCTAGAGTCATAACTTTATATGTTTAAAAGCAGACTTGAATAGAGTCATGGTGTTTTGGTTAGAACAGCTGAAAATTAGGTTGCTTTTGATAGGAACAAATTCTGTCTAACCTTGTCTTTTAAAAATTCTCTGGAGCTTGTCTGTTTTCCCCTTTCACAGGGATCTCTATGTTTCTCCTAGGCTTTTCCTTGTTACTTAGCTCCTCTGGGATCATGGACTACAGGCTCATAACCCTTAGCTTTACAGCTAGTATTTACCTATGAGTGGGTACATACCATGCTCATCTTTCTGTGTTGACTCCTTACCCTCTCTGAGGAGTGGATAAGGGATGGGGGGGGGAGAAGGTGGAGGGGACAGGAGGAGGAGAGGGAGTGGGAAATGGATTTGGCATGTAAAATGTGAAAAGATAGTTTTTTAAAAAATAAAAGATTAAAAGTTCTCTAGAGCATTAACCTTGTCTTTTACATTCTCTAGAGCATAAACAATTATGGGTGCGAGAGAAAAAATCCACCCTTTGTACAGACTGTCTGGGTAAATTTAGAGTTAAGGTTTCCTTTACAGAAGTATCTCAGTTGGTAAAGGAAGAACAACTGGAATATGTCCACTTGGAGTTTCTAATGAGATAATCATTAGATTAGTCAAGGAATCCATTATCAGTCAACCCAGTGTCAAGTAACACCAGCCAAGGACAGACATGACATGCACAAAAATCCTGCTGCTGAAAGAACGCAAGTAAATTAGGAAGTAAATTATGCCCAAAAGAAAAAAGGCTGAACCTGTATTTGGAATTCTCTAGAGTCTACTGTTGTTAATTTACCGTTTCTCAGGGTATTGTTACTATCTAGAGAAAGGTGGTAAATGACATCACAGACAGGAGATCTACAAGTTCCCTAGTTAAGGGAAATTCTAGAGGGCAAAAACCCAACTTTTTTTTTTTAAACAAAATATAATTTAAGAAAAACAAGAGATGTAGATAGAACCCATTACAAATTTTCAAGAGCCACAGAAAATAATACTGATGCTATGGACTTGATGGGATTACTCGAAATTGGATAATATTAAGAAATGGTTATTGGATCCAGTTATTGATGAAGATAAAATACCTAAGGTGAGAATTGTTTAAGTTGGATATCCAGAAGAGACAGACAAGTGTTCCTTTATAAAAAGGTTTTTTAAATAGCCAAAGGGAATTCTCAAAACTAAGCCTTGTTAGCCTGGAAGCTCCTTCCTGAAATCTTAGTAGTAGTTTAAAAACAAAAGCATTCAGGAAACACCAAGCCAAATAGATCCATGAAGATTGCTAATATATGATCCATTTCTCAACAAAAAGAAATGAGAATTCGCAAGGAATGTATTTGAGCGGTTCCTTGGGATGTGTCTGTCGTGCTGTATGAATTCCAGCAGTGTGGCTCTAGGGGTGACTGTGATTTCTAACCCCTGGGTGAGAACTGAGATTGTCAGAGGCCTGCTTACATGACCTTACCCTTCAGCGCTGCAGCAAGCTGTCTCCCAACGACCAGCCCATTAACTGTCTTTCAAAGGGCTTTCACCTAGCAACTGGGGTGCACTGTGAACCTTACAATGGAAGGCTCCAAGAGTTGGGGAATGAATATTTCTGGAAGCAACGATTAATCAATGACTGATGTATTTGTTAATAAACACCCAAATTCTTTTCTCCTACAGTGAAATAATCCCTATTCCATGTCCTAAATTGTTATCAGAATCTTTGAGTGGAATTATACTTTAGTTATCCACTGTTGTAGTTACTGTCCTGTTCTATTGCTAAGAGGTATCATGGCCAATTCAACTTAAAAATAAAGAGAGTATTTAATTGGGGACTTGCTTGCTTTCAGAGGGGAGTCTATGTCCTTCATGGTGGGAAGCATGGCAGCAGGCAGGCATAGAGTTGGAGCAATAGCTGAGAGCTTACATCTGATCCTCTGACCCACAAGCACGAGGCAGAGATAGGGGTGGGGGTGGGGAGATGAGAAATGTCCATGACTTTATGACTTTCCTCCCAGTCCAAACTTGGTGACACACCTCCTCCAACAAGGCCACACCTTCTAATCCTTTTTAAACATCTCCCAATTGGGAACTAAACCTTCGAATATAGGAGGCAATGACATTCAAGCAATGACGTCCATCAATGTAGTGCGCTTCAAAATCTGCAATCACTTATTTTTATCCTTTCCTATTTCCTGCCTATATCTCTTCTATTAATGTACCTTGTGGTCACTTTCCAAATAACCCTTAAATCTCAGACTCAAAACCTGTTTTCTGGGGAGCCCAAATTAAGGAACAGA
Organism: Microtus oregoni; assembly: GCF_018167655.1. NCBI lineage: Eukaryota > Metazoa > Chordata > Mammalia > Rodentia > Cricetidae > Microtus > Microtus oregoni. Next base: position 969,108 of record NW_024544728.1, on the reverse strand, counting down.
GAGATAACATTTAATTTTTAAAAAAAAAAGAAAGGAAAGGAAAGGTCTTCTATGTTTTGGGGCTAGAGAACCTAGAATTTAGATATGGATCTATTTTTCCCCTGAGGTTGCTCTTGACTTTCATATTATCTAGTTTAGTTTAATGTGTCAGACTCATTAAGGACAATGAACACAATGGTAAACAAACTTTAATAGCTTAAGAATCATGTAAGTAAATAATAGATTCTTGGCTCTCACCCTCAGAGTTTCGGATTCAGTAGAAATTGAGATTTATAATTAGTTTTACCAAATCAAGAGCTAGAAATATTTACATAGGTATTCTAATCAACAACCTTGGTACCAACATTTTAACATGTAAGATGTCATGGCCAGCCAAATTCTATATACCCACAGACTAGCTTTTGAGCTGACTTTGATGACTATACCATGTTCAAGAGTTCAGGAGTTCCTACTTGTGTGCCACTAATACTAAAATCTAAATTTAATTTTAATTAGATTCAGGTGGCACAGTTACTATTCCTGCCTGTGTTTCTGTAAAAGTAGACAGAGGAGATTAAGGCTAGGGAAAAATGCTGCCTAGAATAAAGGGTGTGGCGAGCATGACACCAGGAGAGTTGGGAATGCTTGCTCCACACCCTCACTCATTTCTGGGTGTGCCGCAGTCACGTGTCATTTTGAATCCCTTTGTGCCTGGTTAGGAGATGAAACCACAAAGCTTCCTGCTGAGAAGCCACCTAGCTTTGAGGCTCACAGACTCAAAGATGAAGCCACAGACACCAATCTAAGGATTACCACCATGTTCCCTCCTCCTCTGCCTCATATGATTTTAATTCAAATAATTATGCTTATGTATATAGTGCGTGTATTTGTGTGTGTTTGTATGCATATGCAGTGTTTGTATGTATGTTTGTGTGTAAATGTATGTGTATGTATGTTTGTATGCATGTGCAGTGTTTGTGTGTATGTTCGTGTGTGTATGTATGTGTCTGTATGTCTGTGTGTTTGTATGTATGTGTAGTGTTGTGTGTGTGTTTGTATGTGCAGTGCTTGTGTATGTATGTGTGTATATGTGTGTAAATGGCTATACATGTGTGGAGGTTAGAGGTTGGTATTCCGTGTTTTCCTCTGTTATTTTTCAGCTTATTCCTTTCAGATCAAGTCTCTTACTGAATTTGGGCTAGAGTGGTTGCTCAGACTGCTCAGGTGTCTTCCCTGTATCTGCAACCTTTTCTCCCCAAGAGCTGGGGTTACAAAAGCTCCGGCCTTTGTGTGACTTCTGGGGATTCAAACTCAGGTCTTAGGCAGTAATCAATTTACCCAGCTCCCCACGTCTCCAGCCTCCTCCTCATTTCTTACAATCCTTACATTTATGAGACCCTATGTACATTAATTCACACTATTTCCTTCTAATTTAGCATCCCTCTATTGGATGAATATAATTACTCTTTTAACTTTATTAAGATAGTAGTATTATCTGCCTCCTCAGTAACTTTTATGACCGTGTTGACTCTTGCAGTAACTGGAGGATTTTTCCTTTGATACGACAATCCAAAATGGCTCAAAATTTGAGGATGATGTATCAGTCTTTTGTAGATTTGAAAAGCATGTCATTCAGCCTGTGCAAGATAGTAATGTGCCATCAGAGTTTAATTAGACTCTCAGAGTTTAATTAGAAAAGAATGACATGAGATTAATGCTCCTGAAAATTCATCCTTGCCATGTCCTTTCCATAGCCATCAATGGAAAAACAGAGCAGACGCCAACAACAGAGTTCCTTGAATGCAAAGGTAAAAGTCTAAAACTGTGGTGACATAATGTTCTTAAAACATTGAAACCTTCAACAAATGCTAATTCAAGGACAGACACTGTCATGCCAGCCAAGATTCCAAGAGTAAAGCCAACAGCAACATATTCTAACTCTTCAATGTTTGAGTTTTTTTTTTTTCTATTTTAATTTTTCTTAATATTGATGAGGACAAGAAATTTAAAAATGAGATAGGGGCTGTTGTTCCTGTGCTCGACCAGAAGCCAACATGTCCTTGGTCTTGTCCTGGATGGAGGTCAGAAATGTTGAAGTACTTGTAGGCACATGTTCTTAGTCTGGTTCTGAAACAATTTTAAGCTCCCTGCTCTGGAGGAGAAAATTCTATATAGCCTTAGAAGCCACTAAGGCTTTGGGCCCCGCCTTCCATTTCCCTTGTAACATTAAAAGGTTTGCCACTATTTTGACCTCAAAGAAGGGAAAACCCCGGGCTCTGATTGGTGATGGAATATCTGAAGTGCTCCAAAATTAGAACATGATAGCCCGTGGTATCATTCACTCAGGAAGGAGATTCAGAGCCAGGCGTGCTAAGGAGACGGGAGGAATAATCATTCCCTTAATGAGATAAGAATTATTCTCCAGGTAAACCTTTGCAGCACTTCTTTTAGGAACCACGTGGAGATTGTACATGCTTCTGAGTCCTAACCCAGAAAAATGTAACTTCCTTCTCCTTTTTTTCTTTCTCATTTCTTTCTGATCCTCACCAAAACCTGGGTGTACTGTCCTGGATCCTGGGCTTTCTTATTGTCTCTAAAGCTTCTCCCTCCTTCTGAGACAGAAACGCATCTCCACAGTGTGGCTTCTGACATATGAAATCCTGCTTTTTTCTTCTCCTCCTCTCCACTGTTCTCTTCCCAGAAGTCATTGTGAGCTACAGCTTTTCTTGCTCTGTTTTTTTTTTAACTCCCAAACTCTAATGAAATTGTCCTTGAGTTCCTCCCAAGACTGTTTCTAAATTCCTTTATTAATGAGTCTACGAGTCAATCGAAGAGAAGGAGCCTCAGGTTTCTCAGTGACTCTGAGGGTCTCACACTGTAGCCCAGGCTGGCCTCCCACTTCTGTCTTCACATCTGGAGTGTTGAGATTGCAGGCTTGAGCTACCAAGCCAAGTCTGATTAGCTCTGAACTCTTCTTCCTAGAGAACATTTTTGTAGTGCTTCCAGAAGAAAAAGATCTATGAAGGAACTTCTTTAGGCTAGCGTTCTCAAACACTTGTAAAGATACTTTCTACATCTGCAAAACTTGATGAGGGAGCCACACAGACGGCTCAGCAGTGAAGAGTGTGGACTCCCCTTTACGCATGGAAAACTTGATTCCCAGCACCCATGTTTAGCAGCACACAACCACTTCCACAACCAACTCCAATTTCAGGGGAAGCCAATATCTCTGGCCTCCTTGGTTACAAGGATGTAGTTGTGCGCGCGCACACACACACACACACACACACACAAACTTAAACATAAATGTTTAAAAATTGGATTTCAATATTATTTGAGAAGTTATAAATTAAAAAACTCAGGTATTAACATAGTATATAAAACAACAGTCGTGACGCATTAATGTGAATAAATGAAATATTTTATGAAATTAATATGTTTCTAAAACTAACAAAAAACGAGGATTGTCAGAAAAATAGCTGACATCCTAGTGCTAACATCGCCAAATACTTAACTTTTAAGAGTAGGAGACTTTCGGGGCATTATTAGTTTTCTATGAAGTTAAATAAGAGTCATTCTGTCTGCAGCCACCATAAAATTAATTATAAGCCATGCCTGCCTCACTTGAGATGTGGAATCTTGGGTAGGATATTCTATCTGTAAGCCTAAGGCAGGACTCTATGACAATCTATTCAAAGATGTGATACCTAAGCTTGTCTGGCCCTAGTAAAATATCCTGAAATTTAATAAGAATTGCGATCAACAAGAAGGACTGTTTCTAAACTCCCTCATACACTTTTTTTAAATAATTATGTGACAGTGAATACATATAAAATTCATACAATCAATACATATGTGTGCCTGCACGTACACACACAGGCATTGTTATGTGTTCCTATAAAATATACTCATCTGTAAATATTTTAAAAAGCAGCATAATAAATTTTATAAACATTCTGAAATTAAATTTTTATTGTTTAAAAACTGGGCCTTAAGGCTTACTGCCTAGAGACAGGATTATTGAGAAGACAAAAATGCAATATTAAGATTGATTTTACTTTAGAAAACATGGCTGTAAGAAAATTTTAGATGGCATGTCTAAATTGTGTGTTTCGGCTGCATAGCTTTGTCTCACAAACAGAAAGACAGAAGCAACCAGCAGGGATTGTACATTAAACAGAGGAAGGTGGTATTTGTAATTTTAAAATACTAAGGCTAAGATATGAATTGCAGCTTATTAATATCTTAGGAGAGTAGTGAAGAGAGAAGATTAAAAGCAGTAATATTTTTATGAATAAGTCCAGGTTTCTGATTAAGCCCTCTCTAAAAACTTTGCAGCTCACTGTAATAATAAAAGTTCATTCTATTTAGAAACAAACAATGCTTGCATCAGAAACAGTGCTCCTTTCTTTGTGAGAATTCAATCAGGCATTTTTCTTACAGCTCAGACTATCATTGAGACAGAGAGGACACTGAAGACAGGATTTTTCTTTCATTTGGGATGTTTATTGACCCCTTCCAAAGGGCACTGTTACATTAGTTATCCTTCTGCTGTTGTGAAAAAAAAAGGGCCATGATCAAAATAACTTTAGGAAGAGAGGGTTGATTTGAACTTAGGATAGAGCCGGTCTCGGCAGGGGGCCATGGCAAGAGATGGAGAAAGCAGCAGTTGGCTGAGCACATTTTCATCTACAATCAGCAAACAGGCAGGGGCACGAGGCCATTGTTTGAGTCTGTTTTCTGCTGCTTTGATAAACACCCAGACCGAAAGCAACCTGGGAAGGAGTTGTTTGTTTGGCCTGCATATCCAAATCACAGTTCATCATGCCCTGAAGCCATGGCAGAAACTCAAGCAAGGCAGGAACTGAAACAGAGACCTCAGAGGAATGCTGTGTACTGGCTCGCTCCCCATGGCTCCCTGGGATTGCTTTTTCACACAAGCCAGGTTCCTGTGCCTAGAGGTGGCACTGCCCACAGTGGGCTGGGCTCTCCACAGTAATCATTAATCAAGACAATGTTCCCCAGATATGCCCACAGATCAATCTGTTGGAATCATTTTCTCAATTGAGATAACTTTACCCAGGTGTCCTCTGTTAAACACACAGGAAACCTAACCAGCAAAACCACAAGCTCTCAAAGTCCTCTCCCAGTAATGCATGGAAGGCTGTCCCTACAGAAGGGTCTGAAACCTGGTAAGGGCCACCAACTGGGACCAAGTTTTAAATACATGAGCTTTGGGGAGACATTTATCATTCAAACCAAGACAAATGGCATTCTCTTGTCTTGCCAAGAGGCCTTTTCAGCAATCCTTTGGGCAAGTTATATTATCTCAGTCAGCTAAATCTATCGAAAAAAATGTTGAATTTACACTAATGTGAACAAATGAAATATTTCCTTTAAGCAGGTTATAATGGAAAATTCCAAATATCTCCAAAGGTACACCCAATGCTAAGGCCCACCCCTAATAACACCAAGCTTTACACATGTCTGGATTTACATTGTGACCACACACAATGTGTGGTCACACATTGGCTAGTGTGACCTCCACCAATACTGTCTGAAGTCATCATATCAACTCATCTGGTTAGCATGTGAGTATACACTTCTGAAAATAAAGACTCATTTGAAAAAAATCATACACCAATAGCATTATCATATGTAAAAGCAGAATTAACAATTAATAATATCTTTCTAAAACTCAAAGGACAGTCACTGTAAAAAATTAACCACCACTGGGCCTGGCGGTGGTGCACGCCTTTAATCCCCCTACTCGGGAGGCAGAGGCAGGCGGATTTCAGTGAGTCAGAGGCCAGCCTGGTCTACAAAGCAAGTTCCAGGACAGCCAGAGCTGTTACACAGAGAAACTCTGTCTCAAAAACAAAGGGCAGAAAAAAAAAAAAAAAACCAACAAAAAAACAAAACCAAAGAATGAACCACCATATCCTCATTTTGTTACATTTTGTTATCTATATAGATTAACCTATATGGTATAGATTAACATCAGGTCATGGCCTACACAATTTGTAATCTGCTCTAACTAATTGGCTTTTCATATTTCACTGTGTAAACTTTGAACATTTCCTGCTGTGATAATTCCTGAGGGAATAAAAGTATAACAAAAAAGCTTTCTTATCATCAGTGGTTATAATAACCCCAATGTCCAAAGTACTTATGGCATAATTTATCTTAGAAGCAAACTGTATTACCATTATGATTACTAACCACTAGATGCCACAGTTGCTTCACTCAAATGAAATCAATTCAGTCGATCTGTTAAAGAAAAATACCCTAACATGGCTCAATAGAATCTCAAGTCAAAGTGCCAGTACCAGCCTCTGCTGGCTTAGAGCCTCAGAAGTATGTGCTGGATTGTTTGTTTAAGTATTTACCGTTAGCATAGTGATCAGAACTAGGGACTCTTCCCTAAACTCATTTCTACTACCTAGTGCTAGCTCTTTAGGAATACTCATATACTCAAGGGAGGGCCTTCGGAGCAAGCAAACCTTTGCATACACCTGGTCTCCAGTGGTTGACGATGCTGTCAAACAACCCTACGCTTCCATCATGAAGAAAACCTGCACCCTGAATCCAGATGATAATATATCTCAATAACTTTATCTCCGAGGAGTTGTGTGAGAGCTAATCTGTATGTTACCACAGTTGCACATGGTCACCTCTGAAATCCTGAAAAGATTTAGGGATGTCAGAGAATCAATTTTGTGATTTCTTTTGTAAAATAATTATGGTTTTAGGACATTTCTGGTCTTACTGTCTTTCTTGAAATTGGCCACCATGCTGCTCCGTGGAGATTTTTACCTGGTGGTTTGCTAGTTTACATGCTGAGACATTCGTTTCAGGTAAGACTAGCAAAAGTGCTGGGACCTTCAGTCCAAGATGCGGCTCCTCCCTGCCACATTTGAGTATTTTTTCCTTTAGTGCAGGAAACATGCTGTTCTGTTTTATGTTTTATTCCCTACACATAACCTACCTACCTCTTTTTTTTTTTTCCAGACAGGGTTTCCTAGATGTCCTGGAACTCGCTCTTGTGGACCATGCTGACCTCGAACTCACAGGAATTCACCTGTGTCTGCCTCCCAAGTGCTCGGATTAAAGGCGTATGCCACCACGGCCCAGCCATAATATACCTCTTGATTTTGTGTGATAGTTTCCAGGTAAATATGTTCCTAATACCTCTTGCCCAGGCAGCTTTTTGTTCTTAATTTTTTTTTAGGTTATATATTGCTTGTTTTTAATTTTAAAATTCCCCCAAATTATTTATCCTAAAATGTATGTATTTTCAAGATTAAAATAAAGTATAAAAAATGTTTCACTGGCTTTGGGCAATACAAATAAGTAGCTATAGCATTCTCAATAAGCATAACACTTAATTTAGATTAATAAAAATACTTTCAGGCTATCACAATGACTCAGCGGGAAAAGGTACCTGGTGTCAAATGGCTTGAATTCACCCCCACTCCCCCCAAACCTACTGTTTCGTGTCCTCCCATCCCTACATATATACCACGGCACAAGATCCTCCCCATGAATAAATAAAACATAATTTAAAATATTGAAGGCATATTTTTTTTTTCCTCACAGCTTCTTCTTCAAAATGAGAAAGAAATGCAGGCACTGGGGGTGAAGAAAAAAAAGGTATTTTAATTTTCTGATTTGCTAAAAAGTATTTATTTTTAATTTTTGTAGGGCTTGTAATTGATCTCATGGTCTCATACTGGTGAGGTTAGCCATGGTCTCGAGCACTGGGAGCTGCCGGGAGTAAAGCTTTAAATACCTTTACAATATGTCTCCCTGTCTCTAGATTTTTCTCCCCATAGGCATTAGGGGGAATATATGTATGTATATATATGCATGCAGTTTTCTTCTTGTAAAATACAAATAACAACCATAAGATTACTTTACATACCATATTTATTGTCACCTAGAATACATTCAGAGATTTTAAAATAGTTATTAGACACCAAATATACACTGCCCACGGTTAGCCACTAGTTAAAAGTGCCTATTAAACACTAAAACAGTGGCTAATATGAGTTTTTATATGCCAGAATGGCCTTGAAAAAGCAGTGTCACTAAAAGAAATATAAAACATCTCACTAATAATTTTATATTGATAACATAGTATAATGACATTTTGGGTATGTTAATTTGAAAGCACGGAAAATAATCATAGTAGTTTATTTTTAAATGTGACTGTTAAACATTTTAATCACGTATCTTACATTTGGAGTTCATACTAGGTTTTTTTTGTACCTTTCTGAATTTTTTTTTTTTTTTTTAAGTAGGCCAGTTTTTGGTGATCCTCAGTAGGCAGTGCCTGTCCCAAAGGCTTAGTGGCGGCTGTGGTCTTTCTGCTCAGAAGTTCTTCCAAAGTTGTAAGAAAATGTTTTTAATGTTTGGTATATTTTAAGTTACATTTTATTTATTCACAAGGGTGGCAGTTCCTGGGTCATGGTATATTTGGAGAAGTGGGAGGACATGAAGAAGCAGGCACTGGGCGTGAATGAAAGCCATTTGGCTGCAACCAACCCCATGGTTAGTTTCATTACTTTTGCCTATCTTTAATAGAATTATCAGAAAGAATCTGGCGCAACAATTTTAAATTGCCCCATTACCATGCATATCACCAGCACTGGTCTCTAATTTTGAAGACACGGGTAGATGAGCCAACATGTTTATTTATTTACATATCTCTTATGTAGCACTTTGAATTTTCCCTTGGAATATAAGTGTCACGATGCAGAGACCTTGTCTGCTAATTTCTGTTTCTTAATAACAGAATCAGGTTTAGAAGAGATACTAAGAACTTGTTAAATAAATGAAAAAATGATAAGGAGGTTCAGGGGTGAGAGCTGCCAAACCTGATGACCTGAGATTGTTCTTCTGAGACCCACATGTTTGAAGGAACACACACATACACACAATACTTGAAAGTAAATATAAAAAGGAGGTTCTATCTAAAACTTTGAAGAGATCAGATGGGGGAAGCACTAACATGTCTTGGGTCTGCAGTGACCCATAGGCTGTACTAAACACATCCAGCGTGCTGAGACATTCTCACGGGGATGTGATGTTCAAGTGAGAAATCTAAAACTCAGAGGATTTAAAACAGGTTCCCCAAATCACTCAGACCACTGCTTCAAAACCTTCATTTCTATGACAAAAAAAGCTTCTGTGTCTTCCTGATTCCCAAACTGATGCACTAAAGTACTAGGATACTCTCAGAGGACTGCGCCTCTCCCTCCCATGAGTTACCAACACTCTGATGCTTTTTTTTTTTCTGTTTTTTCTTTTTAGTTTTTCGAGACAGGGTTTTTCTGTAGCTTTGGAACCTGTCCTGGCACTAGCTCTTGTAGACCAGGCTGTCCTCGAACTCACAGAGTTCCGCCTGCCTCTGCCTCCCGAGTGCTGGGATTAAAGGCGTGAGCCACCACCGCCAGGCCACTCTGATGCTTTGTAGTGTGTGCTATGTTCAACAGAGTCCACCCTGAGCACAGTGAACACTTCCTCAGCATTTATATAGCTGGAGTCTCCCGGTGCAAACCTGTCCACTTTGAGTGGTATGTAGTGCCTCATACATGCTCGTTAGGCAAACTAATAAATGGAATTAACTTTCTTCTCAATCACTCTAAACAGGTCCTGAGTGGGTTATTTGTATCTAATGAGAATTAATGGCCTCGTAGGCCAACTCATGAACAGTACCCACTAGATTGAAGAGCCACTGAGAGCTCTAAGGCAGTGTTTGCTGACCCTCAGCCACTTACCACACATAATTGGGAAACTCTTTGAAAATGTATTGCCCATCATGACAGTAGCTGACCACATGGGGATGTTTCAATCAGAATGAACATCAAGTTATATAAAGCTAAAAATACATTTCTTCAGTCACAGTAGCCGTATTTCAAGTGCCCCCAAATTTCATGTGGTCAGTGGCTACCATGAAAGAATGATAAAAAATATTCATCGTGGCCAAAGTTCCATGAGATAACACTTGCATGAAAATTTAAAAAAAAATTGGTGAAGATATACTGTTAATCAGGATAGTCTTTTTTGCTTGGCTGGGTTTGTTCTCGAGCTGAAATTCGACATTCATTCCCATGAGTCGCAGGGCAAGGCTCAGATGTGGAAAGGAGAGGCGACTCATTGTCAAACAGAAGCAACCTTTAGTCTGCTGGGCTCGTGGACAGCCAGTGACTGGCGTGGAAAGAACCCTCCTGCAATGATTCCAGGCAGGCTGACTGTTCCAGGGATGCTGCCAGCACAGTGCTCAACAGAGTCATTACGCTTAATGCCATTCAATACCATCCATCCCCTTTGAGGTTGATCTGGAAAGCAGAGCAGTGAAATAGGAAGAGATGGAAAAGGTTTGGGATGTCAGACACACCAGACTGTAGATGGTTAGACACACACATTTGTTCAGAAAACAATTTTGAAAAGTCTCCTTCAAAATATTATCTTCAGGTAAATTCTTCTCAATATTAAGAGTGATTTTCGCCAATACCATTGAACCATTTTGAGATCCCTTGCAAAGAGATGAACTGTCTCTTGTCAGTGTCTCAGAACAGGCAAGAACAAAAATTACACCTTTTATTTTATTTTGTGATTAAGTTTGACAGGATGATCTCCTTGGTTTGCATCTTTGGGGCTTTCTAATGTGTTCGCATTTTGTAATCATTTGCCGGTCCTATTTAGTCTTTCTTCCCAGACAGAAAATGATTCATGCTTATTTCTCCAAAAAAGACTACCAGGAGGAGGGGACAATTAGGCAGCCCCACATTTCCCAAGTCAACAGGTGGAGGACAGTCTTCACAAGTTTCTTGAGGATTGAATATTCTCCCCTCATATCCCCCATTCACCTTCATCTCTCCTGGTCTTCGGAGCGTTTATTTCCAATCTCAGATTTTGTTTCAGGAGACACCTAGTTTGTTCTGACCAGGGGGAGGGAAGGGGAACGACGCAGGTAGGGCGGCTGGGCTTGGGGCTGACCATTGCTTTCCTGGCAGTGAGTGGAGAGAGAGGGCGCGGCACAGTGGCAACAGTAAGTGTAGCCACTCAAAACCAAAACCGCCAAAGTGGCTCCGAGGACCCCGGGCGGGGCACAGTGGAAGAGGGTCACGCCAGGACGCCACGGGCCGTGGATTGTAAGAGGGGAGCCCACCCACGGCAGCGAGTTCTTACTGGGGACTCGGGAATTCTAGCTCGGAGTATAAACCCAGCCGAGCAGAGGCACCCGGAGGAGCACAACTGAGACCCGGGAAGCCGGGTCAGGAGGGCAGGGCGGGGCGGGGGCGGGGGCGGGACGGGACCCAGAGCTGGAGTCAAAGGAGGGGAGATCAGGGGACCGCCGCGTTGGAAGCCGGAGGTGGCCGTACAGGCGTCGTTTCCTTCCGGAGAGGAGGCTGGCCAGTCGAGCCAGGAGCTGGTTGGGGGGCGTCCAAGGGCGGGTGACGGGGAAATACCACGACCCGCGCTTCCCCACGCCTGGCAGCCACGGCGCGGGTGGCTCCTCCTTCGGGCCGGTCCCGAGCCGGGCGGCGGGTGGGAGGGAGGCGGGGAGCGAGGGCGGAGGCTGCGGGAGGAGGAGGGACCAGGCGCGCCTGTGACAGGGTGGCAGCCGAGAAGCGGACGCGTTGCCGCCGCCGCTCCTCCTCCTGCAGCTCCTCTCGCGGCCGCCACCGCCACCTCCGCCGCTGCCGAAGTTTCACTCCCGACCCTCGGCGGGAGGGAGCCCCGACGCGGAGCAGAGCTGTCGCGTCGCCTGGAGCTGCAGCGCACGGCCGGCAGCTCGGCGTTGGGATAGCCAGCTCGCGTTGGCGCCCAGGCGGCGTGCCACGGTCCGGGCTGGGGTCTCTGAGACCCAGCTGGGGCGGCAGCCAGCCTAGGGGACCCGCGGCATCTCCTACACCGCCCAATTTGCATCCGAGCCCCGGGTTGCCGCGATGGCGGTGCGCTCCCGCCGCCCGTGGGTGAGCGTGGCGCTGGGGCTGGTCCTGGGCTTCACTGCTGCGTCCTGGCTCATCGCCCCCCGGGTGGCCGAGCTGAGTGAGAAGAGGCGACGTGGTTCCAGCCTCTGCTCCTTCTACGGCCGCTTGGCCACCGGGCCCCGAACGGGCGCGCAGCAGCCGCTCCCCCAACCCCAGTCCCGGCCGCGGCTAGAGCAGTCGCCGCCCCCTGCCAACCAGGAGCTCCAGGGGCCACAGCGGCCGGAGGCGGCGCCCGGAGGTCCCAGTTTTCGGAGCAGCTCCTGGCAGCAGCCAGCTCCGCTGCCGCAGAGGAGGCGAGGACACAAGCCCGAAGGTGCGACGGCGCTTCCCGACGCTCCAGCTGCCAAAGGGGAACCCGAGGAGGAGGACGGGGGCGCGGCTGGCCCTCGGAAGGGTGGCCGGCCCGGCAGCAGCCACAACGGCAGCGGGGACGGGGGCGCCGCTGCCCCGAGCTCCGGACCCGGAGACTTCCTCTACGTGGGTGTGATGACCGCGCAGAAGTACCTGGGCAGCCGCGCGCTGGCCGCGCAGAGGACCTGGGCGCGCTTCATCCCTGGCCGCGTGGAGTTCTTTTCCAGTCAGCAGCCTCCCAGTGCTGCGCTCGGCCAGCCCCCTCCGCCTTTGCCTGTCATCGCTCTGCCGGGGGTCGACGATTCCTACCCTCCCCAGAAAAAGTCCTTCATGATGATCAAGTACATGCACGACCACTACCTGGACAAGTATGAGTGGTTCATGCGCGCCGACGACGATGTCTACATCAAAGGTGACCTCCCAGTGTTAGCTGTGCCCCCTGCCCACCTCCCGATTCCTTTCGTTGTTGCCATCCCCAGCCCCTCCACTGCCTCTCTGCCAGCACCTGCTCTGGCTTTCTGCAGCCCCTGGCCCGCTATCCCCACCCCTCGCATCCACCCACCATTCTTAGCCTGCCCCTCCTCTTCTGCAGTCTGGACCCTCCTCATACCTGCTCAGCTTTATTCACTCTCCTTGCTCTTGTAGTTGTTCCTTCCTCTCGGCGCAGGTCCCTACTCGAAAGGCCAAGAAAGGGACCTTAGAGCTAATCCAAAATCCATTCCCACCCCTCCCCCAAGTAGGTGATAGTTTCCCAGATCTGTCCAGAGGGGCGTGTCTCGGCTAGAGGAAAGCAAGATGCAGGATGCTGGCTAGAGCAGAGCTGGGGATTGCACGTTGCTGCTTTACTCCCCTGCTCCTTTGTTTCAGCTTGGTCTAGAGCAGTTTGCGAACTCCTGGGGTTGAGGCTAGTCATCTTTTACTGTCCCAAACCCGTGTTTGAACATTCTGTTGCCTTTAGAAACTTGCCCCCACACTGAAACTGACGTTGGGTACACCCATCAGCCCAGCGTGCTAGCTGTTCCTCATTCTCTGCCATAATTTAATAAAACCCAGAGACAATGGGTGGGGCTGCTCAAAGGTCAGGTGGAGAAAGGAGGTTGAAAGAGATTTACAGAGACCGCCCATAGCTGCAAGCTGCATCAAGCACACTAAAGGCAGGTTCTTTACAGTTCATCTTGGTGGTTACAGCATATGCCAGAACCTAGAACTACCCGGAACAGCATCACACAGCCACAGCATGAGGAAACTTTGTCAGGGAAGGGGCCGTTTATTTACAGATTGTCCGTGGTTCTGGACAGAGAATTTCTAAACTCAGTGGCTCAAACTTCCTTAGACCACAGGACTAAGGCTTTCTGGTTCAGATCGTGGAAATGGAGGGGAAAGATTACAAAGAAAGAAATGGTCTTTCTGTGCTTTCTAACTTCTTGTTCTGTGAAGGGCATCCCATTTCAGTGTGTGCTGGCTTCCTGTAAGTCTATGATTGTCATGATCAAGGTTAATACTCTTCACCAAATGTTAGGACAAGCAGACCCAAAGGTCTTCTTTGGGACAAGGAGTTGACCTTAACAGCTGGTGTTCTAACTTTTGAATTGGAAGGAGCAGAATCACTGTGGTGACGCCGTTTGAAATGAGAGGTTTTGATAATAACGACAAACAAACCTATTATGATTGCATTCCTGTAATGTGGTATTTATGGTTGATTCAGAGAAAAGTACCACTTTCAAAAGTATTAACACTTGAGCTAATTTTTCTTTCTGTTCCTTGCCTGTGGTACTTGGACTTGAGGATAATTATCTTTTTTCTCTCATCCAAAAATGACAGTAGGCATCGGGGGGGGGGGTCACACTCTACAGTGTACAACTGATAGCACCTACTTTTGTTATTTAATTCTCAAATCTTTGAAATATCATACTGTGTTTCCCTTAAAAATAAAAAGCATTTTGTATTAATAACTCAGTCATAGTTAAAAGAAATGCTTGTTGGGGGCTAGAGCGTGTGACAAAATAGTGGCCATCAAAAATGAGCGTCCCAAGACTGGTCACGAATGTGAAGAGGTTGACTATTTATTCTGATATATTGCTGTATAGAACAGCAAATGCTTTGACCTCTTAAAGATACAGAGTTTTATTTTTAAGTCCTTTCTTTTGATCAACTTACCACCCACAAGTCAACTTATCACATTATTTTTATTGTAATGGTTAGGGCCTTTTCACTCTGAAGTAATGCCTTCCCAAGTTCAGTGTCAACATGAAGTTTTATTTAAATGTCCCCTTAAAAAAATGTAGGTTGCATGTGCCTGAAGTTTAACTAATGAGAAACACCTAGCCAAGTCAATTATCATAAAAGAAGATAGTTGGATATTGGAGCTATGAAGGTCGCTAAGCTGGTGAAGTGCTTGCCTTGCCTGCTTCAGAACCAGAGTTGCAACCCCCAAAACCAGGTAAAAAGAAAAAGCTAGAAACAGTTGAAATACTCCCTGGGCCTCTCTGGCCTGCTAAGTTAGTCTACTAGGTGAACTTCATGCAAGTTCGAAAGACAGTCTCCAAAAACCAGGTGCCTAGAACCAGAGGGAGGACACCTAAGGTTGAAATCTGGTCTCCACATGCAGACATGTGATGATGTGTCCCTACCTATGAGGATATATACACAAATATACATACAAAGAAGAATATTTACTCGCTGTCAAAATACCTGCATTTGATATTGGGTTATATTTCCGGGAACTTCTGTCACCTCATACATAGTAACAGTCTTTGTTCCCTTATCTTTATCTCACCTCGGATTCAAGTTTGATGATCGTTAGACTTGTTAAATTTGTATTTAGAGTAGAGAAATAATCATAAGCTTGTGTTTTGCGAATTAAAGGAGGGGAAACTGTTTCTTCTTCCTGGCGGGGAAAGGTGTACACGGAGGTTAAGAGCGATGGTGGAAGTTCTCTCACTCCAGTGAACACAGTAATTGCCTGTGAAATGAGGGAAGGAGGTGACTCTCTGTTTTCTCTTTGTAGGTGATAAATTAGAAGAATTCCTTAGGTCCCTAAATAGCAGCAAGCCTCTCTACCTGGGACAGACTGGCCTGGGGAATACGGAGGAACTTGGAAAGCTGGGGCTGGAACCCGGGGAGAATTTCTGCATGGGAGGACCGGGCATGATCTTCAGCCGCGAAGTCCTCAGGAGGATGGTTCCTCACATTGGCGAATGCCTCCGAGAAATGTACACCACTCACGAGGATGTGGAAGTGGGTCGCTGTGTTCGCCGCTTCGGTGGGACTCAGTGTGTCTGGTCTTATGAGGTAAGCCTTGAAGTGTGACAGATACTTGTGGTATTACAGGTACATGCCACTTCACATCCTGGACTAAAGTCCTATCTTTACTTTTATTTGCTTAAAATTCATGGTAGCTGCCTTTATAGATTTGGGAATGATTGTGGGACCTATCTTTCTTATTGGACCCAGAGCCTCTCTGCAGTTTCTTTGTTAGCATGAATCTTAACTTTGAGCAGAGTTTTGGTTCCATCTCCATCAGATACAATTCCCCTACCCCCTCTGTACTTATGTTTTATGGTGTTTACTTGCAAGTGTATTCATCTGATGTCTCTAACAAGAAGACTAGTTTGAGTCTTGTCAACTATATTTTTTGTTTTTCTTCTTTATTTACATTATAACAGCCCTTTACTTTTACATGGCTAAAATCTGATTTCCTTGGGAATGTTCAAGTGGGGATTGAACACTCAGTGGGAGGTCAGCAATATGTCATTCATGGTGGGTTCACTTCCAACTCTTCAAACCCTGTGTTGTGTAGTGTGTGAGCAATCTGGGGAAACGGCTGAGGCTATCCACTTGTTCTCTAGACTTTAAGTCTATTTTGGTGGCAATTTATCAATAGCCAGAATTATTTTTATAATCAGAGGTGTGGGCTGTGATGAGATCGTGGCCATTAGTCTTGTGAACGTTTTCCCTTTAGAATTTGACTTTTAAATCAAATGAATTGTCCTTTAAAGTGAATTTCCTGAAAGATAATCTTAGTAACAATTGATTTGATGTTTAAATAATACATTGCAATTTTAATGTCGTTTTGTTTTCAGATATTTGGAGTGTACTCTTCTTTTACCCACCCAGTGCGCACTGTTTAAAACTGCATTTTAACTTCGTTGTTTATCTTCAGGAATTTTAGAAGTTTAGTGTGGAGGGCATATTTTATGAAAACGTGTGAAATGATTGTACATCAAAGTTCATGGTTCCTTTCTTCTTTTCTTCCAGGAGTGTAATATCACTTCAGTTTATTTAGTCCTTTAAACAAAATGTGCTGTGATACAATTCAATGAGGCATTTTGAATAATTATTATACACAAGGAAACTTTCTGGTAATTATGCATTTGGAACATGTATTAGGCAAATGTAGATGATGGTATAAGTAGTTCCTTTAATAATAAAATAGCAACTTTTGTTCTATAAACCCGTCCTTCGGCTTTGGTAATCCATTCCTGTGATTTCAACACTTGCATGTCTGAAGAGGAAGGGCTGTGAATCCGAGGTTAGCCTCAGATTTGTAGTCCGATTTCCTTAAAACCAAAACAAGCGTACTGAGAAGAAGACGACACCAAAGCGTTAGAGCTTTTCTCAGTAAAGGTAATGTCACTGACCGAAAGAAAAAAGACTTCTCTCTGATGTAAAATCATCTGCAAAAGGCAACAAATGCTTCACATATAAAATTCATTCGGTTTGTCTTATGGGAAGATATGCCACAGCCGTTTGTGAAAACAAAAAGGGGAAATATTTGATTTTTTTTGTTTTTGTTAATTCATTGTTTAAGTTAAACAGAAAGTTTTAGCAAACTATCTATTATTATCTTCCACGTTTTTTATTGATTCTGCTAGGAGTGTCCTGTCTTTTCTTAGTGCTTTATCTGTTCGTGTCCCATGACAAGAAAAACGTGCTCAAGTGATGTGCAGGTTCTCTTCCAGGCAGGGCTTTGGTGAAATTTCTAGTAACTTTTGCAATATGTTTTAATTTGGAACGACGCTTGTCCATCACTGACTTCAGAATCTCCTTTAATAGATCATTTCAACATTTTGTTCTAGTGTTGGAAAAAAGTCTCCTGAATGAAATTCCGAACAGCCCCAAGGCCTTCCTACAGTATTTAGCCTGTGGCAGGTTATTTCCACATGCCTCTCATCGAGGTCTCAGAGCTGTACGCTGTGCTTAGTGGTACCAAATCAGGAGCTGTGTAATATAACACGGATTCATAAACTTTCCTCAAGTATTAGTCATTCGTGATATTGATTCATCTGTGTGAAATGAGCCAAACAAAAATTTAAAACTTTTCGTTACTGAGTCCATGCTTTAATGATTTTTTGATAAAACACTGGAAAACTGATTTCTGTTTTATTTTAGAAATTATAAAGAATCTAATGGGAGAAAACTGACCGTGAAATTCAGAGTGCTTCTAAATTGTATTATAATGTAACCAAATTAAAAGAGAATGTATGGAATACATTATTTAAATATTCATTATTCAAGAATTCTAAACAGGTTAGAGTATACCAACTTAAAGAAAAATTACTCAGCTAATTCATAGATTAATTTCTAGAGCTCTGTTCCATTTTCCGAGTCTTTCATAAAGTCTCAACAGGCAAGGAAGTTAGTGATGTTCCATTTGGCCTTCACTTTCACAAACATCTGGGGACTCTTCTTCTTCTCTCTCCCTTTTTATTCCAGAAAAACAAAATAAGACAAAAAAAAAAAAACAATAACGAAAAACCCCACAGCAACTTTGCTCTCAGAAAATGAAAACTTAAATTTACACAGAGCCTTCTAGGCAAATGTTACAGCAATTATTTGTAATAACCCCAAACTGCAGGCAATCCGAGTGGTCTTCAGTAGCTCAGTCTGCTTAGTTTTCAGGAACTGATCTGTTAAGGCGGCTGAAAACTCCTCTTGCTGTTTAGGGGACCTTTGAGACACTAATGTATAACTTCAGTACCTAATAATCAGATTCTGGTATGCGGGGCACATATGTTTGCCAGTTGGCTCCTCCTTCTCTTCTCCACATGTACTCTCGCAGCCCCTGGTCTTTCATGGCACAGATAGCACCTGAGGCCAATGAAGAGTGCAGATGGCTACTTTCCCGCTTGGGACTGAATCATCCTTTTTTTTCAAGTTGTTAATCTTCAAGGACTTGCTAGGCTGCTGGTGGACTCACGCGCATCTCCGGTTCTGTGTATAGACTGAAGCCTGTTAGAAGGTGCTTCTGTTGGACTTACTCTGTGCTAGCATTGATTGGCACCTTCTGCTGGTGGAGCCTTGACTTGACTGTTGTTGATCTCTGTTGCGTTAGGAAACTGCATATGGCTTTCAACATTGGCTTGCCAATGGAGGTTTTAAAGTTTTGTGTTTTAAGTTTTGTTTTCTGATTCTTCCAGCAAAGGCAGGCAGTTTTCAGTTCTTTTCATGTCTCATTGGACACCAGGATTTTTATTTTATACGTCTGGCCTGAGCTGACAAAAACAATACTAATTTTTTTTTTGAGTCAAAGAACCTTAAGGCTACAAATTTTGTTAGATTATTTTCCATAAAATGAATGACTTTTGGCAGTAAGAATAAAATTTGTACTTTAAATACTTTGTCATGCAGATTATATGTAGTGGTTATTAACCCTGAGTCACCAATAATGCGTGGGTGTCATGTTAAGGAAAGAAATAAAAGCACCTCACCTTGGAGTTGATTAAACACGAGCAAGTCCAGATTTGAATTGTCCACGTTCTTTTCCCTGTGTTTTTTGTCCTCTGTCTGTTGTAGGAGTCTGTATCTGTGTCTGTATCTGTGTCTGTGTTTATCTCTAACAAAGGGCATTGCTCTGTCTTTACTGAGCATCACAGAAAGCATCACACGAGGAAGGGATGGGATACTTTACAGAAATCATTAATAAAGTTTTTACAAGGGATTAAATCATTGCTTCTGGTCCCCACTGACCCTAAGACAAAGCATCTCTGTTTATCAAGCAGTATCCACAAATGGTTGCTTTCCAACCTTATCGTAGATTTCAGGAAGTTGTTTTTCAGCTTCTGTATTTGCGGCTTTTAGCAAATGATGCACACACATTATCTGGGTCGAGAGCACGGAAGAGTTCCTAATTTAAGATTACAGCTATCCATAATTTTAGATGGTAAAACTTGTTTACACTGGAACCCCAAGGCAAGCAAGATAGAGTCTTATACTGGCCTTTAAAAAGCAAGTTAAACAAACAATTTGAGTACATCA
Source organism: Microtus oregoni (assembly GCF_018167655.1). Classification (NCBI taxonomy): domain Eukaryota; kingdom Metazoa; phylum Chordata; class Mammalia; order Rodentia; family Cricetidae; genus Microtus; species Microtus oregoni. The sequence continues at coordinate 949,519 of NW_024544728.1, read as the reverse complement.
TAGGCTAGCAGTCTCCAGTAACTTTAAGCTGTGTTATTGACTCTGACTCTGAGGTCCAGAAAAAGTTCTAGTATGTTAGAATGTTAGCGATACCATCATAATACTGCATTGCTCAACTTTGTAAAAGAATCAATGTTTTTTCAGAAATTCCCATTAAAATTCTGTATCATGTATACATCTCTTTTTATTATAAATTATTTATATATTCCTGTTTAGTTACTAAGAGTATTGAACATTTTTACTGGAGTACTATCACTTATATTTAAGTTTTAAAATATTTTAACTTCAGTAATTATTCTCACCCTGTGCGTTCTACATTTGATCATCAAAGGTCAATGAAGAGAGTTATGTTTTCTCACTTTAATTTTTGTTATAAAATAAGCCAATAGAACGATATATAATTCAACTACATGTTGTTTCAAAAGCCAGTTCTACATTGGCAAAAAAATATTTTTCTGTGACTTTAGAGAATCATTTTCGTGAGTAAACAGAGTTTTATTTGACCCTTTTCGTATTTAACTTTATGCTAGAAGTCTGTTGTTCACTTTTGGCCCATTAATGGCAATAAGAGTCATAGTGAATTATATTATTTTACAAAAGGATATATTTCACGAGTTGTTTCTGGGCTTTTAAGTTAAATGGGGCGCTGAGACATTAGACTGTATATATAGTATTAATAGCATCTTATAGTTTCAGAGTATCTCTGCCATTCCTACAGGGTGGTCCCTCAGATCTCTCAACTTGTCCTTGGTCTTTGTAGGTTATTCTTTCATCCCCCTTCTGCCCTCCTCCTCCTTCTCCTTTTTTTGCCTTCATCTTTATCTTCTCTCTCTCTCTTTCCCTCCCACCTGTATATGAATGAGTGTGTGCAGCTGTGTATACAAGTCTGTATGCCAGTGACATCTCTTGTGTGTCCCTATGTGGAAGCCAGCAGTTGTCTATATTGGTTGTCTTCTCAGATGGTTGCCACCAGACGTATACCACTTAGGCCACTCTGTCCCCCAGTTCTGAATGCTGGGGTTGGAGAACTTGCTGCCATACATGATTTCCACTCTGGGTCTGCGCACCTGAACTCAGTTCCTCGTGGTGGCACAGAGAGCTCTTGACTCACGAAGCCATCTCTCCAGCCTAGTGACAGACGACTCCCTGCCTAATGATGGCTTAGCTCTGTTGTCATCTTGGTCGATGTCCCCAGAAGTCATTAACAGGTGTGGCAAAATCCAAGACAATGATTTTCATGCAAAATTCAGTCATTCAGAAGTGTTTTCTCGGTGTGATTCCGTCATTGTTTGTTTCTTGCCTAGAAGCAGCAAGCTTCTCTCCCTACTCCTTCCTCCCCCACCCCACTCCACAGGTGACGTCATCCATAACTGACTTCTGGAGACGCTGTTGCTGCCACACTGTTCTCTTCGTTGTTCAAAATAAAATCACCTCCGACGTGATGGGGTAAACAGTGTTGCTTTCAGCACTTTGTGAGCTTCATTCATTTCCAGTGCTAAGTGGTCCCTTACCACCTGCCTTGAGACAGTTTATGCCTTCCAAATAGATGTTCGCCAGCAGTTGAAGCGATTACTGGGTTCAAAAGATGCCTCCAGACAACTGAGAATAAACTGCGTGATAGCGTGACACTCCTGTCAGCTTTAAATGCTTTTCTTCCTTAATAACTCACAACTATTCTAATTTCTTGAAAAGAAAATCAAGTCCGTTTATGGTTCCACTTTCATTGTGTTGTTTTCTAAACCAGCATGTTCTTTGAGAGACATGAGTTCAGCTGTTTTTCTACTTAGCAAGTCAAAAATACAGAGAAATACATCAGCTATCAAAGTACAGTTTATTTGCTTTATACCACGTTTCGAGACATTTTGTTCAAGAAATTTAATTGATTTAAGAATGAAAAAAGTACTAAGATATGTGAGTCATTATTAAATAATGTCAGATACTAAAGCCAGTCAAGGAAGGTGGGAACTGAGCAGCACCAAGGCCCCAGAGGCCCAGTGCTGTTCTAATTTAATCTCCTAAGAAAGAACACATCAGTCCAGGCCCATTGTCAGCTTCAGGTGCGTTTCATGTTTTTCTGTCCTGGAAATGTATTGTACAAGAACAGTTTGGCAAGTGTGCTACAAGTTTATTAATTAACTGAATAGAAAGATTTATTCTTTAAAACTGAACAGGCACTGTTTTGGGCCTATTGGGAGCTAATAGACAATGAAATTGATTTCTTAATTGTTTTGAGAGTCTTAAACCTTTATTTACTGTTTATAATACTAACAGCTGCATTCTTCATTCTTTGTTTTCAATAGTATCTGAGGTTTTTTTCACTATCCTTTTTGCTTTCACTTGTTTTTTTGGAAAGTTATTTATTTATAAAACTCCTATAATAGTAGGTGATAGTTTAAGTATACAAATATATGAAAACTAGCTGTTAAAATTCAGAGTAATCCGAGAAAAAGAAACTGCAGAAGAATACATTGACAACTATAAAAATGCACATTGGATATTATCTTCTGAAACTTAAATAACATTTCTGAATATTAGGACCTAGTGAAAAGATGCAAGTGAGGGAAAGGAGTATGGAGAGTTAGCCAACCACATCCTTAACACATCAGCTAAGAGAAGGTCACATGGATGTTTCATAACATTCAACAGAAGCTGGGGCTGGAAGGCAGAAGGGAGATTCTGCAGACGTAGAGAACACACAGTTGTTAACAACTGCCCCAGTGTTTGGTGGATTGCTTGAGTTTGTTTTAAAGTATAAAGTGTACTTTAGAGACTTCTCCATGCCTACTGCAACTGTTTCAAATATTTTCTATTAAGCTGGCAAACAGATAGTTTGAGAAATGTATTTTTGTTTTTGTTGTTGTTAAAAATGAAGTTCGGGTGTTGTGCTTTTGTTGAAAAACTGTCTGTGGTGGGCTTGGGAATCTAGGGAAGGTGGGGAACCCCTGCGGATGGAGCACTCAGCTAGCTTAGGACAGGGCAGCTATCCTACCTGAGGAGCTCAGAGGAGGAGTGGGATCCCAACAACTGGGCCTAGAATTAAAAGCTCCATTGCATAACTAAGAGCTGATGGTCAGGAATGACTCTTTTCATTAACGGTCATTTAATTTTGAGGTAAAAACACAAATCAAAATATAAGAAGATAAACACTTAAATAAAAGCTGTATTTAATGAGGTAAGATCCTATAATACCAAGCTGATTTCTTAATGACATGAGGATTACTTGATGTACATGATGAGTAGCAGTCCTGAAAAATACATTTGTTAAAAAATATTTAAAATGATATGCTTATATAGCCAGCCTCTTTGACTTGTTCCATATGCCCGTGGAGCTCCTCTATAGGCAGTGTATCGTGAATCTACCATTTTCGTCTTATGGCACGGACAAGGAGGAGAACTAAGGCTTCTAACTCACCTCTTGCCTTCATATCTGACCCAGAATCTGGCTCCCATCTCAGATCTGTTTCTCAATATTATTTTTGTTCTGCACTGTGGAAGCTCCAGTTGATTCCAACTGTGTGATAAACTGTCTCGTAATAAAGATGGTATCACTATTACTCAACTTTATTAGCTGTGGCATCTCTTAGATATAAACTTGTTCTCTATTAATATCCTTTATTCCCATTGGCCACTCCTAATGGCAAATTACTTCAAGAACTGAACTATCCAATTCTAGACCCCAGTTTGGGATTTGTTGGCTGAATGGCCATGGACAAGTTATCAGGTCTCTTGTTTCTTTCATTTTCATTTCATAATCAATGAACCATGATGCAGTAATACTGACTTCAGAGCACTTCTGGTATCGCAGTGATATTTACTTCAGAACGCCTCCGAGAAGACTCAATGGTTTAATGTGTACAGAATGGTATTGCAGTAATGCTTACTTCAGAGCACTTCTGAGAAGACTCACTGGCTTCCTGTGTATAGAAGCATTTCGGAGTAGTTGCTAGAACTATTAAGCATCTCATGACCGTTATCTGTTTTGGAAGAAGCAAAATGCCATAACATAGTGCCAAGTTTACAGAATCATTGTGGAGAATTGAAAAGGTCGATACACTGAAAGTTTTTAGAAGCCTGCTCGGCACGCAATAAGCCATGCGTTCATGTTAACTATTTCTGATATCCAAATGGCAGTGTTCATATGCTTCAGCCCCCAAGAAGAGAGGAATGCCAATTAGAAAGAGTTTAGCTGTAATGTGTCTTTCAAAGGTCTGTTTTGCTATAATGGGGAAGCCTAGATTCGGTGTTTTATTTTCTTTATATTTATTTTTTTTAAGGTTTATTTTGTGTCCATCTCTGTGTATAAACATGAGTGTGTAGATGTTGTCAGAAGCCAGAAGAGAGAACTAGATCCCCTGGAGCTGGATACAGATGGTATAAATAAACCACCTGATGAGGGTGGTAGGAACCAGACTGGGGTGTTTTGTAAGAGCACTGTGTTCTCCTAACTGATGAGCCATCTAATCAGGCCAGTTTTGTGGTTCCTTATTTTATCACACAGTGGAATTCTCTTGGAGACTTTGAAAAGAATTGTAATATTGGAACCAACCGCTGGTCCAATGTATCAGCATCTCTTACAGGTGATGCCTGCACCATGGATATTATTTGACATTTTCCAAGTGACTAAGTTGATCCTAGTGTATTTCCTAAGTGACTAATGTGGATATAGTGCTGACATCACAGTGCCCATTAAAATATATGCGTGCATGTTCACATTGCTGCGGGAGGTGGAGCCCATGTCCTTGTATTCACACAGCAAGTGTTTTACCCACTCAGATAACTCCCCATTTTCATAGTATATGGATTTTAAGTGATTTCACATACTTAAGTACACACTTAAGTTTTGAGTTATTCTTTCTTTTCTTTCCTTTCTTGCAATCATAAAGACTAATGGAACTTAGTCAATGTCATTCATCTCTCTTGAACAGCCAGTCCCCGGTTTTAAGGCGGTGGTATAAGACTGTCACTTACATATGCATGTCTTCCTGCCTAATGATCATGCTCACATAGTGTTTTCCTAAAAAGAAAAAAAAAATCAGAGGGGATTTTTCAGACATTCTTAAACTATTTTTTACATAGTTTTATAATCCTTAAGGAATTATAGCTTTTCCTAATGACTATATAATAATAAGAGTTCAAAAATACTAGTAGACTGACTCCCATGATTCTGCTATCATAATATTGACCTATTGCATTGGATTGGTGCATTCAAGCCAAAAGGTATTTGAGTAACTTGCATGATGAACATGGTAGAGCAGAAATGGTAACATAGATTTTAAAATCTTTAAGGATACATTTGTTGTCATCTGCTTATCATCAACAAACATTTCTTTGCCCATCACTGTCCTGCCTGCTCTGATGGTGGAAAGTATGTGGTGCATAAGAGAAAGAAATGTGCTTCTGCCCTGCACAGTACTGTACAGGGCAGTTTCCAGACGAGGGAGAGCAGAGAAGGCTGACTAACAGCGTTGGAGGGCTTGGGCTAAGCACATCTTGAGATAGGATAAGTGAGGATTAAAACCTATATGCAAATCCAGTTATAAAAGACTTATACATAACACTCAATGGCCCAGCTATGTCTGTAGATGAGTGTGTGAGTCTTAGAATTTCATGGGACAGTGTGGACTTAGAAGAGAAGATGAGATTGTTAAAAATCCTTCTGGGTGACTGTAATGAACCACCCATATAGAAAATCAGTCCTGCAGGTAGGTACTTGGAAACTCTGATGAGTTCTGAGTGTAGAGTATCACACAGAGGTCTTTCTTAATGGGTTTAGTGTGGGAGGATGCCTTAGAGGCCTCGTGCTTAGGGATAGCGCCTTAGGAGATTTAGTTAAATCCCCTGACCACGTGAGGTGAATCTTAATAAAAGCGACAAGGAAAATAAATGAGCATGATGAACTAAGAGATAGTGAAGACGGAATTGACAGAGTTAGTGACAATCTAGGGGCATAGTGGTAGACTGGGGGAAGGGTACGATCACTCCTGGGCTTTGGCTGGAAGATGACAATATTCCCAGAGGTAGAGCATATGAGATGAGCAGGTATGGGTGATTAATGTTTCCGGAATTGGCAGAACACAGGAGAATGTCTACTTAAGGCTCATCAAGTTCTATCATTATTCATTTATTCAGCCAATAGTTGTCATCCAGGCATTCTCCCAGTGGTTGGTGTTTCAGAAAACACTTATCTGGCCGTATTTTCTAGATTAGGAAAGAAGGGAAACACACATGGAAAGGCTCAGGAAGGCAGAACATCAGGTCGGTGGTGGGGGCTGGCACAGCTCTATACAGAGTGCCAACCTGGGCTTTACTGGGAGGATGCTCTGTGAGGGATGCAGGTAACAAGAAAGAACACATTCAGCAAGGGAGCATGGACATGCAAGCTGAGAACCAGCTAGAAGGAAGCTCAAATGAAGTGACAAGCTGGAGAGTTCAAAAAATGCAAGATCAGAACAGAGAAAATAAGGGAGCAGATATCAGGGATGACTTTGAAGTTCTTTGGGTGGACTTTTCCAGAGAAAATTGAATTTCATGTACCTTAAAAAACTTACCTTGCTAGTGAGGCAGGGGTGCCCACCCACAGCCAGCATTATCTTCTGTTGAACACAGGCACTGTCAAGCTTCATTTCTAGGTAAAACACTATGTAAATGATCATCTTACAGCTGTCTGTGAAGACAAGGGCCCATGGGTCCTTCAGTCAACTCAAGGGCCTGAAGTGGGGAGAGTATTTGAGACTGGAAGTCTGAGATTGCCTTGCAGAAGAAAAAAATTACCATGTCCATGGTGTGACAGTCCTATTTTTTAATTATAATTTTATTTTTCAAAGCCATTGTTTTAAACTAATTTAATGCTGAATATGGTGGTGTGATAAAGTAATATTATAAAATACGGATAATCTTATGGCATATATACATACATACACACACACACACACACACACACACACACACACACACACACATATATATATATGAAAATCTATTTCTGTTAGTTTCCCTTCCAGTAACACATTTTACTTTTTAAAAACTAACAGAAACCTTTGATTTAGTTGCTCTCCCTTGTTATTACTTTGTATTTTCATGGGAAGTAGAAGATGTAATATGCATATTGTTCTGAACATTAGGGTTTTTCGGTTATGATCATTGCTGGGAGCCATAATTTGATGAGCAAGTATCCCTTCCAAGAGGCTCCTGTTCCCAGCTGGTGGTGCTATTGAGAGGTGACTGGTCCAGGAGGGCATTAGTTTCACTAATGGGTTATCTAATAATGGGTTTGTAGATGAACTGCCTGGAAGAGGAGGAGTCTGGTGAAAAAGCCAGTCACTGAGGCATGCATTAGGAGGAGGTTCCTTGTGACTGGTCCCTTCTCCATTTCCTTCTATCTTGCTACCAGCTTCCTCAGACCCATGCTCACAGCTCTATGACATTTTGTCTCATCTTAGGCCTAGGCCATGGACTGAAGCTTCAGAAACTGAGTGAGTCAAATTAATCTTACTTTTTAATTTATTTTTTTCACTTTACACACCAATCACAGTTCCCCCTTCCTCCCCTTCTCTCGTTCTTCCCCCTGAACTTCAATTCACTAAGATAAGGCTTCCTTCCCATGGGAAATCAACTAAGTCTGGCATATCAAGTTGAGACAGGACCAAGTCCCTTCCCCTGTATTGAGGCTGAGCAAGGTATCCCTCCAAGCTGTTTCTGTTAATACTTATTATGGTAACTAAAACGTCTTAATAGAGAATTACTCACATCAGTATCAAATATTCTCACTCTTTATTTTGATGCTATCATTGGATTATTGGTTTTGGAGAACTATTTGCATATCTGGAAGAAAACAAAGAAAATGGACCCCACAGCACTCCAAATCATGCACGAATCCCCACTTTAATGGTTGCACTTGGTTCCTGGATGCAGTGTTGACTCTCCCAATGATTAGCCTTTTTCAATATGTATTATTCATTTCGACAAGATTTGCCAAGTACCTCCTGGGAAGACACTTGCTGTGTGCTGTGAGATGTAAATTCTGTTTATGGAATATATGGTTTCAGGGAGGGAGATAAACAAACCAACCAACCACAAGCAAGGAACAAATATCTTTCTTTATGAAACTAACATCTCGCTATATGAATATATAGTACTTGTAACTAAGTTTAGGTAATTTTACTGAAATGACTTTTAACTAAATTTTAGATGAATTAAAAATTAATTAAATTACACAGTCTCTTACCATTAGTCTGTTCTTGATTTCCTACCCACACAATTGCTTAGATTAGTATTTGATACCCATTTGATTCCTCTGTGGCTGTTTAACATTCTACATTTCTTACAGTTGACCCTCATCTTACTTGGCTTCCCTTCTCGTTAAATGATCACCTATCTATGAAGTTGTGACAAATCAGGTTTTGGGGAGAATGTCTTCGGACTTGTAAGTTGACAGAAAGACTTACTGTGCTCAGTCTTACAACCTTGGTTTACCAGCCTTTCTCTTGACACCATTTTGCAGTAGTATTATTAAAGGTTTTGTTTTCTTTGGTTGTAAACCTGCTGTCATTGATTATTCTTATTCATTTTGTAATCATAGTATTTAAATGTATGTATATCTACAGTAATAAGTGTTTTGCATGGAATAGTTAAGTGTCTGTTGTGTAAATAATTTCAAATTGACTACAACAGATTTGTTTCATTTGAAGAACATTTAATAACATAAGTTAGTTTTATCTTTTAACCTAAGCAGTCTCAATAATACCAGTGTATTACTGAAAACCTATGCTCATAACTATAGGATGATGTAATTATGGGGTATGAATAAAAATAATTAAAAACAATATCAATTGATAATGACTATAAATTCGGATATTTATTAAGTTCTTTTACATATGCCATTTTATTATGTCAGCAAAGTTTGTTGAAGTTTTTTTCTTCCTAGTTTTTTAGCATGTTGTGATTTTCAAACAAAAGTAATCTCAACAAATATTAAAAATAGACATAGGTGTGAAGGATCACTCATCTTGGACAAAGATGCATACAGGTTGTAGTAAAAGAAAGGAAACATTTAGGCTCTCAAGCACGATTGATACCAAACCAGAAACAATGAGAGCAGGCCAATGAAAACAAGTGTATTCACTATTCTTACCCTGTAGAATACCAGAAGTAAAATTTATGAAGTTTTTAAGGCCCTGGTTTAATACACTTTAAATTATGGATTATTTTAATTTTAACTAAGCTCCACATTTTCAACTCCAGTTCTCATTTTGAAATATTTCTCTTTCATCAGCTCTTAGTTTTTAGTATTCATAGGCTTAAACTCCATTATTATGTTTAATTTTACCTCTGTGTTTTTTGATTTATTTGCTGTGAAATAAAGCCACATTGACCTACTCTTCCTCTAGCATGTTCTCCATTTGCTCCTGCTTTTCCTGGGAAACTTCTGACAAACGGGCGTATGACCCAACTGCAGCATTCAGGCTGCTGAGCTTGTAGGTTCAGCACTAGTGTTCCTCGCTCCATATGTCACCGGAAGCGGCTGATAATGGGTGAAACAGATTTTCCGGCTGTGGCCGACACTGGTAGCAAGTGTTTAAGAGTTACTAAAGGACATTAAAATTTAAAGCTTTCTACGTTATTGTGTAGGAGTAAGTGTAAGGATTTTTTTTTTTTTTTTTTTTTTTTTTTTTTTTTTTTTTGAGACAAGGCTTCTCTGTAGTTTTGGTTCCTGTCCTGGAACTCACTCTGTAGACCTGGCTGGCCTCGAACTCACAGAGATCCACCTGCCTCTGCCTCCCGAGTGCTGGAATTAAAAGCATGCACCACCACTGCCTGGCAAGTGTCAGGATTTTTGTATAAGATTGCAAGTCATGACACTAACAACTCCTAGTTGTGGGAGTTGCGGGGACATGTTTGATTTTTCAAGCAACACCTGCTTTCACCTCATTTTCATGCCAAATGTTGTGATTACAAAGATTCTTCTTAATCTTTTTAAAAGTTTTATAATGATTATTGCTCTTTTATTTCCTTTTCTCCATATTCATGTTAAATTATAGTGTGTGCTACACGCATACATTTAGGATAGATACCCAGAGTGTCACAAGTTCTCACAAAGTCTACACAAAATAAATCTGTAGTGTGATGATTCTTACAGGACAATTTATATAATTAATAGTTACATATTTTAGAATATTAGAAAATGATGAACAGTACATATTTTTAGTTCATTTGTGTCATAGTTTCTTTTCCTCACATGGAATACAATTATTATTGCTGAGTTATTCCATATCTAATTCTAAAATGGAACCTAATAAATTTTATTGTTAAAAATAGATGGTAATTCCATTTACAGTGTAAAATAGTTGATAATTTTTGTTCTTTCTGCATGCTAGAGTTACCATTAAAGTAAACTGAAATGAGAATATTTTGACACTTGAAGTATCATGTAACTTTCTGAGACAATAGAAGCTTGAATAATACCTTATTATAGCTTACAAGGCAGTATATATAAATATTCCAGAAGCCAATTTATAGTTTGATGTGGTCTACTGTCTTTCTCTGTAGAATAAAATAATGCTATTAACTAGCTGAAAAGTCTAAAATCTTATTATGCTAATGATGACCAGTAACTTACGTTTGAACATTTATGAGTATATAAATCAATAATTATCATAACTGTTGAACATGAGTTATATACCTGATTCTTACTCTGAGGGTTTCTGAGCTGTACAGGGATTCAGGGAGATGTTGTTTCCTGTATCTTACGCTGCAAGCACAAGTTTCACAAATAGCAGAGATCATACAGCTTGAAAATTGACAGTCTTGCCTTGAAGTCTGGTTTATTTGATTCCAATGGCCATATCCTTGTCTTATTGTCACACTGACATCATGGCTATGAATTCGAAGAATGGCCTTGGATTTTAGTTTGAAACTACTGTCATAGTGGACAGACAGTGTCACCCGTATATGGATGCACCATTCGGGGATGTAGAGAAGACAATGTATAAGGTGAGAAAGATTAAATCACAGACACAGAATGAAGATCAGTGGCCAACGATTGTACAATTCAATGCTTGAATGTTTACCTGTTGAAGATAAACACTGTCTTTCCAAGATAGATGTGTGGGATGCGGATGCATAAGATCAAAATTGTTGTTGTCTTTCCAGCCCTTAGTGTGTTTACAGGAAACTATTTAGAAGAACAAAATATTCATTTTCAATAGAAACAAAAAAGTCAATAGAAACAACAATTATTTGGCCTCAGGACAAAAATAAGAATGTAAGCTATCAGTTGTATCTAAATGACCTTTATTTCCATCTGTAATCTTTAGGAGGAGAGAGCATGTGGGCATGCATATCACAGGACAATCTTGCTGAATGCAATACATTCTGAGAACTCAGCATTTTACTTGTAAAATACCTATTTTTCTACTGTATTACCATGAGACTGTCTCATTTACTTCATAAATACATACATATGAGAGAAAGTTATCAGGACTAGAACAAAATATAACATAAATATAACAATAATGTTGTTACAAAACTGTTTCAGACATTAAAGTGGATATTTTATAATTATTAGTCTTTAGGAATGAATGTCTTCTACTTACACTAAACTATTAAGTCATTGTGAAGCTCCCTAAATATGAGTGGGGTTATTGTGAACTCAATCCTAATCATCATTGCAAAAAAGGCTGTGGTGATTGCTAGACATATGCTCAGCTTCTGACTTAATTAAAAACGAGATCCCAATACATTTGAGCCCTTTACATGAATGAGCAGTGTAAGCACTGAGTGTAAGATCCTACACACAGAACCTCCTTGGCTGAATGGCGTAACTAGGGTAGAGAACCAATAAACAAGAGTATAAGCTACAGTACCACACACAGAGCTAGGCTGGGGATGTTTAAATGACTCATTGCTGGGTGATCTGAACGTGGAAATGCAAGTAGGCAAACGTCCCAGGCAGAAGTGGGATGTGATAGGATTGATCGACCGTAAAGTTCCAGGGCAGCATAGTCAAGGTATCCTTTAGATCAAGGCTTCTTAAACTTTTACTTCTCATAGCCCCTTCTTACCTGCTAACTCTTCATGTATGTCTGATTATATAGTTGTATAGACCAAAATTTCATCATATTAAATCACAAGATTTTTTTTAAATAGATGATTTGTGTTTCTATCATTTTATTATTTATTAAAGACAAAAGAAATTTTGCATACTGAGAAGAATGTGCTCAGTAATTCTTCAAGCAAAGAGTAAACTATTGGCTGAATATTTAATAATGCAGGTGGTAGAGCATGTTCAATGCTTTTCAATGTTTATCAATATTTGTATATAATATATGTATATATAATTTTTATATATTGTACAAAATGATGGAAGTATATTCAAGGCCATTTCAGAAATTGGTTTTTATTCTTTCTTAATGAATCCAACTGAGTTTAATGATTTCTTATGATACTCAAAATTACCAACCCAAACAAGTTTTCAAAATCAAAACTTCAAACACAATATCATCCCAAGACATTTTTGTAGTTACATTTGGAAGAACGAAAGTAGGGAAATGTTCAAAGTCTTTGTTATAAATGATTATCATTCCATGAGATCATTAAGACCATCACAATCACATCATATGATAGTCTGCCAGTTAAGGTGCTTCAGTCACTACCCGGCATGATGGCCTATATACAGTACAAAGTGTAAATATTGTATGTTTAGCAACAAGGCTGTGATGAATCACTTCCATACATTGCCAGAATCACCTCAGGTTCTTATATTTCATTTGAATCAATTTGCTTGTTGCAGATTCAGAAACATTTCACAATTGACAAATTACTGACAGCTTCCACACTCAGTTATATGATCGCATGTGGGGTCATCACCCAATTTAAGGTACTGGTGTCTAGATCAAAACTGTATAGGAAGGAGCAAATCTCAACAGCCACAGGGGACGCCAGGGTTCTTCCCTTACAGTAACAGATGTGGTGGCTACAAAGACCTGAGCATTGGACATCTACGGCAGAGATGACAGCCACAGAGGGAGGATGCAGAATGCAAATGAGTACTTCTTACACTGGCTCTTGATCAAGGCTCTTCAGTTTTTCCAGATTCTCTTCTTAAGTTGTCTGCTTCATCTACCTTGTTTTAAACACCCATTAGCAGTATTTGTAGGCCAGGGTAGTAATGTACAAAAATTGGTCGTACAGCTTTGTAAACAATTTAAGTCATAGTTGTTGTTTCAGAGAACAAGCATTTCGTTCCATAATAAACTTGCATCTCTGGACAGACCAGCTTCTCCTTCCTTCCACTGAAAGAAAGAGTTGACTTCTTTTGCATACTTCTAATAGAACACATAATCTCACATTTTAAATTAAGGAAATCATTCGCTGTTTGATAATATTGCCATTCCACACATTAAAATAAGAAACTAATTAGCTCTTTGATAAATTCTACATGGTTTTTAGTAGCTGCGTACTCTAAAATTAATTTTTTACTAGTTTTTCTATAAGGGAACAAGTATTTGTCATATGGATGCTATATGTATTTGTGGATTTATTTGCTGTTGACATTTGATTTATAAATATTTGATTAGATGCTTAGAAAGCAATTTAAGAGTGTATTTAGCTATAGAAATCTTGGACACAGTGGCTGTTCAGTTTTCTAGGTGTGTGGTGGGGCAGGCCACAACTGATGTGGCATAGTGTTTTTCTTTTCTTCTAGCTATGCCTAGGCTTCAAGTATTATTACCGCAGTTTTGAGACAAGAACTCTCACCAAACATGGAGCTCACCCATTTGCCTAGACTTCTTGACCAGCTGGAATCTGTCTGTCTCTGCCTCCTCAGCACTGAGATTACATTGGACTTACTTGCTTTATGTATGTATGTATGTATGTATGTATTATGTATGTATTATTAAAAAACCCCAAGAACTAAAGATTAAATTAATATCACCATGCTTGCCTGACAAGCACTTTCCCAGCTGAGCCACCTCCCAAGCCTTTTTACTCCTTTATTTTTGTTTTATTTCTTTTCAATTTTTTTTTCATTTTGAAGGAATTTTGTACACAAGTTCTGTATATATCATTTCCACCCTTTCCTTTCCTCATTCCAACATGTCTCTTGTTCCTCCTTTCAAACCGATGACCTCTCCTATATTGTTTTTATAAAATACTTAAGTATACATAAAGATATAAAATGCTTAAGTATACATAAATATATAAAATACTTAAGTATACACAAACATATTCCAATTTGGTATTGCTTATGTACACATGCATTTGTGACTTGGAATTGTATAATCCCTGGAGAAAACTGATCTTCTTTCTCCCAGAAACTATTGATTGTCTATAGTTCTTCATCTAGGGCTGCGGTCTTGTGAAATTTCCCTCATCCATGTTGGCCTGTCAACTGGCTTTGTCTTTATGCATATCTTGCTTAGGTAGCCGCATTGTTGAGATTTTACAGTACAGCTTCCCTGTCATGTGTAAAAGAAACAGGCGTCCTGGTTCTTTGCCTCTTGAAATCTTTCCATTACCTCTTCTGTGATTTCCCTGGAGCCCTAGCGATAGTGGTTACATTGTAGGTGTATCAGTCTGTTTGAGTTTGACGCTGGAGACAGCGTAGGATTCTGTACAAGCGTGAGTTCTCTGAGTACAATAGCCTTTCAGGGAAATAACTGAAGCAGTATTTAGGGAACATTCTGGGGGAGTAATTTCAGGTTTCAGAAGATGGGTAGGAAGCTTATGTCAGCAGCATAGGAGGTTTATTTGAGATGGGCTGTCTAAAAGGCCGAGCTCTGGTCTTGAATAGAGCTGAAAATTGAACAGAGATATCTTAAGAATACTTAGTTTAAAATGAGCACTTCAAATTTAGAAAGAAATTCTTCCTCATTGTTATGAATGAGACCCTCATAGTAAGTGAATCATACTCAAAGCTGGGATATCAAAGGAAGAAAAGCTACTAAAAAGAAAGTTTTAATTGGTATGTGAAAAAGTGAATCCTTTCTAAAGAGAAACAATTCTGTTGCCCACATTTTCTCCAGTGCACCTATTGTTTTGTATTATTATATTATTTTAATTTACTGATTGAAATTTACACTTACGATGTAATCTTTCTGAGATTCAGAATATTTATTCTTGTGTGTATGTGTGTGTCCACATGCGTTCTTGCTGTGTATGTGTCTATGTGTGGGGGGTCAGAGAACAAGTTCATGAAGTTGGTTGCGTCTTTCAACCTTTCTGTGGGTTCTAGTGATCAAACTCAGGTGGACAAACCTGTGTTACAAGTGGTTTTTTTCCTGATGAGCCTTCTCTTTGACTGCCCTCCTATTTTGTTTTGAGGGCACACCTTACCCAATTTTGTTTATATTGTAGACAAGTTCTCCCTGTGTAGCACAGACTTTCCTAGACTTCAGTATACTACCCAGCCTGGTCTTAACTCAGAATCCCACAGCCTTAACCTCTGAGATAATTGGCATGCAAATCACAACTGGCTTGAGAAGTCCCCTTACCATTTAAATAGCTGATTTCTAACTATAAATATGAGATTATCTAATTCTTCTAGTTAGCAAAGAAAGACATATATGAATTATGAAGTATAAAGAGCAGTTTTCCCTGAATTTTGGTGGGCTGCATATTTATCACGTGCTTCTAAATTAGATGAACTCTATAGCCCTATCTCCGTGTGTTTGTTTTCTTGTCTGAAATAAGACAGGCATCTATCTGCCTTGTGAATGCTGTCTCATTCAATGGATAGGTTGGTTCTTTGCAATCTATCACTCTGCCAAAGTATTCATTTGATACAGTTTGCATTTTCAGAGTTAATTCACCCATAAGAAACATAAAAAATAACATGTGGCTACCTGCAAGCAATTATTTCAAGTAGAACTGACTGATAAAAAGAAAGAATGTGGAAAAATGAAAGCCAAGCATTTTTTTATTAATACTTAAGTAGGTTTACTCTCCTGATGTACTTAGCCTGTGCCACATTCTGAGCGGATCACATGCCCTTTTAAATTTTTTTATAAGTTTTTGGGGTTATAATATAATTAAATTACTTTCTTCTTCCCTCCAAACCCTCCTTTGTACTACCTGTCTTTCCTTGTTTTCACATTCTTGTCTTCTGTTGGTATCATGTGTTTGTGTATTCCTAGAGACATAAATATGACATTCTTTATCTGTATATTGTTACTTGTATGTATATATTTTCAGAATTGATCAGATGGCATTAGATAACCTGGGAAAACCTTATTCTCTTGCCATCACCACTTCTTAGTTGCTTATAGTTTTTGTCTGGGGTTGAGTCCTCGTAAGTTCCCCTCATGTCTATGTTATTGTTTCTACAGATGTCATCATTGTTCAGGTCCAAGGCTCACACTCTGTGCCGAAGCTGCTGCATGTCTGGTATTGATTTCTGTAGTTCATAGCTTTCTGATATTTTTTGACAGTATTTCTCTCTAAAGTTAGTAAGGAAATTAATCTGTCCAGTGTTTTTGAAAGATGAAATAGCTGCAGAGGAATTTCTTATCAGATACACCTAAGAGCTTGGTTGGGTAGACATCCCATGTTTACCCAGAAGAGAAATTTGTCAGGAAAATAAATTGAAGCAAAACAAAACAGAAAACCCCTAAAGCTTCAAAAGGATATCATTTTCCATTCATCTGTTGATTGACAACTGGTTGATTCCTAATCCTTGTTATAGTGAATAAAGCAACAATAAGCATGAGGGTACAAATATATCTATAATAGCACATAGGTTGCAGAAATAGGGATGGACTTAGAATGTTTAATATTAAGTGAAGTCACACAGTCTCAGAAAGAACAAAAACTTGCATTTTTTTCATAGGCAGAGTTTAATTTGCTATGGCTATATATGTAAGCAAATGAACACATTACTACAGTACAAGATGGAAAAAGAACAAGAAAGACTTAGTATTAGAGGCTGAGGAAGGACTGAATGCAAGTATGCAAGTAATGGACAAGAGTTATAAAAGAGGTTAGAAAGCTAATTGCTTCTCTAGTTCTTATTCTCTCTCTCTTTCTCTCTCTCTCTCTCTCTCTCTCTCTCTCTCTCTCTCACACACACACACACACACACAATTTTGGTGGTGAATAAGTGCATAAAGTATTTTCATTTCAGAAAGTGTAAAATTTAATATGTAGCTCCATTACTTTTGTTTTGAATTGTAGTGAAAATTTGTTTGTAATCTAACAAATAAAGCTTGCCTGAAGATCAGAGAAGCCGTGCAGTCAGCCACTAGACAGACTTTTTGCCTCTCCTGAATCTTCAGACTGAAGAGGCTATCCAGTCTCTATCAATCCTCAGGCTGCATCCTCAGACTCTTAACCTCAGACTGCAATGAGCTCCTGTCTCCTCCCACCTTCGTTCCTCTCCCCACCCAGCCACTTCACTCCGGTCTCCATCTCTCTAGTGCTGGGATTAAAGATGTGGGATCCCAAGGGCTAGGATCTCCTTTGTGTGAGCTCTGTTTCTCTTTTAGACTGGATCAGTTTCTTGTATCCCAGGGTGTCCTTGAACTAAGAGAGGTCTGTTTGCCTCCGTTTCCTGAGTCCTGGGATTAAAGGTGTGTTCCATCACTGCCTGTCCTCTCGTGGCTTAGTTCTGCACTCTGATCTTCAGGCAGGCTTTATTTGTTAAAAATACAAACAAAATATCACTACATTGAAGGCCTATTCTAACTTCATAGCAGTTCATTGAGTTGTATAGATTTTGGATCTGGTTAATTTCGATGTGCATTTTTTAAAAATTTTCAGTTTTTTTCATGTAATAAAGTTTATAAAAAGAAAATTATTAACTCAAAGCTGCAACAAGTATCAATATCAAGATAATCTATAGTTACCATGTTTCAGCCATTAATCCAGAAATATCTATGTTCTTATATAAAAATTTAGGAGCCTCACATGGCCCTTGTGATGGTCATTAGATGTGAAAACAAAATAACACTTCTGAGTCAGGCTCTAATTCAGAAAATTAGATTGCCTTCATTGGTCTTTGTTCTCTGTATTGCACTTCATTGTAGCTTTGCCCTTTTTGCATGACTTATGAGTTTGGGTTCTTACTTGAAAGCAAAAGACCCACCTCTGAGTGATTTGCATAGATTATGACTGATTCAAGGATCCTGGGGCAGCTCATGAATGCTTTAGCAGCTCAAGAATAAGGTTGAGTACCAATTGTCAGGACAGGATCCAGGATTAGGCCGCAACTGATATTTAGCTCAGTATTGTCACTGCTGCTGCTCAACACCCAGCAGAGTTCAGTTCCCACTGCCAGGCTACTCTCAGGAGCCAAAAGTAGCTGCATCCGTGGTCACCCACAGCTTCTGCATTTCTCTCTGTGTTACTATTACTAGTGCCTGTGTGGATCTGGCATGCTCTATCAGGTGAGATTTCTATACCAGAGCAATAAGTAATGCTGTCAACGGGCCACTACTTTCCAGTAATTGCTCTATGACAGACCTAAGATGAGAAGTCTTCAAAAACAAGAATGAATAATAAACAACGACCATCCAGGAAAACCTGTGTCTGACTTACAGCTTTATATTTTACTTTGTCCTCATGCCCTACACTCTGTCCATAGCGTATTCCTCCTCCCAATGGGATGTCTTATGTTTTTGTAATGCTCTGCTTTCCTTAACCTTCTTACCTTGGTCTAAAATTCCTTTCATGCGCATTTGTACAGACTGCCCAAATGTCAGCCACAAAGTCATTGCTTCCTCCTACGTGAAGAAACATGTTCCTTCCTTTGGAATTCTCTTCTTTCTCTCCTCCCTGTTTCTGAACTCAAAAGGGATGTGGATAGATATCTCACTCATTTCCAAAAAGCCAGATGAATCCCTTGAATTCCTCTCTTCTCTCTTCCTCTCTCTAACTTTTTTCCTTTCCCGTCTCATCCCATCTGTCCTGGAAGGCTGTGCCTTCGTCATCTCAGGAAGCTTTGTTAGGAATAACAGCAGGCTCAAGGCAGCAATGTGTGCCCAAGAATTTTCACTTTCAAATATTTATACTGTATTTTCCTCAAAAATGTATACAAATAAGAGTTTTTTTTTTTTAACTCTGTGACCCTTTAAGGTGCTAAGTTTGTAAAATGTGAATGGATATTTATCCTTTTGTTTTACCCAAGTTTTATTTTACACAAAATATCAGATACACTGCTATGCACAATAAGAAAAAGAATCTAAAGATATTTATATTTTCTCTCGCCAAATAATAATATTTGATATTAAAAGACAGTATTTTTTGTTTAAGAACCAAGACTGCTACTTGCTTTTTAGGTTATAGTATGTAATTCTTCAGATTAAAAAATTAAGCCCAAATAATTGTGGGGTTTCTACTAAATGAAAACTTAGAATATAGAAAGTTTTTTTGGGTGGATGAAGCTATGATTTTATGCTATGAAGTGAACTGTGTTTCAGTGAGACCAAGTTTATTTTAAAACATATTTTAACCTGATGGCTCGAAAGTAAAGGGGTTCAAAGCTTTTTCCCACAGAGAGCATCCTATCAGTTGGCAGGAAATCTTTTCCTAAGTGTTGCCTCGAGATGAGATGAAAACGTAAAGCCCGAGAACCGAAGCAGAAAGATAAAAAGCATCTTCAGTCCTGATTCTTCAGTTCCCTATAGTGAGAAACATCACCACTCAATAGGGACTGCTACGTTATCTGACTTTACAGAACGGTTGGAGACTTGTGAACTGGATAAATGATCTTAGATTCTAATTAATGGCTATGCAAATCAAATTCAAATGTTACTGAAAAAGTTCTTGAGTAGATATTTTCAAAATTCCCCTTTGTAGTTTAGAGTCTTCCTTGCTGACATCACTGCGGAGCAGGATCCCATTATGTGCCCTCCCTGTCCTGTCTGTGCCCATGCTGGAATCTAAAGTGAGGAGAGCATCTAGTTATCTTTTTTTTTTTTTTTTTTAAAAAAATGTGACTTTTTTGTTTACACATTATGAAGTTGATTTTTGATCATCAAATTATTTAAGATGTGTTGGGCCTTCTTTGGTCCTCATGAACTGAACTCACTCTGAAAATTGGTAATGATGAGTTAGATATGAATAAGAAATTAATGTTTACCCCATGAGGTGGTTAACAAAAATTATGTCATTAGATATAATAAGATTTGTTTTTTAAAATACAATTTTTCAACATTATGATAACCTTTAAATTATGTCTAAAATAAATTCATACACTGTAGAATATTAAACATATAAGGCTATGCCTTTTATACTCCAGAAAATTACATGAATTTGACCTTCCTTTTTTTGTAAATGAAACTTTTAGGTTTTCATTGTTACTTAAAAATAGTACACTATCTTATGTTTGTGAATGTATGTACATATAATATAATGTATATGTAGATTCTATTCATATATTTGTAAAGTATATATACATTTATAATCCTTAGGAGAGTATAAAACATAGACACAATGATATATATTTACCTATTTAAACATATACATATATACAATTAAGAGTTGTAAATATGTATACATGCATATTCCTGAATTAAAAATATAACTTTGATTCTTTACTAAATTCTGTGATATAAGGCTATAATAATTTCTTTTCCTCATTTAAATATTTGATAAATGTGGATATTTAAAACTCTTATAGCTAATGATTAACATTGTCATACAATTTAGAAGGCATTTACTAGACATGTCCCCAAATTATATAAACACTCAGTAATTTGTGTGCCAGGCTGTGGGACCCATAGGTTGAGAGTTGCAAGAAGGGTACTTTAGTCAATGTCCGTTTTGTCCCTCTTTTCTGGCGGCAGGTCTGCAATGCTTATCAGACATAGAAAGTGCTTATCCACTTTGAAGGTGATAATCACAGCACTGCCTTTTCCATTGGGGCTCAGCTACGAGTCTACAACATCTCCTGTGGCTCTTGGGAACACTCCCATCTAATATAACCCAAAGAAAGGTCACTAACTCTGACCAAGAGGTCAGTTTCCTTCCTTTTAGCCCATGTGCACACCTGTGATAGTTATTGGAGTTGAGGAAGGGGGGATACTGACCATTCTAGGCTGCTAATGAAGAACATCAAGTAGGACTTCATTGTAATTTCCTTCACAAGGGGTGTGGTGATGGTCTTCTAAGTTACTGTGACACCAGAATGGATCAATGTGTGGACCATTCTGGGTCACCTCCAGAAAGTTGCTCTTTTAGGAGGAGATATTAACCCAGAGATTCTTCCTGGCACTACTGACCAGAGGACCAAAGACAATTCTAGAACAGCTTTTTGGGGTCCCTTCCCCGAGTCTTTACCTCACCAGATTCTATCTCCTCTTCACTCTTCTCCCCTCTGAAGAGGTAACCTCAACTGTCACTTACGAAACTAGGACATGGTTTTATTTGACTTCTAGACCTGTCGGGTTTGTCAGTAGGGGCAGTCTTCCAAAGCTGCAAAGTAGAGGACCCCAAATGTGTATTTCTATTTGTCTAACAGCTGAGTGTAGGGAAGAAAGAAAGTCCTTGACTGGTGTCAGGATAGATGTGAGGGAGACGTAAAGGCAAGAGTTACTAATAGTACCACCCCAGGCAGAGTACCAGGTAATGCCAGAACAGAGGATACTTTAAAAGCGTCAGAAGTCCGAGCCCATTAGTACCCTACAAGGTCATCAAGCCACTAGACTCCTCTTTTCTTCTTACCTCTATGGATGAACTTGAGAGTGATGAACCTAGAACCAGCTTTTAAGTGGGTTTACCATCCTGTGTCTTCTAGACACAGAGAGAATCAATTTAACCATCATTTGAAAACAGTGGTGGGCCTTTCTCGACTGCAGGTAGATGTTGCAGTGTTGAATTATACCAAGCTCATAATATTTTATATCTGGATTTTCATGTGGAAGATGGTTCTATTTATTATACAGTTCCATGATTTTAGGGTTACCTCTTCAGAGGAGCAAGGGTACAGAAAAGAACAGGTGGAGAACCTAATTCTGGGTGGAGGCCAATCACCGTTGTCTTTCCTAAGAGTTCATTCAGCTCAGTAGCTCGCAATCACCTGCCCAAGGTACCAGCTTCAGGAAGGTGGATCCACCATAAACCTTGCTAAGAAGAGAGGAAGAAAAATTATGCCTTTAAAGAGACAATACACTTTTCTTTCTCAGAATTCCTGCTGTCTGTGCAGCTGATACAGGGCAACTGTGAGACTCTGCTGATCTGAGCCAGGGCTCGGAAACGTCGACATTTCCCCTGCTTTTTCCTCTTCTTTCTTTGGATACTGGCCAGTGCCTAAATCTCCATTTTCTGGTCTGGTATTTTGTGGCTTCCTTTCTCTTTGTCCTCATCATGGCAGTGCTGGTCTGCCTTGTGGTTAACCTCCATGCCAGATGAACTCAAACCGTATGGCCTGTTCTCTTTCTTCTCTATCATCCTCCTCCGGTAATGATCCACATTCACAGCTTACTATCCTGCTTCTCTGAGCTTTCAAAATCTAATAAAACGGTCCTTGAACTTAAAAAAAAAAAAGGTTGCTAAGGAGAGGGGCATAAAACTTCAACTCACTATGTGGGACAATGAATTTAACCATTTGAACTTTCGACTACATCATCTATCTGTAATTATTCTGTGCCATTTTTAATATTTTATTTTATTCACTTTTTTGAGGCAGAGTCTCACTATGTAGCCCTGGCTGGCCTGGAACTAGCTATGTAGATCAGTCTGGTTTTGAACTCAGAAAGATCTGTCTGTTTCTGCTTCCCAAGTGCTTGGATTAAACATGTATTTCACCATGTCCTAACCTGATGTCATTTTTAAGTAAATTTCCTTTAAAAATAATTTTATCAAGACAATATTATTCCCCATAGATGAAAGTTACGTGTTCTGTTGTTTCTCTTTCTTTAAATATTTTTTTTTCAATAAGATGGCTTTTCCCAGAGATCAAAAGCTTAATACAAATAGGTAAGTATCCTAAGTACCTGCTAACTTGGCTGACACCCTTGGGAAGAGTCAACCCCATGTGAAAAACTGTATCAGTCTGGCCTGTCTGTGGGGCATTTTCTTGATTGTTAATTGTCATAAGAGGGCTCAGCCTCTTATATGGGCGGTGCCACCTCTAGGCAGGTGGGCTGGGCTTGCACTACAAAGCAAGTGAAAAGTAACCTTTACCTTTGACATCTGCCGCAATTCCTGCATCTAGGTTTCTGCCTTTGCTTCCTTATGAGGGATGCTGACTTGTAAGTTAAAGGGGCCCATTCCCTCTCCAAGTTGGATTTGGTCACTGTGTTTATCATGGCGACATAAAGCAAACAAGAACACCGAGAAAAAGTTGTCTTTCTTCATAGCTTTCACAATGTCCTCATTCATAGTCTAGCACAGTACATGGTTTATTGATTAAATATGATTCACCTGTGGCATGGGAGGGTAGCAGGTAGAGGCTAATGTGGACGTTGATATACCGCTGTCATCAGGGATGTTGTTTCTCTCGTCCAATGGCATGGGCAGTTGATCACAGTCAACAGTATAGTACTGAGTATTTCCAAATAACTGAGAGGTTTCTCATCACAGAAGTGTTCTATTCTATGATTTGGTTATAACTCAGTACCTTTATATATTGAGTCAGCACACTGTACTCTAAAAATAGGTACCATATTTTTATCAGTTAAAAAATAAATTTGAAAATTGAAAGAGCGAGTGACCTACTTTGTCATTTTTTTTGGCAAGTGATTATGTCAAATAAAGTCATTCTAGAAAATGCATTATTAAAAAAATATTGACCAGAGTTAATTGCATTGGAAATTAAAATAAACCCATGTGTTAGAGCAGTGGTTCCCAACCTTCCCTTTTAATCCAGTTCCTCATATTGTGTTGACCCCAAACCATAAAATTATTTTCATCACTTCTTCATAAATGTAATTTTGCTGGAGTTATAAATCATAATGTAAATATCTATCATCCTATGGTACGAGGTGACCCTCATGAAAGGGTTGTTTGACCCCCAAAGGGTTTGCATGTTAAGAACCACTTTGTTGGATCCTTTCTCATTAGTAATACTGACACCAGTTTAAGGGCTGTTTACTTCAACAGACAAACGACTGTCATTCTGTAGTCCTCAGTGAGCAGCTGCCCTAGTACTTCAGGAAAGAAAGATGTTGAGAGACTCTGGACCAGAGTAATGTTGGAAACGTAGAAAATGCAACATGCATGGGAATTTAGGAAAAATCTCATTTAAAAATTATTCTGGCCGGGCGGTGGTGGCGCACGCCTTTAATCCCAGCACTCGGGAGGCAGAGGCAGGCGGATCTGTGTGAGTTCGAGACCAGCCTGGTCTACAAGAGCTAGTTCCAGGACAGGCTCCAAAACCACAGAGAAACCCTGTCTCGAAAAACAAAAAAAACAAAAACAAAACAAAACAAAAAATTGCTATTCTGTTCTTTGCCAGTTGTTCTTCTGAGCACTCCAAAAAAAGCCTGCAGAGCGAGCACATCACTGTGTTCTCCATCGTCACCTTGGCATGAAGTTTTGAGAAAAAAAAACAACACAAACAAGACTATAAGTAAGGAATACAACCCATTCTTAATTTATAAGACTTGAGGATTTTTAACCTGAGGCATGGTTCGAGCTTTAGAAATTATACTCACTTCAGTCTGTGAGCGTGTGCGCCTTCTTGTTCATGAGGCACTTCTGATGGGAGACATGTAAGGGGCTTCTCTCTGAAAGGACACAGAAAAGAAGTGGAGAACAGACTGATGAGGGTGTTGCTTTTGGATACATGAGGGAGTGAGAGATGCAAAGGCTGTTGGGACTTTTCATTCATGCTTTGCGGTCCAAAGTATTTAGCATAAAACTTTGTGGATGGCAGAATAACTAAAATACTGTCTGTTTGTTTTTTAAATTAAAATGTTGGTCTTATTAAGGAAAAACAACTTTGTAATGGCTAAAACTTCCCTAGCATTTGTAGTGCCTTTGGTTCTCTCTCTCTCTCTCTCTCTCTCTCTCTCTCTCTCTCTCTTTCTCTTTCTCTCTCAGTGTGTGTGTGTGTGTGTGTGTGTGTGTGTGTGTGTGTGTGTTGGTTTTAGTAAAAATTTCAACTAGTCTAACAGTCCTTCCTTTCTTTCTTCATTTTCTTTTATGTAGAATGCAGTTCTGACTTTTCTCAGGGAAAAAAAAATAGTCTGTGACTTTGAGAGACATAAACCTATAAAGATGTTATTCTAACCACAGGCTTATTTTTAACAGTCTTCCCACTCTTAGCATGACTTGAATAGTGTCAAAGAAGAAGAGATATGAGCTCAAGTGCATTGACAGACCAGCCTGGATTCCTCACGTTTGTGAATATTTCTGTTTGATTCACTGCCTATGTTTGTTAGTCTTTGTGTATATGGGTATGGTGGATGGAGGAAAAACAGACATTGTCAGCAAATTTTCTCATTTTTTTAGCTGCTTCATAAAAAAGAATTTTGAGATCCAATTAGGGAATTATGAAAATAATCATGTTTTCTAGAGGATTTCTCTGTGTAAAAAATTACTGTGCAGTACTGGTTTTGTGGGAACCTAGGCTGTTTGGATGCTCACCTAACTAGACCTGGAAGGAGGTGGGTGGTCCTTGGACTTCCCACAGACCAGGGAACCCTGATTGCTCTTTGGGCTGATGAGGGGGAGGGACTTGATTGGGGAAGGGGGAGGGAAATGGGAGGCAGTGGCGGGGAGGAGGCAGAAATCTTTAATAAATAAATAAATAAATAAATAAAAGAATTACTGTGCAAATTTAGATCAAGGTAAAATTTACAGTTAAATCATTAGAAAGTAAAGAAACCCCTATATTATGCTTTTACTATTTATATTTTTTGTGTATGGAATATGTTCCTCTATATGTATATCTAAAGGACAGAATCTACATTGGAATTGTGTTCCTCTATTGCTACCTTAATTCTTGAGGTAGGCTTTCTCACTGAACCTGGAACTCGCTGTTCTGTTTATGTTATGTGGCTAGCATGTCTCAGAGATCAGAGATCCTCCTGTCTCTTCCTCCACCTCAGTGCTGGCTTTACAGGACAACTTTTCCATGAGTGTTGGGGTTGCAAACTTAAGTCCTCATGCTTGTATTGAGACATAGATGAAAGAGTTGTGGTGTAGATGTATCTGTTGGGCCTGAGCTCCCCATGCTCTCTTGATCTTTACATTGTGTTCAATGGTTAATTTATGTGTTGCTCTTCATTTACTCTGAAGAGAATATTCTTTGTTAAGGGGTCGTAACTATACTTATCAGTGGGCATAACCATAAGGTTTACAATTTAGAAAAGGAGTATTATAGTCTAGCAAAGTGTTAGTAATGGATTTTCTTCTAAGATCCGTGACCACACTAGTCTCAGGGAGTTGGCTAGATTTCTAGTTTCAGGTATGATTTCCTTCCTGTTGAGTGGGCCTTATGTCCATTGAGATGACTATTGGGTCTTGCCAATATAAAAGTGCCTCTTACTGTACCTTTCCATATTGTCATGCTGCTCATTCTTGTGGTTCATAGGTGTCATGAATAGGTAGGACTATTAATTGCTTCTCTTTCTTGGCTGCTTGCATAGTATTTCCTGGTACAATGAAAATTTGACCACAGAAAGAAGGTTTTTAGTTTGAATAATCCAGACAAATTCTTGTCTCATGAGTGTGTGGTGTCTTCAGCAATAGGGACTTACCCTCAACCTCTGAGAGGCAATCAAGAAGCCCAGAGTTAAAATGTAAGGAAATAACAAACATCAGAGTATCAATAAATGTAACAGCAACTAGAAAAAGGAAGATTAACACTATAGTTGGTGTTTTGAAGAGGTAAACACTGGTAAATAGTCCCTAAGGAAGAAATAGAAGACTCCAATCAATAAACTCAGACAACATGAGACAGCTGCATTCATTGTCACAGAAAATAAAGAATCTTAAATATACACCAGCAAATTAGATTAGTCCCACAGGACTGAGCAATGAAGAAACAAAAACTGAGATCGGTTTGAGGATTTGATAAGTGTTGTGGTTTGAATGAGAAGTCCCCTCTCCCATAGGCTCATATCTATGAATGTTTGGGACCCAGTTGGTGGACTGTTTAGAAAAGATTAGAAAGTCTGGCCTTATTGGAGGAAGTGTGTCACTAGCGATAGACTTCGACAGTTCAAAAGCCCACACATGGCCAGTCTTGTTTTCTCTGCTGTGGGTCAGGATCAGGATATGAGCTCTTAGCTGCTGTTCTTCTGCTCCATGCCTTCCTCCCTGCCACCATACTTGCTGCCCTAATGATCATGGACTAACACCCTGGAGGTGGAAGCAAGTCCTCAATTAATTGCTTTCTTCTGTGAGTTGCCTTGGTCATGATGTCTCTTCCCAGCAATAAAAGAGTAGCTAAGACAATCATTAACAAATTCTCTTGTGATATTCTCTCTAAATCTCATAGTTAACTTGCTGTGACTTAGAATCACTTTGGAGATAAGACCCTGGGGTACATGTGAATGAATGGCAATATTGCTGTTAGATTGGGCATGATTTTGAGGGATCATTTAGATTAGGGTAAGACCTAATGGAATTTTTTTTTTTTGATGGAAAGACCCATTCTAAGGGTGAGCAACACCGTTCCCTGGCTGAGGTCCTGAACAAAGGGTCGAGCTGAGTACCAACATCCATCTATTTTTACTCCTGATGGTGAATATAAAATTATCCACAGCTTTAAGCTCCTCTGCTACAACTTCTTTACCATGATAGGTTGTATCCTCTACCTGCCTGGCAAAATAGATCTTTCCTCTTTTAAGTTGCTTCTTGTCATTATCATATTGGCTCATAGCAACATGAAAAATTACTAATTCTTCTCCCAACCAAGAAAATCAATGGATTAGGGGTTTTCTGGTCCATTCTGATGAACATATAAAGCTTTCTCAAACCATTTCAAAAATATTTAAGAAAAAATACTCCCAAACATAATTTTGTAGCCTATATTTTGCCTGTATCTAAGCTAGATATGAATACTATAAGGACAATTATAGACCAAAATGTCTGATGAATATAGATGTAAAAATCATCAACAAAACATTTAAAAATCAAATTTAGTTGCACATTAAGAAGAGCAAGTGGGATTTGTTCTTGGAGTTCAAATGGTTTAATACACACAAATCAATAAATGCTGTGTTACATAATAGTAGAGTGAGGTACGAAGGATAAATCTATCATGAATAATGATAAGAAAAGCATTTAAGCGACATACGTTCATAATGAGCACTCTCAGCAATTCCTATATAAAGACAATTTACCTCCTCATATTAAAGACTATATTTGACAGCTGACATAATAATTAATAATGGAAACAAGGGAAGACTTTCTCTCTAAGATTAGGAGTAGGAATGGATGTCCGCTTTCTCAGCACTTAATCATATACCTAAAAGTTTTAGTTAGAGCAATTAAGCAAATAATGTAACAAATGATATAAAAAGGAAGAATTGAAAACTGACAGATGGTATGATCATGTGTGTAAACATATACAAAGAAAGACTTCATAAAAACCCATTAGAGTGCATGTTGTAAATTCAGTAGTTTTAGCATACAGAAATCAATACATAAAATCATATATATATATATATATATATATGAAGTTAAAAACACATGGAAAATACTAGTTAGGAATAGAACTGATAGGGAGGTTGGTAGACTCATCTCCTAGAAAATATAAGGCATTGAATAAGAGATAGTATGGTGAGAGAAACCGTTTTTTCATACCCTGAGTAGTTAATATGTTAAAATAGCCATTTCACCCCAAACAGTCTGAATTTAATATACTCCTTGGTAAAGTCCCAGTGACACTTTTAATAGAAACAGAAAGATTCATGTTGAACCACAAATGATCCTGATGTTAATATAATCTTAAAAAGCACAAAACTGCAAGACTGGCATCTCCTAAATACAAATTCTATTATAAAGTTATATCACTCAACATTTTATGATACTGTCATAAATACAGGTGAAAGACCAGTGAACTGGGGATAACAGAAGTTATTCCAAACACATGTAGTCAACCGCTCCATGGCAAAGATGCCAAGACAGCATTTCTCCTCAAAACATAGTGTTGAAAAAACCTGAATATCACATATGGAAAAAGATGAACTTGTTTCACTTATTTACCATAAATAATAATCAACTCAGAAGGGACTAAACACTAACAAAAGCCTTGGGCTATTGATACTCTCAGGAGGTAGCATAGAGAAAGGCTTTTGATATTTCCCTGGTACCCTGAGTTCTGGATTTTTCAAGAACACAGTTATAATCAAAACAAATAACCATAGCCACATAAGTTATAATTTTTTTCTATATTTTAAGTTGATGTAGATTGTGTTTGAAATTAGTATGGCAATGTATGAACATTTAATCTTATATTGAAAGGGGTTGTATTACATATCAAACATCTTTTGTGTAATTACTACTTACTGTCTATAAAATATATATACATAATGTGTGCAATTATACTTAAGTGAAGAATGTCTACATAAATTTAATGAGAACAACTCAAAAAGGTTGTGCAAATGAGACAACTACAGCGTAAAAGATTTCTTTTCCATATCCAAAGTGCTCCTGTTATTAATATTTCACCAGTTTTTATCAAATCTCATATAAAATTCAAACCTGCAGTGCTACTATGTTATCATGCAGTGTTTTCCTTCTGGGGACAACTTTGAGAAACAGTTGGAAGGACAGAAGCAGGAAACAGAGCAATTCCATAGCACTGAGTTGACATCCAGATAAGTTGGAGGACCTTAAACAAGAGGGGAATACCTTTTAGAATATATCACTGCTCAAAATGATTGGGCAAACCATATACTTGTTATTCTCTGAATACCATTTGAAACTTACGTCTTTATTCAAACCCCAACTTGCTAAGATTTTCAGGAGATATTTACAGTGGAACTGTGAGACAGTGTTCTCCCTGATGGTACCTTTTGTGTCATCTGCTGTGGCACAGCAGATAAGGCACAAAGTCACAGCCACACTTGATGGATGTGTCCACAGAAAGAGATCGCTTTTTAGTGCTCTCTTGACAATGGAATTACCACTTATATGTCACCACTTGCTTTCAACTGTTTTCTGCTATTCATTTGCTAGCACTGTTACGTATGCCCCATTTACATCTGCTAAGGACCGGGTACACAAGCAGAATTGGTATACAATCAGTCTGGCACCGAAAAGGGCATCCACACAGGAACACAGAGCATAGCATAATAAACTTAAACTATCAACATTTTTATAAAGCTCAGTTAGACTCATTCTGACTTTATGTTCCAGTATTTAGAACTTTGGGTTCTTTCTGCCATTTACATATCATATTGATGAGGTTTTTTTACCTTTTCTGGAAACTGTCACGCATCCTCAACTTGCAAATTGTATCTGTGCTTATCTACATTTTTCTCTTTATGCTTTAAAATCTCTCATTGGTCACATTTGATGTGCTGTGTTTTCCATCTGGTGCTTTAATGCAAATTCCCATGTCATTTTGAAATTCTCCAATTTCTTTTTTATGGGGTATTTCAAGCTTATTTCCTGAGAGAGCATTTTATTTCTCCTTTAGTTTTGATAGTGACATATCTTTTGCATCCTCTGGGAAGGGACTTTGGTATGCTGTGGTAGTTTCCTTGGATACACCAATAAAAGTAGAATACATTCTAAGTTAGAAAGCGAAGAAAAGTAATAGTTCAGGTCTAGGACTGAATTTTTGTTTCATTCAGTCATCAAATCCTGGGAAGTGAATGATGGTGCCCATCTAACTATGGATGATCTTGGAGTTTAAATTTCGTTAACAAGGCAAAAATGGCTAGGAACCAAATATCAAATGAGTTACTCACATACTAAGAATGTATAATTATTAATGAATTAAATGAAAGTGTCACTATGTACTGGAGAAATGTGCTGGGCAGCACTGCTTGCAATTACTGTGCAGTTAGCACTGTTTACGGAGGCTATCCTTTGATTTCTTTTGATAACAATAGAAATTTCTTTGGCACCTGGTTGTAGGGGGTAGAAGTTCTGATATCCCAGCATTCTCTGTGAGTCAGAACATGGTAGAGAGCGAGTGAGGATGCAGCCTAGGAGGGAAATCGGATTGACTCAAACCCTCATCAGGACCCAGTCACAAAGTAGCCAACTCACCTCCACACAAATCCTACTGGCTCAATCATGATGGGAGAGCCCCGTGACCTACGGGTCTCTTAAAGGACATGCTTCCTGAAACTGTCAGGATGGGTGGGAATGCAGACATGCTTAGCAGCCATAGTACTCCCTCTCTCTGTATCAGATTAGACAGAGTGCAGAGTAGAGCATTGAATTCTAAGCTTTTTCGCACAGTATTCGATAAACCCATGCTTCAGAAAATGTAGAAGTCTAAGAAATTTGGAAGGAGAGGGCTTTATTTTTAAGTGAATATTTTTAAGTGAATAGCATTTTATAAATTATTAACTTGAGTTATTTGTTTCAATCTCATCTTAATATTCACTTAAATTGTTTCTCGATCGCAGTGCCCACTCTGGTTTATGAGCAGAGTTTTACTTGACTGAACTTTTCACTCGAGGTAATATTTCTTTCCTTTTTTTCTTCATTTTTTTTAAATATATGTTTTGCTGTTGGTTGGTTGTTTTGTGGTGTGAGAGATTAAA
This sequence comes from Microtus oregoni, assembly GCF_018167655.1. Taxonomy (NCBI): domain Eukaryota; kingdom Metazoa; phylum Chordata; class Mammalia; order Rodentia; family Cricetidae; genus Microtus; species Microtus oregoni. The sequence continues at coordinate 917,906 of NW_024544728.1, read as the reverse complement.
CCCAATACCCCAATAAAGCCGGACAAACACTCTTCATTTGATGTACTGCCCCAACCCTCTCTATGATTTACATTTTTTCAGGGAAGAGGATCTGCCTGGGACTCTGTAGGAGGAGCTGAGTGGATCGAAAGTGTCAGTTATTAAATATCACCTAACTGCTAGTTCTTATTAACTAATCATCCTCATTACCAACAAATGAGACAATTACTTCTAATCTACAAAGAAAAATGTAAAGCAAACAGGAACACTATTAGCAATAAGAAATGTGATCCTCAGGTCTCAAAGGTCTGGAGACAAATATGACCTTTATTCCTCTTCTCCAGGTAAAATTAGTTGGCTCTAATATTTATCTGCTTTTCTAATAGGATTCCTTTTTTATTTACCTTTTTTTTTTAAAGACAGTGGACAAAAAAAAAAAAGACAGTGGGCAGAAAAAAAATGTGAATGAAAAGATACCTAGTTAGATGCTGGTGCTCTTTTGACAAATCAAAATGATGTCACTGAATCTCTCAGCACGTGCTGGGTGCTTTTTATTTAGGAAGCAATTCCTTTGAGGACAAGATTATTTTTGAATGTCAAAGTTTTAAAAGATTAATCCCTGAAGAAACACAGTGCAGGATTCAATATTTTTCCTGCTAGCCTAAATAAATGACTTGTTACTAAAAGTTTGTTAGCTAAACATAGCAAAAATGTACTCTTATTCAAGTCCCAGCTTGTAGTTTTTAATGAAGTGTTCTTGGATAAACTCCAAATGAATGTGCTCACATTTGCATAGCATAGATGAATTCCCCCTCTGTGAAATTATTTTATTTTCCTTCACGTTCTGAGTTGAATGCTCTCATGAGTTACTGTTAGATGTGGATCTTGTCATGAAGATGGTTTTAACTTTTATTTATATTTGTTCATTTTCTGAATACTTTTCCCCTAATAAACGAGGCAAACAACATTGGCCAGTTGACTAACCTCATGTTGACTCCATCACCAAATTCAGTTACAATCTGTTGCTTGCTGTCTAAGCCAGAATCTGCTCACATGTCCAAAATGTTTCTCCTCTGCCATCTATTCAAGAGCTGTCTCCGTTTTTGAGTCTACATTTCTGTTTAGGGCTTACATTTTACGATATTGATTTGATGGAGAAAATTGAACAGAAATATTATCTTCTCCTTTATTCTCAAATTTGTGTTACATAATCCAGCATATTTAAGAAATTCTTAATTTTCATGTAAAAATGTGTTATGCCAGTTTTAATGCCAATAGATAGTGCTAATAATATATTTATGATTTGAAATACTTGAACTCAGTGTTATTCATTTGAATGTGCAGCTAAAGGGTGCACGGTTGTACATACATTAGTTTCAATTCACAGTGTTCCTGACTTATTTACATTCGTATTTCTTTGCCACCAATTGGAAAAGAAGCTGTTGAGAATTGTCATACATTTTTGCACTTTTTCCTTTGAAAGTGCATGTTTTTAAAGTTCAGGGTATTTCTTTTCCTGTTATTACATTATCATATCTCTGCTTTGGGAAGAGTTGAGAGCTATCAGACAGATCTTAGAAACTTCGTAGGCCTGTGAATTATTAGTCTTAAATCATCATTTGACAACAGATGATCATATCATGACTGCCTCATCCTGTGAGGTTTCCCCCCTGGGGAGGAAGTTGCAGTTGAGAATTTCTGCATACTCTGTCAGCACTGGCATTGAGAGAAAGCCTTTGCCATCTCTCTGGGCCTCGCTCAGGGGAAGATTTGATGCTCCTATTGTTCCTGTGGCCCTGAAGGTCCTAGACTTGGCTGTGCTCTTATCAACAACACACTTTCATTACAAACTTCATCTGCTCCTTAAACATACACGCAGGGGTTCCTTCACTTCCTCCACGTGACCTTATAAGGAAATGGTGCCTCTGAGGCCCATCTTTGGCTGTTTGCAAAGAACCTGGCATATTATTCCAAGGATAACCTTTGCACTGTCACTGGACTTGCAGGCTTCTCTTGCTATTCAATCCACACATGAGAAAAGTCTGGCACTTAGCAGACACTCCCTAATTGTTAAATGAATAAAGGAAGTTTGAACATCTGAAGCTTGAAATCTACTTGAAGGTCTTTGTTTAGAAATAGTAAAACAGTGTCTTCAAAATATGTATTTCCTAGTACATTTAAAAGGGCCTTTAATGCCAAGATTTTAGCAATTGGCAACATTTTTAATAGATAAGGAAAACAAATCCAAACCTGGATAAGTTTTGTGATAGAATGGACTAAGTCATTTATATTTGATTTTATAAAGACATTTTATTTATATTTCATTTGGAAAAAGACAACTGTAGTGAGACGAAAAAGTAGTTGAATATTTGACAAGAATACATGAAAGAATAGAAATTATGGAAGAGGTCTTAAAACTCTAGCTCAAGTTTTCACTGTATTTATTTGTTTTAAAGTTATAAAACCCTCAATGTAATAAGCCAACAATTTTGCAAATAATAAAAACTGTGCCATTGTTTTTTTAGTAAGCCAATTGTTTCATAATGAATTTGTTTCATTTTTTAAAGGATAAGAAAAATTTTACAGTTTCCCAATTTATTGAACACATTTTTAGGGAGTATTTTATAAACACCTTTTCCCAGATGATAGTATAACTATGAAAGCATGCCAAAAATCTGCCTTTGTAGTTGCATTACTTTGTGTCTAGTGTTCTGTGTTATAACATTATGATTTATTTTTTGAGCTACTCTAAATGCTCATACCCACGTCCATCAGTGGGTATGAGCAAACCAGCAGAAACTTTCCACAGTGTGTTCTTAGTTGAAATTCTTCCCAGAGTGACTTGACTTGGCATGTTTGGTTGACTGTGGCAAAACTGTCCTGCTTTTCACCATAAATGGTGCAGACATGAGTTTTCAGAAAACAGTCAATGGAAAGTTCAGCTAATGAGAGAAACACACCAAGTAATTGCTTCCTTCCTTCCCTTCCCTTCCCTTTGAAATCGAGTATTTCTGACAATGCTGAAGTTGTTGAGAATGCTTCACTTTCTAATCACAACATATCAATGCAGGTAAGGTCTGAAATGGTGATAAAGGGATTTGAACTGAGAGAGAGAGGAAGCATGATCACACTGGCCTCTGAGAATAGCTTTATTGGGCTCTGGAGACAGCTCTGCCTGTAAAGGGCTTACCGTGTGTTTTAGATGGTTCTAATGTCAACTCGTGCAGATTAGTATCACTTGCATCGGGAGCCTGACCTGAAGGATTGGTGATGAGTGCCTTGATTGACGAGTGCTGTCCCATTTCATCCACTTGAGTACTTGCTCCACAGTTGGTGGGACTTCTTGGTAAGGATTAGGGGGATGCTGAAGGAGGTGTGTCACTGGATGGGCTTTTAGGTTTCAAGAGACAGAGGCAGGCAGATCTTTACAAGTTTGAGACCAGCCTGGTTACAAAGCAAATTCTGAGACAGCCAGGGCTGTCACACAGAGAAATCAATTCTCGATAAAACAAAAGACAAAGAAAAAAACCTTGTGTCACTTCCAATAACTTTGTCTGCTTACAACTTGTGGTGCGAAATGTAAGCTTTCATCTCTTGCTGGTGCCATGCCTTTGCTTTGCCCTCTGGGACTCTAACCAACTGAAGCTATCATCTCCAAGTTCAACAGTTTAAAAAAAAAGTTGTATTGGTCATGGCGTTTTATTACAGCAATAGAAATTAAGTCAGAAGTTCATATCAGGAACCCTGGGGTTTTGCAGGCCATCCTAATAGGGGCTTGGAAGACAGTAGCGCCAAGAACAATGTAGATTATGGGATGCCCAGCTCAAGAGGCTTCAGAGGGAAGCAATATTAGCAACTAGGTTAGAGATCATTCTGATGATATTTTGGCAAAGAATGTGGCTGCTTTCTGTCCTTGTCCTATGAATCCGCAGGCTATATTGAAGAGTATTAGATTCATTTCCTTGGCACGGGAGATTTCAAAACAGCCTAATATTGGCTCTGTCATGTGGTGATTAATGCCCACTCTTCTGTAGGTCTAGAATGAAAAAGAGAAAGCCATGTATCAGGAAATAAAAAATGTACAGTGTGAAGAGTAAAAGGATACCAGGAAATTGAATGGTGGAGTGAGGTTTAGTGCCCAAAGAGATGACGAGATTAAAGAATGACCTGTTCTGAAATGGAATAAAAGGAGAAGTGCCGTCAGCGTGACACCTCACCCAGACAACCTTCCAACGTGTAAGAAAGAAAGGACTGAGGAATTTTCTGTTTCTAAAAAGCAGCAGCATGAAAACTGTAGCAAGTCAGGCTCTATCTTGGGCTTTCTGTCAAACTTGGCAGTGGTGTCTGATTTTAGCATCATAAAGGACACACGAGTAAAAGGGTTATGTACTCTTTCTCTGTGTTTAAGAACTTCTGAGGCCGTGTGTGTGTGTGTGTGTGTTTGCATGCATGTGTGCATGCATGCCTGTGTGCAAGGAGAGCAAGAGCGAGTTGTCTTTGCCTAGAGACCCAGAGAGGCCGTGGTGTGAGGCTGTAAAAGTAAAGCCTGGGTTGTATTGGAGATCACAAGGCATTGGAAATAGTATAGTTGTGAGACATCAGCCAAGGAAATCTGCAGACAGTGAGCAGAACCAGTCCAAGAGATGTAAGTGCATTGCATGCAGAAAAGCCAGAAGGGAAGGGCCATCTGAGTCCGTTGGCATCAACCATGGAGCTCTAGCATCTTGAATTTGCCCTGCTGAGTTTCAGTCTTGCATTGATCCAGTATTTCCTCACTATGGCCCCATTCCTTCCTTTTGGAATGGTAGTGTGTATTCTGTGACATTGTTTGTTAGAGGTATGTAACTTTGGTTTTGATTTTTATTTTAGAAGGTGTGACTTGTGAGAAATTGCCTTGACATTCAGAAGAGAGTGTGGCCTTTGGATTTTTAGACATGATGATGCTGTCAAAGATGATGGGGATTTTTAAAGTTAGACTAAATCAGTTTTGCATTATGATATGGCTACAAGACCATCGCGGGTGGCAGAGAAAGAAACTTGGTGGTTTGAAAGAGAATGTCCCCCACAGGCTCACACATTTGGGTATTGGGTTGCCAATGGTGGAGCTGTTTGGGAAGGATTAGGTGTGGCTTCATTGAAGGAGGTACATCACTGGGGACACTGGAGCAGGCTCTGGGGTTTCAAAACAACTTGTGTCATTTTTAGTTCCTCTTTTTCTCTGCCTCATGCTTGTAATCAGTACGTAAGTTCTCAGCTATCCCTGCTGTCAGGCTTTTGCTTATCTATTAGGGACTCCATTCCTCTAAAACCATAAGCCCCAAAGTAAATGTTTTCCTCTAAAAGTTACCTTGGTCATGATGTTTTTTCATGGAAACAGAGAAGTAAATAAGACATACTCTAAGATGCAAAACGGTGAGAGGGACACCAGCCATTTGAAGAGCTTTGTCATTGCCTTTCTTCTATGCCAGACATTAGGATGGGGAATGCTGCTGTTCAATTAGATGAATTAAATGTAATGGATTTATTTGAGCCCTCGGGTGGCAGGAGTTGGTTAGCAGCACTGACTCCCCAAGGCAAGGTGAGTACAGTTGCAATGACAAGGACAGACAAAGCAATGTCTACAGTGGTCTGACCCATAGTTGTCAGCACAGGCTAATCAGTTTTTATGGTGACATGATTTCTACAGACCTTCAGGACTGGCTAATTAATTGTGGTGTTTAACCACAGCAATAGAAACCCCAAGTAAGACACCATGCAACCCTGAAGACATGAGTTCAGATTCCCAGAACCCAAGTCAAACACCAGGTGATAGAGCAAATGGACAGTCTTTGTGCTGGGATGGCAGAGGCAAGAGAATCCCAGGGGCATGTTGGTCAGCTAGCCAACCAATCTGTACATTCCAGATTCAGTGAGAGATCCTATCTCAAAAATTAGGCTAGAGAGTAATGAAGAGAGACCTCTGGCCAGTGCCCATATTCCATATGTGTACAAACATACCTGAACACATTCATACATCACACATACATAGTAGTGACATTGTATAAAATTACTTCTTGATTACATAAGACATTTTCAATTTGATTCCTTTTACTTGAAAATATAGACTACATACTACTCCCTTTCCGGCATGATGGTTGGGATGGTTTCATCATCTACGAGCTGAGCACAATCTAGTTACATGATATTACACTCCTATGTAGAATAAACCTTATGTTTCCATTAGCCTAATTTCAACTCCTGGCTCTGCGTGTTCTGTATTATTTGCTGATACCCTAAATTCCTCATGGAAGCATAACTTGAAATCTATTTGAATAGCAGTCGTACTGGTTTTTGTTTTCTCTGAGGGCAGTGTACATTTTAATAATTTCAATAACCATGGCAAACCCCCTCTACTCTAACACTTCTTATTTCCAACCTTATTATCTATCTACAGAATAGCCTATGTCACTCATGACAAGAAGATAAAATTTATCATTTGGAAGTTCTCAGCTTCCTTCAATTCAAACCAGGAAACTCTCCCTGTCTGCCAGTGTCCCTTCAGCGCTGTCCCAGGTCCCACACGAAAGGAAGTTTGTTCATCCTATACCAATGCCTGCATCTGTGTTTTGGCTTCCGTGTTCTCAGTCAGGCACCCTGCTCTGCCTTTTAGCGTAGATAAACTAGTCAGCTGAGACTCATTTTCGCCCTCACAATGCATGATCGATTGCATAACCTTCGACAGTAACCTTTTCCACTGTGCCTCTGATCTCACTGAATGGTTCTCCTGTCAAGTCACTTGCATGTAAAGACATCAGAGCCTATTGGAAGACATGTTCCTCTTCTGCTCCATGGATTCAACTCATTCCATGCTTGGTTGGCATTACTTCCTAATGTACTCTTCTGCTGCTACTCCTCCAGATACTCTTACACCAAACAGATTTTAGAAAGTACCTAATTCAACAAGGCTGGTTTCCAAATTACAGCTGTTGCTATCTCTCCTTATCTATCTGTCTGTCTGTCTGTCTGTCTGTCTATTTATTTAGCAAATGACCTGCTTCTCTTCTACTTAAGCTCTTTTGTTGCTTCTAGAACACACAAGATGCAGAAGAACTTCTCTCTGTAGACTGTAAGATCTACCTCTCCCTCCTGTGTGTATCTGAAGTCTTAACTTACTCTTACTACTTCTAACCACTAGCTAGTGAAGGAAAGAAATCCTGATCCCTTGTGTTTGTGGCTGACAGCATGTCTCTAGACTCTCAGTAACCAATTTCAAGTAGTACATTCAAATGCCAATTCTTGCAGAAATATTGAAATCATATAAAAGGGTCAAAAGCCTCCTGGAGTGTTAGAACATATTGGTTGATTTTGGTCAGGGAAATAAATACCTGTTCTTTGTGTTTTCCAGGGCATCTAGTTTCTGTAGTAGAGTTAACTTGTGCTGTGCACTGTTGGTGGTAGATATTTTATAGATTCCGAGAGAGAATGTCAGGAAACCCAAGGTCACTGCCAGGATCACAGCTCCAGTGGCAAAGTCAGAATAATTAAAATTAATTGTTACTTATGATTGATCTAGCAAAATTATGATTTGAGGAAGAGGCACAGGCACTGTGTATTCAGTGACCTAAGAATGTGAATCCTATTCATTATGAAAGGGAGCTCTGACACTCTTTTTTTCTCTCAAGTTAGAGAAATAGATAACACCATATATGCCCACATTCTTTTAGGGTACATGAAACAGTTTCCATCTACTCTGTGGGTTGACATTTTATTGAATTTATTTATGATAGAGGTGGTCTTCATTTTTCAGTTTTGTTTTTCTGTGAAGGAAGAAGCAAAATGAAAAGTTATGATTAGGTTGGGTTTCAAAGCCAAGCGAAGCAGCCATGTCATTTAATTTCTGTACTGCCCTCATGGGATCGTGTTAACATTTAACACTATTCAGGTCACAATGTGTACTCTTAACATATTAGTGAAGTGTGATTTAATGGAAAAATAACTAACCTATGACATTGAGGAGTTGATTTTCAGCTACTTTTTACAGTGCAGCCCTCTGTTCGGCTGTTATAGTGACCCTTTTTTAGTCGTGTTTGGGATGCATCCCAGAGCCGTATGTACAGACTCTGCAACCTTCTTCTGGTGGTATTTGCCCTTCGTCATCATTCCAGTATTTCTAATGTTATCTGACTCAGAAAATCCACATTTTAATTTTCTTCCAAATTATTGAGTGGGGGTGTTTTGGGTACCAAGTAGTGTCATGTTTGAGGTGATTTGGTTGTTATTGTTTTGGTTTATTTTTTGGGGAGAGGAGTTCCTGCTAGGTTTATGAAATCTCTAAAATATTTTGTCTGTATATGCTGGAGTTCATTTTTGATGATTAATGTGTGAGTCCTGGTAGCAGTCACTCTCTGCATTTTCAAGTATGTGTGCCACTCAAGAAAAGATACACTGGCTTGGTGCTAAGTGGCTGTGATCTGTCTCCTTTCCTGTAGCCAGACTTTCTGTGTGCACTAGAGGCTGCTTATTACCATTTGATCCTGGGATAGCTGAGTGAGGAGCCAATTATTTTACCCAGAGTTTATGTATGTGAGCAGAATAGCAGGTAGATGAGGTGGAATGCCTTCTGGCCATCATAGGCTTTTCTTTCTATTAGTTGAGCTCTTTCCTAGCCTGGGATGAGAGAGATAAGAGAAAGTAAGGATGGTTCAAGGAAAGAAGAGGTTAATGTCAACTCATCCTACAATTGGGGCTACTGTAGCTAAATCATGTGCCCATGTATTGGAATCAGAAAGCTCTCAAGCTACCTTGGCTGATATTGGGAAGCTGTAAAGTTTATCTCTTTGTTTTTAACATCCAGTGGTTAACACTCAGGGACTGAATTATTTAGGACAATTCCTACGTGTGTCTAAAAAATGATATGCCCAGAATCCCAATTACCTTAGGAAGAACCTTAATTTGTGACACAAAGCAGGCTACTAGCAACAGATGTGTTTAAAATTCAAATTATGGGAAGAACTTTTGAGCTCTGTAGACATGATGCCTCTCACAATATAAGCCTTCTTTGTGTTGATTTTGACTTTAAAGCTATGCTACTCCAGAAAATGAAAAGGATCTTGATTTTCTTCTGTTTCCCTTTATTGGTTTTCTTTCATTCAATCAAAGTATTTGATTGAATCTATCCTTGATAGATAGTTTATTCTGCTCCTACAAAATGTAGGTTGAATCATCTATAACAGTGGTTCTTAACCTTCCTAATGCTGTGACCCTTTAATACAATTTTCATGCTGTTTGACCCCCAGTCATACAATTATTTTATTGCTACTTCATAACTGTACTTTTGCTACTGTTACCAAAAGTAATGTGAATATCTGATACGTGACCCTTAAGGAGTCATGACCCAGAGGTTGAGAACCACTGATCCTATCGTCTTTCATGCCTACCAATTTGAAGTTTCAAGAAAATAAGAAAATAAAAGCAATTTATGTGCTTCACACATGAATACATTCTTAGTATCTGCTTCACCGCAGCGTGACCACCATGGACAGTGGTGGTCTCTGTCCCCAGGACCTGCAGAGATGTTGCTTTATTGTTCACCACTAGCCTCTGAGTGTTTTATGAATGGTGTTGAAAAATGGATGCCTCTGAAATGGCTGCAGGAAATTGGGAGGATTTGTGGTGTGTGTGTGTGCACGTGCATGCACATGTGTGTGTATGTAACATGGGAAATAGGTACCCAAAACCTGAAGGTTACCAGGTCTAACAACCAGAGCTACTGGTTTCAGTTGTCTTTGTGTCTTTTCAACTGAAAGAAACTACACCCATCCCAGTGGAAAGTCAAGAGCCTGGGATCTTGACTACGCTTTGAGTATGCTTACATAATATGAAGCTGTGACAGGAGGTTTTTTTTTTTAAATATACTTCAGCTTATATCTCTATATAAAGTGTGATACATAACAAATGATTATAGAATAACCACTACTAATCATTAAGGAGTGTGTGTATGCCAGAACCAAAAGTGTGGAGTATATCCGTCTGCTTTAGCCTGGTGATTCAAAAGAGTTTGTGTTTGGGATAACTCAATGTCATGTGAGCAGGTGAAGCTTAGTAAACAGTTGTTGAACTGCAGCCATCAATGGACAGCAGGCACATAAGTCATCCTGAGAAGCCCACTGCCTGCACAGGCCATAATCCTCATCTCCAGCAGATTGGCCAGGTAGCATTGTCTTCTCTGAACTCCTGTATGACCGTAGAATAAAGCAAGACCCAGGTCGCTGAGAAATTAGAGCATTTCATTTGATATTGACATGTTTATGTAAAGCCATTTTTAGAAAATACAAATCATACTCTTTTTGTTCTGGCTTCATTTATTTTAGTGGTGTAGAATAGCAGAAATTACAGGATTTGCCTAATGGCCACAGTGTGGGGCTTGTAATCTTCATGTTTCAGAGATTCTTCCCTAAGTGTGGGCTTTTGCAGCTCTGTAGAACTACTCAATTTTATTCAGTGTCTACCTGAGAGAAAGAGAAAGAAAGAAAGAAAGAAAGAAAGAAAGAAAGAAAGAAAAAAGAACTCTAACCTACTATCGATGATGAGTTTTCTTGAACTGGGTTTATTTCTGGCCTGGAAAGTGAGATGAGAAAAAAACCTGAGAAGTGACAATGTAGGAGCCAATGCCTGGCTTTATTCCCTTCTCAGTGACCACACTGTCCCTCACACACTGAGGACACTGTAAGTCACTTTATACGTAAAGTCAAAGGACTCCTTGTGTACCGTCTCAACGTGTCTAGTGTTACTGTTGCCTAAAGCAATTTAAGGAGGCAATAAATGAATGATTCTGACCATCTTCTATTTATGTAGCCAATGTAGAGTGACCGGGTTGTAATGGAAAAAGCACTCAGAGTCAAAGGCCCTTGTGTTTAAAGTCAAATTTCACTACTTAACTAACTTTAGTGTCTTCATTTATGAAATAATATCATGCAGCCTCTAAGTGTCGAGGACACATTTATAGAGAGGAGCTCAAGGGAAGAAGATTGAACCAGGAAATAGTTTTTATATAACTACCTAGAAAGTTAATGTTTAATCCAAGAGGAATTAAGAAACATAGGTGAAGATAACATTTACGTGTGATAATGCTTAATAAAGTGTTTTTCATAGAGTGCTCTCTCTCTTGCTCTGTGTGTGTGTGTGTGTGAGAGAGAGAGAGTTTGTGTGTGCATGTGGTGTGGTGAGCTGTTCTCTTTCAAATATCCTCTAAAGAGAACAAAACAAATTTATTTCTATACACATTGAAAAGTGGCTTTTGCTGTTCTTTTTTCTGGATAATATGACATTTATTTAAAAGGTCTGCTATTTACCAGTCTCTGCTGCTATTTGGTTCCATAACAACCTCACTAATTATCTGAGAAAGCCAAATGTGATCTGGGCTTTCTTGGCAGAGGGATATTGACTTTCATTACAGCTGAATTGCAATACAGACCTTTAAGCCTTTATCTGCATCCCATTAATTGGCTTGTGATTTGGGAAAGTGGCTATTAATTATACAGAAGATGGTGAGTGAAAAAGAAAGAATCGTTCATAGACAAACCGTGCTTAAACCTGACTGTGTCCTCAAGCACTGTGCACTTCATTCGGCAGCCATTAATTTGCCTAAGTGTTTGGAATCGACTATAGAAGGGATTTTAAAGAGCACGTCTAGAAATGACATTAAGGCCTAGAATTTTTTATTTAATCTAATACTAACCTATTTTTATTAAGTTTGTTCGACTGTCTTGTTGAAGCCATAAGAATGAGCACTTATAATGTAATCTGAATTAATCTTGAGAAATTTTACAGGTAGGTTTATATGAGTGAAATCCCCTCCCATAAGTAGACTATTGACGCTTTTTTAAAAGTGCATTGGCAGTTAAAATAGCATGTTCCTTGAATACAATGGCTCATGAAGAATCAGTCCTCACACCTCTTGTGAGATTTCAGTAAGTCAGTTGTGTCTGGTTAAATATATACTATTTGGAAATCTGCATTGTGCTTTCACTTTCGCATGACGCACTTTAATAAACCCATCTATAGGCAAAGCTAAAATTAACCTGCAATAAAATCTGATTGAGCTCTCCCTTTTTTTATTTTATCTGTATAATGAGTGCTTTTACAATTCGACCACACATTTTCGAGTTTAGCCTTTTTAAAGAAGTGTACTCCAAATTTTTAAAATTGGCACCTATTGGTCTCTATATGAGGCACGGTGTGATTTCTAAGTATCGGTACCCGGTGCACAGTGATCACAGCCATGTAATTGTTATAGCCATTTTCCACTGTAAGAATGAACATATTCTCTGATAGCCATGCTGAAATGATCAATTAGTTGTTTCTAACTTTAATAATCTTGCTATGCTATACACTATTAGGATCTGTTCTCTTTTCCAACTGCACCTCTGTGCCCGTCAACTGCTCTCTTGGCATCACATTCTTCCTAGAAGAGTGTTTGGTGCCCACCATTCTACTTTCTGCTTCTGTAGGCCGCCTACCTTCTTACCTCTCTATGGGAGTGAGATCATGTTGTAGTTTTCTTTCTCTGTTGCCAGGTTATCTGTGTGTGTATGAATGTATGCACACACGCATCTGCGTAGGTACATGGCATATCTGAGTATGTGTGAATTTGGAAGGCAGACAGATTTCAGCTTCAAGTGCCATTCCTCAGGAATCATATACCTTTTAATTGGGGGACGGGTCTCTCATGGGCATGGAATACGCCAAGTAGAATAAGTGGGATGGCTAAGGAAGGCCAGAGATTCCACTTTCTCTACCTCTGTACGACTTGGATTATAAATATTCATTACCACACCTGACTTTCTGGGTTTCATGAATTCTAGGGACTTGAATTCATGTCCTTGTACTTGCAAAGCAAACACTTTTCAACTACAGTCCCCCTAGTCCCTGTGTGATTTATCTTTAAAGGAAAATACTCATATCTAATTGTGTTCCATATCAGTATAATTTCTGATCTATTTTTTCTTAATGCAGTTCAGCAAACTGACACTGAATATTAAGTGCGAATTGCTTTGTGATACTTTAGGTCATCGAAAAGAAGTCCAGGATCTGCTGCTCTTGAAAGTTACCCCGGGAAAAGGAGGGCAGAGGGTTTTCCAGCTGCCTCTGTGGTGTGGCAGATGTTCAGTCATATGATGTGACTGTGTTCTCATGGTTTTCTCGAAATTCCGTTACAAGTGTGTCTATGGAGGAGAGGCATTTCTCAGCATTCCATGCACTAGAGCAGCCAAGAAGCAAACACGGTTGTTTTTATAAAATGACCAGCACTCCGTGACAGAAATCCTTCAGTGAATGGGTCACTGTGAGTTTCAAACAGTCAGTGTTTTCCAAAGTGTGCCATCACTGTTGTCCACCTTAGTCTGAAAAGTAAGGTCTGTTAATGCTGATTTCTAAGCAGTTCTCCAGACTTTTTTTTGTGTAAGAATCTCCACTGGAACCCGTGACCCTGCCTTTAACCTAGTTTTGGGGATCATTAACTGTTGACTTCTCTTTCTGGCAATTAGTGAATTATTTCTATGAATATTTTGTAATTAATGGACACGATACTAAGTCAATGCTGGTATATATTTCTCAGCATCACTGTCTGTAAGTCAATGGGAGGCAATGGACATTGTTTTGATAGGTCCTTTGTTTTCTGCAAAATAATACTTCGAAAATTTATCTGTGCGTTAATACACACAAAGAGACAGACAGACACACACACATACAGAGTTTAGATGGAGTATCTGTAGAGTTAAGTAAGGGGGTGTAAATTTGGAACCTATTTCTGAATCAGCATAAATACTGCTATATTTAAATTGGTTGATACAATTTCCATTATTAATGCAATGATTTATTCATTAATGGTTAATGATGAGGCCTTACTTAGTATAATTAAATGGATCATGTTTTATGAAGCATATTTTCTTCAACTAAGCATTAGCTAATTGTAGTTAAGTCATTAAGTGTACTGATTGCATGCTACACTCATTTTCTTGCTCTTTACAGGCATTTAATTTGAAATACTTCCTGTGTGAATATCAGTTATTTTCTTTGCTTCTGAGTAGTCTTGAGCTTAAATGAAAGTTTCTTTTCTACTCAAAAATGTAATTTATTTTTTTCCCAAAGCACATTATAAGTGGTTTCTCTAGATATGAGTAGGAAGGATATTCTTGCCATCTTAAGTGCTTGCTTCTTTTATTCAGTAACACTCATTGTGCTAAGCTACCCGTTAGTGCTATTTCTGCAGTAGTTGAAGGTCAGCCAGAAATATAAGCCTGAACACAATGTTCTGTTTTAATTAATGCATTAGGTCAATTTCTTTTGAATCAGGAAGAAAATAATAACTTCTCAACCCAAACTAGGGAAGCATGTGTACATACTTGTTTGTAGGCTAAATAGAATGCACACTTGTTTTCCTTTGAGTGTCCCCAACACTCTGAGTCATTTCTAAGCAAAGTTTCTTGCCTTATGCTATCTGTCTACTGGTGAGGATTCGTCTCTCCCATGTCTGTCTGAAAAGCTGTATCATTTTCAGCCTTTAGGTTTCTGTTGAAGGAAGTCTTAGCTCATCTTGGCTTTACTAGAGTATTTAATGTAGGGCGCCACCTCAGCTTTTGCTTGCTGCTTTCCGAAGACTTATCAGAACTCATAATCACATGGCTGCTTACTTCCTTCTTGTCTGTCTTTACCACTGTATTGAAAGCAACTTGAATATATCTGTCATACAAACATATGCAAAAGCAGAACATAGTGGAATACTTGGCCTGTACATAAGATGTGCTTAAAAATATATGTTGGAAGGGATGAATGGATGGAGATATATAATAAATGCTCTAATGTGAAATAATGTCTTTATCTTCTCAGTATCAAGGAATGGGTGAGTTTTAGTACCAATTTTCTTTTCATTTAAGAAAAAAATCATTTTTTAATAAAAAATGATTTCTGAGAAGGCTAACAATGTCATAAACTATTTTAGATATTATAAACATATTATGATCTGAATTTGGCAAGTGTCAAACCTGATGAGGTATTCAGTGGTATGAGGGATAAAAAGGAGCTACTGTGCCCAATTCTAAATTATGTAGTTTAATGTCAGTTGAAATGCCTATATTAGATCAGTTGTTCAGTTTTGGTGGTGAGCCTAGCCCTTAATTGCTAAGTAATCTCTCCAGCCCTAGATCAGTTATTCATAAAGCAAGAAGATTAAGATTGGCTGCCATTTGTACTTAGAGATGTTCTTACCAAATTCCTTGGTATTCTATTTTAAAATACAAGAAAACACTTTGGGAAAGTTAAAATGCTTTTTAATTTAGAGAGCATGTTATGGTTATACCCCAATGGTTAAAAATAAGAGAATTCCCTGGTATTCTGTTCTCAAAATCATAATAAGATAGAAATAATTGTTCATGTATTTGAATCTTCATGATAACAATTTTTGTGATTGGATTTTAAATGTGGTGCAATTTACAGTGAATGATCATTTTTCAGCACATCATGTAGTTAGTTAAAAGAGTGTAAATAATCCTATTTTAAATATTTGTAATAATGAAATATGGGCTTAATTTTAATTTTATTGTCACAAATTATTCATTTAGCTTACTAAGTTCTCTAGCCATTGGGTAACAAGACTGACATCATAAAACAAAATGCTGTTGGTTAAATTTTTTATTTGTTCATATTACTAAGCAATAACGTAGATGTTTTAAACACATCTATCTACATAATCACTTTGCAAAAGAATTTTATTATCTATATTTTGCAAATGAGAAAATTATGTGCTCAAGTTACTTGCCTAAAGAAAGCTATATTGCTATAAAAGTGTTTGGGGTGGGGTCGATGTGTTTTTAAATCCTAGATTCTTTTTATTATATCACATAGATTCTAGAAAATACCATCTTCGCATAAAATAACAATCAGACACAGTCTTAGTGTAGATTGCATTTCCTGTTCAGTAAATCACCAAGCATTTATTGGGGTTACTGGCACAGTGGCTAGTTGAACATTATCCATGGCCTCATCTCCAGAGACCTCATTGTGTAAAGTAAGATTGTTGCTGGCAGCTGTGAATTTCTGCACATTCTTTGGTGCTGCTGGGACTTCAGCAGCACTATTTTACACATTGCTTCATCTCTAGTTAATTCAAGTGTGAAAGGGCTACTTCCTCTAGAGCAATCCACAGTGAGCCTTGTTTAACCAACATTTTACTAAATTGTTTTGGCAGGAGACAGAATTTCCCTCATGAGTCAGGTGGGAATTTTGACTAAGTTCAGGTAGGTGATCAGACTTATAGACCTCAGTGTTGTCTGACATCCTCAGAACATGTCGATTTTTTTAAAGTGACTAAATATATCATCATCTATCAGCAAGATTAAAACCATTTCAGATTATCTCCAGATTTAATAACTCTGCCGTTAAGTCCTGAAGACGAGTTATCTTATATAGAAAGTCCTGGTGGTCCTTGATAATGTGCAGATGGAACTCACTGTGCTTGGAGTGGTTTTTTGCCTTGGCAGATCGTACTCATATTGCGTGTCTGGCTTGACACACAACATGGTTAACCTCACTCCATAGACATTCTCAATTATTCCCATCTCCATTAGTTATGACTCCTTAGAACTCTTTTGGCCTGTGTTACCTTTTTCATAGTTCTTTGCTCCCTAAGCATTTGTATGATCATTTATCTTCACTCTCTTTGTGATTCTATTTTCATATAGATTATAAACATGCAATAGATTGTGAACATGTTTATATCAGACACTCACTGGTTTTCTATAGAAATATCTGGTTGTATCATCTACATACGAGTGGTATTTAATGGTATTTAATGTTTCATTAAACTCAATTCCAGGTAAGGGTTAAGGTTCCTCAGTAACATCAGTTGTAGTAATTTAACTTCTTTTGAGTTGAGACTTTGTTAGAGTAAAAGGGAGAGACTGCTCTTGAGAACAAGAAAGAATTCCTGATCAGAGATGCCTACTTGTCAATCACAAGACAGAGAGCTAAGGATAAAAACATTCTACCTGGAGTGAATCGTCAGTGTGAAAGTGTATCTTACATTTGATTTCATGCTTGAATTTTGATAATCTACAAAAGCTCAATTGATTCCATTTTTCAAAAAGAACTCATATTGAAATCCATTAAAAGCTTAATTGGATATGAAATGCACAGATAAGACTGTTATTAAAAGCCTGTGCACTGTTATTTTTCTATTTAGCCTACCTCTTTTGTTTGTTTGTCACCACAAACTGTGTACTTTTGCTTCTATTTATTTCTAATAGATAATAAAGATTATCTATGCCTAATTTCCTTAAATAACTCACTAATTATGATATCATCTGTAATGTATACAAATATATTTTTCAGTCTTTTGGGGATCTAAGAGACAAGTATAATGTATCATATAGTCATAATTCTTTTTGATTAACTCAGAACCAAGTTTCACAAATTACTCTTAGTACTGAACAATGTCATTGGATGAAGGGATGCGTTTTTACATGTCTGAGGTTAACAGCTATAGTTATATGAATGAGAAATGTTCCCATAGACTCATGCATTTTAACACGTATTCCCATGTTTATGTGACTCTTTGGGAAAGGTTATGTAACTGTTAGAAGGTTGAACCTTGCTGAAGGAAGTATATCACCGGGGAGAGGTTTGGGAATCTATACCACTACCACACCGCCTGTTCCACTCTCTGCTTCATGTTTGTGTTTGAATATGTGATCTCTCAGCTTCTTGCTCTGGCCACCTACTACTATGCCTACCCCACCATTATGGACACTTCAATCTGAACTGTAAGCCAGATAAACTCTTTCTTAGCCCTGGAGTTTCATCAGATCAACAAAAGGTAATTATTCCAGTAGTGTCGTGATCTCTGCCTGTTTCTGCACCTTCCAGTTGGAGTCACTATTTTTTGCTCTGTAGAAAGAACTGGGCTAAAATCTGACACTCAACCTTTACCGGAAATGGGGAGCTACCTCTTTCCCTAAGCAATTTTTCTTCGCATTTGTATTTAAGTGTATGTCCACCCCACACCCCCATTTTGTATTTGCTTCAACTAAGAATTTATTAATGATCTGGCCATTCCAAGACCAAAGCATTCCAGATAACACCACTATATAAACAGATATTTAGGGATTCAGAGAGATAAAAGGATGAGAAGCTGTGAGCATGGAAAGGGACTGACAGGAAGACCCTGAATTTCCATCTCTAGGATGCTTTCCTTACTGATTTCCATTCCAGCGTTTCAGGATTTGTGGGACATATCCTATTTAGTCCTCTCCACCTGCATCTGTAGAAGGAAACATCCTGATCTTTTAATATAATCTAAAAATTCTCGATGATAGTGGCCCCTCTTGCTCCAGCAAATAGCCTAGTATCTATTTCAGAAGCCCTCATCAGAGAAGTGCAGATGGCGAACACAGCTCCCGATGTCATCTCTGCTGTGCAGGGGTGTTTGTGTGTCTGTGTCTAGATGCATATTAAAAAATACCCAGCCCTCTCCCATCTGCTCCTCCAAAGTGCTCTCTCAATCAGACTTGTAATAAATGAACAGTGTGCAGAGAAGTGCTTCTGTATTTGTCCAGAATGCCCCGCTTCCACACGGTGCCTCTAGTGCTTTCTGCTGTCTGTGTCCGGTCTCCAGCCCTTCTCTCAACTTGTAACTGTTGTCAGAATTCTCTGGCCTCTTCAGCTCTCTCCACTTCCTTTTGAACTTTAGCCCACCGATCAAGTCGTATGATGAATCACGCTTGTTACTACATTGCATGTTGTGTCTCATGCCTTCTGTTGCTCTAACATCTCGGCTGGAGGGGTCATGTGGTTCTCTGTTTTTCTGCTCACTGTGATGGCTCCTTAATTAAGTGTGAGTTAATTTTTAGCTGTGGTGTTTATGAAACCTTTATGTCATACATCCTGTCTCTGCTGATTATGCCGTATTAGGAATGTAGTCCCATCAGTTATGATTTCTGATATATAATAGTACATCATCACCTAGTTCTCAGAAATAACTCATTCCTTTTTTATTTATTATATTTTTAAAATAAAGTTAGAAACTGTCAAACCTCATGCATAGTCAAAGCTTTGTCTACCTATAACTGCATATTCAAATAAATGAACAACTTTTGCTTCTTTTTATGTCTCTGAATTATATTCCCACATAACTAGCTGCTCTCTGCATATCAAATTTTTATTCCTGTTCTAATGAATACAAAGTGTTTCTTTTTAAGTTACTGCTGAATTTTAAGGATAATTTTAGATGCAATTTACTTCATTCATGTTTTGAATAGATTATATACATTCTTACTCCCTAATATGTCCTATTGTTTGATTGCTGTTAGACATTGTCAGTCGTCTCTATTGTCCTTCTGTAAAACCTACTTTCCCTAGGTTCTATATGCAGAGCCTTGATTAAGGGCCTCATTACCTCTCCTGGGAGGCTGATGAGCTGGCTCTTCCTGCTTATCACCTTGCCAAGTGAGCACTTTTTAAAAATATGTGTCACTTTGAATAAGGTGCTTTTAAACTCAGAATCCTTCAGTGTCTTGAAAAACAAAGCACAATCTATTTTTGCTTACTTTCTCAAGAAAAGTTATCCCACTCCCCATAAAACCAAAAGTACTGTGGCAGTCCCTAAATTGGAATTGGCATTCTTAAACTGGAAACCTCCTTAGGTTGCGTTCTTGTTTTGGAATGCTCTGATTTGGTCTGATTTGCAAAATCCCACCTGCCCTGGATTCTTTATACATTGACCACTCCACAGTTTTCTGTAATCATCAAAAAAATCTTACTATCCTGTATTACTTAAAATGTAAAGTTCAAGTTTCATCAGCTGTTTCTGAGGGCAAATCATATTTCCCACTAAGTGTAACGGCTTCTGGGAGCTCTTAATTTCTGAGGATGCCTTTGAGCACCTGAGTCCCATGACACTGAGTTAGCTACACCCTGACCCTCCTTGGGAATCACCTGCAAGCAATGGAATGTGCCAGTCTGGCTGTGTAAACTGTCACGATGGCACTGAGAAGTTAAGTGGCTGTGCTGTGGGATTGTCCTGGCATGGTGATGCTGGGAGTTTTCGCACGAGTTCGACCAGCCAGAAGAGCAGCTATTCTGTTCGAGGATGTTGGAGATAGGCTTATGTTCACTCCTAACCTACAGATGCTGACTTTCAAACTGGGGCTGCAGAACAGCAGAACCATCTGAATCGCCTTTGGTGATATAAAAGCATTATCAATGAGACCCAGCAGCAAGACCCCCACCCCACAGGCCTTCTGTTTTCCCAGGACTGCCAAATGCACATGAATAGGTGGTACATTTGGGGATCTGCCTTTGCCAGCAGTGAGGGGAGGTTCAGAGAGTGAAATTGAGGAGCAAAATAACTGTGCTCATGTTTCCTCCACTTGGTGTCTGGAAGAGCAGCAGCAGAAAGATTCACATCTTCCTAGCACCCAGTGACCTGAGTGTATCCTTTACTCCTGCACCAAGAACCTAAATCAGAAATTTAAAACAAGATTCACATTATTAACACCCAGTGTGGGGATGTAATGGTACACATATTGAAAACTTAATTTAATAAAGCAAGTTATTGGATTATTAAATTTATGAATGAGCTTTTAAAAGTTAATATAAGATTTTGATGTCTTCCTTATATATTATATGTTTAAACTTTTCAATTCATAGTAAGTGGTAAAATTAAAGTGAGCTTTTGACTTACCTTCTTTTCATAAATAAAATAATAACACTTTATTATTTTATGAATAGTATTGAGGTTTCCACACACTCCCTACTCCATGCATGGTTAGGTTTCACTGCCAGCATCTCTTCCAGAGAGTGTATTTTTACAATAAGTCTAGACATTAATCTCCTGACAATCAAAATCCATAGTTTAACTTAGAGTTCGCTCTTAGTATTGTTATCCCATAAGTTTGACCAAATGTACAATGGCATATTTTAGTGTCTTACAAAGCTTTTTACTTCTTATAAACCCTCTGTTTACTCTTCTTCATCCTCTACTGCCCAGTCTGGAACCCTCTGATGAGTTTTACTGTTTTGATGCTCCCCTTTTCTAGCCTGTAGCTGTCTAGAGCATGGGCCCTGTGGAATTATAGCATGTCTATAGCCTTTTCATATTGGCCTTTCTTTTTTTTTTTTTTACTAATGTACATTTCAGAGTTACCCATGTGTTATGTCATTTCTTTTCTTATATTGATAACATACTTTCCTGATTTTTGAGACATGGTCTCATGTAGCCCAGAATGGTCTTAGACTTGCTATATAGGAAGAAGATGACCTTGAACTCCAGCTTCTTCTTTCCCTCCTCCTCCTCCTCTTCTCCATCTCCTTCTTCTTCTCCTTCTCCCTCTCCCCCCTCTCCTCACCCAAGGACTGAGATGAGAGATGAGAGACATGAAACACAATGCCAGATTCTAGAACTCTTAGCATTTGATATGTCCCACTGCTAAGTCCTTGTTTACTCATTTGCCCAGTGATAAACATGGTTTCTAAGTTCAGATAATTCTGCAAAGGGCTACTTCAGTCACCAATCATTTTGTGATTATAAAATAGCAACTAAAATAGGTTATTTATTTATTTAATTCTTCTTTTATATAATATACCCCTACTGCAGCTTTCCCTCTCTCAATTCCTCCATGTTTTTCTCTTACTTCCCCTCTTTCCCAGATCTATTATCTCCTTTTCACCCCAGAAAAATACAGGCCTCCTAGAGACATCAAACGAACATTGCACAGCAAGATACAATAAGAGAAGGCACAAACCCTCACATCAAGGCTGGGGGAGGCAGCCCAGTAGGAGAAAAAATATCCCAAGAGCAAGCGAAAGAGTCAGAGACACATGACTCACTGTCAGGAGTCCCCACAAAACACCAAGCCAACAGCAGGAACATATATGCCGAGAACCACAGGCTCATGCAGACTCCATGGTTACTGCTTTGGTGTCTGTGAGCTCCCATAAGCCCTGCGTAGTTGATTCTGTGGGCCATGTTCTTCCAGGGCTCTCAATCCCTCTAGTTTGCATAATTCCTTGCAGCACACAATGCCTGTCTGAGCTTTATGTGCTACCATACAGTTCCCGAGCTTCGGACGAGGGGCTGGAGGTTAAAACATACAAAGACACACAGAGACAGAGAGAGACACAGACCTCCAGTCACTGGTAAGAAGCCCTTTATTCAATAGCACCATGGAGGCTTATATACCCAACAGTCAAGTGGGCCAACAGGTGAAAACCTTATCCTCTGATCCTCAAGGCCAAGGCAACCCGTGCTCGTGTAGCAGAGCTGGTAAACAACGTTGACACAGCTTTCAGTAACTCAAATCCGAAGGAAAGTAAAGATTTCTAGCAAGGAAGAGCAGCTGGAGGCCAGGACTCCAAATGGTCCCAACAATTCCTCATTCCCTTTTTCCAAAGAGATCCAAAATCCTGAGGGAGGGACTGGATGGAGACCTCTAAATAAGGCTCTCTCTCTCTCTCTCTCTCTCTCTCTCTCTCTCTCTCCCTCCCTCCCTCCCTCCCTCCCTCTCTCCCTCTTTGCCTAATGTTTGGCTGTGGGTCTCTGCATCTGTTCCCATCTGCTCTCTATTGATAACAGGGCTAGGCAATGGCCTATGAGTCTAGGAGAACATCAGTAGGAATCATTTTATTATGTGTGTGTGTGTGTGTGTGTGTGTTGTGTTTTGTTCTACCTTAGGACTCTGGGCTATCCTGTCTCTGGTTTCTGCTAATCCAGACAATATTGGGGTGGGCTCCCTCTGTGGCCTGAATCTCAAATTAGACCACTCTTTGGTCACTCCATGGCTTCTCTGCCACCATTGCCCCAGCGCATCTTGCAGGGTGGATGACAGATTGTAGGTCAAAGAATTGTGTTGTGGAATCTTTCTTAATACTGTATCAAAATGCATCATAGTGATTGGCCAATTGGCCATTATAAAGAGCTGAATGGCCATTATCTAGGCAAACTTAGGCTTAGGCTAGGTAAGATTTCTGGGAACAAAGAGCTTTGGGAGGAAGAAAGGGAGTTGCCAGCCAGACACAGAGGAAGCAACATGGGCAGGTCAGAGTATAGGTAACTGAGCCACATAAAATAATGTAGATTTAAAAATAGGGATTAATTTAAATTATAAGAACTAGTTAGGAACAAGTCAAGCTTTCATAATAATAAATGTCTCCATGTCGTGATTTGGGGGCTAGAGATCCAAAAGCCTTGTACAGTTCCGTGACTGGGTTGGTGTCCAGTCTCATCACCGGAAGCCTTGCCTGGTTACAGAAGATAGGATAGAATCCCTAGCTTCCATTACTAGGGGTTTTTACTACGGTCACCTGTATAGATACCAGGGAGATTCCACTTCACTAAGTTTCCACGTTGCCCACCAAATGTGCTCCAATTCCAGTCATCTATACCTGTAATCTCCCTCTATCCCCTGGCACTGATCTTTTCTATTCTCATCCTATCCACTCCCAGGCCACCTGCAAAATCTATCCTATTTCCTCTTCCCATAGAGATCCACGCATTCCCCGCTAGAACCCTCCTTGTTACTTAAACTTCTGAGTCCCCTGTTCTTATGAATGTTGGATTTTTGTCAGTTTCTTCTCTAACTATTAATATGGCTCTGTAAGTTTTGTTTTTTTATTTAGTTGTCTTAGATTAGCACAATAGATCCCTGAATCTTTCTTGCATATCTAGGATAAATCCCACTTGGGTGTTCTTTTAGCACATTGTTGGTCTCTATTTGCTATTAACATATTAGTATCTTTGTTCATGAGAGGTAATGATCTGTAGTTGGCTTATCTTTTAATAAGATTTAGATGCTATATATATATTTTTATTTTTACTGATGGATTTAGCAGTTATTTTTAGGTTCTTTATTATGCATAATGTATTCAGGTTATAGAAATTCACTCTTCAGTAACACCCCTCCCTTGTCTCACCATGCCTTGAAGACTTTTTCTGACATGTAAGCAACCCATCAATTAATCGTTCTAAAGCTGTTGTCTTAGTTTCCTTTATGTGTGTTTGCATATGTCTCCACATATGGGAGAGATAAGGAATGCCTTTTGTTTCTCATGTCTTCAATCACATTTGAATAAATTTCTGAAGTCATTTCATCCCTTTGGTGAAAATTGAATGATGTCTTTAAAGCAGTTATATATAATTTGATCAAAATTTTTCATCTTGGTCTGTTTTCATTTGGCCAGTGCTGAGCTACATTTAAATTCAAAGGTCATGAATAACTATTATATTTAATACAGTTCCTTTCACTCTGTCTTATCAACATATATTAGTATATCATCAAATTTGAATGGCAGAGAATGAAACATTTCATTTGTGAGTCTACATCAACTTAAATACAGAATCAAGAGTGTTCATAGCAATTCATACACCAATACAGTTAGAGTTGATCAGAGCATATTGTTAATTTAATTTTCTATTTAAAAGTATAATTACATCATTTCCCCATCTCTCTCTTATTGCACCCATGCCCTTCACACCCCTGCTTCCCCAAACTCACTGGACTCCTTTTAACCATTGTTTTTGCACATACACATAAAAAATAATCAACAAACATATAAATGCAACCTACTGAGTTTATTTATTATTTCCTGCATGTATATGATTCTAGGGTACTGGATAGTCGGTTGAAGGCTCACTTTCCTCATCTCTGCAGTTGTTAATTGCTTGTAGCTCTTTCTCTAAGCATGAGTCCCTGTGAAATTTCCCTCTATCTGGTGGAATGTCAATTGTGATGGAATTGTTCACTCCTTTTTTAGGCAGCCGAGCTTTTGAGATGATGGGTGCAGCTTCTAATCACAGCAGAATTCGTGGTCCTCTGGTCTTGACCCCCACTTCCATAATGGTCTGTGAGCATTAAGTGTAGGACTTGTGCTTTAGATGGATCTACTGGGGCTGAACATCCACAATCAATTGATCTCTGCATTTGACCAATTGTGGCTTTATTTAATAGTTTCAATCTCCTGCAAAAAGAAGTGTCTTGGATGAAGGGTGAGGTGATATGCTTATCTGTGGGTAGAAGGATAAGTCCTAAGAATGCAGTTAGGAATTATAGTGGTTTAGAAAAATGGTGAGCATTTTGTAGATTTATGCATGTTGCTTCTGGTTAAGGAAAGATATTAGTAATACAATTATTTCATAAAAATAAATAGAATTTTAAAAACTCTCAATGTTCTTGGATATTTCATTATTAGTTATTATTAATTATTATTAGCATACCTTCACCAGAGTCGTCTCAAAAAGGTCTAAGCTAGACAGATAAAAATTTCTATATTCTTATAATTTACATTTAAAAATTTAATTCACTAACATAACTTCATGTACAGCCAAAGAGAAAAAGTGAAAGGTGTTTGGAATTGTGCCAGTTTTTGTTATAAAACAGATATGTAAATTGCTGTTAATATTTACACCCAGGTTGTTCTAAGCCCATATTCTGTATTATCGTAGACTTATGACATTTGCCATAGGTGAAATTCTGTTGCCTGTATGTGAAGGTGGTTGCCTGGGTGGCTTCTTTCTGTGTCCATATGCTGTTGCTTGAAAGAATCATAAGTTTAGCATAAACACTAGCAGGCTCATGGGACGTAAGAAGTAGACTTTTTTATTTTCCTTAAACTTGTTTAAATGGGTCTCAAAATTCCATGACTGATTTTAGTTGTTCTGCATTTAAAACTATTGATTTTAAAAACTAATAATTTGAAGTATATATACACACACCCAAATAAATGCATAAATAAATACTAGATGGTTCACTAAACATTATTTCCTTTGGGAGGTTTTATGGCACGTTGCTATCATCAAGCAGTCTTTTATTATAAAACCTAAGTAGTCAATGTGGACAAATGATTCTGAAACCTTCTTATACCCCTGAGTAAGACAGGCAGCAGGTGTTAGGGGTCAATGTATTAACCTTTTGTGCTTTCTGGGCAAACATGGTATCCTTGCTACCATTAGCAGCCTTCTTGTCCACAGCCTTGATGATACCCATAGCAACTGTCTTCCTCATGTCACATGGAGCAAAATGACCCAGTGGCGAATAGTCAGAGAAACTACAGACACACATGGGTTTTCCTGGAACAATATCAACAGTGCTGCATCACCAGGTTTCAGGAAATAGAATCATCTCCCCAGCTTCTTACCAGAATGAAAATCAATTTGGGGTGTGTGTGTTCATATGTGTGTGTGTGTGTATGTGTGTGTGTGCTGGAATGCATGTATGTTTGTGCATGTGTGTGTGCGTGTGTGTTTGTATGGTTGTTTTGTTTTGCTGTGTTTTGTTCCGGGACAGAAACTATATATAGCTCTGGCTGTCCTGGAACTATGTAGACCAGGCTGACCTCAAACTCACAGATCTCTGCCTGCCTTTACCTACATGGTGCTGCAATTCAAAGCATATGCCATTGTGCTCAGCAATCATTTTTTCAAAGCTCAGCAAATTTATAAGCTAGGCGAAATGTGTGACAATCCAGTATAGGACCATAGCCTTCACTAATTTTGCCTGGGTGGTTCAGGATAATCATCTGTGTGATGAAGCCAGCTGCTTCTATTGGTGGGTCATTTTTTGCTGTTCCCAGAAATGTCACCACGTCTAACATCTTAGACATCCACATTCTTTTGTTGAAGGTCATGTTGTCCTGGGCCTTCACTCAGAACTTCATGGTACATTTCAGCAGAATTTACCTTAGTTGTTACATTGTCCAGGACAAAGGTAACCATCGTGCCTGCTTTGAAAACACCGGTTTCCTCCACTTGGCACACAGGGACAGTGCTGGAACTATCAATTTTATAGACATCCTGGAGGGGCAGCTGCAAAGGTTTATCAGTTGGATCAATTTAAACATTCTAGCAGTTTGGTCTCACCAGCACTCCCATTTTTCCAGGTGACTTTCCATCCCTTGAACCAAGGCATATTGGCACTTGTCCCCAGCATCTTGTCAAGATTCCAAACAGATGTTGGCACAAATGCCACTGGGTCAGGTCTGTAGTCAGTCTCCTTGATGTAAACGTTGACTTCCACAGCAATTTCCCCCTCTTCTGCCTGTAGAGTAGCTTGGTTGAGCCTGTTTTGCTGACACCAACCATCAGCTGTTTCACACCCAACGTGTAAGCCAGAATGGCATGCTCACAGGTCTGCCCATTCTTGAGGAAACTAGCTTCAAACTCACCAGCTCCAGCAACAACTCTCAGGACAGCAGAGTCAGACTGAAATGTGCCTGGCATGGAGTTTTCCACATAATCTCTGTGTCCTAGAGCATCAGAGATAGTCACAAATAATTTGCTGGTCTCAAATTTCCACCGGGAGATGTAATAGTGATACCACACTCATGCTCAACTTTCAGTTTGTCCAAGACACAGGCGCCCTTGAATGAGCGTTTTCCCATTTCAGCAGCCTCCTTTTCAAAGGTCTGTTCGCCAGTTCCACACATTTATAGACCAGATGGCCAGTGGCAGTGCACTTGCCCAGATCTGCATTTCTGATGACAATGTTGATGTCTTTTCCTTTCCCATGTTGCCTCTAAGTTAACAGTGGTTTTCATAACACGTGTGCTCTGATAGCGAACCCGTTGAGACAAAGCAGCAGAAGACTTTGCTGGGAAACATCTATAGAGCTGCAGATTGACAAGACAAGAGAATGTGTGTATACCCCTCATCCTGTCATGGTCTTACAGGGAGACTTATCATGCCCAGGGTGCACAGTAGGGGAGCAGGAACATATGCCTGAAGCTTAGCCTAGGGTTAGTTGTTGGCTGGATAAATGCCTATTTGAAAATGTCAGGAGCTCAGCCTTTTGCAGACCTTATAACTGATGGAATGTTTCACTTCTCTCTATTGGTGAGAAGAACCCTGAAAGGATGAGCCTGGGTGGTCCCTTTTCCCAGAATACTAGGAAGTCCCTATCAGTTGCCTTTTCTCTGACAAGCAGAGTACCACCAGTTATCCTTGGAGAGACCTATGACTCATATTATGAAAAAAAAAATTTACTTACAGAAAATAAAACCCTAATGAGAAATCAAATCTAAACAAACAAAAATGTTTTTCAGTAGTTGGAATGTGGTATACTCATTGCCTTTGTTGAATCACATGTATAATTTCTGTACTTTCTGCTATGCTCCCAAATGGCTCTATCGATGTTTTCCTTTGTTTGTTTTTTCTTAATGACTAGTCCTGTTTGCCTTTTTAAAAACTTTTATGCCCAACCTTGGGGTTGCTTTGCTTTGGATGTTCTCAGGGCTTCTCAGATGACATTTCCACTCAAAATATTCAGTCTGTGCTGTCCTTGAACAGCTGCCTATCAGACACGTCAATGGTTATAAACTATGTGTGTGCGCTTTGATTAAATGTTGTGTGTGTGTGTATGTGTGTGGTTGTTGCTAATTAGATTGTGAAGACTCTGTGGGATAGTCATGGCAGCTTAGGGTCTTGTTATCAAAACCACAATGCAGTGTGTGTGGGAGAAGCATAATCCAGTCAATGAGATTTTCCTGTGGTGCAATGCAATGCATTTATGGGGCTTGTTGTATGCAGAAAGGATTAATCATTCTCTGTGCCTCTTGCTGACAGACACGTGGCTTTCAAAGGAATGGTAGTTAGAGTTTCTTATGTGTTTTCTCATGGCCAGAGCATGCATTCAATCTTGATTCTCATAGACTACAGCTAAACAATGAAGTAACAAGGTTGTGTGCTCCTCAGTCATGCTCAGTTACCTTTTCTGAGCTTCAGGCCCTCCAAGGCACAGCTGTGGCTGGGGAGGAATTGGTGCTAAGAAGTTTGGGATACTGACCTTTCCTTCATCTGGGCTCTTATGCTCAGGAAACAAGCCTAGGTTCAGTAAAAAGATGAATTATAGCAGTATTTAAAAAAGAGGGAAGCAGAACAGGACAGTGACCTGAGTGGATAAAAGCAGCCTGCTCTTTTCTAATCAATTTTAGACCCTAGACTCTAATTTTATCTGAATTTTCAGTAGTGAACAAAATGAATGCTCAAAGCTTACGTTTGGATTTTAGGACTCTTGGAGCACCCAAAATCTGTGTGTACCCCCATATTTTTGGAGAATAATCACCTTTTGAGATAGCATTAATCATTTTTTAAATCTCATCACATAGAAACGACCAAGACATTCCATTTTAGATATTAACTTGTTTAAAGAGTAGCTTCATTGGGTGGGGGTAGCCCTATTTGTTTTCCAAAGTCACTTATTTGAAATTTCTGTCTGGAATGCACTCTGGAATATCTAGAAACATCCATCAATTGGGTACTTTTCAGAATTTATGTGACTTTTAAGATAACTAGAACAGTGGTTGAGGTCAAATCACAAGATCTTCCAACATCTTATGGTCATAAAACAGACTGTTTTTCATACTTGCAATGAAGTGTTATTTGAACTGTTTTGATTATTATCCATAGAGTTTGTAAGTTTATTCAAATTATAATTCCTAAGCAGCTAGAATGCAGAAGAGACGTTCTCTTGTGCTCTGGGTACCTCCATACCACACTTAAAATGAAGGTGATAATTTCCTTAGCCACACAACTTGAAGGTACTTATTGAGTGGCAATGATGAATGATGTCACATCTTCTATTTTTACAATATTTAGAATTTTAATATTTAAATTTCAGTGATATAGTATTATTTACTTTAAAATGTATAAACACTTTGCAATAGAAATATGAATTTGAACGGTTTCATTAATAATAAATGATTTTAAAAGTAAATCTCTGGCATGTCTTGTTACTTGACTTTTGTACTATTTTTATTCATTAAGAATATCTTTTTGAATAAGGAGAGAAAATAAAACAAAAATAGGAAGTTTGGTTAGCATAGGAATGAGAAGGAGAACTCTGGGTTCATGTCCCTCTGATTCTCAAGGGAAGCAAGGAGCCTTAGAATGCCTGCATTATAGAGATCAAGTTGAACATTCATTATAAGACGCAACACCAAAATGATCTATCGCACCTGGAATCCCAGATTGCCGTGTTCAGCGGGTATATCTATTTAAGACTTCTGAGATACAGGTTAAGAGGGAGGTGCTGATGGAGAGAGGATGACCACCACAGAGGGCGTGGTGCAAGTGATGCTCCTGAGCATCCAAGGATGACTGTGTCTTTTAGGAGACTGCTTTAGTCATCCAGCCAAGTGGGAGAGGAGACCTAGGATCAGGACGGTAGTCTTGGGAGTGGAAAGAAACTCCAAAAGCTAGACACACGAAGGTTTTGCTTGATACTCATTTAAGGAGGTGCTTTGGGAGCCTAAGGACATTTGGCACATTGTCTGTTTGTGTGTTTGTATCCATGCTGTGCAGGTACAGAGTGCTCAGCGAGTGTGGCAGGCTGCCTGTTTCTGACATTCTGGAGATCACCAGCTGCACGATGATTATCCCCCTGCTGTTTCCCCATTGCTAAACTTAGGTCCCCTAACAAGCTAGTCTTTCCACTGCCCCAGGCTTTCTCCAGTCATCAATGTTCCTCCAGCCTTTCCTGTAGCTCTTCACTAGTCTGTGCCTCTTGAAGCAGGAACTTTTATATCCTGATGGTGGTGGCGACTCATGAAAGAAAAGTAGCTTGCCTGAGATATTTTCTACACTGCTTTCTCTAATAAGAAACTTTGACAGACTTTAACTACTTTTTTGTTTGCATAATATCTTACCTTGTATTTATTCTCTATGAACACAATTTACACTTGTTTGTTGTTGTTGTTTGTTTTTGTTACTGTTTTTCATCATTTCATTTAGAGAAATTGAACATCAACAGTCTGCGATAAAGTGCTTTAGATAGCATGAGATGTCTTTTATTGTAGATGTAGAGTTTTGTACACATAGCATTAAAACATAATTAAATAAAGAATGTTGGCCTGGGGGGTGGCTCAGTGTACTAAACACTTATCACACAATCATGGGAACTAGAGTCTGAGTACACAGACTGCATGTGAAGCGCTGAATAGTATTACATGCCTGTAATCTCAGCAAAGATGGGAGACCTTAGAAACTCTTGGTCTAGCTAAAGTGGAATATGTAGAACTAAAAAAGAGAGCGCAGTCTCAAATAAGGTGTATGGTGGGAGTAACTCTCCTCTATCTGAGATCCATGGCACGCATGTCTACTTACAAATACAACACAACTTATTCACATAAAGATGAAAAAATAATAGTTTTTGGAGAAAGTGTCTTGAAGGTGTGCAGCCGTAGTTAATTGGCTTTAACACCAGAACTGCAGGAAATCTAAGTAGTGCTGTTTCTGTTTGGTTTAGGAGATCTCTGGGAGAGAACAAACCCAAATCAAATTCTCTGGAAATCCCTTGACCACAGAGACTTATCTTGGAAACAAGTGGCTGAAGGACACATCCTTCTTTTGTATTAGTTGCTGTTCCTGCTGGGTGGCCAGGGCTCCCAAATGCATTCTCACTGAGACAGTCTTAAGAGGAAATTGCCCTGTCAGTGAGGAGTGCCTTTAAGTCCTTTTGTTTTTCCAACTGACAACATTCCAGTCCAAATACTTCATTTTTCATTTTTAACCTAGTTTTTTCATTTTTAACCTAAAGGAGATTATGATTGCATAGCTTTATGTGCCCAAACAAAATCATATTCATATAAGGTACAGTACACCCTTATTTACCAAAGAAATATCTGCCTGTCCTCATTTTATGTCTTGCTTTTTCACAAGCAATCCTGACTTCTGTTATTCGCCTTAAAAACACCCTTACATTTTCAACGATTTAGCAGACTTAACAGTAACTGGGAAAAAGCTCCCTTTCAGCACTGTGCTCCTCAGTGTCCCTGAGCTTAGCATGTACTGCTACGGCTTTGTGTCTTTAAACACTGTCATTTTGAAGAATTTTGTCAGCATTATGGGTCAAACATATTTCTTGGACTTCGACTCTTCATCAAATGGTGTGACACCATAACTGACCAGTATTCTGGGTATCATGATCCCATCACCTCTGTGTCTGTTGGCCCACAAGTCATCCCTCCCCTTTCGTTCAAGTTTGTATTCCCTTCTCTTTAGATCACTGCATTTTCCAGCTAATCTTGTGTCATATCTATATCCATATCCCCGTCTTTATATTTCACGTAGAAGAGTTTTTTAATGTACTGTAGTCACATTTAAATTAATATTTTACACCTGTTGAAAACGGTTCAGACAATTACTCTTATAATGGAAATACTATCAAACATTAGCATATATTCCAAAACAACTCATTTTTTTTAACACTTCTCCTCACGCATCCTTTGTCTCTACAATTGACAGCACCAACTGCTCTGCCCATGCAGCCCAGAAACCTAAATGATGTTCCTCTGCCTCTCTCTTCTCCCCTCCTCAGGGCTCATCGGATTGATCTGATCTCTTTACTGTTTCAATCTTATCCCCTCTCTGCCTGTCTCCCCACTTGTTATCCCTCATCTTTAGTTCAAGATTTTCTTGTTTATTTGATACTCCATGTAAAACTCTATGCAAAACTAATCATAGAATGATTAACTTGTCAAGAGTTTTTGTGGGTTTCCTTTTAAGTTCTTGCGCCATCTCTTTGCACAATGCCTAGTGTATTTGCAGTTCTGAAGTCACTGGCCCTACCAGAAATCTTGTTACTCTTCTCAAAACTCTCTGGGTTAGCAGTTATACCATTTGAGTAGGAAAAAGAGATACTTAGATATGTGCTAAAATCACATAAGGGATTAGAGATTGTGATTCTTTCCACTTAAAGTAATGGACAGTAAATTTAAATTAGCATTCTGCCAAAGAGTATTAGAACATTCTGTTTCTGTGAGGTATTGACATTAGTAGTGTGCTGTGTATATTTTCCCTACATTGTTATTTTACAGAAATTCTTATTAAAACACAAATTTGGCACACCTATTTCTCTGAATATTATTCTTAGTGCCTTGTTCATGCACCTCCTTCTGATGAAAGTCCCAGCTTTGTGCTTGGAGCAAGCCTTCAATAGCCCCTTGTGATGTTTTGTGCTGCTTTTCTGGCCTACTGCATTCAGGGTCAGGTATATCTGAGCCAACCAAGATGCATATTTATAATGTGACAATCTGAGGAGATGGTTCCTTGTATAAAATTACTGACATACAAACATGTGAAGCCGACTTAAAGTCCCCAGAATCCACATAAAATATGGTAGATAGCAACAGTATCTATAATCTACTACTCCTGCAGGGAGATGATGGGCAATCACACAAGAATCCCTGACAGCTTGTGAGCCAGCTATCCTGGCATATACAGAAGACAAACAGAAGAGGACTTAAGACAAGTTTAAGATACCCCTGGCTTCCACACATACACGCTGTGGCATGTGTACACCCCCCCCCACACACACACAATAAAATAGAATCTGGATTCTTATGGGGGTGGGCAGAGTTTTGTCAGTATAGTTTGTTATTTGGGCAGAGATTTGGATTCATGTTTAAGAGCCAAACATGACATCACATCAGCAGTGGCTCGCCTGTTTGACTAAGTTCTTCTGTTATTGCTGGGGATCCGTTTTCATTTCACTGTGCTCTACTCTGTCTGGTAAGATATGCTCCAAAACTTGCTTATATTTTTACTTTTATACCTTTATCCACTCCTCTTCATCTCATGGTATTTCTGGTCATTTGCATGGTTTTCTTTTCTTCTCTGTTGTAGGTACTCAGACACACACACACACACACACATACACACACACACACACACACACACAGAGAGAGAGAGAGAGAGAGAGAGAGAGAGAGACAAAGAGAGACAGAGAGAGAGACAGAGACAGAGAGAGATTTACAGTCTTAAGTCCTCAATATTTGGTTGTCTTCATGACTTTTCTATGGCTATGAAGATACATCATGACCAAGGCATATTATAAAAGAATGCATTTAATTTGGGACTTTCTTAATGTTTCCAAGGAGGAATCCATGGCCATCACATGGTAGGGAGCATAGCTGCATGCTGGATTTCATGGTGCCATATACAGTTTCAGAACAGCTTCAAGTTGGAGGCAAAGAACAAGAGACTGAACCTGGCAAGGGCTTTTGTATCCCAAAAGCCCAGCCCCAGTGATACACTTCCTCGAAAAAGCTCACATCTCTTAATCCTTCCTAAAATAAAATTTCCAAAACAGGGACCAAGAATTTGAATATATGAGTGTATGGGGCCATTCTCATCCAAATCACCACAGTGTTATAGAATATGTCAGTATATTTGTCTGGCAAATGAATGTTGGTATGTATTTTAGCCATGTTTATGTTTTGTTACACCATTGACATCTCTGGAGCACCCTTTTAAAAATTTTATTAGTTATATATTTCTGATGAAATGTTGAGTAATAAGATTTTCACTCTGGTTCATCAGTAAGCAGATAATAGCATAATCTTTGCTAAGATGAGGAGTCATGCCTGTTGCTGGTTCCTATGGCTACAACTGTACTTGCTTGCTGTCTTTCTACCACCCTGAATACCCAACTAGCGATGTTGTAGAGCTTTTAAAACTACTGATATTTTCATTTATACTTGAATCACTGTTTTAAGTACATCAGTGCAATTTGATCTTTCTTCCATAAATGTGGGGCAAAAACAGGGTCATGAATTTCTTTTCCTGTCAGTTTCCATGGTAATGGAGCTTTCTGTTTGTTTAGCCAGGAAGGAACACTAGAAGAGTCTGGTTTGTTTCCTTAGTACATGAAGCCAAATGCACACCCATGTACCCATGTATATACACACCAAATACACACATGTGTATACACAAGAAGTTTCTCTTTCTCACATCTTACCAAATCTTGACTAAACCTTAATGCTTCTTTCTGCTCCATTTAATTTTTCCTACCTCTTATGTTTCCTTTTTCAGAAGCTTCTCTGTAAGCTCATATATATGAGAAATCCTCAAAAAATGGAGAAAAGAGCAAATGTGTTATGATTTTAAAACATGATGTCTGCTGGCTGATTATCCAGACTTCTCTATTAGATGGGATTTCAATAAGTTTAGAAATAAGTCAGTCTTCATTTCTGTTTTTACCTAGTGTCTGTCTTGCCTCGTCATGTAAGTGTGCATGATCCACAGAAAAGGCCAAGATGTTAGCACCTTCCTTTTATTTCAGCACCTATCTACACACAAGGGTGATTGGCTGTCAGTATTGTTTGTTATTTGGATGAACAAATTGGGTCATTTACCGAGGAAACGGATGAAATCTGTCACCTGAAAGGAGGAGTTTTCTTCTCAAAATATTCCTCAGTGAGAGCTGAATGGATTTGGTTGTATGATTTACAGTATGATATAGGAAATAATTCTGTGCTCATGAGTTCTAAATACCTATTTCTGCCTTTACCAGCTTGTTATACTCAGCAATCCAAGTTTTCTATGGCTATTCTTTGACTTTCTTTTTTAAGATTTCATTTCATCATTTTTAAGTGTGTGTGTGTGTGTGTGTGTGTGTGTGTGTGTGTATGTTTGCAGCTATGTGCATATGAATGGCAATGCCTATGGAAGTTGCCCATGGAGATCAGAGGTGTCAGATCACCCTGAACTGGAGTTCCTGAGTTGTGAACCTCCTGGCATAGCGCTGGGAGCTGAACTCCAGGCCTATGGACAAGCAACCCATGCTCTTAACATCTCCCTTGCCCATGTTCTTTAACTTTCATGTTTGTGAGCCACATCACTCTATAGTACATCTACATAGTTCGTGCATATTACAATGCATTAATGTCTGTATTATCTTAATAAATATAGCGAATAACTGCTACAATGAAAATTTCTCTTGGATTCTACGTCTAAACCAACCATTGTTTTGCTCCCCGATATTAGCACCAACCCTAAAGATGGGCCCCAGATGGTGAGTGAGTAGTGATGCATCTGCTTACAATTGGTCCAGCATGTTGGAAATGTGAAAAGGTCTCTGAAAACAAAGATAGTTCTACTCTTTTTCCCTCTGCCAATAGCATCTGACCACCCTGTCCTCCTTCTTACGACTTTGCTCAGTCAACTCTAATTTATGAGTTGCTTTGAGGAGTGCAGTTTACTAGAGAGCAAAGTGATCACCTTCGTGGATGCTCCCCTCAGTGCAGAGCATCATTTCCCACCTCAGAGGCTCTTGTTGGAAGAAGCGCCCCATGAAATCACACTATTTAAACATTGTTTCCCTTAGCTTCCTTGTCACCCAGAAATGAGTGATAATTGGATCACACTGAGTATAACGAGTCTTATTTTTATTTTTGCTTTTGTGTATCCTATTTTATAGAGGGATTCCAGTAAAATGTGGAATTTTATTTTCTTGAAATTCAATATATAAAACTATGCTTCATATTTGGTAAAGGGCAGTTATGGATTAAAATGATGATGAACTTGAGACTGTCTCCTTGACTGTCATTGCATATTCCTAGAGATGGACTCTCACAATTATTTAAAAACATCTTCTGAAGTGTCAGGTCAGAAAGGTTTGTGGTGTTACATTCTTCCTTTAGTAAGTGG
The DNA here is from genome assembly GCF_018167655.1 of Microtus oregoni. Taxonomy (NCBI): domain Eukaryota; kingdom Metazoa; phylum Chordata; class Mammalia; order Rodentia; family Cricetidae; genus Microtus; species Microtus oregoni. The sequence goes on along the minus strand of NW_024544728.1, from coordinate 881,482 downwards.
AGACTCTCCACTCAAGAACATTTGAATTTTGCTTTTTAATATTTGTTTTCTATACCTCTTGTAGAAAACAGAACAAATTTTAGGTACCATGGTATTTCCAAGCTGAATTTTAAGGAGTCTAATAAGTGTGTGTGTGTGTCTGTCTGTCTATTTGTCTGTCTCTCTGTTTGCAAAATTGCACAAGGCAGCAAACACGTGTAATTTGATTGTCACTCATGTTGAAATTGCATTTTTTTCAGAGATTTACATTTCAATTTATTTCCCTATTAGGCTATTATGAAGGTGAATATAACACAATAGTCCCATAAAAACAGGATGGGAAATAACTTTTGAATGAATAAAGAATGCTTATGATAATTTCATTGCTATTTAAAAGCAACTCCATCACCATTTAGAGGAGACCAACCAGTGTTGCGTGTGTGTTCATCACTGTGCCTCCTGCTTTCAGAGTTACACATTGTCAGTAAAAACTGTGTGGGTAGTGAGCGGAGGCAGCTGAAGTCTCAGGTCATCATGATGTGTCTTTACAGAGCTGGAGAGCAGCAGCAGCACAGAAATTAACACCCGAGTTTGCCTTGTGACACTCCACACCTCCCCTACTTCTTCAGTCAGTGTGCTGGCAAGGTGCACGGAGACGACATGGAGTCAGGGAAGAGGTAACCTCTGCAGGCGGAACTATGTTTTCTCTCTTCAGCATTGGAACAGAAAACCCTATTTTGTTTCAAAAATAGTTGTTTATTCACTTTTTTTTAGGGGGGTGTATGAGCGACTGTTTTATGTTTCCCAATATAAGGTGCCAGTGGCATCTCAATGTTTGAACAGTGCGCTCCCTCCTGCCTGCCATCAAGGCTAGGGATTATAGGTGACTAGTAGAGACTTTGACTCACAAGCAAAAGAGGACCTCAGACACATACACACACCCAGAAGTAGTCAGTGTCCACATGAGTGCTGCTCATAACCACTGTTTAACCACCCGGGATGTCCCCATCCTTCTCTGGTGTGGCCAGATCAACTCGAATACTAGTCTTTTGGTGGCTCCTCCTCACCAGCCCCATGACTGTGTAAGCGTGTCACCCCTCCCTGCAGAATCCACAGAAGTCTAAATGATTTCCACATTAGAAATAAACTGTCTTCAAGATTTTCTCCAGATTTACAATTCTAATTTAAGTGAACATGATAAGATCTTAAAAAGTAATAATTTGGGGAAAACAATTCAATACCAAAACCCATTGGAACAGTTTTTATTGCACTGAGCCTTTACTTAATAAAACTAAGGAAAGGATCTTTTTTCTTCTTCTTCTTTAACCATGAAGCAATTTGTTTGAAAGTGCTTTATTTTTAGGGGAAATGACTGTGCAGTTGTGAAGCCATGAGGCTTCCCAATGGAGTCGCATCCCATTTTAACCCCTGTAAGGACACGATACAAGGTGGTCTTCGTTAAATAGTGCTTAGAAAATGTTTCTTGCTGACATTTGTGAAAATTAATTTTCTTTTACCTGCATGGAAAACTGGGAAAAAGTCAGAAATTCTCTGGAACCGTGGATAGCCTGAACACAAAATTAAGCAAACTATCAAAAATCTTCAGAAAGATGTGAGATCAGCAGCTCTGAGTGGTCCCCAGTGTTGTTTCTGGAACGACTGTATAGGCACAGAAGCTGGTAGCAGGGCAGGTCAACAGGTAACTACTGTTAAAGAGCACCGAACTCAGCCCTCTCACCTCGATGCCGAGCTTGGCTGAGACTCTACAGGACTGAACTGTTCTCACTAGTAAAGCAGTCAGACACGGAGACGCATGTAACTGGGTGAAGGATATTTTTTATCACTTTTCAGCCTTTGAAAAACACAACGAAAGAGAAAAGAGAGGTCGTGTTTCAGTTCCAACTTCACACATACGTCATCTGAGTTGGACAGCTCTGCACAGCACCAAACGATGGGGCTATCTAGGACTGGCAATGCTGGCTTGAGCTCAGTTTATTTCCGTGCTCAATGTTTCAGCAAACATTTGATGAAGGATTAATTTATGGCCTCAAGCCACTTGTGTACAAGAAAATGAACCCTTCCTCCCTTGGTAAGGATTCTGATAAAATATCCTTTTTTTTCTAACTATGTGAGAGTCATTTCCAGAGTATTCCCGTCATAGCAGAGCCCTTTGTGACATTCTATTACCATGGGCATCTTTAGTTATGGGCTTTCCTTTAATTTCATTTTGCATGAGACCAAATCCATTTGTATTTGAAGGCAGTGTCAGAAAAATCCTTCCTAAGGAAATAACCTTTAGGTTGAGTGTTAATGAAATTAGCTTTGTCAACATTTTAGCAAATCATCTTTCAAGGAAAAAGAGAATGTACGGGAAATATAGGGGAATATCATGGAGTACAACATATGGGAAAGAAACCATCTAAGTTAGGAAGACATAGTGCAGGCAACTGGCTGAAGGAAGCAGAGTAGTGTGGCTAGAGAGAAGATAGGAAGGCAAACTCACCTAAGCTCAGGGCTTGTCAAGTTCCCATCACAGGACATACTGTTAGCTTTTTAAAATTATCGCTACATATATGTGCATATTTACATCTCTCTCTATGTTTGTTTTCACGTATAATCTACTGAGCTCATTCAGTATGTGTTCAGAGCTGACCACTTAAGTTTGAATACCTCACCAAGAACCTCATGCCTGAAGCAAACTGATTGTTCCTCCCTCAGAAGCCACTGATAACCTGTGTCTCTTTGTCTATGTGTTGACATTGTGACATTTGTCACATCTGTGTTGGCATGTCAACTGGTGTTGTCATTATGCTGGTCTTGCCTATGTGGTCATATTGCTGAAATTCTGTTGGTGCAGCTTCTATGGCATGTCTGTAAGACACTATCTAGTGGCAGGTGTCGTGATCCTCTGAGATCTTAAAATCTTCCTTTCCCCATCGTCTACAATGATTCCTGAGTGGCACATGCAAGAGTTGCATTGTAGCTGGAAAGGGTAGCATGGGAAGAATGGGAGGAGGAAGAGGGAGGACCTGAAATAATGTAAATACAATGCTATAGTGAAATTCTAGGGAGGACATGAAATTTTAAAGAAAGGGTGAGTGATATTGGGAATGGTTGAAGGTAGATCTGGAAGGAGTTGATCAAAATACATTATAAGCACATGTGAAATTCTCAAATAGTGAATAAATATGCCTATTAAAAAGAAAAAAATTGTCTAAGCATTCAAAAACTATTTGCCTTTCAATGAAAGAAAGGAGGAGATGATAGACAAGGAAATAATATTGTCTTGGGCCATTCATACTGCTGCAACCAAAAACCATAATCTGTGCAAGTCATAGAAGCAGAAATTGGTTTAGAGTTTAGAGACCAAGAAGCCTATGCCAAAGGCACATGCAGAAGTGCCCTCTCATGAGCTCCTGCTATTTACTTGTTGGGAAGCAGACTTGTCTCTTAAAGTGGGAGAGGGCAAGGAAACTGTGGTTTTCTTTGAATGGGCAGCCATTCTTTTTAAAGATCTCTCTGCCCTTATAGCCTAATCTTCTCGCTGAACTCCCTCCAACTCCACATGCCATCACCTGTGGGTTTTCAAGTTAAATATATGAATTGGGGGGGGGCATTACATTTATTTATAACATATAGTGTCTGGGTTATACTTTGGAAGATCATCTGGCTGACGTAGTGAGGCCATATTGAAGAACTGGGAAGGAAGTAGATAGAGCATCTGCATCAACACCTTTAGTCTCTTGTGGACACACAGGGAAGGAAGGCATGGGCTGGCTCTGAAAACCAGGAGAGTATAGAGAAGAAATGATGTAAGGAAAATCTCACAGATCCATGATAGCTCTCAACAAGGGCCAGTCGTATTTTATTTTTGCTTGTTATATTCTTCGCAGGTTGCAAACATGCAGGGATCATGCAAGGGCAGAAATTACCACCTGGTCACAGTATTTCTTCTTAACTATTCATCCCCATTTTGACAAACATTGTACTTTGTTTGGCAAAGTACTGAAAACTAGCAGAGAAGTAATTAAGATATACAATACACACTGCATTCACTGTGGTTAAACACTAAGCAGATAATCATTTCTTAAATAACTTGACTGCCTGCTGAAAACACTGGTAACGGGATTTCCTTCAACGGAATTTATTGTTTCATGCCACTAGCAAATATTATTATAGACTGTCAGGTGGGATCTATAAATAGCAGTGATATGTTTTAGTATTATTGATGCAAATGGATTTGTGCCTCCTAATTTGTGTGCCTAATTTGCCAATTTACATTCTTATAAGGAAATTATGTTTAATAACCATGATCTCAAACCAAGTCTTTGAAAATGGGATCCGGTGGCTCTTAAAATTATGGAGCATTTTGATTAGGTTATGCTCTAAAAATTAATTCATTTTCCACAATTTTTTTTTAAAAATTGCCTTGTTTCTGAAAATTTAATAGATTAACTTACTCAAATTTAAGCTAAATAATGACACAGTGAGTTGAAATGCTTTTAATTTTTCAATCTGCTGTCATCTTTTAAAAATGATGACAAGTTTACATTTTTTGTTTATAATATGAAGTATGGAAAGCATTCTTTTTCCCCAGGGATAATTGTGTGCATGTAAGTAAATCTAATTGAAAATACTAGGGTCCAAGAGAAATCCTCTAAAAGACCACCAGTCACATTTGTAATCAGCAGGTGCATTTATTAAAAACTGCCAACATGTTGGGGTGACAAATGGTGACCCCCCAAGAAGCTCACAAGCTCCTTTTAAGCAGGGTTAGGGGAATTCCTGGAAGGAGAGATTAGTTTGGGAGCTGATTGGTGGGTTTAAACAAAAAGTTCATAGGACTGGTAAATGAATTTATTGGTTAGGGACCTTTCAGTGTCAGGGCAGGGTAAACTATCTTTAGGTAGCAGAAAGCTGCTGGGTGCCTGCTGAGTGGTTGCCCTTGATTTGTGGTTTTCTCAAGAACTGCTTGCTCAGTTCCAGCCAGCTCCAGGACACCAAAACTAAGACCTGGTCCCTGGCAGGGGCTATTAGAAACCTATTATGGCTCTGGTCTGGCTCCCTGGCCTTCTCAGATAACTGACAGTACTGGGGTACTTGGTGAACACTTTCTTTGTGCTTGGGTTGTATACAATGTTAGCATTCTGAATGTTGTTTTATACAATATTAACACATTAATGGTTCGTTCATTTAATTCCAGAAGAAATTACCTTCAGCTAAAGTGTAACCAAATAAATTTGTAGTTTGAGAAACAAGAGAGCATAGGTAACCAGTGAAACTTTCAGCAAATTTAAAGCTAAGAGTAGTGTTTTATTTCATTCATGGATATACATGTGCTGCCTATAGGGTCAACTGCAGCATATACGTAGGTTTGGAACATATCTGTTGAGTCTCTATATTCTATTCTTTTTATTTAGTTTTTTATCTTTTTATATCACCTCCCCTCCTGCCCCAGACAGGGATGTGAGTGAGAAAGTTAAGATGATAAGAAATATTTTCATTCCAAGTTGCTTATTGTTTTCATGGGAGAAGCCACCACTTCTAGATGTATAAGCATTGTCACATCATTACTAATATAGTAGTCTTTCCTTAGACTTATCAGTGGAATAAGGAATTGAAGTGGAAGCACATTAAACAGGTGCACTTTTTGCTTAGCTTCTTTAAGAAGAACTCTTCCGTGATACAATACCTCTTATTTCTAAAGTGAGGATGTAAGGCGCCAGCACCCACTCTAAGCCTGGCTGGAACATATTCCATGAGGTTTATGGGAGAATTCCACTGTGTGTTCCATCCCTTTATCTTCTCAGAAGTGATTGTCAAATAATGAGCAAGAATATTTAAAGAGCCCACTCTGAGGGCATAAGAGGTGTCCCCCTCTAAGGTCAGTCATATGCTTGGGGAATCACAGTTGGTTGGCATGAAGGAGAGAAGTGGGAGAGTCAATGAGGCATCTCAGAGATTGCAATTCATCTATAAAACCTGTGAAAAAAGGAGTGAGTGGGCCAGGAATGTAATCCAACAACTATGCAGACCTGATAGTTGTTGCTAGCCCAACCAGGGGCTTGGAACAGAGTGTGCCTTGGAAGTGACCTGGATCTGTGTCAGTGCTCATTCATGAACTGCGCTATCCTGAGAAGATTGTGTTATTGGTCTGAAAGCCAAGGCAGACTGCAGGAGGCTGTCTGCTAACCATACTCTGCACAGATGGGCATCTTGTGCGCTCATCAGGATAAACTGCATGGGGCAAATCCATTGAGAAATACTCCTGGCATTTCTGCTGATATGTATATAGTATTTCAAGTGCTCTTAGTCAATACATAGTCATCTTTATCTAATTAAAACATTCCAGTTTAGTGTAAACATCAAAAGTCTCAGTTTTCTTCACTACTTTCCCTCTCCAACTACAGCGCATGCTTGTCTATTCTGTAAATGATATATTTTGCCTTATTTTATTCTTAAGTTCATCTTTCTTCCATTAGACACACTTCAAATTTTTCTAGTTGACACCCACAAAGCAGAGGCATTATAGGTCAGAAAAGAAGCAACGGGACCCCTGGACTCATAGATGTAAAGACCAGTAAAACCTCAAGAATAGTAAAATTGATTGCTTCCAGATATGCTTTTGTTAATGACTGCATTTTCATCGATGCTTTCATAAGCACCCTTCTTACAAACTCTATTAATGATTCTTAAACCATTTCTTACACACATGAAATAACTTCACTGGGGAATGGAGTAGCTAGAATCCATACTTCTGAGGGTCCTAGAGATCTAGGATCTGGATATCTGAGATTTCTAGAGTTCTTGGACATGAGGCAACATGAGGTTCCCAGACTTATTGTTTCTAGACTGCCTCCATATCTGAAGACTTTGGTTTTATTGTTTCTGTATTCTGTGTTTTATATTTTCTTGTAGGGAATGTTTTTGTCTGTGGGATGGAAGGGGGCTCAGCATGCGAAAGCCCTTGCTCTGAATACTGACAGCCTGAGTCCAGTTGCTGTGACCCATGGATAAAGAACAGAATTGATTCTTGCAAGTTGTCCTCCAGCCTCCACATATGCACAACTGCCCCCCCCAAACGATAAATAGATGAATGTAGGAAAGAGTGAAAAATGTGTTTACCCCTGTAAAAACTCCTAGCGATGTTATTATTTATCTAGTACTGGTGTTACCATTAATAATAAATAGATAAATGTAGAAAAGAGTGAAAAAACATGTTTACCCCCTGTAAAACTCCTAGCTATGTTATTATTTATCTAGTACTGGTGTTACCATTAATAAAAATATTATGGAGATAAATAAAATCAAATAAGTAAAAGTCCAGCTTTCCCTTCCTAGATGCTTTTAATTAATGTAAATTGGAATCTGAAAATGACATAACCTCCATTGTGTGAGTGAACCACATTTTCTGTTTATCAACTGGTAGGCATCTATACTGACTACATTTCTGGCTTTTGTGACTAGGATAACAGTGAACACTGATGTATAAGTACCTTTGTCTTCCTTTGAAGGGTCCTTTGAGTGTATGCTCACTTTGGCAGTTCTAGGTTTAGCTTTCTGGGCCATCTTCACACTGATCTCTGCAGCTGAACTTGTTTGCACGCCCATCAACACTGTATAAATGTTCCCCTGTCCCAACATTCTACCAAGCATTTGTAAATCATTTGTTTTCTTGACAATTACCATTTCACTAGAATAAGACAATAGAATCTCAAAGTAATTTTGATTTGCATTTCCCTGACAGCTAAAAGTATTGAACACTTTTTAAAAATTGGCCAGTAGCCATTTGTAGGTTTCTTTGGGGAACATTCTGTTTAAGTTGAGAGTCAATATTTTGATTGAATTGTTCATTTTCTTGGTGCTATTTTTTTGAGTTTTTCATATATTCTATTCCTCTATCAGATGTATGGGCTGCCAAAGGTTTCCTCCTATTTTATAGGCTGCCTCTTGATTATATCCACCCCAATAAAATAAGCAGGCTTCTAGTCCTTTCAACCTTCTCTGACACATTATTCCATGCTTCAAATGCTTCTTTCTCTCTTCATTCACTATTAAAATATTCTTGCAGAGAGACCTCATTCAAAAGTCATCTCTATAAGCTTTCTCTATCCCTTTTCTATAGCCAGGAAAAACTTGTGATAATTTTTAAAGTTACTTTCCATACCTGTCCAATTGCCTTCAGTCGTATGTTCTAGGTAAGTGTGGGTGTGGCTGATTCAGATGAACCATGATTCTCTGTTAGGTACAAGACAATGTCTTTGTTCACCTGATCACTGAGCATGCTAAAATATTTAACTTGGGAACATCATAAATATTCTTTGTAGTGTAATTCTTTGAGATAAGAAAGTACACAATTTGGAATTAGAAGCATTTTTCCTCCATCTTACTGTCCAGTCTGAGACTTCCAGACAAGCTCCTGGAAACTTCAGTTTCTTAAGCAAGTGGCACAGTTGGCCATTGACTCTGAAGTCCCTTCTTAATGTGCACCATTGCTTTTATTATTGATGTAATGTTACTTGGCTTGTGCTTCGGTAGTAGTATCACTGCTGTTGATCATATCATCACTACTACCCCAATAAACTGTTTGCACTACTGAACATAGACATTTTTCCTTATGAAAATACATTTTCAATGAATGTTTTGCTCAGGGTAGATTTACTAGAAAAACAGAGGTTAAGAGCTGTGCTTTTTGTTCATGTACCTACATGAAAATATTCACAGATGTTAGCTTGCAAATCACTCTGATGTTGAGCATGTTTTGCTCATGTGAGAACAGAAATGAAGATGGGGAGGTTTTTAAACTATTGTTTATGAATATCATAAAAATTGTAAGCAGAATTCATTTCCTTTTATACTGAATACTGATAGACTTTAAACGTCTAATCTGTGCTGAATCTCCCACAGGAGACTATAAACTTTTCAAGTTACTCAGAATTCATCGTTTTCTTCTTTCAAGAGGTACAGCTTCATATTTTAAAAAAAGAATGATTCATTCTCCCAAATAGGAATCTGAGAACTGCCAATTTTAGCAACATTTTATTATGCCGTTGTCATCATTCTCATCAGTAACATATACTTGGTTTACTTTCAAAGCCAAAAAAAAAAATTCAACAGGAATTTGTGGTTTAAAGATAGTTTTTTTTTTCAAGAAGAATTAAACAGTAAGCACAATGAACAAAACCCTCACTCTGCAGAGATCATATTCTGGGAAGTCTAGGTAAATAAAAATGGACAAGTAAGAAACAAAACCAGTATATACTCTGCTAGTAAGTTCTACAGTGAGTATTCGTAATGAAGCAGGGTGCTTAAACAGGAAATGCTGAGGGGGCAGAAGTTCCCAGTGTACTGTAATTTCACATCAGCAACTTGTCACTAGGAAAATAGCATCTGACTAAAGACCCCATGGCAACTAACAAATGAGAAACAAAAATGTCTAGGTGATGAACATCTTCAGTGAGGAGAATGAAGAGTATGGTTGTTCTGAGGGGGGAAAGCGCTGCTCAGCATTCATAAGAAGGTTAGTGTGTATGGGGGTGAGGTTAGGGATGGCTGCTATTGATATGACTAGAGCAAGGTGAACTGAAGAAAGCACAGAGAAGAGGAGACTAGAGATGTGATAGAAACCTATTATTATTAAATCTTATAAGCCATTTTAGCAGCTGTAAGTTTATGGTAGCCAAAGGAGTGTGCTTAGAAGGCATGGGACACATGTCAGAAGTCCATCTTAACACAGCAAGGGAAGAATCAGAGAGAGTGTAGGTGTAGGCATCTCAATAACAGTGCAACGGATGACAACAACCTCTGCCAAATAGTTGCCAAGGCAGAGGGGAGGGGCGGTTTCCTTTGTGTTTGAAGACTGCCCATGTGATATCCTGATGGATGGGCAATGGAAATGGAAGAATCCAGGATCTTTGATGTAAACAATCAAAAGGATAGTTATCCTAGATTGCAAGTGTCTACAATACAATAAAAATCATCCTACATTTTTTGTATTTTTCCAGTAAAAATACTTTGAATGAATGAAAATGTAAACATCATTATTTCTTTAATGCAAAGCAACCTGGATTTTCTAACAGGCCTAGGGCTATATGTAGCATGCTAGCAGTAAATTGAAATGAGGGATGTGAGGCAGATGCCTCAAGACGCAGAAAACAGAAATACGCCAAGGTCAGTAGCAGAGAAAAATTACTGTGTGACAGGAATAATCAACAGTATTCATAAAAATTCTAATATTTAGGCCAGATCTCCAGTCACTAGGAGAACAAACTATCGATTTCAAGTTCTTATCTTTTCTAAATTCCACTGGCAACTTCAACTCTCTGCATTAGAATTAAGAGCAGGTATGTGGCTGATTGGGATATTGATATTCTCTGGAGCAGGTGCCTAAGCCTGATTGTTCATTTAGTTGTTCATTTAGTGTTGCTTTCATAAGTGGCTCGTGAACATCACTGTGTTAGACACAATCATTATTTTGGTCCTGGACAGTAAAGCTTTGGTCCACACACACTGATTGTCAGGCAAGATGGATTGGCGTCTCACAGCAGATGCACTCAAATATAACGATGACAAATAAAAATTGTGCACACTTTCTTTCTGGAACATGGCAGAGAATGAATTAAATCATGCTTATTATGTGTTCACTCTGGGGAACATGGTAAAGAGTGTCACAAAATGCTCTCAGTCCTGCGGTAATTGCATCTTATTTTCCCTACTTAAGACAATTAGTCAATTTAAAATTTGTGTGCCTTTAAAAATATCTCAAACCTTTCTTTGCATACCTTATGCATCTCTCTATTCAACTACAAGTCCTCCTGTGCCTTGAATTTTAAAATACCTCAAATACACAGTTGCTTTAGATATGTGTCCTGATTGCAGAGACACTGGGTGGGTAGACTTGTCATTTTACCCTATAAACACATTTTTTGTTGTTGTTTATTGTTTAAAAGTCATGTCCCTTGTTAGTCTGCTAAGGTGGTCAAAAAACTTAGCCATCCATGCACAAAAGCTGACAAGATGACAAGTCAGATCCCAGAGCCTTCGGGCTGCATGTGAGGCTGCTGTGTTCTGCTGCGGCCCCTTTGCCTCCGTGAGCTCAGCTTTCTCCTGTGCACAAGACTTTATTGAGTAAATTGGTTGATATTTATCGGAGTGAAAATAGTTTTACTTTCTTCCTTGTTTTGAAACTGATTCTAGACTTCCCCCCTCATTCCCATGTTGTGTGTGTGTATGTGCTATGTATTCTCTTAACAATAAAACATAAAGAAATAATTCCATGCTCCTATTGTTATTACAATTAGTGGAGAGTCGTTGTGCAAACCATGGACTGGATTTCTAAGTAAACTAATAGCTAGATCAAGGAAAAATACCAGAGGAGAAAAGCAGCTCTCCTGCCACAGGTGGTCACTTCTTCAAGAGGTCCCCCTGAAAGACACAAAGCTGCCTCTTGCTAGTGGGAGACATAAGAGTCATAGATGCTATGGAAAGACTAAAGATGTAAGCAAAGAAGATGGATTGGTGATGCGACAATAAAGGTAAAGGATGCTTCAAAACACGCCACATTTAATTCCTAGAGTCCTCCGGACAGTGTAGACAAATGAATCATGTTGGACTCCACTACTCTCGAGGATGAGGACCTAGACAGGCAGATGAATCCAGGTATTCTCTGCTTCACTTCCTTCCTACCAGGAGGCCGCAGAGACACTGAGCATGAAGGTCAGTCCGAGGGCAGAGGCTGCTAGAGCTGGTGAGAACAAAAGAAAATGACAAAGCATTCAGCAGAAAGATGTAAAAAGCCTTTGGTTTCAACAGCAACAACAACAAAAACTTCTCAAAGTATGAATTTTTATTTTTCATTGAAAATTTTTAAAATGAAGAGAAGAGATATCTGCCAAGGTACCCTGAGCAGTGCTGGTTGGATTCCTGGCAGACAGCAGAGCCTCACCCTAAGGAGAGGAGCAGTCACTGCCTCCTCCATCTGTGCTGCTAAGTTGAGTCCTGTCATTCCATTCAAGAAGCCCGTTTCTTATGTATGGAGAATAGAATGCAGATTTTTTTTTTAACCCAGCATCATTGTCATTTTAATGATATATTTATTTTTAGAATTATGTCTCTTTCTGAACTTGAATGTTTGCTGCTATTAGACCTTTTAAAATGGTTGTAGAAGATGTTAACTTGAATTTGATCTTCCCTGATTCCTGAGGTATATAGCAAGAGTAAATCCAAAAGATGTACGTTTGGCAGGTTGGTATCATCTCCAGGGGGAGTAGCTGAAGTCTGTGTTCACCTTGTGTTTCATCGTCTGTAGGAAATGGCTTTAGATATCCCTTTTCAGGAAAAGAGCAGGGTATTAGCAGTTAGTAATGGTCTTCTCTCTGAACAAGCTTCTCTGGGAAAGATTCAGGGACTTTGAAAAAAGGCACTTACACACACACACACACACACACACACACACACACAAAAGCGCATGTGTGCGTTTCCTCTGTAAGAAGTTAAAAGCCAGCATTGCTCTTGTTAGGTGAAGTCAGGTGCAGTTCTCAGTGGGGGAAAAACCACACCTGTATCAAAGATTCTACAGAGCTTCATGACTTATTAGAACCTCATGATAGTTGAGAATTGAAACCCTGCTTTAGAACTTCACGATAGTTGAGAATTGGAACTTTTCGGATTTCACACAAATGTCTGAAAAGAAGCTGTGTCTGCTGGGACTGACAGACAGATTGAACTGCAGTGTTGTAGAGTGGCTGAAATGTTGCAGGTCCAAAGCCTGCTTGCCTCATTTTGGGTGAGCTTTAACATGCAGAATTCCTTGCCCATCTCTGTGTCTCAGATAACATCCTGTGACTAATAGGTAGAAACCTTTGGAAGGTATTGGCTTAGCAGACCGATGGGATTCCACCAACCGAAAAGATAAAGAATGTCATCAGATAACATCTGATAGACCTTTACAAAAACTTCCCCCATCTTGCTGTAACTGACTCTCTGTTGGACCCCACCAATATATTGAAACTTGATTCGATTTATGACTTTCTTTCTTTGGTAAAACTATAAAACATCATGAAACTACTTCCATGTTGGAACATGAAATTTGAGGTAACCTGACTCTGTCCTTGGGCCATGGTCATTCACATTGTCTCCTGAGAAAATCTCCCTCACTCCAAGATTAAAGCTGTTCTGTTCTGCTTTGTTTTTGCTTGCATATTTATTTGTTTATTTTGCCTTGACAAGAGACAGAGTGTAATGTGGTCATGCCTTTGTCTAATCTAATACTCAGTGACTGGCTTGCGAGATCTGATGAGACGCCTTAAAGAGATCCCACCCAAAGCTGAGTCATCAGCATCTGAAAGTTAATGCAGAGATTTTCTTGCTTTGCTGTGACCTACCACCCTGATATTTTCGCCAAGGTACCCCAGGAGTGCTTTGAGTTATGACATTATTAATTATTTAGTCTCTATTGAGAAAAGAAAACCTCCATCAAACAATTTCTGAGTTGAAATTTTTAACTAGGGTTACTTTGATTCATGTTTCTGAGCTGTGGTCATTCATATTTGACTCAAGAATAAAGTATCTCTTATTCCCTCAGAGGTGCGAGCTCCTCAGCATATTCTTTGATCCTCCTGCAGTAGTACAACTGTTGTTAAAATTGAAAGCAAGATTTTTAACATACAGAATGCTTATCTCGCTTAATGTTGAGCAGAGTGTTAAGTAGTATCCAGGGATTAGTAGCCCTGGAGACCAGTGAGCATCTTTGGACCCCACCTCCTGTTTCCATGATAGCATTAGAAAGGAAGGCATCACAACTGTTCCTTCTTAGGGCTTCCAGTCAAAAGAATGAAATACCATTGGTCCTGGGTGGAAACATGTCATTTTTTTTTTTTTGCTATAAAGACTATAACACTGCATAATTTTGTCTACTTCATTAAGACACCCTCTAGCTGTGTAGTCTCAGCTCCTATCCCCTCATCACCCAACACTGATTAATTGAGAACAAGCTAACTAGGTGAGAGGCCTAATTATGGCCTCTAACAAAATGATGTACTATCTTTCCCAGAAGCCCCTCCCTCATTGCACTGGCTTTTCGAGCTTTCCTCATGGCCTCACCGCTAAGCCTGACCGCCTTGAGTCTGAACACAAAAGGCAACTTTTCATTTTCTCTCTCATTTTTGGAAACTGGGCAAAGCCTGGACAGGGCTTTCCTGACGAGGAAAAGAGCTCATCACTCTATTGCTGAAGCTTCTTCCACCAGGCAGCTCTTTGCAGAAATTCATTGTTGAATGTGATGACTTCTTTGGATCCTAACTCCAAAGGCTGGGCTCTCTCTATTCCTGGTCTCCATCTCTCTCCTGCCAGCAGTTGCTGAGATTTATAGTTTGCCTGCCCTTTTCTTATTCACCTCAAACTCTAGTGAAATTGCCTTCCATCTCTCTTCCAAGTCTGTTTCTAAATTCTTTTTGCTAATGAGACTAAGGACCCAAAAGGAAAACCCATTTTCCTCTGTGGAGTCACTGCATGTTCCTAGGGAAATCTGGGTACCCTTTGGAAGACCCAGAAGGGATACATTGCCTTCATCGCTGTCCCATTTCTCTTACCATGTTGGCCCCATGATGGTGTGGCATTTTTTTTTTAAGCAAAAGCAACTTCTAAGTACCTGTTTAAATTTAATTTCTGACTTTCTATTGAATGTTTAGATTGTTTGCAAGTCTACTTTATGTTCAGTATTTTTTTTTAGCTAAAATTCAGATTTAAGATGTTTTCATCTTGAGAGAAACACCCACCCCCAGCTGACAGTTGAAACAATAGGATTTTTACTTTACAGAAAGAACATTTTGGATTCTTTAACTTTTTCATGGATATTTCATTTTCCAATGTGTTCTCTTTTTTTGTACAGTTTTGCATACTAATATAAGCTGCTCAGATCTTGTTATTTTAGGGAAACTGTCGTAAAATTACTTCACTTCCATGTGGGAAGTGAGTGATGTTACTAGAAGCACTCTGAACATGTGGCTCGAGTTCTGTGATTTTGAACTGTGGCCCACACTCCTGTGTTTTTGAAGCATAAAGACAACGGGGAGAGGGGCAGCTTTAAAGGGGCTTCTGGGCTAGAGCCCCTTTCAAAATAAACTTGCTTCAATGGTCATTTTCATGGAAACATGAATAGCCATCTAGTGTTTAGAGCCTAAGAGATGGATCGTAGTGATGACATTTTTGTTGTTATTGTGTTATTCAGCTGTCAGCTTCCAGGGTACTAATTTCCATGCTGTGACAAGGTAGTCATTCTAAAATTTGCTCCCCAAATGGTTCAGACCTGTAATACTACGCATTTGAAAGGTGAAGATGTTTAAAGTGTCAAAACTGCTCGCTTTGGCCATTGTTAATGCTAAGGAGATGGAGATGTCTCAACCTACCTGGGAATTTACTCATTTAATGGTCTATAGTAAATCTTCTATGGCTCAGATGTTTTCACTATTATGTCGCAGAGAGCTGTGCAATATAACAGCTACATGAGTGAAAACAAGGAGAGCAAATCATTTCTAACTTGATGGACATCCAAAATAAGCTAATGGTTAGGTTTCCAGAAAAACCAATGCTTATGCTGTTTCGTCTGTTTTCTATAACTGATCAAATGCTGCCTGACCAAAAGCAGCTGGGGAAAGAAGAGTTTGTGCTCAGAGTGCTTCATGAGGGGAAAGCAAGGGACATCTAGGCAGGAACTCAGAGCAGTCAACTGGTATCAGGAGCTGAAACAGAGGCCATGGGATAACACTGCTTTCTGGCTTGCTCCCATTGGCTTGCTCAGTTTGCTTTCTTATTCACCCCAGGACCACCATAGGAGGGTGGCTCCACCCACAGTATGTTTGGTCCTTCCACCCCAACCATTAATGAAGAAATGCCCCTATTACAAGCCAGTTAAATGGAAACATTTTCTCAATTGAGGGGTGTTGTGGGAACTCCTTCCTCCAATATTCTTTAAGATGCCAGCCCACTTGGGCATGGTCTCTTACACTATAAGTGCAGCCATAAAGCTTGCATATGCTCTCTCTAGGCTGCTGGATTTGGTTCCTGATCCATGTTCATACAGAGGACTATGATCTGTGAGTCTACCCCTGGATAAAGAATACTTTATTATATTCAATTCTGAGATAGTGTGGGATTACTTTATAGTGTCCATCTTCAGAGGATCCCTCTTCCCAGATGACCCCAAATTTTTCAACCTTGATAAAAAAAATAAGCAACACATACACTAGACACCTAACACACAGTTTACAGCTTGCCCACCCTGACATTTCTTAAGGGAAGAAGAAAGGTAGCTCTTTCTGCATATTACTGTGTTGGCTCCACATAGTACACTCTGGAAGTCCTTTACTAACAAAATAAAATGTCAAAGTGGTTTTTCGAAGGGAACAATAATATTATGATCAAGCAGTAAAATTGCTTGCCTGTTTCTTTACAGGAGCAATTATCATGGGACACTGGGTTATGATAGTTAAGGAAGGTCTGTGCTATTGAAGGGATAGATCTCAGAACCACATCTGCTTTGTCAGTGTGACCAAGAGCAGGCTGCTATAAGTATTGCTTGCCTGCAGCTTTGAAGTTATCTCCTACTCTGCAGAGTTGTGTTGGGCCCAGTAGGAATTATCTTAGCCATAAAAGAAATTTTATACCCTCCTCCACTTAATGATTGACAGTAACTGGGAGACAGTAGGAGGCCCCTATGTCCTATGTGGGATAAATTCAGCTGGCAATTGCACCCAACATTCTCCCAAGTTACAAGGCTGACATGGGGTGAGAGGTAAGAGCACATCAGAATCCTGACTCTGCTCAGTATCCCTTTCTCTGAGAATCCCTGGAGAAGACAAGTTTGTCTGTGCTGCTCTGCTGCTAATATCAAATGAAAGAGATACAGGAAGAACTAGAAAATCGTGTATGTGCATGTGTGTGTACGAGAGTATAAAATACTAGTGTAAATTATGATTTCAATGTAAGATGGTCCCTCCAGGTGTATATATTGAACACTTTGTTCTGGCTTCATGTTACCCCAGCAGGTGTATGTATTTGATCCTGTGTTCTCACTGGTGGTATTAATTTAGGAGGGAGGTTCTAGAAATCATATATAAGTTTTAGCTGAAGGAAGTAGGTTACCTAAAGAATGACATGAAGGTTGTATATGGTTCCAGTTCCCTTTCCCCGTTTCTGTTTCCTGTCCACTATGAGGTGACAACCTCTTCCACACCTTCCAACTGGCACGATGTTCTGGGTGAGGGCATGAGGTCAAGCAATCATGAACTGAACCTGGGAACCGTGAGCTAATGTAATCATTCCTCTGTTAAGTAGTTCCTTTGGGATTTGCTCCAGTGATATAAAAATACCTGATATAATAGGTAATTAAATATTCACTTAATGAGTATTTTTAATCTGTTTATTTTGAAAGTCATTAAATTACATCTTAACATTGGTTAAAGATAAACAGCATTATAATGGCCATTAAAAACAGTGATCCTATTCTTTTATGAAAGTTAAAAATATTTCTTAACATACCCATTAAAGATACTTGTCTATTCATGAATTCTGGTGCGTAGGTAGTTTGGAGAAAGGTAACAATAATAGAAGGTAAAAGAGCATCATAAAAAGCTTTAAAGAAAATTTAGTATTAATATTTAATAATCTGTGCTGATATTCTATCTTTTAATTTACATATGAATTTATTGTACTATCGCATCTCACTAATACATGCATTTTCTTCCAGACAGTAATTATTCAAGCAAATCTTTAATTAGATCAAGGAGAAATAAATATTCATACCCTATAATTTTAAATTATTTGCAGCTCCTTTTGCATTTTAAAAATAAAATAATTCCCAGTCCTCTTATTGGCTGTTTTTAAATGTCTAAGCCAATCATTTTGTTTGATTATATCATGCATATATGAAACAGGATATCAATATTTATTTGATTTTTGAATTTATGTTCTCAGCTTGATTAAAGGAAATAACTATTTATTTTTAACATTTAAATGTCTTGTTATTGATATCAAATCAATCCTTTTTCTTATCAATGATCCCAAAAGAGTCTCTGTATTCCAAAACAGTCTCTGCTTGTTATAATGCCACCTATTATTCAAAATTCACTGCAAAAAATGTTCAGAGAAGTATGACTTTCTGGATCCTGGTTCCTCACTACAGTCATGATAGGAGCTTGAAGAATTTTGTCTCCTGGTCTGACATAGATAACCTTGATTGCCAGGGGCTAGGTGGAGGCCTCATGTTAACTCCTGAAACATATGCCATTGGCTGTCAGTTCATCCCAAAGGCTGAGGTGTATCCTCCTGTTTCATGAAATCGGTGTTAACAAGGAGTCTTTTCACACTCAGTGTCTGCCTTTCTGTCCTGTTTTCTTTTTCTCCGCTGTCCTGAACTACAACTTTATTACCAAGTATTCCCAGAGCTAGAATAAGTCTTCCATTTGTCAATATTATAATTTATGATACAAGATGGATGACTTCTCACACTTTTCCCTGGGGAGAGAATTGAGTAAAGCAATAAGAGCGATTTGAATGAGTTTGGATATCTGGAGACCTTTTGTTTAGAAATCATAAGTGAGGCACAGTCTTCATAGGCACACCTGCACCGATGCATCTGTCTTCTTTTTTTAGCATCTAAGAATAATGCAGATCATGTTTTATTATCTGCCTGGAGACTAGATACCAAAGAAAGGGCATGGACAACAGCACAGTTGTTCTGTCCACTCTTCTGTCCAGCATTTGCCTCGTGCCATGAAAGTGGCTCACATACAACTTTATTCATGTATGCATTTGCTGTCACATCATAGGCTTAGCTTAACAAATCATTAGAAAAGCACAGGAAGTGTGCACTCATTTTTGTTTATAAAAAGAATAGTAGCCAAATAGCAGTTCTTAACTTACTTGGTAAACATTGGCTCTTTATTTGAATAACTATGTGGATCTACATTACAGAAGGGGTTATATTTTATGCTGAAAAATTTCATATACCACGCTAAACATCCATTGCCAGCAATGTGGTTCGGTAACAAATGAGAATATTGAGCGAAAATTGGGTTGCCTCTGTATTTTTTCATTTTTTTATTCGCTAAGTATTTATTGTGTATCCATATTATGAGCCTTTTTTTGGTAAATGCTGAGGGATTAGAGTTAAGAAGGAATACAAGATACTTTCCACTGTGAAACTTAAAGCATATTAGAGGATTTAAAGACATAAGAAATTAAATAAATAAAGATAGTTGTGAACATTGAGAAATGCACGAGATGGAACAAGTGGAGATCATGAGATAGCAATGTATTGTGGGAGTTAAGGCAAGTTGTTTAGTAAGGAACCTGCAGCTGCTAGGATAATGGTGGACATGCTTAGGTAGAGGCAAGATGACCATGGTCCTCTGTGTAAGCTGAGAGCTCAGAGGGAGAGGTCTGAAGCATGATGCTAAGGCCATAGGACCACTTCACCCAGGGCCTTATAAGCAAATGGAAATTTTTCTGTGTGAGCAGTGGGAAGCTGCTTGCTATTTTAAAAGCAAGAACATAAAAGATTTAGTTGTTGTTACTGAATGACTGACTTCTCTAGAGAATGGATTATAGGCAAACAGACCTGGTAACAGTGGGATTAGAGAAAACAAATGACTTACTGATAAATTTTGCAGACAGTAGCAGTAGGACTTGCTGTTTAGAATGAAAAAGAAGATGAATTGTTAAGGCTTTCAGTTTCTACTTGAGTACGTTGGGTTGATTCTGGTGAAATTTGGTGTGATAATGGAGAAGATTAGACTAGAAGTGTAGCATTAAAGCAACATAAGGATTTAGATTTGGCCACAGTGAGGCTAACGTGCTAGTCAGACATTGGTATGAAAATGTCAGGCATGCAGCTGAACTGGATCTGGAAGCAGAGCCTTCACAATGGAAAGCTTTGCCCTGCAAGGCTCTTGTCCTTAGAGCAAATGTAGAAGGCATGTAAAGGCTTGAGAGCAAATGCAGCCTCCGATGATGATGTTCGTGAAGAGAACCTGGACAGCCCAGGATGAATTATCTAGAAATTTCCCTATTTGGGAGGTCAAGGGAAAGAACGGGGAAGTGGTGCTCAGAAATCAGAAAGAATGTAATGTAGAAGCCATCAAAGTGAGTGACACAGATCAAGAAAAAAAGCATTGAGGAAGGGTGTAGGTCAGCTGAATCGGCTGCAGAAGAAACGAAGGTAGAGGACTCCTGGCTAAATTTGGCAGCCAGGTGTTTGAAGGTGACCTTGGGGACAAGTTTCCGGTGTTCATTTGAGAGACATCACATTGGTGTGTACTGAACTGTGAATGTGAAAGAGGGGGAAGAAAAATGATTCTTAGATAAAACATACCTGCCAGGAATGTTTTATATATGTGTGATTGTCTGTGCTTGTACATATGTGTGTACATGCATGCATGTATGTGTTGAGAATGCTTTGGCATAATGAATAGAATAGTTTAAGGGTTTCATGTATCAAAATAGAATTTCATAGAATAACTTTCAATTTCATGATATACAGTAAACATACTGTCTTGTTATAGTAAAAGCTTAGACAAAGAAACAGAAGGTGGAATCCAGACATGGTGCAAAAACTTGTCTTATTTAAAAGCAGAGAATTCACCTCCATTAAAGGAGGGAACAGAGGGAAGACTGGGAGGTGGTAGATATGTGGGGAGATTGACAGATTCAGCAATTGGAAGGTGAGAGAATTTTGACAGCTATTATATTAACTAAGTGAACTGTGAAATCATTATCCATGCATGAGTATGGGAAAGAAATCAGTGCACTTTGGGGAGAAGATGTGCTAAATAATTATTTGGGGAGTAGTAAACTGAGTTTATTAGGAAACATAAAACCTAATTTTGAGTGTCATGTCTAGTTTATGGCATGGGGAAAGTCTACTCTATGCTTCTTCCTATGAAATTAGATACATTGATAAATACAGAGATAATGACAGAAGCAAATATTCTGATTAGGTTAGGAGTGCCTAGGGTGACTAAGGCATTGGAAATATGTTTAAAGTGGTGATTATAATGATTGTGATAATCAAGGAATCCAAGCAGGAAATAAAGATGGGTGTATAAAAGGATACCACCAGTGAAAGCCTTTTGAAACATAATTGATATTTTAACCTTGGTTTGAATAACTGAAGAGAAGATGCAGAGGCAGCGAGAGTCTAGTGTTGAAGGACATGAGGAAATGCACATAGTGAAAGAGTCCTGTTGATGAACCCGAGGAGGAAGGGCATATAGGGAGAGTGAAGATGATGACGGAATGCATATTTCTGGGTGGAAGTTAAACTAAGCTTTTTATACAGTAGTGACAGGCTGTCAGGGAAAATTAATGGGGTTGTTTGAGGTGATAAAGTCAGAGACTTAAGACACCAGCATATGACCATTCAAAGGATAGGCATTGTTTAAAGGAGGTTGATGTCATCCCAGAGAATGACAGGAAAGATAGTGGTTTCTTCAGCAATAACACAAGTTAAATAAATGCTATGGGAAAGAAGTTTGGGACAATGATATTTGGGTGGCTTAAGTGGCATTGGTTCCTAGTGGGACTAAATAAATTATGAATAAAAGTAGCAAGACAAGAAAACGTGTCCCACCTTCTAGAGTATAAAATAAAGCTACTAATATGTTCACTAGAGATAGTAAGAAGCCAATGTGTCCATAGAATAGCCAAATTTGGCTTATAGCCTATTAGAGGAGTAATTTAGAAAAGATTGAGTTTAGAGCAATGTTCAGTCATGTTAGCCTTGGAGATTGGAAGGAGACTTCCAAGTCTTTAGGATAAGTGGAGGGCAGCCGTAGATAATTAGAGAATACATACAGAAAGATGCTGGGGATGCCAGTCTGAGAGGAAGTGATATGATCTTAGAGACTTTGTTCATGGTGGTGACATGGATAATGGTGATGATGAAGCAAGTCCCGAGATGAGAACAGGAACAACAGTCACCATTTCTGTCCGTGTGCCTGAGATTCGCAGAGATAGCAAATCAGGTACTCTCCACAGGAATGCTGGGGTGCCAGGATATAGGGCTGCGTTCAGATAAGGGTGCTGAAGCACCCTTTAATCTGCCTTCATCTCTGTCTAGCCAGGCTTGGGAGTCTTCTGTGACAGAATATCTATCACTACTCCAGGAAATACTGACAGTCTAAGCATGCTCAGAGTGGTTAAAACCTCTCAGTCCTTCCAAAGGGTGCTTGAAGCCTGATTGCTCTCATGAGTTCCCTGTGCTTAAGGGAATAAGTTCCTGTTGAGTATCTCGGTGTCACTATGACTTACTGTAGCTTCATTCTATCTTTCTGCTCACTTGCTAAGTGATACTTTCTAGGCTATTAAAGCTAAATGCCAGAAAATAACTTTACTAATCATGCCATGATACAGGGGAAAGGCACTGACTCAGGAGGCCCTCTGTTAATTTTATATCGATTTAAATCGGAATGGTTCATGATTCCACTCAGATTTCTCACATCCTAATTTTTTGAAGCTTAGGAAGCAATTCAAAATACAAACAGGTGTCAATTGACACCTTTATCTATGACAAAAATTAGGCTGCTTTATGGCAAAGTGCTAGGCATTCTATGCTAAAGGAGATGACAGTTGGAATTACAGGAACAGCTCAGAAGAGTCTCCTCATGAATAATCATTTAAAAACTGGCTACTTATTAAAGCATTTCAAAAATTGACATTTTCAAAATGGTTGGTTTGATCATAAATTTATAGAACAATAGATATGATCTTCTGATTATCTCAAATATATATGGATCAGTTATTTCAGAAGAAATTGTACCCGTTGGTTAGTAATCATCAATACTGCATAATAATATATGCATGCAACACACTTTATAGAATTTATGAATAACAGTGAATTGGCATTTACAATACTATAATCATCTACATTATAAAGACAGAAATCTCTTTCTTGAACATGTGCACATATGTGTGAGTGTAAATTATAGCATGTGTACATATATGTGTATATATATACTCAGTGTTTACACATATGCATAAATATAAGTACATGAACAGACTTATATATTTGTGCATATTTATATAAATATATGCATATTTTATGTGACTATGTGTGTGTGTTTAGAAGAGAGAAACTAGAAAGGGGATCATGAGAGGGGTGGGGAAGAGAAGGAAGGAGTGGTAATGGATACCTGTGACAGAAGGGAAGGAAGGGAACCAGTCAGAGGTTGTAGGGACATGGTGAAGACAGCAGAAGAGGAAAATGAATTAGAACAAAATACAATGATGCATATTATGAATGCCATAACAAAACCCTTCACATATGCTGGCTTAAAATTTCCTTAAAAGAGAGCTGGAGAGATAGCTCAGCGATTAAGAGCATTGCCTGCCTTTTCAAAGGTCCTGAGTTCAATTCCCAGCAACCACATGGTGGCGCAGAACCATCTGTAATGAGGTCTGGTGCCCTCTTCTGGCCTACAGGCATACATGCTGAATATTGTATATGTAATAAATATACACAAAAAATTTCCTTAAAAGTGTGTGTATAGAAATCAGAATTTTATGACCTGTTACTTTGTGGCAAGTGAATCATTAATAAGTTATATTCACTAAAAATTTAAATCTTTTTCTCATATTTATTTTGAATGAGCATGTTTATTCACATAGCATTGGTAAATAAAAGAAAAAATAATTATACAATTTAGAAATGTACTTGACAAGTTGTAAGATCTGATCTAGTCTACCACACAGATCTCAAAACTATTATGTTGGGAGCAGTGAGACCCCAGATCCTGAATTTCTTGTAATCCCCTGATCTGAGTGCCTACAGCTGCTCTGAGCTGGAGACCTTTAGGAGTTCCTGATGGCAGGAGAGTGGTTTCTGGTGGGTTTGGCTGGGGCGTGGCTATCTCTATATAATCTGCCCCTGAACACAATAAAGGGGGCATTCTTGGGGAATTCAAGATGACCTGTGTGGCTGTCTCTCTGTCTGTGTGTGTCTGTGTATTTTAACCTCCAGCCCCTTGCCCGAAGCTCGCGAACTTGGTTTCAGTGCACAGAGCGCAGACACGGGGACACGGTGCGAGGCACTATTAAGTCTTCTAGGATAAGTCAAATACTACTTTGTAGGAAAAATAATCTTCAGGAGTATTTCAGACTGTAATTCATTGCCTACCTAAGAGACCAGTAAAAATTCATACAGATTTTCTCTGAAACGTATCACACTCTTACCTAATACAAAAGTTCTGTTGTGTGCAGCTCCATAGCTAAAATGAATAAGGGCTAGAGAAAGCAAATGCCCTTCGTAATATGCTCTAAATAGCCTCCAGGAGAATACAGTGGACTCTTGCTAAAGCCAAAACCATCCTGTCCAATTCCATTTTAACTGTAAAAATCAGGGATGCAGATGGGCACATTACAGTTTTATCACTTTTCCTTATCAAATAAAACCAGATAGAGTATTACTATTGCTTTCTGAGTGTAATTTGAGTATTACTTAGTAGTTTTCCATATCTATTTTTAAAATTTTTCGTGGCTCCAGACTTTCTCCCTAATTTCTTTTGACTGATTCTCCTTGTCTCGTGACACACCTCAAATATTTATTCATCTCTGAACTTAACTCTTTTTTTTTTTCTGTAGGAATCTTGAAGAAAGACTGGTTATTTATTGAAAGGATCTGCCCAGGGATTTTATCTTAAGACTCATATTTTAAGACAGTTATTTTTTTAAAAAAAATCTCATCTTAAGGAAATTTTATAAGTAACATTTTAAAGTCATGCTTCCTTATAAATGAATTAAAAAATCCAAAGTATTGCTACTAAGGCACACGATATTGTGGGTCATTGTTTTTCTCCCCTTCATGGACACAAACACAACTGTAAGGGATTGTAAGCAAATGATCCTTTTTTTTTAATCCATACATTCCCTTTAGTATCCATAAGTTCTTAAAGTTGTGTTATCCTCCACTGTCTCTTCTTGTGGATTTCCTCAGAATAATCCATCACCTCCAGTTTGCTTTATTTCTTTTTTAGTAATCGTTTAAATATCATTTGTGGAATCTTTAAATAATACATTGAATTTAAAGTGGGGGGATTTACTAATGGCATTCTGTTTACTCAAAGATTACACATTATCTACATAAAGTGGGTAAATGTATTATGTTGTAAGATCTTGACATAGTCATTTGTTTTTATGAATACAAATAATTCCTAAGGAAATAAAATTTCACTAGTACTAAATAATCAATCTTACCCACTGGAGAGATTTAAAAGTACTATATTTTCTTACTAAAAATATATTTGAAAATTCAAACCAAAGAAAAGATGAGCACTACAATTAAACACTGGGGTCCAAATCTAGTTTAGGACCTGTCTTTACCATTTATTTTCTGTTTCATGTGTAATCTATGAGTAGATGATGGTAGAAAGGTAGGTAATAAGGTTATAGGTATAGGTAGGCAGATAGGTAGGTACATAGGTAGGAAGATAGATAGATAGATAGATAGATAGATAGATAGATAGATAAACCATGTGTCAAAAACTAAAAGTATTTTATGTTAGCCAAAGAAAAGTGTAGAAGAATACTTATGAGTATAAAATTTTTCCCAAAGGAAAAAGGTCATTATTAGCTATACATCTGTCTGCAAAAGTGTTAAAATTTTTAAAAAGACTTTTTTTTTCACTTCTATAGTAGTATGTGGCTTTATATGTGAGCATTTCCATTAATAGGAGAGTATTGATTTTTTTTTATTGGCAAGCTGCAGTGTTTCTTAATGAATTTGAAATAAGAGCTTCAAATATATGGAAAGTAACACTGATATGTGGCTCTTCTGTTCTTATTAAATAGTGCAGAACTTGGAATTCTTCAGCCATTGCTTACACGATCTGACTTTAATATTTTCGTGGACTCGAATGGCGACTTTAAGGGAAGATGAGGAGGCACAGGTACTCTAGAGGCAGTCACTCCTTCACCCTTCAAGTGTGTGGGTGCCGCTTATGTGGTAGCTACCAACCCTGGACTGAACATACTCTAGAAATAGTGTGTACGCACCATATAAATCTGCAGAAGTTCTCTCCTTGTCTTCCTATAAAAGTCAGTGTTACTTGCATTTACACAACAGTCATGTTGCATTGGGTTTGAGGGAATTTTGACTTGATTTAAATACACGGGGAAATAGGCAAATTCCAGGGCATTTTAAGGGTTCTGAATATCTGAAGACTTTTGTAACAGTGAGGTTCTGGATGCAGCCCCCAATGGATCCCAAGAGATAATAGTGTATACTTCTCATAGCTTCCCAAATAATACTCTGAGAAACAGAGCGGAAGCCCAGCAGTTGCTGCTGCTGCTTCTACCAGAACCACCGTCGATTGTTTTCCAGGCAGAGAGCCAGGGATGACTGGGCATTTCGGAGAGATGACATATTCAATGTTGGAGCTCATACAAGGTGATGGCAATGGTACCTTGGTTCCTCTGATTACAGAGCTGTCACCGTGTCAACGATTCACCATCACCAAGGGACAGTGTATACTGAAAGACATTCTAATACAAGATTTGGAAAGGGGATGACAATTGATGGTAAATCTTTTTTTTCTTTTGGCCTCAAATATTAGCATTGCCTAGAATTTGGTGAATATTAAGTTTTTCCTTTGTGGAGAAGGTGAATGCCTATAAGATTCCACTTACATACTGAAGCTTATGCAGCATTCCTTGAAAACCTCAAACTTTTATTCTCTACTCTGTAAATCCAAACCTTTTCGAGTTGGATGCAGTTCTTTGACCCAGAAAGTGTCTGATGATGTGGGCTTGGCTCTCTCACTCAGCTGGGCAAAGAAAGTTCTGGTTCATCATCAGAAGGAATAAATTGAAATAAAGCAAAGAAGACGAAGAAGAAGAAGAAGAAGAAGAAGAAGAAGAGGAGGAGGAGGAGGAGGAGGAGGAGAAGAAGAAGAAGAAGAAGAAGAAGAAGAAGAAGAAGAAGAAGAAGAAGAAGAAGAAGAAATGACATTCTGTTTGCTGTGGTCCCTGTCTTTAGGATTCTAGAGTCGAAGTGTAGTAATAAGGGCGGCGGCGGGGCTGCGTCCCCAACACCCCGGCCGCCTGCCTAGCTAGCTTATGCCCCAAAATAATTACACAGACACTGTATTCTTTTAAGCACTGCTTGGCCCTTTAGCTCTAGCACTTACAGGCTAATTCTCACATCCCGATCAACCCATCTCTAATAATCTGTGAGAACCGGTCTTACCGGGAAGATTCTAGCCTAGTCCATCCTGGGTTGGAGCTTCATGCCGTGTGTCTGCCCGGGAGCGGGGCATGGCTCATCCCGGGAGCGGGGCATGGCGTCTCTCTCAGGCGTCTGCTCCGGAGAGGAGAGATGTCGAGACTCTTAGCTCACTTCCTCTTCCTCCCAGCGTCCTGTTCTGCTTTCTCCTCCCACCTATCCTCTACCAATAAAATGGGCCAGGGCAGTGCCTTTATTAGCCAATGACCTTCCTCCATCATCGAAGTACTCTAGGATATTAAAGAATAGCTACAATCCGCACAAAAGGAAATTTCAGAACTCACCACGA
This sequence comes from Microtus oregoni, assembly GCF_018167655.1. Lineage (NCBI taxonomy): Eukaryota > Metazoa > Chordata > Mammalia > Rodentia > Cricetidae > Microtus > Microtus oregoni. The sequence goes on along the minus strand of NW_024544728.1, from coordinate 853,943 downwards.
TGCATCTTCAGTAATTGCTGTAGAGCAACGGTCACAGGAAAGCCGCTTTTTCTACTCAATCTTGATTCACAGCTTCTTTGCTGAAGAGGCAGAGGGTACAAAGCAAAGGATGATGGATAACTTCAAATAACTCCCCATCTTCTTTACAGTGTGTAGAAAAGACGGTGGTCTAGTTTATGATTTGCGTTCTTGGGTAAAACTCTGGTCTAGTCCCTGCTAGCTGTATACCCTCAGACAGATTATTAATGGCACTTGACCCCATGACCCCCTTCTATAAAGCTGGATTGGGGTTTTGCGGAGGACTGCGTGAGCTGACACACAGAGAGCACAGGAATACTGCCGACTACATGGAAACACTATGTGTTCTGTGGCCATAGTTTCCTTCTAGTGAAGTCACCCAAGACTGTGGAAACCTGATGTTCTTACTGCTCTAAATGAAACGGATTCTCAAGCTGTTTGCAGGATCGTATGATCCTGACATCATGCATGGTGGTTGCTAAATAATTTCTCCAGTTACTATTAGTTACTATAGTTTTTGGTAACATTTTGGTTTCTAAAATTGATCATATTTGTTTCCCTCAGATAGCTAAGTGTAAAAAGCACAGAATATAGGATATGCTCCATTTAGAAGACAGCGCTATCTATGCCACATAATATTATTTTCAGCAAGGATGAAGCTGAGCAGGTATAATCTGGACATCTATGTTCAATTTTAGACTTTGTATTAAAAGCATATTATAGTTTAATATTTACTTTAATGGCAATAGGCAAGATCTAGTGACAGACTCCTCCATAATTGTTGAAGTGGTTTTCTGTTTCTTCTCCAGCAGTAACACTGTTGATGAAAACAGTTTATTTATATTCACACACTTCACCACATCTCAAATTCAATAAATTCAGAACTTAGGCCCTGTTCATTTTGTAATTATTCTTCTCTTTAGTGATCACCATTCTTCCCCACTGTCTCCTTCCTTTACCTACAAATTATGTAAGTGTGCTCATGCCCTTATAAGCACATGCCCATTTGCACATGTGTGTGCACACACACACGCACACACACGCACACACATGGTACCTTTAATCAACATCCTTGTTAGTAGTACCTTTCTTTTATTAATCACTTAGTCCCCTAAATTTAATTATATCTGATTCAATATTTCTTTTCCACTCCTTACTTAGCAAAGACTAAATATTAATGAATCTTTCCTTTAAGCAACTCTTTTTTTTTTTATCTTATTTCACTACCTCTTTATGGCTCAAAATGAAACCCTTAATTTCAGAATTTCTCCTTTTACTATCATTTCCATATTTGAAAAACCGTATCTGTTACTCAAATTACTACTTTATATTATGAAATCTAGAAGCAAGGTATTCACTGCTTTTAAAATACTGCTGTGATCGGTCGTCCTTTAAGTATGGATAAGTGTGGTGAAAAATACACATGGAATGCTAAAAATTATATAACCATAAAACAATGCAATAGAGAAATTTAATAAAATAGCTAAAATAAGTATGTAAAATGAAATTAACATTGATTCCATTATCATTTATTCTATCAGCTTCCAGTCTATTGTTTTATTATATAATAGTTTTGTTTGCTTATTTGTTTTTTAAACATCAGAAACTCATTCTCTTATGGGTCTGGAGTTCAGATCTGAAACCAAGGTGTTAACATACTCTTTAGCCTCTAAGGGAGAAATGGTTCTTGATCAAATCTTTTTACCTATGGCTGTGAATATGTACCTAGATAGTACCAGATAGTAATCATATCAGCATCCTCTGCCTTTGTTTACCTTTTTGTCTCTAGCAAGACACTTCCTTTCAAATTCAGTCCGGTGTCTACTTGGTTATGGCACTCAGCTTTTTTGATGAAATCCAGATGAGTTGGGGATGGCATTTTGTAGAGGTGATTAAAGTTATGCCATGGTAGATTGCTTTCTGTAATTCCAGTGGACCTCGTGCATTTTACTGCCGACCTTATGAGCAAAGTATGATGTTTCTTGGAGAAGAAAGAACTGTATTCACATTACCAGCCTCTTACCCTGCTGTACAAACTCCATTCTCAAAGCTTCGATATCAGTTTTCAGACAAATTGCAAGGCTGCCTTGTGGATTTCAAACTTGCCAATAACACAGGGCCAATTAACCACAACAACAAAAAATAAACAATTTCTGTTTAAATAAAACAAAACAAAAGCTCTTTTCTCTCTTCTTCCCCATCTTTCCTTGCCCGTTTTCTTTTTTCCAGTCCTCTCCCTCTTCTTCCTCCAGTCCCTGTTTTGTTTAACAAGAGGACCCTGACCAATGCAGGGCTCAACCTAGGCAAACTAGGATGATTTCATCTCAAAATACTTAACTTGGCTACATCTGAAGAAATCTTTTATCCAAATAAGGTAACAATCATGCATTTCTGGGATTCGAGGTACATATTTTGGGGATTGAATGAGCATGTTTTTGCCTACCATAACTACCCTAGAAATGAAGAATTCCTGATGGGCATGGCACAGGGCATTATGAAATACTATGAGATACCACAGAAATCTTAATACAGTAATCAGCAGCAACCACGACAGAAAAATAGTGCTATTCACATGAAATGGTGCGAGGGGGAATTTAAGACAGAAGAGCATCACAGGCAAAATAAATAAAATATTGCTGACTGTAATGCTTTTAATGAACCTGAAGTCTAAATTATGATTAAAAATGAAGTAAAAGCAATCTCTTGGCAAAGCTCTCTTCCAAGAAACCAGAAACTTCATTTTCACTTTTGGTTTTTTAAAAACTCAATTTCATAATTTTTAATTATCGTGTGTGTATGTGTGTGTGTGTGTGTGTGTGTGTGTGTGTGTGTGTGTTGGGGGCATTGAGCATGTGATTGCCCTTACCCATGGAGGCCAGAAGCATCAGAAACCTTAGACCTGGAGTTGCAGGCAATTGTGAACCATCTGGCATGGGTTGTGGGAATCAAACTCAGGCCTTCTGCAAGTTCAGTACAGCTCTTAACTGCTTAGCCATTTCTATATCTCAGGAGCGATGCCTAAGCATTGGAGAGGCTAGTTCAGATTGTATTTGTTTTTATTAATTTTCACATCTGCCAGACTCTCTGTAGTTTTTTCCAGTGAACAATTAATTTGTTGGAAGTTAGGTTGCAGCTTATAACTCAACCCAGTTCTGTGTAAAATAAATAATGACTGCATTTTAAGGTATGTATTAATTCCCCTCATCCTGTCCAATTAAAAAAAAAACAACACGTTGTTTAAACATTTCCAGATAGGATTTATTTCTCAAATGAAAACTCTACTTCTATTTAAAAATATTTCGTGTTCAGGAGATAATCATTAGCTCCTGGATTTTGTGGACTGTACCATCTTTTGGCATTTTTTTTATTTTGCTTATTTGTGTTTCAGAAATATTGTGATTTGGTGAATCAGTAATGTAAATTGAAATTGTATAGTTAACAGCTGTATTCTTAACATTCACTTGTTTATGAATAGTATAAACTTAAGATTTCCTTTTTAAATGCATGTAACTTGCAGAAACGTTTTGTGACTGTCTCCTTGCATGCATATTGTAAGGCATCTGAAGTGGAGAGAGGATGAAGAGAAAAGCTCTGGGCACAGGGAGGAGGGCATCTCAACAGAGATGGATACATACTTGCAGTGTGGCCCCCAGATGCTACCTCTCACTGACATCCTGGGCAGCAGTTGTTAGCAGGTGCACACACCTAGCCTTGTGCCAATGGGTGCTTTCGGTAGTGCGGCTCGCACTGCACTAAAATGTCCCTGTAATTGCTTTATGGTTATAGCATCTCAGACGTATTTACGTAGTAGTCTTCTGTTACTCATTTATCCCGACTCCATTCCTCTGAAGGTCCTCCATTGATGTTGTGGTCTTAAAACATTGACAGGATGTGTCCCTTTTATGAATAAAAAAAAATCAATAATTTCATTTCGAAGAGGCCCTGTGATGCCCTTGTGGCCCTACAGCAGAACAATGCAGGCTAGGTAATTTATTATAATAGAAATTCACTGTCATTTCTCTGGGCATAAGGATTCCAGGTCAAGGCTCAGAAGGCTTTGGCTGTCAGGACTTGACAGAAAGTGGAAAGGCCAGAGGGAAAAGTAGTTCAAGACTAACGGAAACTTGTTATATCTGAATTTTAACCTTTTCCACAGAGACCAAGGGCCCCTGATGGCCTAATCAGTTCTTTAAGGCCCTAATGTCATAAGGCTATGGTGTTGACTCCATCTGAATTGAAGGAAGCATTCAAAACACAGAATACAGGAATTAAGAAAAGATGTATTGGTCACTAGGATTTCTAAAAAATAAAATTGTGTCCTTGGCTCTAGGGAAATTCTCTCTTCCTGACCTGTATGTCTCTTATTTAAACAATAAATTAGCTGAGTCTCTAAGAAAATTATGGGGTTGTCATTTGAGCTACAGACAGTTTTTTTAAAAAAATATTTTAACCAACCATGGTTCCTTCTCCTTCCCCTCTTTCCATTCCCCCCTACCTCCCATCCACTCCTCAGATAGGGTTGGGCCTTCATGGGGAGTCAACAAAGTCTGGCATAACAAGTTGAGGCAGGACCAAGCTCCCCCCTGCTGTATCAAGGCTGAGCATGATATCCTACCATAGGGAATGGGCTCCAGAAACCCAGTTCATGTACCAGGGATAAAGTCTGGTCTCATAGTCTGGTATCCCACAAATAGACCATCCCACACAATTTTCACCCACATTCAGAGAGCCGAGTTCAGGCCCATGTGGGCTCCCTAGCTATCATTCTAGAGTCCACTGCTCCCATTAACTAGGTTAAGCTGTCTCTGTGGGTTTCTCCATCATGATCTTGAACCTCCTTGCTCATATAATCCTCTTTCATCTCTTTGACTGGACTCCAGGAGCTCAACGCAGAGCTTAGCTGTGGATCTCCAAATCTGCTTCTGTCAGTTACTAGGTGAAGGTTCTGTGATGACAATTAGGGTAGTCACCAGTCTGGTCACAGGAGAAGGTCAGTTGGGCACCTGCTCCACTATTGCTAGGAGTCTTAGCTGGGGTTATCCTTGTGGATTCCTGGGTATTTCCTTAGCACCTGGTTTCTCCCTAACTCCATAATGGCTCCTTCTATCAAGATATCTCTTTCATCGTCTAAATTTTCTGCTTTTTAAAATAATATGCTGGGTGTCCTATCCAATAATGTTACTAATTGGTTTTTATGCAAGTTCTATGTGAGAAACACATCCAGGGTCTTGGAAGTACTTTCTTGTTCCTGTGATGGTCTGTTATGTCAATACAAGGTTCACTTTACACTGAGAAATTGAAGCTGATAGAAGTTAAGGAATTTTTACACAGTTCCATAGTGGTTGTGGCAGGCTCAGAGATAAGGTCTATTTATTGCTTCAACTCTCCATTGATCATCCCTGTAGTATTTGGATAGGGAAGGTGGTTTTGGAATGATTTTTTTACTTGCCTTAGGCAATTCTCTGAAGCAGGGCTATTTCTGAGGCATATGTTAAGAATTTAGAAAAGTCTAAATAATTTTGGTTAATTTGGGAAACAGATGAAAGGCTTGTCTGCTATTCACTGACTTCACATTTTGCATAATGAATCTATGATGTTTAAATCTGCATATGTCTGATTCTTCATCTAGGGCCAAGTCTAAGAGAATTCCCAAGAGCCAGGGCTGTTCCCAGAATTCTTTTAAGTACATTGCAAGGTCTAGAAAGTCCAAACGAAGTCACTTGCCATGAGCAGAGAGAAAAGTCAGAGGGTTTACCAACTAATTGTGCTGAGCATGAGACAGTTATTGTTCCCTATCTGAGGCTGCCTTTCACTGGAGTTGAAGGTTGTGCTTTCTAAAGAAAATATTTTGTTACCAATGGCCAATGATTGAGGCATAGTTAGACTTTACATAAATCATTTTGCAAGAGCATCCCCCCCCACTTATTTTCTTTACCATGTTTGCACTGATTTCCTACATATGATCTGAAGAGAGCTTTCTTCCTGCAACTTTTCCACTTGGAAGAAGCCTAGCCTTTTGCTACTGCTTTGTCAACAGATGCAAATGCCTCTGAAAGACCGAATTTATTTAGAAATCTGTTATTGTTCTTTTGTGGTGTGGTTTGAATCTTGCCTTTCAAATATGAACCTAGTGTTCACTGTTCTAAAAAAAAAAAAAAAGTCTGTTCCTTTTGGAGCAAGAACCCTTGCCAGGGACTAAAAACCTCAATATTTAGAACCAGTTTAGTAAAAGTCCTTCTGTAACAACGCTTAATTAAATATTCATGGAAGAATTAATGGTAGTTCTCAATATCTGTTTACGGCATACTAAAAAGGATATTTGCTGTGATGTGGTCTAATGATCCTCGTATCTTCATTTTCCTAGAAAATTTTGATTATGGGGACTTGGTGATATGAGTTGGCTTGCTAGTGTCCCTGTGAAGTCCTTGAAGGTTTCCTTGTTTTTAGGTGTTCTTGCTATTTCTTGAGTAGCTCATTGCTTTTAGCTACATCAGAGGAATTAGGGCTCTACCCACGACATTCTTTGAGAACCTTCCTGATTCATAGCACATGACAAGCTGGCTGAGTGTGAAGACATAAGATGCTACTACTGTTTTCCTAGTATAAAAATCTCAAGAGAGGAGGACGCTCTTCTAGTCTGACATGTGATGGAGTGTGTTAATATGCTCCTAAATTTGCTGTCTAACATTGTTGTTTAATTGTATCCATTCACCGACTTTCTATTTGGTGAAATGCCAGCTTTCTTAAGCGAACTATCTGCATCACAGTTTCCTCCCCTGTCACATTTGTTTAGCACCCACAATTTTCCTAATCCCAAACAATGTCCTTATTCATCCTGCTTTGTATTATCTCAAGATCTTCCCAATGTGCTTTCACTTATGTGGCATTAACACATTGTTCCATGTCTCCTACCATGGAAAATAAACTGAAACTTGGATACACATGTCTTGAGACTACACCAACAAGAGACCAAAAACCTGCTCTCATTTCTCCATGCTTCTTCAGAGCAGCCTTTTCCAAAACAAACACACAAACAAACAAAAAAACCCAAAACTGTTTCCATCATATATTCTGGTCATCACAACTTCATTTTAAATATTGCTAACTGCATTTCTCTCTTTAATCATCATACCATAAGTGATTATTGAGTCTCTGAGTAAGGTCTTCTGTTCCTACTGATAATATATACTAATATACTGGGTGTTTTCCAGAACACTCCGAGTCTATAATCATTACTACACTTCAAATAAAACAGTGTGAAGGAAACAGACGTTCTTGGCTGGGCACTCAGTTTTGAATAGTAAGAGCTACTGTGGAGCCACAATTAGTAACGGAGAGGAAATCTGAACTTGCAAAACATTCTTGTAGGTTCAGATTTATTTCTACACTTTAATTTTCTCAACAAAACCTTGAACTGGCATATTTAACATGGTAGGAGTTAATTGCCCCAAGGGAATACATTGACAAGCCCAAGCCTAGCACATTTGAGAATCCCAGCTGTTAATTTTACACTTATTCCTACCTCTTTATTTTATTGTCTGCTTTTAAGTTCCCTAAACTTTGACCCTGGGTGATTTGCATTCTATCATCAATGATTTCTAAGAAGAAAATAAGGAGTCATTTCTCTCAGTGGTCAAGTTCAGCTTAGTCAAGGTAAAAAACAGAAGGCCAGGGCAGGAGCAAGCCTCACTATTCTGACACTCTCATTATCACTGATGATGATGAGTACCTGGTGTTTGTGATCAACGTAGAGTATCCTCTTTGGCCTGGTGTTGAATGAGGTTATGCCAGATCCGTTGGCAGCATAGCCAGGGGTGCTGAATTCGTCTCCATGACCTGCTACCATAACTAACTTCTTTCGTTGTCTCGTGCTAGAACTTGGTGCTATAACACCTGTTTATCTTCCTACCTGCATTTCTCTTTTTTGTCCTGTTATCACAGGCTGTGCTGGCTGTAGTTGTAAAAATTTTTTATTACCTTTAGTATCAGTTGATGAAAACTCATGAACAGTGATCTCCAAAAACAGTTCAATGACCTCCTTCCTGAAGCCATCTCTAATTTTCCTGCCTGAGTGTTTTGGTTTCCTTCATGTCTTACAGCCATGGATTATTTCAGATTCTTGCTTTGCCATTTGACCCAGGATTCAACACATATTTAGCAGCATAGTCCATCTGCTACTCTGTTACGAATGCAAGATCTCCCCGAGACTTTCATCATATATTCGCAATCAGAAATGGAAATCACCTTGGAGAAGGATGGGGCAGAAGCTACTAGCTGTCACCACACACACAGGACTGTCCCTACAAAGGGACTTCTGCTTTGGAACTCACTGTGGTATGAGTTAGGGACTTGTAGAAGTTGGTATTGGTGGTTAGTCAGTTCCTTGTTGAGAAATATTTTCTTTGAAAAAAACTAATAGTAAATATATTTAAAAGATGGCCAAAATTTCAGCTTACAAAATCTCAGTGTATCATAATTAACATACTTACATTATTAAGTAGCACTTTTTTTTGGCCTAGAAACCAAATCCCAGATAATGATGGCATATTGATAGATGGTAAAAATAAATGCATTTTACAAGTAATCTGGTCAGTGTCTGATAAAATGCGTTTTTATAGCTGCTTGGAATTTACATGCTGAGTATTGAGTCATTTGTTGGGACATTTGTGCAGAGAGGTGAGCATTGCACGTTGCAGACTGAAACTGTAGTTGGAATCCACTTCCTATAAAGATCTGCATTATTTGTAGGCGCCTGGACCACATGAAGTCATTGCACAGTGTTGCATTGTATGCGTGAAACCCAAAGAGGTGTGTTATTGATGCTTTAGGGGCATTCAGTAGATACTACCAGATGCTTTCATGAGAAGCGTGGATTCTGAAGTTGGAAAGCTGCGTGACTCAGACATGTAGTGCTCTCTGACCTGACTCTGAAACCGCTGGATCCATCTGTCTGGAGAGATGTTTCTTCTAATTAGAGACATCTTCACAGGTGTTTCCATGATACTCTTCTCCATGAATTTTTCACAGCTTCTTGCAACTTACTCTGTCCTTCTACCCTTAGTTTTATTCTCATTAGCTAAATAGACTGCCCACATGTTGTTCCTGTCTTCTCACTAATTTATTGAGTCAATTTTTTTTTAAATTGTGACAGTGTAAATAACATTGGGCCTGAAATGTAAACCATGTAACCTTCTGGGTACAGACATTCCAGATCAAAGAACATGTCAAAGGTTATGACTTATTCTTGTCTTATTATAAAAATAACAAAAAAGCTACTATGACTTTTGGGCAAAGAACAAGAATAGCAGTAGGGGACAATATGTTGAAGATAGTGGGGACAAATGAGGAAGTATGGAATAGCCATCCGTTAACTCACAAGGAACGTGACGATGACATGCATTTACATGGTACAAGTGGTAAGTAGTGATAACTGTGGGGGGCTATGCTTTAAAGAAAGTCAATACAATTTGCTGCTGGAATGGGTAAGACAGGAGAAACAGGGAACTAAAATTCTGTGCTGGTTGGTATGATTAACTGAAACAATAGAGCTGAAGTAAAAGGAAGACGTGGAGTCAGGGTTTGGAATGTTTTTTGTGTTGTCTACCCTTTGTTCTGTTGTAGCAGAAAGTAAGTAAGTCATTGGATTTAGTCACAGATTTTTAATAGTGAGCAGATGAACCAAGAGAGTAGAAGTAACAGAAGGGTCAAAGACAAGAGACTGTAAGATGGGCCATAGGTTCTGAAACATTAATAGAGTGGTGATTAGCTTCACTGGTTGTGGGTCCTAGAAGGGCTGACGGGTTTGGGCAAGATGGAATGAAAGAAGATGATAGTTGTAGGGCAGGCTAATGGAAACAGACCGTGGGAAGGATACACTGACTTTAATAAAGCATAGAAAATTGCCTAGTAGTGAAGGGTTGAGGTTACACAGAAGGAAAACTTGTTAGATCATGGGAGATGTGGCGATTAAGACTTGAAAGTACAATGTTGAGAGAATGATTGGTGTGGGTGTTGATACGTCAAAGAATTGGGACTTTCTTGAAGATTCCTAATAGCTAACTTTTTTTGAGATTTGGATGACAGAGTCTCAGAGTTGACATATTGGACAGTGATATAATCTGAGGACATAAAATTCAAAACTGAGTTTTTAATGCTGGAGGGAATCCGATTAGCTAGAAGCGAGAAGTATCCTCAAGTTTGTACTTTGTGATACTAAGCTTTGGGGAGAAGGAATAGCCATTCTGGAGAAGAGCCTGGGAAACCATCTTCGTCAGAGGAAACTAGTTTGAACACGAGGTGCAATGACTGGCGAGGACAAAGGGTGAGGATGAGTGACATGGCTACTTGTCTATCTGGTTCTCACTTTTTTATTTGCCTATGATTTCAAAGACACAGACTGTATGCCACTCCTCTTTGGGTTTCACGCATACAGTGCAACACTGTGCAATGACTTCATGTGGTCCAGGCGCCTACAAATAATGCAGACCTTTATAGGAAGTGGATTCCAACTACAGTTTCAGTCTGCAACGTGCAATGCTCACCTCTCTGCACAAATGTCCCAACAAATAACTCAATACTCAGCATGTAAATTCCAAGCAGCTATAAAAATGTATTTTCTATAAATTTAAGTTGTCAGCATACTCTCCTACCCCTTCCTCCACTTGACCTGTTTTCATATTTCATCAAACCGAGTTTGTATTTCCTTATTGGTCTTTCAGCTGGGACTTTGGTATGACCAAAATATGCAGAGAACCTGTAGTTAATGTTAATGAACCCTATAATTGCAAGGGAAAGAGCTGAATGCATTTGAATTTCCCAAGATATTTTTAAAGTAAGATGGAAAATTCATGACATGTCTATTTTATTTTCAGAGGATTTTATAATTACTGGAGTGTCTCCATGATGGAGCAACACAGTCCACCTGCTTGCCAGTTGGGCTACCTCTATTGTTATTACTTCCCTGTTTATTAGTCTTTACCAGGAAAACCACTCAAAAAACACACTGCACTCCTGAAATTCAAAAAGGGCTATGTAACAAAACTGCTGCTCTCTTCCTAATATGGAAGAGTGTGGCAAGATCCTTGGACATCCCTGAGTGATGCAGCAAAGCGAGGGAGTGCCAAACCACAGAAGTCTAGACAGAAAGTATGGAGCCAGTTTCATAGAAAGTGAGTACTGGTGTTTCCTTAGGAAGGACTGTTCTGAACAGCGTGATGCTAGAGATACTTTCTCAAATCCTTTATCAGCCATGGCACTGTGGGATGGCTGCAGTCACTTTGTTTATAGGTTCCTAGGTTCTGGCATAAAGACCCGATCTTTCACCTACTTAAAGAAGAAGTTCCAAAGCTACTATAACACAGCCCTGTTGGTGAAGGAGACTTGGGTTTCCTTCTTTGACATCTCCAGCGTCAGCCACTAGTCTATGACTCAATTAGTTTCCTTTAATAAATGAATAAGTAGGTGAACTATGCCTAGCATGTGTATACATTCCTTTCTCTAAACATCTTGTCATAAAAGACCCGTACTTTCCATTAGTCAATCTAGGTCTTAATTAACCTATGGATGGAAAATGTAATTGAAGAGGCAGCAAAATCTGAGGCCAGATTTCCCTGATGCATATCAATAAACTTTCTGTGGATTTTGCTGACCTAGAAAGATAAAACAAAAACATTTTCCAGTTGTAAAAGTTTAATTAACTATGGAGTTCATAGTTTAGCACAGGAACAATAACATGACTAAACACAGTTGACTGGCTAAGAGTTGAAATGAGAAAATAATTCTAAGGCCAGTACTCAATTGCTGCCTCCCATCTTATATATTATGCCTGCCTCCCATCTTATATATTATAGTGATGGAGAAATAAATTCATCTATCACAATTTTGATAAACTTACTGATGTTTGTACTGTTAAAGCATTAATAGCAGTTAAATAAACCTTGGAGCTGGAGAGAGGACTCAGGTTTTCAAGCACACTAGCTCTTCAAGGGGACCCAGGTTTAGCTACCAGCACAAATGTGTTGTGGCTCACAAGTACCAGTAGCCCCATCTCCATGGGATTTAACACAGTCTTCTGCCCTTGGCTGGCACTGCAGTCACCAATCACTTGTGCATAGTCTCCGCCCCCACAATACATAATTAAAAATGAAGAAAAAAGACTTTTTAATTGTAAGGTAAATATCCACGGAAGCCCAGATGAAACTGTTACAAAATGAACATAGTAAAGAGCTGCAAAATTCTTGCTGCTCTAGTTCCATTTTTAATTGCAAAAGAAATAGTCTGAAGGTCCGTAGACATAAACCCCTTGTTCATTGGGTCCATTCATGTATATGTCTCTGCCATTTAGCGTCATAAAATGACAAGAGGGACTTTTAAGATAAGGGCAGCTCTGCTGTGTAGCAGAGTCTCTTGTCTGGCTTTGTCAATAAATGAAAACAATAAAGTATTCTCTCTGTTATAACATCTCTGAGACAGCACATAGCTTTATAAGCACATTTATTAACTAATTGGGAAAGTAATAAAGACACAGTTTCATAACTGTATTGTAGATGTCACAATCATAGTTTAAAATATTGGGTAGTTCCAGGAAGCCTATAACTACATTTAGAATTTTGCATGGAAATGAAGGTATTCATCCAAAAAAATTTACAAATGATATTTTATGTTGTGAAAATATGTGGATATATTCTCTGAACATTTTGGACATAATAAATAAATGAATAGAAGCCCATGTCTGTGTAAAAAAGGAGTTTAATTTAACATCATAGAAAAGAACAAAGGGTGGCTGACTAGACAAGCCTCCCTCTTGTCTGTGCACATGTGCATGCCATGTTTTCCTCATTCACTCATTCATTTATGGAGGACCATGGAAGGAGTGATGCATGAACTTTGTGCACAGATAGCCCTTCAGCATCATATGCCTGATTCATTCTTATTGGCTGAATACCCAATGTGTGCCTACTGGACCTTATGGTTGATCAACTTTAAGGTTTTTGAGGAATCTATATATTACTTTCTAAAACACCTATGCAAATTTGCAGTTTCAAAATCACTGTAAAAGTCTTTCCCTTTTCCCATATCCTTGACAGTACATATTATTATTTTTCCTTTCTGTAAGATATTCTAAAAGATGTCACATAACATATAATTTTGCATTTAATTTTCCTCTTACTGGTGATTTGAGATATAGAACACTTTTCAAATGTCCTTTCAGATCCTTCAGTTGCTTTTTCAATCAGGTTATGTGCTTCTTGCTGCGACCTGACTTCCTCATATGTCAGCATCTTTTCAGACCACAGTTTGGACGCTCACCTCCTGCACCAAGGCTTCTGCCTCCACGGTGGTAGCTGTCTGTTTTCCAGGGGGAGCTTCATAGCTGCTCATGTTCTCCTTCATCCGTTTTTACGTTTGCATTTATACTTTCAGCTTTATTTGCAAGAAGCCGTTGTGTATACAGGTGTCATAAAATCTTTCCTGCTTTCTTTTGTGGTTTTGAGTCATAGTCCACCACTGTTTTAGGGCATGCAGTAATAGGTAATTTTCTAACTGTATTCTTCTGTGTCTGGATTACTAAAGAAAAAAATATTTTCCATAGGTTTTTATTGGTTTTTATGTAAAAAGAGAATCATTTGATTATGTATGTGTGAATTTATTTCTGGCATCATTATTTGGCCTTATTGGTGTTTGTGTCTTTGTGTCTGTCATCAAGTATTTAATTGCTGTATCTTTATCATATATATATATATATATATTGTTTGAAATGTCAGTTTCATAGTAGATTTTAAATCATGCAAGTTAGTATATCTGCTCTATATCCTCTCGCAAGATTGCTTTAGTTATTTAAACTTTTGCATCTCCATAAGAATTTTTATGATTTCTTTTTCTATTTATAACAATATGTCATTGGAATTTTATATGAAGTACATACAAACTGTAACTTGTTTTAGATATTATAGATATTTCGACCATATTAATCTTTTTAGTCCATGAAAGTGAAATATTATACAGATTTAAAAGTGAAGACAGGAAAACGAGGATGGGGTTTGTCATTTGTGACTACATGAATAGAACAGTATGCTGGGTAAAACGAGCCAGAAGCAGAAAAGGCAATACTGTGTGAAATCATTTCAGTGTGGAATCTGACCTGGTATAACTAATAGGGAGAAGAAATATGGTTGCCTGAAGTTGATGGAAAGGAGAAGATGTGGGGGAAAGATAGTGGTTGGAGAAGGGGTAGATAGTCAGTTAGACAGAAGGACTTCTGTCAGTGATGGTTTATAGTGCATTGTGAATACACTTGATAACAATGTGATGTGCATGAAATGATATACAATATCCTCAGTAAAAGAATAATAGTAAGCTCTTCATCCCGTCAGAAATAAAAGCTGATGAAATTCCACAGCATGGACAGGGATCGAAACATTGTATTGTGTTCCATAAACATGCCTATGTATTGTTTTTTCCTCTTGAAATAGATAGAAAAGCATGCTAGAGAGATGGCTCAGACAGTAAAGTGCTTGCTGTGGAAATGTGAGGACTAGAGTGTAATCCCCTGAACCCACCTCAAAAAGCAAGGTGTGGCCATGCACTGATAAATATAATGTTCGGTAGGTTATCTGCAAAGCTCTCAGCCAACCAGCTTAGCCTCCCTACTACTACTAATCTACCCTACTTAGAAGGTGTTAGATCAAGCAAGAGACCCTGGTTGAAATCAAACAAAGTAAGTGACATCTGAGGATTCACACACACACACACACACACACACACACACACACACACACACCACATACACACACACCCCAACCCAACCCCTGCAATATGAACATAAATACACAAAGGAAGATTGCAAGAAAGAAATACCACTTTTAGCAAAAATGTCAGTGCAACCAACTAAAATAACATACCCCCAGTTTTTCTTTCTTCTTCTTTAGCTAGGGCCTCATGTGGCTGAGCTTATCCTCAAACTCACAATGTAGTTAAGGCAGGTCTTGAACTCTTGATTCTCCAGTTTGTAAGTGCTAGGATTACAAGCATGTATTACCGTGGATAGCTTTCGTGAATTTTCATGTTACAATGTACTTTATTTAGTTTTCAAGTATTTTTTTTTGGCATTTTTTACTATATAGCTTTCAAGACATACTTCAGAATAGAGCCCATCTCTCTTGCCAGAGACAGGAGGATTGAGACACTGAGTCCAATGTGAGCTCCAGTTCTCAAGAGCTAGTTTGAAAATAAACAATATTTCTCTAAGTTGGCGTTCAGACCTTTTCACTTGACCCTGTGCATTCTTGTGATATGTTGTAATACTGGACAATTTAACTGTTTTGGTTTTTGTTTTCAAAAAACAAGATCCCTAGTTTGCTTTTTATTCCAGTGATTAAACCACTGTAACCAAAAGCAACGTGGGGGAGGAAAGAGTTTATTCGTCTTACATGTTCTAGTCACTGTACATTTTTGAGGGAAGTCAAGGAAAGAACTGAAGCAGAGTCTGTGTAGGGACCTACTTACTGATTTGCTCCTCAGGTACGTGTTCTGCTACTTTTCCTTACATCTTGCAAGACCCCCTTTCCAGGGGTGGCACCACCCAAGTGGGCTGGACCTTCTCACATCAATCATGAATCGGTAACATGCCCTTACAATTTGCCTACAGGCCAGTCAGATGGAGGCATTTTACCAATTAAAGTTCCTTCTTCTCAGATTCTCAGCTGACTGTAGTTTGAGTCAAGCTGACAGAGACACATGCAGAAAAGAAGTATCCTGCAAGCATGCATATTATAAAGCTTAATTCCTTGTAACAAAGAAGCCATCTACTACCTACCAGAAGATAGGACATAAATTCTGCTTGTTTATGTGTGTACCGCCTGTGTGCAGTGCCCTCAGCTTCCAGAAGAGGGTTGGACATCCCCTGGAACTGGAGTGACAGATGGAGGAGGAGGCCACTTGTCCGTCCCAGCTGCCGAGAAACAAAATAACCACATAGAAACTATGTTAATTAAAACACTGCTGGGCCCATTAGCTCTAGCTTCTTGTTGGCTAACTCATATTAATTAAACCCAATTCTAATTAATCTGTATATCGCCACGTGGCAGTGGCTTACTGGCAACGATCCGGCATGTCTGACTCTGGTGGCCCCATGGCTTCTCTCTGACTCCGCCTTCTTCCACCCATGCTATAGGCCAAGCCTGTTTTCTTTATTCATTAACCAATAAAATAAACACATAGACAGAAGAACTTCCAACACCAGACAGAGAATTGTAAGCCACCTGACGGGGTGCTAGGAAATGAACACAGGTCTTTGCAAGAACAGCAAGTGACTACTTAGTCATCTTTCCAGCCCCCGTGTTGTAAATTCTTAGTAGAATAAAGCTGTTAGGATCATATAAATTCAAATAAACAGGGAATTGCGAGTATACATTTATTATTATCAAATTAGTTCACAATATCTAGGAGATAATGAAAATAAAATCTTGACATTTTATAAATTATAATTTTTATGTGATGTTCACACCCCCATGACATCTGGAATTTGGGTATTTACTAGTTCTAAAAATAGATATTTTCTGGTAATGCTCTTGGGAGAAAAAAATAACTTGTTAAAAGTGCTAAGATTGTTCTTTCCTCACTTTTCCATTAACCTCAGACTCACATAATTGCTACTCCCAATTATATCATCACTATATTTAAAATTCAGTGCTTATTGTATGGAATTGGAATCCTGGCTTGAACACCAAAGACAAAAGAAAATCACATTTCTGAAAATGGAAATTTACATTTAAATAAATAGATACATGATAAGCATATTCAAGCTTTGAATAGTCATGTGATTGTGTATGTTATCTTTATTTTGATCAGTTGTTAATGGAATCAGGATCCCACTTCCTGGACTATCTTGAGGATTCACCAGAATAAAGGGGTTGAAATTGTAAAGCCTTTCACTCATTCAGAATGTTGCACCATTTGTTGTAAATATCAGTATTTTTTGTTTTGTTTTAAAGGCCAAAGGAAGAAAATATCAGTCAACCTTAGTATATAACTATGCATAAAAAAATCAACCCTTGTGATAAAACTCAAGCACTTTTATTACAACTCTGAGCCAAATCATTTTCATAGAGATTTTGCTTGTTAAACATTCATGTATTCAGAATATTTTATAACTAATTGAAATGTAGTGATAACTCAGAAGAAGCAATATGAAATTCAAAGATATTGGTGTGTTCACATACATTTTATTTACTTCAGCTTATGCAGTTGCATTCATTGTGCCAAAATTACTCCTGTTTGGCTATGTTCAATGCCTTCTGCTCATGTTTCATAGATAATATAGTGAGAGTTCTTTCCTTTTCCACTCATTCAAACTTGCTTCTCAAGCAGCTGTTATTTATGTGAGACATTCTGTAGATATTATGAAGAATACAGAGTCAAAATTTAACAATTTCTTCCCTCCTTCTCTCCTTTCTTCCTTCTTTCTTTCTTTTTTTTTTAAAATTTTTTTTTAAGATTTATTTATTTATTATGTATACAATATTCTGTCTGTATGCCTGAAGGCCAGTTGAGGGCGCCAGATGTCTTTACAGATGGTTGTGAGCCACCATGTGGTTGCTGGGAATTGAACTCAGGACCTTTGGAAGAGCAGGCAATGCTCTTAACCACTGAGCCATCTCTCCAGCCCCTTTTCTTTCTTTCTTAAATCTATTTCCCAAACAAATAAATAAATAAAACCTGCTCAATCTGAAAGTCAGATCTTTTAAAAAAGATCATAACCTCAATTTTTTTTTAGCATTTTGTTCTGTCAATAAAAATAAATATAAATGCTAAAATACAAATGGGGTGGGAAAGATCTCCAGAAAGAAAAGGACCACGTGCATGGCATAAGATCACATCTCCTGAGATCTTTGCTGACCCCTGGAATCCACTCATATTACCTGGGATAATTTCTACTGCTTATTCCAATACTTCAAATTCATGCTACACCACTCAAATTTATCTTTTTTGAGATATTGTTTTATTTTATCTCATCATCCTGTTTAAGGGCATCATCACCTCCCCAGCTGCCAATGCTCAATATCTTTGCAGCGGGTAAGCCTTTCCTCATTGTTCATATGGATGCTGACCTATGACATGCATGGAATTGTGCAGCATTGGCTACCTTCCTGCAACATACTCTTTGCCTCGCAGAGATGCCCTCTGCAACTACAGCCCTTCCCTCAGGCATGACTGCTATTGTTCCCTTATTCCACATTGACTCTGAAAGCTGGGAGGAGATGACTTTGGTTCTTGCTGCCTTGTCTGTGTTTCTTTACTATGTACGTTCAATCCCACTCCTAAAAACCAGCATTCCCAATTACATTCAAATCTCTCTGTGTAATCTTAGGACTCTTGGCTTTTATATTCTCTGTGACTCTATCACACTCCACATCACATTATAATTATTTGAGAACAAACTTTGATTCCTTATTTAGCTTATAAATCCCTAAGGAAAAAAACTATTTTTTTTATTCAAGTTTCCTAAATCTTCTGGAGTAAAACAGTAAGAAATGTTTGTGTATAGATGATAATGAATGCATGAATGCTTGATCTTAATTTCACACTTAAATGATTTAACATTTCTTTGAGATTAACATGCTTGGAAATGTTCCTACATGCATACTTAAAAAGTTCTCTAAAGAAATAATGTATATATTTAGCTATACAGATATGGTTTTCTCCAAGTTTACACATAGAATTAACAAAGAAACATAACTTACATTCCTTCTGCTGGGATTTATGTGGAACTTTGGGGAGAAGTCTTGTGGGATAGCCAGTGGTCTTTTCCTGTAGTGAAGCTTTTGAAGTAGGAAAATGCTCATTAATATGGATGAAGGAAGCTCATCCAGAGTACCTGCATGTGGCTGGAGTGTATGCTGAGAATACAAGAGGAACGGCAGTCAGCACAGTCATCTGCTGTATTATTATTACCAGTGAGATATCATAGGATGGCTACTGACTGGCACTGACTGGCAGAAGCAAAGACATCTATGGGAACCTCAGAACCGACTCAAGTGTGGAGGAAGTGTAGTGTTGGGCTCCTGCATGCCCTCTGCAATCTAGGGGAGTTCATTCCCTGCAGTGAGAAGGGAGGCAGAAGTTGGGAAGTATTTTTCAGTATGTGTTTTATTTTGTTTTCTTTATTTTCTTTATCTCTTTACACATTTTCAATTAAATTATAACTACATCACAATATGGAATGACCACAGAAACAAGGAAAGTATAAAAGGACCCTGCTGGTGGGGAGCCTGATTGAGGAGTAGCAGGAGATTTGGTGATATGAAGGGGAAATGAAAAAAAGGAGAGAAGTATTCAACTGGAAAGAGGGGAAGGAGTTCAATAGAGGAAATGAGGGATGAAAGGCAAATAACACAAAGGTTGTCTGATGAATTTCAAGGAATCATTTTTTATAGTCTACATAATACATAGAATTCTATTTATATGTGTATATATTATAAAGACTTATGTCACTTGGACTGACAATGACCCTCACCTTTATCCTAGCCAATAAATACCCCAGGCACAAGAATCACCTTTTTAGTTGTTGGTCAGAGTAGTTCAAATGATACCAAAAATATTGCTTTTGACCTTGTTTGCCTTCAGAGATTGAAAGTAAGTCTCTATTGCTCAAGACACCACACTCTTAGGACACATGGCTAGTCTTATTTCAGCTAAATCTAACCCGAAAGCCTCTGCCCTGCAGTCTATCTCCCATGCTTTCAGAAAATACCACCCAAGCTACCCAAAGAGGAAAGAAAATAATAGTCCTGCCCAGCTATGACACCTATGAACCACAGCAATAACCAATATAGCAAGATATCGCAAAAGTGCAGTAATTGGTGGTAACAAAAGGCTGGATAATTAGACTTAAAGCATATTATATTTAGATACAAGAAGCTCTGTGGGATTGGATAGATGGCTCATCATTTAAGAGCACTGGCTGTTCTTCCAGAGGACCTGAGTTCAAATCTCAGGAACCACATGGTGGCTCACAATCATCTATAGTGAGATCTGTTGCCCTCTTTTGGCTTGCAGGCAGACATACGGACAGAACACTGTATCCATAATAAGCAAACAAATAAACAAAAACTCCATACTGGCATGACTGATAATCCAACTTTCAATTTGGTATAGAATAGATTCTTTTTGGAAAGAGAATCTCAGTAGTTGATGGTCTACATCAGCCTATGGACTGAGAATCTTAATAGTAGATGACTTAGGTCAGCCTATGGACTATCTTTCAGAATTATCTTCATCACCATTTTGAGAAAGGAAGAACCACCCATTGAAGGTGACACCATTCCCTAGGTAGGGGATTCTAAACTGCTCAAGAATGGAAGAGGGACCTGAGTGTAAGCATGCACAGATACATTTACTGCTCTGGACTATGGGTGGGACTAGGCTGCCATCTTAACTTTGCACTGATGCACTGTAACCTGAAATTGTGAGTTGGCATGAATCCCTTCTACCCTAATTTGTTTATGTCAGCAGACATATCACAGTGACAGGAAAGAAAACTAAAGTTATCGGAAAGCAGAAGTTGAGATTATCCTGGAAATCTTAGTACAGTGACGATCATTCAGAAGTATCCATATTTTGTATGGCCTTTGAGTTGGCCTGCTTAAGTAGGTTTACTGTGTGTATGATGTGTAAGTTTAATGCTAAATTGTTCATTGGAGACTATTTCATAAGTGCTATTGTATGTAATAAATAGAAACTCCCTAAGAAAACGATTTCTAAGGAAAGCAAAAATATAAATACATACTTATAACAGTTATCATCTATTGAATACTTAATCTTCGTTAGTCACAGGCCTAAGCAGTCTGTGTGTATTTTATCTCTATCATAATACAGTGAAATATTGTTCCCATTTATATGTGAGAAAACTGAGATTTAGAGATCATGAATAAACCGGAGAATTGGAAATTGTTTATAAGAGTTTGTGGTAGAATCTTAAATGAGGCTGTCTGACTTCAGATCTCAAATAGGTGATGTTGGAGACCATCATTAACTTTTGTCCAGTGAAGAGCCCTGGGCTCCTGAGTAGCCCTTAGAAATCCAAATACAAAAGGCAGCAGACAGGTCTGACTTGATGCTTTTATCAGTATTGTGGGGTTCAGAGAAGAATGAAAGACAGAAGTCTGGAGAAATCAGCTGCATCTGTTGGGGGCCATCAAGAAGTGCAGAGGATAAGGAGGAATCCCGGAATCCAGCAGGCTAGGGCCCGCTCCCAATCTCACATCCTGTCTCATCTTTCTTTCATCATTATCCCTCTGGACACACTTGTCTAATATGCTATAGTCATCAAAGCAGGACATTAAGTGCTGGGATTTCTTTTCCTCTCAAGGTTATTATGAGGATTGGTGAGATTATGTTTGTTAAAGAATTCTGCAAACATCAGAGAGAAGGCGCTGCCTGAATTTCAAGAGTTGCTGTGTCTTAGGGAAATCACGATTCTCTGCTCTTCTATTATCTGCCTCAGAGACCCATGACAATAGCCCCTCTACCACATCCCCAGCCAGGATGTCAGCTGTGAGGAGCACAGAATTCAGAGCTGAGGTCACAATGCTTTCCACAGACATTTCAGCCCGAGTGTTGCTGTCACTTCTGAGCAGAACATTTCATTTCAAATCTCACTTCGACACTTATGAATGTGTTTTTTTTTTCAAATGGAAATTTCCTTTTTGAAAGACTCGAAGGCAAATATCATGACAAAAACCTTATTCCCAATTTTGATACTTTTTGAAGTTTTAACATTTGGGTAAGTGTATCTAGAACTAGCAAAATATTGTCATGTTGGATTCAAAAGCAAGTATCTCATTTTCTACTTCATTTATGGTTTTAGTGGTTTCTTTATTAGATTGGAGTTTGGATTTTTTTTTATAGGAGTAGCTTTATGGATAGTTAAAATAGGATGATGCATAAGAACAGACAGTTTTACAGACTTGTGATGGATAGTGTCTGGCTCTTCCCACATTATGCCCTGACTTCAGGCGTATTGTTCAACTTTTAAAATCTTTCTTCGTTGTCTTTAAAGGTATCGTAACCTGATACCTTCTGCAGAGCTGTTGTGAAGAAAATAGAAACTAAGATGCCCTTGACAGGCTCTAAGTGATCTTGACTACATAGCTTCATGTGCTTTGAAAATCCGTAGAAAAAGCAAAGAGCTTGTTCAGTACATTACTGTGGGTGTTGGAAAGCTGACAATTCTCTCTGACCCTCTAACAATTAGGCTGGATTCATAACATCTGAACATTAGTGTTTTCTGTCAAGCTTCGAGTCTTGCTCAGCTGAATACCCTCAGCCCTTCAGAAGTACCTCTGTGCATGTATATTCATGCATATATGTATAAGGGGATAATACATATACCCACCCAGTTGTGTTTCTCATTCCAATGCCCATCCTCTTCCATATGCCACACAACTATTTCTGCAAGCCCAGTTGAATCCCATCTCTTTGCTGTATCTGTGGATAGAATGAAGTCATGCTTCTCAGTGCAACTGTCTTTAAAATGAAGACTATGAAATAGCTGAGCTCTTAATTTTAGGTTCTCAAGCTTGGACTTTATTTCTTATTTCTATCTAGACCTCTGTAGCACAATCTAATCTTATAATATATAGCGCTTGGCCAAGGAAACTTTTCCTTGCTCAGTAACTTGGAACACCAGCCCATGCTTTCATTCCTGCATGAACTCAATCCCTGTGTGATCATGGTTTCTCAGCGGGTCATTGACTACTGAGCTCCCAGTCCTGTCCATCATTAGCACTGGCCATAGGACATCTCCTCTCTATGTTCAGTATGGGCTATTTTAAAGCTACCGGCTGGTTCTTATGGGCAGTCAGATGAAGCAAACTAGACTCTATTTTCTTTTCGCAGTGTATTTCAGCAAAGCAGAGTGTTTTATGAAAAATGTGTTATTTTTCATAATATTTTGAATTTTGGGGAATATTTGTTAAAATATAGGAATGTAAGTGTAAGTATCCAATTCTTAAATGCAAACCTTGGCCAATAACCAAATCAAAAAGTCATATTATGCTAATCTTAACATATTTGCTTCTTTTTTGGTAAGACACCTAATAAGTGTTTGTTAGCATCAGTGAAGGTATATTTAATTATTATGATGATGAATTCCAATTACAATCCAAGAAAAACTTTGGAACAGATTGATAACCTTTTACTCGTATGTTCTATACAAAGAGCTCTGAATTAAGAGTAATAACTTACTGATGGTTTCATATAATTTATAACTTTTCAGAAACAGGCATTCTATATAGAAAATTAATAAAAGGGAATCTGGATAATGACAAATTTAAAGATTTTCTGTGGTTTCCTCACAGTTTCAAGCCACAAATATATCGTTTCAAATGATATATTTGAACTAATAAAATGTTTTAAGCTTTATCCTGCTCTGCCTTCCGTGATCCATCATCTTATTGTTACAAAAGCTTATCTGTATAAATTTCATTAGTGTTAACCTCTTAGTTTAAAAAAAATGTGATCAAATGGCTAGGGAGATGGCTCAGTCAGTAAGGTAAATTGCATGCTGTGGTAAATTGCATTCTTCAGCCAATAGCTTTTAAGATACTAGCCCATTTTGGGTGTGATATGTACTATAATTACAGACAAAGAGGGCATGTGGGCCTCTTGACAGCTGGATTCTGTTCCATTTCCCAGGCACACAGAGGACTGCAGATCTCTACTGTTTCTGTGAGTTTATCCCCAAATAAATAAACCTTAGTTATATTCCAGTCCAGGCTACTGTGGAACTGTTTTGTGTGCCAATAAATTGGTGCCCACTTCAGCCTTCAAAGTTCTTGTTTAAATATTTGCTAATACCACCAAGATCTGCACCTGCGGCAGCTCCACAGTGCCCTAGACTTCAAGGCTCACCACAGCGGCCCTCCTACATTTTTTTTTTTTAATAAATGAGGCAATTTACTAACCCAGCATCCTTTGTTCTAATGCTTCTTGTTGGCAGCTGCCACGAATCCAGCAATCCTGTCCAGATCTCTCTGTCTCTGAGGTGTTAGCTTGTGGTCCCCATCTTGGTCCTTTCCCAACATTTTCAGACCCTCCAGAGCTTGAAGGACACAGTGGGCCACATTCTTGGAGCCTCAGCTGAAGTGCTTGGGCCTGACACCGTTTCTCTGCCATCCTCCATAGATCTTGGTCATGGAACCAACCAGGCACCACCCCTCAGGTATAGTTGCCTTGCTGTGGAAGCAACTCATGTTTAAAATCAGTTCTCATCATAGGGGGCAAGCTCTTTATGTTTGGTCAGCTTGACGGTGTCCACCCTTTTAGGGACTTTCAGCTGCCCGGACTTTTGTTTTGTTGCTTTATTTTATTTTATTGTTTTTTTGGAGACAGGGCATCTCTGTACCTTTGGAGCCTGTCCTGGAGCTAGGTCTTGTAGCCCAGGCTGGCCTCAAATGTACAGAGATCCTCCTGCCTCTGCCCTCCAATTGCTGGGTGTGTGCCACCACTACCCAGCTTTTTCAGGAAGGCTGCCAGAGCTCTGTTGGTTAATGTCTTTTACAGTAACTCCAAGCATCCTTCAACTCTGCATGTCCAAAATGGGCCAGTATATTAAAGGCTATTGGTTGAAGGAGTTCCCAAAACAACTGAGTGCTGCACAAGTGCAACGTCCCAAGTCCAAATCTCTATCACTCACATAAATGCTAGAGAGGCAGCTAGACCCAGAATCCTATCAGTGTGCAAGCAGGGGAGGCTCCCTGGGACTTGCTGCCCAGCCAGTCTGGCTGAATTAAGTTCAATGAGAGACCTAGTCTCAAAATATAACATGGAGAGCAATAGACACATGACATGGATATCTAGCCTGCACACACACACACACACACACACACACACACACACACACACCGAGCCAAAATCTTTTCCTGGTGAGTTTTATTAAATGACTGTATTGCTCACTAATCATGTTATGTTCCATCACCAGTGGTTCAGTGAGCATGGGATGAAGCAGGCATCTAGACCTGTGCTTGGCGGTATTCATAAAAATGACTTCAGGAAATATACGATAAGCAATGTCTCAGTTAAAGGAATGGGAGTATTTAATTACTCCTCTATGCCTGTGCAATAAGACTTCAGCGGTATCAAAAAGTTTTCCAAAAGGACTATGTTAGGATAGAAATGGAGGTGACAGGAGTAATGTTATAAGCTTCCATTGAATGCACTGGCAGGAAGAATGTCCTAAGTCCTCACCACCACCATGGAAGCAGTGACCAGAATAATGTTATAACTTCCCAGAGTACTATCCTAAGTTCCCACTGAAGCACTGACAGGGGTAACATTGTAAGTTCCTGTTGAATATAGCATAAAAACATACCTTCCCACTTTCCCTCAGATGAGACTCTTCCTCTTGATTTTTTAATACAAGTGATTCCTGAAATTAAAAAAATACTTGGTTCCCTTCAGATTATTTTATTTTACATATGAGATTTGCCCATTTGTTCAGCTGTTAAATTAACTCAGTTTTTAGTATGTGAAGGTCAGAGGACAACTTGTAACAGTCAGTTCTCTCCTTCCCCCATGTCCATTTCAGAGATTAAAATCGGGCCATCAGTCTTAGTGGCGAGGACCTTGACCTACCGAGCTATCTTGTGGCTCCTCTTCTTCTATAATCTTAAAATATATCTCTGTTCCATCAAAATTTTACGGAAATGTATGCATGGGAAAATCCAATCTATCTTTTCCTTCTCAAAGCTCATTTCCACTGCCTCAAGGCTGACAATCCCATTTTATAAGCAAGTTTCATTACTTAGGCGTGAATACAAGAAAACGGTTAAAGCCAATTTGAGTCATTGCATGAAGTAACATATAATATATCTGCCATTAACGAATTAGATGAAAATAATGACTATTTTGAAAAGGATGAATTGGTAATCAGTGAATTACTTCTCGGTGTACATTTTCATCGTAGAAGATTTTTCCAATGCATCTTTCTAAAGTGCATTCATATTTTATGAATTATTGAAATATACAATCCTGAATGCCAGCAAAAATGTATTATGGTTTTATAATAAATAATTTCTAGGGTTTGGTTATTATTTGATGTTTTCCCATATGGAAATACCCCAGACATCTTTAAGTATATATTTTGACCTTTTTATAAACAGATGAGTGTTAGGATTTCTTTTTCCTTCCTTCATAAATTTCTATTAATAGGTGTGAAGTGGCATGTCAGTTATTCTTTTGTCTCTAAATAGGAAATATGTACTTATGTAAGTAAGTAGCCCTTCTGCCCACCCCTACAATTTCTTGCTCTTTACTTAACAATTAATATTAAACTAGCTAATATACTTTATCCACAAAAATCCTGTCTTGAGTTCAGAAGCATATTCTGTTGTTACCTTAAGAAAGTTGATGTTACGTTTAGAAAATCTTCAATGAGGCTTGTAACTATGATTTTAATATCTGAAATTATAGAAAATTAGCTGTCTTCAGCAGATAAGACAATTCTTATTCCAAACTTATAAGTAGTATCTATAGTTGGGATGATTTCAAACTAACTTAGATGTTTTAAATGTTCTTATCATAAAGACATTAAAAATATTTGAGTTAATAAATATGCTGATTTTATCAATTCACAATAGACGCATGTGTCAACATATTATACTATGTTCCACAAATACATGTACCTATTGTTTGTTAAGAAAATATAAGATTGTTTCAATGTTTAAGTGGAAAATATGAAACATACTGTTTTTACAAAAAAATATGCATTTATAACCTAAAGTGTAGCTTAGAATGTAACAAATAGATAAAAATTAATCAAATTCATGTGAGAACTAAACAGTCCATGTTTATGAAGGGTTTTAAGATTTGGAATATGTTCTTTTGATTGACATGGAGTTATTTTGTTCAATTACACAATTTCATTTTAATAAACATCAAGTGGCCAGCAAAGAAAAATTATACTTTTAAATTGATATTGTTTATGTGCCAATCAACCGTCTTAATTTTTGAATGACAGAGAATATATCCATTTGTTTAGTTCTAATTTAAAGTTTCAGCATTTGATCTATTGGTGACAGTGGACTCAGAAGCATTCATTTAATCGTATCAGCAGAGTTCCTGTTAGATTAACAAGCATCACTTGATTTTGATTTCTTTTTATGCATTATGTATTAGAAAATAAGATTCCCCATGTTTGCATGTGTGTGAATTGTGTACCTTTCTCTTTGTGTGGATCTATGGAAACAGACAAGGGAATGAAATGCATAGCTCTGTAAATTGGCCCGGATGAAGGCCTGGTGGCAAGGGAAATGGAGGCTTATTTGTGCTAGTGTATGCCCAGGTAGCATCTGGGGGCTAATGAAGCTATTCGCCCAGTATTTACACATCAGTGTGAGAATGCAGCTGTTGGTGATTTATTGAACTACCTGAACACAGCAAGACTCTCTCTCTCTCTCTCTCTCTCTCTCTCTCTCTCTCTCTCTCTCTCACACACACACACACACACAGACACACACACACACACTTCTAGGCTTTCAGGACTCCCATCTTCATTCCTAGTGTTACTATTGAAATTTCAGTGTCTTGCTAAATGGAAAGTCTGTCTTCTGCTCAGACAGCCCTGGCTTTCCGTTCTTTCCTCTGTTGTTCACTCTCCATGTTGCCTCTGCTCTAGGGGGTTAGAAGAGCAGAAGAGAAGTCATGGGGAAGAATTTTTCTGTGTGGTTTTAGTGCCTTCTGGATATCCTAGTGGATTTCTTTTCTCCTAGGAGACTTTGTTTTTGATCTGTGAAGAACCCTGTGCTGTGGTGCTGAGGTCTTCCTCCCCTCTGACGTGTGAAAAAGCATCCAGTGAACACGGTAGAAGGCACTCTGGTAGTACTGGTTTCCTGAAGTCTCTTTCTGTCTATGTCGTCATTATGGATGTAGTCAGCATTTACGAAAGCAAGACTGACCATTCCTCAAGGGTCCCGATTAGGTCTCCTTTCCTCATACCACTTCTTTTGTCTCCTCACCCTGCAAGACTTTGCACAGCTCTGGAGGATTTAAGCACTTATAGCCACAAGACGATACCAGTCTGTAGATGTTTTAAAATCTGGGGAACATGTAAATTACTGCATTAACTTCTCCTTTCTCTTTAGAGTTGGGAATGGCCAACAAACATAGACTTTAACACACATGGTTCATTTCCTCAAACATCATAGCTCTAAGTTGTTTCTGTTCATGTGCTACACTCATTAGTGTGGTGTAACTTTTCCACCAATAGAGTGAAAGAAGAGAATACGTAATAAGAAACTACTACCTCTTCTCAGAAGTGCTTATAGTCTTTGAGGTGGACTCACATTTATTTGCTTATGGATCATGTGAGCAGATGCGCTATTTATAATATTCTGTTGGTATAACCTGCTAGATGCTATCTCTCTGGCACATGGGTACTTCCTGTCCTTCGGATCTGTTTTTTTTTTTTCTTTATAATTGAAGATGACCTGTTTACGAAGCATCTGTAAATCCTGTTTACCAGAACTCTGCTGGAATAGTGCCACATGCTTCAGGTTGGCTGTTTCTGATCTTAAAAGAAATCTTGCTTTTCTTATGTTTAATTATGTAGGGGTTTGCTTTTCTCCTATCAGACCATGACTCAGTGCTTTTTAGTGTGTAATTATCCCAATGTCCTCTCTTTGAAACAAAGAATAGCTATATTTTTGTCCCAAAGCAGAATTTGTTTTCAGCTGTGCCTTTGAGATATCAAGTATAAACAAATGAATTTGAATTCCTATGTACTAAAGAGAATTACTCTTAAAATAAAGTAAGGGAGAAACTGGACATAATTTTAATGATCCATTGCCTTATCCACAAAATAGCTGTGAATAACTTAAATGTTGGGTGTCAGGATCAGGCCAAATAAGATATCTTTAGACCTAAATGTAATTCTGTACATAAGAACATGATCATAAATTTCTGGGGAAGGAAAAATAAACACCACAAACAAACAAAATTGTGCTTCTTGAATTTTCATGTTCTTCATCTGTAGAATTAAGGAAGGTGATTTAATTCAAAAGTTCACAAGATTATGATAAAATAGTCTATGATACAGGAACCATGATAAATGCCTTTTTTTAATAAGAAGTATTTAGACATGAGCAAATTGCAATTCTTAAATATTTCAAAAGAATTTTGTGGTAAAAGTATGTGATGGGAATTTTTATAAAAATTCCATTTTCAGCAGCCTATGTGTTAAGTTGTTAAGACATCTAGACCTCATGCTTCACAAGGTTAATTAGCCTTGAGTTTAAAAAGAGATCACATTAGAGTTCCTAGTTTCCTAACTCTTTCTCATCTCAAATAATAGAAAAGGCAATGGGTACTCTTTAGACACAAATCTGACGCAGTGTTCTCCCAAACAGTTCCAGCCAATGACTGGTTCCAATCCATCAGTTTCACATTCTGCTCGATCTGCATTGATAGACATTCACCACTGAGCCACATGAAGGACCTACAGTGTTTTCTGTCTTCCCTCTGGCCACTCTGTATCCACGCTCTGATTTTCAACACATTTAAACCACACCTGATTCCTCTGGGTGATACTAGAGAGTGTTTATCTTACCCTGCCTCATATTGTCACACCACAAAAGGAATATTTTGGGAGACAAATCCAAGTTATAAATGCCAAAATGAATAAAGTTTTGGCAGGTCTGTCCTATTATTGAGCCATAGCTGAAGAAATTCACCAAGCCCCACTGTTGCTTCAACGTACACTTGACCTGAAACCTCAGCTATAGTGATGTTTAATTCTCCATCAAATATGAAATTTCTATATAGATAGACTCAAAGAAACCACTATGCAATTATTCTTAAAATTCAGTTTAACATATGTTTAAAATCACATAGACTATTTCTGTTCCTCCCGTTTCCTCCAAAACCTTGGATGTAAAACACTTTCGCTAAAGGGCTGCATTCTTTAGACACAGGACTAGGAGCAAGAGAACTGGATTTGACCTGGAACCCTCATCCTAGAGGACTGACTGTCCTCGATTCAGAATAGTCTTCAAGCTGCCCAGGGTAGAAAAACAATCCATAGTCACCCAGTTATAATGCCTATGAACTACAGCAATGACCATCCAACAATATATCTCCAATGGTTTGAAAGCAACACTATTATCTTGAGGGTACTAGCAGCTGTCTAATTTAACTTAACGCACACACAATAGGAATGGACTCATACCTCGTACCATAAATCTAGCCACTCTTCATGGCCAGTGAGTTCATGGACCCTAGAGGAGAATTTACTATTGCTGCTTTTCTAAACCCGTATAATTCCTAAGTACATTTTTAAAACCTATTTGTCTGTGCACAAGTAAGTGTAGATCTCACCTCCCACAAATAAAAGGAGCTTCTTTGTCTAGCAGATGGAGACTATTATAGAAATATACAACTGGCTCAAATGCAGAGAGCAATCAACTATGGAGTGTCCAAGCCCAGTTGATACCACTGTGAAACCCTTTCAAATAAGTCTCAAAGAACATCGTAGAAAAGAGGGTGGAAAGACTGTAAGCCAGAGAACCAAGATGTCTGTCTCCAGATTCTGACTGCTTTATGTGACAGGTGTCTGCACCGATGAAATCTCAATAGCATGGTTGCCTAAAGAAGACCTGCATAATGGCACCATTCTAACGTGGACATATAGAGTCTCACAAGGCCCCATCTCTTTGTGAAGAGCTAAAGGCAATTAATGGCAGCCGAAAATGGAAGAATCAGTCTTCTTCAGTGACCCGACCCTTGAGAGACTATCTGGTCCCAAGATATCAATCCTGATCAGAGACATATAAAAAACAGTAGCTAGGCTCATCAGGTTTATATATGTAACAATAGTAAATAAGATATCAATAATTTGAGGATAAGAGACACAGGAAGTGTAGGGGGAAGGTAAAAATCATATACAGTACTCATTTATGAAGTTCTAAAATTTAAAATAAAAAAGCACCTCAGACATTTTTGACAACTACTACTTTAAATAGCTTCTTAATATATATTATTTGGTTGACTTTGAGGATTTCCTTTCTTTTGAGATTTTAAAAATATATTTGCTATTTTATTTAATTTTTGAGAATTTCAAGTATGAGTATATATTTACATAATTTTCATTCATCATCATTCCTCCATTTTTTCCCATGTCTAACTCCTCAAATTTGTTGTCTTTTAATCTGTAATTATAATTTTACATGCATATATGCACATATGCTGAGATCCTTTTGCACTTCTCATATGTGGTTTGATGGAGGAAGGTCATTGGTTAAAAAATAAAGAAACTATTGGCTGGCCATCATAGATGGGAGGAGTAAACAGAAGAGAATGCTAGGAGGAAGAGGAAGTGAGGTAGACGCCTCAGACAGAGACGCCATGCTCCCCTCTCCTGGGCAGACACAATGAACCTCCGACCCAAGATGGACGTAGGCTAGAATCTTCCCGGTAAGTGCACCTCGGTGCTACACATATTAATAGAAATGGGCTAGGCAGTGTTTAAAAGAATACAATTTGTGTGTTGTTATTTCGGGGCATAAGCTAGCCAGGCGACCAGGAGCTGGGGTGGCAGGAATGCGACCCGCTGCTCCCACAACAGTGGTTAGTCATGTTCTCTTGGGATTGGCTAACCCATCAGGGTCTTATCAATGAAGAACACCAGCTGTTCCTCTCTCAGCAACTGTTAATTACCTGTATCATTTCTTGTAAGTGTGAAGCCTTGAGACATTCCTCCCCCATCCCCACTGGTATGTCAATTGGGGTAATTTTTAAGGTCATGTTTAGGGAACCAAATTGATGAGCTTCTCTGTTGTATAGGTGCACTTCACTGTCATGTATAGAAGACACTATCTTGCAGAAAATTCCTCTGGCTCTTATAGTATTTCCAAACCCCTCTTCCTCAATGTTCCTTAATCCTTAGGTATAAGTGTTGTTCTATAGACGTGTCAACTGAGGTTGGGCATCCCACAAAAAAACTCTGTATTTTGACCTGTTGTGGCTTACCTTAATGGTCTCCATATGTAACCCAAAGAAGCTCTTTCATGAGGGCAGAGCTACATATGAGTATAGGGATATGTATTTAAAATGCAGTTAAAATTATATTGGTTTGGTAAAATGGTAATCATAGGTTCTCTTCCTGTGTGCTACACATGACTATACCAGCCATGGATAGTTGGCTAGGTTTACAGTAATAGGCATGAATACTCTTCCATTAAAGAGCTGTTCAGTTCAATTAGATTATTGATGGTTACCCTCAGGATATAAATACCATTCTAATCATAGTTGTTCATAGGTAACACAGCTAGACAGAGATATTAATTGCTTTTTCCCTTGGCAGCTTACACAGCTCCTCCTGGTATATTGAGAGTTAGTCCTCAGGGAGGATGCTTCCAAGTTGGTTCCAGTTCTATTTATCCCAGTTCTGTGTCCAAAGTGTGTGATGTCTTCAGCAATAAGATCTTACCTTTAATTTCTTGAAGGCAACCAAAGTCAACAACAACAGCTTATATTATATTGCTTTGAGGACCTTTTGGATTCCCATTACCAACAACTTAAAGAGAGATTTTTTTTCTATTCCTGGCACTGGTTTTTTTTTTTAAATAACACTGAGTATGGTTTAAAAAAACACAGAGTCATACAATTATTTTTATGTTTCATCAAAATTATACATATGTAAGTAAATATAAATACATAGTTTAAATTAGGTTATCACTTAGTGTGACAGTGATCTCCAAGTTTTACAAAAAGGGATTTTTATTACTGATATCTAAACTCCTTAAAACAATCAAACAAACAAACAATGTTGACAGAGACACAAATAAACTCTGTGGAAGCTTCCACAGTCTGTAAGAGTCAGACACAAAGAAAAATGTAGACATGTCAGTGGCTTGTGCAGTAAAGAACTGTTTAGTCTGTCTGACTGTTCTGATCACACTGTGTTCTTTCAAGTGATGGCTATTTTTATTCACAATTATAAACATTAAAACTATGATTTCTATTGAACTAGATGTTTCTTACAACCTAAGAAAATATGCATAAATATTACAGCAATTGCTATGGTGATTGTTGCATACTTATTTATCTTAGGTTCTTCCTGACTCCCTACTCCTAAAATTTCTTGCTTACCCTAACTTTGATTGTGTGCATTACGTGGCTTACTTGACATAGAAAGGAACTCATCAGAGATGTAGGAGGTAACAGAGTCACCCAGTGGTTGGCCCAATAGGACAGTAGACCTGTCCTTGGGTAATACCTTCTCTGGTGGGTTACTCTTTTCAGAAAGAGCATCTTCTCAAAGAGGAATTTCATATTCACCTCAGGTGTTTTTTTCAACCCTGGCAGTAAGTCCAGGAGCACACTCGTGGGAATTACTATTTTGACACAGAAGAATTCCAGACACCCTTTTGATCATTGGAAATTATTTTATATTTTTACTATCTATTTTCCTGCACATTTATATTATCTTCTTTCAATATCCTGATAACCATTGTCTTCCTTTCCCCATAGGATTATTGCTATTCATATTTCCCTAATGATAAAAATTGGTTTATTGACTACAGAAATTCAGTAGCCCCCTGTATGTTATTCTATCTCTTACACCTTAGTCCACCCACTAAGCTCCTGATAGGGTTGCAGAGTGGCATCCTTTCTGTTGGTCTTTGGCAGATTTGTAAAACTGTGTCCAAGCAATAACTGATCTCTTGCACCACTTTGGAGACTATATGAGGGGTCAAGTATTTCCTTTAGTTATCCTTAAATATATGACTCCGATCTATAGACAACTTAAAAATTCTAAATTCAAACTTTCCAAGAAATAAGCACTACAAAGAACAATGTGCACTGTGTCATTGGAAGAAAATATAGTTAAAAGAATTTTTAAAAGACATGTCTGAAGAATAATAAAGTTAAAAAGTATTCACTCATAGTCTTGCTGACTGTTTTCACTGTAAGGATTTCCAGATACATCATTACTGTAACATGACTCAAATGTTCTTTGTGTTTGTTTCTAAGGGCCATTCTACAATGAATAGAACTATGGGTCCTTGGAAGATGCCTTGATCCTGGAGTCTATGTAATCATGCAGTGTTATATAATGAGGCATGGAAAACACGAGCACAGCAGTGATGCAGAATGAGTGTGCACCTTTAGAGCACAGTTGACACAGATGCATGGGATGTTTGCTTGCCTCCTAGTACTCAGCTTGAGTGTACAGTTGACCCAGACACTTGGGGTGCCTGCTTGTCTCCTGTGACTCGGTTGAGTGTACAGTAGACATAGACACATTGGTGCATGCTTGCCTCCAATGGCTTGACTTGAATGTACAGTTGATAGAGACACATGGGGTGCCTGCTTGTCTCCTCCTGTGACTCGGCTCCTGTGTACCACCACAGCTGCCGACTGAACTCAGAGCCTTCTGTCTACTTCAGCACCCGTAAGAATTGTCAGACTTGTGCTTTTGTTGGTAAAGCCACAGGCCAGGCACAAAGCTACCAAGGATTAGAGTCTCACTGAGGGTGTAATGTTCTTCATGACCTTGGACAAATTAGGAGACTTCTATGAAATGAAGTTTTCAGAAAAAGAGAGGGATAAATGATGATGTTTACCCCAAAATGCTTGTGGAAGAACTAAATGAGATGATTTAAGTATATTAGTTAGCAGAACATCTGGTACATGCTGTCACTTGGTGGTCCTTTTAGGACTCAGAAGACTTAGAAAAGGCAATTGCTAACTGGAGCTTCAGATTCCTAACTCTACCTTATCAGGAAATCAAAACATAAAACTCATATAACGCTTTTCAGCAAAAGAATTCATTAATCATTACAATATTCTACAAGTGTAAAATAAAAATTCAAATTAGAAAGCATTCATTATCCGTATTTTAAATCTGAATAAGAATGAGTAGTGAATAATGAACATTTGATGTTCATTCCTAGCTATAATTTGACTGAACGAAATGCCTTCGTGATATTGTGTGGGCATGTCTGGCAACAGAGGCCCAAATATGCACCTGGGCAGCTGTGAAACCATTCTGTAGATGTAGACATGAAGATGCAGTGTGGCAAAGCAGCATCTAATTGATAGATCATATTAGCAAATTAACATTTATTTTCCTCACGCAGCTGTATACATCTAAAATAAACCATAGTTCTACCTCCTACAAACCAGTTTGAAGAGTAACAAATACTGTTTGTTTGACATTTGGTAAAAATGGACTAATTATGTTGGATTTGTTTCTCTTTCTGGTGCTTACAATGCTCCTTTCCAAACAGTACTTAGAACATATGGGAGGGTGTGCTGCTTTCTGCTTCTCCACATGACCGTTGGTGTGCAGAGGCAAGATATGTTCACTGTTAGTGATACGTTCTTTTACTAAACTTGAGGGACATGTTAATATAGATGTAGTGGCTGTGTGAAGTCTTGACAGAATCCTCAAGAATGCTTTGGTTTAAAATGAAAGTGATCAGAATTCCCCTTGCCTTTGAAGTGCATCAATGCATAGATTCCTACAAAAAGGTGTGAATGATTCTATTTTGTTTCCAATTAATTTTCTTTGTATTAAAGTCTTTACTTTCAAAGGTGATATCAAGAATTCAACCTTTTCATTTCTTTCCTACCTGTGTGAAGAGGCATCACCTCTGATAATTAAATTTTGGGACTCAGAATTGAGGCAAAAACAAGAAATGATATGTTTCTAAAGACAATTATTGACAAACAACCTTGAGTGAAAATCATAAAGGCTCTCAAAGCAGGCATTACCAAGCCTTCACGCTGGCTGATGATTACTGTAGGATCTCCAGTGAGCTGGCTCAAAATAAAGCTGTTATAGAGGTGGCTTCTTGTAAAAAGTAAGGCTGTTATAAAGGTGCCCCACCCGTAACGGGCTCTGGGCATGTTTGAATTACGATAACTACAAGAAATAAAGTTCCACACAAAGATTTTAAAAATTACACACTGAATTTAAAAAAAATCAAGGTTTGATGACAAAATTATATATGAGCAGAGGAACAAAATAAGAACAAATCAGGACTACAGGTTTGACAAGTTGTTATGTATATACTTGTGTATACGCCTCCCATTTGAGTGTCTAGACATCTAATGAATTTGTATGTTTAAGTAACACCTAATTATGAAAGAAATGCTTTATAGTATTTAAATAGTGTGGTGATTTTTGAAAGATGTTAGTTATCCAGTTTCAAGAATTAAACTCCATAGCTACTAGAAGATACATTCTTACATATTCTTAACTGTGTGTGTTGACTTATTAGTGATAAACTGAACTGAGCATCTGTCAATAGAAAACTCAAGGAAGAAAGTCAATATTCCTACAGCAAGATAGTTGTGTGAAGCTGTGTGATGAGTAATTATCTGTTGATACCTTGACTAATTACTTGTCTTGATTTTCACTATTAATATTGAACACTTTTGGACTTAAAATTTAAATGCTCATGAGTCATTCAACATGTTAATTAGAAAGCCTGACTGAGACTGACGATTTGCAAAGATACTCCTTTGCTTTTGTTACCACTCTTCCTGAGCAGTACTTCCATCTGATTTAGTAGTCAACCTTGCTGTGATGTGGTTCAGAGAAGGAGAATGATTAAGCTAGCTTTCATTCAGATGGGATTAATGACTTTGTTTCAAGTATGTTCAAGCATATGCTTTCATTGGATAGGTATGAGATCATGTGATTAATAAATAGAGTGTAAAAATATGACCACCCATAGTCCTCACAACAGAACCCACAGTTGGAAGGCGACTTAGCTGACATAGGAATTTGTGCAAGGAGAATTCTAGCACCTGCTATTTTAGATCAATATTCTGCTGCCTTGTCTATTCACCTTTCCCCCGTACATTTTTCTTAGCAGCTTGTTCTTTGAAGAAAGGTTATGAGTCTAGCAGAGTATCCTACTTGAGAATAAAATTGTTTACTTGGTAACTTGAAGGGCGAAGGAAGAACCAGTTATTTGCCTGAAAACAACATCAATGGAATCACATACCCTGTTTAAAAAAAAAAAAAACAGGACTGCATTGCAGCCTAGAGGTGTTGTTGTGTGGGATACAACTATAGATTCAGCCAGATGGAACATATGGCAAAGACTAATTAAAATGTTCCAACTGGAAACAAGCCATGCATTCTCGGAGCCATTTCTAGAATGTTGAAAATTTCTAGCAACACTATATTCTGTGGTTGTTTTCACCCCCTGGCCAGATTTCCTAGCTGTGTGAAAAACCTACTTAGGCATAAGATGGGTTGCACACATCCAGAACTGAAAGAGACTATGTCAATCCAGAATTAACGTGTCTCAAGGTTTGCATTAGAGTTACTCTACATGAGATGAGCTTTTCTCCTCAGGCATTGTACCATGTTGAGCACAGAAAATAAGATAAATATGAGCCTGCGACGCGTGACTTCGGAGGTTTGCTAAATGTTATCGTTGCGAGCATTGGTTTCATTTTATTGTAGCTATCTTCTTTTTATATTTTGACCTATTTGAGTTTCATCATTTTGATGTGCATTCCATTGATTGAAAATTTAGGTAACATTTTCTGTATCAAATATTTTAGATAAGAATGTAGGCATAAAAATATACATGCATGTGGATGATGAATGAAATAGTTTTCATCAAAAATGGATTATTTGCTGAGAGAATTAATTTAAAAGTTAAAAAAAATCATTTAACATTGAAAGCATTATTCAAAATTTCACCTGAGGCACAGGCATTTTCAACATTGGTAAGCCATGCCCTTTCTATTTGCTCCATATTTTCTTCATATATGGAACACAAACTTAGCCTGGGTAGCCTCTGCTTTCTGTGTGCCTCCAGGAATTCTGTCTGATTCATGGGGATAGATTGTTCGCTCCATAATGATTCATTAATAGTGTGTTGCCTCATGCTGCTTTATATATTCAATGTGGCTTATAATTTAAAAACAGGTGCTATTATAGACCAAAAATAAATATGTGTTAATGGACTTTGAACTTAATGAGTATTTCTTTTACATATATCTAAATGCATTTGTTGCTTGGTTGTTAAGTTTGAAAGTTCATTTTCATCATTTTAGATTTTTTTGGGGGGGGGCTGAGATTTTCTTGCAAATTGAATTTTGCTCTAAGCTGCTTCCCTATTGCTAATTTGTCGGTAGCCACTGAAACTCAAGAGAAGTATATATAGCTTGATTATTCACATTGATTAAAAAATGTTTTTACAATGTTTGACAGAGAATTAAAACCAAAGCTTTTGATTAAACACATATTTCAGGACTTTGAAGCTGAGATATTTTCTTAAGGAAATTCTTTTTTTTTTTTTTTCAAAGTGCTCTCACACGTGCATGAAAAACTCCAGGAATGAATTAACACTTCTGACCAAGTTAATAGATATGTTTTTAGATATCCCATTCAATCCCACTAATGTGCTTCAGCAGCACAGTGTAATGGAACCCAGAAAGAAAAAGTGGGTGGTTGAGGGCTGGTGAAGCTATGACCCTTTTAGGGGAGGGTTAGTACCATAAGCCAAGAAGGACTCCTGTTCTCATAAGGTAGGATATGGATCAACTAAAGAGAATGGGAGACTTCACGTGTGACTTAGTTAAGATTTCTATTTTTGCAATGAAATATCGCGACCCAAAGCAACGTGGGGAGGAAAATGTTTATTGGCTTACACTTCCACACTGTTCATCATGAGAGGAAGGCAGAACAGGAATTCCAACAGGGCAAGGATTTGAGGCAGAAGCTGATTCGGAGGCCATAGAGGGTTGCTGCTTACTGGCTTGTTCGTTATGGCTTACTCAGCCGGCTTTCTTATAGAACCCAGGACCACTAGCCCAGGTGTGGCACCACTCAAAAAGGATGGGCTCTCCCTCATCAACTACTAATTAGAAAAATGCCTTACATGCTTGCCTACAACCTGATCTTGTGATGACATTTTCTCTTTTTTTACAATTTTTAAAAATTTAATTAACTTTTTTCATTTATTTTATATACTGACCACAGTTTCCCCTCCCTCCCGTCCTCCTATCCCCTCTCCCCACCCCATTCCCACCCACCTCCCCTCCCCATCCACTACTCCTCCATCTCCAGTCAGAATGGGGCAGGCCTCCTATGGACTTAAACAAAGAATGCCATGTCAAGTTGAGGTAGGACTGTGCTCCTCACTTTATATAAATAAAAGTATACACACACACATATAATATATATAGTAATCCAGCATGGGGAACAGAGATCCCAAATGCCAGCTGAACACCAAGGATAGGTCTTGATCTTACAGCTAGGAGCCTTACAAACAGATCAATCTACACAACTGTCACACACATGGGGTAGGCCTAGGTCGATTCCATGCAGGCTCCCTAACTGTTGGCTGAGAGTCCATATTTGCCCAAAAGCTCTCGTCATCTGTCTCTGTGGGTTCCTCCGTGTAGACATTTTCTTAATTGAGGTCCCCTCCTCTCAGATGTCTGTAGCTCATGTCAAGTTGACATAAAACTATCCAGCACAACATAGGAGAGCAAAATCATAATGGAAGGACACTTTGTAAAGTGTCCTCGGAGACACTAATGTAAGACAGGTAGGATAATGCCAGGCCATCAGAGTCACAACTGATAGAGGAGCTTGAATGAGATTCATCAGGTCAGGGAAAGCGTTCATGGTGCTTGGATCGAGTGACCTGAGGAGTTTGAAGACCATTAATGTGACAACTGTGTGTCAGTGAATTACAGAAGCAAAATATGAATATCATCGTAAGGATTACAAGGTGTGAGTCACTTCTGAAAGATAGCCAGAGTGTACACCCCCTCCCTTTCCTTGTGCCCTGCTCTCCTCTCCTCCTCAAAATAATATAAACTTGTAAATATTAGGGCTCTGAGGTTCTACTTTGTTTCAAACAGCAACTGTTTAGGCTAGTATATCACTCTCATTAGGAGGGGGCACATTTGAGCTAGAGGTGACTACTGAGTGAGGACCACTAGCTACTAGCCTCATGCCTTACACTTTTACATGCAAGCAATTCTCCAAGTCACTTGAGGCCAACCATATGCAGAGATGACAGACAGACTTATTTGTCTCATAAAGGCCTGCATAAAGTAACACATTCCTGGAATAAAGTGCCATGGGCTTTAGCATAACTTCTAATCTCATGTACTTCTGTTCTCAAAATAGTTTGTGGCTATGCTGCCATATTATGCAAATTTCTATACAGCAACTACTAATTGGGCATTTGGAGTTATATTTACATTGGAAGCAATTTGACTCTGGTTATAATTCTGGTAGAGTTCACTCAAGTAACTTTAATCACTTGTTTTAAGTTTTGTTAGCACCATTGTCGTGATCATTGAATCATAGCCAAAATATCACAAGTAAAAATCAAACACAAAACTAATCTTGTCCATATGTAAATTATCAATTAAGGCACTTTGTTGATAAAGTTATCAGTAATTGCCCACATATACTTATCTGTGTGGGTACTTTGTCCTGATAATAAGCATGCTGGGATATTTTTTCCAGATAAGCATTTAAACATACTCTATGTCAGTATTTTTATTGTGATTATCTGGAACTATATGTAACTGGGACTCTTCTTTCCCATCTCAAAGCAAACAAGTCCAAGTGGTGTTTTCTCTGAGAGTCTTTTGTTAGCAAAGAACTCTCAATGATGCTGTTGTACAACTCCATGGTAGGCGTGCAGTCAATTGTGTATTGTGAGATAATTTTATATCGTACTTAGCTCAGCAATTATCTTAACTAGGTAGATGTCAGTCGATTCTCATAAAAGTAGTTCATGAAAATTATTTTCATTCATGTATAATCATTAGTGATGGTACTTGGTTGTAAATGATTTTACAAGTATATAGCATACAAGGAGCATATTCTCTCATTCTACCATACCCTTCCTCAGTCCTCCTTCTGTCTCACACCCCTTGTTCCACTAGCCAGGTTCTTTTGTGTTTTCAACTAATATATAATATACACATTTCTATCTTTATATAAACTCATAAATGTCTGATATCTTTTTTGATATGTAAAAATAATACCTGTGTGTGTGCTTGCCCATTTTCCTTATGCATTCTTCTGTTGTTGGATACCCATGTTGAGTACATTGTTTAGCTACTGTGAGTAGTGCTTCAATAAACATTGATGAGCAGATTTCTCTGTGCTACGCTGATGTGGACTCCATTCCATAGTGGCTCAACTAGATTACATCGCTGCCAGCAGTGGATAAGCGTTCTCTTTAGTCTGTATTTACTTATTTTCTTATTAACTGAGATTCTCACTGAGTGAGATATCTAAGTGGAGCTGTAATTTCCATTTGTCTAATGGCTAGTCTTTTCATGTTTAATAATCATTTGTACTTTGTCTTTTGACAATGGTCTGTTGTCTCATTAGCCCATTTATTTATTGTGTTGATTTCTTTTTATGTAGTTACTTGAATCCTGTGAATAGTCTGGTTCTTAATCCTCCATCAAATATATGACTAGCAGAGATTGTCTACTATTTTGTAGGCTGTCTGGCTCTTCACTTGATTGTGCAGCAGCTTTTAAATTACATAAGATACCACCTGTCAGTTGTTAGCATTCCCTAATTACTAGAATCCTAATGATGCAAAGGACCAGTTTTATCAGTGAATTAATTCATGCCTTTAGTATCTCGTCTCTTCCAGCAAAGGAGAATTCACACCACGTCAGCATGGCTTTATTGCTGGACTTCTTCAGGTCATGAAACAGTCATGTTGGTGAGACTTTTCGGGTGTATCTTCTGACATTCCAAGGAGACACGGTCTCACTGAAAACTCCGTGATCCTCTGGTTTTTACAGTCTTTCTGGCCCCTCTTCCACAGTGTTTCTTGCATCTTAGTGCTTTGTACGTGTATCCTTTGGGACTGGGCCCCTCAAGTCTGTATTTCAATTGGTTATTATATTATGTAATGGTCTCTTTCTTTTGCACAGAGAAATCTCCTTCAGGGAGAGGATATGAAGACCACAGATGTTGGTGGATATAAATTCTTAGAATGGAAGTAGAGATCATACTGAGTTAGTAGTTTTAGTGGGAAGCTCTTCTCTAAGAGCCAAGATTTTGCTAGCCCTGAGTAGATGGCTAGGTTTCTAGTATCAGTCATAATTTTCCTCTTGTTGAGTGGATCTTAAGTATAATTATAGAGTTGTTGGTTACTACTAAGGTACGCATGCCACTGCTGCATCCTTTGGGTTATCAGGTCATGTGGGTTTTTCATGAGGTTCACAGGACTGCTGGTTGATTCCCTCTTATGGAAAATGTCATG
The DNA here is from genome assembly GCF_018167655.1 of Microtus oregoni. Lineage (NCBI taxonomy): Eukaryota > Metazoa > Chordata > Mammalia > Rodentia > Cricetidae > Microtus > Microtus oregoni. The sequence goes on along the minus strand of NW_024544728.1, from coordinate 811,641 downwards.
GTTCCTTCTGGTCCCATGAAATACAGTCCATGGTGAGGAGGCTTTTTGATCAGTTGCAGCTCAGGGGCTTCTGGTCTCTGTATCTGAAATGTATCATACCTCCTTTCACCTTCTGGGGACAATCAAGGGCAATAACAATAGTTTGTAATATTTTGGTAATCTCTTAAGTAGCCCTAGCCAGCAACTCAATAAGGGCTTTCCATGTCTGGTGTTGGATTTTATGTTATATGATCTTTGACTTTTGGAGTGAGCATTATCATCACAGATGTGAAAATCTCTCTTGTGGTGTTCTCTGTCTTTCTCTGTGTGTAGGCATGTGTGCATGTCTGTATAATAGAGTTTTAATGTAGCTCATAATATTATGATTCCCTATGACATTTTCAGACATTTCTACTGTTATTTTGCCATCCTCTTCTTATTCTTTGATTATCTCTCCCTTTTCTAATTAGAGTGTGCCCGTTTTTCCCATTTCCTCAGTTGGATCACTTACACCCTGCTATTTCCTTCTCTACTGCTCCCTCATTCCCACATTCTGCCACTGGTTCTTTTTACTCTCCTGGTTTCTGAGGCTACTCTGGGACATGTTCTCACATCTGAAGACTTACGCTGGGAGACTCCAATGAGAATGAGTTCATGTGACATTTGTCTCTCTGAGTGTGGGTTATCTTGCTCAGTCTATGTAGTCTTTTCTAGTTCTATCCATTTACCCGTGAAGTTAATACTTTCATATTTCCTTATAGCTTAATAGTGTTCTAAAGCATGTATGTGCCATACTCTCATTATCCATTCATCAGTTGAAGGACATTTAGGTTACCTCCATTTCCTGGCTATTGTGAACAGAGCAGCAATAAACACGTCTGAGCCAGTGTCTGTGCAGTAGATGTAAAGTCCTTTGGGCTTATGCCAAAGAGGAGTATAGCTGGGTCATAAGGCAGATTTAATTTTAGCTTTTTGAGAATTCTCCAACACTGAATTCCAGAGTGTCTGTACCAGTTTGCAATCCCACCAAAAGAGAATGGTTTCCTTTTCCTTACATCCCCTCTACACCTGTTGACAGTTGTTTGTTGATCTTTTACAATCTGACTAAAAGAAAATAAATCTCAAATTCATTTTGATTTACATTTCCCTCATTTCTAGAGATGGTGAAAAATTTTTGCGATATTTCTGAAATCAAACTTTATGACAGAAAACAAACTGGCCTAGAAGTGAGAAAGAGTTGGGAGAAATTGAGCATAATTTTCTCTGTTCTTGGTATGACGTAACGAGTAAATATCCACATTTACTGGTTCATGGTTATAGGTCAGCCATATCTAAACATGGATTATGATCTCTGAATTCATTACTCTAAAAGTTATAATATCTTCCTCTAACTGTATCATGTACATTCTTTGTTAGTAATGGGCAGGGACACTTGGAGACCAAACTGATTTAAAAAGCTCCTGGTCTATGTACATAGTTACACAAGGGTATCATTTTAAATTTCCGCTTTTTTTGTGAATGTATGCTTTATAATCTCAATGATCATTTGACCTTTGAAACAGCTTAAGGCAGCCCATGGAGTCATGGGTTTCATCATGATGTCTTCACCCATGAAACAGAATACATATCACTATACTTACTTTTCATCCAGTTGCCTCTCTCTCTGTTCCCTGTTTGCCTCCAGATGGTTTCTTCTCTTTCCCCAGCTGCACACACACACACACACACACACACACACACACACACACACACAATTTTAGGGCTAGATTCATATATGAGAGCAAACATGCAGCATTTGTCCTTCTGTGTCTTGTTCCTTTCACTTAACATACTAATGCCCACTTAAATCTATTCGATGTGAATATGATGGTTTCATTTTTATTCTGCTGCATAAAATTCCATTGTGAATATGTGCCATATTTTCTATTTGTCTATGTACACTGCAGACTGAAGAAGGATAATAAAAAAAATTCCACACTAGTTCAGAACTGAGTATAATAAAGGTTTATTTATTTAGAGGTAGACTCACAGATCACAGTCCTCTGCACAAACAGGGTACAGGAACCGAATCACACTGCTAGAAGAGAAGCCAGCCCTGTGCTTTACACCGGCATATATAGTATAATATATGGGTTATTATGGGTATATATGGGTATATATATTATATGTCCAAGTGGGCGGGTAACTTAAATTTGCTGAAGGAGAAGCCACTTGTTGCTTCCTGGCCATTTAGCCCTGAAATAATCTCACAGAAACTGTATTAATTAAATCAGTGTTTGGCCCAATAGCTCTATCTTCTTATTGGCTGACTCTTATATATTAATTTAACCCATTTCTATTAATCTTTGTATCACTACGTGGCCATGGCTTACTGACTAAAGTTCCGGTGTCTGTATATGGAGGAGCTATGTGGCTTCTCTCTCTAACTCACTCTTTCTCCCAGAATTCAGTTTTGTTTTCCCCACGTACCTAAGTTCTTCCCTATCAATAGGCCAAGACAGTTTTTTTATTCACCAGTGGTATTCACGGCATGCAGAGAAGAATCCCACATCAGTAGTCATGCTTTTGAATATTACTATTGAATAACAATAATGATCACTTTGTCTCCCTAAAGGTCCATTTCTGGTTTTATGCCTAGCTTATTGAAGGATCTGACACTGCTTATTAAAATGCTAGTAACTAATGTTATAAATATTAAAATGTTAAAAATCCATGCCAAACCTTTGATGTAACCAATTACATGAGGACATATATATATATATGTATATCTGTTACTAGTATGCTTGAAGTTTCCTGTGACTACCATGTACATTTTAGAAACTCTGAGCATAATTTCTGAAAACCCTTATAAATCACATTTGCATTCATAGTTTGTATTGTTACATTCCTGTGCAAATGGTATATTGTGCCTTTTATGGATTAATCTAGAGTTTGTATAAGATTCAAACAGTTTTCATTTTCTTTTTAAGTGGTGATTTCCCATTCATCTAAGTTTGAAGTTCTATTTCCAGTAGCAATATTTATAATGAAGATAGAATGGGTTATATAAAATTGTATTAAATGATTTAGACTGTGAAACATTATTAAAAAAATATATATATATAACATGTGTTTTATACTTTTGTAGAACGGTGGTATATTAATATGAGGCTTGATTGAATTTATTATTTGCTTTGTAAATGTGATAAGGCTTTTACTACATTTTGAACACTACCTCTATTTAGACATTTGTTAGAACATTGATACACATATTATTAGCTTGGAAGTGGATTCATGGAGAGATAATAATGCAGCACATTAGTACGCTTAAAACTTATTAGCGTAACAACGTTTCAAGTATCAAGAATAGGCAGCATTTCATTACCATGAGGCAAATAGTAACATTTCCTATTTTTATACAATTTATTGTACCTGTAGACCTAAATAATCCAAAACGTTGGTCTCACTCTTCTGTTTTATGCCCTCAACATTTATGGACAGAAAGAAGATCTAACCTACCACTTCTATATTCTGTATTCTATCCCAATTGGTATATTATGACCTGAAAAAGAAATTTTAAAATAAGGTCCTTAAGGAACTAATTATTAAGTCCAAGGAATGCTATAATTATTATTATCTCTTTATATTAATGGGGACTCACTGTACCAAAAATCACTTTGCTTATAAAATCATCTCTTTGTTTGCCTTGGAACATAAGCATTATCTTAAGAAACTTAGATCGCCATTAAACTTTTCCCAGCAGGGCACCAAAACACCTTAGTATGTACTCCATTTCCACTAGGGGGTGATCTCTTATTGAAAGTCATAAGGAAGACATTTGAAAACAAGTTTTTGACAAGTCCAACACTTCAATAAAGTGTTTTAAGAAAGAGAAATTAAATCAATGCTTTTGGATCTTGATCCAACCAAGAGGAACATCAGGATCTTTATTATAATCACTTGTAAACTTCAAAGGCAAGTGTGCTGGTCGAACTTTTTTCCCTTTGATTTCCAAATTTCAGGAGCCTTAATTTTCCTTATTAATTGGAGTATAAAGTGCATTTTATGGCGCGGAGATGCATGTTGGCTTCTTTTGAGGAACAGATTCTCATATTCTAAGGAAAGAAACATTTTTCAAAAACACATAAATGTACTCTGAAACTTTTTACATTTTTGTGTTGGGAAATGTTAGATGGGAATTTGAAAAGTGCTGGACTCAGAGGTGCTATGTGGTTATTCAGACTTAAGTTCTGTCCTGGCTCAGAGTCTCACATTGTCTCACTTTGGAAAACACTGCAGTGCATGCTGGAGGTTGGGAATTGGGTAAGAAGCAGGGATAATGTAAGAAGAGGGAACTCTGCATGTACTTGTAAGACCGTATCTTCCAAGATGCTAGAAAGAAAATACATCAGCTCAGAAACTGGAGATCTCAAAGAACCTGTGGCTAGTCTATGTAAGAGAAGTGTGCTACCTGGTGTGGTAAAGCAGACCTGGAATCCCAGGTCTGTCGTGATTTCAAGGCTAGCCTGCACTATATAGTGCAATCTTGTCTCAAAATACCAGGAAGAAGGAGTGGAGCGATGGCTCAGTTGGTAAAGGCAGTCAGTCGGATACAAGAACCCATATAATACAAGGAGAGGACAGACTCCAACAAGTTGCCCTTCAACCTCCACATATGCATGACATGCTCCTATACACACACACACACACACACACACACACACACACACACACACACACGATTTAATAGGTGTAATTTTTAAAAACAAAAAGAAGGAAGGCAAGAAGGGAGGAGGAAGTTGAGAGTGAAAAGGAAATGTAAGGAAGTGTTATAGGAAGTGTTATAGTTATTAGTGGTAAAACTAGCTATTTTGGATCCCCTCTCCCTTCCTGCCATGGGATTTGCAGTGACTTTGAATGTAAGCTATGACTTAGTGAGGGATTTTATATAGTTGTCATTATTTTTCACTTAGTTTTTGGGTACAGATTTGCTTAAAGTTCTGTTTCTTCTCTACTGAAAGAAGTGAAGTGGCTGTGTAAATGTATTACAAAGCATTAACAAGGACGACAGATCCCACCTGGTTGCCTTCTCTTCTGTTATGTCCCCTGTAGCATGCAAGAAGAACCATGGACAGCTGCTCCTTCTAACATACATGTGATCGCTAAGAAAGATGGTCTAACATTCCCCAAAGGTGAACCCACATAAACCACAGTCTAATTTGTGGCTTCTGTTTTACTGAGAGGCTTTATTGATGACAGTCTATGAAATCCAGCTATTATAAGATCTACTTTGAACTTTTGGGAGATAATCTCCACAATGAACATGCATTTACATATGTGTTTTCCCAAGTTAATTGAAAGATATGTTGATTTCATATGTGTGTATAAAATTTCATATACATATTATGTTACTAGTATATATAAATATAATATATATTATATATATTTTATAATATATTATATTATAATATATTATATTATATTATATATCCACTGAAATGTACTTCATCTGCTCCAGGTTGGTGAATGTAAAGTAAGTCATATATTCTATAGTCTTCTTCACACTTCATTAACATAGGTGCATGTTAAACCTAGATAAAATATATGGTATTTTAAAAAGAAGTTTAAACGTTTTATACAGTATCTTCAATGGGAATCTTTTTCTTTTTTTTTATTTTATTGAGCTCTACATTTTTCTCTGCTCCCCTCCCTTTCAAAGTCTCCAATGTTAAGAACAAAAAGTGGTCCTGGTAATTCTGTTTGTTGTCCCTGGAGACTGGGCTTGTGTCATGGGCACATTGATATTACAGCTGTTTTAGCTTTCACAGGAATTGAATTTCTTACATGTTCGCTGTTATTTGTATACAAATTCCCATGTTTTTAGCATTGAGAAACTGATGTGTGCTGGTATAAAAATATGTTGCTCTGTGAGTGAGACCCACTTAACGATGTAAAGCTAAGATATCACTTCTGGCCTCATGGCCTGAGTTCTTCAAATATGTGCTACATTAAAGCATAAATCTGCATGGCTGTGAGACTGACAGATGAAAAATCAATAATGCTAAATACTCAGTGACCAGAATCTTTCATACACTACTTTTAACAGCATAGCCAGACTTGAAGTATCAGTTGTTAAAGCAACCAATGATTTCAAATTCTTTGCACCCTACACCGTAGTGGATTGCTGATAAGTGTACATTTTAAGAACCTTATTATATGGGATGGGGATTGACCCAAGGTCTTAGACATATCAAGATCCAGTTATTGATAAGTTTGTGAACACATTTGACCATTGGCTCAAGTGTTTAAAGATCTCTGTATATGACAAGGGACTTTAATTTATCCAACGATTCCTTGTATTGTCTAACAAAACATTCCAAGTATGGACATTATATTTTGGAAACTTATTGTCTATTCATAGGTGAAAGTCATTGTTTCTGGTGAATTGCTTAGAAAATACTTAAAGTACTTTAACAAAGATATTTCTGGCTAGATCAAGCAAACTGAAGTGAAGAAATCAGTAAGTTTTAGCTACCAGGTGAATCTAATCGTCTACCATTTTCAGAACCCAATGTATTATCATATCAATTTTTCAGCTCTCTGGAAAGAAAACATTAATAGATACCACATATCCTTTGAGATTATGGTGAGTAAAATATAGCATGTAATTGATTTCACACATTTTCTTTAATGAACATATACATGGGATTACTAGGTATTGGGAAGCATAATAAATAGTTGACTCAATTGTGACTCACCAGTGTGCTCAGACCAGAGGACTTGGAAATGCAAACCCTCAGCCTTTGAACTAAGTCACTGAAGTGCTACTACATTTCAGAATTTTTATTGTAGCAATTTCCCATGTGAAAACCTTCCATTGGAAGCTGAAAGTCATTCCTGACCTTACAGTAGAATCACTTTCTTGGGCATCCCTTCTAGACAAACCTCAAGAAAGCATTCAGAAGCTCTAGGGGTGTTATGGGCATCCAGAATCTTCCAACATGTCACTTTGTTGGCACGCTTGCAAGCAGCTCCATAGCTCTAGTTCTGGTACGCACAGGCCTTTTCGTTTAGCAATTCTCAAGTAATGGTTTTCTAGGGAGTCTGATGCAGCTGATTAAAGAACCACACTTGGAGACTCAATGGCTTGTCAGAGATTCTGTAAACTGAACAAGTTGCCTTTGCATCCTTAAGAAGTTGAGAAAACACGAGCAAAGAAATAAATCACAGGAACCGAAAGAATGAGATTACAGAGAAAAACAATCACTTTTCACTGTTATTTCAAACAAAACCCCAATCATTTTCCCTTTTAGGTCCCTTTGTTAACTTATCCTCATTCCCTTTTCCTTTGGGTAAATCACACGGTAGTTAGCAATGTAATACAGATAATTACTATCACAGACCCATTTGTAGCTAATATTTAGAGTTAATTAGAAGTCAAATTTTAAGCTAGTAGTATTAGTCTTTCTGCAGCTGTATTGGGGTAAGAAGTATATTTAGAATTCCGTAATCATGAATCATGCTATTAAAATCTTACATGCTTTATATCAGAGAATTTTGCATAAAAACATGGGGTAGAATATCAGATGGTGTTCATAATGGGAGATAAAAAGTGATGAAATCATATATTATTCTTGCAGGGAATTTAAGCTTTAAAATCTGTGTAAATCAAACGTAATGTCCTAAATTATTTTTGCCCCCAATCAGATTTTTCCTACATCCCTGTTAAACAAAAGTGTTTCAGCCTCTATAGGAAAGTATGCCAAGTGCTATTCTGTGGGCTTTGTTATAGCTTAGAAAATAAATAACGATAGGCATTGAAACTGAGAAGTAAAATAGATTTATTGAAATAACATTGGAAATTCGATCAACAAAATATCTGCTTTTAAAGATAAATGTTAACCCAGAATGAAACAAAATAAAAGACAGGCCTACCACTTAGGAAGCAAGCACGCTCTTCTAGACAAACCTTAGAGTAGTGTGGGGTGGAATTCATCCTACTGCATGGCTTGTCTGTGCATGGACCAGTCTCCAGGTGAGCCATAAATCCTGTGCATCCTATGGTGTGGGGGTAGGGGAAGAGAGTCCAACCAACTAGAGTGTTTCTCCCGCTTGGATTGTTACCCTGGTTTTACAAGAGATACACATGAACCGCCTGCTTGTATTGAAAGCATGCCCGTGTTTGAGAGTGTTGCTGGAGCACAGGGAAGTAGCATCAGCCCACTCTAGTCCTTGAGCCAGGATGAACTGGAAGTGTAACGTGAAATTGTACCCACTTTCTACTGGTGCCACCACAAGGCCAGGACTCGACACCTTATTGTGCTTTTGTCTACTTATCTGTCAATCAATCCTCAGCCACATCTCAATTCCAGTTGCAGTTTCCTTCAGAAGGCCTCTGTCCAGACTTTGCTAATTTAGAGACTGATTCTTCACTCTAGGTTACCGTCCCTGCCTGTGCCCAGCCATCCTAGTGAATTTCAGGCTGTCATGAACAAAGTATAGGGTAACTCCTGGTTGCTAAGTAACACTTGGCGTAGGTTTAGTCACACCATACCAGAGCAGAGTCACTCTTTAGAATGACATTGTCCTTGGCTCTTCTTTGGAAGGGCAGTCTAGGGGTGGCAGCATGCCCCACAGCCCTTGAAACATCTGGTGTAGCCTCCTGTCAGCTTCCTTCGGTAATAACTGAAAGATGCTCCTCTTCCCCTCCTTGGGCTCCAGCGCTTTTCATGTTTGGTCTAACGGATGACTTTCCGAGGCTTGAGTCTGTCAACATTCCTTTCTTCTCCAGAATTTCTCTAATTATTCCCTTATTTGTCTCCCGTGATTATTTTGGGAAATTCCTTCTCAGAAGTTTTAAGACACTTGACCCAAGTGGTAAGAATATGTCTAACATTTAAAAGGAAAATTTTTATTGCCAAAGTATTAATAAGTCATAATAATTCTTAGAAGAGTTTATCCATATGGGACAAAGATGGGCTATATAGTGTTCCTTTTCTGACACGAGGAAGCTATGAACACTGTCTTCAAAATAAGAAAAAAACTCTCCACATTTAAGAGCATATTATTATATATTATATCCCATTCCTACATTTTACTCCTATAAATGGTATAGGTGTTCAAATGTGTCAAAGAGAAGGATGATTTGTAGACAGCATTCATGTTATAACTTCAGCAGGATGAGCAAGAAGCTTAAAAGCCCCATGCCTTCCTTTCCTGTTTATATAATAGTCAATATACTGCTGGGGAGAACTCTTCTAGCTCAGCAGGAAATTGATTGATGTGAACAGGGCTGATTCTTCCTGATTTCATTAGTTCATCGCCTCTTAAATGGACAGCTGGCTACTTCATAGATTTCCTGTGGCAGCCTGAGACAGCCCAAGAAGTGAGGGTCAGGGGCTATGGCAGGCCTCTCCAAGCCAAAATGATCTAGACCTTGAAACGTTCAGTTGGCAGAATTCTAGGGGACTTGGAAGCTTGACTTGATCGAAAGATCACCTCTCCAGTTTAGCATAAATTACCTGAGAGTTAATGAGTTATTGGCCTAAAAAAATTGACTTGTTGGCTGAGTAAGGCCCCCTGTCTGGAAACCAGGAATCGTTTCAGGAGTGGGGGAGAGGGAGGGCAGATGACTAGACATCCGTCGAGAAAGAAATAAGGAAATAAAAAGCATCTTAAGTTCTTGTAAACTGTCTTAGTTTTAGTGTTGGGGAAAATTTAACAATCTAGCATAGTGAGGCGAGGAAGCAGTGAGGAGTGGATCTACACCAGGAGAATGGAGAAACTGAGGCTAGTGCAGAAGCACAAGGAGCTGTTAAGAGAGTAGGAGAACGATGCAATGATGCGGTCAAGGATGCAGGGGAACACCAAGATATGTTGGAGGTCAGCCGTCCCTAGGGTCTATGGAATGGCAAGATGGTGGTGATGGAGGATGACTGTGAAGGAAGGCTTACAGATCACAAGTTTAGAACACAAGGGGTCCCCTTGAGATCTCACTGCCTGCCTGCTAGGAATATAAGCCCAAGTTTCTCCTTCCCAAAGGAGAGCCTTTTTCTTGGCTGCTTTTCCTGAAAACACTGACTAATGTGCCAAGTCTCCTTTCAAGCATTTATTTTAGCTGTTTTTTCATAGATAATCTATCTTGAATATAATAAGCAAAGTCTTGACTCTTTCATTCATATTTTCTGTGATTACAGAAGTTTATAAGAATATATTCTTACTTCTGTTACCAAAAGCTCTGTAAACGAGGATGGATGTTTAACACGCTACTTAATATCACCTGACGAGGATTGATGCTTTCAGATCATTTTCCATGGAGCTCAGAGAAACACTGCTGTATTCTACAGACTTCTGGTTTTAGTAAGGAAATGGTAGCTTTGCTTCCAATCTGTGTTGCTCAAAGCATCTGCAGTGTGTTCAGTAGCAGTTAGACTCAGAAAAGCAATTTGCCAAGATGTTTTATCAATGAACATGATTACTCTGTATGATCAGTTGGACCCTTGGGATCACTACATATGCTAATACCAGCATCAGCACTGACCCGAGGCTCTAGTCTAAATGCAGAGGGTGGATGGAGCCTGACTTACAGTTATCGTTCAATAGTCATTTTGCACATTATCACCAGATTCCTTTCCTTGTGTGTAAGCTTAACAGAGAGCTGTTGCTTTTCTTTGAGAGGAGGCAGCAGTTTCTTTCCTAAGTCACACATGGTAGGAGATTTGCTGAAAAGACTCTCCACCTAAGATTTCACACATTAGGAGTCCTGTTGTGTGCTGGACTCTAGCTTTGTCGTTAGTCAAGTCTCCAGTAGGACCCCAACTCCCAGCATCCCCTGCTTCCTTTGTGTGAAGATAAGGGGAGGGGAAATCAGATGACAAGCACAATGATGTCCTAAACACATGATTAGATGTCCTGAGGACAGGGGACAGACTTTCACTTTCAACCTGGGACTATGTTAGGATGAAGTGGACACTTAAGAATTCCTCATGGGGGCATGAAGGCTGTCCCAAGTCTTCCAGAAAAAGTGGGCAAGCCACTGGGGACCTCCTAGAAAGGGCTTATCATTGTACAGACAGGAAAATTGAGGCTTCGAAGGGTATGCTTAGAAAGCGGACCTCACTGGACTTCAGGACTGTACAACTGCAAAGCAGACTGTTATCTCCCACTGTGTGTTATCGCTATGCAGTTAAGAAGTTTCTAGGCCATCAATACTGGCTTCCATTCTGCTGCTGGGATTGTAAGCAGAAAACTTAAAGCTTAAGATTGGACCTCACTGAATCAGCAGGTGTAAAATCTGTGGGTCACAACCCCGTTTTGGGGGAAATCAAACAATTCATTCACAGAGGCTTCATATCAGATATTTACAGTAGGATTCATAATAGTAGCAAAATTACAGTTATGAAGGAGCAATGAAATAATTTTACGGTTGGGGGTCAGCACAGCACGAGGAGCTGCATTAAACTGTCAGCATTTGGAAGGCTGAGAACCACTGCTCTAAATGCTTTCCTGGTATTAGAGGTTGTTCCATGGGCATTAGTATGTGAAAAGCCTTTTGGAAACTTCTGGCCTCAGAGAGAGGCCCCCATTGTCACCCCCTCTCTGTTGTAGCCATAGTACACTTGAGATCTCATCTCTATCCCAGACTTGTGTTTCACATATCCTCCTTTCAACACCTGCCTATGAATATAGATATAGATAGATAGATAGATAGATAGATAGATAGATATAGTCTCTCATTCTTGCTTCTTAGATTTCATGCTTTCACCAATACTTTGATTTAATACCTCTTATATAGGTAAAGGTAATGCCTCTATATTCCTTTTATAATTTTTATTATTATGCATTATTATTTACGTGTGTGTGTGTGTGTGTGTGTGTGTGTGCGTGCACACATGAGGGTCCACATGTGTCATTGTGTATGTGTGGAGGTCAGAGGAGAACTTGCAGGAGTTGATTCTCCTTCCAGCACGTGGGTCAGGAAAGTTGAGCTGAAATCATCAGACTTAGTGGTATGTGCCTTTACCCATCAAGCCATCTTTCTGGTCTCTATATACTATTTCTTGATATTGCTACCACAGTCATATTCCTGAAAAATCAATCAGATAATGGCATACACTTTTTGTGGAGTTCCTTGCCTCATAAGATGCTAAAGATGCTACTTAGGCTTCCAGGGTTGAGGGTGAAAAGGAGGGAAGTGAAGGAGGAGGAAGAAAAGAGAGGAGAGTAGAGAGGGGACTTGAAATGAGGCTCTCTCTCTCTCTCTCTCTCTCTCACACACACACACACACACACACACACACACAGCATACAAAGCTGTCCCAGTGCTGTTTTCTGTATCCTAGAATCCAGGCATACAGATGTAACCGATTAAAAGAAAAGGTTCCTTTTTCTTACTTGGCACAAAATCTACACTTGCCACACCATCTTGAAAAATTATGTCCCTCTGTTCTATTTGGGGTGGCCATCGTAGCTAGGGATTCTGTGAATAGCCTTTGTACATCGCAAGGGTGGGGCTGTCTTTCGAGTGACTTCCCAAACCTGAGTGCATACAAGTCAGCTTTTGGAGACTTGTTGAAGTGGATTCTCAGTTAGTTTTCCAGTTTGCAATGCTGTTGATCTATGTTTTAAACAGCCAGGTTCTAAAACAAAGCGGCACTGTCAGCATATTGTAGGGGCTGCATTAATAAATATTGTCTAAACGGAAGTAGAAAGAGGAGGATGAAGCCATATTTCATACGTAGCCGGGAACTGGAGATCCGTGTATCTAACATCTTTAGAGAAAAGACATGGAAAGAAAGCAAAATCATGGACGAGAACTGTGAACATTTTCACACAGGTAAACAGTTTGGACACTTCAGAGCCAGAGGATAAATATCTTAGAGGAATTCTCCTCACTTTCTGCTGGTGTTTTCTGTAGCTCAAATTAAAAAGAGAAAAAAAAATCACCTCCTCAATACTGCGTGAATACTAGAGGGATATCACCTGCTAAGGAACCACTATTGGATATTATATACCCTGAAGCTTATGCTAATTTTAAGGAATTTAGGGCAGTAATCTTGTTGAATAGATTTACAATCATTTCAATGAGTGGTTTTCCCCAAACAGAAATGAAGAAAAGAACATATTCTGTCAGTGATGACTGGCAGGTAAACACCATTATTGATCAATCTGTGAATGTCTCCAGATTGCCTATCTTGTATTAGAATTGGATAAAAGTCCTGCAGCTGAGATGGATGAGGGCTGGGAACAAAAAGCCTGCTGAGTGGTAGTCATCATTAACTAAGGTGCAGGACGTTGGGGCCTGTTGTTTAGTACCTGGCAAGGAACTGACAGTCCTCCCAGGACTTTGTGACCAAACCTGTTCAACCATAACGCCAGCCTTGATCTTCAGGAGGGTTTACCGAGGGACTATAACTGAAGGGGGTGACCACCCACACTCCTGCGTTCAGTTTAAAGGTCTGAAAACTTTGAGTTGTGACAAAATACAAATGAATAAGCAGACAAATGAATTAATGGAAAGACTGCCTCCACACACATGTGCAGAAAGTGAACAAGCAAATTAATGGGCAAACGGGCTCGGCCACACATACGCAAGTCAGTCTGTTTGCAGCAGATGTGCGTAGTCTCCAATTTGCTATTCTCTTTACTGTTTCCCCTTCTCAGCATGATTATTATACTGCACATGTTCTTGGAGTTGAATTTTACCCTTTGCAGATTTTAAAGCACTATTAGGACAAGGCAAAAGGGTAATATAACCAACTGAATCCGTAATTTGAGTGGTTCTTTGCTTCTTAATGACAAAGATGCTTGGGTTTTCTCGTAAAGTCTTTCTAGGAAAAGAATAAATGCGCATTTTTATCCCATAGATGCCAGAGGCAAGCAGCACAGAGAAGCACTTAGCCTTCTAATAAGACCAGCTTGAAGCAAGCATTTGTGTCAGATTTCAAAGAGAGGCATTGAGACAGTCCTCCAGCCACAGGCATACAGCATCCACTGTTTTCTTGAGAGAGAGGGTGGCCTTGTGTAAGTCACTTCCAGAGCCAAAGAGGTCTGTTTCCCTTGGACAAACTGGTCCATATTTTGGACCACTTCGATATTCAACAATGAAAGAAAATTAATCTCCAATAAGAAAAATGTTATTAATGATTTGGTTGTTCTCCTTTAGGTCATTTATAAATATGGCCTGTGGGGTATACAAAGAAAGAAAATTATTTTAAAATCCATCCAACTGGCTTTTTAATTGCTGGGTGTGACCTTCACCTTTTAAAGTGCAAGAAAAAGAAAGTTTCAGTGAAAATCCAATGGGGTTGGAGAGATGGCTCAGCACTTAAGAGCATTCGCTGCCCTTTCACGGCATCTGGGTTTGACTCCAGCACCCATATGGCAGCTCACAACTGCTTATAGCTCCAGATCCAGGGAATTCGAAGCCGTCTTCAGGTCTTCATAGGTACCAAGCATGCATGTGGTACAAAAATGTGTATGCAAGCCTAGCATTTTTGGTGCACGCCTTTAATCCTAGCACTTGGGAGGCAGAGGCAGGCAGATCTCTGTGAGTTTGAGACCAGCCTGGTCTACAAGAGCTAGTTCCAGGACAGGCTCCAAAACCACAGAGAAACCCTGTCTTGAAAAACCAAAAAAAAAAAAAAAAAAAAAGTCTGGTGCAGGGAATAATAATTTATTTGAAAAATACTTTAAATTAGAATCATTACATATTTTTTAAATGACATTAATTATATTATAGTTGTTGCTATGTTTAAAATGTAGTGGTCACAATTTGAAAGCATTTCTTTTTAAACCCAAGGAAAAAAAAAACGTTAATTCTAAATTCACTGTTTTTTTTTTGTTTGTTTGCTTGCTTGCTTATTTGCTTTTTTGAGACAGGGTTTCTCTGTAGCTTTGAAGCCTGTCCTGGAACTTGCTCTGGTGACTAGGCTGGTCTTGAACTCAGAGATTCGTTTGTCTTTGCCTCCCAAGTGCTGAGATTAAATTCACTATTCTCAATTTTATAAAGAAGCTGGGTTTTTCAAATAAATCTATTAGGGTGTATGGACTTCTGGTCATATTCTTCCTATGTGTACATTTGCACACGTGTGAGGCACAGACACGTACAGTCATTACCCTAAAGTATTTCTGCAATAGAGAGTGATTACTATCATAAAAAGTGACCAGTCCTAAGAGCTATGATGTAAAATCATAGAATAGGTTATACAAGATTCAAAGGGTCTTGTGGTAAATCTGGAGGAGGTATTTTCTGGATGGTTCTTAAGTGACATTGTGAGACAAGTTCTGGTGGCAAAGTGGTCTTTGAACTGAAATAGCTTTGCCTTTTCAAAGCCAGCCTTGTCACAGGAGGGGCTCTCTATATCTCTTGTCTTCCTTCCTTTACTCCTAAATCTGCATGAAGATGCTTGCACTAAGGATAAAACAACAGGGCAAATCTTTACAATCAGGCTGTGAGACAGAATAAGCGGTTTCTGCATCTTGAAATTGTATCACTGTTTCATGTATTCTTCAACAATGTGCCTCGTTACGCTTGGCTCTAAGTCACTTTGCTTATTTTGGAGTTACCTTTGGCATTTTGCTCTCAATACCAGTAAAAATTCAACACAGGCTGTCAGTTTACTCCCCATTTACATTCATCCCCAGAGGATAGGACAAGAGTAATGTTTGGAAAGAACATGATCAGCTAGAAATAATAAATATCAATCCAGAAGTTGAGATGAACCAAAAGTTAACCTTGAATTTAATATAAAAATATGGGGGTCAAAGCTGAGCGCCTTGACCCCATTCTGACTCCAGATCTTTACATCACTGTAACAGGCTCTTGGAAACAGGTTTGTTAGATGTAAATCTGTTGAATCAATGGCAGGAAACCAAGTCTAAAGGATGCAAAAGCTCCTGGAGAGAGGTTCATGCAGGGAGATGCTACTCAAGACCTTGGACAGAAAGCTTAACTTACACGTTTTAGGAAACCGGTTTTATTGTTGCTTGTTTGCTTGCTTGTTTATAATTGTGCAATGCAATTATAAGACTTCACCCCTTCTACTCCATAGCTAATAAAATGGGCATTATTATTCAGGGATTTTCACCTGAATACAACTTCCCAGCTTCCAGTTGCTTCCTTCACACATTTTATTTTTAGATGAATCTGATATTATGATAATATCTGAATTTAAATTTTGCAGAACCTTTTATATATACTTGTTTTGTCTTTGTCTTTTGGCGGCGAATGCTCTTGTAATTAAGAATGACATTTTGAGGTTGCTGAGAACAGATTCCATATCACGAGTCTAGTATGGCTGTCTCATCAATGCTCTCTGGATATTTGATGAATATGTGTGCATTGATTTCCTGTTGAGCAGCCCCTGCTGGGCTCATTGACCTTACCCAAGGAAAGAAGGTGAGCTGTTATTGGTTCACAGATGAGGAGACCGTCTGTTAAACTCTAGCACATTGAACTCTTGCCGCCACACCTCTGGATCCTTGTGTATCCTGTTGGACTTGTTTTTATACTCATTAGGATGCTAACCCAGAGTCAAGAAAAGCGTAATTATACAGATAAAATTAGTCAGTACTTTCTGGGGTAAATGCTGTCACTATTTTTTTTTTCATAATGGCAAGAACAGCTTGTAATTTTGCTGTGGAAGGGAAAGCAAAAGACATATTGGGGGCTATAACTGTGTACAAACTAAGAAGTCCATGACATAAGGCTCCATGGTTTTATGCTCTGGTAGGAAACAACTTGGGTGACCAAAAGCTTCCTATTATTTTGGACTTTTTTAGATCCTATAATTTTGTAATAGCAGTACTATATAGTCATGCAAAGCAGAACACAGCAGTAATAAAATTGATAAATGTACAACGATTGAAATAGTGAAGCACAACCTCAGATTGCAAGCCACATTGTCCTGTTTTTTATTCCCTTTAAGCTCTAACCCTGCAGGGAGTAACCCATGCTAAAGGACCTTGCTCAGGTCTGTGATCCAGAGAATGTGGCTATGGAGCCCACGGAGCTTCTTTCAAACAGTCATGAAAGACGGCAGGATCTCAACAAAGGCAGTGGCTGTGTTGTTCTGATGTATGAATTCTGTGACAGCATAATCTGAGCCAAGCAGTAACTTTGTGTTCTGAGTTTATATTTTCAGCTTTCACGACGGACAAAGGGCTCTGGGAACTTGAGCTCAGTGGTTAGGAGGGTCTGCAGTTCTTCTGGAGGACCCCAGTTCGGGACCCAGCACCCATGGCAGGCAGCTCACAATTGATAATTCCCGTCTCAGGGAATCTGATTTCTTCTTATGGATTCTGTGGGTATCTGCACTCACAGGCATATAATCCCACATATACAAAATTCAAAAATAAAATAAATCTCCAACTCGATTCTATGTAGCCCACAGTGTCTTCTCTTGGGAGCTCATCATGTTTCTTTCTTGCTTTCTTCAATTTCAATTTTTAGGCTATCACAATCATGCTCATTTTCCAAATTGAGCCTCTATTTTATATCCTATACTGTGTCAGACACTTCCCAACATTATTTCTCATTATTAAGCAGCCCTCAAGCTGAGTGTTATGAGGCTGTGTGAAATATAAAGAAAATGCAAAGCATAGAGAGAAAGGTTCTTGCCCAGTCAGTAACTCTAGATTCTGGGACATATCCTAGGTCTGACTGGTTTGAAGCAGATGGACCTTCTAATAAATCCTTATGTCTTCAATCAGCAATCCCTGAGCACAGCAATGCCTTCATCCACTCAGCCCTTGGCAGCAGGCATCTGTTCCTATACAAGAATAAAAGCACTTTGGTTTGTTTTTCCTGTTTTTAGACTATGGTTAAGTCTAGAAAAACTAGGCAGTCACAAAGTTTACATATACTCATGACTTAAAATCTTACCTACGGTGAAACATCATGTTAATGACAACTTGAGAGTTAAGCTGTTGCAAGTATTATTTTTATTTCTGTGATGATGAACAAACAAGGTTTTGTTCTGTTCTAAAGATTATTTCAGAGTGTGGGATGTTTTATTGTGATTACACAGTATTAATGTTCTCAATTCTATAAATATAGGCTTTAAGTTATACCAGCGAGACACAATTTCAGCAGTTATCAGACAAGTAAGGAGATATGTACTGAAATTATTGTCTCCCCACTAACAATATATAGCTGTAAGTTATTCAAAGTTTGAAAAGAAATATATATTAATACAAAATATACTTTCAGTTAGAACCAAAAATCCTTTGCCTTTCCCAAGAGTGAACAAAGACTGAAATCGCAACAGTACAAATCACTTAGAGAAAAATAGTATTTCCTCTTCACAAATTCCATTCTCAAGGGGTGAACAAAATTTTAAAATGTGCTTTTAATAGCCAAAATAGGGGGATAATGTAAATGCCCATTAGTAGATTAATTAGATGATATCGATATTGTGTATACAATACTCACACACAGTATTGTTCATCTGACATAAGGAAGTCTTGTCATTGCTGACATGATTGGAACCAGAGGACATTAAGTCACCTGAGGTCAGCTTAAAAGAAGAGGGACAATATCGCATGATTTCATTTCCATGCAAAATTTAGAATGGCAAAAATCATAAATCCACGAATAAAACAGGTAATTGTTAGGGTCAAAAGGCAAAGTGAAGAGGTAAAGGATAGAAGGTGATGCTCAATCTGTGGGACGTGTTAGTCACGCAAAATGGATGTTTGTGAGACATACTACACAGCATGGTTTGGAGATGATAAGTCTGTGTGCTGTGTACTTACATTTTTCTGAGCGTAGCTCTTCAGGTAAATGTTCTTACTGAATACAAATAAAACAGAGGACTCAGGGAAAACTTTCAATGACTGACTATGCCATTAGCCTTGAAAATGGTGATAGTTTTAAGAGTGCACATATCCATATATATGTAGTAGAACTTATAAATGTAAAATACAATATATTACACACTTTGATCTTTAAGAGAGTATTATGAGTGAGTGTATGTTGACTTTATTGTGCCTTTCTTCTCTTTCTAACACCTATGCATAGAGAATGCTCAAGCAAAATAATGGTTATTGTCATTAGCCAATTAATTAGAGAAAATTTCACAAACACACATTGTTCTGTTCCCTTCTAGTTACATATGTGAACTGGGAGGGGGGGTTTGTATACAGGAACCTTGCTGTGCCATGTTTCCCCAAGATAATCAGTGCCAATGTTTTGAACAGCTCTTACAGTTTGGGTGTTTGAGTGCAGAAATGCCCCATCCACTCGAGAAATATAGCATAAAGAGATTATTAATTTAATGTGTACTTTTCTTAACTGAGGAGCCCATGTAAAAGTAATGAATGACCTGAATCTGGGATAGCTACAAAAAGCTCTGCCTCACCAGGAGCTCCGTGCATGGTTTGCAACTCGTTGCATATGTGTAAAAGTCCCCAAGTTTTAGTAAAGCAATTGCATCAGTTGACTTCATTTCACGGCACAAATTAATTGATACACACAAGACTTCCTTATCCCATGAATTTTTCTCATAGGCAAGGAAGAAACTAGGTACCTCTTATTTAGTTATATTCATGAAAATAATAACATTCTCAGCCCTCCATTTTATGTGGAAAATAAAAAATATGAATGCACACAAAAGCTTCAGAATTTCATAGTAAAATAGGACTTTTAATGACTAGCTTTTCTCACAAAGCCATTGTAATAATACAAGAAGCAATGGTCATTTTCATTCAAAACTGGACCTTGCAGCTGACCCTCTCATTTTCTAGCAAAGTGATCCCAAAGGAGAGCTACAGTGTCCCCAGCTCTGTTTCTCATTTGTTGATGTGTTTGTGAAACCACATTGTGTGAGGTCTGATTCTACAGGGACCTAATGAGGGAACACACATAAAAATCCTATAGTTACTACAAGCATTATAAACATAAATACATCTAATGATTTTGAGAGAGTGAGAGAGAACACATAAACTTGCAAGGGTTGGGGGGGTGGTCTGGGAAAAATCTGGGAAGGGGAAAAGGATTAAAATATGTTATATAAACTTAAGAAAGATTTACTATTGAAAATAAGTTTTTAATATAATGCTTTTTATCTGAATCTTTCATAAAACAAAACTGACTATCAATGGTAATGTTAGGAAGCCAAGAACAATCGATTTCACTGCCAAGATAGTTTTGTAGGAAAGTAGAAACACATCATTTTAATTGTGTTAAATAAGATCTATTATGAATGGTTGTCAGTGTATCAGAGTTTATATACAGATCGAAGGTGCACATTTTCACTTTTGTGAGTTGGCGTTTTATTTCTTAGTTTTCCTGTGTGCATCCTTAATTAAGTTCCCTTTCTTCCCTTTCCTCTCACCCTCCCTGACCCCCTCTCTTCTGTCCTCTTTTTTCTCTTGCATCGGTGAACCTCACTAAACTTAAGTGAGGCATTATGACTTCCTGCTAGCTTATATGTTTTCACGGACCACTTATCCCGGAATTTCATGTCATATAATAATTGTACGGATATTCTTCAGTCTATTATTATTTAACAGACATTCTACAGCTTTTAGCTCTCAGAGGACACCATAACTTATCCTGACATGCTTCTTACTCCACATATTCTTTGTAGAATTGGGCTTGCACTAGCCTTTTCCCCAGGCACATCATTCATTGGTATCAGCTCTACTCAGTCTTTGAAGTCAACTGTCAGACTGCTACCTCGCCCTCAACTGGTGAGAGAAATCCTATGCATGTTCTACTCTCTGCCACCCCGCCCAGGCCATTGTTCAGTTCCCCTGAGGTTCAGGAATTTCTCTTTTTGTATTGTCCTTAGCTGTATTCTCCAGTTTTTGACTCCTTCAAATGCACAGGCCTCCTTATGCGGCTACTCAGTGTCTTCTAAAATGCATATCTCTAAGGTACTGCTGTCAGAAAAGGTTTCTAATAAAAGTCACACTTCTTTATCGTATTTGTTTCCCCTCTGCCGATCTCACAGATGGGTTCTGTTTTCCTCTTTCTGTCTGGTTTAGTTCTCCATACCTTCAGTCCTCCTATGGTTCTCTAATGGTGCTCCCTGGGCCTTGCTCTTCTTTGTCTCCCTCAGATTGCCTTTGTTACTCTACCAACTCAGATTTCTTCAGGAGCTACCACACCTACAGAGCTTAAGAGTGCCTTTTAGAGCGTCTCCCCTTATCAGATCCTTCACAATCTTGTTCACTTTGGAAGTCTTTGGCTGGGTCAATTTGAAAATTTTAGAATATCCCTGGAATTTTCTGTTAAATTTCCCGAACTCGGTGTTCCTAGCACATTGACAACTGCTGCACATTTCTGTGTCTGCAGCATGACCTCCCCTCACTAATCTATTTCTGATGCATGAACTCAGGTTTCCGTGTAGCGGAAAGAATGCCTATAAAACTGCAAATCACACCATGATTTTGGACTTAACTGCATGCTCGCTCTCTTTTGCTTCAAATTAAAAAAATATCATATTTAAATGCATCATATTATTTAATCACAACAATATTATTCAATAAATACTATTAATATCCCCATTCTATAGATAAGGTAACCAGACAAAGCCACTTGGGTAATGCTGACAGACTCCAGGTTTAAATTCCAGCAGAGGCCCCAGAGTCTATGCTATAAAGTAGTGCAAGTTGTTGCATTAAAAGTCTCTGAAGAATTAGGCCATTGCCCATCCAATCAGCCTTACCATGCCCACTAGAGTATAAACTTCACAATGAAAGAGGTGTTCTGTCTGTTTGGCTCACTACTGTCCCCCAGATCTTGGGATCACGTGTTTACTAAGGAGAGAAGCTCACTCACTTCTACCTGTGGACTTGGTGCGTGCTGACCCCCCTCACCTGCCTTGTATTTCTAAATCCGACTGCAGAAAGCACATCCTCATCCGTGATGCTCTTGTAAGCTGTCACCATCATCCCCAGGCCCCATCCCCAACATTCCCCAACTACTCATTTAAAGCAAGTCCCACCTGAATTTTCTTGCCTCATCACTGAGTTCAATTTTCTGCATAGAAGCTTTCTAAACTGAACTTTTTTTTTATTAGCCACCTTACTCTCTTCCCAGCCACTTGCCCACAAGGGCACAAGAGCTCAGACTCATTTGCTGTTGGTAAACTGGCACAGCTCCTAGCAGGAGATTTGCCTACCATAGTAAAATGTAGGCTTGGTCCTGAAGTTCAGAGTTCAGGATACAGAAGAAATGATAAAAGTCACAGCAGCAAGAAACCAACACAGTGTAATATGCTCTACTGGATAAAAACCTTCTGTAATGAGTGTTAAGAGATATATTAATATATGGTTGTAATGATAAATTATTAGGGATCATTTTAATGCTATGCCAGTTTAGCAGGATAGTAGTAGTATTTGTGCCTGGAGGGCCTAACACCTGTCTAGTCATAGTTTCTTGTGTGTATGATAATATCAAATTTGGGTTTTATCTTTTTGAGTGGGACTTAAATTCAACTAGAAAGTGCCTGGTTATTCCCAGGACATATATGACACTATTACAATTGTGGGCATGTGTTCCCAGGCTAGACATTCCTGTAGCTCACAGGGTTCACAGCTGAATAACACTGATCATTCCTTCTCTTTTCTGATAGTGTGCATAGCACCTTCCTATACTATGAAAGCTGACCCATTGGGGTGAAGCTTCCAGGTTAGAAACACAGTGACTTTTCTTATGTGGTGTCTTCAGAAACGGTCTTACCGTCAAATTCGGGAAAGAAACTAAGCACAATAAACAATAGCCTGTAAATTTTGGGGAGCAGGAGGTTATGGGGCCTGACTGAACAACAACTCTAGAAGACATGGCCATTCCTGAGACTGGGTATTCTATTTGTGAGCCCGTGTTATCATCTATTAAGAGTTCTTAATTATTTTAATTTTTAAAATTTTATTTTAAAATGAATACTACACTTACATCGTTTTCACACCTCTCTCCTTCAACTGCTCTCAAATCCATTCAACTCCATCTCAAATTATGACCTTTAGTAATTGTTATATATACACACACATAGACATACACGTTCTACTCAATCCATTTAGTGTTGCTAGTATTTTCATGTGCTGGTGCTGACCGACTGGGACTGGATGGCCTTTCAGAGGACTTTACCTAGAGAGAACTGATGGTCTCTGTCAGCAACTGCTATAGGGAGGCTGCTTGTTTGTTTTCAGGCTGCCTGGCAGCTCAGACCTGAAATAATCACATAGAAACTATATAATTTAAAACACTGCGTGGCCCATTAGCTCTAGCTTCTTATTGAATAACACTTATATCTTAATTTAACCCATTTCTAGTAATCTGTGTATTACTACATGGCTGTGGCTTACCAGGTAAAGTTTTTACAAGTCTGTCTCTAGTGGCTCCATGGCTTCTCCCTGACTCCGCCCCCTTTCTCCCAGCATCCAGTTTAGTTTTCCCTGCCTAGCTCTGTTCTATCCTATCAGGCCAAACCAGTTTCTTTATTCATTAGCCAATAAAACAACATATATGCAGAAGGACTTCCTACATCAAGCAACAATGATTATCTGTCAATCTTCTTCTGGGGGTAGGAACTTGTGAAACTTCCCTTAATCCCTCTTGGAATCTGGACTAGTGTTTTCACTATGCGGTTCTGGTTTAAGCAAAACTATGGTTGGGATTTTAGCTTCCCTATCATGTTTGAAAGATACTATTTTACCTCAGGAGTTCTATCACTCACTTTCATTTTCCTAAACTAATATGATTGCTAACTCTGCTCTAAATACTTATCCTCATATCCACAGATCAGTATTACATTCAAACCCTCATCAAAGGTCCAGATGATTGGAAAAGCTAGGGTTCCTAGAAACCTGCTTCAGTTACTTTAAATTGAAACATAAAATGTTGTGTGTTCAAGTGTAGCATTTTCATACATATACTTCATAATGCCACCTTTCCCCATGCCCTCTTTTTCTTGCTGGTTCCTTTCCTTTCCCTATCCCATATAATATTCGGTTCTGCTCTCAGGTCCACTATCCTGTCCTTTTTTATCCTTCCCTTAATATCTCTTCCTTCTTTCTCATGATACTCTTCCTAGTTTTGTAACTAAGTTTATGCACACCCATAAATTCAGGCACACACACACAATTTGTCACAGTTGAGGAATGGAGAGACAATTGAGAGTTCAAGGAAAATGAGATTATTAAAATATTGTGCTCTTGCCCTTATCATAATGCTAAGATAATGAGTTTTTGTGCATACCAAAGGAGCTTTTAATAAGCTGGCCAATAACTATAAAAACTACATAAAAATTCTAGGTCACATCTGTCCAAGAAAGTCAAGAAGAGGCTTGTGTTTTCTTATATTCCTGTAGCAGAACAGTGCAATATAATAGATCTTTTTGATTGAATTATATAAAGTAAAATGGTTAAAAAATATTAACTGGAGATTTTATAATTTTGGAGAGACTACAAAAGTCTGATTCCTATTTGAAGGTTTCTTAACCTTGATGCTACTGATAATAAGGACCAGAAAAGTCTTTGTTGTAAGTGACGATTTGCATCTTGCTCATTAGGGGATGTTTGGTCACTGTTATGACTTCTTTAAACTAGATGTCCTCTTCTTCAACTGTGGGAAATGTGTATGAGGTAAGGGTTATGAAATCAGGAAAGGATGGTAAAGGAGATACAGAAACAATATTCCTTGTCTTTCAGTAGACTGGGACTAACCTCTTGTTCAACATTGACATTCATAACCAAGTACCTAGTGCTCAGAGATATCATCCAGAACACAACATGTGTGTTTATGTGTGTTTTTGTGTGTGTATGTGTGTGTGCATGTGCATTCATGTGCATGAATTGCATGTGTGCACATATATGTTCATGTGTACTTGTCTGTTTGACCACCTGTAGAGGCCAGAAGTCGCCTCACTTGTCTTCCTTTCTGCTCTTCACCTTATAATTTCATATAGGACTTGAGTGGCCAGTGAATCCCCAGGATTCTCCTGCCTCCACTTCTCTAATGCTGGGGATAAAGGTCCATGCTCCCATAAGTCCTTGTGCTTGCACAACAAGCACTTCCCCTGCCAAATCATGTCCTCCTCCCTTCAGATTTATAATTTTACCTGTAGGATCTTGGTATTCATAGAATATTTTTATTGTTTTTCTGATATTGAAAAAAGTTGGCTTTCTGGAAAGATAAGGTCTGTTTAAAGGGAAGAAGACAGTGAATAAAAACATTGTCTTATAACAGGTCTTGTCATAAGAATAAAATCAGATGTAGGTTTGCCCCAAGGTGCACACTTCCCTGATTGTGATTGCTTGTGTTCCTTGTCTCACTTAGTCCTGATTCTTAACTGTCTGCTATTTTATAAAAGCGGTATCATATTATTTTAGAAACTAGCATAACATGTCACATATGAACATTTGAGTAACAGCCATGTCATTTATATCACTTACTGTGCTATTCATAGCTCCCTACTAGTCTTTTAAAAACAACCCCTTGAGATATATTTGCCTTTGTGGAAGGCGACAATGAAGCTTGAATAAATGATGCTGCTTTTGCAAAGTTAAGGGCCTGGAAACATAGACTTGAACCTGAACCCACATTTATCCAATTGTACACAGAGTCCATCTTCCTATCTCCATATCATTACTGGGCTAGAATGTGTGGTGCTTAATTTTAATATTTAAACAATGAAATTTATATATTTTTTCTACTTTTCTCAAATTTCATAAATTCAAAAGGGAGATCTTATACATTAAAATACATTTTATAAGCTACAGATTTTGGTGAGGATCAAAATATAGGACCCCTATTGTGTCAATGGCAGGGTCAGGAATCTCCTGTTCTCAGCCCTGCTGCTCTCACAGTCACAATCCCATTATACCTGGGGCAGGATTTATTCTCTGAACACCTATTTCACCAGGTGATTGGAGAATTGAGCTATATTTAAAAGTCCAGTTCCAAGAAACCATTGGATAACCTTTCAGTCAGAAATTACTGCATAGATTTAGTCAAGATGTTCTCACTGAATATCATTTTCTCTTAAAGATTGGAGCCCTGTATTTTGCTATCATCATTTGTCTACTTACAAAGAGTTTTGATGGTAAGGATAACTACAGCGTGTAATTTTCTTAAAATAATGTATATTTAAGTTGCACAGTCACTACTTATATTACTTCACATTTTATTTCTTCCTGTTTTTCCACATAATACCAGACTCTGAAACCATTCCTTCTGTCTACTTGTGAATATTTCCATGGGTATAGATGAATGCACAGACACTTTGCATATAAGCACTCACATATCTAAGTACCTGTTCTGTGTAAAGTCTCATTTTAGGCTGTCAATGGGAATATATACAAATGGGTATGTATGTGTGCATGAATGCATGTATTTGTGTGTGTCATACTGCTCTTTAGAAAGTACACTTGTAACTTGTTTTGTGTTTGTTTTTCCAAGACAGGGTATCTTTCTCTCTGGCTGTCCTAGAATTTACTATGTAGGCGAGGTTGGCCTCAAACTCACAGAAGTCCTCCTGCCTCTACTTCCTAAGTGCTGGACTTAAAACGGTGCCCATCACACTCAAACCACTTGTTTTTCTTTTTTAAACATCACATGTTGACGTTTGAATTTAAAACATCATGAAGTATCTTTACATAGAAAAACGTCAGCCCGCTTGTCTTGCAGTATTTTTATTTTTTAATTTAACCTTGGAGCTGATGTCAGTCATGTTCTTTCTTGACTTTTCACACTTTCAAATTTCATTTTATTTTATGTGCGTTTTTTCCCATCATTTTCTCCCTTTCTCCATCTCACTATGAATTGATTTCCTTGAATGTCAGGACCATCACTGAAATATTGCTTAGAAACCTCTCAGGCTTTGTATGCAGTTGTGATTTCATTATTCATCTCTCTGTAAAAAGCTGGCTTTTCTCAGGAGGAGCTATCTCTTGATTATACACTTCCTAATAAAAATAAAAGACAAAAGATTATTTGGACACCACAGTTAGTCTTCAGACTCACAAAACCACAAATTCTGCTGCTATTTTGCTTATATAGTTACCTCAAGATTTTAGATAGCCAATAGAACAAAATTAAAAGTTTTTTTCTTTCAAATAATTACTTAAGGTTATCCACTTCCTGATTATGATGCCATGTGTTTAGGATTCTTTGAGAAAATTCGCAGCTCCTATCCTTCTCTAAAGAGATTGAAGGAGAAAAACCAAGTCACTGCAATGAGAAATTTTAGGATCAGTACAGTGCAGTTGGACATTGAATACTGTTCATTCCAGAAGATGTTTGCCACCGTCAGACAGGGAGGAAGATGAAGAATGTGTCAGAAAAAGAATAATTATTTATTGAATTCTCAGTGCTAGAGGAGATGAAGCCACATAGAGAAAGAAATGAGGTAGTGATGGATCCAGCTGAGAAGTAGCGAGAGATCCAGGCAGAGGCATCAGGTAATAAAGACAAGAAGCAGCATAATTCAGTTGGAAGCTGTAACGAGTTTCATGTCGTTGGAATTTACCATCTATATGGTTACAAAGACTAATAATCCATGCTACCAAGGAGTTTGGAGCCACCGTGTTTTAAGGCAGGGAAGTAATGACTGGATTCTAACTCTGGCAACTGTCTGACAGATGGAGTTGAGAAAGACGAAAAATGGGCAACTCAGAAGCTGCTTGAAATAGTCCAGGCAGCAGATGACGGAAGGCAGACTCCGGCACTGGCAGGGATGGTGGAAAGAAAAGAGAATGAGGTTTATCTAAGAAATGAAACAGACGAAACTGAACTCACTGCTGAGTCATTCGGAGAAAGGCTACTTGGGACCTACTGACCAGCAGACTCTGTCCCAAATACACAGAATTTCTGGAAAATGTGAAGAAAAGAGGCAAATTACCAGAAAACATGAGTGCACAGTCTCCCCATTACAGAAGAAATTGATCTGGATTCAAAGGAGGGTGTTCTGTCTGTGAACTGCTGGGTGCAGTCCTGCCAGAGCTCTGCGTGTGAAAAGCAGGCAGAGTATTAGGGAACAGATCCATAGAGGTCTCACAGGCTTCATGAAGGATTTGGACTTTGCCCACTGGGAAAGGAAAGGAATTGGCAAATTTTAAACCGCACGGGGCTTTAAAACAGTGTACTGTAAAAATCATGTGGAAGGTGGGTAGAAGTTGGGGTAAGACCAAAAGCCATTGAGCCTCGAGAGTCTGGGATTGCTAGCACAATGGTGGCAGGGGAGCAGAGACCCTAAATAGGATCTGAGAGTGTGATGTGTCGTGAAGGAGAGTGGCTGCTAAGACACTTGCCTGGAGAATGACTCCCGGTGAGCAAGGGCAGGCCACAGTATAAAGAGAGTGCAGTTGGAGGACGCGGATCCTGCTGGGTTTGATAGGCATCCTCAGGAATATTAACCTTCATCAGGCGATGAAAGGAGACAGAGACCCACACGGGAGCACCGGACAGAAATCTCAAGGTCCAAATCAGGAGCAGAAGGAGACGGAGCACGAGCAAGGAACTCAGGACCACGAGGGGTGCACCCACACACTAAGACAATGGGGATGTTCTATTGGGATCTCACCATGGCCAGCTGGCCTAGGCCTGAAAAAACATGGGATAAATCCGGACTAGCTGAACATAGCGGACAATGAGGAATACTGAGAATTCAAGAACAATTGCAGTGGGTTTTTGATCCTACTGCACGTACTGGCTTTGTGGGAGCCTAGGCAGTTTGGATGCTCACCTTACAAGACCTGGATAGATGTGGGCAGTCCTTGGGCTTCCCACAGGTCAGGGAACCCTGATTGCTCTTCGAGCAGATGAGGGAGGGGGAATTGATCGGGGGAGGGGGAGGGAAATGGGAAGCGGTTGTGGGGACGAGGCAGAAATCCTTAATAAATAAATAAATTTAAAATTTTATTTAGTAATAAAAAAAAAAAAAAGAATTGGACTTAGTTGATGGCTGACTGTGTGTGACTGGGTATTGGCAATGTTTCCTGGCAGGAGAAGAGAGGTGACATTATGGATATGATTGTCAGTCTCCAAGAAAACTGATCAGGTGAAATATCCTGATAGGAAATAAAAGAAATTGAATAAAATCCAGAGGAACTATTACTTATGGTGGGGAGGGTTATAATGTCTCCCCCTGAAAACACACCCAATTTCAGAGCTGTTGGTCTTGCTTTTTAAAATTGTCTTAAGTACATGAGCCTTCCTCCCATTTAGAAGCATACCCCTTACAGTTTCCTCTATAGACGCATTTTCTTTATGGTCTATACCTGAGGAGGACATATCTGACCTCCCGTTTTAGGTACAATGCACAAATATTCCCCTTACATCTGTATTGAATTCTTTCTAGTTTATCAAGTCATGGCATGCAGCACTCAGAGTTTATCTCTTGATTACTTAGCCTCATTTCTCTCCCAATATCTTCTATCTTGATGATCTAAGAACTAGCACCTTGCCCACTTACCGTTTTTATTTCCAACAAACGCCAGATTCGTGACAAAGGTGTACTAGGTACATAGAACACATTTGAATTGGAAGGTGGCAAGCTTGGTAGTCCAGATGGAACTTTGTTTTTACACTCCTGGATTGGAACCCAGAGCCTCACGAATGCTAGGGAAACTCTCTACCATGGAGCTCTAGAGCGAGATCAAGATGTTGTTTATATAGATGTAATGTGTGACTTTCTACTTTGCTTCTACTTTCATAGCATGAACATACTTTCAGGATGTTCACACACATCTTTATTTTGTTATATTCACATGTTTTTCACATCTTTGTTTCAAAAGAATGTATTACAACAGAGCTCAACTTCAAATATTTAGAGGTATAATTAGAGTTGCTGCTCAAGCATAGATTTTAATTATCTTTAGATTTCAGTCTGAATCTCATTCATTGCTTGAACAATGAATCTTTGGAGATTTTCATCAAAAATTAGTTTGGCTTAAAAATGTTGTTTTTTCCTTTTGCATTACCTGCATTAATATCCCTACATAAAATTCATTTAGAATATAAAATTTTATTAATAACCATTCTTAAGTACACCTATGAACTACATCATCATCAACATCTTAATCTATAGGTTAGACCGAGATGAGACCAAGTGGCATAATATTTGCCTATGTTGTACAAGGCCCTGCACTCCATTCCCAGTACTTGAGAGAGGAGGAGGAAGGGATGAAGGAAGAAAAAAGAAAGAAGAAAGGGAAAAGAAATGAAGGGATAAAGGAAGAATGAATGAAAGCGAAAGAGGAGAGGGAAGGTGATAGAGGAGGAGGAAGGTAATCTATATCTCACCTATTCGAGTCTCTGGTGCCAAACATTAAAAAGATTCATAAACTTCAAATAATACTTTTTCAAAAATTATTCTCTCCCTTCATTATTTGCCTCATGTACATCCCTCTAGTCTTCAGAAAAAAAAACACTGAAAATAAATCACTATTTTGAATGTAATGACTCATACCTATTTAAAAAGCATGAGCATTTAAAGCTGTTAGGAGTTCCCACAGGCTGTGTTCACACCATCTGCAGTTAGAGAATATCTTACAACCCTAATTGTCTGCACTAACAAGTAAAACGTCTTTCCCTGCAACTCTTTTCCTTTCAGTTCACAGAGAAAACAGAAATCCTTACAGCAGTTCAGCCTATATGGGACTATTGTGGCCAGCCAAGGTTTCCTAATATTGTCTAGTTTCTTCCTCACTTTAAATCCTTTAAAATCTAACCCCACCATCCAATCGTAATGGGTTAAAAAATCTCAATACCAGTAGAGATCAGGCAGGCTGTGTGAATACATTAGTTTGTCTAGAACTATAGCAGACATGTACAGTATAGTGTTATAGCAGACATGTACAGTAATATCCAGTAAGAAATATCCATCAAGAAATAGGTGCCTGAGTACATAGATGTTTCTTTCCCTCGCCATCTTCCTCCCCTTACCCTCTTTCCCTCTCTGCCTGACCCCCTCTCCCTTTCTCTCTCACCCTCTCCAAGTACATATATTTAACATGTGGTTATATTAATCTCTGGTTTTCTGACTCTTTAATGGTAACAAAAGAATGTGTTAGCTTAAATCTTAAATCTAAGATTTAAATCTCTTCTTGTTCACTTTCGTCTTCCACAATGAAAGAGTAACAATACAAATATAATAAGGGTCAGATATATATGACCTCACCAAGGGAGGTGACAGTCTATGATAGAATTGCTTTGTCTGAAAAGATATTAGCAACCTGAGGAGTCATAAACACTGTGCTGACACAGATACAGTATTGCTATAGCTCTACCTTCAATTCCACCTAGAAGTGCAGATTTTTATGCATAATTTTCTCATCTTTAAAATTTGATAACCAATTGAAACAAAAGAACAATAGAAGGGGGAAGGTAATAGAGCAAATGCATCAACAGTGTGCTAAGTAAGCAAAAGGCACAAACGCTTCAGCAGGCCGGCAGTCAGCTGTAATTCTTTCTCAGTAACAGTCCCTGATGCTGTTCTCAAAACTGAAGCCCCTTTGGCAGAAGAATGGTATGAGAGAGGCAAAGCTCGGGTAAAGAGAGTGGACCAGAACCAAGGCAGCACCAGGTGACCATGCAATGACATACAAGGTGACATCCAAGAACAGCATCTGAGCATGAGTCTGAGGGAAGGCTGAGGCTGAAGACGGACACAGGCAGGTAATGTGAGGGGAAATGCCTCAGGGAACAGTCTTTGACGAAAGATTGTAAAACAAACCAGAAAAGATGTTAGCTTTGAAGGAGTCGTTGCAGGCAGGCCAAGAATTCAGAGGCAGCACATAGGTTAAAATCTGAAGCAGGAGCCTGTTCCTTGGTAGAACGTGCTATCGGCAAGAAGGTACGACAGAGGGCAGATTTGAAATGAGGACACACAGCGTGGATGACTTTAATGTTAAATTCATCTACATCCTTTATGCCCATAAGTAGTAGGACTTGTGTGGGGCCAACGTGAGGCTCAGTGTATGAGGATTAGGAAGTGATGGATGATGTAAGGATGAAATAGGTGGGACAGAGTATGGTAAGAGATGCAATGTAGAGACAATATTATTCTGTATGCAATAACCATAGGCACACTCTTTGAAATATACATACACGTATGTGTATCTGTATCATTTTTGGTAATGTAAAGCAATGAGAAAACTATCAAAGAAAAGTAATCAAAATACTGATGCAACCAAGGCTAGGCATATGATTATGTATATGTTTATAACACATTCATATGTAACATATTTATGTAGATATTTTTTAATTTATTTATTTATTAAGGATTTCTGCCTCCTCCCCGCCACCGCCTCCCATTTCCCTCCCCCTCCCCCGATCAAGTCCCCCTCCCTCATCAGCTCCAAGAGCAATCAGGGTTCCCTGCCCTGTGGGAAGTCCAAGGACCGCCCACCTCCATCCAGGTTTAGTAAGGTGAGCATCTAAACTGCCTAGGCTCCCCCAAAGCCAGTACGTGCAGTAGGATCAAAAACCCATTGCCATTGTTCTTGAGTTCTCAGTAGTCCTCATTGTCCACTATGTTCAGCAAGTCCAGTTTTATCCCATGCTTTTTCAGACCCAGGCCAGCTGGCCTTGGTGAATTCCCGATAGAACATCCCCATTGTCTCCGTGTGTGGGTGTACCCCTCGTGGTCCTGAGCTCTTTTATCATATTCATGTATAATACTCCTCAAGCGACATTTCCTGAAAATACCTTCATTTTCCTTTCTGTTCAGTATAGTCTTTAAATTATTTTCTACCTTTCATAGTATAGATGTTCCTGTAAGGAAATTTTGAATTCTGAGTGGAATAAACATTGGGGAAAAGCAATCTTAGAGCAAAAGCTTCTCCTGAAGCAATAATTCCAACAACTCCCCGCCCTCCGCACACAGCTGTTAATTTTTTCTTAGTAAGTATACCCAATGGAGCTATTTCAGTAGCTCAGTTTTGAGTGGAATACACTCCAAAAATTCTACAGGGTTAATTATGTGCTCTTATCTATTTTCACCAGATAAAGACAGCAGAGATCCTGGGAATTTTATAACATTTAATCATTATTGCCATCATCCTAGATGGTTGAAAGCCAAAGGATGACAACAAAAGAAGCTAATTGTTTTTATAATTATCATATTGATGACCCTGATAAGGCTCTGAAATAAGCCATGAAGGAAATAGCCTAAAAAAAATGCTGAAGAGCAAGAGACTCACCACTGAGCTTGCCTCTACCTCTCTGATCTCATCTGGTGCCCAGTGTATATTGGTAACTGATTAAGGGTTGTTGGATGAATTAGTGTTTTATAATATGGAAAGTGATTTAAGGTCTTCTAAGCAGATATGAATGAACATCTCTCCAGATTTGTGCTTTAGGTAAAGGGTGTATTTTTCATTAGAATGCTAATCAATAGAAGGTGTAAAAAATTTTGTTTCTTGTAAGCAAATAATAATAAACTCTTGATTATTTCTACTTTTAAATGTAAAGACCCATCCCAATTTATTAAGATACATACTATTTTAACCAGAGTTATAAATCAGTTACCTTCTTAATGTTTTTATATTTGGGGAGAATCATATGTAATATAGAAAATGGATCATTGAGCCAGTTTGGTGCCATTTTGTAATCATTGGCATGGATAATCCATATATAATAGAGAAACATAGAGAATAAAGCCTTGATCTAATTTAGCTATCAACCAGAGATTGGCAAAATGATATTGAGTAATGGGATAAAAACATATTGACCTAAAAGCATAGACAATTCTAACAAATGGAACCCAAGTTCCTTTTTTTTTTCTTTTTTATCAAGTTTTTTCAAGAATGATGATGGGTTAAAAAAAATAATACATACCTAAAACATCAATTCTGCTGAGATTTGAATGCCACTGGCCTAAGGAGTCCTTCTGGGCAAGACACCATTGAAATAAACAACCTTGAAGAGAGTAGTGATGAAGTTCAGGAAGCTCAGGAGCTCCTAGTGAGCTGTGCTGTCTTTGTCATGTGTGAGCTACACAGAAAGCCTCACTGTGAGCTTGAAATTAGAATGTGCCTCACCTATACTGAAACTAAAATCTCGATAGCTGGTAAGGCACACAGCATCACAGTAGATGAAAGCAATGCTTTCTAGAATATCAAGCAAAAGTGTTAAAAAAAGAATGGGAACTTTTATTCTAAAGTCAAGTTCTTTTCTTCTATGCTGCTGCAGGAAGACATGGCTACCCTCTGAGTCTTCACAAGAGGTTATCAAAATGATGCAGCTGAACTCTAAGGAATTCTAAATTTAAAGAGTGATAAGGAATATCCACAGGGAATGGAGAGACGCCTCAGCTATGATCACCAGCATTGCTCTTGGAGAGGACTCTAGATCAGGTGGTTCACAAAACTGTCAGTTATTCTGACTCCAGGGAATCCCATGAGTCTATCCTCCATGGACTCCTGTACTCGAGTGCTTATACCTCCAACGAGACACAGACTACACACTTACACATAATTAAAGCAAATCTAAAAGAGAATATTTACAAAATTCACTGTTAGTATCACTATAGTCATTAAAATAGTTCAGAGAGACTGAATGCATTGGTTAATATTTTAAGATATCTGTTATTATACTGCTTAAAATAAATATACTTTTATTAATATTTTAAAATTTATTTTGCATACCAACCACAGTTTCCCCTCCCTCCTCTCCTCCTGTTCCCTCCCCCTACCTCCTTTCTACGCCCCCCCCCTTCAATCTATTTCTCAGAAAGGGTAAGGCCTCCCATGGGAGTCAAACAAAGCATGACATATCAAACTGAGGCAGGATGAAGCTCTGCCCCCCACCCCTGCATCAAGGCTGAGCAAGGCATCCACCATAGGGAATAAGTTTCAAATAGCCAACTCACGCACCAAAAACAGACCCTGGTTCCAATGCTAAAACTACTTTAATCCAGATTTCATAATCATAGATATTACATCACAAACTTATTTACTTCTCATGGAAATGTTTATTATCAAGTCATGTACAGTGATGAGATTTTGAAGCTCATCTTTAAAATCTACAGTAATAATGTGGTTTTCATATAACTAGGCTAACAGACATTATTGTTTGAGTTAAACTGGATCAAGAAGTCAACCCTTAACATCACAAATGGAAGAGATGGATATTTTAGTAGAGAAGTCTAAAATTACACATGTAAATATGGGATGCCTTTTGGGTTTGGTGGCAGTGACGTCATGTGGTTGGTCTAAAACACATTCTGCAATGTCAGAGAATAGGGGTTTTGCCTATAATTTCTGCTTGAGTTGGAACATTGAAACCTCCTTTTTACAAAATGTTTGTAGCTAAAGAGAAAATACAGTATTCTAACGTGATTGTGTTTGTGAGAACTGAGTTGAGACATGAAACACGAGATTTTTGTATCATCATTGTACTAATGTTCATAGTGATTAGTAATATAATATCAAAAATAAATGATAGTGTAAATTTTGATTATTAGACTTTGAGATTTTTTTTCAAAGCAAAAAGTGTCTAAATAGTTAAAGCTTCTTTAAATGTGCAGCGAACCATACTCAAAAATCAATTCGACATCAAAAGAACCATGAGGCTCTTACAAGAGAATTTATGGGAAACACTTGAGGACACTAGCCTGGGCACAGATTTTTCTTGGATATGACACTTCCCCAAGTGCTATGAAATAATGTTCTTGTACCCTGTAAAGATTTGTCATTTGTATTGGTTTGATAAAATGCTGATTGGCTAGTAGCCAGGCAGGAAGTATAGGTCGGGAGACCAGACTAGAAGCATTCTGGGAAGAGGAGAGGCTCAGTCTGTAGTCACCAGCCAGACACAGAGGAAATAAGATGAGAATGCTTCACTGAGTAAGGTACCAGGCTACATCACTAAATATAGATAAGAATTATGAGTTAATTTAAGATGTAAGAGCTAATTAATAATAGGCCTTATCTAACAGGCCAACTAGTTTATAATTAATATAAGCCTCTCTGTTTTTTATTGGAACTGAATGGCTGTGGGACCAGGCAGGACATAAACTTACAACATACATACATACTTTTTGCCAACAAAAACAGATATTATCATTCTGGAAAGCATGGATCCAACCAACTTAAGGAAGTCATAGCCAGGAGAATGGGAAAAATTCATCAAGAACTACTATCCAACAAAGGAATAGAACACTGACCTATGTAGGGAACTCAAGTAATAGAACAGTAAGCACATGATCTAATTAAAGTGAACAAAAGATGTTAATTGATACTTCTCAGAATAAGATATCAAATGTCCAAAAAGATGGATAAGAAATGCTCATTAAAGTGCTCAGTGGATAGGTCAGCAGCATGTGTGCTAGGCAAACTTTGACTTCATGCCCTCTCCATCTACACACACCAAAAAAGTCACACATATATACATAAAACCAGTATGCTGACAGTAATCAAGATATGAAAAGATCTAGATTTCCATTGATGGATAAGTGAATGTGACATGATGTGTGTTTGTGTGTAATAGTACTAAATTAAAGTAGTGAAATTTTGTTTTATGCAGCAGTGGCTAGAAATTAAGGGCATCATTATATTAAGTAAGTCAGTAAGAGAGAGCAAAATAGTGCATGTTCTCATTTATAGTGGATACTAAAAGTCTCCAAAGTAGAAAGTAGAACAGTTGTCATCAGAGCCTAGGGATTGTGTGTGTGGAGAGGATGGCTAAGAGCCAGAGGGCTGTACTAGGCAGGGTGAATGACTTCTAGTGCTTTGCAGCATGGGAGAATATATATGGTTCACAGCAGTTAATTGTATATGTCAGAATAACTAGTAGAAAAGATTTGAATGTTGCTGATTACCCAGGAGATATTAGGAAGGCTGAGTAATCTGGAGGAAGAACATGGACTCACTTCTAAAGAATAGAGAGTAGCTTGTCCTGTCTGTGTTGGCTGAACTAAAGCTCTACACAAAATAATGTTACTTGTGAGCACTCTTTTCTCTCTATTCAGCATTGCTAGGGTTTCATTAAGTGGTTTGAGGAAAAAGATCCTCAGTTACAGCACAGCAGAAAGACTTTATGGGTAAAAGTGTAGAAACTGCCTTTCATATGGGCTTGCGTGCTGTCCTCATCTTTTCTATCTTCTGGTCATTGTCACAACCACACAAATGCGATGAGTCTGAGCTCATAAGTTGAAACAGAAAGAGAACACCCTTCCAGAATTGGGCAGTTATGACAACAGTTATGCTAGTAAGACGAAACGTTGACTTTGTCAGGAAAATATTAGCCAAGTATATAGCAAAGGCACATTGAAAGACTCACCATGTAACAGTTCTATGGCCAAAATGAACTGTTCAAAAAGAATGTACTCTGCACCTGAGATTTTACACTCACCCTTATGTTTGTGTAGTCACAATGTGATATGAATTTATGATTGTTAAGGTTTTAATATGAATTGTCTTGGTATTGATGGTAGTGATCTGTAGGTGTCTTTACCTTACTGTACATAGATGATGCCCAGATTTAAAAATTTAAATAAAGGTTAAAACACTTAGTTTGATATTTTTTACATCCCATTGGGACTTGTCTAGTCATGAAGTACGTAAGCTGAAAAACCATTCTCCCTGAGCCTGTTTTTAAAACTAGTGATTATAGAAGTTAAGTTTCATTTGTTTAGGTCATCTAGAACACTGCCATTTTTCAGTGTTCTTGTGTCAACCCTTAGAAAGAGAGAAAGTGAGTCATAAAGAGGTTCAGTCCTTGATGAATATAATGAGAAATTGCTGCTCCATATTCAAAGTACCAGTCAAAGATGTCTACAGCTTCTATAGCACATAGCATACAAACCACACATTCAATGATGCCTATGATTATAGAATATTATCTGTAGTTAAAGTGATTATCTAGAGAATGAGAGCTTCAATCTATATATAAAAATAACCCTAGTGTGGAAAGGGTAAGTTATATTCCCCAGAATTGGACAGAGTTGTCACTGTATTATTATTAGTAAAAAAAAACCCACTGGTATCTATGTCCAAATTTCTTAATGAAATGAAATGATATCGAATAATTATTAAAATATAATTTATGCCTAAAATTATTATAAAAATGTTAAATGATGCTTATGAATAACTTGAGATAATCTCATTTAAAGTAGATGATCTCATGTCTGGAAAACAGCCTTCTCTCCATCCTCTGGCTCTTACAGTCTTTCCATCACCTCTTTGGTGATGTTTCCTGAGTCTTGATGGAGATGCTGGTGGTGGTAGTAGTTTTAATATAGATATTTTACTTAAGACTGAGTACCCAAAAGTCACATGTTTCAGAACTTCTGAGCAGGTATAAATTTTGCCTTCTGGGCATGATATGACCATGGTCCTCATGAACTTACAGAGTTATTGTTTCTTGCATAGTATCAAAGCAGTCAACATGTCAGCATGTATAGGGATTGAAAGTACGAGGCCTTGCTCATAGCTGAAGAACTTTTAGCACTTAATGGCAAAAGAGCAGGGGCAGGAATCATTACTTTTCAATGATATAGCCCCTATATAACTACCCACACTCTAATAAATATTTCCATACCCATATTCATGCAAAGAATTCTGTTTAAATTGAATGGTTCATTAATTTAACAAAAGACATGAAAGTACAGATAACTTGTTAGAAAGAAGGGTCCAGAGGGGAAAAATGGAAGTTCATAGGAAAGAAATATGATCCAAATACACTATATTCATATATAAAATTGTCATTAAAATAGTTGTAAAAAGTAGAATATAAAATTGTTTATGTCTTGGGCTGGAGAAATGGCTCGGTGGTTAAGAGCACTGACTGCTCTTCCAGAGGACCCGGGTTCAATTCCCAGCACCCACATGGCAGCTCACAACTGTCTGAAGATCCAGTTGCAGGGGATCTGACACCTTTACACCAATTCACATAAAATAAAAGTTAAATAAACCATAAAAAATATTTTAAAAATTGTTTATGTCTTTTAATGATAATTATATACAAATAACATAAAAAATCTGAATGAAAGTTTATAAAAAATAAAAATCATTGCTGTCAATGTTTTCAGAACCCTGAGGATATTTTGGCATCTTTTAAAATATGGTCCCAATATTTTTTAAAGTAAGTATCTATTACTTTAATTGAAAATAGTTCACGAAACAATTAAAAACTATTGAAAATACTATTGATGGGAGTGGGGTGAAAGGAAGGTGGAGGAAATGGGAGGAGGGGAGAAAGTGGTAACTGGGATTGGTATGTAAAATGAAAATAGATAGTTTTTTTCTTTTTAAAAATAATAAAAAGAAAATACTGTTGATAATCAGAGAAGCATAGACAAATCCACATTAATTAGAATCATAGAACTCTTGAATGTAGAGTATCAATAGATTTCTAGTCATTGAACAGCCCCAGTGAACTGCCTCATGATTTCTTTCAGACACAATGCTCAGTTTTGAGAACTGTTCATTGATGTGGATTTCCCCTCTGTATGCTGTGAAT
Source organism: Microtus oregoni (assembly GCF_018167655.1). Classification (NCBI taxonomy): domain Eukaryota; kingdom Metazoa; phylum Chordata; class Mammalia; order Rodentia; family Cricetidae; genus Microtus; species Microtus oregoni. The sequence continues at coordinate 772,271 of NW_024544728.1, read as the reverse complement.
ATGTTTCATTATCATTGGTTAATGAATAAAACTGTTCCTGTCGATGGCTTAGGAGAACAAAGCCAGGTGGGAAATCCTAACAGAGATGTTTAGAGAGAGTAGACAGAGTCAAAAAGACACCATGTAACTGCCAAAGGAGTAGGATCCAGAACCTTTCTATTAAGCCACAGCCTGTGGCAATACACAGATGGGTAGAAATGGGTTAATTCAAGATGTAAGAGCTAGCTAGAAATATGCCTGAGTCATTGGCCGAACAGTGTTGTAATTAATACAGTTTCTGTGTGAGTTTTCAGGTCTTAGCAGTCGGGAAATGAATGAGCAGTCTCTCCCACAGTCTATGCTAACAGTGCTAGTTGCAGAAAGAGTAAGGGTCTTGAACTATAAGTCACATTGGTTTCTTATCCCTTGCTAATAAAAGGCACAGTAGGAGTAGTGCTGGCTCTGCTGCAGGAGCTCGCAGCATGAACTCTTCATCTCGGCTGAGTCTCTGTGGAGGAATAAAACTTCCTCTGAGTTTTATGTAACTTCAAATTTCCATAAAATATTCTCATGCACTCCAGAGAGATTGTGAGAAATTTCTTCCCAGAAAGCTTGTGTTTTCTCAGCGCTTCTTGCTGAAGTTGAACCATCACACAGGACTGGTCTCAGAGCAGGACAACTAAGAAATATGGAAGCATTTCACAAGGTTTTGAGTTCCAGGGGTGGGGTTGCTCTGTATTTCATCATGACTTGAAACTACATGGCATTTGAAGGGACAGACCTCTGGTGTCACAATTCTTTCATGTGGTAACGTAGAGTAGGCATCTGAATTTGGCCCTGATTTGTCATGATCCACGAAGGTATTATAACTTCTATGGTTAGTTTCTCCATTTTGGGTGGATAGAGAGTAAAAATCTATCTAACACCAAGACAGTTAACAACTTTCCGTACTATCATCCGTGGAAGCCCATATGGGACCCTTTTAATTATCAAAGTTTTCCATGGTTGACACATGTCCTTCACTTTCTGATGCTTACCTTCGAGCAGAAGACCAAACAAAGTACAAGAGTGTCAGTAAGCAAGTGCTGACATGCTCATTTCAGGGTTTTGTTGTTGGTTTTTTTTTTTTTGGTATGTATTCAGCAAATTCTTTCTGAATAAGTCTGAGCCAGGTTCTCATGTGAGTACTGGAATCATGGTAAAGTACAAACCAGGCAAAGTTCAGCCTACATGAAGCCTGCATTCTCCTGTATTACCATGGTGCATAGATCTCACAAGTTTAATTTTCTTGAGGACTTAGCTATGGTTAGTTATGAGTATCTTTGAGTCAACCTAGCATAATCAGTCCAATATCATTTAAAACATAATGCAGTGATTCTACCAATAGAATCACTTCAGACACCTGTAAAAAATTCAGAAGCAGACTTACTCTTAATAAAAAGCAGGAACCCTGCAATGTAGGAAGTACCTCAGCTTCCTTTCACACGATCGACCCACAACCATGAAGTGCATGGCACGTTATCCCCAAGCATCTAGTAGTGGCACTGACATCTTAACCAACAGCCATCTAATTAGACTTAAGTCTTAGTCAAGAGGAGAGAATCCACATCTAATACTGTAAACCTAGACAGCTACTCATGGCTGGTGAGGGCATAGACCCTAGAGGAGGACCTATTTCTGCCATTTTCTTTTCTTTTCTTTTTTCTTTTTTTTTTTTTTTTGATTTTCGAGACAGGGTTGGTTTCTCATTAGCTTTTGGTTCCTGTCCTGGAACTAGCTCTTCTAGAGCAGGCTGGCCTCAAACTCACAGAGATCCGCCTGCCTCTGCCTCCAGAGTGCTGGGATTAAAGGTGTGCGCCACCACCACCTGGCCTTGCTGCCATTTTCTTAAACCAACATAATTTCTGTTTTCTAAATATGTATTCTTATGCCCACAGTTAAGTGTAGCTTTCAGTTCTCATCAATGAAGCTTCTTTTAACAGCAGCTTGAGACTTATTGAAATCCATAACTTGTTAAAATATGGAGAGTAGGTGTCCATGCAGTTTCTGTCCCCAGTTAGTACACCTACAATGGAGTCCCTGGACCTAAGGCATAAGGAACATCACAGAAGAGGAGATAAAGGAGCAGGGGGAGCAAAAAAAAGCTTCTCTTATGTATTATATAGATGCTGACTTATGGAATCAGCTCGATGGGTTCCTTAACAAGATCTGCATGCTTGCAACAGCAGTTGGTATGCCCATGCAGATGGAGAAAAATCTCCCAAGGCCCCATCCTGAGATGATAAGCTAAATATGGAAAAACAATGACTGCCGAAAGAAGGAGAATCCATTTTCTTCAGACATGAACCCCTGATAAGTTAACCGATTCCAAGTGGTCATCCCTAAACACATAACATGATCAACACAAAATGGACTTAGCAGGGTGTGTGTGTGTGTGTGTGTGTGTGTGTGTGTGTGTGTGTGTTAGTCGGCTTTCTACAGCTGTGATAAACACCATGACCCAAACCTACTTGGGGGGTAAAGGCAATTTTTGTTATTGTTGTTTTTAAACCTTACACTTCCACAGCCCATAATAGAAAGAAGTCAAACAGGACCTTAAGTCAAGCAGGAGCTGAAGCATAGACCATGGTGGGGTGGGACGACTGGTTTACTCTCGGGTTCATGGTCAGCTCACTTTCTTCTGCCTCCCAAGCACACCTGCACAGGAATGGCAGCACACACATTGAGTTGGACCCTCCCATATCAATCATCAATCAAGAAACTGCCCCATAGCCTTGCCTACAGGCTCATTTGATGGAGGTACTTTCTCAACTGTTGATTTTCTTCCCAGATGAGCCTACAGCCTTGGGTCAAGTTGACAAAAAATTAACCAACCCAACACAATACTCATATATGAGATTTTCAGAATAAAACAAACCCTTATAATTGAGAAATAAATCCTGATGCTGAAGAAATGCCTTACGGGGTGAACACAATTGAAAACCTGAGTTTGAATCCTGGCACCCAGACAAGAAGCTGGACATGCCTATAATCCCAGATTCTGGTTCACTGTGGAAAGACAGTTGATGTTAGGTTCTGACCCCCACATTTGCATGCGTGGAAATGAGCACCCACACATTCAAGTGAATGCACCACACATATGCGTGCATACACATGCATATACACAGACACACACACATAGACATACACACACACACACAGAAAGAGAGACACAGAGAGAGAGAACAGATACAGGAATCTGTGCTTAGTACTTATTATGGGGAAATAACACAAAACATTGAGATTCAAAGTATTTTGCATTCCTTGTGACCTCAGCATACACTGTTGGTTTGACACCAAAACTTCTTTTTGCTCATTCTGACACTCTGAGTTTGGAAAGAACAACTATAGATTGCATAAATTAATGACTTCCAGAACACAGATTGGAAATTTTAATAAAATATGCCTAACAGGATGTTTTAATATTCAGTTCAATTTCATCATTTCTCCCTGCCTATAATTTTTAGAGATATTTTTGTGTTGGCTGTTTTTCCTTACCAAAGAACATTTAAATTTTTTTCCTGTCAATCCCATGATGTGGAATAGAGGAAGAGTTTAGTTCTTAATCAATGTTCTTTTTGCTAAAGTTGAGAGTAAATAATTAAAATCACAGATGGAATACCTCCAATTAAATCTATAGATAAAGCAACAGACACAGTTTCCTTAAAAAAAAAAAAGCCCAGAAAGAAGCACAGCTGTTTTTCAAAGAAATATGAAGTCAGCTTGATTGATAATATTTAGTGCCCTCTAGACATCTGTTAAATATCTTTTTTTTCCAGATTTGAAAAGTTCTAGAAACTGAAGAAATTATTAGAAACTGCTTGCTAGCCTAAGCATGAGCAGCTTTACATCGGCTGACTTCTTACTCCGAGTTCTTCTGTGTCTCTGGCCCCAAAATCAGGTCACGTGGAACAGCGATTTAAAGTGCAGGTCTCTGTCTCTCCTACCACAGCCTGAGCATTGGCTCTTCTTAAGAAATGAAATGAACTAACAAATAAACAGCAATCTTTGTCACGAACTCCTTAACGTTCAGTCAGTGATAAAGCCTTGGTGCGCTCTCCTAGCGGGCCCTGGCTTGATGCCTCATCCAAGCAACACTCTCTCGCAGCCTTTGGTGTGTGGCTTTCTCACCTGGAACACTTCCTCCCCCTCTTCTTTCTACTTTATTTGCACTTTTTGAAACTTGAAGTCACAGCCAATAGTTTTGAACCTGGGAACCCTATCATCCCAGCAGTTTGTTCTGTTTCCACCCCAGCACTCAGAGTGAAGATCCACCTCCCTGTACATCCCGTTGTGCCTTCTCTTACCTTCTGCCTCTGTATATCCTGAAAGTCACCACCAAAACTCTGGATGGTCCCAGAGTGCTAGAGCACAGGTTCTCAACCTGTGGTTCGTGACCCCTTTGGGGGGGTCACATATTATACGTCTTGCATATTTGCATTATGATTCATAACCGTGCCAAAATTACAGTTATAAAATAGCAATGAAATAGTTTTATGGTTGGGCTTCACCACAATGTGTGGACTTGTATTAAAGGGACACAGCATTAGGAAGGCTGAGAACCACTGCATACACTTTATGTTGACTTTGCAGAGTACTTCATATTCCATCCCACAGAGCTTTCCAGTGCTGGTCCTTTCAGTTTGAGGTATATGTGTTTGGTTACTTTTATAAATAGTAACCCTCCTTAAACATTAAAAGTGGCTTGAGCCATAAAGATACAGAGTCTTGACTACATGGAAAAGCTAGGTGAGATGGAACACTGAGCCCAGCCTCCGGGAATAACAGGAATTCCTTTTGCAACAAACACTTTCCCATGGAGTCTCTGAATTGGCCCTTGTAAGGTATCACAATGTGTCTCCTACTCCATGAGTTAAAACCCTACAACCCTTACAACAGAGAGCAAAGCATCATCGCATCTGGGACAAGATCGCCTTCCCACGTCAGTGAGCCCACCTGTGCTCTTGGTGTTCTTATTTCTCCCTTCAGAGCCACTTGGTGCCTTCCTGAATTCAGTTTCTGTAAGTTCACCCATCAGTCAATGTGTGTAACCAGGTATTGCAAGATCTCATCACTTATGAATATTATATTATGCATAGAAGTTCAATAAGTACTGATGTCTTAGCTAAATCTGAAGTAGTGGTGGCTAAGATCTAACAATTTTCTGTTCAATATTCTTCTACCAGGAGAAATGAAAGCTTCTGTCCTGGCACTGCTCAGGTCTACCTTAGGAAGCAGAGAACTTGGCAGAAGCTACATGTAGCTTCTTGGTACTGAAACTCCAATTTGCATTCAAATCAGCTGGGATCTTGTTAAACTTCAATCGCTGATTCATTTAGCCCTCATGGGCTTAGAAGCCCATATCTCTCAAAATTTCTAACATAATACCCCAAAAGACACCCTGAAGAACAAGCCAATACATCTGACTCTTTGAGAGAGCAATTGGCGTTGGTTCAGTGGTAGATTGCTTCGCTCTGGGATACATTACAATTTGAAAATGAGGTATTTCCAAGAGAGTTAACTTTGATTTTAACTATTCAGAGTGCCAAGAAAACTGAATACTGAACTCAGCTGGAAGAGTTTGTAACAGACCCCCAAATTTCACTTGTATAATAACCAAGGGGCCATTACATATTTAGGAAACACCCGCTACAAATAAAAGAAGGCCCTTTGATTTCAGTTCAAGGGCAGGCCATCTGGCCCTCTCCTTCGGTAGTAATCAGGCTAATGTTAATGCTACCTAGCTCCACTGGAGAAAGCGTAGAACGGCTCTTTAAAATCTGGCCCACAGCTATTTTTAGGCTGGCAGCACCGGCGTGGAGTGTTTATTTCATGTTTAATGCAACCCTCCACTTCAAAACTGCTTCTTTCCCTCTCCCGAGTTTCTATCGAGTCTCCCAAGAAACACTGCCAGCTTTGCACATCCCTATCCTCCAAGATGATTAACTGCTGAAAATTGAAAAGCCTTGAAAATGTAAATCCTGCCACAGGCCCCTGGTGGGGTAAAAAGACAACTGGAGGAAAATGGTTCCAGATGGTTTAGGCATTATGTTCTTTATGTCCTCAAAGCACAAGAGGGTCCTGCGACGGACTGGTTGGTAGAGGCACAGGGAGAACTGTTTGGCAGCCTTTTCCAAAGCCTTGGAAAGCTAGGACAGGGTTCTTGGGATAGCATATATTAGCAAGACTCTGCTAAGCAGCTGCTGGCTCAGCTCTAGCACGAGCCGCCTTAGCACAGGGTGGGGTGGCTCTGCCTGGCTTCCGTCTTCGAATCCGTTTACAAGTCTCATCTGTTGTACAATTCAAGATGTTTTCTTCCCCAGGAAGTTAAGGGTTTGAACGCGCTTGTCTGTGTTAATCCAAATCAATCGATCTTCCTGTTTGAAAAGGTGGCAATTATCCCTTTATTAGCAACATTGAGTTTCACAGAAAAGACCTGTCAGTTTTCTCACCGTAGCGTATACCACCTAAAATGCATTAAAAAGAGACCCTGAGCAATTTAGTCACTTATCTCGCTACCAACCACGTAAAGTATATCCTCTGCTTTGTTATAAGAGAGACATTCAAGTCACTGCTTATTTCTAGCTTTCAGTTACAAAATTTATAAGAAAAAAAAACCAAGAATGTGGTGCTCAAAGTAGCGTGGGGGAAGGGAGTATGAATTTTGAGCAGGTGTTAGGCTGTTTGGTTTCTGTACTTCATGTGAGGCATTTCAGCATCTAGGACATGCTAATCCCAAGGTACACTCGGCATCTGTTGAATACACATATTTAGCATTTAAATGGCAATTTGTGTTTTCAAAGTGTTTTGTGAACATTAATTAGCATTTCTTCACAGCGCACCGAGGAGATGGGTCAACATCATTATCACCATTTTGTAGATCAGAGGGGTGGGATGACAGAGCTGAGCTATTTGAGTGAAAAGCAGGGCAAATCCAAAGCGGGCGAGAAGGGTCTGTGGCACCAGCCTGGACAGCAAATGTGTCCGAGCATCTTGGAATCAGCACTCAATTAGTCCTCAGACTTGTATTAGTAATTGCAAAGCTTGTTTTGCTCAGCTCTCACAGGCACTAACCATCCCATTTAATAAAGTGTTGCATAGACTTAGTTGTCTACATGTAAGCAAAACACACCCCACAATAGCTCTCGCCTACAGAGAGCTCCTGACTCAAAACTGTAGGATTAGGTTTTTGGCAGCCACCTCTATGAGAACAGCCTAGAATTGTTTTTCTCAGCCAAAAACAAAAAAGAGCTTTTAATGAATATTGTATATGAAAATAATCATTGCTATGACTGCTATACAGACATATCGTCCTTCTCAATTTGCAGATTAAGAATTTAGGCCTCTGGGTTAAATCTCTTAGCTGATGTGCTTGTCTGATTTAAAGTGATTGAGATTCAAATACAAGTTCACGAATGACTAACTTGTTTGTAGCCTCTAAATGTGGAGGATATTAGGATAGCATCAACCTGGACACTCACTCTATCTATCTATCTATCTATCTATCTATCTATCTATCTATCTATCATCTATCTATCCATTCATCCATCATCTATGAATGTATTTATCTATCAATCAATCAATCTATCTGTAATCTATTTATCTATCTATCTACCGTCTTTCACTTGTTGCCCCCTTCATTTTAGCGATTACTTATATAGATATAAATAATAATCATACTAATCATACCATGGTAAATAGTATAAATGTTGGTTAAGAGAGCAGAGCCCTGTGTTTTCAAATAACCTAAAGAATGACCCAGTTGAGCTCCTCTGGCTATACCTGAAGCACTGTTATAGATTGGGTTTTGATTACTATACACTGAAAAAACTAAAATCCTGCAGAAACAAAGGAGATGAGAATCCGACCAGGGTTTGTTTTAAGCAACAAAGCAGCCAACCTAAGTGACTACAGCTGTTTCACACGAAGGGAAGTCATGGACAAATACAATCTGAGTTTGGCACTACAACACAAGGCATTAGAATTAGTCCCAGGGACTAAAAGTTAAAGGACTCGATAATTTGATTGAGTAGAAAGAAATATCCTGAAGCATACCTAAGAATGAACTCAGCTGAGAACAAGTGCTGAATCCTACACTGTGGTGTTATTTGTCACATCTACTGGATAGCAGAAGCATGACTCTGGAGATTGGCTAGTAAAGTCAGAAGCTCAAGTCTGCTGCTTTCCTCATGTTCTCCTATTCTTAAAGAACAAATGGAACTAATACCAGGATGCAGTCACCTAAGCTAAATGCCTTAGAAGATCTTGTGGGTTTTCTTGATTTAAAGAGAGCGAATAAAATGAATTTGATAACCAACTTGGAGACTTAGACTAGGGATACCTTAGAGTCCTCACATTGTACCCTGGACAACCTTTGATGGAGTAGTTGCTAACTGGGGAAGGGAATTTTGTCAGTGCTAACATTCCCACATGAAATCACATACAGGTGGCTTTAAAATTCATCCCAAAGTTCTTGCAGCAAGTCTGAAAGGCACTACTTAACTGCAGGGATAAAATTTTAGCCACAGGAATTTCCTGTATAAAAAAAACCATTATCCCTTAATTCTGTATTCAGATATCTAAAAACAATTTTTATCCAGTTGTACCTTAAATCACATTAAATTTAGCTAGAAGAAACGAGTTTCTGTCTTTGTCCTTTTGTCTTTTCTATTCCCTCTGATGGAGCCATCACAGTAAGTGAAATCAAACCCTGAATATAAACATCTAGTATGTAATTATGCACTTTCGATGTAAAATGCAAATTAAGCCTAATAAATTTAAATGATAGAATTAGCATATGTCCATTATTCCCATTTCAGCAAATTTGTACAAAAGACTGGAGGTATGAGTGGTGGGGGAATGAATCTCATAATATCTGAATGGGCCAAAGCAAAAATAAGCATCTATGTCTGCTGTCAGTCAACCACTGAATACATCAACACATCCAATGCAATCAGCTGTACATAGTCATCCCCATGAAACAAGCTGGGTGTTGATCCCTACCTGACACAGACCGAGTCATGCTAAAAGTTCCTTATAGTAACATTCTAGTGTATGGGCACCAAAGGATACACAATGGTTATGGGACATAGTTCTGAAACTCCTTTTGCATCTTTCAACGATAACTTCATCTTAGATTATTTCCGTTAAACCTTGCATCTCCATTTGGATCTAAATTAGGAACAGATGAGTATTTTCAGTCACAGAAGATTATGTAAATCAAAACCACGAATTTTTGTATTTCAGTTTAGCAGGATTAAACAGAGAACAGCAAATGCCTTGTCCACCGAATTCCAATACCTGATTAACTTAGTAGTTAACCTGAAGTCAAAGTGTAGGAACCAGCTTGTCTCCTTGCTACTAAAGCCTCAGCTCATCCACATAGGCATGTGTTTCTCTTTACACCCCCGACCATAACAGAGGAAATATCTTTCTCCTACCAAAGGGTCCTGTATCCTGTGATGTTTCAGTTCTTTTTCAGAGGCCTCTCTCCTTCTCTTTGTAAGTCTCTCCTTTGTGGCTTTTTACTTCCCTCTCAAATTCCATTCATCTGTTTGCTGTGCTTTTCTGCAATTTCTGTGTTTAGAGGTACATCATGTCTCTGAACTAAAGAGAATTTTGAATCTTTTATCATCATAGAGGCAGAGGTTCCTGAAACCTCTTTTCCATTACATAAATGCTGTGTCCTGTCTGTAGCCCAAAGGGACCTGTGTATCATTCCACACCATACCTGAAGATGTCTCCTGATGTCAGGAAGCTTCTGCCCCAGGAAGTGCTGCTCACTCAACAAATGGTGAGAGGAAGAAGGGTAAGGAGGCCTCCTCAGTAGAGGGGTTTAATGGCAACCTTTGGGGAGACTACCAAAAATGTGGCACAAAGTCCTGGTCTTTCTTTTCTTCTCCCTCTCCTGTCTCCTTCTCTTCTCCTCTCTCTCTCTTTCTTCCTCTCACACTCTACAGACTTTTATTCCACTTTCTCATCACAGTGTTCATTTCCACATCTTTACAACCCTTCAAAGGCCTCTTCTCTCTTCTCAGGATCCCCTCAGACAGGCTTGTTAGCTCCCCTAGTAGCGATTATTTCGCCAGTTGTCTTACTTCTCAGTGTACTCTTCAAAAACACTAGTATGGTATACTAATTGACATGCACTGTCTTGCTGAGAATTTTAGCCAGTCTGTCATTTGAGCTGAGATACATTGTTTTTTTCAAGACAGGGTTTCTCTGTAGCTTTTGGTTCCTGTCCTGGAACTAGCTCTTGTGGACCAGGCTGGCCTCGAACTCACAGAGATCCGCCTGCCTCTGCCTCCCGAGTGCTGGGATTAAAGGCGTGCGCCACCACCGCCGGGCTGAGATACATTTTTGTCATCTTTTTTTCCCAAGATGCTCAATTTATGTGCTATATCTCATGTAAATGTGTTTTGATTGTCTTACATGACTTTCTGTATGAATGAACCACTATTGTAACTGTATTTTTAAATAATGTGCATTAATTGTATGCAGTGGTTTAGTTAATTGTAATAATTGCATACATAGCTTGTGTTTGGCTTTTATTCTTCCAAAAGAATAGGATGATAATAAAGTCCACTGTGTGTCCACTATCACACGGTTGATCAGTTGACTTTCAGCCTAAGGTTCTACCTTATAAAATAAACTGATACCAAGCATTCCATCTTGTAAATTCCATTGATTCCTATATTTATTTTTTGTGTATTTATTTTGTATGATTTATCTCATTATCACATACCAGTTGTTCCACAGATTACACAATGCAGATGGAATACATTTACATAGCTGCAATCAAGTCAACTCTAAACTCGGGTGATGTGCATAGAGCAATATTGTGCCTTCTCTATGTAAATGCATTACCTTCCAATTTATTTTGTCATCAAACAAGCAATTTTTCAATCAGTGCAACTTGTGCAAATCAGCCCTCAGAATATGAATTAAATCACTTAGCATATATTTTAGTGCCCAGCCCCTCTCCCTGAAAAAGAAAAAAAAAATTGAAGAAAGATTACATGAAAGCAGATTTGTCAAGAGGAAAAGGTAACAAATGAGTTGAGCTTCAGTCTGAGAAAAACGAATGTGAGGCAGAATGATGGCACACACATGTGATTCCATCCACAGGGGCTGAGGCAGAGAGATCCCCATTCAAATACCTCCCTGTGCCACTCAAGAAAGTGTGCATGTGCTGTGTGCACATGTCGGCATGTGTATGTGTGTGTGTTACTCCGTGTCTGCGTGATTGTGTGTAGAGAAAAATAAATCTATTGGCAACATACATGATTTTGTCAAGCACAGAAACAATATCTGCCAAACTACTTTATCTTTGATAATTGTCCTAATTTTTTAAGAAACCCAACTCATACCCACACATTTGAAAAGTAAGACATTTTAGCAGAAAAGGTCACTTATGTTTCACTCCCTCACCAAGGGACACAAGTTAGGTGGGCTGGCTCAAGCCAGCTTGTCATGTGTCTCACTTCAGCTACTGGATCTTTCTCAGCATTGGAGCCCTGCAGAGCTGCTTCCATTTGCTCCAAATCCTCCTCTGAGGAAAATCAATTCGCTTGTTCTAAGATGACACCATGTTTTTCTCTTTGAAACCACAATCATTTGATGGAATTCTGGCCATCCTTAATAACCCCAGAACCAGTCAGAATGAGATACGTTTGCTAAAATAAGATTTGAATGTAACTGTTGTGAAGGATTGAAATGAACCAATTAGCTAGTTAAATAGTTAATAACCAATTAACTAGTTGCTATTCAATAATTAAATATATAATTTGATAAAGGAATGCTTGGATAGGAAAGCATTGTAGTAAACATAGGTTATATGATCTGGCTGGCATTACAATGCCTGACATAAACCCAAGATACCCTAGAATCTGGATGTTGTGTGAGGATGGAAGTGATCTGAATGAATAAACCAATCGAAAATGAACCCAGAACGTGTGAAGAATTGGCACCTGGTACCGAGGAGGGTATGCCATTTTTAATGAAAGCAGAGCAGTGCCTTTGCCATAGTAACATTTGAGCCGAGTTAAAGTTAAATAGCAGAGAAGTGACTAAGGGAGGGAAGGACATTCAAAGTAGAGGATAAAGCTTGTTGTATAAAGGTATTAAAAGGAAAAGACGTAAGTGTGGCTGGAGAGCACAGAGTGGGAGAAAAGAGAACTCTGTAGAAAAATGGAGGTGACGACTCCTGAGTGCTTTGGTCTATGCCCATGGATGGCCCAAGCAGGGAAGGGAAGCCAAACAGTCATACTCCCTTGTTCCTCGTGCAGAACAGCTTCCAGAAGTCCTGGGACAAATAAGTAGTTATTGAAAACAAAGGTCTTGTAATCTTGGACTATTATATCTTCTCTGAGTATACAAGAAAGACAGGCGTGATGTGATCATAGAACTTTGGAATCTGAAGCAGGATTATTGACCGAGACTGCTCATTTGTTCCCGGTCGCCCAGACCAAAATAATTACACAGAAACTGTATTAATTAAATCACTGCTTGGTCTATTAGCTCGGGTTTCTTATTGGCTACCTCTTATATCTTAAGTTAATCCATTTCTATTATTTTGAATTTTACCACTAGGCTCATGGATTACCTGCAAGGTTCCGGCAGATTCTGGGGGGCAGGCATCTTCTCCTTTGGCAGTGGCTACATAGCATCTCTCTGATTCTGACTACTCTCTCTGTATCTCTTCCATTCTGACTATATTCAGCCCTGCTATAGGCCCAAAGGAGCTTCTTTATGAACCAATGGTATTCACAGCATACTTAGGGGAATCCCACATCACAGGGTGATCATAAATTTGAGATCAACTTGGCCTAGACAGTGACACCCTGTGAAAGGAGAGAGATCGGAGTTGGTAATGAAAAGAACAACTATACAGTAGTCCTTTGGAATGAAATACTAAGTATAACTTGACATAACATCTCTACTCTCCAAAGACACTTTAATAATATACTGATTGTGTTTTTATTTTGTGGCACTATGTTGTGCATGACATTTTTACTTACTCTTTGATAATTTCATGTATTCTGGTATTCATTAACCTTTTCAAGTCCTCACAGATTCTCCCCTACCACCCTACCTACCTAGCTTGATATTTTCTCACTTACACTGTCCTTAAAATTTGGCTACCCTTACATCAGTGGTCATATCCATTCAGTAAGTTTTTTACTGTAGGTTGCAGGGTTCACAGCTGGGTAAAGTTGGCTATTTCTTTTCTTTTCCAGTAGCTTGCATAGAACCTTCTAGAACTACGAATTCTAGCCAGTAGGGATGTTTCCAACTGAGTGTCATTTAGATTTCTCCATGTTCTATGATGCAAGTATGTAGTGTTATTGGCAATAGGGTTTTACATCAAGTTTCGGAGGGCAAGTGATGGCATTGATTTGGGGGATTAATGTTTAGGTGATCTATGGGACCCCATTAGCCAACAACTTAAAAAGAGGTAATCCATTCTTGTAGTGGGAGTTTTATTTATTAGCATATAATGTCTAGTTGCAATATTGTCCTCCTAGTATAGAATGACTCCAGTTAAACCCCTTATATCTATATGGCCATACTTTAGGAAGCTTTTACAATAGTAGTTTTCCATACGGCTTCTTCAAAATACCTTTAGTATGGGTTATTACAGGAAATTGTGCATGTTACTATGCTATTAAATCTGTTATGTTGGTTATACTTTTATTTTTCGCTAGAAAGTATTTCCCAATATTTTTAGAAAAAGAAAATACTTAACCTATGCTGGTGTAGGAAGTCTTTCTATGTTTTGTTTTTATTGGTTAATGAATAAAGCTGTTTTGGCCAGTTGCTTAACAAACTAGAGCTAGGTGGGAAAACTAAATTGAATGCTAGGAAAAAGAAGGCGGGGTCAGTGAGACGCCATGTGGCCCCACCAGATAGAATCGCCAGGCAGAAATTTAACCTGGTAAGACACAGCCATGTGGTAATACACAGATTAATGGAGATGGGTTAGTTTAGGATATAAGAGCAAGCTAGAAATATGCTTAGGCTATTGGCCAAACAGTATTGCAAATAATTTGGCTTCTGTGTGGTTATTTTATTCTTCAGTAGCTGGAAACAAACAAGTGGCCTCCTACTATACTATGTTTTTGCCCCTTACTTACATAGTATTTTTTTTTATTTTTGACCTTGTGATTCTAGTGAAAATTTATATCTTTAATATATCTAACATAAATACACACATATATATTTATATACATTTACATATGTGCATCAATATTAAGTGTAGATTGAGTATAAGACATAGGTAAGTATAAATATGAATTTAATACTTTTCTTTTTAAAAGCTAATTGCATTGAACCTAGATATGGATTCTTAATTTAAAGTCACTAGTATTTATGTGAAATATTTTTGCAATGAATAAACCACATGAGATTCATGTAAATTTTTCATTTAATTAAATAAATACCCCTGTAAATACTACATGAAATAAAAGTGCTCACCAATGTTTGTAGCAATAATGTTTGAACAAACATGAAAATTCCTATGCTAGTGGGATATGTAACATGTACTTTTACTTGTTAATACAACACAGCTTTATTCTGGGTATGGCAACACAGAAGGATCTCTGTGAGTTTGAGCTTATCCTGGTCTATATAGTAAATGCAAGACAGCCAACACTGCATAGTGAAACCCGTCTTAATAAAAGGAAAGAAGGAAGGAAGAAAGGAAAGAAGGGAAAGAAATCCAACCTAATAAACATAACCAGCATTTGACTCATACGGATTCACTCCCAATTACACTTCGTCAACTCCCATTAGCTTCCTCTTGAGAGTCTATGTTGTTTTTGATTGCTAAAAGTACTTCATTTATTTCTTCTGGTCAGCTGGAACAATTAGAAATTCTTTCTGTGTGATTAGAAGATAATTCTGTTTACTGAGAACTAAATCACCCATTACTCTTTTACCATAGCTAATACAGAGACTGTGGGACAGTGTGAAACCTTGTGGGTCTCATGAAAATGATTTACTAATCTTTGACATAAATTATGCCTTTTTGTTGTAACAACCTCATAAATGAGAGCCTATAGGAATAAACTACACATACTCCCTGAGTAAAGATGGACGAATACAGTTAGGAAGGTTAAGTTCAAAGTGACTCAAATTGTCTTTTTACTTATAGAAAACTTGACTTTTAGATTAGACATCACTTATTTTCAGTTACTGTCATCTTGGAAGGGACCACTTGTCAATTAGAGTCTTATTGCCATCCTTTGTGGCCCTGTAGAAGTCTACAACGCCATAATTAGGACTTTTCTCCTAAGGAAAACATTATAATAGACACGCCGCCATGCTGATGCTATTATAATTGTGTGTTTAGCTCTAGAGATCATTATAATTTATCATAAAACTTTAATGTTAATAAAATCAGCTGGAAGCAGGCCCTACTTCTATCCTTGATTACACCATAAAGAACTGTATCTTAATTTGAGCCTTCCCTTTTTTTATTATATTAAGTTAATGTGCACAAGTTTTAGGGATATCAGGGGATATAAGCACCATAGCTCAGTACATCACAGAATATTGCCCATGACCTGTATTAAAGAAAAATCACCAGGGCCTGGGTTAAACAAGTGAGACCTTATTCAAGACTGTTACAATAAGGAGAAAAACAAAACTCAGTTTCACTGAAACAAAAGTCATGGAAGTTGTTGAGGGAGTTATTTGTTTTATTTGTTTTTGGTTTTTCCCTACCTTTACACTGTAGAACATATAGGATGCTTTTCTATGCATATACACAGTGACTTATTTGTACTAATTTTGACTTTTTGAAACCATTAAATTATTATAACATCATTCTCCTTCTCCCTTTATTCTTCCCAGACTCTCCCATGCATATCTCAAACTCATGGCATCTTTAATTTTCAACCAGAAATATACTCTTACTTTCTCAGACACACAAACACACATTTTTAAATATATATATAAATTAATATACACATACATTCCTAAATACATAAGGAAATACACACACATATATACATACACACACACACACACACACACACACACACACACATATATATATATATATATATATATATATATATATATATATACCCATATACATTCCTAAAGACATAAATCTGTGTAATGTTGTCAGTATGTAAAAGTTATCAGGGCCAACCATTTGGTATTGGGTAACCAACTGGGAGGGCTCTTCCCTGGGGAAGACCATTTCTTTCTTATTTTTTCTCATCTCTCTGTAGTTCTTTACCTAAGGTTAAGGCTTCAGGAGGTTTGCCCTTCCATATTAGCATGTCCGTTGGTATCATAGCAAAGTTCTTGTTTAGGCAGCCATGTTGAGGAGAGTTCATGGGTAACCTCTTTGATGAATATACCAAGCATGGGGGCTCGGCCAGAAACCACAGTAGTTTGATATATGAAGGAGTTGTCCATGGAGGAACCACATTGGCATCAGCACATCTCCAACAACCTATAAACTGGAATTTCAAAGGACCGGGGTATAGTAAAGTGTGTTTTAAAGAAATAACAAAGCTTATTTCCTTCACAATTTTCCAAAATCTAATACTGCAAAAATCTTTGACTTTGTGTGTAGTAAAACAGAAAGTCCTGAATGGCTCAGTATAAGAATCTATATTTTTGTGGTAAGCATTGTCTACATACATGTCAGATATAGAAAAGTGTTAGTCTTGAAGTCTAGGCTTCGACCTCCCATGTAAATGATGAGTATGATAACATTAGGAAGAAGGATTCAAGTTCAAATAGAGTTCAGGGAATAGGCAAAGAACATTCCAGCTTGTGATGACTTCTATAAGATCAAGTGCAGAGCCATTAATTTAATGAAAATGTAAATTCAGGGCCAATTGGCTTCTCTTTTTAGAATATTTCATTGTGGCTGTAGAGTTTTATTGGTATAATATGAAAACAAAATGTCTCTAAAGGGTTGACTCATGATATCAAGTTAGAAAATAGAAAATATTAAGAAAGAAAGGCTATTAAAGTGGCTACAGTTTTAAAAATGGGTTATTGTCTTTTAGACATTCTGGTTCCTATATTTACAAATATTCTGGAGTGCATTCAAACTAATTTTATGTATTTTACAAAGTATCAGACCCACCTACTAGGAGCTGGTCAGGTAGAAAAGCAAGTATCATTTAGAACAACAAGTACAGTGTGATCAATGAACAGAATGACCACCTGTCAAAAATATTCAGCTGCTTAAAAATGTGTGTGTGTGTGTGTGTGTGTGTGTGTTGTACTGTATCTCACCCTAGGCAGTTCCACAAGGGCAGAAACTGTACTTTATTTTTGTGATTTCCCTACCTGTAGTAAATGACACCTTTAGAAACGAAATAACTGTAAGCGCATGAATGACTATAGCTGCAGGAGAGTCTACAGGCAAGCTGCCAGGAGTATTGTTTCAGGCCAGGGGTGCAAACTCAAGTTCATGAACTGCTCAATAAGACCACCAACTCCAGGGCAAATTGTTGATTCAAAGAAAGCTAACAGACCAAAGAAGGAGGCTGTCAACATCAAAGACCATCTTGCCCAGTTTTCAGGTGTGAGGCTTATGAGGGGAGTCCTGAGAGGCATATCAGATTGGCAGGTACCAAGGATGTTACAAAGATGAAGTGCACTGCATTTTTCAACTCATAAAGCCATACCATTAGTTGTATATTCTGTTATGTCTAAAGAAAGATTACAATTAGAAAGTCATTTGACTCATATCTTTCTAGTCTCTTTTCCAAGAAATAGTTCTGCAGTGAATTTTTTTAAATGTAAAAAGCATCTTTTTTTAGAGGATGGTATAAATAAAGAAAGACAACATTACCAGTAGCTTGGGGGACAGAGAAAGGCATTTTTTTTTCTCCCTGGAAGGAAGAAGCCTCTCCTGTATGAGATAATAGAATCCAACTTTTCGCAGAACATTTTATCCTCTTAGATGTTGTGGTGTCTAAATGAGAATAGCCCTCATTGGCTCATATGGTTTTATACTTGTTCTGCAATTGGTGGAACTGTTTGGGAAAGATTTGGAGGCATGGCCTTGTGGACATGTGTCACTTGGGGCAGGCTTTAAAGCTTCAAAAACCCACATCATTCACAGTTACCTCTGTCTGGTGTTTGTAGATCAAGGTGTAAGCTCTCAGCTGCTATTCTAGCACCAAGCCTACCTGTTTGCTTCAAGTCTTCCCACCTGATGGTCATGATCTCCAAGTCTCTGGAAGAAAACTCAGAGGTGTTTTGTATAGATAAACCACCAGAATACCAATGCTATATGCCTCTGCTGCCAGACAAACCAAATCAGTGGTGCTAAAAGTTAGCTAAAAGCAAGTTGAATTACAGGGTTTACCTAAATCCTCTTTCGATAATATTCAGGCAAAGAGGCTGGAATAAATTGCCACCTTATCATCAAATCTCCTATCTCAATCATCTTTTTTATGTAGTCCACATTTATGTAAAATAGAATATTTCTACTGTAGCCTCAGCAGCTTTATTCTCCCACCCCCTTTCTCCCTGTCAGTTCCATCTCTTCCTCTCCCAGCACACCCCTTTTTCCCTTCATTTTCCCCTACTCCTTCACTTCTTCATCTGAGGCAGAGTTTCTCACCATGTAGTCTCACTGACTTAAACGTCCTGGGGGCTAGAATGTCAAGCATGCACTGTCACCCCACACTTGACTTCCATTATCTTTGCTGACTATCTTCTGTGTACATGGTCCTGCAGTGTATTTTCCAAGATGTCTTACTTCATAGTACTTCAAGTCTGCAACTCTGAACCGTACCTCATGAACACAGAATACTTGCTCTACAATCTTGAAAATAAATCTTGTTTCTATTTCAGAATGTATTTTAACATACACCTTTTCTGCAGACACAACTGCACATAGGCCTGTTGGCATTGAATAATGACCCTCTTTCTATTTGTTAGGAGGTGGTACATATTGTCAATCCTTACACGGCACTCCAAGTTTCCCGAAAGTTCACTAATAATGCTTACTAGAGACTTATCAAGTAGCAGAAACTAATAATGGAAGTAATATCTGCCTTCTCTATCTATTTCGACTCTTAAAACCCATTGTCTATTACTCCTTATGGTGGACACCAACCATTTAGAAGAAAATGAATTCACTAGTGATGACAGACATTATCTTAATATTATATCAGTCACTGGTAGCTATATGTTTACAGAGTGACACCTTGAAGACACTTTTTACCTCTTTTATTGTGACTTGTGGGTAGATAAGAAGTTTAAAGGATAAAGTAAATGGGAGGTTTTGCTTCACAATTTATGAAGAAAAAATTAAATGTCACCCTAAGAAAAGCATGCCAGTTCATGCTACCTTAGCCGAAATGCATTTTGTCCTCCAAGTTTTTTCTAAGTGTTTTCGCTTTAAACACTTCAGAGCAGGGAGTGAGCTCTGGGAAAGGGAGAGGCTAGTAATGGCGTGGTGGCTGCTTTACCACCTAACACACTTGCAACTGACTGGCTTTCTAATGCCTGACCCTAAGCTTCGGTCATAAAGTGAAAGACAAATGAAAATGAAGAATGAAGAAAAAATCAAGATTTCCTCATTGATAATTTTGGTAATCAAGGTTAGCCACTCTAGAAAAGGTTACAGAGCATAAGGAAAACCAAGACATCAATGGTATGTGTTCAGAGTTGCCTAGGTGTAAGTGCTGCCTAGTAGACCCCAGAGGACAAAACAGAAGATGGTTTTAGATGCTCAAACAAAGCATCTCCTGAAAATGTTTGAAGCAATGGGAAATTTCCTTGGCCATTTAAGGTGTATGACAGATAAGATGTTTCCATATTTGTAACATAAGTCATATGGCAAGCTCCAAGCTGTACTTTCTAAGGTAAAACAAAGGGTTGGCGGTACATACGGTGTGGCTCTGATGGACAGAGGAATGATTGCCATCCCAGAGAAGGACATCATGGAATTTCATCATGCCACAAAAACTTATCAATTTTTTTATTTTTTTGATTTCCCATTTAATATTCTTGAATTGTGGTGGAACACATGGCAATTCAAAATGTGTAAAATGAAGCCATTATAGCATTATTATAAGTTATTAAAATAGAAATATGATTAATTGGGTCATTCCTTTATGGCCCTAACTCTTTGTGTTTGCCTGAGGTTTCAAATGTTCAGAACATACCTCACTGAGAGGTCTTCAACAGTTATTGATAGTGAACAGTTGTGAGATATTTGCTGTGTTACTAAAGTATTTTCATGCAGTATTGAATATATACTATGTAGAAATCTTCATATCCAGGCATATCTGTGAGTTATCTTGCTTATAATCTGACAACTATTTTTCTTCTAAATGCTTTTAACTTCTGAAACTAAAATAGCTAGGAAAATAAAATGAGATCTGTTTTAATGGCATAGGGCACCCATGTGAGTTCACAGCTTGAATTACAACCAAGAATGAACTAGCTAGTTGAACAAATGGTAAGTTCTCTTTGAAACTATACAGAGTTAGCACAGGCCTCACCCTGAAATGGATCAGGGTAACTGTATTTGAAGGGATTCTTGGGGGCAAGTGACAGCACCATGGCTTCATAACCGTATGGGGAGAGTCACAGCTCTGGTATCATCAGAGCTCTGGTGTGGCTGCCCAGCAGTACTGCTGTTTCTTGCTCTCTAAAGCAGTCCTCTCTTTCATGGCTCTGTCTGGTTGGAAAGCTATCTTTTTCGTTCTTTGAGATATAAGGTGGGAAATTGAACTAAAGATTGAAGAGAACCTTTTCTGTTACTGTTCAGGAGAGAAATCTTGCCCATATACACAACTGACCCAGATGTAAATTCTTATGGCAAATTTTAGTCTGAGCGTGGTGTGAATCTCTTTCAAGGAGTTAGAGCACCATGTAAAATAAACAGAGCTACTTTTCACATTTATAGTGTACAGTTCAGTAACAGCAAGGGCATTCACATGTTAGGTATCAGATCTCTAGAATCTTCCTTGCAAAACTGGATCACTGTATCCACTTTGTATCAGCTCCCATGTCCTCTTCCTCCAGTCCTTGGCATCTACCATTTTGTAGATTGTATTTGCTTAACAAGATTACTTAGATAATTCCAATATGTGAGTTCATCAGCTAGTAGCTGTGTGTGTTTGTGTGTACATGAACGTGTGTGTGTATGTGTGTGCACGTGCATGTGTTTGTGCTGGCTTATATCACCTAGTAACGTATTGTCAAATTTAAACCATGGTGTAGCAGCCACATGATTTCAAATTTAAAAAACTAAGCTTTTGTGACTTTAAAATGATATCTAAAAACACAAATGACTTTAAGCAAATTAAAATCATAAAACAAACATGAGGAAAGTGGCTAGGACTGAAAATGGTGCTGGCTGCTTCACATTTTTCAATTTAAAATTCATTAAAAGTGATGGACTTCCCAACTCAAGAAACACAAAACACTGCCATGATTATGTGCAGCCTTTGGGCTACAGCTTTTCAAAATCTGCTTTTAATATACTGTGTGATAATCTCTTTTAAGAAGAGAAAAAAGTATAAAATACTTTATTTCAACTTTTGAATTGTAGTTATTTTCTTAGCTGTCTGAGATAGTGATGGATTCACATATGCTCATAAAAACAAGCGTCTGGGCTGGTTATCTGGGGGCCTGTGTTGTTGTTTGCTTTTCTTTTTGTTTGTTTTGTCAACTCTAGAACCTCAACTGAAAAGAAAATGCCTTCATTGGGCTGGCCTGTGGGGCATTTTCTCAGTTGGTGATATATATGAAAAAGCCAGCCCATGTGGGCAGTGACATTTGTGGACAAGTGGCCCCAGAGTATATAAAAAATCAGACAGAGAAAACCAAGAGAAGCAAACCAGTATGCAGTGTTAACCCACAGTTTCTGCTTCAGTTTCTGCCTCTAGGTCCCTTTCTTGAGCTCTTGCCCTGACTTCTCTTCGTGATTGGCTGTGATCTGTAAAATGAAATAAATCTTCTTCAAGTCGCTTTGGTATTTCATCACAGTAATAGAATCCCCAACTGAGACAGCATTTGATAGTCTATAATTAAATTTCACAATCAGCACACTGATATCTGCTCACCTTACTCAACTCTCTCAATTTGTGTGTGTGTGTGTGTGTGGTGGGGGGAGGTTCCTCATGTTTTTTTGTTCCATACAATTTTATTCCATATTGAACAGTTAATTTTAAAAGCAGTATTCATAGATTAATTGTGCTTATTCACAAAATACTATTATTTTTACAAATCTCTATAGAAAAAACAATAGTTTATGTGAAAAGAATAAATGATGTACGAAGGGCTTATTTTGTTATGCTTACACTAACTCAATGATTTTGACTGTTTCTTTATTGTACATCTTATGACAACTTTAAATTGTTTCTTATAACTACAGAATTAAATGATTTTTTCTAAAATCACTTCTTATGATTTAAAGTCAAGCTGTGCCTTCATTGTGTTTTTTTTTTCCCTTAGAGAAGTAGGACACATTTTATGCACATTCCTGTTAATATTTGAAGACAGCACTTAAGGAAGAATAATAGTATTAACTGGAGAAACCATTATTCCCCTTAGGACTTGTATTTTCTCTAATATAGTAAAATAAAAGAAGGTCATTAGGCATTTTCATTAGGGCAGTGGTACTCTCCATTTAGTCATTAGTATTATATAACTAAATCACAGAAAATGAAATAAGTTTAAATATTCACAGAGCAAATTATGAAGTCTTTAATACATAGTCAGGATTATGTTTTACATTGTGTTAAGGATTCATTATTGTCTTGTAAGCCTTCGCAATCATTCTAATTGTGGACTATCCACTTCCTAGTATACAAACCCCTCCTTGCCCCTGTTCTCCTCAATTTTATCTTAAAGAAATATATATGCAAATGCTTGCAATTTAGAAGATCATTTCTTTTCAGAAAAAGCATTGTGACAGCTGAGAAAAAAATCAGCAGAATGAAATGCTTTCTTTCACAAATAAATTAAGGGAAATTTCTCCTTATTAGAGAAAAATTAATGTCATTGCTTGTCCTTAATGGAGAGCATCAAAGATATTCAGAGCCAGCTTTCCCAGTCATGGTCATCTCTCATTTCTCTTTTATTTCACCAAAGACTTCATGGTATGAATTGTCAGTTTGCTAGTTTTCAGGTGATAAATCAAATGATATGTAAATCTTTCTAAGGAAAATTTGACCAAGGCCATCTTTTTCCATATTTGAAACTTTCATTAATAATGTTAGAAAAAGCAAATGTCTACAGAAGCGTGTATGTTCAAAATGCGATTCCTATCACAATTATTATATGGCATGTACTTTTCTGAGCACTTCAGACAAACCTAATTAATGCTGACAGTGCTCTGCAGGCTTCATGCTTTGGTACACGTGTTTTAAGAGTGTTTAAACCAAAGCGTTGCGAAGTAAGGAGTCTGTGTGAGTCCACACGGTTCTGGTTCTTCGGCCTCAGTGCCAGGTCCATCCCTGATTGTCTGGCTTCTGTCTAAGTGCTCACTTGCAAGGTATACTCACTGACTGAGTTATGGTGAGACAAACAGAAATAGGTCTTTTCTTTAGAACTTATAAAATCCTATAGAAAAGAAATAGCAAATATTTCTAGACTAGACTAGGAGTTCAAAGCTATTAAGAAATGCAAGAGAATTTCTGAGTTCTCTGGGGACTGGAATCTCTACTACATGGTTCATAAAGATGACCTTATTTGTGATGCAATTTTTTTTTTTTACTGACAGAATGTAAGAATGTGAGATGGGAGGACTGGCTGGGGAACAGAGGAGAAGATCCCTGGAAAGAAAGTGCATGCACTCCTTATAGCAGAAATGGGTGATGGAAATAGTTCTTGTTCATGCTAGGGCCATTTCCTATGTTTAAAAACAACATGAACAGCAAAAACTATTACTTCTTTCAGAACTCTTTTAAAATGTGTGTTGGCAAATTCAACCTTCCCCAACCCGTCCCAGATCCATAGCTATCCTTCCCTAAAAACTCAACTTTGTCGTTTTTGCTTTTTATTCTCACTGCAATGCCTATTAAGTCAAAATTGTTCTGCCCATATAATCTTGGATGTATGGACTTTCCATTGGAGTGTGATCAACTCCTCAGGGCTGTACTCTTAAATTTGTCTCTTCCTTCCCAGCAACTATCAGTTGCTAGTAGCTATTTGGCAAAGGGTTGGACTTTGTGCTCACCTCCCTCTCATGTTGGGATTTGGTGACTTGAGCTTACATACATCTTGTGCATGCCTTTCTCACTGTGAGTTCGGATGTGCAGCTACCTGTGTCTGGAAGATGCTCTTTCCTTGTATTCATCCACCACCTTTGGACCTTACCCTATTGAAGATAACAGAAAATGGAAAGATCCCCCAATACTTGTGGGTTGGCAAGATTAATATAAAAATGGCCACCCTACCAAAAGCAATATTCAGATTTAATATTCAGATACCTTTCCTATAAAGTTTTCTAACAAAACAGGTGTGCCAAATATTTATCAAAATTTATATGTATGCAATTAATTATTGGTTTAATTTCACTTATACTAAATCTATATGCAAAGTGGTTGAAACATCATGCAAGGCTTTGAGATTTATAAGGAAAAGCAAAAGACTGCCTACTTCTTCCCAACTAATGATTTACTCATTAAACTCTTTTTATTTCTAAGAGCCTTTTTTATTTTATATCACCTAGTTTTTATTTCTTTATTACAACCTCTTTCTCTCATTCTCTCAATTTTATAAAGTTGTTTGATAGCATTTTTTTCTCTATCTTATCCATTTAGCCATTGGATTTATTTTTTTCTCTTAGTTCCTTTTCATTTAGAAGGATTTTTCAAACATTTATTGATCTTTATAAATTAATTCAAAATTAAATTATTTTACAACATTTGTATGAGCTTATTACGACCTTTGTATGAATGGACTGGTCATCACCTTTTACAGGGAAATTGCTAAGAAAAGCCAATTTTTCTGTTAATCATCCAGTTGGATTCCCATGGATCAGGTTTGTTACTCAAGGTAGAGCCTTCTCTCAGTCTACACAAATACATCTTGCTCATGTCCCCTCTTAAAAAAACAAACAGTATCTTCAATCATGTACATATACATATACATGTAGCTTCCTCTCACCAACTTCTCCATGATAATCAGTTTAATTTTGCTTGTCTTTCGTGTCCCTGTCTTGACAGTTCCTTCCTTTCTCTTGTTTTTCCTCTGTTGGTAAAACAAATCGGCTAATAGTTTTCTGAGAAATGTGATATATATATATATTGAACTAAGGACATGACCTTATTATCTCCAGCTGTTGAGACAGGCCGTTCAGGGTTGACATCCTTGTTCCATCAAATTTTGGAACAATCATAACAATCATCTTGTTTCGTTTTTTTATTTTCTTTTCTTTGTTAAGAAGTCCAAAGACATTCAAGTTCCTAAGCTTTTTCTTTCTCTTCTCCTCACAGACTTCCAGCATATTCTCTACTACAGGATCTTAAATTTTCATTGATTTACAAGTCATGAGTTAGTTCATCTTGAAGGTTTTGGGAAATAAGCCTTTATAGTTTGGAAAGACCAGCTCTTTATCTGTTGCCTATGGGGGCAGTTTTCATGGATGATTGTGTTGATAGTTCTTTGCCTGTTTCTTTTGTTGTTCTTCTGAAATGACTCTCATCCGGCTACATACAGACCTCCCAGGTGGACCTGTCCATTTTCTAAACTTCTGTCAACTGTATTTTACATTTTTATGTCTTTTGTTTTAACTTTCTAGATTCTTTAAAATCACCCTTAATTCCCATCTCTTTTTCTTTAAATTTAAATTTCCACCGTTCCACTTAATTTTTGCTGTGTTTTGTATATGAGCGACCTTGGTTTATATATAGATAGAAGTGTAATGGAGCATATGATGTTATGTATATATCCGTCAGCATGACCTTATGTTACAATAACAATTGCAATACCACCTTTCATCCTTCTGATGACAGTTACTTATTTTTTCTTGTTTATTTGTTCCTAAAGTCTGTTTCTGTAAAGATTGCTGGTGTCTTGGATAGAATGTTTAAAATGAAGGGCAATGAAGTCTGCAGAGATAGCTCACTCAATACAGTACTTGCTTTGCAACCACAAGGATTTGAGTCTGGATCCCCGGCTCTCTTTTAAAGGCCTAGCAGAAGCGCATGTTTGCAAACCAAGAACTGTGGGACTCAGAGGCAGGAGGATCTATGAGGTTTATTAGTTAGTCAGCCTGACCGTATTGGTGAGATCAGGTTCAGTGAGAGAACCCGTCTCAAAAACTAAGATGGCATTCCTGGGGGTATACTTCCCCCAAATTTTGTATTCTGTTGCCTCTGCATTTTCACAACTGTGTTTCTTGCCGCTGTAGTCAACATAGCAAGGAAACAGAACCAGCCTCGATGTCATCAACAGATGATTGGCTAGGGAAACTGTAGTACATATATACGATGGGATATTTTCAGCCGTAAAGAAAAATCCAATTTTCAGAAATATGATGGAACTGAAATGTATATTAAATGAGGTGATCAAACTACAAAAAGATAAAGTCTTCCCCCATATCCTAGACTATAATGCATATGTGTATTTGTGGGAACATGTGTTAAGTCTGGATAAAGTCTAAATATCTAGAAAAGAGACTCAGTGAGTAACACTGGGTCATGAAGGAGGATGACGGGTGGACATAGGACACATGGGCCATAAACAAGGAAGTGAATGGGGCCTGGGAGCTATGGAAGGGAGTGGAGTAGCAGAGAGTACACAAGGTAGGGGAAAGGCTCGTCACAAGGCACACCTCTTTAGGAAATGTCCCTGTGCTAACTAACATTATATGCTGGTTGGACTCAGGGAGTTAATAATAGAATAAAAAGATAGGAAGTTAGGAGGGAAACATGGTGTGTGACAGACAATAGGGAGGCTAGAGGTAGGGACTATTGAATATGTATGATCAAAGGATGTTGTGTAAATGTATTTTTAAA
Organism: Microtus oregoni; assembly: GCF_018167655.1. NCBI lineage: Eukaryota > Metazoa > Chordata > Mammalia > Rodentia > Cricetidae > Microtus > Microtus oregoni. The sequence goes on along the minus strand of NW_024544728.1, from coordinate 745,287 downwards.
GAATAGACAAAAGCACGCCAATTATTATTTTCCCCACCCCCGTGTGTGTGTGTGTGTGTGTGGTGTGTGTGTGAGTGTGTGTGTGTTCATGCACACATGTGCTTGTGAGCACACAAACCTGAACAGGGAGGTCAGAGGACAGTGGAATACTTGCTGGAGTCTGTTCCTTCCTTCTAGCTTGTTCATCGTGGTTGGCAGCAAGCACCTTTGCCACCTGACCTGCCCCTCCTACCACAAAAACACTTCTTTGAATCGTCTCTTTAGTGTGTCTCCTGGTATCTTACATTTGCAGTCTCTCTAAGGGACCTACCTTTTTCCCTTCTCACTTTATTTTCCTGTCTGTGACAGTTTACATTTTACATTTAAATCTACAGACTGATGTCTCCTCTCAACATCATGTCCCTACCATCTTATATTTCTGCTTAGTTTGCTAAATGTTTTCCTCAGTTCCATAGCTTATAATTTCTTATGGGAATGAGGGAGGTGACAGTTCTTTATGTTGGTTTTTATACTGGGATTTTGTATTTGTGCTTTCTGAGGAAAATGACTTGTCTCAGAAAGAAGTACTTTTAACCAGGCAAGACATTCACCTTAGATTTATTTTGGAAGTGTGTTCAAAACAGTTCTATATTTGCTAATTTCAACAAAGACAAGACATTGATTTTCTCTGCAGCCTAAAATTACATCTGTTCCAATGGACAAACCTCCCATGTGTTTCATATCTCCCATGCCTCTGCATTTTCTATTTCTTTGAAATAGATGTTGAATCCAGGGATTGATTCTACCTGAGTTTTTCTTGTGAGTGTCTGCACCCAAGTTATAAACAAAGGGCTATGTGCTCAATGTTTTTAGACTATTTCTTTTCCTAGCTCTCTGTGAACTCTGCCGTCTGCAGCAATTTTCACCAACAGCATTGTCCTGTGTGGCCTTCTGTGACCATTGCCCTGTGCGGCCTTCTGTGACCATTGTCCTGCGTGGCCTTCTGTGACCATTGCCCTGTGTGGCCTTCTGTGACCATTGCTCTGCGTGGCCTTTTGTCACCAGTTGCCTCCTGATGGACTTTCTCATCCTCAACCACCCATGGAAATCCCCCACATTTTCTTTGTGACAAATATTATTTTAAATTGGAGTTGGTTTTTTTTTCTTTTCAACATTATTCTTTTTAAATAACTTACAGTCTGGGGAATTTTTATTTTGCAGTTGTGTGGCCTAATGGTATCTACTAAGCGGATACAGTTGTATAACCATTTTAAAACTCATAAATCAGCTTTCCATTATTCTTATATTGACCTTGTGTCTATTTAAATACCCAACTCCTTCCTGTATATCTAAAGGATTTTGAAGTTTTTTCTTTTGCATATCTATGGTCATTTCATAATTATGCAAACTATATTTCCATTACTAATAAATTCAAAGGCAGAGGGAACTCAACATAGTAAAGTGTTGCAATAATTCATATTAAACCATTTCTGGACATCTATTGTTTTTTTTTCTGACTTTTCATAATATGTTTTTCTCATAGCCTCTCGGACACTGAGGCTGTGGGTGACTTAAATCATTGTTATCATTACAATTGTGATTAAGTTATTGTATCATGGTGCTATCACAAAGTCAACTGATAATTAAAAAAAACAAGCAAATTCAACTATAAGTTATATATCACGTCAAACAAGCTCCTATAATTTTCAAGTGTAAACTTTACATTCTTTTCTCAGGTTTTGCTGTATTCCATATGTAATATGATATGTACCATGTTGTTTTAACCCCATTTTCATCATTCTTAATAGAGTTTTAATTAATTAACTCAACCACTATAAACTTTAATTTGGTGAAATATTCACAATGTCCTTTTCTTATAATTCAATTTGCCAATAGTACGTGAAGTACTTAAGCACTCACTCTATGTAGCCAAATTTCAAATTCTGCCTTGATGAGCATGAAAATGAAGGAATGTTTTAATTGGGGGTGCAATCTTCCTTCTCTGAAGAGTCCTAATAAAAAACCACAATTTCAAAATAAAGTTGCTGCGTCCTTGAATAGTTATTTCCATGTAATTATTGTTTACTAAGGATTCCCTATTAGATAGCTACAATGTTAAAAAGTCATGCATGCTTTTATCTTATTTAATGCAATTTCAATAAGCATTGAAGTAGTTGGCATTTTATCTTTGTACAGAGGAGACAAAGGATTAAATAGACTTACTATGAAATTCCCTAGACAAGACAGAGCGCCATGTTCAAAAACCTATGTATACTTTGTAAAAACCGAAACAGTCCTGTACTTTGTGCTATACATTACTACGCCTGTAGCGCCCATGTCCCCACAAGACAGTATGAGAGCTGGGAACTAAGTGGGAGACTTAAAAACACATAGACAGACACACGAGAGTGACATGGGTCATCCTTGATTCAAGAATACCAAGTTTATTGTGCTCAGGGGAAGCTTAAATAGGGCTCTGGCCACGCCCCAGCTCTCAGGATCTTTCCACTGCAGACCCACCAGCCTGCCATCAAGGTCTGTGCTCAGAGCAGCTGCAGGCTGCTCAGAGCAGAGGAAAACAAGTTGTTTTGCTCAGAGCAGTTGCAAGCATAGGAAAAACAAGCCACTCACAGGGAATTCAGGGTCCAGGGGTCCACAGCCCCTAATAGCTCCCAACAATACTTAATCTCTGTTGGTTCTGAAGTCTACCTCTTAGATTAACTGTCCAACCTTAATAATAAATTTAACCTTTTTAAATAGGAAAGTAAAAATTTTGAACAACAATCTATATGCCTCTTAGTAAAAAGTATTTTGATGATTCTATCATAATTACTATATTACCTGAAGTATGTATAAACGATCTGATTTTGAAAATGTTTTCTATCCCCTACTAGATACCAAATGCTACCAAATAAAACAACAGTACAGGAATGTATTACCTCTTTTTGAGTCATTGACTAATAGTGTCTTATAGAATCCCCAAATGCTGTGGTTACCCTCCACAACATGATGGTAATATCCTGTTCCTGAAGACATCACTTGCTTTCAGTATAGAAGATGGAGAAATCTGCCTTGGGCTCCACAGGAAGCTTTCTTTCTCTTTGCTAGCATCCATAGTGCTAGAAGGTACTATACATGCTGCCAAAGGAGAAAAGTAATAATCCACCTCACCCTATGAACCTTGTGAGCTATAATAATAACCAGTCTGCAAGATATACACACTGGTACAATAGTAGCACATGTTAGGGGAGTGATAATCACTTTTCAATTGGATTTAAGGCCACCTCTGTGAGATGAAACAATGATGTTGTTAATGAGATCAAGAACCTGGGACTAGATAGGTTAGATGCCCAGGGGGAGCACCTACTACTATTATTCTACTAGATGAACATAGCTATACCATAACTCCCAATGATGTATTACCATGCTCATAGATCAGTATCTTTCTCAGCTCTCTCTAAAAAAAAGCTTCTTCACTCAGTATATTTTATTTGTGTGGATGTGGTAGAACGCTTTTGATTCCTGTCATAGGAAGAAATGTGAGTTAGACATTTGAATGCTGATTTTAAAAATATGTATCTTCACTTACATTTCTGGGTTAGTAAATTCGTTATAGATGAGCTGAAAGCTTTCCTGGTTCGGAGGCTGTCAATCATGTCTAAGGGGATATAACTTGAGATGAGCAGTGTAAGTCAGCTTCTTACCAAGCACTTCCTTAATGAAGCTAGTGTACTAGGACACTAAATGTTCAAGGCTCATCTGGCGAAGAGCCTATTCCTGCCATGCCAAGCAGTAGATCCATTTTACTCTTCAGCAAACATCCTCTTAGAGAAACCCATGGTATGGTCACTGCACCTCTTTCCTTCTTAAGGGTCTCCTAGGGGGTTATGGAAATATTTGAATGATTTGGGACTGGTTTTGGGAGAAATAAAGATAAAAAAATACTTGAAAAAATATAAACCATTGGTTTACAGTATATCCCCCCCCCCCCCCATGTGTCTGGCATTTGTTACCTGAGTCCAAGTTGAATTTTTTTTTAAAAAAAAATGTTGATCTAATTAGAAGCAGAAAGTAAAATGGTTGTTAATAGTAGGGTTGAGATAAAGTTTCACTGACACGCTATGGTCAAGGGCTCTGTGATACAAAATGGAGGATGAGGTCAATAATAATGTAGTGTTCTTGGGGGGGGTGGATTTCATGAAATGATACCTATGATAGAGCAAATATGCTAATTAGCTAGGTTTAATTACACCCACTATTTTTGAATACTTTAAAACCTCATATTATATATGATAAATAAAACTTTTATCTGTTTGTTTTAGAAATAAAACTTGTTATTTTTATAATTTTATAATATAAATTATAGTATGATTTTATAAAGCTTATTAACAAAGTGCCATGTTAGTAAATATTTATTAAATATTTTCATTTAAATGTTTAACTATCATGCTCGTTTTCCTTTCCATCTTACATTCTGGATGCCTTTACTTTGCAGATGCAGCAGCTGTTCCATGAAAACTATGAACACAACCGCAAGGGTTACATCCAAGACCTTCACAACAGCAAAATCCACGCAGCCATCACACTTCATCCGAACAAAAGGCCTGCGTACCAGTACAGACTGCATAATTACATGCTCAGCCGGAAGATCTCTGAGCTCCGCTACCGAACCATCCAGCTCCATCGGGAAAGCGCCCTCATGAGTAAGCTTAGCAACAGCGAAGTGAGCAAAGAGGACCAGCAGCTGGGGGTGATGCCCTCTTTCAATCACTTCCAGCCACGGGAGAGAAATGAGGTCATCGAGTGGGAATTCTTGACCGGGAAGCTGCTTTACACAGCTGCGGAGAACCAGCCCCCTCGACAGAGCATCAACAGCATCTTAAGGACAGCCCTGGATGACACCGTCCTGCAGGTAATGGAGATGATCAACGAGAATGCCAAGAGTAGGGGCCGACTCATAGACTTCAAGGAAATTCAGTATGGCTACCGCAGGGTCGACCCCATGCATGGGGTGGAGTACATTTTGGATCTGCTACTCCTGTACAAAAGGCACAAAGGGAGGAAACTGACGGTGCCGGTGAGGCGCCACGCCTATCTTCAGCAATTATTTAGCAAGCCTTTCTTCAGAGAAATGGAGGAACTCGATGTCAACAGTTTGGTGGAGAGTATTAACAGCGGCACTCAGTCATTATCGTTCATCTCCAACTCTCTAAAGATACTCTCTTCTCTTCAAGAGGCCAAAGAAATGGGAGGGCACAATGAAAAGAAAGTACACATTCTTGTTCCCCTTATTGGCAGGTACGATATTTTCTTGAGATTCATGGAAAATTTTGAAAGTACGTGTCTTATCCCAAAGCAAAATGTAAAGCTGGTCATCATCCTTTTCAGTGGGGATTCTGGCCAAGACTCCAACAAGCACATTGCGCTGATACAAGACTATCAGAATAGGTACCCTAAGGCAGAAGTGATGCTGATTCCCATGAAGGGAGAGTTTTCCAGAGGTCGTGGTCTTGAAATGGCTTCTTCTCAGTTTGACAATGACACGTTGCTGCTATTTTGTGATGTTGACTTGATCTTTAGAGGAGACTTTCTCCAACGATGTAGAGACAATACAATTCAGGGACAACAGGTATATTTTCCCATCATCTTTAGCCAGTATGACCCAAAGGTGACCCACATGGGAAATCCTCCCCCAAAGGATGACTTTGTATTCTCAAAGGAAACTGGATTTTGGAGAGACTATGGCTATGGAATCACCTGTATTTACAAAAGTGATCTACTGGGTGCAGGTGGATTTGATACCTCAATACAAGGCTGGGGACTGGAAGATGTCGATCTCTACAGTAAAGTTATCCTATCTGGCTTACAACCCTTCAGAAGTCAAGAAATAGGAGTGGTGCACATTTTCCATCCAGTTCATTGTGATCCTAACTTGGACCCTAAGCAGTATAAGATGTGTTTAGGATCCAAAGCAAGTACGTTTGCCTCAACCATGCAACTGGCTGAACTCTGGTTAGAAAAACATTTGGGTATCAGGGACAATCGAACTCTCTCCTGACAGTCCAGGCAACACTTAATTGCCTTTTGAAAGGGGAGTTTACCTCAGTGTTGGCTGTTATTATTTTTATTTTATTATTGTTATTTTATTGTTATTGTTATTGTTGTTGATATAATTTTATTTTGTTGTTCTGGTCTTAAAGTACTCTTGGTTGTCTTCCAAATGGGTGTTTGTTGACCTCAAGCAAGAAGAGTCTGAAGTTCACTGATATTCCACAGTCAGAGTTCTACTGAAGTCAATACACGTATTACTTTTCTATAACTTGCTTTGAGATTGAGATTGAGTTAAATCGTGGCCGTCAAATGGCCTTGGAAGCGCATTCATCACAAGAGACAGCTTAGAAGAATGTTCTCTTAGGGCTTAAAGATGCAATATTGACTTTTTCTTTTGTTTGTCAACTTCAATGTGATACAAATATTTACTGGTGAAAGGTACCACAAAAGTGCTTTATGCTTCCTATGGGGAAGGGACTCTGTGACATAAACTTGAGTTTTGTAATTTATACAAGGACTTAAATATATAGACAATAATTTTCTTCATCGTTAGAATTTTTAAAGTAAATGAACACCTATGATTGTATGTTTATTTTTTAAGCAAAAAGTTTTAAAAATTGAGGAGTACTGTTCCACAAGCAACCGGTACTGGCTACCCTGGTCTTACAATGACGAACTCCTCACAGCTGTCTGCTATAAATGCGAAGGAACTTTATTTTCTCAAGGAAATATGATTTAATGAAATATTCATGTACATTTTAGAAGCTTTATGAAACAATGTCCTTCATTTGCTGGCAAGAAGATAAAACATGACAGAACCTGTTTATTTATAATAAAACACAGGTATAACCGTATTCTTTTTCAAAAACATTGATGAAGCTCTGTTGTTTCCTTTCTGTCTTATTTGATGTAATTTCTAGGGTGGTGTTCAACAAAACATTCTGACTTTACTAGATGGGAAAACTACCAGGGGATCACGGGAAGTGCATTGTGTTCTGCCTTACTCCCTGCCTTCATAAGTGATTCACGAGAATAAATTCTTAATTCAGTAATCCACCCTCTGAAAGGAGACTACTCTCTTCTCAGTCTCTGAAGACTAGGACTTGTCCAACCACAAAAGAATCATTCAAAATCTGCCTTAGAAAGTATATAAAAATAGAACAATCCTGGGGGAAATTATAAAGAAGATTAATTTTATAATTATGAAAAAAACACCTAGGGAAATATCTCATTTCTCACTACAGTTATTCTTTTAACTGAATCTCTGAGGTCATTGCTAGAAAAACTGTCATATTTAAGAAATGTGGGAGAGAATGAACACCTATATACTTACGCAAGGAAGTCTCATGAAACTTGTTCTAAAAAATCATTCTGCAAACAGGTAACACATGTACACAAAAATCAAACAAAATATTTCAACATTAGCAACTCTCTGGCTTTCCTGCATTCCACCTAGACCTTCCTGGTGCTGACCAGACCATGTGTATCGTCATGCCTGTCTTCAGCTTCTAATGAAGAAAAGGTTTATCTTTTACATTTTACCCTTATGAACAAAGTAAAGAAAATGACTTTCATTTTTCACCAAAAACAAGAACAATTTTTATCAAAGTCAGCTGGAGAGTGAGTCTCACAAATGGCTGGCATTATTTGTGACACATGGTCACAAGGGCACCAAGCATGAAGGGTCCTAGCCTGGTGACAACCCCTTTTACTCAAAGTCTTCCCAGGTCTTCAAAATAACATTACTTAGTATTGAGCAAAACAGGAGGGAAAGTTCCCTGCCTAAACATATCATCTTAATCATTTTAAGTACACCAGAAAGGAATTAATGACATTTTCACTTTTAAAATGTTTATCTTGACAGGGCCAGCAATTTAAAATTGATCTCTGCTCTTATGTTTCCCTGGGTTTTCACAATACTTATTTTAATAGTTTATTTTCTTACCTTACCTAACTTGGCTCTTGTGCACATTTTGTTTTCTTAAAAAGGGAAATGTATGAACATTTAGTTATTTATTTTGGATAATTATTATCCATTGATCATGGCTAGTTAATGTTTTAGTATTTGAGTCTATTTTTAACATGAATGACTGCTGAAAGAGGGTATTAGTGAATAATAAACATAAACACCACATTCCAAACACTCTACGTTGTAGAGTTAACCAAGGGCAAAGCAGCATTTCAATTATTTTCCTTCTTTTATTTTTTAGACTATAATATAATTTCATAATTTCTCCTTCCCTTCTCTCTTAACCCTTTTTGCTCTCTTTCAAATCCCTGGCCATTTCTTTTGGTTAATTGTTGTTGCATGCGTATGTCTTGCATTCATATACTTCTAAATATAATTTGCTCAGTCTGTGTAAGGTTACTTGTATCCATGTTTTCAGGCCTGAGCATTTTGTAAAGGGCAATTAATTGTTGTTCTCTTTCCTGGGGAAGACTATTTCTGTTGTTCTCATCGTTCCATAGGTGCACAAAGGTCTTTGTGTAGGGGTGAACCATTTTCAGTTCATGGACCTGTACAGACGAGATGAAGGGCTGCAAAGATCACATTTAAGTGTAGCTGTAAACCAGCACACTACTGTGACCAACTAGTATAAGTACATCTAACATCGGTTATGTAATTTGACGTAAGTTACTGACAATTTCTTTTCAGGCAATATTGTATTTCCTGACTGACGATTTAAGGGTCATGATGTTAGTAAAATTAAGTTTGTTGATTTACATGGTATCTGTTTTCTTACTGTGTTAAAGTTTAAGAAAATACAGTGTGAATATGGTCAGAAGAAAAAAAATATGTAGTCTCAGTAATACAAACACAGCATTCTGTTATTTGAATATCTGTGGTTATTTTTACAAACATCACCCTAAAATGTTCCATTATCCTTCCACATCACTATGGGTATATATGATTACTCACTCAAAAACATGCGATGCATTTTACTTAACTGCATTTACTTAATCCTCATAATAGCTCTCAAGATTATTTGAATATTTTATATATTTAGTAGAAGAAGGAATGGAGGTATTCATCAATTATGGGACTCTATGGAAAGCAGGTTTAAACTAAAGGCTATTCCAATGGGAAGTGTCTGACTTGGGCCTTTGCCTGACTTCTCAGGTATTGGCAGGATATAAAATCAATGGAGGGCAAAGATCAGCTGTCACCATAGATGCATTTAGTCCACACTTAAGCATGCTTCTTTTGCCAAATGTTCTTCTGGAGAGAGCTAAGCTTGCTGTAGCCGCCACCTAGCTTCATAATCCTCTCTCACATTGTTGGATCCTTTGTACGCAGCTCTGCTGGGAGCGGCAATCATTTTGCTGTTTACCTGCACATATGCCACGGGACCTCAGAAAGGAAAGATGTGAAAATATCTGATGCCGGCAGCTGTTTTTCTTTTTGGTCCTGGCCAACTAAGTGCAAAAGTATTCTACACTGAAGAAAGTCAGCATGTGACTATACAGACTTGAGATAAACACACACACTGTCATTATCCAAATGTTTCTGGATCTAAAAGTTGAGCCCATTATAAATAATTAACAGTTTGAGAGCTAAGTACAGAAATGAAATATTCACATGTGTGCTCATCACCCAAACAAGTAAATAAATGTTGCCCAGAAACTTAAATAAAAGAGGAACATTTTAGCATAAGAAGGCCCAAGGCAGCAGCACCATGACTAGAGTGACTGATTAGTGGCCCAGGTTAACACCGATTTCTTTCTTTTAAGAACAGGATTCATTCCTTTTTATCAGCTTGATTGTTCAGAAGTTCATCCAGTTAGGGCTTATTACAGTGTCCTGGGGAAAAATACTGTATATAGACCTTGAACTGGATAGTTTTCTGCTTCTCTTCTCTCCCACCCAACAGGAAATTGGTTCATATAGATAATAAAGAAATGAAAATCTGCAGTAGCCCATGAAATATCTGGAGCTTTATACTGCCCTTGATGATATGATCTGAAGGTGGAAACAAAGCTTTCTCTACATTCTGCTTATGTAGGAAAGCTACCACTGTCTTCCTGCTTTCTGACACTTGCCTGTGGTCCCATCCACTATAGGAAGTTGGTGTGCTTTATTCTAGTGGCAGCTCTTCTGCTAGCAATCTAGAGATTTCTGAGCTTCCTTTCTAACTTATGCTTAATTACTAAGGGCAAACCATTTTCAGAAAGTACCCTGAGTTGAGGCACGATGCAGGATAAACTGACAAGGTGATGTTCTCAAGGACAATAACGGAATTTTTAACTGGTGCTGGCTTGCCTCCTTTCCCTTGCCCACTTCCTCTCAACATCTTAAATCATTTTTAGCATGCAGTATTAGAGGATTTTTTTTTCGATGCTGACTGACAGTCTCTTTATCCTTCAGGGACATCAATAGGGCACAGTGTAGCCTCTGTAGCCAGTGTGGTCCCGCTTCTTTCGGTCCCACAGCCTCACTCGGATGCCGGTCGTGCTGCTGAGTTTGCCATGACAGATGGTGAGGATGCTGTGGACACCACCAATGATTCATTTCCCCAGATGGCTAGAAGCTGCATCTGGATCGAGCCAGAAACCATTAACTTCAATTTCACATCCAATTGTCAATTTCCTTCTTCTGTCCCAATCTGCTTAGCCACCAACATCTGAGCAAAGTGTGCTCCATACTAGGTATTATAACAATGAAACTCAATCAATACAATAGTTCTACATGTTGACAAAACTGCTCTAGAGTTTGTTGATATATTATGCATACTTACACATTTTTGGAAATCTACTGTTACATTTTAGAGAACTTGGTCCACCTGAAATTGAACTGATAAAATTTTATATAAAGTGGTCCTGTCAGGAAAAGGGATACTTCCATCATGAACACAAACACACAGCAGAACCAACGAAGATACAAATATTCATGCTAACCACCACATTAACCAATTAGCAAATATTTATTGAGGAATTATTTTGGTAAAATTATTATCAAGTAAAACTCTAAAACTGTGAAGACATACAACAGTAGATATTGAGCAAATAAAATGACTGCCAAAAGTTCATATAAAAAAAAGTGAAAATAAATACCACAACCTGATGTGGGATGTTCTTCTGTATATGTGTTGCTTTGATTGGTTGATCAATAAAGCTGTCTTGGCAAGGTTAGTACAGTAAAGCCAGGTGGGAAATCTGAACAGAGAAAGAGAGAGAGAGTATGCAGAGGTGAGGAGATGCCATGTTTCCACTGGGGAAGCAAGATGAAAGGTAACAAGTCACAAGCATTATGGTAAAATATAGAATAATAGAAATGGTTTGATATAAGTTGTAAGAGCTAGTTAATAATAAGACCTAGCTAATAGGCCAAACAGTGTGTAATAAGCTTCCATCACCACAACCATGATAAAATTTATCCCCACTCCTCTAAATTACTCCAACATCTGTTTCTAAAGTAGAGTCTAATTGAAGGAAAATAAAACGTTAAAGATAGAGTGGTGATGAGGTGTGTATTATTTTTATCTTTTCCAGTTCCCTCATACTTCCCATGACATTTAAGCATGTTTATAACTGCCTCTATTTTCAGTATTTTACTTACATTTCTGTGTTTGATACCCAGGAATTACTTGATAAAAGAATTATACAATTTAGACAACAGGTTTCTCATGCTGAGTCTGAGGGGATAGTATTGTGAGCTTGAATGGTGATATTTACATGATATATTCAACTTTCTTCATTGCAATCCTGGTGTATTGAAAGCATGCTGGAATACATTGCTTTTCCTAGGAAGCTAATTGGAATCGCAGCAGCTTTTATATACCCCAGTGAGCATTTAGATAGAGACTGAAGGCAGAGATGGCTAGAATGCTTTGATCCCCCTCAAATGCTTATCATTCCTTAATTAATCTGTTAAGTATTAAGTCCTGAATTTAACAGAAAAAGTATTGCATCAAAATATTTACTGGATTAATTTTTCATTTAGAAATGAATTTCATGAATAAATCTTAATGTGTATTTTAGAAGCTTTTTGCCTTTGCAAAGTAAGCATATCAATAATAATACACACACACACACACACACACACGTGTGTGTGTGTGTGTGTGTGTGTGTGTGTGTGTGTGTGTGTGATTACAGAATCAGCCTGTTCAGAATTCAAAGCAGTTGCCCATTTAAATCCTGAACAAGTTTCCGTGGTGTGGTGAACATCCTTTAATTTTCCAAACTCTTTTAAATGAAACACATTCATTTGCCAAATTTAATTTCTTTGAGTACCCTTAGGATTACTTGATGCAGGTAGTGAAGTTTGGTTATACAAAGAAAAAATGGGACATCTCCTTATAATTTTCTTGGCTTGTTGTCAAGTGATAGAAAAATTTCCTTCAAATCTTTGCTATTAACATGGTATTTCCTATGGAATTCTGAGTCTTCAGGACATTTCCTGCCAACAACTGTCATGCACCACGTCCGTCTGTGCTCTATGCGCCACCACACTGTTCGTGTACTGGGAAAGGGGCTAGAGATTGATACACACAAAGACTCACAGACAGAAACACAGACCATCCTTGAAACAGGAGTGCCCCAAGAATGCCCCCTTTATTGTGTCCAGGGGCAGCTTATATAGAAATAGCCACACCCCAGCCAAACGCACCAGAAACCATTCCCCTGCCGTCAGGAACGCCTAAGGGTCTCATGTTCAGAGCAGCTGTAGGCACTCAGATCAGGGGAAAACAAGTTGTTTACAAGAAATTCAGGATCTGGGGGTTCACAGCTCCCAACAAACAACTGATCGATTTCATCATTACCTTGTGGTAGAGGGCCTGGTAGACCAGTATGGGATCTGATATGTGTTATATACAAGGGATGTTTCTAACTATTTCCTGTAATTGAACAAACACCAATTCCGAATTATCTTGTATAAGTTTAGTGGTTTTAGTATGTAAACGAGCTCTTTCTGCATATTGAGAATCAGTAACTATATTAAGAGGCTTTGGAAAATCTAATAATACCATGAGAATAGCATATAATTCCGACTTTTGAACAGGGATTTAAGCCATTTTACTTATATTTCCTGACTTATAACCTTCCTCTCCTGATTCATTTGCATCAGGATAGAATGTAGGGGCTCCAGAAATTGGTGTTCCTTGAACAAAGTGAGGAAAAATCCAAATTAGTTCTTTTTATAAACTGAAGTCTCTTGCTTTTTAAGATATTTGTTGCTAATTTCTCACAGGAAATTACTGTAAGCTCTTTGCCAATGTTCATTTTCTGTCCATAATGAAGAAAATTTCAACATTAGTAAAAGGTACTACAATTTCTCTTGGGACTATTTCTGTTTATTGATGAAGTCTCAATTTTCCTTTCAGAATCAATTCAGAAAACTTTTTTTTGTACATAGATCATTAATTTTTTACTCTGTCTGTGTGGCAAAAATATTCAATTTAAAATATTATCTTCTCTCTGCATAAGAATTCCTGTAAGAGAATGCACAGAGGTGGCATGACCAGGATACAATCAAGCTCTGAATACAAGTAATCCACATGTGCATCTTGTGGTTTCTCTTCTACCAAAGTCAATTCTCTCTCAGCCTGAACTAAGAGGGTTTGTTTGGTTTTTTTTGACTATTTAAGTCCTTATTACCTTGTAAGGTTTGAAATAAATTACTTAGTTCTTGTGTTTCAATCTAATTGTGGACTGTAGCCAGTTAATATCTCCCAGCAATGTTTGAAAATCATTAAGAGTTGGTAATTGATCTCTTGTGATTTGTACCTTTTGTCATTAAATGTTTTATAAACCTATCTTATATCCTCAGTAATTAATAGAATCCCGTTTTTTTAATTTTTTCAGAGGCAATTACTAACAAGGCAAAATTTTCTTCACACTTTCTTTTTAAGGTAATCATGTCTAAATCAGTGACCTACGGGAGGCCCCTCGGGGTGTTTCCAAGTGACAAAGGGTTATTTTGTCTCTCCATTTTTGTCTGCATTCATCATCCAGTGATGGTCTTTGCCATACCTTCTACATACTCCAGAAGGCTGGGGCCCTCCGTTTATTGTCTGTTTTTAGGAACATCTTGCCTACAATTCCTTTTCAAATGACCTTGTTTACCACAATTAAAATGTCTGATATGCTGATTTTTCTTAAAAATTTCTAGAAATTACTTCCCCCATCAAAGCAGCATCATAACCGTGAGATCCAATATCAGCTGTATTTCTAATTCATACATTTATTCATACTGATCTTGCCTTTAAAGAGGCCTAATCACTCTTTTGCATTCTGAATTATCATTTTCAAAAGTCAAAGATTCAATTAGTATTTGTCCAAATTCTGTATCATTATAATTACAGTTGAAGTCAATTTTTGTAAAAAAAAAAATCAGCAAAGACTTCTTTTGGGCTTTTATAATTTTAGTAAATGACTTAGTTGTCATTACTGATTCTTCAACTGTGTCCTAAGTATTCAAAGCCACTATATGACATAGTACCAAGGCTTTGTCATCTAATCTAGACTGTTTTTGCACATCACTGAGAATCTGATCTTGAAAATTTTCCATATCTCTAGCCCTACCTTTTAGAAGTTAGCTCGATTTGGAAAATAACCAAACTAGCTAAGAGATAAACAATTATATTTTGATTTATTATAAATAATAATAATGAAACAGAAATGAGAAGTCCAAGTGCAGTTGTGCCGCGAGGGAGTCACACACACACACACAGAGAGAGAGAGAGAGAGAGAGAGAGAGAGAGAGAGAGAGAGAGAGAGAGAGCGCACCTGGGCCTCTGGATCCCAGAAGGCCACACACTAACTTGGTCCTACCTCTTAAAGATAATTGGTTTACAAAGCTTCCCCATCACTACCTTACTGGTCTATGACTCTAGTTTCCTCTTTCCACCATGTTTTCCATTGTAACTTTGGACCAGCTTCCAATATTGCTGTAACTAAATCTTTCAAGTCTGGGAGAATAATCCTGTTTCAAGTTGCCCATGAATTTAACACTTGCTTCACAATGGGAGGATGTGTATCATATGAAACAACTGCTTCTTCAAATCTCTTCAAATCTAACATTTCTACAGGATCCCAATTAACTTCTGCATCACCTCAGGATGCCTATCATCTGGTGCTCATTTTTGTATGGTAATTGGATAAATTAATGTTGGTTTTCTAATAGCATTAGGCCACTCCTCTTCAGTTTCGTGATGCAATGGTGCAGTAGGTTCTGTTCTAAATTCCTCTGTGTCTGAGCATTTTCCTTATTCTCATTACTAGGTTTTTCTAAGGCTTCTATCTTACCAGTAGTTAGTCTTTCTAAAGCTTGTGTCTTATCAATATTAAGTTATTCTAAGGCTTGTATATTACCAATCAAAGTTTTCCTATTTTCATTAGTAAGTTTTTCTAAGGCTTGTATCTTATCAGTAGCAAGTCTTTATAAAACTTGTATCTTATCAACAGAAAGTTTTCTAAGGCTTCTTAATAAGTCTTTCTAAGGCTTACATCTTATCAGCCAGATTATCATATTTAGCAAAGTTATCAAACAATTTTATTAAAGATTATATATTCATTACCAAAACTGAAATAATTATGACTGATATTATGTCAATCCCAGAGAACTTGTTAATACCCTCATTTGTTTTTTCCATATGCAAGCCATCCATAGTAACACTAACAGGGTCCTATCTCCCTGCATTGTGATATTCCCAATTCTTAATAGGGGAAAGATTCCCCCCCCCCTCTTTTATAACCTAATTCCCCATTTAAAAATTCCCAAGTATCTTATCACATCTCATGATGCTGACAGCATAGTCAGAGATGTGTGGAGGTGGGGTAGTGTGGGGAGCACCTAGTTGTAATGGCAGCATTCTGGGGTGGGGGCAGTGTGCCAAGGCAATCAGACTACCACGTCAGGGGCTACAGCTGAGCTACATTGGCCTGGCTGAGGGCAACTGCAGCTGCCTGTGTGTAGGGTGTGCTGTAGGGCGCCATGGGCTACGCTAATTACATGTTTGGGCTGGGGGCCAATGTGGCTGCTCACGTGCCTTGCAGTGAGGGTTTGAGCTGTCTGAAGAGCTCATGTAAGGAGATCAGTGGGAGAAATCTGTTCTGCTGGAGTGCAGGGTTAGATAGGACCACCCACCCGTCGCTAGCGGTAGTGGAATGGCTGACCAGTGTACTCCACTGTTTACCGCTGTCCTTCAAGGCTGCGCACACCTGGGCCCCTCAGCAGCTTGAGGGAGTGGCAGCAACAGTAAGAGCCTGAGCCCTGAGGGGTCTCAGAGCAGTTGAGCTGACCTGGGTAAGCAGTCTGGAGGAAGACCTGTGTCGTGGGAAGTGAGGGCGTGGATCAGTGGTAGGGTGGCTAACCACAGAGGCTTTTAGGGACCAGGGCAGGCAGCAGCTGAAGGGTGGTGTAGAAAGACTGCAAGAGATAAACTCTGGACATAGAAAAATAGGCGTAGAGGGCCTGTGGGAAGGGATACAAAGCCGGCCATTGCAGCGGCTGTTCCAGTGTGGCAGATTCACCGACTTGGCATCTTTTAATAACGCTACACATTGGGCACCAGATGAAACTGCTAGGTGTAATGATTACCTAATTTGTTCCAGTATAATCAAAACTTGGGAGTCAGAAATTGAGATTAAGACCTGATAAATCCAAAAAGAGCAAAGCTATTGGCTGACCCACTCTCCACGTTTATCCCGAAACACCCGCCCCAGAATTTCCCTGGAACTCCTTCCTCTTCTCTCCCTGTCCTTTCTAGCCACCCTAAATCCTCCGAGAACTTCATGGCTAGTCCCAGTCAGCAAACTGCTGACACTGTCCTTTCAGTCAAGGTTGCATTAATGGCAGGCACAGTGGATTCACTGTATGCATGATTTCCCTGCAACAAATCCCGTCATACAAAAACCAGTGATAACAGCATGGAAATTGAATTTCTCTAGAGGGAATTTCATTAATGATCTAGTATCTTCCTTCTTTCTATGTGTATGTATCTAGATGATTGATGGCTAGATAGATAGATATAATATTAGTATTTTCTTTATTTCTTAATGGCTTTTGATATTAGTACCTCATTATGAAGCAAAATATTCCAAAGCCAGGAACTGTCACCTGTAATATTTTTCTTCCTCCTGCCCTGGAACTCATGTCTGATTAAACAGACAGAATAGCTGAGAAACTCACATTCAAACTGATTTCTTCAGAAACAATTAAAGACATTAGGAAAGTATGATATTTTTGCTCTACATTTTGAAATTCTTCTTATAACTATTTAATGAAACATTAATTATTTGTTTTATAAAAACAAATTACCTCAAAACTGAATAAATGTTATTCTGTATTGTTATGGCAAGCCCACCAGAGGTAACCACTCAGACACAGTTTAAAGCCAATTGAAAGTCTTTATTCCAGCTGACTGGGACTATCCTGAAGTATTCAGGACCTAAGTGTAGCCCCAGGAATTTAGAACAAGGGATTTTTAAAGACAAAACCCACAACCTGATAACTCCTTTGGCAGCTGCAGGGGAGGTTTTGTACAAACAGACAGTTTAACAGAAGATTAAATAAATTAGCTGGGGCATTTGACCTCAGGTTCCTAGAATAAAGTTGGGTAATTGTTCATGTGATTCTCCACCAAGGAGACCTAGTTAAGCCAGACATGGCCTCAACAAGAATACAAGGTTGAGGAACCTCTGCACGGCCTTCCCCTGTTATATCCCCCAATGATTCTATAGGCATAAGTGAGATCAATGACTTGTCCTGTCCTGGGGGAGTATAGCAGTTCCTAAGGAACAGTAGCATAACTGAGTTTATTCTCTGTTTGATGTAGTTGGCTGTGCAGTTGAGGATTCAAGTTTCCACTGTTAGCCTGATCAGAAAAAGAATCAACACTCCAGCTAATACGGACAGTAAAGTGGCAGTCATGGGCACCAGGTTAACAGAGACTGATACCAGTTATCCAGTGGTCCTAACATGTAGTCCATGACCCCTTTGGGGGGGGGGGTCAAATGATTGGAAATATCAGATTTCCATATCAAATACCATTATGATTTATAACAGTAACAAATTACTGTTTTGAAGCAGCAATAAAAATAATTTATTGGGGCCACAACATGAGAAACTGTATTTGAGGGTCAAAGCATTAGGAAGGTTGAGAACCGCTGTGAACTCCTATCTCTGTCTCCTTTCTGTCCTTTCGTTATGTTTTCTTTTTTTCTGACCATGCAGGGTTTTTACTAATTACCACTAATTGATTGGCATAGAAACAGTAAGTTTCTTGTAAGGCAAATATCTCTTCCTGGTTTCATAAAAAAAAAGAGGTCCTTCTCCCTCAGTTCTAAGACTACATTTGTGAGGGAATTAACTTGGCTCCCCAATCTGGAAATAGATTCCTTCAAATGAACCACATCTAAGTCCACGTGGGAACCGAGTTCCCTAAACTTTTGTTTCCCAACAATCAAGGCTGCGGTGCCTATGATATCACATTGACAGAATTGGGGTCTATTTGATCTTCATTAACATTGAGTCGTGGACAATATGAGTCATCTCCTCTTTTTCATTTTGTGAGTATGCCTGGGAATAACATAGAACAGCATACATCGAGTGGAGGTGTGACTTTTCCTGTGAGTCGTAGGAAACACATTTAATCTAACTGTTAGCATGAACATGCCAGGCACTATGAGGACATGATAAAGGTACCTTGGCAGGGCAACTCACCATTGTCAGGGCATGCATAAAATTGTAACCCCTAGAGGTCTTTTTCTCTCCAGCATTCTCCACAACTGATTTACTGACCTTCTCTTCCCTAGAACAATAATGTCCCATCCCTGAATGGGATATAAACTCACCCGAAAGATAGTTTCCAACCTATTCTTTTAACCCCTATGTTCAGGTTTGGACTGGATGTCCCAGGTTAGCAAATTCTAGTCAGTCTTATCCTTAAGGGAACCAAGGTCCAAATGACTGTTCATCTGTCATCTTCCTCAGTGGCCAATTTTTCCAAAAGATGAAACCATCTACTACTTGGAATGGTGAAGATGACTGGGTAGGGTCCCTTTCAGAAAGATTCCAGGGTCCTGGCAGGGATCCTCTTTACTCAAACCAAGTCTCCCGCTGGAGCTGGTGGTTGGGTTCAGAGCAAAGAGATGAAAGTATCTCTTTCACATACTAGTCAATGGCCTGGAGAGTTTCAAAGTCTGTTAGGATTGGAGAAGGGAGTGATTAGATATTTCTGCCTAAGAAAAATCTTGAAGTTTGGGGAGGGATGGGAGGTAGTCGTCCAAACGTAATTTCAAAAGGAGCAACCCCCTCCCACTAAGAAAAATATCAGGTCGTGAGCAGGACAGAGGGACGAGGTTGAGCCTTTTTTTTTTTTTGCCAGTTTCAGGACCAGTTTGGTGAGAGTTCTATTCATCCTTCCCACTAACCTGAGCTCTGTATGGACAATGTAATTTCCAATTAATACTTTTGTCAGATTTTGAGACTCTTTGTTTGTGAAGGCCTGGCCATTATTTGACTCCAAAGATAGGGGCAATACAGACTTAGGAATTATTTCCTGAAAAAATTTCTTAGAAGCCATTGGAGCATCCTCTGTTCAGGTAGAATAGGCCTCCACTCTTCCTAAGAAGGTGGCTACAAACCCAAGAAATAGTAGGACTGATTTCAGTAAAGTTCAACTCCCAATGCTCCCCAGGCACATTTCCTCTAGCTCAGACTCCTTGTGGGATCTTCCCCCTCCCTTTATGGTTTACCTGGGCACAGGTGGAACATCTAAAAGCCGGTGTCTTTAATCACATTTTCCAAATTTGGAATAAAATACCTGAGTCTAAGGAGTTCAGTTTTGTGTTCTCTGGATCAGTGACTTGGTGGAGATCTGTAACCAGTCTCCTTTCCAGACATGTGGGAAGATGTGTCTGACATCTGGCAGCATCCTTCATTCTTTGTTAGCTCATGTGGCCAGTTCTTATTTGGCCCAGTTAATATCTCCTGGGGTGTTCCAGGTGGTCTGGTAATCTGGGTTCTGGCAGCACTATTAAGACTTCAAGAGGTTCCACTCATTCTAAGACCATTTCCAGTCAGCAAAGTCAGCTATTTCATTGCTTGTGGCTTCAGAGGAATCCCCCCTTTTCGGTGTCCTTTGCAATGCATAATGGTGACCCTCTTGGGTAAGCAGATAGCTTCCAATAGGGTTAATATTACTTTTCTGCATTCCATTTCTTTTCCTTCTGAGGTTAGCAATCCTCTTTCCCTGTATAGATCCCCATGGACATGAGCCATGGTGAAATCATATCTGTTGTCAGTGTATATGGTGATAGTCATGTCTTCCCTTAAGCTTAAATCAAGATCCCTGAGCTGAGGTTCTCCTGCTTAAATATTGTGCCCAGACAGTTTTATCTTGGTTCACCACCACTGCTCCTGCATACATGATTCTGTTTTGAGCAAAACTGCTCCCATTCGTGAACAATACCTCCTCTGGTGTTGTCAAAGGGACAGCTATCTGGTCGAGTCAGGCAATAAGCCTAATAGACTGGATCAGGCCAATCACTTCAAGACAGGTGATCCACAAGGTCATTATCTGGCAGGAGACTGGCAGAACTCAGGGCTGACATCTTTGTTGAACCGAATGCAGAGCAGAGATGGTATTGGGTCAGCTTGGTCTTAGATATCCATCTCTCATGTGCCCTCCTCCAGAGGACCCCAACTGAATGTGAGGCTGTCAGAAACAGTCTGTTTCCTGAAGGTGATTTGTTAGCTTCTTTCACCAGCAGGAGAGAGGCATCAATGAGGTCAAGTCTGTTAGATTGATATGCACCGTTCTTTACCTGGGTCCCATAGTTAGCATGAGGACTCCTTACTAATCCTTGGGCCGCATCCACATACAAGTGGAATGGATTAGTAATGTCTGGGAGGGCAGGGTGCGGGCAGACACCGAGGCCTTGTTCAAGGCTTTTAAAGGCCTTTGCTCATTCTCAGTTTATTTCCAAGGCTGCATGAGTAATTCCTTTCGGTTGATCTCATAGAGGTGATGAATCTCCTTCTTCACTTCTGGCTCTCATTTCAGGCTCCAGGCAGCAGATCCTTGTTCTCCAACCATGACCACATGCCTTTATGATACTAAGTGATGTTGGTTTTTATCTTAGAGGTCTATTTCAAGCATACCGTACTAACTTTATTAAAATATTCTTATTTTCCAGGCATTATGGAAAAATGAATAAAGATTAAAATCTGATTTAGTGGACTTGAAGAGCACCAAAACCAAATCTACCCCCTATTTCCCAGAAGGCTGAGGGTTTTACTATATAAACCATTCTCACGCTTTCTACAAATCTCTGTGTACTTGCCATGTGGGACAGAATGTGGGTCCTGGCAGAGCATAGACTGGTTTCTTCCTTACCTTTCATGTTGGTTTCCCACAGTCTGACCCTACTGGAAAAGGTGATGCATCTAAGGTGATCAAGGCAAGTGGAGAACTATACCACAGAGAGGCCCACATCGGGAATCTCCCACTTTGCACAGGAAGTCTGTCACAGTTCATTTGCCCTCCAAGAGGCGGGACTTATTTCTCTTATGCAAGGGTGTTTGTTTTTTATTTTGTGATGGAAAGCCACCAGGATTATTAACCTTGATAACCCAAATAATTCCAGGGTAAGAAACTGTTACTATGGTTTGGGCAGTATCTGAATTTGGCTTCCAGTATGCCTGCTGTTTATTATCTTTGAGCTGGAGTTCTTTCTGCTGAAAAAACTCAGTCATGGAAAACATGTGGCCTCTTCATGATACATTCTCTGCTGGCACCCCAGTGGCCTCCCCAAGGGCAATGCTTAGTGACTTAGCACCTGGTGCATTATGCAGCATCCAGAGATAGGACAGACTGAGCACCCGTGGGGACTGACTGCACCCGCTCTCATTTTCTGTTGCAGAAATGATGTTGAGTCACCAGATGGTTGGGCCTCGGCTTTCCTTCTAATGTCCTATCTTGTAAAGTCAGGAGACACAACTTTAAATTAATTCAGAAAACTGAAAAGAAGTGATACAGTATATATTTTAAAAAGCAAAAATAGAAATTACATGTACTTTAGCATTTCTGTGACAAGACCGTGGAACATTTTTTTCTTTAAAAGTGTGTGTGCATGTATGTGTGCATATGTGTTTATGTGTTCTTTTCTGTGTCACTTTTCAGTACACAGCAATTTATTAAACTTTTACCATTTAGGAAAATTGTGTATTTTTAAATTAAATGTCCATATTTACAAATTTAAGCAATTATTCAATTGCAAAAGAGAGGTAACTTATTAAAGCTTACTTTAAGTTTCAGTGGAATTTCAGTATTGAGATGGTCTTTGACCTTCCTTCAGATGAAAGTGTTATTTTTTTTTGTATTTTTCACAAACAGAGATTAATACATCCATGGGGACAAGTCATCTGTCATGTTTTATGACTTTGATATTTTCTCTCATCAATTCTCAGCCAGGTGAAGAATGAACAAAGCATTCTGCAAAAATGTTTAGGTATCCTTCAATGCTGACACTCTCTCAGTGCTTGGACAGAAATTATGGATGGGCCATATAACAAGGAGAGTTGTGATTGTCTAGAGGATTGCTGAGCCCAGTATGTGGCACAGACAAATGAAAGGCCAGAAAAGGCAGAAGACCAAGTCTCAGAGAAAGGAATAGTAATGACTTTTCCTTCTTGGATAAGAGAGGCCAAAAGGCTGGAAGTCCACTGAAAAGACATTGACTTTAGTATTTTATAGACCCTTGAGTCCTTCTCTTTTCACTATTGGTCCTATGTAGATTTTTACCCTGTATCCCTTCCTTAGTCGAGGGGCATTTAGGTTGTTTCTAGGTTCTGGCTATTACAAATACTGTTGCTATGAACACAGCTGAGCATATATCCTTATTGTATAATTGAGCATCCTTTGTATATACCCCAAAGTGGGATTGCTGGGTCTTGAGGCAGGTTGATTTCTAATTTTCTGAGAAATTGCCATACTGATTTCTAAAGTGACGGTATCAGTTTGTACTCACACCAACAATGGAGGAGTGTTCCCTTAACCCCACATCATCTCCAACATAAGCTGTCATCAGTATTTATCTATCACTGTAGTAATAAGAGGAGTGGCGGGGCTGCCTCCCTGGCACCCCGGCCGCCTGCTCGGCTTATGCCCTGAAATAACAACACACAAACTGTATTCATTTAAACACTGCTTGGCCCTTTAGCTCTAGCCCTTACTGGCTAATTCTGATATCCCGATCAATCCATTTCTAATAAACTGTAGCACCGGTCTTACCGGGAAGATTCTAGCCTATGTCCATCCTGGGTTGGATCGCGTGCGTCTGCCTGGGAGCTGGGAGCATGGCGTCTCTCTCAGGCGTCTGCTCCCGAAAGGAGAGCTGTGGAGTCTGAGCTCACTTCCTCTTCCTCCCAGCATTCTGTTCTGTTTACTCTTCCCACCTAAAATGGGCCAAGGCAGTTCCTTTATTAGCCAATGACCTTCCTCCATCATATCATCATGCACAAAACTCAAGCCCAAATAGATCAAAGACCACAACATAATACCAACCACACCGAACCTCATAGAAGAGAAAGTGGGAAGTCTACTTGAATGCATTGACACAGCAGACCACTTCCTAAATATAACCCCTGTATATATTCTTACAGACACTGAGAGAAACAATTAATAAATGGGACCTCCTGAAACTGAGAGGCTTCTGTAAAACAAAGGAAATGGTCAACAAGACAAAAATGGGATAAGAGAATATTTAACTTGCCTTTTATTTTACAGGACCCCACAACTGATTGACTTATTTTAAAGGTGACATTGGGTTTTAAAACAGAACTTGGACTTTTAAAGAATTGAAAGTTTTAGAGCCTATGACATTGAAATGAGTTGGGGATAAATAAGAAAGGAAAGGCTGTGTTGTGCTTGCATGTCACATTGACAAGAGGTCAATGATACAGGTTAGTTCTGTCAACTGGATACAAACTAGAGTCATCACTGAAGAGAAAATGCCTCACTAGATTAGTCTCTAAGCCAGTCTGTGGGGCATTTCATTTTTTAACAATTCATGTGGATGGACTAATCCCACTGTGGATAGTGCTATCACTGGGCAGCTTGACTAAGTAGACAAGCTGAGAAAGTTAGTAAGCAGAATTCCTTCATAGTTTATGTCTTTGTTCCTGTTTGAGTTCTTCCCTAATGTCTCTCAGTAATCAAATTTGGTCTGGTTATATATTCCAAATAAACACTTTTCTCCCCAAGTTAAGTTGCTATTGGGCATAGTGTTCATCACAGCAATGGAAAGAAAATTAGGATAATTAACTAATGTTGTTTGAAATGCATTCAAATGTTCTACTTTAATGTTTTCCTGATAAAATACTAAACTAGAATACATCAGTAATCTAATAAGTATTTCAAGAATTTTTCACTAGTCTTTATTATGTACGGTTAACTCTTGATATATAACCTGCTGTCTTAGTTTAAGTTTCTACTGCTGTGAAGACACAACATAACCATGGTTACTCTTATAAAAGAAAACATGTAATTGGGGCCTGATTTTTAGAGGTATAGCCCATTATTATCATGGTGGGGAGCATGGTGGCAGGAAACCAGACATGGTGCTGAAGAGGTAGTTGAAAGTTCTTTATTTAAATGGGAAGGCAGTAGGAAGAAAGTGACACTGGACCTGGATTGAGCATTTAAAACCCTAAAGCCTACTTTCAGTGAGATGCTGCCTCCCTCAAGGCCACACCCACTCCAACAAGGTCACACCTCCTAATCCATTTCAAGTAGCACCACTCCCTATTGACCAATCATTCAAATATATGGGGGCCATTGATATTCAAACCACCACATGTGTAACATTTTATATAAATAGATATTTTTTTATCTCTTCTGAAAGCTGGGAACTAAGTCTTGGTGTACTGACTCTTGGTTTAGTGGAGATGGTTCAGCAGGAAAAGGTCCTTGCTACCAAGACTGATAATCTGTATTCAATCCCACAACACAGAAGGAGGGAACTGAGTACTAAGAGCTGTCCTCTGATGTCCACATAAGCACCATGATAGGCATAGGTTGCACACATCAAAATAAATAAATGCAAAAAATACTGATTCTCTTCAACACCAATAATAGACAATACCCAAACAAAATAAAATACTGGACTGTGGAAGGAAATGACTAAGCATTGCCTGTTTGTTTTTCATTTATTTTCAAACATAGGACTGTTGTATGCAAGGAAAGGGGTTTGAAACAGCCCTTCAAAACCTCTTTATAAGGTCACCTGTCAAACCCTCGTAGGAACAAAGGATTTCTGGCAGGTTGTAGATGCTGCAGGATGAGGCTCTGCCTATCAAAATTTCCAATTAGACAAATGTTTTAAGTTAACAGAACATCTAAATCTCAAAAATATATTTAACTAGATGCATTATGTTTCTACCAATTGTCTAAATTGAAAAGCATTAACAGTTTCTCACAGGAAAATTCAGCAATTTTTAAAAATCACATATCTATAAAATAACCCCAAAAAATAAAATTTTAGTTTATATTTGGTGCAGGAGAATTGTTTGTAATCTGTCAATCATGTTTTATTTTTTTTAATTTATTTATTTATTAAGGATTTCTTCCTCCTCCCCGCCACCGCCTCCCATTTCCTTCCCCCTCCCCAGATCAAATCCCTCTCCCTCATCAGCTCCAAGAGCAATCAGGGTTCCCTGACCTGTGGGAAGTCCAAGGACCGCCCACCTCTATCCAGGTTTAGTAAGGTGAGCATCCAAACTGCCTAGGCTCCCCCAAAGCCAGTACGTGCAGTAGGATCAAAAACCCATTGCCATTGTTCTTGAGTTCTCAGTAGTCCTCATTGTCCACTATGTTCAGCAAGTCCAGTTTTATCCCATGCTTTTTCGGACCCAGGCCAGCTGGCCTTGGTGAATTCCCGATAGAACATCCCCATTGTCTCAGTGTGTGGGTGTATCCCTCGCGGTCCTGAGTTCCTTGCTCGTGCTCCCTCTCCTTTTGCTCCTGATTTGGACCTTGAGATTTCTGTCCGGTGCTCCAATGTGGGTCTCTGTCTCTGTCTCCTTTCATCGCCTGATGAAGGTTAATATTCAGGAGGATGCCTATATGTTTGTCTTTGGATTCACCTTCTTATTTAGCTTCTCTAGGATCGCGAATTATAAGCTCAATGTTCTTTATTTATGGCTAGAAACCAAATATGAGTGAGTACATCCCATGTTCCTCTTTTTGGGTCTGACTTACCTCACTCAGGATAGTGTTTTAAACACTGATTGGCCAGGCTGGAAGTATAGGTGGGAAAACCAGACAAGAACTAGAAATGATACAATGAGAACAGGAGAATTCTGGGAAGGAGGAAGATGATTCCTCCCTCTCCTGTTCATTCTACACTATTAAATGGTTTGCCACCCTGTAAATGGCTTCAGGATGCCTACTATATTCCCTAAATCAATGCAATAATTTCTAAAATAAAGTTATGAGAAACTATGTATGACAAGATAACAGAAGTGGGAGAGGCTTGGGGACAAGAAGGGGAGTAAGCAAGAATAGGTCAGAGGAACTTGGGAAGAGGAGTGAGAAATAGAGACAAACAAGAACAAAATATACTTACATGTGTGTATGAAAATTCCATAAGGGTAGCTAGTACTCTATACATTAACTTAAAAAAATCAATTCAAAAGGGGACTAGGAAGATGACTCAGAAGGTAAGGAACTTGCTGTGGATTGGATCTCAAGCACCCTTGTAAGCTGCTCTCCTCAGTAATCACAGCATGTGAGGGGAAGAAAATGTCCCCATAAAACTAGCAAGTCAGATTAGTTAAAGGGTGAGTTAACAATTTAGTGAGACATCTTGTCCAAAAACATTAAAAAGCAATCTTGAAGCAGGCCACCTGAGGTCCACTTTGGGTCTCCACATTCATGCACACCTTCCTATACGCACTTGTGCCAACTATTGGAAACACACATATATACCACACATATAAATAAAAAAATGATTAAAAACCTATTGCCCTGAAGGATTTTGTACACCTTCCAAAGAGGAAGAAGAGTGGATAACTATAACAAAACAGTTGGTACTTCAAGCTGGACATATTACTCTAAAGCCCTGAACCTGGATCCACATATGAACAAGAACATGGGGCATTTGTCTTTCTGGATCTGGATTACCTCACCCAATATAATATTTCCCAGTTCCACTCAATTACCTTAAAATTTTATTTCAGTATTTTTTACAGATGAATGCATCTTTAGTTTTTAAGTGTACTACACTCACATTATCCTCTCACAAGGTGATGGGCGCCAAGGCTGTTTCCATGACCTAGTTGTTGTTTTAAAACTAAATCTCAAACTTTCAATTTTATCAATACTCAGGAATCAGATGCTGGAGTCAAAGACTGCAAGGTCAGAGAGGCAGAAAAAACACCCAGCTGCCCTTCCTCCCTGCCCTTATTCCAGAGAAGGGCCTTTCTCCTACCCCATCCAAATAAAACTCCAACTCAATGTCCCTCCTTTCTACTTCCTATGCTTCTCTTTATCCATCTTCCCGACTCTTTTGCTCTTTATGTTTTGTTTTTCTGTTCACTTTCTGTCAGCTGGTTGCTTGATTTGCCTTTTGACCCTTGGTTGACTTTATTTAATCCTGTTTACAATATGGAGAAAGCTCTTGGATTAAAGGTGTGTGCTAGGGCTGAGCCACAGCATAACTAGAAACAGATTTTTCCAGTAAATAACTCAATCTTGGGGTTCACAGTGTGATATCCTGAAACACCTAGATATTGTGATAAGCACAACAATGAATATGGATGAGTTGGTATCTCTGTAAAATGTAGTGTCCTTTGGGTCTACTCCCAAGAATGGCGTGACTGGGTCATATGCTATTTCCACTCCTACTTTTGTGAGGACCCTCCAAGCTTATTTCCATAGTAACAATCAGTTTATACTCCCACTAAGACTGAAAAAGGATCTACCTTTCCCCACACCTTCACCAACATCCTTTATCCTTTGCTTTATCATATCACCATTCTGACCAGGGTGAGGTGAATTCACCCTAGTTTTGTACATACTTTGAATACAAAATAGTACCTTGCATTTCCCAGAGTGTTAAGAATGTTGAATAAATTTTTAAAAAATGCTAACTAGCTTTGTGTATTTCTTCCTTAGCTTCCACTTCACTCAGTTATAATGAATTATGATATAACATGGAGATAGCAGTATGGGGAGAAAATATACACTGGAATTTTATTTCAGATATTTAATTAAAAATAAATTTCTAACAAAACTATTTCATATTGCTAGTATTCGTACTAAACTCTGTATCAAACTCCAATAACGTGTTTGTTGAATGTACGTCTGTTCCTATTCATTGTTCCTCTTGATGGCATTGTCCTGCTTCTTCATGTTTTCAAGTATTTTTATATTCTGTGTATGGCAGGACGCTGGCAAACAAAAACACATACACTGTATTTATTTGTGAAGTGCAACTCATTTTCTGTATCAAGTAGCTCGGTTAAAGACTCGTCACCCAGACCCCTCTTCACAGATGTACCCAGAACTAAAGTGAAGCTGAAATGGACTGATTTCATCTGTGATTATTGCAAATTTCAACCCGCCAAGGTGACATCTCTCCAAAGCTCCGTTACTCGGATCGGAGTGTGATTAAAGGAAATTTCCCATATTTTTGCTTCACTTTAAGTAGAGTGGTAGCTGGGCAGTGCAGTCACCTTGAAAATACATGACAGAATCGTCTGCTTCTCAGCAACCTCCCTCTAGCAGGTCTCTAGGAATCGAAAGGAATGAGGAAAATAACTGCCCCACTTAATTGCCAATCTCCAGCCTGACCCAAACGGGAAAAGTCTTTGAAAGTTTCCCATGATCCAAGGCCTAGGTCTTTCTAATGACTGTGTCCATGTTAACAATACATAACCATCCCGGACCCCACTCACCCGGCATTTCTTCTGCTTCCTATGCTCCTATAGAGAATAAAGGACCTAGGAATCTGCTCTATAAGCTCTCGGTCTAGACCTCTGCCTCCACTATCTCTTGGATTCTGCTCAAAGTACCTGTCTCTGAGACATGAGAACCACGTACTGTACAAGATGTAGAAGGCACAGGTTTCTGTCCTCAAAAGACCTATGTGAAGTTCCTTTCAGTCATTGCACCGGAAACTCAGCCCCACGGGGAACAGGAGACAGGAATCTCATGTGTGTGCTTCTCTCCTCTCTGCTTCCAGCAGATGTCTGCCTCCAAAATACCATCTCCTCCTCCTCCAGGGACGCAGCATGCGTTTCCTTCCTCCACGCTGGCAGCAGGCCTGTGCTGATATTATCATTTGGAATGTTTTCCACCCTTATGTGTTATGCTATTGACCCTGTATTTTTAGTTTTCTTCTCTTTGGCATTCGATAAGAGAAGTTCATTTAGAATTCAAAAAAGCCTTTTTTCCCTGGCTCTTGAAATTAAAAATTGTACCTGTAACGGTTGTCATTTCTACTAAGCACTAGTTAACTTCTTTGTTCTGGTTATAATTATCTTTGATTACATGAAAATCAGTGTAGGTTTTTTTGTGCAATTATGTGGGAGAATATGATTAATAAACTCTACATGTTAGCCCACTGGCCAGGATACTCACAATGCAAAATAAAGTCCTGAGTTAGGGATTTGGCTCAATTATAAAGCATGTGACTGACTATTATCAAGCTCTAGCTTTCATCCCCAGCATCACACACACACACACAGAGAGAGAGAGAGAGAGAGAGAGAGAGAGAGAGAGAGAGAGAGAGAGAGAGAGAGGGAGAGTTATATTTCGTTGTGCTTTAACAAATAAAGCTTGCCTGGAGATTGAAGTGTAGAGCCAGCCACTTGTTAGCCATAGAGGCCAGGCAGTGGTGACACACACTTTCAATCCCAGAACTCAGGAGACAGAGGCAGAAGGATCTCTGTGAGTTCAAGGCCACCCTGTGCTATGCAAGATAGACCCAGTCTAAAAGACAAGTGGAGCCAGGTGGTGGTGGCTCACACCTTTAATCCCAGTACTTGGGAGTCACACTTACTTAATTCCAGCACTAGGGAGGGGAAGACAGGAAGGCATATGGCTAAGCAGAAAAAGGAATATAAAGCAGGAGGAGACCAGAGTTTAAGTGCATTAAGTCTGAGGATTTGTAGAGACAGGATCTTGCCCTCTTGGGTCTTAGGATATGGTAGAGGTAAAAGGTCTCTCTAGTGGCTGGCTTCTTTACTTCTCTGATGTTTCAGCATTTACCCTGCTATCTGACTCCAGGTTTTTATTATTAAGACCAATTAGAATTCATGTTAAACACACACACATACACACACACCACAAAAAAGAAATAAAAATGTTACCTCCCTCATGTTAAAGCGTATGTTTTCTTTGTAAATATTTATTCTGACAAAACACTCTTGGTTCCCATTTTATTTTATCTTTAAATGGGGCACCACTGAGAAGCATTTTAGGAGGAAGATAGGTCTGTCGAGCTTATAATTGTGCTAGCATTTGAGTTTCTGTGCTTTGGATCTAACTATGTTAGCGGTCACTACACTGACTGTCCCGGGACTCCTCCAGTTCACTGGGAATGGTGTCATAGGAGCTTCTATTTCATTTTACATTTATTCCCTAGAAATAATTTGGAGATAAAATTCTCATTATTTATAATTATTTGAGAAGTAAAGGAGATGAATATTAAAAAGCAGAATGCAGACATGTGAGTGATGTAATATTTAGTCACAATCTCTAGACAAGTAGAACAGATTCTGCTAGTTAGAAGTCAAACCAATGTGTCTTAGAAAGTTGGTCAATGAAGACTGAGAAAATAATTTGGAGTCAGAAATAACTTGGACTGAGAAGCAAAGACATACACAAGCACACTTACTTTAACTGGTAAAGAAATGGGGACATAGGTATGTTAAAATAGCAAGAACACTTACCATTTATAGAACTGAAATTAAAACAGTGTGAAAAACTGAGAGTCATAGAAAAGGCAATAGAATGTTTATGTTTTCACTTTAAATATCAGCCACTATATCCAAAACTTAATTAAATAATTATAGTATTGTTCACTATGTTAAAGGAAACATTCAAACTTGTGCATGTTTCTTTACTATTTCATGTTACTAAATGTGTTCTTACCTTACATATACATAACATTGTCTCCATTGTTTCATACTGACAGTAAGAGACACCAAATAGTGAACATTGTTAAAAGAATGTCAGTAAGACTGTTTTCATTATATAACTAAGCATAGTATGTTTTCATTCAAGATATATCAAAGCTATAATTTCTAGATGTTAAAATTGTCCAATGTATAATGGGATGTACCTTCTAAATTAGTAGATAGGACATCTTAACCCCCTAAGGCAGCTGTTCTTAACCTGTAGGTGATGACCCCTTTAGAGGCCAAATGACCCTTTCACAGGGGTCACCTAAGATGACTGGAAAACACAGATATTTATATTACAATTCATAACAGTGGCAAAATTACAGTTATAAAGGGGGAACAAAAATAATTTTATTGTTGTGGTTCACCACTGCATGACTAACTGTCTTTAAAAGTCACAGCATTAGGAAGGTTAAGAACCACAGCTCTAATGTAAATGGAAACAAAATACTTAGTGGAACATTTGGAATTGTGATATATTACATAGCATATTCAATATAACAATCACCCATGAGTGATAAATGATAACTCTGCTCTTTAGCTTTATTACCCTGACAAACTAGTGCTGCCTAAAATGTCTGCAAAATTAAGAACTACAGAAATTGCTCAAGATAATTATCTCATAAATACTTAAAGTGCTAGATTTGGGTCATTCTATCTATCTATCTATCTATCTATCTATCTATCTATCTATCTGTAGTGATATTTTCTTTGTGTTTTAACAAATCTTGCCTGAAGATCAGAGTGCAGAGCGAAGCCACTGGAGGCCAGTCAGTGGTGGCTCACACCTTTAATTCCAGAATTTGTAGGACAGATGGGTTTCTTTAAATTCAAGGCCACCCTGGGATACACGAAATGGATCCAGTCTAAAAGAGAAACAGAACTCACACAAGAGTGATCCCAGCACTTGGGAGCCACACGTTTTTAATCCCAGCACTAGGTTAGTGGAGACAGGAGTGACATGGCTGGGCAGAGAGAGAACTATAAGGCAGGAAAAGACAGGAGCTCAGAGTAGTCTGAGAGCAATGCAGTTGGAAGGAGTCAGTCTAAGGAGGAAGTCTGAGGACAGGATCGCCTCTTTGGTCTGAGCATTGGTAGGGGTAAGAACTCTCTAGTGGCTGATCACTCTGCTTCTGCCATCTTCAGCATTAACCCCTATATCTGACTCGGAGTTTTTATTATTAATACCAGTTAGAATTCATGCTATACTATTTATGCAAATTATCTCTGTTGCTTTCTCTCTCCTTTCCTCCCTCCTCTAGATCCTAGTTTCCAACTTCCACATGTGCTATTGTTCCTTAGTAGTGAATGACATAAAACCATATTGTAGTATAAAATAATCACACTAATTTAGATTTTCTTCATACATTTGCCTTTAACTTTTCCATTAAGCTATGACTCTTGGCACACACGACAGAATTCCATCTGGTGGCAGTGGTAGTAGGTATTAGAGTTAAAGCAGGCCTCAAGATGCTCCCACAGGAAATTGCTTGAGCAAGTGACTGATGATCTTCAGTATGTCTTTTTCTGTACCTCCCTACTGCATCTAAGGACACATGTTAAGGCATTTAACACTTAATTGACTAAGGCAAAGCATAGTTCATTTGGTATGCTGGGAGATGTATATTATATGCTGTGCCAGCAAGATAGGAAGTGTTGTGTCATGCTAGTCCAGTGGTACCCTTGGCTAACAAAAAGAAAGTGATAATATTATGTTACATATCTCCAGATCCCACAAGGACATATTAAATGAGATGATAAGAAGTGTGAATGGTACTGCAATTCATATATTGTAGCTGAATTGGTAGTGGAATGCTCATATAAATAGAAGAAACCAGATTTAAATATTAGAAACAAGATATTACTTCATTTATATATGTTACTCTCAGAATTGGCCTATAGCATAAGAAAATATGCACCCTATGCAAATACTAGCAATGAAACTTACTAAAGACAAGACTGTCAATAATCAGACAGCAACAGGGCATTATTTGCTTAATGGGCAAAGTGGCTTCAAAAGCAAGGCTTGAAGTCATATATAGGCTTAACAACCTGGGTTCCTTCTCCCCAAGCTAATCCCATTAGCCACAGTGCTAAGTGTCTGGTCTATTAATAGCACAGACAGAAATTTAGCTAGATCACCAGTTTCAAAAGCCTGCTGAGTTATCATAGATGGGAAAAATTTACACATTACCTGAGACAAATCTGAAGGCCTCATTTTCCAGCTCTAGACCCCTTATATATCACTTTGACAAAGAAGTTTTGTTATGAAAATTAAAACAAACAAACAAACAAAAATCACTTAGAGATACATCACAATTGGCTGGGAGTGGTGGAACACACCTTTAATCCCAGTACTTGTGAGGCAGAGTCAGGCAGATCTCTGTGAGTCCAAGACTAGCCTGGTCAATATAGTGAGTTATAAAATGACTGGGGCTACACAGAAAAATTCTGTCTCACCACACCCCTCCCCCAACAAATGAAAAGAAATTTATCATAAATGGCACAATTGAAAAATAATTTGTGCCAACTGTGTGAGAACAATTTGATTTGCAAATGAGTTCTTATCCTTTGGGATGCTCTTTTACAATATTCTGCATTTGAATTTCTTCTTTTCTTAGGTAGAATACAAAGCTTGGTACTCTCTATTATGTCCCTGAGGAGCCTTCTACACAAGATTTTGCTTTCATTAATTTTATTGCTCTGGACAGTTTAAATTTCTTTCTTTCCAAAGTAAGAATGCATTTCCAATAGCTGAGACAGTGGTTAATTGATGAGGTCTGTAGCCATTGGTATTCTTTATGTCCCTGAACCATGTGTAGAGAAGGCTTTGATGGACTTTGGTGACAAGTCTCACAGTGTGGCTATGACCGATACTATGGCACAGAAAAGACAGCACACATCTCTGAAATCCAGAGCTCTTTTGTCCAACCTCCACTTGTAGCTGTATGCAAGACATACTAATGATGTCTCAAATGGTATTAGTTAAGAAAAACTACTAACGGCCTGCTCCCATATGAGAAAGAGCTTGTGTCACACAATCTGAAAAGCTGAGAAACAGAGATTGTTAAGTGCCAACTCCAGAATCATGACCAATTACAGAAGCAACTCTAGCAATAATTTTTGTTATTTGCATATTTATGTATTTTAATTTCCACAGTTTTATTTCCTTTGCTATTTTACCCAAACATGTTAGTAGGGCAATTTAGTCATTAGTTGTCTGTATATTAGAATTGGGTTATGATTAAATTGAAAAGAATGGAAAATGATCAGCTGTAGATGTAGTTACAAATGGATGAAGAATGTATTTGGATGCTTAGCAAAAAAGTAGGAGGGATGAATGAATTTTTTTTAGGGAATAAGTATTAATAAAAATTCCATCTTTGAATTACGAAACATTTAACTCAAGCAAGAATAATACTTTCAAGTCATTCCATTCTCCAGCTACCACACCACAAAAATACATAAATCAAAAATATCCTAGTGGTATGTCAAAGAGCTGTAGGTGAATATAAATAATCCCTCATCAGTTCAAGATTGATGAGACAGATAGATAAAGGTATGTAAAAACTGTGTATTAAAATATATCATGCAGTTGGTCTAATCAATATATCTCAAGCACAACAGACAGCAAGGTTTCCTTCATAGTCACATAAACCTCTTACAACTGCAAATGATTCAGGCCATCAATGTATCTCTATGAGTTTAAAAGAAAAGTTCAAATCATGCAGTTCACATTGATTTGCTTCGCAATATAAATAATACAAATATGTATATTTACTCATAATTTGTATTTTCCCTGCTTTTCTCTTCTGGAACATTCTGCTGGTAAAATACTTTATGGAAGACTTGGAGGAAAAGAATGGAAATGTTTATGAGGAAATTGCTTCTGGCGTCAACAGTGGAAAGGGCAGAATCAAGTAGCTGCGTATTTTTTCTCCAGGGAATAAAAGCAACACATTCTTATTTCTATTTAAAACAAACAGAACCAGTTACAGATCTTTCATTTTCTCTTAATAAGCTTTCAGATCAACTCAGGCTAGCACTAGCAAGCAGAAGTTTCCCTAAGGAGAGAGTTAGAGAAATTACGATTTCATTCTTTTTTGTTTCTGCATTATATAACCATTATGGAGCAGGTTTCTGGCTATGCCCGACAAAATCTAACAAGTTTTCATTCTAAAGACAGAGCATTCCAGTTGCTAAGTCTGGGTCGATGAACTGCAAACACATCACGGGGGCCAGGTAGCACAGTAGAGCTTAGAAGATGCTTCATTTTGAGGTACTAATGAACCTGTCTTGGAAAAGCAGGTAGGTTTTGGTTGAAAATTGCAACATCTTGAAATCCTTGAACATTTCTTCATAAGGTCTTCAAAATAAGTTATACCTATGTATGTTTTATTTATCATAGTCTTGGCAATATTGTAACTAATGGATCCATGTGGCAGAACATAAATAAGTCTGTCTGCTCTCCTGAGCTGAAATTGCTTTCCACATGAAAGCAACATCTTTAGCCCCAGCTCAAGAATTTAAGAATTAAACAAAAAAACATCACATCCAATTTGGACAAAGCAAACCAAGAGAATAAGAAAGAGACCAAGAGAAGGCACAAGAATCAGGAAGTAGATCAGGAATATCATAAGAACACCAAACTGGAAGCTACAAAGGGTCTGGTGGAAGCACATGCAGGCACTGTGATTGCCCCTTCAGTCTCTGAGTTTCGCGTGAGCTTTGCTCGGTTGATTTAGAAGGCCTTGTTATCCTGATGCCCTCTATTCCCTCTGAATATTATGCTTTTTGCTTTACTTGCAGATTTAATGATGATAAACTACAATTTTCCACTTCGTGTATTTTCTAAAATATAACAGATGAATAAAACCTAATAGTGAATATTATTGAACTACTGAGTAAAATATTACGAAGTGGAATTCTACAAAAACATTAGCAATTGTTTCCTTAAAAATAAAATCAATTCAGCAAGATTTTATCCAGCTTCCCGGTATCTTTATTTGGTAATCCCAACATTCATAAACCAATTTTTAAAAACATTTCTCCAAGACAAAAGATGCAAAATGATGGAGCTAAAGAGGTGGCTCAGAGGTTGAGAGAACTTGTTGTCGGAGAGAATCTGGATTCCATTCCCAGAACCCACGTGGTGGCATACA
The DNA here is from genome assembly GCF_018167655.1 of Microtus oregoni. Classification (NCBI taxonomy): domain Eukaryota; kingdom Metazoa; phylum Chordata; class Mammalia; order Rodentia; family Cricetidae; genus Microtus; species Microtus oregoni. The sequence continues at coordinate 708,963 of NW_024544728.1, read as the reverse complement.
ACTTTCTATAACTCCAGTTCTAGGGGATCCAATGCCCTCTTCTGACCTCTCAGGCACCAGGCACACACATGGTGCACAGATATACATGTAAACACAACACTTGTAAGCATAAAATAAATAAATCTAAAAGAAAAAATTTAAAGATACAAAATGGAATAATTTCTAATATTTATCTGCTGCTACTGAAATATGTTAGATCTCAGACTGAAAATAGGTAGCAGCTTGTTCAAGAAAATTTAAAATTTAAACTGCAGAGTCCAATAATACTCATGCTTTATTTTACAAAACACTTATAATGAGACTATGCGTGTGGAAGCTGGATTTTGTTTTGGACAAATACTCTACTGTTTTGTACTTGAATGAGTTTTTTTTTGCCAGTGTTATTTTAATATGTACTGAAACTAAATGAATAATTTTCTCTTAAGACTATGTAAAACTCTGCATAGGATTATGAAATAGATTGCTTTCATTAAATATTTATTTTATTTTTAAAATGTACATGTGTGTGTTTGTGTGTGACCATGTATCTGTGATTGCTGAGAGGGCATTAGATCCCCTTTAGCTGTAGTTACATGCAGTTTTGATCTACCCAGTATGGGATCTGGGAGCTGAATGTGGCTCCCATGCAAAGGTAATACACATTCTTTGTTCTGAGCAAACTCTTTAGCCCCAAGGACTCCTTTCTTAATCCTCCATTTGTGAGTGTCAAGGCTCTTCCTATAGTTAGAGTATGATGTCAATTTCACATGGTAATTTGATTTATGGCACCATCCCCAGATATCGCACGTTAGTCTGTGGTGATATTTCTAGATGAAATGAGCATTTGAAGTTAGAGTGAATAGAATATATTACCCTCTCTAGGATGGGTCTTATCCAAACCACTGAATCCCTTGAAGAGCTGACGAGAACAAAAACACTGGGTAAACAGGATAATTCTCTTGCCTGAATGCCTTGAGCTGGAACATCGGGTTTTTAATGCCTTCAGATTGAATTGAGACTCCTGCCCTTCCTTGGGCTCTGGGTTGCCAACTTTGAGAAAAGAACTACACTGTCAGCACCCTTGAGTCCTTTCTTTGCTGACCACGTACAGGGAATTAGTAAGCCTTTATGACTCATGCTAACAAATCTCTTTAAACACACACATACAATGATTGACATAAACATCGACACACCAATGCAGATGCATCTTGTGGCTTCTCTGTAACTCACTTATAATATACTGAAATCCAGTTGTTAAAATATGCTTCTGTTTAGCAATATATTTGTAATATATTACACACTTACACACACATATGATATTACTTCCCTGTTTTTTTTTTTTTTTACTTTAACGAGAACAATATTTCCATGTGATCTATTTGACTATTTCTTTCCAAGCTTAGGGGCTGTTATTAAAAGACATGCTGCCGACTGATGCCGGAGCAGAGCGTTAAACTCCATGCTGCTGGCTAGGTATCAACTGCTGAGGTGTGACTGCACGGGAAAGAGTCTGGCAGCTGCAGGCTCTCACCATTTGACCTTCCACCAAACTTTGATAACATACTGAGCATCAATCTTGCCATCGCTCTTTCCAGAACTGTATCATGACGTTTGAACACAAAATCTTATCTGAGGATGTTTTTCTAAATCTTCTATTGCTGTCAAATAACAGTATATAAAGCAAATATCCAGAATAGCTATGATATTTTTGAAGAAAATGCTTAGAACGGTTTCCATAGATATTTGACCTATCATAGAATTCAGACGGTTTCCTCTGATTGTTACACATTTTTAAATTTGAGTTTTATTTTAGCTCATATAAACATGAAAATTTATATGAACTTATGTTCCTATGTGATATTTCTGATGTTTCAATATATGTACATGTCATGCAATATTTGAGTTAAAGACCATGTATGAATCTCCTCAAGGATTTCTCACTTCATAATGTTGAGAACTTTCCAAATATTTTCTCCTCTCTGTTTGAAATGTGCAGTGCATGCTCATCATCTATAGTCAACCTACTGTGTGCTGGGCATGCTAGAGTTACCCCTGCAGGAGGAAACTGAAATTAACTTTGATTTTGGATTCAGATACAACTTAAGAAAATAATCGAATGTCTTTAAACTTCATTTCTCATGTCTTTCACATTGTCATTGATTAGAAGCCCCAATTTAAAATAGAGATCTTAAAACCAAAGGAATCGGGTAGTTGTTTAGTACCTGGCTATCTTAGCAGTCACAAACTGGTACTGGAGTCTATGGGTATTCTAAGAAGGTTGCTGGTCTTCAGTCTGTGTTGAAATCCTGAAGTAGGTTCCAACTGTAAAGAGTATTTATTATGCTTGGTGTTAGGGTTGTTGTTTGGCTCTTGCATGATGCATTGTTAACTCAAATGGGAAGATAATATGTAAACTATGTATGTATAGCTGGGCAGTGGGGGTGCAAGCCTTTAATCCCTTCACGTGGCAGGCAGAGTTAAGCAGATCTCTGTGAGTTTGAGGATAGATTGGTCTACAGAGTGAGTGCCGGGACAGGCTCCAAAGCTACACAGAGAAACCATATGTAAAACTTTCAAACCATGAATAACAACAACAAAAGCCCTGTATATGTATACATATAAGAGGAGAGCCATGGAGTCTGAGCTCACTTCCTCTTCCTCCCAGCGTTCTGTTCTGTTTACTCCTCCCACATATCTTCTAACAAATGAGGGCCAAGCAGTTTCTTTTTATTTAACCAATGACCTTCCTCCATCATTTCCCCTTTTTAGGTTTAAACAACAACAACAACAAAAAAGGCTTTAACTTTAACATAGCAAAATTACATATAACGAAACAGTTATCAAGTAAAAGTTACAATAATCTTTATCATAACTAAGGAAAACTATAACTATAACTAACTATTCTTAACTCCATCAAAGACTCCAGAAAGATACAATACTACCTAAGCAAACAAGAAAAAAAGCAACTTTTAAAACTTGAGAAATGACAGAGACATCTAGCTGCCTGGACAATCACCCAAAGTTCCTCTGTACCGTTGGGGCATCCATCTTCAGCTTTCAGGCCCATGGTATCCAGCAGACATTTCCATAAAGCAGGAAAATTCAAAGTCAGTTCAGTCACTATCTGTTGTGTCCTGCAGAATGTCTCGCAGACTCTTTCATGAATCAGGAACCCCGAAAGATCATCTCACCTTAGGCAAGTTCAGTAGTCCTCTCTCTGTGGGTTCTCTGTGTCCAGTTTATGCAATAGTCCAGGCAAGAGCAGTTTCTTGCCCAAATGGCTATCAAACTCCATAACAAGCCTCTTCGATGCCCATCTTCCTCGTGAAGTAGATTGGTGCTGCCAGGAGCAGAGTATCTCATTGTCATGAAAAGTCCTAAGTTATTAAAACATTTAAAATGCCATATTCTATAATCTTTGAAAGATATGAAGAATGCCTATATAAAATATATCTACACACATCTAGAAAATATTAACTAACATGACTACAAACTTGACTATTATTTATGATTATCCATCAACAACCTATATTTCCTAATTATACATTATATTTTAATAATTAACTACACAATCACAATACCTTAATAAAGATCAAAAATACATATACATATAACAAAATTGACCATAAATCTCTATCAATAAAGCAAAATCTACACTAATGCAAATTATTCATACCTATATCATATCCCCCTTTAAATGTACAAGAACATATATAAACATTTTTTGGGAATATGGGCGCAGTTATTTCTCTCCAAACTGCTTCCTGCTGAATGGGGGCGTCGTTAATTAGGTATTTCATGGTATAAACTGTGTGCTAGTTTCATCTCAGTTGGCAGTTGAGCAAAGCAATTTTCTGAAGGTGTTCACAACAACCCTTCAGGAGGGCGTGGTCCATCATACCAAATTGGAATAGAAGAAATGAACAGCGTCTCATCCTCTGTGAAAACAAAATAAGAGACTCCTTTCCAAAGTATCATATCCTTAGATCCAAATTCAAAATATCTATGTTGGATTGGTTCAGCAGCATTTATAAATAATTATCTTTTAGCATCTGTTGCTCCTTCCTCAGCATTTAAATAATTTAAAGAGAGCATAATAGCATACAATATCAAAATTCTCTGTATTTTCCATCTTTGTGCAGCTTTGTTTTAACCTCTATTTTGTTTATTTTTACTTTTAACTCTTTGCTTTTTGAGACAGGTTCTCTGTATCTTTGACCTGAAGTAACTCTGTAGACCAGGCTGTCTTTGAACTCTCAGAGATCCACCTGCCTCTGCCTCCCAGGCATTCGGGATTAAAGGTGTACACTACTACACCTTGAACTCACAGAGATCTGTTTGTCTCTGCCTTCTAGGCACTGGGATTAAAGGTGTGTGCTACCACACCTTGAAGTCACAGAGGCCAATCTCCCTTTGCCTTCCAAGTGTTGGGATTAAAGGTGTGTACTATCACACACAACAACTCTCTTCCTTTTTTTTTGTTTTTTACTTTAAGAACTTCAACTTTTATTCTGCATATATTTTTAACACACTGTAAACCATTTAACATTTTTCTTTGTCTTTGAATCTCTCTTTACTGTATATCTCTCTTTTTCTGACCACATGAGTCTTTAATTTACCAAGCAATATCAGTAGGATTAAAGGCGTGGCTTTGCCGGCTAGATGTAGCCCATTCCTTAGCTTTCCAGCCTCATGGCTGAGGTACTGGCTGTAGCCATGTTTACTGCCACAACTCTATGGCATTTCAAGGTCCCTGCCAGCAAGCGAGCTTCAGCAGCCTGTGCTTGCAAACTGCACGAACCACCTGCGTAAAAGAGTCAGAGTTTGCCCTGGCAGGACAGCCCAGAAAGCCGGCATTTTAAAACGGCGCAGCTTTTTTCCTGCTACGCTGAAAACCAAAAAGCATGCGTTCAGCTTTTCGTTAACACCATTTAAGTGTTTCGTGGCAGGACCTCTTAATGAGCTGCAGGGTTTTGCAGCTAAAGCTGAGTCAGGAAGCTTCTCTTAGATGAGAGCGCTTTCTTGCCTCTAGCAAGCAGAGTGCCACAAATGCTTTAAAGCCAGAGTTCACGCTGGCAGCACAGCCCCAAGAAGCTGTGCTTTAAAATGACACAGCGATTTTTCTGCTGCTGTTGCCGAATCAGGAAATCTCTCTACAGCACGCCACCAACAAACAGCAAAAATCTGTGTTAAACTCTCTCTCCCTTATTTTTAAGCCTTCTCAGGTTTTTTAAGTGGGTTTAGTCCATCACGTGGGGCGCCATTTGTAGTATTAGGGGCTGCTCCCGAGAGGAGAACCATGGAGTCTGAGCTCACTTCCTCTTCCTCCCAGCGTTCTGTTCTGTTTACTCCTCCCACCTATCTTCTAACCAATGAGGGCCAAGCAGTTTCTTTTTATTTAACCAATGACCTTCCTCCATCACATATACACCTACTTGGGTGTATTTTAGACATGTTCATTAGTTGACAATATGGTATTATGAATCGAATATTTAAAGACATTCTTATTGCTATTTTACCCTCCATTTTCTGTATTTATCTCCCTCTCTCACCCCTAACAAATGTTCCCCTGCTGATTTTCTCCATTTCCCTGAGAAGATCTTGTGTACCTTGCCATCCCTGTCTTTATTGATCTCCCACTCCCCCATCTCAGAAAGTGGTCTCCTTTTACTTCCTCCATTTCCGCAGTGACTCCAAATATGTTACTCATATCTGAAGATTTGAAGTTTGGGGTCTCATAGGAGAGAGAACATAATATGTATGTATTTCTGGGTCTGGGTTATCTAACTTAATATGACATTTTCAAGTTTTATCTATTACCTGTAAATTTCATTATTTCATAATCTCTAGAATTAAATAGTATTCCATAGTGCATATGGGCCACATTTTTATTCTCCATTCATCAGTTGAGGAACAGTTAGGTTGTTTTCATTTTTTACTATTGCGAAAAAAAGAGCAGAAATTTACTTAAGAGTCCTGAAGGTTAGAATATGAAACCCAAGGCACAAGCAGAGCCATGTTCCCATGGAATTCTGGGGAAGATTCCATTTTTACTTGTTCTTGCTTCTGTGACAGCTAATGATTCTAGGTGTTCCTGGTTTTACAGCCTCATCATACCAGTTTCTGCTTCTCTTTTTTTTTTTCATATGGCATCTTTTCTGTGTGCATCTAAGTCCCTTTAACTGGTCTTATGATGCCATATGAAGACACCTGTCACTGGGGTTATGATTCCCGAACAAGGTCCGGTTCTAAGAGCCTGGATGTGCATGCACGTGTGTGTGTGTGTGTGTGTGTGTGTGTGTGTGTCTACATGTTTTTAAAGGGTCCTAGTAGGTCACCACAGAAGCTCCTTATTCACTTAACACGTGTTTGATCTCGCTTATAATCCCAGTAAATGCTGTGCTGAGAACATGATGAATAAAAATCCAACATGGCCCCGTTCTTGTGAGGATTATGGTCAGACAAAATTTTCTTTGAAACAAAATGAAATCATAAGGTTGTATGATAGAAAAAAACATGAAGAGTTGAAATTTGCTGCATACCGCGCTCCCGTGTTTGCGCTCTGTGCGCTGGCACCCAGTTCTCCAGCGTCGGGCAAGGGGCTGGAGGTTAAAATACACAGACACACACAGAGAGACAGCCACACAGGTCATCTTTGAATTCCCCAAAAATGCCCCTTTATTGTGTTCAGGGGCAGATTATATAGAGATAGCCACGCCCCAGCCGAACCCACCAGAAACCACTCTCCTGCTATCAGGAACTCCTGAAGGTCTCGTGCTCAGAGCAGCTGTAGGCACTCAGATCAGGGGATTACAAGAAATTCAGGATCTGGGGTCTCACTGCTCCCAACAGAAATTCTAAATTTTGGGTTTAGATCCAACAACATAATACAGGCTAAATAAACTCTGTATAATTTATAAATCATATTAGATTAAAAAATTATGACTCCAAATCACATCTTTCTTATTTTGACATTGTGAGTCTCCAGGGGCTTGATTTTTGCCCCTCCCTTTTTCTTTTTTTCCTTTTTACATACCAACCACAGTTTTCCCTCCCTCCCCTTGTCGCACCCACCCATCTCTCCTCATCCCATCCCCTTCTGCTCCTCAGAAAGGGAAGGTCTCCCATGGAGGAGTGTCAAAAAAGTATGCCACATCAAGTTGAAGCAGGACCAAGTCCCTACCCTGCCCGCATCAAAGCTAAGAAAAGTATCCTTCCATAGGAAAAGAGGTCATGCACCAGGGATAGATTCTGGTCCCACTGTGTGGCCCCACAAACAGACCAATCCACACAACTCTCACCGGTCCCATACAGGTTTTCTAGCTGTCGGTCCAGAGTCCATGAACTCCCATTGGCTCAGCTCCGCTGTCTCTGTGGGCTTCCCCATCATGATCTTGACACCCCTGCTCATATAACCCCTCTTCCATCTTGTCAACTGGACTCCCAGAGCTCAGCCCAGTGCTAACTGTGGATCTCTGCATCTGCTTCCATCAGTTAATGGACAAAGATTCTATGATGACAATTTGGATAGTCACCAACCTGATTACAGTAGATAGTCAGTTCAGGCACCTTCTCCACTATTGCTAGGAGTCATTAGCTGGTATTATCCTTGTAGATTCCTGAGAATTTCCCTAGCACCACACTTCTCCCTAACCCTATAATAGCTCCCTCTATCAAGATATCTCTTTCATTGTTCTCCCTCACTCTTCCTCCCCCAACTCTACCATCCTGTTTTCTCATGTTCTCATTCCCCATCTCCTCTCTTCTGCCCCCTGCACCTAATTTATCGAGGACATCTTCATCTCATCTATTTCCCCTTCTGAGAGCAATACATGCATCCCTGTTAGGGTCCTCTTTTTTACCTAGCTTCTCTGTGGTTGACTGAAACTTAGAACCAAAGTTGGCCCTAACTGAAAACAAACAAACAAGAAAATAAAAGCATTGGGTTCCAAAAGTGCTATAATGTGTTACTAAGGAAGGCATCCAACACGTTCAATATACCAGAATTCTAAAATGAATTTATCTGTGGCAATCATGTGCTCATCTCCAAACTATATGATTCAGAAAGATCTAGAACACCAATTAGATAAGTGTGACTGTCTTTGACAGATTTTATCATGGCTATTGTTGCCAGGCAAAAATGGTAGTAAGTACAAATAAAATTAGAAACAAAAAGTAGGGCACTGAGGAAATCCAGAGAATCATAGGACACACTCTGAAATCCAGACCCCAGCAAATAATTGGAAAACCTAAAAGAAATGAGTAAATTTCTTGATATATACTATGTCCCATAGTTAAATCAAGATCAGATATGCAATTTAAATAGACCCATAAGCATTGGTGAAATATAAACAGTAATTATGTCTGCCACTCCTCAAAGGCCCAGAGATGTATTTTCAAAGAATTATTAACACCAATACTCTTCAAAATATTCTGCAAAGTAGAAACAGAAGGAACATTTCCCAATTCCTTTTATGAGGACAAAATTACCCTGATACTCAAACCACAGGAATATCCAACCAAAAGAAAGAATTACTCATCAGTTTGCCCTATGAACATAGATGCAAAAAATTCTCAATAAAAACCTTGTAAGTCAAATACAAGTACACATCAGAAAAATAATCCATCATGATCAAGTAGGCTTCACCCAGAGATGCAGAGATGGTTTACCATATATAAATTGATAAATGCAATCCATCATAAAAACAGAAACCACATGATCATCTCATCAGATGCAGAAAAGGCTTTTGACAAAATCCATTGCCATTTCATGATTAATGTACGGGAAAGACTAGGAATACAAAGGACATACCTAAACATGATAAGAGCAATTTACAGCAAGCCCACCACCAACATCAACATATACAGAGAGAAACTCAAAGCATTATCACTGAAATCAGGATCAAGACAAGGTTGTTCACTCTCTCCATACTTAAGTAATATAGTTCTTGATGTCTTAGCTAGAGTAATAAGACAACTAAAGGAGATCAGGGGATAGAATTAAGAAAAGAAAAGAAAAAGTATATTTATTTTCAGATGATAAATTGAATACAAAAATGACCCTTCGAACTTCACCGTGAAACTCCTGTAGTTGATAAACACTTTTAGCAAAGTAGCCACATACAAAATTAACATAAAGAAATTAGTAGCCTTGTTATATACAAATGGCAAAGAGATTGAGAAAGAATTCAGGGAAAGAATAAATTTTTCAATAGTCTCAAAAACATAAACCATCTTGGGATAATTCTAACCAAGCAAGTAAAAGAATTATATGATTAAGAAAATCTTCAAGACTGGAGAAAGAAATTAAAGACTATATCAGAAGATGAAAGATTTCCCATGCTCACAAATAGCTAGGATTAATATAGTAAAAGTGGTCATCATACCAAAAACAATCTATGGATTTAATGTAATCCCCATCAAAATTCAAAAGCAGTTCTTTCTTCAAATTTGCAACTTCAAATGGAAATACGTAAATTCCAGCGTAACTAAAATGCTCCTGAATAATAGAAAAACTGCTGTAGGGTATGGCCATTTCCTATCTCAACTCCTACTACAGAGTTCCCTCTAAATCAACTGAGCAAAGGTCATATGAATTCACAGACTGGAGCAGCATGCACAGGGCCTACATGGGTCTGTGTCATATCCTCTGCATGCACATATATTTATATCTATCACAGCCCAGGACAGGGTTCTACCTTTTATCCTAGGTACAAAATTAGATGAAGAGTTTAAATATTAATCAATGCATAAAAAGGTGTGTTTCTGCTTTTTTAAAAATAGATGTCTGTAGAACATCAGTGAACAATGTACATTGGAGAAAGTAAGACATCACGATACCATAAAGATCACAGAGGTAGAAATGGTTAGATAGAGATTTAGAGTAGAGATGTCCACAGTTTTATAGGGTCAGAGGATAAAGACGGTAGAAAGATGAGCTATAAAATATTCTAGGTCTTATAAAGAAAGATCTATAAATGACACTGAGGTGAAGTAGTCTGTAAGATAGGAGGGAGAAAGGGAAGTTTTAAATGCGAGATGTGGGGGCAGAAACGAAGGAGATGAAGATGGAAAACAAGGGAGGCATTTCAGAGAGGTTCAGTGACCCAGTGGGTCAGTACTATGGCTAATGGAGCAGACCAGGGCAAGCGCTGACAGAGGTCATTGGAGAGGTGGTTCTGAGCAGTCCCGCGGGAATTTCAAGGGAAAGTGAGCTGAGAGCCTTCCAAGCCTCTGGTTATCATCATTATATTTTCAACTGCTGTTGAGACCGACATATTTCACTTCCTGGTAGAGAAAACACGGTAATTCTCCTTCCTTGTCTGACTAATGTAATGTTCTACATTTATTCCAACTGATGCATATGATGATATGACTGAATAACATTTCCACCAGAGCTTTCCACATTTGTATTTCTGAAAATATTAATTCTTATTTAAGTGAGGGACTATCACAATTCTGTTTGGACTTAAATTTTACAATAAATTTTGATTTGAGAATTTTTTTAACATACTGAACCACAAGTCAATAACTTTTTTGTTTTGGGCCCATTAAAGAAAACATATTAGTAATGATTAGCCTTCTAAAATAGAAGCACCAGGTCAACATAATTTTATTGGTCAATTACCCAACTATTTGGGAAGAGTTTTTTATAAAGTCAGTTCTCCATATTTCTTTTTTTTTCAAGGACATATAGTGAAGAAAGATTCTTTCTCAGCCACTGGAATTGGCAAAGCTGAATCCTCGCATACAGAAGACTGAAATCGTAACCCACTTCTCATCCTGCATAAAAGTAATGTAATATGCACACCAATCACATGTATATATATATATGACTTAGTGCTATGAAGCTTACTAGAAGAAAATTGAGAAGAACTACTTCAGAGCATATGTACAATTATTATTTGGATGTGGCTCCAAAAACATAGGTAATTGATGAAGGACACTTAAAAGAAATCCCACACTAGCTCAAAATTGAGTATAGTAGAAGACTATTTATTTAGGGGTAGACTCATAGATCACAGTCCTCTACTAGAACAGGGAGCAGCAACCGAATCCTGCAGCCAGAAGAGAGGCCAGATGTGTGCTTTACATGGGCATTTATATTATAAGAGGTCACACCCAAGTGGGGTAACTTAAAGTCTACTGGCTGTAGGAATTCCTACAGCACCTCCCCTTTTGTTTAAATAAGAAAGTTCTAAGCCTAATACAAAATTATATGCAATAAGAACAAATATCAGATATAAAATTATAATTACAACCAGCATAAACAAAATCAAGCAAGAAACATGTGATAAATGTTTCAATAATTATCCTATCCTGAGGAGTTTAAGTCTTATTTTATAAGTAACTTGGCCAAATGATGAGAGGAAAGTAAGTACAACTCAAGTATTCAACCCCATCAAAGACCTGAAAAGGGGAATAATATTACTTGAGTAAGCAGGAAGAGCAATCAAGCAACTTCCCAAATGTGCAACAAATGACAGAGACAACTGGCAACCTGGGCAATCATCCAATTACAATGTTTGAGCAACCAGCTTTGGCTAAGGCCTAGAGTAACATCTCATCCTTGGACATTATTTGAATATCGTGCAGATTGCCTTCCTGGAGAGATACTCTACCTGCTAACCTATCATAACGTTTTAACAAATTTTGATTGTCAAATTCAATAGTATGAATTCTTTCAGATAATTTCGTAGTATGCTTTGACATGGATTCAATCTTTTCTGTCAATTTAATTTTACCCTTTGCAATAGTATTTTTTCAGGTAACAAATGGTAATATTGTCTGCCATTATATAACTTTCAAGTTTATTGATTTATTCATTAATAAAATATCTACCTTTTGTTATGTTATGAGGCCCAGTAAATTGTTTCAGGTGTAATTATCTTTATTGCCCAGCAGGTGTCATGGTTGCAGAGTCATGACCAGTGAGTGGTGCAACCTGGTGCCATGAATAGGCCTGTGCTGCTTTGGGTTTTGCCTAGGTGCTGGTTAAATACTGAGAAATATGCTTTGCTTGACAAATTAAAAGCAATTAAATCAATTCCATACACAGAGCAAGAAGCCCAGAACTCACAGGCAGGGATCACAGGCCAGAAGCTTTCCAAGTTGCCATGCAGCAGGGTACATGGCAATTGCGGGGGAGGGGGATGTGCATGGCCTTAGGAATTTCCAAGTTCCTGCACACAGTTAATTCCACTGTGGTGGAGGTTTTACAAAAAAAAAAAAAAAAAAAAAATTGCTTAGTGGGTAAAAGCACGCCAAGAGGACAGGGGGTGGAAACTTTCTGGTTTGTGGACCTGTCAGGCCTTTAAGCTGGTCTAGCCAGTAGGTGTGGAGTTCGAATCCATGTGGGCACCAGATGATGATGATGCTTAAAAGAAGTCCCACACCAGTTCAGAACTGAGTATAATGGAGGGTTATTTATTTAGGGGTAGACTCACAGATCACATCCTCTGCTTGAACGGGGAACAGCAACTGAATCCTGCAGCCAGAAGAGAGGCCAGATGTGAGCTTCACGTCTGCATTTATAGTATAAGAGGCCAAAGTGGGCAGGTACCTTCAAGGTTACTGGTTGTAAGAATTCCTACAGCAGGCAATAGCCACAACAAAAGGATTATGTGAAATCAAGAAGCTTATGCTCTATTGAAGTGACCTGACAAAGGGATGAAGCAATCTACAGAAAGCAAATAAGTACTAACAAAATAATCATCCCATAAGGGATTAAAGTCAAGAATATAAGAACAATGCAAATCTTAAAAGAGTAAGCAGTTTATAAACATAAGAAAATGATCTGAACAAGCTACTTAATGCTGAATCTATGTGCCATTAGGAACAACCTGCTGGGTTACAGTTTCTGGAAACTATTATGACAATTTAGAAACTGTAAGGTTTTCTGGAACTTTCTCTTTAATATATATGTGTATATATACATTATTCATATAAACTATATATGTGTATATAATTTTTGAGACAGGTTTTATGTAGCTCAGATTAGCCACAACTCTGCTTTCTATCTAAGGCTGGCTTTGAACTCCTGACCCTCCTCTGTCAGCCCTCCAAGTGTTAGTATCGTAGATGTGAGCCATCACACTTGGCTGACTTTCTTTATGTCGATAGGAGTTTTAGAAGCAGGCAAAGACTGGTAATTACATCATCTGTTTTTCCCATTGGTCTACAATAGACTTTGGAGAAAGGTCACTTTGAATCTGTAAATCCACCCCCTTAAAACCTTACTTTGCTCTTTACAACAAGTTCTCTAACTTTTCCAGTTTAAATATATGGTTCTCTGTGCAGAATGGAAGAGCCAAAGGAAGAATGGAAAAACTAAGTGTCACTTCTCCATCAACTGGAACTCGGGTGTAAGAAATTGTCACAGAGGCATGTTTGCTTCTGCGGTGTTCACTCTTCTCTCTTTCTCCCCTATATGCAATTCATGCATCACAGTACATGATGTGTGATTCACTTCTGGTTACATTCACAGAGCCTGCATTAGTCTCAACCACCACTAGGAGCTTGACAACAACTAAAAGGACAGAAACAAAAGATGTTGGGGGTGTGAACCGCTAATGAGCAACCTTTTGCAATCCTTTTCTGAATTAACTGTGCATTTTGGGTATATGCATTCATGCTTCTGTGGATATGTGCACATGTTCAAAATTAAAATAAAAATCCTTAATATTTATTCTGTTGAAATTTTAAAACTTTCAACTGTTACTTATAAAAGCTCTATATTATAACCATAATATGTGTGTTTCTCTCTCTGCCTTAGTTACAATATACTGATTTAAAGGATAAGCATATGTATAATGCTATACAATTAAGCCTCATAGATTTTCAAATAAACAATTTTAAAAGGATAACAAAAACACTTCAAGTATTTAAAATTTCAAGCATAATATATAGATCTGCATCTTCCCAATGCCTATCAATCATTTTCAAACATTATATTCATCATCTACAGTATCAAAATTAAATAATAAATCATTTTTCATGCCTTCATACTCAACTCTGTGAAGAAAATAATTCTTAATGATATCAGTAGTCTATTCTATTTCGTTATGACAGGCAATTTTAAAAAATCTTTATATTAAATGCTGTAACAGAGTAGCCTCTATGAGATGGAGATGACAAAAGTTTGGCTGATCTTAGCAATTAAACATTCTGTGTGACAGGTGTGTCCAACCCAGTCCTGATAAATATAGACAAGGAGAAAGACAGCAAATTTTTTTCTTCCTGTTTTTCATGTCTTGTACAAGAGTTTTGGCATCTCAGACTGACTGCATTTTTCTCATTTATTTCTTTGGACACTGCATAGCCAATAAATGCTACAATCTCATTCTGAGAAATTTGGAATCTTTACCCATCTCTATATTGAAAACGCTAGAAAGATACTAAAAATAATTATCTTTTTATTTGTTCTGTTTTGTTAGGTATCACTGACTTTATATAGACTCTCTATTGAATATAACAGAATCTCAAATATTTCCCCACTATGAATTTTCCTAAGAATGTAATTAAATGAAGATTAAAGAGCACATACAGCCAGCCTGTATATTCACAGATTTAACCAACTGCAAATATAATATTTTAAAAATTAATCTTATAGTAAACATGTTTCCTTTTTTCTTATACTCTCTCAAACAAAAAAAAAAGTGTGACAATTTTTGTAGGACATTTTTTCCATAGGGAATTATGTATGAAATAGAGATGATTTAAAATTAAAGGAGATGTGGACAACTTAAATTCAGATTGTATGTCTTTTTTATTTTGAACTAAGTCCCTAGGGTACCATGAATGACTGTGGAGGCTTCTGAGGTAGTGGTAAATTTCTTAAATTAAGTGGAAGTCTTTTTCTATTGGAATTATTTCATTAAAATAGCTTGAGTTTGTAAAATTGTGACCTGAAAAAAAAAGCATCTGCTTAAAATTAGCATTAGTTCTCCTTAATAAGCCAAGGCAATAAAATGGTTAAAAGTATTTGTACATAGTATACTGAGCTGAATATTTTGAGAACGGGATGGTATGATGGCTCAGTATATAGAGAGGAACATAAAAATCATAATATATAAAGATTTAGCTTTTTGTCAAATTCCTGATCCTCAAAAATATGTTAGGTCTATCAAGAATCTGTCAAGAGAAAAATATAAAACCATTTAACTACTTTTCAGTTGCTAAGATAAGACACTGTGATCAAGAAAACCTATAGAATAAAGACTTTCTTTGGGGCTTATAGTTTCAGAGGATTAGAACCCATGACTATCAGGACAAGGAGCATGCTAGCAGGCAGGCAGGATGTTGGGGCATCATTAGATCTTAGAGATTTTGCTTGATTCAGAAGGCAAAGAAAAAGCTAACTAGCAATGGTGTGGGCTTTTGAAACCTCAAAGCCCTCCCCCAATGATGTAGCTCCTCCAACAAGACCGTACTTCCTAATCTATCTAGTGGACAAGAAAATGCTGCATAACTCCAGTTCAGGTGTTGCTGTGGTCTTTTCCCTTATTCCTTCTAACAATATGACTCAAAGGGTTCATTTTATTCAGGTTTGTCTAAATGACCTAAAGAGAAGAATTGTAGGGAAGGCCACATCATATTTTCCACAATGCACTGGCTGTGATGCTAAGGGGCAACTAAAGCCCTGTTTCTGCTCTGCTTTCCAAGTGGTACACATTTAGGATGCTGGAGTAGTAGCTGAGAGCGCGTATCTTGGTCTGAAGCATGAAGCAAAGAAACAGAGGGACAGAGAGAGATAGATACAGACAGATAGAAACAGAGGCCGAGAGAGATTGAGAGAGAACAGAGAGAGGTAGGTTGAGAATGATGTAAGTCTTTGAAATCTTAAAGCCCACCTCCAGTGACCCACCTCCTCACCTTTTAATCCATAATCTTCCTGAAACAATGCCACCAACTGCAGATCATTCTCATTCAAACCACCCTATTGCGGGAGAATGAGGCCATATCCAGATACTAGCTGTGTATTTTATCTCCCTTACTGAAACCTTGG
The DNA here is from genome assembly GCF_018167655.1 of Microtus oregoni. NCBI lineage: Eukaryota > Metazoa > Chordata > Mammalia > Rodentia > Cricetidae > Microtus > Microtus oregoni. The sequence continues at coordinate 692,978 of NW_024544728.1, read as the reverse complement.
CTTCACCTCTGTTTGCTCTAGGGAGATGGAAAAGAAAACAAATATGCAATTTACTAAAAAAGTGTTTCAAAGTGTATGCATATTTCCATAGGATTCTTCAGGCAGGCCATTGCTAGACGGTTCAACTTTTGATTGTGTGCCTTAAATTATATATTGTCTTAATCCCTATATCTGTGAATAAGGCTTTACAGTAAAGTATTCTTGTGGATGTTATTAAGATTATGTCATTGAGGGGGGCACTAACAACGAAAGGAAAGAGAGATTGTACTGTAAGACATATGAGAGCAGGATATTTTTTCAATCCTGAAGCACAGATTGCAGTGATGGCGCTACAAGCGGAAGTATGGCAAAAAATTCTGTCAAATACCAGAAGTTATTCAAGTCAAAGAAAGATTCTCATTTACATGCCTCAGATAAGAAAGGCCTTAATGATGCTTTGATTTCAAATGCTTGCTCTCCAGAGTCATAAAACAATAAAGTTTTGTGATCTTAACCAAAAAAAAAAAAATCAATATCCACAATCCACAGGAAAGAAACAAAACAAAACAAAACAAAACAAAAAACCCTAAAACTAAGAGAAACAAAACCAAATGAACGGCATGTCCTTGTTTTAAGGGTCTCATAATATGCCCTTTAAAAAAATTACTCATGAGAGATTTTATTTTAATCCAATGTAGTACCTCATGATGAGAAGAGTCTTTAGTCAGTGTTGTCTAGGGATTCTGGTTGACTTCTAACGTGGGCTTTAACGTGTTTCCGATACTTCCCTTGTCATGTTGTTTCTCTGACAATTTTTTTGTGAGTCAAGTATAGAGCAAGCCAATGTATCAGATGTATTAGAGATTTGCCAGTTTTTGAGACCACTTATTAAAAACTTCAGTTTCACCGTGCAGATTCAACAATGTTTCCTTCTTTTTTTTTTTTTTTTACCCATTTCTGGACATACAGAAACAAGAATAAGACATCTTTTACATAAGTCAATTCTTGTACAGCTTTTTTTTCTTCTTTGAAATAGGTTTGTAATTGTAAATGATCTCTGTCTATTTTCACACCTACAGCCCTTACTTTCTTGCTGACTCAACAATACAGAATGTCTGAATTGAAACAACGGGAAAGAAGGACAAAGTTTTTCTGTGTCTCATGTGTCCTTGTAATGGCTTTTCTTCATTTCGAGACCACCCAAAAATAGGCTAAAGGGAGGAAAACAAGAAGCAGAAAGTGCTCTTTGCACGCGTGCATATGTGCTTTGTCTATTCATGTGAAAGCTAACACGTTCATTACTTAAAATGGAACTTGAAAAGTGTAAGCATTTAGCTAGCTTTGTCTTGGCTCTTCAATGCCCTAAGTAAATAACTAGATTAAGGATATCAAGTCCAAAGAGCCGATACCGTTCATGTTGCAGCTAAGCTCATCAAACCCAAGCAACAGCTCCAGTGAATTCTCTGGACATTACTATTAAGAAGCATTTTCTTTGCAGCCAGGTTACTTACACATCCCATGTTTGTCTTTGTTGTTCTCCAAAGTTTGGCTCCTATCAAGCTCCCCACTTCATTCCTCTTATTAATAAGCTCCATATTATTCTTAATTCCCCCACATCTGTTTTCCCCAGTCCCTGATTCCCTGTCTTCAAGTCCCCGTACCTCACTTCTAGCCCAGTCACTCTTAACCTGACAACATCGTTTCACCTACCAGTCAGGTGACTCTGGTGGTTCGACCCATATTTCTGAAGCAGAACTAGATTTGTCTGACCAATTTCATTAGGGTTTCTCAACCTCATCACAATTTACACTTTGACCTGGAAAATTCTTTGTGGTAAGGGTCTCTTGTCAAGAGGTTATGAGTCTTCTTGACTTTTCCCTAGTGTTAGCCTCCCATTTTAACACCCAAAACATCTCCAGTTACTGGTAATGTTCGCTGAAATAGAAATTGTACCAAGTTAAGCATTGTTGATCTGAACCTGCCCTGTTTGTGAAGCTCAACACCTCAGCGCCTGCTTTCTGTGTTATTGCTGTGGTTTTTTTCCTTGTTTCTAATCTGTGAACTCTACCTGGTACTATTCTTCTCTCCCTTTCACACGTGCTATTCATCTCTTATTTTTTTCCACTAATGCGGTAAGCAATGATTCAAACAGATATTTCATTGCACTTGCAAATGCAGTTTCCATCAGCAGCAGTTGGTTAATGCCTTTTAAATTATTTCCCTTTGCTTCAGCAACTTCCGTCATCTTGCCTTTTTAGTTAGGAATTTGCACGATGATCCAATTGCTATCAGTATGCTTATTTTGTAAATGCTAACTGATTTTTAGCCAGTGATTCTGAAATGTACCAATGATGTATTTGTATTTTTTATCCTGATTTATTTCAGGGCAATAAAATGATTGTCCATTTCTCTTCCTTCATATATTGGTCTATTTGTATTCTTTTAAATTTACTTAAGATATTGATACAACTATCTGGATTAATCCTAAAATTACTATATATTATTACAACAGGGGTCTGAGATGAATTCTAGAATTTGATAAATTAATAAAAGGCATAAATACCAAATTCTTTCTTTTTGGATCTACCAATATTGTACAATAGGGGCAACAATGTTAGGAGAACACCCAACCACTTTTTAAATTATTGAATATAATGCTCACTCAAAGAGTTAGAGTGTATTATTTAATACTGTCAGTAAAGCCAATAACCTGTCTCCAGCTAGGTTTTGGGCTCTTGCAGAAAACCCACTACTAAATAGACATATTATCAGTGAAACCTAATGACTTACTGTCATAACTATAGACCCATACATCCCTTAACCCTCTTAAGAAAAGATTCTTTTGACAGTATAGAGCAATTAACCCAGAGCCTCAAAACTGGTCAATGTTGAAAAAACAAAGATACTTTGTAGTACTCATCCCTAAATGGAATATCTGTATCACATGCCTCCTGTTAAGGCTCATGGATCTATGTGGAAGAAAATATGAAAACATCATGGGGCCAGAGGTGGTGGAAAACTTCAACGAAGGTTCTGAATCATCACTTTTTTCTTTTTCTAATAATATTATATTTTGTTTGCCTCTACATGCCAAGTTTTGAGCAACCAATTGTTATATGCTGAAGGGATTCTTCTCTGTGTTTTTGGAACATGGTAGAAACTTGGAGTTTAAATAACTCAAGAGAGGACTGGAGAGATGACTCAGAGGTTGAGAGCACTGGCTGCTCTTTCAGCAGCCCTGAGTTTAATCCCCAGTAACCTTATGGTGGCTTACAACCATCTGCAATGAGATTTGGTGCCCTCTTCTGGCCTGTAGACATGCATGCAGACAGAACACTGTATACATAAAAAATAACTCTTAAAAAAAAAAAACCATCAAGAGCCTTAGGAAAAATCCTTTGTTCCTTGACTATAATTGACAGTTATCACCATCTATAGTTTTTTTCTTGCTTGATACTTAACACACACATGTTTCAATTTCAATTTTTATGTTAAGTTCATAAGAATTTACCTCAAGAGCTACTGTATTTTATATCTCTGCTGTACTTTTAAGTGAGGCCATTATTATATTTTACCTAGACTATTAAAAAGTCCCTTTATACTTTATTTTTACCTATTCACCCTGACCTGTGTCCCTCTTCATGCAGTTATACTTTAAACATAAATATATGGCCTCATCCTTATCCTCAACTAGTCTGTGATTTTAAAAGTGAAATGGTTCTTCCTGTTGTCTGCATATCAATATGAATGTACCTTTTGCTTCTACTTTAGAATTAACTTGGCCCCTTCTGACCTTTATTTAATCTCACATGTACAATAAGTTAGTATCAACACATTAGTGCATTCTTTTATCCAAAATAGCAGAAGCATAGGATCTCAAACATTTCAGGTCCAGAAACTCTGGGAGGTAGATGAAGTCTCTAAGGCCTGTGTTCCGAGGGCATCTGGGATGACATGAAACAGAGTGCCTCTATATTAAATCTTGGGCAGGTCTGAGGACCTGCTTTAGGAAAGGATCCATTAGTGATGGGCTGATTCTCAAGGAGCAGCATTAGTGTAATAAAGAAAATGTATAAAAAAGGACACATGCCCTGCAGTACCAAAAAGGACTGATAACTGTTGGATTTGTATGTCCTTAGTGAACTCATCAAATAAAACCCCTGCAGAGGGCATCATCAATGCCCCCTCACATTGGCTTAGTTATTTTCTATTGCTGTGAAGAGGCATAATAACTAAGAAAGCATAAAGCAAAGCATTTAAGTGTGATCTTATCATTTCAGGGGCGAATTCATGACCATCATTCAGGGAGCAAGGTATCAAGAAGGCAGACATAGTGCTAGAGCAGTAGCTGAGAGCTTACATCTGCTCTACAAGAAAGAGGCAGAGAACTAAAGAGATTGAGCCTAGTATGGGTTTTTTGAAGTTCAAAGCCTACCCCTTCAACAAGTCCACACCTCCTACTCCTTCCCAAACAGTTCCACCAACTGGGGATTGAAGGCTATGAGCCTCTGGGTAGCATTATTTTTCAATTCACCACATACCTACATTCCTAGACTCGGGTAGATATACTAAGATTATGCACTTCTATCCTGTGGGGTCAAAGTGCTGAGTTATTTATGGTATCTATGTAGAAGAATGTGTGTTCCTTCAGAGATGAAGACAAACTGTGATTAAGGGACTGCTAGCAGCATATTAACCTGTGGAGTACCCCACAGGCTTTACAGCCAGCAAGGACAACGATCAGGGTGAAGTAAGAATTCAGCCTGATATAGGTAATGGGTGATGGGCCAGGAGGCTGACATCAATTCATATATTTGTTTTGTTGTATTTAAGCATAGCACAGTTTGGGGGCAAAAAGTCTTTAGGTAAGAACTAAATCAGCCCTGTGAGTACAACAAAGCTTAGGACATGTTTACAATAACATATTTGGCAAAGTACATATGGTTTCTTCCATAAGATGGGTTCTTGTTAATTTAGAAAAAAATGATCAAGATAAAAAGCTAGGAGGAATGACTGAGATAAACATAATGCCTGGACCGCAAATACCATAGAAGTCAGTTAGGATGTCGTAAAGTACAAATGACATTCCTCACAAGGATGAGTTTTATGACCTAGAAGCAATGTTCAAGGTTTTAGGAGAAATGAGTCTGGGATAAGTAAAATATAAACTCTGGAAGATATGGGTGTAGCCTCAATCATCAGACAGTAAAGGAAAACCAAGCTGTAAACTACATCCATTTCAAGCATCCAGGAGGTGTACAGGATAAACATCTCTTTCCTTTGAAGGATGCCTGCAAATTTAACCTTCCTAGCTTCTCCAGTGCTTGTCTGTGTGCCCAAGCACTTAAGCTCATCACTTTAATGGAAACTGTAACAGAAAATACTTAGTGGTTATAGATTATGTGGAAATAGTAGTTTTAGCAATATTCAATATTAAGTCTGTGTTTAATGAATCAGGAACTATGATGGTTAATTTAATAGTCAACTTGACATAACCTAGAGTCACTTTAGTTCTTAGACTTCTTTTTAAAAGTTTGAATATGAACGGAGAACAGTCATGCATGCCTATGTTACTGTTTCCTAATCGCGAGTGCAGCAGTGGTCTTGAGCTCCTGCCACTGTGATTTTTTTTGCAATGCTGGTCTGTAACTATGAACTTTGAACTTTGAAAATAAACCTTCTCTCCTCTAATTTGCTTTTATCAGAGTAGTTTTTAATCACATCAACAGAAAATAAAGATAAGAAAATATCTTTAATGCTCTGATTCTTTGATAAATACATATTTTAAGAAGTTGTATTGCACAAGTTCCTTCTCCAGGATCATGTCTGCCTGCATGTTGCCATGCCCCACCATGATGATAATAGACTGAGCCTGTTAGATTTCAAATTAAATGTTTTCCTTTATAAAAGTTGCCATGATCATGGTGTCTCTTCACAGTAATAGAAACCCTAACTAAGATAGTCTCTTTACATATCACTAAGGAGTGGCATCAATTCACCTAAATATCAAAGGGACCCTCCTAAGAGCTACTTCTCTATGGGGAGATCAACCAACATAGGACCCTTAAAATACAGAAAGACCAGGGTTTTGTACAATTCCACAATAAACACCAACTCAAAGCTGAGGCAACCACAGGAATGGATTCTGCCAGAAATAGACCCCTCTGGCAGGCACTTGAAGGTAATAAGCCAGAGCTAAAGTTTGATATGGGATGAACTTTGTCAGTACAAAGCAGAAGCCAGTTGTGATGGCACACATTGGTAGGATTTGCTGAAATAGGTGAAGGCAGAAGGATCACGAGTTTGAGGCCACTCTGGGCTAGGAATCCGGTTCTTAAAGATGCTGTGCCAACAAACAGAGCCTGTCTGAAAAAAAAATGTGGCTATCAAGAAGTCATGCATATCTCTGCTCTTTTATGCCTAGGATCCTTTCTCAAGCTCTCTCAGGTTCTATGTGGATGTAGTTGCTCATATTGGTGCCATTATGAAAAAGGAGACTGCTCTTTTGTTCCTGGCTGCCCAGACACAAATAATCACACAAAACCAATATTAATTGTAGCTGGGCTATGTTGGTTCATACATATAATTCCAGCACTCAGGAGACAGAGGCATGTGGATCTCTATGAGTCTGAGGCCAGGCTGGTCTACAAGAGCTAGTTCCAGGACAGATCCCAAAGCTACAGAGAAATCCTGTCTTGAAAAGCCAAAAAAAACCCCCAAAAAACCAAAAAAAAAAAACTTATTAATTGCAACATTGTTTGGCCTATTAGCCCAGGATTCTTATTAACTAACTCTTACATCTTAAATTAACTATTAGTCTGTATATCACCACGAGGCTGTGGTCTGCCAGTAAAGGTGTGCAGGCGTCTTTCTCCTTTGGCAGTTACATGGCGTCTCCTTGACTCTGCCTACTTTCCCTCTATATCTCTTTCAGCCTGGCTATATTCTGTCCTGACATAGGCCAAAGCAGCTTTATTTATTAACTAATAAGATCAACACATATATGGAAGGACATCCCACATTGAAGTTCAAGGTTAAAACTCTAGAGAAGGATTTGAAATTATAAAGAAATTGCCTGATTCAGTCATCCTGCACACAATGCCAATTGTATTATAAGTATTAAATATTCTTGCCAGGTGGTGGTGGCACACGCCTTTAATCCCAGCACTCGGGAGGCAGAGGCAGGCGGATCTCTGTGAGTTCTAGGCCAGCCTGGTCTACAAGAGCTAGTTCCAGGACAGGAACCAAAAACTACGGAGAAACCCTGTCTGGAAAAATAAAAAAAAATTAAATATTCTTTTCTTGAAAGAATACAACACAATGGCAATACACATAAGAGGAGGCAGGACCCACAGGAGTTGACCCTGAAAAAGAGAGCCGTAACTCTTAACTTATAGAAGAGGCTACACATAGCAAGGAGACTGGGGCTAATTGGATTTTTTCAGACTCCTCATAGGTTGGTTATTTTGAAAGATGATAGACTCTCTTAGTTATTTGGCATTTGGACCTTGGTATGATAAAAATTGGTATATAGGGCTCAGAAAGTGAAGGAATGGGGGTTTGAGTCTAGATGTAATTGGCTGTTCAAAAGGTGAACTGACACATTTCTAGGTGAAATTAACATACAAAACAAACAAAATGTTTACTACATGTGTTAAAAAAAATGTTTCTAAGCCAGATGCCAGGGATCTGTAATGATTTTCTTGGGCAGGAGTCTGGGAAGCAGCAGGTCCCCAGGGAAGTCCTGTTTATAGTAAGGAGTTTGGATCACAAGCCAGGCTCAGGAGTGTTTGGTTTGGAAGATGAATCTGGCAGCTGTAACCCCATACCCCGGTGGTACCTCATATCACAGCCTTCTCACTGGAAAATTGGCTATAACAAAAGCACCCTTGTCCTGAACTCTAATTCAACATTAAATGAGACAATATATGCAACATGTCTAGAGTGCTATATACAATTCTATAAATTTATATACAGTTATTTATTGTAATGTTAGATGTTCATGAACTTTAAAATATTTTTTAGAACAGTATTATAGAGAAACAAAGGCTGTCTGGGTGAATATCAAGCATAGGCCAAAATGGCTGATGCTGGACATCAGGTGGGAATGAGTCAGCACAAAATGGCTGACATCAGATGACCAGGCAACCTAAAAGTAAACAGTGATGTGATCTGTTATAAATCTGTTACTGGAAGACTGCTTTTGTGTGATTTCAGATAAGTAAGAGGTAAGTTCCTCGCCTTGGCCCTTTGCTTTTGTCCGGGAGCTTGTGCAGGTCAGTGTGTGCTGTGCCTATGTGCAGACTGTGTGTCTGGGCCTGTTTGAACGCAGCCCATGTATGAGAGCATTGCTCGATGCCTGCCAGGATCTGACTGCTTAGCAGCTCATATGCTGGTAAATAAAGTATATATCTGTCTCTCACTCCAAAAATTACCTTCAACATCCTGAGTGCACATGACCCTTCCCTGTTGCTGGCATCAGAACTTGGACCTTACAAGGTAATTTGTAAGTGTAACTATTTTAAAACACTTCATTTAAAAAAGTTTGTGATGCCTCATCAGATTTAGAGAAATGCTAATAGTATCCAAATGTTTCTCACTAGTGTTTATTTTAGCAGTAACTGATCTGTGTGGCCATGAACAAACCTACTTCCATTTTATTCTATCCTGATTTCAAATAAGACACTTTGACTGGGAGAGGAGTGCACTCGTATCTTCCTAAAGTTTTAAAAAACTTCCAGTAGTCCATGTTTTATAAGGTAAAGGGTTTAATCTTTATTCCATCAGGAGAGAATTGACCAGCATTAGCCTGAAACCTTAGGCACTGAAGAGGATTTATTGGCATTTCTACAATTTATTTTCACTTTTCACCTTTTTGTCAAGTGAAAAAAAAATGACCTGATAATATGTTTTTTTTTTTTTATTGAGAAAAGGAAAAAAAAAAACAAGTTTCCGCTTCCTCCCAGCCTCCCATTTCCCTCCCGCTCCTCCTACCCTTCTCCCCCTCCCCTCACTCCTCTCCTCCTCCCTCTCCAGTCCAAAGAGCAGTCAGGGTTCCCTGCCCTGTGGTAAGTCCTAGGTCCTCCCCCCTCCGTCCATATCTAGGAAGGTGAACATCCAAACTGGCTAGGCTCCCACAAAGCCAGCACATTAAGTAGGATCAAAACCCCGTGGCATTGTCCTTGGCTTCTCATCAGCCCTCATTGTTCGCCATGCTCAGAGAGTCCGGTTTTATCCCATGCTTTTTCAGTCACAGTCCAGCTGGCCTTGGTGAGCTCCCAATAGATCAGCTCCACTGTCTCAGTGGGTGGGTGCACCCCTCGTGGTCCCGACTTCTTTGCTCATGTTCTCCCTCCTTCTGCTCCTCATTGGGACCTTGGGAGCTCAGTCCAGTGCTCCAGTGTGGGTCTCTGTCTCTATCTCCATCCATCACCAGATGAAGGTTCTATGGTGATATGCAAGATATTAGTCAGTATTGCTATAGGATAGGGTCATTTCAGGTTCCCTATCCTCAGCTGCCCAAGGGACTAACTGGGGACATCACCATGGGCTCCCTGGGAGCCACTCTAGGTTCAAGTCTCTTGCCAACCCTAAGGTGGCTCCCTTAACTAAGAATTGTGCTTCCGTGCTCCCCTATCCAACCTTCCTTTATCCCAATCCTCTTTTTTCCCCAAGTTCCCCCCATCCTCCCCTTCTCCCTTTTCTCTCCCCATCTCCCCTTACCCCCATCCCACCCCACCCCCAAGATCCCAATTTTCTCCCTGGCAATTTTGTCTACTTCCCATAGCCAAGAGGATAACTATATGTTTTTCCTTGGGTTCACCTTCTTACTTAGCTTCTTTAGGTTCACCTATTGTAGACTCCATGACCCTTATTTATGGCTAAAAACCAATTATAAGTGAGTACATCCCATGTTCATCTTTTTGGGTCTGGGTTACCTCACTCAGGATAGTGTTTTCTATTTCCATCCATTTGCATGCAAAATTCAAGAAGTCATTGTTTTTTACCGCAACTTAGTACTCTAATGTGTATATATTCCACACTTTCTTCATCCATTCTTCCATTGAAGGGCATCTAGGTTGTTTCCAGGTTCTGGCTATTACAAATAATACTGCTATGAACATAGTTGAACAAATGCTCTTGTCATATGATAGGGCATCTCTTGGGTATATTCCCAGGAGTGGTATTGCTGGGTCCAGGGGTAGGTTGATCCCGAATTTCCTGAGAAACCGAAACACTGATTTCCAAAGTGGTTGCACAAGATTGCATTCCCACCAGCAATGGATGAGGGTACCCCTTCCTCCACAGCCTCTCCAGCAAAGGCTATCATTGGAGTTTTTTATTTTAGCCATTCTGACAGGTGTAAGATGATATCTCAAAGTCGTTTTGATTTGCATTTCCCTGATCGCTAAGGAGGTTGAGCATGACCTTAAGTGTCTTTTGGTCATTTGAACTTCTTCTGTTGAGAATTCTCTGTTCAGTTCAGTGCCCCATTTTTTAATTGGGTTAATTAGCATTTTAAAGTCTAGTTTCCTGAGTTCTCTATATATTTTGGAGATCAGACCTTTGTCTGTTGCGGGGTTGGTGAAGATCTTCTCCCAGTCAGTAGGTTGCCTTTTTGTCTTAGTGACAGTGTCCTTTGCTTTACAGAAGCTTCTCAGTTTTAGTAGGTCCCATTTATTCAATGTTGCCCTTAATGTCTGTGCTGCTGGGGTTATACATGGGAAGCGATCTCCTGTGCCCATCTGTTGTAGGGTACTTCCCACTTTCTCTTCTATCAGGTTCAATGTGTTCTGACTGATATTGAGGTCTTTAATCCATTTGGACTTGAGTTTTGTGCATGGTGATAGATATGGGTCTATTTTCATTCTCCTACAGGTTGACATCCAGTTATGCCAGCACCATTTGTTGAAGATGCTTTCTTTCTTCCATTGTATACTTTTAGCTCCTTTATCGAAAATGAGGTGTTCATAGGTTTGTGGGTTAAAATTCGGGTCTTCTATACGATTCCATTGGTCGACTTCTCTGTTTTTATGCCAGTACCACACTGTTTTCATCACTGTAGCTCTGTAATAGAGTTTGAAGTCAGGGATGGTAATGCCTCCAGAAGATCCTTTATTGTATAGGATTGTTTTGGCTATCCTGGGTTTTTTGTTTTTCCATATATAGTTGATTATTTTCCTCTCAAGATCTGTGAAGAATTTTGATGGGACCTTGATGGGGATTGCATTGAATCTATAAATTGCCTTTGGTAGAATTGCCATTTTTACTATGTTGATCCTCCCAATCCAAGAGCAGGGGAGGTCCTTCCATTTTCTGGTATCCTCCTCAATTTCTTTCTTCAATGCCTTAAATTTCTTGTCAAATAGATCTTTCACTTCCTTGGTTAAAGTTACTCCAAGATATTTTATGCTATTTGTGGCTATCGTGAAAGGTGAAGCTTCTCTGATTTCCCTCTCTGCTTCCATATCCTTTGTGTATAAGAGGGCGACTGATTTTTTGGAGTTGATCTTGTATCCTGCCACATTACTAAAGCTGTTTATCAGCTGTAAAAGTTCTTTGGTGGAGTTTTGGGGGTCGCTTATGTACACTATCATATCATCTTCAAATAACGAAAGTTTAACTTCTTCCTTTCCAATTCGAATTCCCTTGATCCCATTATGTTGTCTTATTGCTATTGCTAGAACTTCAAGCACTATATTGAAGAGGTATGGTGAGAGTGGACAGTCTTGTCGTGTTCCTGAGTTTAGTGGGATGGCTTTGAGTTTCTCTCCGTTTAATTTGATGTTAGCTGTCGGCTTGCTGTATATAGCTTTTATTATATTTAGGTATGACCCTTGTATTCCTAATCTCTCCAATACTTTTATCATAAAGGGGTGTTGAATTTTGTCAAATGCTTTTTCAGCATCTAATGAAATGATCATATGGTTTTTTTTCTTTCAGTTTATTTATATAATGGATTACATTGATAGATTTTCATATGTTCAACCAGCCCTGCATCTCTGGGATGAAGTCTACTTGATCATAATGGATAATTTTTCTAATGTGTTCTTGGATTCGGTTTGCCAGTATTTTGTTGAGGATTTTTGTGTCGATGTTCATGAGTGAGATTGGCCTATAATTCTCTTTCTTGGTTGAGTCTTTGTGCGGTTTTGGTATCAGAGTAACTGTAGCTTCATAAAAGGAATTTGGCAATGCCTCTTCTGTTTCTATATTGTGAAATACATTAAGGAGTATAGGTATTAGGTCTTGGAAGTTCTGGTAGAATTCCGCATTGAAACCATCTGGTCCTGGGCTTTTCTTGGTAGGGAGGTTTTTGGTAACCGCGTCTAATTCTTCGCGACTAACAGGTCTATTTAGATTGTTTACCTGGTCCTGGTTTAACTTTGGTATATGGTATTTAGTAAGATCTAATGATCAACATCCAAAGCCTTTTAATAACAGTAAGATCCAGGGTTAGTTTTTGTAGCCACGGCTGGCCCTTCTGCCTCTGGCACGTTCAAACTTCTGGCCCTTGGAGCGGACATAGGTTTGGTACGGCTGTGTGGGGTTCCTGGGGCCTTGCCAAAATGCAGGTACACCTCTCAGTCCTTCCGATGTCCAGACAGGAGCACAGTGCCATGGCCCTTGGGAGACTCCAAGGCCAGCTGGTCAAAGGTGAGGATCTTACCCCCAGCCTTGAGGATGCGACTTCGGGCCCGGCTGCTCACCCGCAGTGCACACACCTTCAGTTTGGGCACATTGAGAATCCTCATGTCATCTGTGACCGTCCCCACAACCACAGCCATCTTGTTTTCTCGGCCAGGAAGCTTCATCTTTCGGATCATCCGGGACAGGGACAGAGGTGGCCGGTTGGTGCGACTTATGAATAACCTTTTCAGCACAACCTGATTGAAGGTGGAGTGGTTCGCCTGGCCAGAAACCTGTACAGCTTGACCAGCAGCCACAGCTAGATGTCCTGGCTCTTGGGCTCCTTGCGCCGAACCTTTCGGTCCTTGTTGTGGCGGTTGTCAACACCCATGATGGCCACTCCTGCAGGGCCTGGTCCGGCGATAATATGGCTTTTTTTTTTTTCTGTGTAACCACCTTGACTGTCCTGGAACAAACATACAGAACAAAGAAAAAGTATTAAAAGCAGCAAGAGGTCAGGTGGTAGTAGTACATGCCTTTAATCTCAGCATGTGGAAGACAGAGACAGGTGGATCTCCCTGAGTTAGAGGCCAGCCTGGCCTACAAAGTGAGTTCCAGGATAGTTAAGGTGGTTACACAGAAAAATCATATCTCTCTTTAAAAAAAAATAAAGGCCAAGTAAATTATAAAGGCACACCTAACTTATCAACAGAGACCCTAAAATTCAGAAGAACTTGAACTTATATCTTGCAGGCTCTAAGAGACTATACATACCACTGCAAACTACTATACCCAGAAAAACTCTCAATCACTTTAGATGGAGAAAACAAGATATTTCATGACAAAGGCAAATTTAAACAATATCTATCTACAAACTCTGCCCTACAGAAGGTATTAGAAGGAAAACTCCAACCCAAAAAATAACTATACCCACAAAAACTTAGGCAATAGATAATCTCACACCAGCAAAACCCAAAGAAGGAAAACACACAGACACATGCACACACACACGTACAAACACTAACAACAACAACAACAATAAAATAACAGTAATAAAAATAATCGGTAATTAAGAATAATGGATAAAGAAAATATGGATAGCTTAAAGAGTCCTGTACAATGGAAAAACTTCTAGAGTTATTACCATCACTGACTTCAAGCTTATATAGTAAGAATTATAGTAATAAAAATAACATGGCGTTGGCATCAACAGCAGATGGATTGGTCAATAGAGTCAAATGGAAGACACAGCCATAAAACTACACACCTATGGACACCCGAGTTTTGACAAAGAGGCCAAAATTATACAAAGGAAAAAAGAAATAATCTTCAACAATTGGTGCTGGTCTAAGGATGCTGGCATATAGGAGAATGCAAATAGAGCCATACCTATCACCCTGCAAAAAACTCAAGTCCAAGTGGATCAAAGGTCTCAACATAAATCCAAATACACTGAACCTGATAGAGGAGAATGTGGTAAATAGTCTCAAACACATTTACACAAGAGAAAACTTCCTGAATAGAACACCGATAGCACAGGCACTAAGATCAACAATTAAAATGGTACCTCATGAAACTGAAACTTTCTGTCAGGCAAAGAACACCATTATTTGAACAAAACAGCAGTGTACAGAATGGAAGAAGCTATTTACCAACCCCTTATCTGACAGGGGCTGATTTCCAAAATACATAAAGAATTCAAGAAACTAGATATCAACAAACCAAATAATCCAATTAGAAGATGGAGTGCAGATCTAAACAGAATTCTCAGCAGAAGATCTTGAATGGCTGAGATACACTTAAAGAATTGTTTAGCCAGGCGGTGGTGGCGCATGCCTTTAATCCCAGCACTCGGGAGGCAGAGGCAGGCAGATCTCTGGGAGTTCGAGGCCAGCCTGGTCTACAAGAGCTAGTTCCAGGACAGGCACCAAAGCTACAGAGAAACCCTGTCTCGAAAAACCAAAAAAAAAAAAATTATTTAACATCCTTAACCACCAGGGAAATGCAAATCAAAAGTACTCTGAGATTCCTTCTTACACCTGTCAGAATGCCTTCTATCAAAAATACAAGCCATAGCTCATGCTAGATAGGATGTGGAGCAAGGGGAAAACCCCATTGGTGGTGGGAGTACAAACTTGTACAGCCACTTTGCAAGTCAGTGTGGCAGTTTCTGAGAAAACTGGCAAACAACCTATCACAAGAGTCAGCTATACTGCTCTTGTTCATATACCCAAAGGGGTGCTCCATCATACCACAAGGACACTTGCTCACTTATGTTCATAGCAGCCTTATTTGTAATAGCCAGAATCTAGAAACAACCTAGATGTCCCCCAAACAAGGAATGGATAAAGAAACTGTAGTACATGTCGAAAATTTAATATTATTCAGCTGCTAAAAACAAGGACACCGGAAAATTTGCAGGCAAATGGATGAAACTAGAAGATAAAAAATCATCCTGAGTTAGGTAACCCAGAAGACAGACATGGTGTTTACTCACTCATAAGTGGATATTAGCTGCAAAGTAAAGGATAATCATGACACAATCAGTCTCAGAGGAGTTGGGTAACTGGAAGGGTTCGTGGGGATCTCCCAGGTCTCCCTCAGAAGGGGAAATTGAAGAGATTTCATGAGTAGGTTGAAGGTGGGAACAGAAGGGGTAGGAGGGAAGGATTCAGAGGATAAGAAGGAAGGAAAACTGCAGCCAGGATATTAAATAAATAAATAAATTTAAAAAGAAGTATAAGATTTATACTTTTTGTTCTGCTATGCAAGGCATTATCTGGTTTCCATCTCTTTTGCTAAATTACAATTTTACTTTACTAGATTGTAATTGTTAAGACAAAAGTACACTTTTGTGCATTAATTTTAACATAGTAGCCACTGCCTTCCCATCTAATTGGTCAGGTTAAAAAGAAACTTTAATAGAAACTTTTTATATCCTTAATTAAGAAAGAGAAGTACCTTCAGTTTTCTTAATCCCTGAAACAATGAAAGTAGGTGATATTTGATTTTTCAATTGTCTCTAAAGTCGCTTAGTTGATAAAATGCAGAAGAAACTTTAAAAAAACAATCTTTACTATCTTGTTTGTCATAGCTCACATAATTAAAATTTTATCTTGTATACTTTTCAAGTGTTTGAAATGCTTCTTTTAAAGATAAGAACACTTTTTAATATCTCCATAAACATACATCCTGAGAGTTTCTTTGAGTCTGTAACTCTTTCTGATGTCTAATTCCTCTTCTTAAGAAAATATGATATTTTTCACACATACAGACCGTGCCTGAAATATGGCAAGTGTTTCAAATGGTGCTTTTTATACACTTTATGTTCTGTCATTCTAGATGTTTAATTATCACTGACCATCTAGTGCCTTTTGGTGCCAATAACCTCAGCAATCTGAATACATACAGCATACCTAACTGACTTTATTAATGGGCTATACAAAGGCAGCAGCCTGAGACATTTTGTGGTATTTATTTCATTTTGTCCTCATAATCCACGTATGAAGAATAGCCGAGACAATCCTATGTTCACACTCAGGTCACCACTAGCTTCTCAACATTTACAGACCAATGACTTGGCTATCTTCCAAACTCGCTTTTGGTGCATGCGGCACAGTCGGTGTTAGGCAATATATGTTAAATATTACAAAGGAAATTTGTTCTAAAAATATTTTATGTGGAGATCCACAGTCTGACAAGTAATGTGTCACTAAAGTTACAGACATCTTTCTCTAGTGCAAAATCTCCAGATGGCGTCACCATTCTTAGTTTATTCTTTTTGTTCCGTATCATTCGTTAGCCTTCCCTATGCAAAACCCCAGACCCAACAAACTTTGAAAGCTTGAGAAATGCTGCATAGATTTTTTATATCCTAAATTATTAAAGATGCCTGTGATGTGATCTGTGGGACTGGCTGGAACCAATTAGAATTGGACTACACTGGCTTTCACCATTGGATTGCAGCCATCCGACTGCCAGTGCATAGGTATTCTACATCCTTGTTCTGCATCCTTGTCCTCCTGTTGCCAGTGCATAGGTATTCTACATCCTTGTTCTGCATCTTTGTCCTCCTGTTGCCAGTGCATAGGTGCTCTACATCCTTGTCTTCCCGTTTAATTTGTAAAATCCAGTAACCAATCATTTGTGCCTCTAGGGCTTAAACTTTAAAAGGTGTGTACATGAAGATAATAAATATTTAATTTATTGAAGAGGATATAAAATACTTACCCCAATGACAGCTTAATCATTTTAAAGGAAAATAAGAAATCTGACTTTCAGATTATTATTATCTTTTTACATTTTATGCCACTCTCTATTTGAGTTTTGTAGTTTTCAAATAAATTACAGGGTCATTTGTAGAGTTACAGTGATGAAACAGGATTCTCTGTTCTTACGTGTTAGAAGCACCCAGTGTCTACAGAGAGGACTGTAATAAAAAATGCACATAATAAGAAAATTTACTAGATTTATTTGGGCTATATCAATATTTTCTGTTACAGGAACTTCAGGTAAAACAAACATGTATGCTAGTTTCAAACAAAATTAATTCTAATAATGCTTCTGTAAAGCTAAATTCTCTGGGCTCTGAGACACAAATGTAAATTCTGTCCTTTAAGAAAATGCTTTTAATTATTTTTAGCAATTGAAGATAGACTTAATGCAATTAAAACTCACAAGCTGTTGGGCTGGAGAGAGAGTTCAGCTTTTAAGAGCACTGGCTGCTCTCCCAGAGGAACTGTATTCAATACCAGCACCCACAAGGCAGCTCCCAAGTATCTATAACTCCAGTCAGGGGATCTGACACCTTTTCCTGTCCTGTATAGGCATTGTATGCATAAAGGCATACACATACAGGTAAAACACACATGCACATAAAATTTTAAAAAATAATGAAGAATATCACCAATGACTTTCTTATTGCTTGTTAGTTAGGGTTTCTATTGGTGCAACAAAATACCACGACCAAAAAGCAGGTTGGGGAGGGATGAGTTTATTTGGCTCACACTTCTGCATTACTGTTCATCACTGAAAGAAGTCAGGACAGGAACTCAGCCAAGGCAGGATCTGGGAGGCAGGAGCTGATGCAGAGGCCATGGAGGGGAACTTCTTATTGGCTTGCTTCTGCAGACTTGCTCAGCCAACATTATTGTTTAGAATCAAGGACCAGTAGCACAGAGATGACACCACCCACCATGGGCTGGGCCTGCCCACATTGATCACTAAATGAGAAAATGCCTTACAGCTGGATCTCATCAAGGCGTTTCCTCAAATGAGGCTCCTTCCTCTGATGACTCTATATCGTATAAAGCTGACACACAAAACCAGCCAATGCACTGATAAACTCAGAAAATAAAACAACGGCACAGTCCCTTTCCTTGGTTGTTCACATTAATAATTGGCTTTATTATTTTATTTTGTTTTCTTTTCTTTTTTCCTAAAATGCCCAAACTCACAGTCCTCATTTGGAATATATCATTTTTTTGTTCAGGTTTCTGTCTTCATTACATTTTAGAGTTCATTTTCTTAGATATTGTAGTGATTCTCCTGCAAGCTTTACCACAAGCAGGGAAATAAAAAACATTCCCTGAAGAGACAAGAATGAAACTCAGTTCAACCCAATTTTATTGTGACTGGACTGGTTTAGGACTTCTAGAGTCTGGCCCAGATCATTTTACTTTAGTCATATTTAAGCACAGCACAATTTTGAAAAAAAAAAGTACTGAGGTAACAATTAACTCATCCCCAAGTGAACAATTAAAACATGTTTGTAATGCATTTTCTTACAAGGTACATTTGGCTTCCTTCACAAGAATGTGTGCTGTTGACTCAGAGGGTTTAGGGAGGTTGACCTATGGGTGTCAGGATTGGCCTGGCCCCAAGATAACATAGAAGTCACTTATGCTGTTGTAAAACACAAGTGACCTCACTCATAAGGCTGGGTTTATGAGTTAAAAACAATGTTCAAGATTTAGTAAAAAAAATATCTTGAAAAAGTAAAAACGTAAATTCTGGGAGATAAAGCAGAACCTGTCTCATCAGACAGCAAAGGAACACCAGGTGGTAAAACGACCTTGTTCCTAGCATTTCAGGAAGAGCAGCGTTCTTACCACTCTCTTCTTTATCACAGCATGATCAGAGAGACTTCATGTTGCTCTGTGTGCGTCCAGTGGACATATGCTCAAACCTTGACATTCATATTTTCCTCCATGTGATCTGACCAATAGCTTTAAGAATTATTTACTTGGACTTGAGCTAATATGACAGCTACGAGTACTAAATATTCAATGAGAGTGGCATATGTTAATAGTAGAAGCCAGGAAATAGCAGCAAATTATTTGTAAAGATGAGAGTATAACCTCACAAAGCAGGATTGATCAATGAAACTAAGCTTAGACACACAA
Source organism: Microtus oregoni (assembly GCF_018167655.1). Taxonomy (NCBI): domain Eukaryota; kingdom Metazoa; phylum Chordata; class Mammalia; order Rodentia; family Cricetidae; genus Microtus; species Microtus oregoni. The sequence continues at coordinate 673,965 of NW_024544728.1, read as the reverse complement.
ACCAGAGAGAAGATTCAAATCAACTCAGAAATGACAGTGGGGGCAGCACAATGCTAATCTAGAAGCCTAACATAGTGTAAAAGAGTGCTACAGATAGTAACATACCAACACATTAGGTAGCATAAAAAAGTGTTACAGACAGTGACATACCAACACATTAGATAGCATAAAAGAGTACTACAGACAGTGACATATTTAATGTGATAGCCTAGGGAAGAAATGAGTAAATCTTTGACATTCAAAACCTCCCAAGACAGAATCACAGAATTATGATGAAATAGAAAATCTGAACAGACCAATATTAAAAAAAAATGATAAGACAATATTATTCATAACAAAAGGCTGGGCCCTAAAGGACTTCATGCCTGTAATTCCTCCTAACATTTAAGATAATTTAATAATAATCCTTTTTCTTGAATTCTTTAAAAAAATAGAAGAGGGAAGCTGTATTGTTTACCTTTACATGCTGTGATAAAAACACCATGACCAAGAGAACTTACACAGAGTTATAACCAGTTGAGTATTAAGTATTCCAATGCTTGAGATTTATGGAAAGCATCTCCTTCAATCTACCATGTTCTACTAACTCTACCCATAGTTTTACAGTCTTATCACAATGCAAACAACATTTAGTCCAACTTCAAAAGTACCCAGTCATTAATAGTCTCAACAATGTTTAAAACTCAAGTCTCTTGTGAGACTCAAGGCAATCTTTTAATCTTAATCCTTGTAATATAAAAAAGAAATTGAATACTTCAAATACGCAATGGCACAGAATATATATTAACTTATTGAACTGGACAAACCAGAGTATAATGCTGGACCAAAGCATGACTGAAACCCAACAGAGCAAGCACAAAATCCTGTAGCTCCATCCCTGAGAGCAGGGGCCTGAGATGGATCCATTCCTCTAGCTTTGATGTTTGCAAGATGCATTCCTCTCCTGGGCTTCGACTACTCCCTGTGTTCAGTTTTCCTTGACAGATGTTTCACCTTGCAGGCATCTCCAGCATCTTGGGGTCTCTAACATAATCCAGGTTTCAATCTCACAGCATCATGCAATGGCCTCTCAGGGACTCCCCTGACACATTCTGGACTCAATCGCTCTCTTTTACCATGAAATATGGAACGTGATACCTTAGCTTATATATTTTACATAAGTCAAAGCCAAAAACACTTGGATGACAGTGCCAAGTTTGGCTGCCTGCTTGGGAGGGAACCTGGCTTGGTTGAATCCCTTTTGTATCATTTTTTTTTTGTATGTTCCTTACTAGGAGCAGAAAATGTTTAGGCCTTTTTCTTTCACAAGTTGGAAACTTAGCTGGGTGGGTTCCTTCCCTGAGGGCACCCACCCCCTTTATTCCAAGCAGTGCAGATGTGTCCTTAATCTCCTAAACACATGCATTATTTAAAGAAGAATCCACACTATTTGGATAAAGCTAACCTGCATCTTGTGTGTAAATGATTTGAATGGGCAAATAAGCAACAAGTCTTTAACATGTCCCTGTGGGTACAAAATTTATTTGAATAAAAAATGAGAATGGGTCTATTTGCAGCTACAAATATATCTCTTGGCAAACTTGCATAAAACAATTTCTTTAGTGAATCTGAATAAATCTGAAAAAAAATCAGGTATTAACTAGCCCCCTTGATACAGTTTTCCTTAAAGCTATAATGTTGACTTATGAGATCTAAGAGTAGAGGGATTTTCTTCAAAGTACAATTTTAGCATTTCTGTTTTGAAAAATTCATACATTTTTACAATGTATTTTGATCAAATTCATTCTTCATTGCCTCCCTCCACCTCATGTTCCTCATCCTGTCATCCTTCCAACTTCATGTCTTCTTTTGAAAGTAAATATTAATAACACTTTAAATCCAATTAATGATCTCTTATGTTCATGGATATGTGACCATCCATCCACTGGGGCACAGGCAACTTACTAGAGGCCAAGTCCTCAAAGGAGAAAGACTTCCTTCTTCAGCAGCCCCACCCATATCAGAGGAGCTTTGGCAATTTACACAGCTCTCACAGTTACTTTTACTTGGCATTTTGACCAGATTTGAGTCTCTGCATTAGCCAATTCACACTACAAAAGGAAGGTTCTCTGACCACGGTTTAGAGCAGCATTAACTCTGGGAGTAAACATGAGTATTCAGAAGGCAGTTTGACAGCATGATCATTTACTAAATTAACAACAGTAGGTTCTATAGTGTTATTTTATTTATGTTTTAATAAATAAAGCTTGCCTGAAGATCAGAGGGTAAAACTAAACCACTAAAGGCCAGGTAGTGGTGTCATACACCTTTAATCCCAGGATTTGAGAGACAAAGCTAATCTCTGTGTATTCGAGGTCACTCTGGGCTACACAAGATTGATGCAGAAACAGATACAGGTGGTGGTAGCTCACACTTTTAATCACCAGTACTAGTGAGGCACATGCCTTTAACCCCAGCACTGAAGGAAAACATAAAATGGGAGGAGACAGAGACTCAGGGCTCAGTCTGCAGTCTCGCAGATTTGGTAGTGCTAAGACTTTTGTAGTGGTTTGGCTGTTTTGCTTTTCTGATTTCTAACTTTAACCCCAATATTTATCTCTGAGTTTTTTTTATTCATGCTACAAGGTTCCCCATAGGGCCTATTGTCTCTCTAGTCATGGACTTTCAGCCATATTTATAGTGCCAGTTATGAAAACTCTCCTGTGTAGAAGGCTTTATCTCCAATTAGAATATAGTTGGTTACCCCATAACCATTATGCCATTATTGAGCTAGTGACAACCTCTTGTCCCTTGGTGTCTAAGCTATTGTTCTATTGCTATAAATAGACAGCATGACAAGGCAACTTAGAAAAGAAAACATTTAGTTAGGGTCTGAATATAGCTTCAGAGGTTTAGTTTATTATCATCATGGTGGGGACTATGGTGGCAGGCAGGTATACAAAATGCTGGAGAAGTAGCTAAGAGCTTCATCTTGATTTGCAGCCAGCAGGCAGAGAGAGCCAGCCTGGCATGGGCTTTTGAAACCTCAAAGACCACTGCCAATGATACACCCCCTCCAATTAGGCTACCCCAACTCTGATAGGGTCAAGCCCTCTAACCCTTCTCACTCTGCCAATTGGGGACTAAGTTTGTGAACATATGAATATGGAGAACTTTCTTATTCAAACCAGTGTGTTCAGGTTAGGAGATTTTTTGCAGTTTTTCACACACCTTTCATTTTGACTGAGCATTTTGCTCCTCTCTCACTTTCCTACACTTAACTCCAAAAGAAAAGCCTTTAACTTCACACTTTACAAAAATTTCAAGATGTCAACATCAACAGTTTTCTCCAATTGTCTTCTCATAGTGAAAGTGGCGCCTAGTCTTTATTGTCAACTTGCTATACTTTAGAAACCTCAGTTGAAGAATTTCCTCCATGGACTGGCCTATGGAGGAGTCTGTGTCACATTTTCTTAATTGCAAATTAGTTCGAGAGGGCCCAGTCAACTATGGGCAATTCCAACCTTAGGCATGTGGGCCTGAACTCTCTAAGAATGGTAGCTGGAAGAAGCCTGAAAAACAAGCAGGTGAGCCACATTTCTCCATGTTTTCTGTTCCATGTTCTTGACTCTCATTCCTTACTGATGGGATGTAACAGGTAAGATGAAATAAGCCTTTTCTTCCCTAATTTGCTTTCGATGGTGTTTTGCACATCATCCGAGAGCAAGCACACTGAGACTGAAGAGAAAGCCTGCTCCTCAGAGGCCAGCTGTTTTACAAGTCTTGGGAACATCTCATTTTAAGATATATGAAAAAGATATAGACCCAAGTCTTGGCTATGTCACCAGGGGGAAAATAAGGCTCTCCAGTTACTAATTATCCCTCTAAGAAGCAATGAATATTCAGAAAATCTATAGAGGGATAGCAAGGTCTTCATATGAAAATTGTTACCATTCCATCTCCCCAGTTATACCTCATCCTGGAATTGAGATTACCCCATCAAAAGTCAGAAAAGCCCAATTCTCTGACCACTATCATGACTTAAAATGGGAACCTGCTTCATTAAGACAAATGTAGATATGAAAATCCTGATAGAAATCTGTTAATGGTTATCATCTGTGCATATGTTCTCAAACCCCAAATACTCTAGGAAATCTGCACAAAAGATTCTCAGTCACTATTCTACCTCCACTACAGTGCTGGGGGCTTTAGGACACCCATCTGTTTTTCATGACAGTAAAAAAAATTCACAAGCTGTTTTCACTGCTTTCAAAGTCATTCACTTTACCCTCATCTTTTAAATATCCATTCTTTCTCCACAGGTTTAGCTCATACAGCTTCTGATATAAAATGCTCTTTTACCCTGAGGAAGGATGATAGAGTATTAGTCTCTGTTTCTCAGTGTTCTAGATACTCTGAACATGAATTCGCATGCACCATAATACAACTTACGTGCATGTTTCTTCATTAGATTCAGATAATGTCTACAGAGGATACAGAATGATATATGTACTGCCTTTAGACTCTTGTAGAATCTTGCTTTAAGATGGGCGCTCAACAGGTGGGTGCTGGATTCGTGAGTGATTCTGGCACAGTAAGTGGAGTAACTTAGTTAAATTGTTCAAGAGAAGCTATTTTCAATAAGTTTGCACAAAGGTTTCCAACACAGTTGTTTACCACCTGCGTTAGGAGTCCTATAATATTTAGAATGCTACCCCTAAGCAAAGGACCAAGCATGCTTTGGTATCTCCCCTCCTCCCCCATCTTTCCCTCATCCCACTTTCCTTCCTCTTTCTTTATAATGTTGATTATTTCTTTCTGTTTTGAAGTGTTTTGTTTGAAAAAATAATCAAACACCTAAAATTAATAGCAATTCATTTCATGTATTTTTATGCCTCTTTGCTGAAAATGCCATTTTAGATATAAGGGTTTAGCTCCTAATGTACAAATTACATGAATTTGCTAATTTCAGTTTAATAGTTCTTCTGACATCAGTTGAGACTGGGTACATTCAGGATGGTATAGCCATAGATTCTATTTAATAATTCTGTAATAAAGCCAAGAGATGACTCTAACTATCAGTGGCTATTGTATGAAATGCCATCACCTGTTGACTCCATCTGTGTTCGTGCTGAGGTCTGTGAAATCACAATCCTGGGGCCTCTGTGGAGCCAAACCTTCCCCTGTAATATATTGATCAGATTTCATACTATACTTTATTATACAGAACTCAGCCTATCCCAGGATAATATGCTTTCACTCAGTCGTGTTTATTGTATCAGTGGTCGGTATACTTCCATTGTTGAAGAACCAGTTACTTCATTAATCTATTAACCAAGGGACATTTGAATTATTTCCAAATTCCCACAGTTATGAATAAGCCTACTCACAAGTTTTTCTGTGAATATGGATACCCTTTCACGAGCATGTGATCAGAAGGCCTGGTTAGAGAGTTCAGTGTATATTTAATTTGCAGGTTGTCAAGTGGCTTTCCATTTGCAACCTCATCAGCGATGCTGGACAATTCTAGTTGCACAGATTGGCTACTTTAGGAGTTTATTATGCTGGCTATATTGTACTTAGTCTAATTTGGGCACAGTGATGTGCATCGCTCAATTTAATATGCATTCCCTTAGTGTTTAATATTACACATCATCCTTGCTAGTGCTTACTTGCCAATCTTATTTTATCTGTTCACGTAGCTTGCCTAAATTCGAGTTATTTACTTATTGAGAATTTGACAATTGCTTGCACTTCAGATTCTGTGTGGTGCTGGGTTTCTACTGAAGTTGAATCTTGAATGCACCTGAGCCCCAGACTCTGTTGACTCGGCAGAGACAATGAGGAAAAGCATTTCTTGTCTTTGTTCCTTATTTTATTACCAACCTTCATCTGTCTAAATCGTACAGGGAAGTGCTTAATTATAAGACGTTTATTCAGAAAACCAGTCTATGCATAAACAAGAACCGAGCGTGACAAACAGAATAGATATGCTGAAATGGAGAGAAGAAAAAACTACACAGTCTTAAACCTTTATAAAGAACTACTGGCAACTAAGAAATGTTGAGGAACGAATCTGTGCATTTGCATCTGTTTTCCTCTGCCTTTCCTTGGGTTCTTTCCTCTTGTTTGTTTTGTCCTATTCTGATGTTTATTTTTGTTTTATCTTATATTTCATTTCATTTTATTATTGTCACTTAGAAGTCTGTTTGTTTTACAAGGAGAGACAGAGTGGGGGTGGGGTGCAACCAGGTGGGAAGGGAAGTAGGGAAGAACTGGTAGGAGTAGGAGCAGGAGAAACCATGTTCAGGGTATATTGCATGACAAAATCTATTTCGAATAAAGAATGAAAATCTATTTTCACTAAAAAATCAATAAAGAATAATATTTAAATGTGGTTTGGGCCTCCTATGGAAAGTACAGTATGGTACTCCAACTTTCTGAATATTTAGACTTTTAGGAGATGGCTTCCAGAATCTTGAGAGAAAAATATTCCTATGGTATAAGGGCAAAGATGCAGCAGGAAGACTTTATAATTGCAAGTGGTTTACAGGGAGAAAACTATATAAAATTTATACAAGCAAAAACAAATAATGATGAAACTGGACTGTGCTTTCAAAAATCTTAATAATTATGTTTGTTGAGTATTTAAAGATATGAAATCATATTAGTAATATTTTATAGCAGTATTTTTGACTAAAAGTGGCTATTAAAAATAACTCTCCTTTAAATTTATGAAAATCTTATAAAAGTTGGATAACAGCTGATGATCTATTTGTGGTGTTTTTTATTGGGTTGTATAACCCCTTGAATTTTAGAAGTTGTGTGCATATAAATATTCTGTAATTAAAATAATATTTAATGTTGAAAAAGAATTGCTGAGAGTAGGAATGTTTTGGAATATTATTTTAAGATGTGTCACATTCATTTATGCTGTGGAATATTTGTTTAATGATGCAAAGATACGTTGCATTCTTTTATGTTGCATTTGTTTAACTCTGTGAAGTTATGTTATTGTGCCTGTCTAAAACACCTGATTGGTCTAATAACAAGCTGAATGACCAACAGGTAGGCAGGAGAGGAATAGGCTTCTAGGCAGAGAGAATAAAGAGAAGGAGAAGAAAGGGGTGGGAAAAGGAGGAGAGGAGTATGCCAGGGGCCATCCAACTAGCAACACAGCTAGAAGAAGTAAGAAGGAAAGCAACATATATAGAAAAAAGAGAGACAAAAAAGCCCAGTAGCAAAAGATAAATGGATTAATTTAAGAAAAGCTGGCTAGAAACAAGCCAATCTAAGGCCAAACTTTTATAAGAAAGAATAAGTCTCTGTGTATTTATTTGGGACCTGGTTGGTGGGCTCCCAAAGAACAAAGAGAAAAAAAAAACAAAAACAAAAAGACCAACTACAGTGGGAGAAATAGTCTTTTTCAGGAATGATCACACCAATCGATTGCATTATAACAAATGATCATCCCTAAGAATGTGCATGGGAGTGGTATTATTCAGAAAGAGCAAGTTATGATTAAAAATATATGTGTATATACATATTCATTTAACAACAACAATCAAATGAGAAGTCATGAATTTAAAAGAAACAAGGAGAGGTATATGAAGCAGTTTGGAGGGAGAATATCAAGAGGAGAAATGATGTAATTATATTATAATCTCAAACATAAAAGAAAAAAAATCACAAAAATAAAGCCAGTCAAATTTCCTCCAGTAAAATATTTTTATCTTCCCCAAGTTTGCACAGCTCAAGGAGAAAAAAAAATGGTGACAAGTGTCATCAATAGTCATTGTGTTATTATAATTTGCATATCTAATTACGCTATTCACTAGGTAAGCAGTCAATAAGTGATCGGTAAGAGAATAAAGGAAAGGATGAAAGGCAATAGCTAGGAATAGCAATGGTATTGACTCAACTTCACAGGTGAGTAAACATCACAGCAGGAAGAAAAACCCAGGCATTTGCTGTGTATAACTTTCGCTTTATCTTTTTTAACTTTATTGTGGTCAGATTTTGACTTTGGTGTTGTTTGAAAACTGGAAGAATATTCAAACCTGACATCATCATCCTTGGCTCTCGGTCTGTGGTTATTTTGGTTGATTGTCTCCCCCAGGGACATTGTCACGGGGGTAAGTAACTCACAGTATTTAACAGGGAAAAATTCAAATCATGCCAATTCCTTTTTAATGAATGTTTTTTAATTAATACATGATAATCCCCATAGCGAACCCATGAAGGACACAGGATTGAGTAGATATACAACCCATTTAAAAGGCAGGCATTTATGGAAATATAGAAACATATAAAATATTTTCATTCTATTTAAGATTCCTTTACCCAAGAAGACAGAAAATGTTATGAAGAACATATAACATCTCACTGAGCTTAGCTGATGATTAAAAATATCTACATAACGTGTGTATATATGTATATTGGTATAGTCCATCTTCTCTCTATATGTAGAACTAGTTTTACATATCTTTGCTAGGATACTGTTTGTAGAGAAGTACAAAATACATGAAGTGTGTTCCCCTCAAACATGTTTACCCCTTCTACCTACTTCCTATCATACTTATGATTCATCAGGCCTGAAAAAAGATCTTAGAATATACAGTAAAAATGTTTTTTTTTTGTTTTTTGTTTTGTTTTGTTTTGTTCTTTTGAGACAGGGTTTCTCTGTAACTTTGGAGCCTGTCCTGGAACTCCCTTTGTAGACCAGGCTGGCCTCGAACTCACAGAGATCCGCCTGCCTCTGCCTCCCGAGTGCTGGGATTAAAGGCGTGCGCCACCACCTCCTGGCAGTAAAAATGGTTTTTAAATAAAAAGACTGTTTAATATTTGAAATTCATATGTATCAAAGGCATCAACCCTTTTTATTCCATTCAGCTTTAGCCAGCTATATTAACATTTTATATAAAGGATAAAACAATTGACTTATGATCCCCAAAACTTTGAAATATTTTAAATCATATTGAAATATATTTTGAATGGAAACAGTCTGTCAGAACACTGGCAAGGGTGCCCTTCATCAATAGGAGTTGTCAGTACTTGCCTTCAGCATAATTCACTTCATGTAGCATATTCAATTAACTTAGTAAAAGAAAAATAATAACGAGGTGGTCAAGGAGGCTTTTCATTGTGTGTCTAAAAGGCTTACAAGAACACCGAACAATTATAGCTTTTTGAATAATGGATATAGTAATGTGGTCATGCTCTACCCAACCCTCAGTTTGTTTTCCTTCGTGGGAACATCTTCTACAACCATTTCATATTTGTCCAAATTAAAAAGTTTTCATCGGAACCTCACCAGCAACTGAAGAGATGTTTGGTAGACAGTTTTTCTAGTGGCATTCATTCTGTACTCAAGACCTGCTCTAGGCTTCCTTGCTGTGCCTGCTTTCAAGTCTTCTTGGACTTCTCTGGTTAGTAGCATAGACTCAACAGTCCTGAAGTTCCCATGTTGACAGATATAGAGTCAACACTGTAGATTGTATTTTAGCTTGAGTTTGTAGGAAATATTTCTGTGATTTGACTGGCTTGTGACAGTTTTGGAAGAATATCAAACATCTAAAGTGTTCTTCTCAAGCCTACTAGGAGATATAACGTCTATCTGATTTCACATTGGTCTTTTGAATAAAGAATTTTCTGCTCTGCATCATGAAGTGTCTTTTCCTCTCTCATAATCTAGTTGTTTGAAGTAATCTACTGCTGATAATTTATAAAATGTATTTGAAATATGACCACCATGAATAACCAAGGAACCTCACAAGTACTCACAAGTATTGGATTGGTAAATTATTTAGGATGGATTAGTATAAACTCATCAATTAAATGTCTTTATATTGCATGCTATTTTCATATATTTTAATGAAAATTTTATCAGTTTAAGTACAAGCTTTGCTTATTTAATCAGGCAAAGCACATTAATGTGCAGTAAAATTTCCCAAATCAAAGTTTCATCAGTATTTCAAGGGACACTGTGAGCAGTTTGGAGTCCGTGACTACATGTGTGACTAATGATAATCATTTATTTCTATATCATGATAAATTACAGTCCATGAGCATTGAATTATAGCTGGCCAAGTAGGTGTTCTTCATATATATAGAAGCTTTCCAATATATATATATATATATATATATATATATTGGAAAGCTTCTAGGATCTTTTAATTCTTTAGTCTCCTTGATAACTGACATGTGTCATAAAAACAGTTTTATAACACACTCTAATGTTTCATTAAGTAAAACAATTGTGCACTAGTCAGAATGGTTACAATCAACATACACTGCTTTAAAATAGCTAGTGTTGTCTTTAGATTATCATGAGATTAGAAAAGCGTGTTTGTCAAACCTGCTGAGTTTATAGTGTACATTTTTTCTGTAAAATATTCCATCTTCACGTTACAAGGAGTCCTGAGGTCAAGTTCATGTAATGAACTCAATGAATAGATTGAATCATTAGACATTAAATCATACTGACCTAAGATGATTATATACTTCCTCTAGAAAATTTGAAGTGAAGGTAAAAAGGCATACCTATTTGTTAATCACATTTATGAGAAGGTGATGTAGGGTGGAATGAGGTTGAGTATGATTTATCCTTGCTTGTCCCTGAGGAGAGACCATAGAAATCAACTTCATAACAATTATTCCAAAGGAAATTGAGGGGTAATTGTATGAAGCATTTTCACATTATGTCATAGACGGATAAAAATGAAACATCAGATAGAGGTATCATTAAAAATCAGGCTTAATAAATAATAGAGATATATTTTTAGACTTATAAAAATAAATGATATTTGGAAAAATGGAAAAAGATGTGTTGCCTCAGGATTTGCTTCTCACTGGGAGTCTTCCGGAAAGAGATAAGTGCATTTACTCTTAGTGTTTTCTCCTCTAATGTGCTGTGACTTAAATGAGAATGGAATTATGAACTTGCTTTGGCCTTCCTGAAGGATGCCGTAGAGTGAACGTGGTGATTCTGTAAAAAATGGCTCTTCTGTTTTCAGTTCCCACTTGGAGTAATTGTCTTCCTTCCAGGAGCACACCTTCTCCTGTACCTGTGCTGGGAAAACACCCCAACTCTAGTGAAGACAGCTCATGACAGAGACCTGAAGTTGGGGAGTCAGAGCTGAAATGTGGCATGGTCATCTCAGATGTGAGCAAGCAGATTTTCCAAAACCAGGACCCTGTCCCTGTGACTTATCTGACAGAGTAACAACAACAGTGAAGATGATCTGTCTGCTTCAGGCACTTCCGCATTCTACACGGCATGACCACGTGTAATCCCCTTTCATCAGAATGAATTCACTTTATGTAGTGATTTCATTTAAGGATTGGCATTACGTTTTATAAAATATATAAACGTTGGCACTAACATCCATTGAGTACTTCTTAATAGCTTGAGCTCATTAGTATTGTAAAACCTATGTAGTCCTTCCTCCATGAATGAATTTTTACATCTAATTAGCTCTACATAGAATCCTAAATCAATGAGCCATTAGAAAACCTTGTTTTAAATGTTATCTGTGCTGGAGGGAACAGATCTGCCAGCTACAATGTGTGTTCTCCAAGCGTGAGCCTAATCATGAAACATTGCTTTGAGACCTTTGGTTCTGTTTGCTAAAACTGAACAATACTTTCAACACTTTTACATGTTTTAAGTGAATGGGATATAATGAATGCTTTAGCTAATACTAAAGAAGATATTTCTGACACTATTGCTCTTGAAGATACTATTTCCATGGTTAGACAAATTTACCATTGAGAATTGGTCTTTAAATAAATTCTGGTGAAACAGGCTCATTTTTTCTTATGTTGTATTTCAATACTTTGGTGACAGCACTATTATCAAATCAGAAATATTATTTCTCAAATTTAATGTTGAAACATGTCAGGAAAATTTAAACTCACTAAGATGTGGCTGACTTCATGTTATTGTGCTAATAATATATATATTATATAATAAAAATATATACACACACATAGATGTGTGTACACATGTGCCCTTGTGCACGTGTGTTTAACAGTAGAGGTGGTCAGTTAAAAAGGTATTTATAATGTAAAAAAAAGAGCAGTTTCTAAAGTCATTGAACAAGACAATTCTGAATCTGATGTCTGTAGATATCAGACTACATTTAGATAGCTCAATAGACCTAATTTGTCCTGAAAACAAGGGATTTAAGTGATATAACACCTCCAAGACAATATCACCATTTACAAAACTCCAAGGGATCCTGATGCTGATATCAGTCTGTGTTCTGCTAAAAGTTACAACATAGTGTACAAAACAGTGTTTTTTTCAGACTATGGGAGCCTCTATGCTATACATGGCACCTAACTCCATTTTGAGTGCAATCAGAGGCAACTTGACCGCAACTTGGTAGGCATGTGAATGAACACTTCCATCTGCCCCTCACCACCCATTAAGCATACGCTGAAAAATATCTTATTTCTAAAGTAGAGAGGCTACTACCATGTCAATTTATCAAAGTAAATTGGAACCATATGAATGCAAGGATGTGTTATAAAAACATCAGATCATAAAGATTAGGCCAGAGAACTTTTTGAGTGCACTGGATCAAGGAAGGTTTTAGTACCTTCACCTGGACTCCATAAAGACAAGGATATGCAGCGTTGTGCTGACAATGACTTCCACTGACCTGTCGTCTGTTCACCTGGTATGTGCACGTGACTAAGTAGCACAGAGCTCTCAACTCTCCTAAAAGCTTCCGCTCAGCTCAGTACCCACTGTGTCATGGCCTATTTAAGTCGCCATCCACTTGTCTATCATACTTGTCTATCTATACTCACCTCCATACTTACCGTCAATGGCCTCCTTGAGGTAACCTCTCCTTCTTCAGCTAGACTTGAACCAAGGCTCAACTCAAGCTTTGACCCTGGTGCCTGGCTTTGCAGCAGTGTTTCCAGCAGACCTCTCACAGGGTATGTTACCTAATGTCCACAGGAGTGCTGTTGGGATCCTGGTCTGCTCTCTGATGTTGTCAGGCTGGGCATCTTTGCAATGCCTTAAAATCTACTTTAGTCAATTAGAAACTTTGTAACCTACATATGCACACGTATGCTTCCTGTGTGGCAGGTCACATGACACCTGAGGTTTAACGTCATCATGTTTGGAATAAATCAACCTGGATTTCCTCATCCAGCTCTCAAGGAAAGCAAGATAACTTGTCGAATTCTAGACAAGAAAACTGGCATAATTTGTTAATTTATTGTCGTTTAACACATTCTGGCATTGTAGGAAAACACAAATATGTCTGTTCCCGATGTGACATGTTCACCACACCTAGGGATTCCTGTAGCTTGGAGCCCCGCCTTTCCTCCTTTTCACTCCTCAGCATTTCTGAGAGCTTTCAGGAGGCTCAGCTAGTTGCTTTTCCTTCTAACCAAAATTTTACTTCCTTGGGCACTTGATGACAGCTCTGGATAACAAAGAGGAAGCCTGGCAAGAAACAAGTGCTCATTAATCCTTGCTGTAGGCTTCAGCTTAGGCACAGGGTTTTAGCAACACCTTTGCAGGATAATAAAGACTTCAACTCTCAGGACTTCAAGTAAAGTAACTTAAAGTTACCAGCTTTAGCTTAATATTGGTGCTTCTTCAAGTTACTGGTTTTATAATATTGATAAGTCTTTCATCTTTTTTTAAATTTATTTATTTTTTTATTGAGAAAAGAAAAAAAAATTTCTGCCTCCTCCCAGCCTCCCACTCCTCTCCCCCTCCCCCCACTCCTCTCCCCCTCCCCCCACTCCTCTCCCCCTCCCCCCACTCCTCTCCCCCTCCCCCCACTCCTCTCCCCCTCCCTCTCCAGTCCAAAGAGCAGTCAGGGTTCCCTGCCCTGTGGAAAGTCCAAAGTCCTCCCACCTCCATCCTTGCTAGGCTCCCACAAAGCCAGAACATGAAGTAGGATCAAAACCCAGTGCCATTGTCCTTGGCTTCTCAGCAGCCCTCATTGTCTGCCATATTCAGAGAGTCCGGTTTTATCCCATGCTTTTTCAGTCACAGTCCAGTTGGCCTTGGTGAGCTCCAATAGATCAGCCCCACTGTCTCTGTGGGTGGGTGCACCCCTTGTGGTCCTGACTTCTTTGCTCATGTTCTCCCTCCTTCTGTTCCTCATTGGGACTTTGGGAGCTCAGTCCAGTGCTCCAGTGTGGGTCTCTGTCTCTATCTCCATCCATCGCCAGATGAAGGTTCTAAAGTCTTTCTTCTTAATAAAAAACAACACCAAAGATGAAAAATAAATGTTCCACAATCTCTATATGTCACCATATAATTTTAACCACATTTAAGTTTTTCTACAATTACTATCTTATATTGGATTGAAGCTGAACATGAGTGGGAGGAAATGCATCTGAAATAAGTCAGAAAATAGCTTAGAAATAAACTTGTTAACTCAAGGTACATCTTTGCTTCTTCGTTTCCTTAGAACCAGAGTGAACTCATAGCACAGGCATGACTTTCAAGCATCTTATTATTGACTAGAACATAAATCACTCCTGTGTCATTTTATTTTAAACATGCAAGACGTCAAACTACTCATTTTTTTGGAATTTTAAAATTTGTCCCCTTGCCTCAACTGTTTGGACTACAAGATCTTACAATTTACTTCTCTCAGACAGCAGTGGGTGAAGAAAGAGAACTCATATGGTCCTTAGCGGAGACAATGACAAGGCAGGATGTTGTCAAGTCAGTACTTAAAAAGGAGAGCTGAGGGAAAGCACCAGTAAAAGAGCAGATGAAACAAACACACAGAGGTAGAGACTCCAGCCAGTTACCAGTTTCTAACCAAAAACAGAAGCTAACACCGTCCTGATTTAAAAGGATATCATCTGCGGTAGAGGAACAGTGGCAGCTTGTGCCAACTCCTGACTGGTAAGCAAAGACTGGTGAGGGCTCTTAAGAACATGTGTTTTATAATCTGAGCAAGAGTCCTATCTTGACAACTGTGACGGCTGGGACTCAGAAAACAAGTCTCAGTGCATGGCATCTTAGCAGGCTGAATGCTTTGAATTAAATAAGAATCAAGGTCTCTTTGACCTGAGCCCTTCCTGACTCTAGTTTCTTTTTCTCCCCCAAAGTGCAGGTAGGAGATTTTATATTTCTTTTTATGAATTCCCTTTATTTCTTTTGAGATCCTCCAGCAAAGAATCTCTGCCATTTATAATTTGGAAACCATTGTAGGAATGTAAAACTAAGAGAAAGTTTGATTGTATACTAAAATAAACACATACCTTAAAGGCACCCATAAAATAAACCTTGGTTCCTTCATAAAACTAAAGTCAAACAAAAGCACTATATTGCGTTAACCTTTAAGGAGAAAAAAGCTAAGGAGAAAGTGTGATATTTTTTATTGTTCAGAAGTAGTTGTGGATGTGAATTTACTTTACTTTTCCTGAGAGGAAATACGTAGAATTAAAATGACATGGCCATGGTGTGTCCCAGGGTGGAAATACAGTGGGGTTGGGGGGAAGGAAAAGGGAGGAGAGAAAGGAGGGGAAACTGGGCCTTTGATGCAAAACAAAGAAACAAACAAACAAATACATTTATTTTATAAACAAATAAAGTAAAATATGATACATAAAAGTTAAAAAAAATTAAAAAAAACACTAAAAAGATAGGATCAACTAGTCTTTCAATATAAAAACTCAAGAACTGCAGAGATAAGTACAAAATCAGCTGCTGAATTTGAGATGACCATTCTAAAGTTGAGATACCTTGAATACAAAGGGAAAGGAACTAGAGCAGAAACGGACCCAGAAACATATGAAGATGGGAGACTCAGTTCTTCCACCTTATGAGTTACTTTCTCAGCTGTGAATTCATAGATGAGGAGTTGGGATAAATAGTAATCATTTCCTCTCATTCTTTTTTGGTTGTTTTGTTTTTCAGGGAAAGTAATCCTGCTTTGTATCTCAAGCTAGCCTTGAATAATCTCCTTGCTTTTGCCTTCCATTTGCTGGAATCACCAACATCTGTAACAAATCCAGCTTCATGATATCTGGAGCATTAGATACAGGAGAACGATTTAGCCAGTGCAAGGGATCACTTACAAATGATAACTTTTTGGACCACTATCAACATTCACAATTGTGTCCTTCTTGTCTATACTTGGTAGCTTGGACAAAGCCTTGGAGTAGTTAGTTTGTGGTTGTAGTTTAGAGTTAAATTTTAGAAATATGTACTGATCAGGTATAGTGTGTTATAAAGAAGAATATTTGAAAGAAGTTTATCTTTATCTTCTTTGTATCAAGCAGCAAAAAAATGCGAAACAGACTACCTGCTCGATTAGGAGAAGATGAAGATGTGGGGTAATAATTTGTGGACTGGAAGGTGCTGAACTTTTCCCCATTGTAACTTCATTACTGAAGTATAAGTCTAGTCAACACATCTCTACTAGTCAATGCTGAGCTGAACTTTCTTAAAGTACTCACCTTTTAATTTGTTTAAAAAGCTCTGTCCATCCCACCACCTTTATCAAATACGTCTTTAGCCTCTAAAATTGCAAGAAGAATTTTAAAATCTGTAGAGTTTTAAAGCTTAGTTGATATTCGGGACTCTTAAATAAAACATAGCTCTTTAAAATATAACAAAACTCTGTCTTTGACATTTTGAAGATTTTACTGTGTTCGTGTCCTTTTCAAAATAATTACCCTTTTAAAAAATGTCTTGCTGAGGGGAGAGATAGATTCTTGTATAATACACCCTGTGTTTAACGGAGAAAACTTGCAATCTACATGTGGATGACACAACACTAAAAGGAAAGACTATAACATGGAAGAGAGTCTGAGTCGCAGGGAAATCCCATAGTCTGAGACATGCCACATGACTCTTCATTTTACTATTGCTCTGCGGACAGAGAAGAA
The DNA here is from genome assembly GCF_018167655.1 of Microtus oregoni. Lineage (NCBI taxonomy): Eukaryota > Metazoa > Chordata > Mammalia > Rodentia > Cricetidae > Microtus > Microtus oregoni. The sequence goes on along the minus strand of NW_024544728.1, from coordinate 657,099 downwards.
TTCCACTTATTATAAGATGGAAAAAAAAATACAGTCAGAGCCCTTTTCTTCAAATGAAGAAAGATGGGAGAAAGGAGCAATTAGTTTCCTGAGGGAAACTCATGTCTCGGTACCAGGACTGACCCTCTAATGTGTAAGTCAATGGTGGCCAGCGTGGTTGTGTACAAAGGCAGCTGTTGGCAGCACACGGATTCAAAGCTAGGACAACTAAAATTAGAGTTATGTGGAAATTTATTCCATTTAGGCCATCTTCCAAAAAAAAATAGCGAACAGGCAGTTTATTCTCTTTTCTTGTTATTCTCTTTTCTAAATTTTTCTTTTGGATCAAAACAATTTGGTTGAGGAGTATTATAGACTAAATATTTATGTTCCCTTACAAATCCATGCGTTACTAACTTGTTCTTAATGTGGAGATAATCAGAGATGGTGCCTTCAGGAAGTGAATGAGCTTGAGGATGAAGCCTCAGGAGCCTTTGTAAGAGACTCCGGACCCCTTGTATGATACTTCTGACCTACAATTAAATTGAGAAAACAGCTTTCTGTAAACCAGGAAGCCAGCAACCAACCCATCAAATACCAAATCTACTAGCAGCACCTTAGCCTTGGACTTTCTGGGTTTTGAAACACAGAGAAATAAATTTTGGTTGTATGCACTAGCAAATCTGGGGTATTGTGGTATAGAGGTCTACATGCAGCAAGGCAGAGGACAGAAGTGCAAATATACAGAAAACCAGCCACTAGTTCCTTAAATTAAATGCAATTCCATTTGTATTTAACACAATAGGGTCATCTCTAAAGATCTTTTTTATATTAATTATGGCTACAAAAGACCTTTATGGTAGAGCAGCTGGTAGTCACATGCTTAGAACATATCCAAGGCCATGCTGCTCTGAGTCAGAATCTTACCTTAGGTTTTACTAGTATTTCTATTTCTAATTTCTTTCTCTGGCAAATATACTTAGAATTCTTACTTCAAGTTTCCTTCTGTATCAGATCCATTACTATCCAGACAGGGTGGCTTAGGACTAGACTCTCAGTACTCTCAAGGATTGAGGCAAGAGGATCTCCCTGAGTCTGAAGGCAGCTTGGGCTACATAGTGAGGTCAAGGCTAGCCTGTGTTTTAGAGCAATAGCACAACTCACAAAACAAAAGAAATCCAAAATTAAGTAAATAAATTAACATTGATAATAGTATTTGCCTCAATATTTCCTTGTGAGGCTTAAACAAATGATTTCAATCATTTAATCATTTAAACATTTAATAGATCACTTCATAACTTCTGAGTCTTGTCATGAAATTATTATATATGTCCATTTATATATACATAAATGCCAATAATGTATAATTATTTTAAAACTTTAGAAATTAAAAAATAGACCGGGCAGTGGTGGCGCACGCCTTTAATCCCAGCACTCGGGAGGCAGAGGCAGGCGGATCTCTATGAGTTCGAGACCAGCCTGGTCCACAAGAGCTAGTTCCAGGACAGGCTCCAAAACCACAGAGAAACCCTGTCTCGAAAAACCAAAAACAAACAAACAAAAACACCCAAAAAACTAACTTCTCCCTATATGGTACACAATTACCCAAATTATAATATATAAAAGAAAGAGGGTATGAGGCCAAGTCTTAGAGGTTTAACATTTATAAAGCACACGTATGCTTTCATCCTCTAGAACTATCTTCTGTATATGGATTTCTCATTGAAGTGTTTAAGAACTTTGTTCTAGGTTACAGGCTACTAAACAGGTATGACAGAATCCCAAGCAGGATCTGAAAACACTAACATGTGGGTGCTTTGAAGTGTCCCTTTGTAGCAAACTTGGATTGTACATAATAAGCCAATTTAAATTCTTCCTACCACAAAGACACTTGCTTGACTATATTCATTGTGGCTTTTTCACAATAGTCAGATACTGGAAACAATCTAGATGTCCCCCAACCAAAGAACGAATAAAGAAAATGTGGTATATTTAGACAGTAGAATATTACTCAGCTGTGACATCATGAACTTTGCAGGCAAATGTATGGAACTAGAAAAAAATCATCCTGAGTGAGGTAACCCACAGCAAGAAAGCAAATATGGGAAATACTCACTAAAGATAATTATGATACAATTCACAGACCCAGAGAGGCTAAATGACAAGGAGTGTTCTAGATATGGGGCTTGGATCTCCCTGGGAAGGAGAAATAGAGTAAATTTCATGAATGATCTGGGGAGGGTAGGGATTGGAACAAAAAGAAAAGGAAAAAAAGAAAAATATAGTGGGGGCTGGAGATATGGCTCAGCGATTAAGAGCACTGATTGCTCTTCTAGAGGACCCGGGTTCAATTCCCAACACCCACATGGCAGCTCACAACTGTTTGAAAATGCAGTTCCACAAGATCTGACACCTTCACACCAATGCACATAAAATAAAATTAAATAAATCATTAAAAATTAAAAAAGAAAGAAAAAAGAAAAATACAGTGTGTAGTGAACTCCAATTAGTCAAAATAGTGTAGGTCTTTGGTTGGTATTGTTAGTTCCTATTGCATTCCAGAATGTTTATAAAACTGGAGATATTCCAACGAGTGACTTTTCTCCTGTTCTCATACTCACTGATCTCTGGCTCTTACAACCTTACCATCTCTTCTTCTGTGATTTTCCCTGAGACTGAGGAAGGAGGTAAAAATCTTCTCTTTGTGACCGAGTACTCCACTGACCCTTATTTTCCCACACAAAGAAGCTCCTCTGACAAGGACTTCTTTGGCAGTGAGAGATGCATTTATCTACTTGCACAGAGGTATGAAATCTGATCAATTTGGTATTATGCCCATTGAGCAAAGTAATAGTAATAGGTTCACCCCTGGGCCTATAAGCTCTCAAACCTTGGTTCTCAGTCTGATTTCCAAGGCTGGGCACATGATTTTCCATGTGGAACTGGCTCTAAAAACAATCATAAGGCAGTTAGTTACTTCAGCAACACTGGTGCCACCATTGGATCATGGGATTATCTGGGCATGCCGGTCATTACTGAAGTGTACAGGGTTCACAGCTGGGTCAGTCTTAGATTTTATTTTAAGATGAGAAAACTGAGAGGTAAAATCTCTCATTCTCCATCTCCATGTCTTCAGTGTATTTGTATTTGCTATTTCCTCCATATGACACACGTTTCTCACCTCATCCTAGGGTAAACTACATCCGCAATGCTAGCTTACCGAAAGCTTGCAACGTTTTAAACATAAAGCAAAGAAAACCAGCCCACAAATCACAATGCCAGAGAACCTAGACAACAAGGAGGATCCTAAGAGAGACATACATAGATCTAATCTACATGGGAAGTAGAAAAAGACAAGATCTCCTGAGTAAATTGGGAGCATGGGGGCCTTGGGAGAGGGTTGAAGGGGAGGGGAGAGATAGGGAGAGAAGCAGAGGAAAATGTAGAGCTCAACAGAAATCAATAAAATCAAAACAAAACAACCCCCCCCCCAAAAAAAAACAAAAAAGAAAAAGAAAGATATGCCTGGATTTGTTCACCTGTGTAGATCTATTTCATGTAACTATGAGGTTTTTTTTTTTTTTTTTTTTTTTTGTTTTTCGAGACAGGGTTTCTCTGTGGTTTTGGAGCCTGTCCTGGAACTAGCTCTTGTAGACCAGGCTGGTCTCGAACTCACAGAGATCCGCCTGCCTCTGCCTCCCAAGTGCTGGGATTAAAGGCGTGCGCCACCACCGCCCGGCTGTAACTATGAGTTTTTATTTTTACTTATAATTTTTATTTATTATTCTATCTTTGTTTTTTGAAAGATATCTTCCAGTAGGGCTGAGGCAGGTCTCTAACACTGCAGTTCCTGCATGCCCTTCAAGTCTGAGAGAAACAGAAGGGTAATACATAGTGCAGAGCTTGAGCCAAGGGTGAACTTGAAAATTAGAGGTAAATATTTAAAATGGAGATCTGGTGGTTCCAAAACATCTTTACCATATTGATCTGGCCACTTATTCTTCACAATAAATAATGTAAATAGTTATTTTGTAAGATTTTTCCTTTCTGAGTTATTTTGACAGTAGTAGTAAAAAAACAAAGACACATTCTTTATATAAAAAGAATATGGTACTTTTGTTCCTCACAAATGCTGATTTTTTTTGTCTTAACTTGAAATGTTTATAGATATTTATCATCCATAAAAGACACAACAGAATATTGAGAGTACAATATCCAAAAACACAATCATGTTTAAAAAGCTTTACACTTTAAAACGTATTAGTTACTGTAGGTCTTTGAACAAAGATAGTGAATGGACATGGAAATACAGAGTTTAATTTGAGATCACTGTAGAAACATAACTTTACATTCAGATTAAATAACCTTTTGTCCATACTGATTTTTCTCATGATTGTAGCTTTCCTTGTATAGTATAACAATAAAATACTGGCTAACTATCCACCAGCAAAGTGGAATTGATTAATTATGCTCATTTACATAAGCACCTTCAACTGTTTGAAGTTCTTAATTTTAGTAATGATTTAATTGTTTTCACCCAGTTAATGAGAGCAAACCTAACCTTTGAATGTTAGCTCTATCAAAATAACATTGTCAGAATAGATAGATAGATAGATAGATAGATAGATAGATAGATAGGATAGATACAAAAGAGGAAGAAGGGAGAAAGAGATCAGGAGAGATTGAGAGAAAGAGACAGACTTCAAAATGTTTCTTAGTAAAAATCCGATTAATCAAAATAATGCTTCATCTATTCATGTGCTGATGGTCATAGGTTAACTCCCTCTTTTGCAATGTCTTGTAATGTTGTATTGAACACAAAACTGTAAATACCAGCAAACTGATTTCCCTCGGTCATACCCATTTCTTTTATATTATACAGGATAAATTATTGCTAGAGCACATGGCATTTTTGTTTTATTTAAGAGTATAATTTCTTATGTTCTCCCAATAGTGTATAAGCATGACCTTTTCTTCACATCTTCCTTGGCTGACAGTATTATTATAGATCATTGGGAAATGTGGTATAGAATGGAATCTAGAGGTTTAACAAAATTGATCATTCATCAATACGTTTCTGAAAGAATTTGTTCTGTGGTATCCGAGATAAACTATATCAGACAGAGTCACATAAGCAGGAAATATTTTATTCAAATCTACAGCAGCAAAGTTCTAGAGACTGACCTCAACTCCTACTGGCAGCGGAAAAGATGTGAAGGCTTTTAAATGCAGTGGATTAGGAGGAAAGGACTGCAGGATCCTGGTGGGAAGCCCTTTGTGCTCACCATTTGACATTTTCTAGAGTTATGTGCATACTATCCACCCAAACTGGAAGATAGGGAACTGTTTTTCTTGATAATACATTTCAAAGTTATAAGCATCAGGTCCCCTTGGGGGTGTAAAGCTGAAAATAAGTTGAAATATTTTTATCTCACAAGGGAAGAGGAAGAATTTACAACTGCAACTTTCTGTTGTTTTTTTGAGGATAGTCATAATGTATCTCAAAATTTTCCATTTTCCTTTCTCTTCCCTCCTCTTCCCACTGATTCCTATCTCCCAACAAGCTGCCTTCTTGCTATAATGTCTTTCTGAACTGTGTGAAATCCACTTAGTTCAGTTATAGTTGCTTCTGCAAGCATGGAAGGGATCATGATTCTGTCGCTACACCACTGAAGAAATTCATTCCCAGTCTTAGTAGCCATTAATTTCCAATGGTTCCTCAGGGTGGCTGAAGCCTCATGAACCTCTTCCTCATCCATGACAGGGGTCTGTTGACATATTCCAGCTTGCAGAGCTAACCATAGCTCCTATGAGTTCATGATACATTAGCTCTGTTCTGGACATAAGTCACAATTTCACAGCATGCTCCTCTTTTCCCCATTTTCTCTGTCTCCTCTTCAGGCAATGGTCCCCAATCCTTGGAGAACATGGTATGGGTGTCTTGTTTAGTGGGAACATGCATAGTCCTTTATGACTCCTTGCGTTAATCTCTAACCACTGCAAAAAGAAACATTTGTAGCTAGGGTTCAGAGCGAGACTCATTTATGGCTATACACATAAATATTTTGAAGGGAGTTTGATTGCTTTTAAGGCATTGCGTTAAAATAAAATGTAGAAGTTTGGGAATATATCCATTGTCATGATCCAGTCTCAATAGGTTATAAGTTCCAGGGTAGGGGCATGAGGATTAGAAATGTTGGGCAGAATAGACAGAGATATAAAAAGAAATATCGATGCATAGGATAGTACCAGGAGGGCAACTCAGTGAGTACTGAATACCGAATCCACCCACATTTATTTTCCATACATTTATATATACCAATATAAAAAGCAGGGAGGAAGGGAAAAAAACTGCTTTAAAATAACACAAAGGACAACGGGAACACTTGCTTCAATAAACATTAAGCCACTGCTTCCTGGGTTAAGCGTTCTGATGTTTTGGGCAGGATATGTAGTGAATACACCTTAGACCAAGTATCCTGTAGGCAGCCACTCCCTGGGTCAAACCTCCTGTTTTAAAATGAAGGAGCAGGAATGGGCTTGAGTTCTTTGACCTATGGTCAAGGTGGAGTGGATTCAGCTCTATGTGCCATCTTAACCTCCAAAATACTAAGTAACCATACCCTAGGTCAGGGTTTCTTGCTTGTAGTCGCATCTGTTGTCAACAACTTTGAAAGAGTAGAAATAAGCTCAAACTCTCTGGTCTTTAGTCAAAGTGGAATAGGACTCACATCTGCGCACTCTGGCAGTCCATTCAGCAAAACACCAGAAGTCGCTTTCCCACTGGATCTTCTGACATGCCCAGCCATGGGATTTCGTCCAGGTTTGTTACCAGACATGAATGAATTCTCTCCCGTGAAGTTGGTTAGCAAACACCTTAAGGCCAATTATGTACTGACAGACACATCTTGCCTCGAAGGTCCGTATGCAGGGTTCACAGCTGGGTAAGATCAATGAAATTGAAACTTTTTTCAAGTAAATACTCTGAGAAAATGGTAGTCAGGGACTCGTAGTGAGGAATGAGTCTGTAGGTTTTAGTCACGCTTCAGGGAACCACAGACTACCTTGATCAGTTCATTGGTTAGCATCCCTCATACTTGACTGATTTAAAAGAAATAAGGAAGATTCAGTTTTTTTATGACTTTCCATCACTTTTCCTCTTAGTTGAGATAATTTATTTTTTCAGTGTGTGTGTGTGTATTTGTACATGCTGCTGCATGGAAGGCCAGAGGTTTAAATTGGAATGTCCTTCTCAATTGCATTTCTACCTTGTATTTTAGAGACAAAGTCTCTCATTCAACCTGAAGCTGGTCACTTAAGGTGGACTCACTGGCTAGAAAGTCTCAGGGATCTGTCGGTCTCTGTCATTAGGGATTCAGGCACATGGTACTATGCCCAGCTATTTTTAAATACAGCTTGGAGGTCTTTGAACTCAAATCTAAGTGCTTACACAGAGAACTTTAGCCAATGAGTAGACTTCTGATCCCTGATGCAGCTTCCTCTTACCTATCAGGATTGAGTTTTGGTGCTGGTTGAGTCACCACTTGACCCTGCCTTAAAACTATAAGCTTCATTTTTGTTTCCTGTTTGTTTTAACTTTTAACTTAATTATATATGTAAGAGTATTTTTGTGGAGACACACAGACATACAGACACACACACACACCTACATATGTGCACACACATACACACACTCACATCTATATATTCACATCATTCCAAATGCATACAGTGCTTTGGAAGCCAGAAGAAGACATGAGGTCCCTTGTAGCTGAAGTTGTAGTGTTCAGTTGACAAGTGGGTGCTAGGAATCTAACTGAGGTCCTCTGGAAGAGCGAGCAGCTAGTGCTCATAACAAAACCAGAGAAGATATTAAAATAACTCAGATAATTGAACACTAATCCAATTCTTTTGTCCGTGCATACATGCATTTCTTAAAAAATAGTTATTGAGTTTATTACCTAGCGTTCACTATGGCAGGTGTCAGTATCTGGTAAACATATTAGTAGCTAATAATTAAGTAGCTAATAATGGTAGCTAATGATTAAGTCCTGTTGCTAGTAAGAAAGTTTAAATAGCTTATTCTTCTTCTACTCATTTAATTTTAAATGACTTCATGAAATAGATACTATTATTATTATTCTTATTGTATAGCAAATTGAAACAGAAAAAAAAGTTAAATAACATATCCACAATAACATTGAATAGTGAACCCAGGGTGTTTCAACTACTCAATATTTTAACTTCTCAAATAATTTTGAGCCACTTAGACGTGGTAATTGGTCTTGCCAAGAGAGGGAAAAAGGAATGCGAGTCAAGTAACCACAGTGTAAGTATTTCCTTACAAACTATTACAATGTTCAGAATACTGTAGAGACCATGAGGTGTGAGGGCACTGAAAGGGAAACAGAAAGTAAGTTAAAGCAAAGTTACTGGGGTGTGGAGAATCAGGGGAATGGTGTGGTATGTGGGCAGATAGGCAAGTTGTTTCGTGTGTTTGGAGTTAAGCAGTCTAGTATCCTAAGTCCATTCCCATTATGTTTCAGTTGTATACTTGAGGTAGGCGTTTATCTTTGCTGAGTTTGGGTTTTTATTTTAGAGGTAAGAATAATGCAATAATCTACCCTACAAAGTTTTGAAATAGACAAAGGAGCTGTTGGATACACGCCACTTAGTAAGTGACCCATGTTTATGTCGATAAAGTCTAGTTACTATCATAATTATCTCAAAGGTTTAAAATATTTAGGACAAGTTTTCTCACTGAGTCTAATATTTTCTTTAGTAGATTTAATGTTCTACAGTTTATAACTTATATATGGAACAATACTTGTGATATCTTCAGCAGAATTTGTAGTCAAATCGTTTATGAAATCATACGAGGAACTGGAGAAAAGATGACTCCATGGTCAAGAGCACTTGTTACTCTTTTAGAGGAGTCAGGTTCTGTTCCTAGCACCCATTGGGCAGCTAAGAACCTTCCCAAGGATCAAAGCCCTCTTATGGCCTCCACAATACTTCACACACATGGTACACAGGTTGCATGCAGGTAAAACACTCATGCACATAAAACATAAAAGTAAATAAGTCTTTTTAAAAAGTTAAAATGAAACAGTGGCAGTTATCACACACACAAAAAATTTATAGCTACTTTCTGTATACATATGCACAGACCCATCCCAGAACAAGTGTGCATTTGGAGAGACAGCCATTCTTAAACATCATTCAGACTGAGCTAGCAATTCGGACATAGTCCAGGTCACTCTAAATATTTCCCATTGCATTTTGTCGAAACACCGAATCACCAGCTCCACTGCGTCTAAGTTACTAAAACAGCAAAGCAAAACTAGACAAATGAATGCAGTTCTAAATTTAGACTCAGTACTTTCTGAGAGCAGTGACATTGGTAACAATGACATATCCTAATATATAGAGTGGTCAGTGCAATGGACTGTGGGCAGAGTAATATACTGTGGTTCGTGTGATGAACAATGGCCAGTGTGGTGGCCTGCCACACCAGTGATGGGTTTCCTTCTTACATGGACGAAGGGAGTTAGGAGATTTATTTAAAAAATCAGCAGGGCTGCATCTTCATTTATTTTGTTCTCTGTGACTAGCAAACAGAAGCATTTCTTTTTCCTTCGTTGTGATGAAGAGGAAGGCAACAATTAAGCTAAAGTTATCTCAAAACGACAAATGGGCTGAGCTGGTTCAGTGCCAGAGATGGCAAAAGCCAACTTGTAAAATCCAGACTGATGAACCTTTGTGGATGGAAGATCAGACAGGAAATTCCTGCGGAGCTTAACCTCTTAATAGGGCTAAAAAAAAAAAAAAAAAAAAAAAAAAAAAAAAAAACACCTTGGGAAGCCTTCATGGGCAATCAGCTGAAAGGAAGTCAAGAGCCTGCTTGAGTAGGTGAGGAGAGGACTTGAGGAAATAAGATATGCTCACGAATGTGCTAGCCAAGGAGGAACCTGAGAAGATGCCATAACATGATATTCCCAGGGCTATAGTATGAAAAGCACTTTGGCAAAAGTCCTGCTGGTTCCAGATTCCTGCAACAATCCAGGCTTGGTGATTGCTGAGACTGATGCCATATGGCAGTTATTGCATCTGACAAACCACCAAAAATCAGAAAGAAGAGAAACAAAGACAAATGTAAAACCATGTGGCAACTGTGTCTAATTGCATGTACGGTCTAATAAACAAAGCCTCATATTTCCAAGACCTTTAGAATGCTGCTGAGAAAGACTGTGCGGGTGAAGCATGTCTCCCCTTCTCCTTCAACATCGCAGTCAGCAGACAGTTGTTCACAGCTGTTTGCCCCTTTTAGCTGCCAACCCAAACCTCAAGATGAGTATACAGCAAAGCTAAGAACATAACCCCAGGCTCTTCAGAAACACCTCCAGGGACTAGCAAGCTACCTGGAATAAACAATCAGAAATTCATGAAAGCATCTCTAAATAAGTACTTCCAATAAGGAAATAACATAGTTTTGAGGAAATGTATGTTGTTGCATATGTTATTAAAGGTGAAACTATTTTAACCCTTGTATTTTCGAAACATCTGATTGTTATGTTTAGCTTATCAAACTATCTATGAACTAACCAAATCAGCATTTTGCTATAGTCATTAGCAGTGGGGAAATAGCACATACAAGTGCAGATTTTAAGCACTACTTGCTTAGTCAAATATTTTTTAAGAAGTTAATTTTGGTAGATGCATTGTTCTGTTGCTGATACTTGATGTTCCATTAAACTGCAGATAATGGACAGCCTTGATGTAAAAAAAAGGGTTCTAAATCTTGAAGATTTAAACTATATTCTTTCTTAAATGTGTGCTTACTGATGGATTGAAACTCAAATCAGAGTCATTTATCAGTTTTGCAAATTAAATGGCTTCCCTTTTCCTCTCACACAATGAAGCTGTTAATCTAATGGTGTTGCAATCTAATGATCCCTCTCCAAAGAACTAGCAGAGCAATTTTATTCTGATATCCTGTTAGTGCTTAGGAAATTTAATTAATTCACAATATTCATAGAAATGGTATGTAAAATGATGAGGGAAAATGTACTCTAATCTGCCAATGTAATTGGATATTTTACTCAGAAGATCATCGCAGTACTCTATACATTATTTTAAAAATGTCTTTTAGAACACTATCATGAGTCAATACACCTGCTGTTATGAAAATATTAGTATCAACTGGGCACAGTTCTTCAGATAGTGGTGTGGCTTCAGGAGCCTCTCATCCCACGCTGATGTTCCCAACTGGCTTGATGTGCCCTTCCTTGTAGTTCCAGCGGCTGTGAGTTCATCAAATAAATACTGTTGACAAGCAAACTTTAGGCCCTTTGGCTCTTATAATCTTTCTGTTTCCTCTTCTGTGATGAGCCCGGAGTCTTGGGGGTTACTGACAGCTTCTGAGGGAGGGATAGTTAGTTTTCTTCAAGAAGGGGACCCCAGGAGGCTACCCACATCCTAGTTAAATGGTTCCAAGTGCACATGCGGCGGCACCAATGAAACTCTGCTATGGCAAGAGTAGGCAAGGTGTGCCACTCTTAATAGTGCTCTCCTCAGAAAAAATGCTGGAGACTAGGAGTGGGTGGGACTCTTTCAACCTCTGAAAGACTGGCAATGATGTTATAATTTTCATTTTGTCAGAAAATGATTAAAGACTTGAAAAAGTAAAAGAAAAGAAAACCAAGAACGGAATACTAGGAGTTGGAAGATAAGTGGAGGTAGGGAGAGGGGAAGAATGTGAGGGGAAGGAAAGGGTGAATTTGATAAAAACACATTATAAGGCTGTATGAATATTAAATAAAATATTTGTAGTGTTAGTATTAGAGAAGTAGAAAAAATAGGCTAAATTGTCCTTGGATTCACAAGAGACCCTAAATACCATAGAAATACTATGTTACAAAGAAGTGCTAATTATCAAAGTATAATGTAGAACTATAATGAAAAACAACATGGCACTGCCATAACAGGAATCATATAGAAGCCAGAGATGAATCCATGCACAAAAGGTTTCCATTAATACCAGCTGAGAAAATAAAGAGTTACTTCACTGAGAGCTCTTTGGACAAAAAGACATACATCCAAAAGACTGGGAAGTAGATGTTGATCTCACACCACAGGAAAACCAACCACAGTAGATTAAATTTAAAACGTGAAATGTGAAACTGTTTATCTACCTAAAAACTTGACTGTATTGACATAGACTTGGAACCATTACTCTGGATCTGAAACAAGACCACTTGGGTTCAGGAATTTTATGATAACCTGGGCCTCAAAGAGAGACCTCATCTTTAAAACACAGATGACAACAACAACAGAAAGCAAGTAACCTATTAGAAAAATAGAAATGACAATTAGGTGGAAACTTCACGACATTGTGTTGTACAATGATTTGTACTAATGTGGCTCTAAAAAAGGCTCAAAAAGCAAGAATAGACAGACTAGAGTACATTAATAATGAGTATTAGTGAGGATATAGAGGGAAGAAACTCTTTAAAGTGATTTTTAAATTTTAATTTAAAAAAATTATTGGCCCTTCGTCTATGTGTTGCTTTTATTGATTAATGAATAAAGAAACTGCCTTGGCCTATTGATAGGGCAGGACTTAGGTAGGCAGGGAAAACTGGACTGAATGCTGGAAGAAAGAAGGGCAGAGTCAAGAGACACCGTGGAGCCAGCTGCTGGAGACAGACACTGGAAATTTTACCCAGGAAGCCACAGCCACATGCGATATACAAATTAATAGAAACGGGTTAAACTAAGATGTAAGAGTTAGCCAATAAGAAGCTAGAGCTAATGGGCCAAGTAGTGTTGTAATTAATACCGTTTCTGTGTGGTTGTTTTGGTTCGAGGTGGCCAGGATGAATAAGCAGTGCCCATTCAACACTTTTGTGTTTCACTATTCGGTCATTTGGAAGCCCATCACCCTCTCTTACTGCCCTCTCTCATGGAGCTGCTGCTTCTTCCCAACAATCCCTTCCTTTTTTGACATCTTTTATCTTAACTCACAGAATTTAAATATGATTGCGTGTATGAACGAGAGTATTGTGGGGTGTGGTAAGGTCACTTAAAGAGAACTTTTGACCACCATTGTTGAGAAAATAAATTAGGATAGTCTTTGTAAAACAATATGAACAATTTTAAAACTTAAAATTACAGCTACCATATAAGCCAGCATTCTCAGGACTGTGTGTATATCAAAAAAGAAACAAATTTTGTATGTCTAAGTGACATCTGCATTCCTGTGTCTAATGTAGCCTTATTACAATAGCCAAGATTTGAATGAACCTATACATTCATCATCAAATATATTGAGAAAGAAAATGTGACCTCTCTCTCTCTCTCTCTGTGTGTGTGTGTGTGTGTGTGTGTGTGTGTGTATAATAGAATTCCATTCAGCCGCAAAACTTAAAAAGAAAAGAATTAAGTCATGTCTGTTGTGGAACATGGATGAACACGAAAGGCATTGTGCTATATTAAATAAGCCATACACAAGACAATAATAATCTCATGTGCATAGCAAATAAAAAAAATGTGAAACTCATAGAAGCAAAGATTTTAAAATGTCACTCCTAGGAGCTCAGATATGATGGGTAGTAAAATGAAAGTAGTTGGGTACAACTTCTCAGGACAAATCAATTCTAGGGATCTACCATAGAGCATTTTATAATAATGTATCATATGTTTGCCAAAGACTCAACCAATAAAAGATACTGATAAACATATTAAAAAATTTCTAGTTAAAATACTTACAAATCAAATTTAAGATCACATCAAAATATCACTCACCATGATCAAAATGATATTGTCTGAGAGATGGTTCCAAATATATAAATCAGTAGATGAAACCCAGTAGATAAATAGATTTGATTACAGAAACTATATGATCCTCTCCTAATAATAACCAGAATTCTCTCATGATATAAAGCTACTAGATAATCTAGGTATATGGAAACATACCTCAACAAGCCAACACTGTGCTAATCAGAGAAACTTGAAGGATTTCCATTAAAATTAAAAACAAACCAAGAATGTCCAGTGCCTCTAATTTTGTTCAATATGGTGCTTAAATTTTTGCTAAAACACTAATTAAGGGGAAGAGATAAAAGGGAGAAAATAAAGGAGAGAAAAGTGTCAAAGTATCCCTATTCACACATAATATACTTCTGTACATAAAAGACCTTAGAAATGCCACAAAAAACTCCCCCAGCTGTTAAAAACATTCATTAATATAGAAGAATATAAAATAAACATGCAAAAATTACTAGCCTTCCTATAAAAATGTGGTAAACATACAAAGAAAGACATCAGAAAAACAATCTCATTCATAATAGCATTAAAAAAATGTTGGCAGCGAAAGAGTTATACAATGAAAATTTTAAGACAGTGAAAACATAAATTGAAGGAAATATGAGAAGATATAAAGACCCCATGCTTATGAATTGATAGGATTAATATTGTGAAAATGGCCATCCTACTGAAAACAATCTGCAAAGTCTATACCATCTCTATCAAAATTCCAGCATATTTAATTACAAAAATTGAAAACCTGATCTTAAATTTTATATGGAAACACAAACAATTCAACAAACTCTATTTCCTCCCACATTGATACATGCTCATTCATGTTTATAGCTCTATTCATAATTACTAGAACATGGAAAAAGATAGACATTCATCAACTGATGTAAAAAATTTGTGTGGTACCTATATAAAATGAAGTTTTATCCAGCTGTAAAAAAAATGAAATTATCAAATTTGCAAGTAAGCAGATGGAGCTTAATAACATTAACTTAAGCAAAGTAGCATAGACTCTGAGAGACAAACACCACATTCTTACTTATATGTGAATCTTAGCAATGAATCTCTAGACGTTGTTTCTGTGTTTAATTTGGAGTACCTGTGGTTCAGAGAAGGAGAAATAGGCCATTGGTGGAATGGGGATGAAAGGTATTAGGGAAGGTAGTTGAAGATAGAACACAGAGAAGCAGCTTTGGGGAAGTGATAACTTAATTCTAAAAGTATTTGAAAAAAATCCATATAGAAATCTACTATTTTATATATTCTTATAAAAAATAAATTGTAGTTAGCCCATACAAGGTGATTATGTTCAACACCAAAGCTTAAAGTGTAATCAGGATATATTGTATGAGAAAAGAAGTTAAGTAATAAGCTAAGCCCAAATAAAAACATAAGACCCACCTGAAAATTGGAAACTGACAAAATATATTTGAAAGATATTAACTATGTATCAACACTTAGAGATAAATAGGATTTTTCTGTAAATAAAATTAATATATTAAAAGAAAGAAGAAAGGAGAAAACCAAATTACACTTTGGAGATAATGTGTTGTTTTAGGGTAGTTTCTCTTTCTGGTGACTTAAGTCAATTAAACTCTAGTGACGATGGAATTCTCTCTGAATGAAAAAAGCATTAAGAACACTTTTACCTTTACTGCTGTATTTAGTAGTACTATGCATCATTGAACTATCTTCTGACTGAAGACTTTATCGAAAACATGATGTGTAGCTATTGGAGAAGTAATAAATCAATAAATAACTCAATTAGTTAAAAAGGAAGCTAAGTCAATTTTTTTAAAGCATCCTCATCCTTTGATGCTTAATTGTTATCAGCTGACTGTGTTTGCCATGTCTAAACAGAGGCTAATGAAGCAGAAATGAGCTAGAAGCTAACTGAAACAGGGAAGCAAAAACTGAGTGTAGAGGGATAAAATGGGAGATATTTCACTGCTCGAGTGATTCCAAAGGTGTTTGCATCTCATCAAACTAAAGTCACTCTAAGACTTGTAATTTAAAGGTGGAGGAACTTAAGCAAGCAAGAGACAAACCCACATCAGAAAATTTGTATGAACACTTTGACAAGCTTCAGTCTATAGATCATTTTGATTAAATACTGAATCGACAGTCTTGTATACTAGTTTCTTCTCTTAATAGTTGAACAGTGCAACATTTTCTGCAACTCTAAATGTGGTAAGCACCTACTTTCCTCAAGAAATTCACAATGGTAATTAGATCTTTCTCTTATTTAGTTTTCTTGACTCATAAAAATAAACCCCATGTAGGTATGCTGAGTGAATCTACTGGGTTACAGACCACAGGCCTTCTTGTTATACTTCGTGGTCTTCTTGTGTAGTGTCTGCTATCACCATCAGGGATAGAAGTTCCTCTATTCTTCTACTACAGGGTTTTACAATATTTATAACATAAATCATGGATGCTTGGATGTCAGTTTTCTGTCTTACATATTTCCTATATCTGCAAAATCTTTAGTATCTCTTGTATCCTCTCTATCTGGCTAGGAGGTAGCACTCCACTGTGAAGACTTCTCATTTCCCACTCAGATATGCTCCGAGACCTCATCGGGAAAGCTTGAGTTGTTGCATTTGTCTGACATTGACTTGCAATATCCTGTCCACCTACCAGTACATTGTAATACTAAATAATATTTGTTGAGCTTCTAATTCCATCTCCCATGCCTGTAAGTTTCATTCAGTTAAATGCTTAGTCACCTTGAGCTGGTATTCCCTTCTCTGCAAATTGACGTGATCAAATCATCCCATTTTCTTTCCCTGTGACATAAAGCAGAGGCCATCAGTTTGGATCTCCCTATCTCTTATGTTTTAGTTATTCCATTCTCAATTATTTTTAGAAGAATAAAATCCACCTGCACAAAGACTACTTCTATTTAATCACCCTTTCAATTGCTTCCATTGCTATCTTTGAAAAGTTTTGTTTCCCTCCTTTGACTGAGATACATCATTAAGAGATGAGAGGAACGACCTTTCTGCTTCTGAAAAGTCTGAAAATAGTGGGTTCTAGGAACAATTTGCCAAGGAACCTTTCAAATAAATAGTATGTTGAAATAGAGGACCTTTGGCAGAAAGAAGCACCATACTAAATGTCAACACAGAAAACAGGCCTCTCAGTCTAACTGCAACTAACTTCGAACTCCATCAGTGGCGCCAGTGGCACCAGCGGCTCCAGGGGCGCTCCTTCAGGCTGCTCTGTAGGGTACAGGGTGTCTGCAGCAAGGATTGCTAGTTTTAATTTGTTTCAATATGTTTTTGTGGCAGCTTGCTACAGAGGTGGCAGAGGGACACAGTCTCTGTGGCTATTAAAAATGGACAAAAGTGTTTTGAGGTTTTCCAGTGGCAGCCAGTTCTGTGCCTTCAAGGAAATGTTTCTTGACAATAATTATAAGAAAAATATCAATGTCTGATTTCCAAAGTTTGACAAAATGGAAAGTCTTTTCTATTTGCCAGGAAAAGGAAATCAGTGGAGGCCTTGATCTTTATGATTTAATAGAGTCTTAAGTGAGAGTTAGGAAGGAGAGAAACTGTGAATTGTGCCCCAAATAGGCTGCCAAGTCCTAAGAGACACTGAATTTATCAAGGCATACTGTTTTTCAAGGTATGTGTTTTACTAATTCATTAAGTTTTCGGTTTGTTCTCTACTCAAGTTTGGAAAATATTCCTTTAAATTCTATTAGTAGAAGTAAACACGAAGTCCCACCCCTAACCACAAAGTCAGTTGCCATTGACCTCTGCTGGGAAAGGGAAAATCAGTTTTCTCCAATGGAGTGTCATTGGGTATATCAACCCCACTCCATAGCAGGACGTGGCCATACCCTGGAGTGGTGATCAACACAAACAGACAACATGTTACTTAGAGAAGAGACAGGAAATTGCACCATTAGAGAAGTCTCTGCTATGCTTTCTCTTACTCAAACTTCTGACTCTAACGATGATCGTTAATTTTCAGATGTGTGATCCAGATGTGATATATATATATATATATATATATATATATATATATATATATACAGATTTTCTTTTTTCATTTATTCTTTTCTCCATTCTTTCTATTTCCAAAGCCTCCTATTCAGGGACCAGTCATGTCCATTGTGACTAGAGTTACTGATACACGAGGAGAAGGCAATAATGACTCTGTCTCAGAAACCTAAATCCTCAGAACAGGTGTGGATTGAAGCTGGAGGCTCCCTGAAAGATTATTTGTATGATTCTTGCATGGTCAGTCAGAGTTTGTGAAAAGTCTGTTGGTTTTAGATTATTCCCCCACAATATGAAAACCAAGTAACCCAAGAGTCTAATAAAATATAGTTCATATTAATTCTCTCATGAATAATAAAAAAATAAAATAAATAAATATCCATAATTATAATACTTGGGTAATGAACACATGATATAAAATTTATAAATTATAATATCAATAATCGAACATAAAAAAAATCTGTCTGAGAGGTTCCATATTTATCTTACAACATTGGAAATTGGAAAAGCTTAGCTCTAATCCGGTATTGACCAGAAATCAGAAGATCAGCATTCATCTACCAAGACAATCCATGCTTACTTAGTTCAGCTCACATGAGAAATACTGTGCAGGAATGGAGAAGCTTGCCCAGCATGGAGGGGCATTTGCTCCCAAGCTTTACAGCCTAAGTTCAATTACCATGACCCACATAGTAAAAGGAAAGAATCAACTCTCACAGTTTCCCTTCTGACCTCCACACACAAACATGGGCACTCTCTCTCTCACACACACAGATTGTTCCTAAATCTGAAGTATGATTATCACAAACCTTGGCTCTGCCTTTTCCAGCAGTTCAACAGTTCCTTACCTAGTCTTTAGCCTTTGCAGGGGCTGGCTATCAAGGTGACCACCCCGTTCAGCTTTGCTGTCAGTGTCTTATGTAATCCAGCCACAGCTTCCTTTGTTTTCAGGACTGTATTGGGTAATAGTTCTGTGTGGTAAGGAGAACTAATTACAAAAAAAAAAGTAAATAGAATATGTCAAGATGACACTACTAATTCCACATGATGGCTGTTACTGTAATTTCCATTCAGACGTCTCAGAGGGCATCTAAACCCATTGGTTTCACAGAGGAGACTAATAAACAACATTATTAGGCTTGGAGGAAAAAGAGAACACAGGCTAAAATAACTGAAAAAAAAAACACAAGCCAGAAGGAGACAAAAAGGGTAACACTTTCTCACAAACTTCTTTGGGAATTCTACAAAACACATTCCAACTATTAGTCAGCATGGCAATGTTTGTCAGAAGGTTTTCTTTTGGATTCTTATAAATTCACCCAATAAATGCACACTTTATTATTTTTTAATGATGTATGATAGCCGATAATGTTGCTAGCAGGAATGTTTCCTGATGTCCTTGTTCCACCTCTTGGTACTCCATTTATAATTATCCAAGAAATTCTGAATAAGTAGTTGTGACTTAAAATTTTTTTTTTCAGTTCTGTTGAATCAAACTGGGACATTTTGAAACTGCAGAATAGTTGATAGGGCCATGTTTTAGGCCATTTTATGTTTCTATGGCAAAATTCCAGACACTGGATATTAATAAGGAAATGAGGTTTATTTGCAGTAACAGTCATACTTTTGAAGACCGGAAACTCAATTCAAGTGACTTTTGCTGAAGGCCTCTTATTGTTCCATGCATGGACCAAGAGCCCAAGGCAAAGGTCCACAGGAATGCAAGGGAATGTTGAGCCCCCTAAGCTTGTTGGCAACAACCTAGTCTTAGAGTTGTTACCAACTAGGGTGCAAAAGCACTTCTGTAAGGCAGCCCTGATGCACTCCTAAGGGCTCAGCCTCCTGCCTTCCACCCTCCCAGTCCCCAACTCAAAAGGAAGTAAGGCTCTGCATGAGTGTTGATGATGAACATGGAAGGACTATCCCTCCCAACCCTCCTTTCCTTAGGATACATACTCAGGAGTAGGATTGTTGGATCTTATGTATTTCTAGCTTTAAATTCCTTAGGAAAAATCCATCCATACTGTTTTTCATAATAACTTCACTAACTTACATTCAAACCAATGGTGTGCACAGTTCCCTTCCCTCCAGATCTTCTCTGGTAATTGTTATTGATTATGTTTTCAAGAGTAGCAGCCATTGTTCTGGAGTGAGGGTATATCTTATTGTAGTTTTAATCTGTATTTGCCCTGTGGTTAGTGATGATTAACATTATTTCAGACACTTATTGGTCGTCTTGGTTTATATATATATTCTCTTTATGGAAGAGTGGGATCTATTTAGATTTAGTCAGCTAGTACAAGTTTCCTGTGTGTGCTGGGTGCTTTTTGCAGCACTATGCACAAAGCTAACAACTAGACAAGTAAACATAGACTGAGAAACTGGGTTAAAAACGTGCCCTACGAAGACAATGAAACACTATTCTGCTACAGAAAAATATCAGGAAGAGTTCCTGAGACTTTCAACAGGGACAGAGCTGTTTATCACTGTCCTTAGTACTATCTGCAAAGACATTCGGCAAGTGCCAGTACCAGTCATGTTCTCTGGGGGGAAATTAAGTACTCATACCTTTTACATATATACATACATATATATATATATATCTTTTTGAAATTAAATATTTTCTCTACTTTGCTTTCTTCCTTTTAACACCTTCTATTTTTTCCTTTTGTTTCTTATCAAACTTATGGCCTCTTTTTAAGTTGTTATTGTCATTTTTATTGTCACACACATATTCACAGTTGTAAAAATATATAAATTCAACTTGCTCAGTCCATTCAATGTTGCTGATATGTTTATGAATTCAGGGCTGACCGTTCGGTATTGGATAACCATTTAAGGAGCTCGTTCCAGAGGTTGACGATTTCTCCTGCTCTCATTATTCCTTAGTTGCCTGTAGTTCTTTGTTTAGGCTTGAGAGAGTGCGGTTTCCTCTTCTCATATGAGCATGTCTGTTGGCGTTGTCCTGTTTCAGGTCTTGTTTCTACAGCCACATTGTTGAAGTAACATTTGGTGAAGCTTCTTGTCTATTGTAGGAGACAGCCTATCACAGCAGATTTCATGGTGTCCTGGCCCTTTAAGACTTTCACCTCACTCTTCTGCAAAGTTTCCTCGGTCTTAGGTATAAGAGTTGTGTTGTAGAAGTATCCACTGGGGCTGGTGATACCAATACTTTAAACGGTGCTACATTCTATGTTGAAAGTTTTATTTGAAGAGTAACTGATCCATGTTTCTGGCTAAGTAAATGTTAAAAGTAAAAATGTATTTGAGGTATTTTCCTGATGGAACACAAAGATGCCCTAAGAATATCTAGTGTGGAGTGAAACGAAGCCAGTTTGAAAGCATTTCCATTAACTAATTTGATATAAGGTGAGATTCAAAAGGAAAAGAATAATTATAGCTAATTGAAACAAACTTAAGTGCCAGAAGATCTCCCACATCTTAATGAAACCACGTGGAAAAATTAAAATGAAGTGTGTATTGCCTGCTTGTCAAATGAAACGTGTCATTAAATATTCTAGAGGGATGAGCTGCATTCATCTTTCTGATCTGTCAGCAAAACCTCTAAAGGAAACTGAATATTAGTAATACCATCGTCATAATTATTTTGCTTTATAGGTAATTTCTCACACTATCAAGAACATGACTTACCTTCTCAGTCTTACAGCTTCTCCTGGAATCTTCTGGTGTCTGCACAGTGGTAGTCTGGAGAGCAGAGCAGTGGTCTGGAGCACTGATTTGTCTTCTGGGGATTCTGGCTTTTGCTGGCTACTGATCACATGATCATATGATTTTGTACTTGCAAGTTATGGAGCCCTACTTCCAAGAAACCCAAAATCCTTGCAAATAGATCAAATGACTTCAGATTGCTTATGCTTCTAGCTACCTATTTAAAACAGTGGTCATTATAATATGCTAATACACAAGTAGCACCTACGCTTCTTGAGAGTTTCCAATATTGCTGACTGTTGACTCAAATATATGTTAATGCAGAGAGTGGCTTATGTCAGACAAATTAAAAACTATATGAAACGATTGCTAATTAGAAAGAAATCAGGACAACAACAGCCTTAACAAAGACCCCCAGAAGGATATAATATTACCTAAGTAAACAGGAATTACATTGTAAGTAAGTTCCAAAACTCTAGAATTGACAGAGACATCTCGCTGCTTAGACAGTCACCCGGAGTTCTTCTGTACCATTGAGGTACCCATCTTCAGCCTACAGGCCCATAGTATCTGGCATCTTTTTCATGAAGCAGAAAATTTCAAAGACTGCTTTGCCTATATTAGTACTTTGTCAGTCACTTTCTTCTGTATCCTGCAGAATGTCTGGCAGACTCTTTCATGAAGCAGAAATCCTAACGGGCTAACTCCCCTTCTTTAGGCAAGTTCAGTAGTTACTTTTCAGTGGTTCCTGCATGTCCATTTTATACAGCATACTGTCAAGCAGTACAGACAAGTGCAGTTTCTTGGCCAAATGACTAGCAAACTCCATAAGGAGCCTCTTCGAAGCACATCATCCTCTTGAAGTAACTGGTGCTACCAGAACCAACTGTGTCTATCAAGAAAAGTGTAAGGTCTTAAAACATTTTAAAAGCCATATTTCATAGGTCTTTGAAGTATTGAAGATTATCTATCTAACTGAAATATTTTACTGTATATCTAGAAAACCTAACTAACATGACTAAAAGTTTTATTATTATAAATAACTACTATTAATCTGTATTTCTTAATTATATATTACATTTTCAAATGAACTGCAAGCACAGTATCTTAACCAAGATCAGAAATACATATAAACAGTGTAACAAAATTGATCATAAATTTGTAACAATAGACCAAGATCTATACAAATGCAAAGTATTCATATCCGTATCTTATTTCCCCCCTTGTTTTAGAAAGTGCTTAACTGTGACCATTTAACCATTTATAATTAACCCCCTTTAAATGTAAACAATCATTTATAAACAATCATTTTGGATTTGGGCATAGTTTTCTCCAAACTACTTCCTGATGTTTGTTGGATAATTTTTAGGGTTCATAGAAAACTTTTGGGAGATCTTGTTCCATCAAACCATATTAGCCTGGAAGCAATCCACAGGTTCTCATTTTCTGTGAGAACAACAACAAACAAAACCTCTTTCTCAAAGTAACATATCCTTAGACTCAAGTTTTGAAGTGAAAATACGTTTAAAATATATATGTTGGTTTAACTTAGCAGCCTTCAGAATCAAATGTCTCTCTGAAGTCAAAAACTTCAAATAAAAGACAATAATATACATAATCCAGACTCTCTGTGTATTTTTCATTTTTATATGGCTTACTTTTTTACTCTATTATTTTTAATATTTATTTCATTATTTTTACTTCTTTACCCTTTCTTCACTCTCTCTTAAACTTGTGTGTATTTATCCAACACTGTGACTAATTCAGAGGTCTTTTTTGTCTGAATCTGTCTTATTGTGTATCTGTAATCATTTTCTGACCAGTAGTTGTTTTAAAATGGTAAGCAGCTTGGTTGTAGTCATCCAGGATGCTCGCTCCACCTCTCTTGGCCTTTTGATATGGCAGAGGTTGTTGACCACCAGCTCAGTGATCCATGCTTATTATCCCAGCTCCAGAGATGCAACAGATCTGTGTAACCATTTAGCACCTAGTAGCACTCTGCTAACAAAACCCATTTAAGTGCAGGACCTCCCAAAAAAGCCAGAGCTGCTGTCTCTTAAAGAAGCCATACACATTTTGCTGCTAATGCAGACTCAGATAGCCTTTTCTTAAAGAAGCTGCACCTGTGCTTGCTGCCATCAAACAGAGCCTATCTAAAAAAAAAATGTGACTACCAAAAAGCTATGCTTGGATCCCATTTTTGTGGGTTTAGAAGCTTTTTTTTAAAGATTTTTTTGTGTCTTTTCTGGATCCAGGCCCCAGACAGTGGGCACCATTTTGTAAATGGAGAATGCTCGTTCATTTCCCAGCTACTCAGCCACACAAATAATCACGCAGAAACTATATTAATTATAACAGTCAGGTCTATTACTCAGGCTTCTTACTAACTAACTCTTATGTCTTAAATTAACCCCTTTCTATTAAACTGTGTATCACCCTGAGGCTGTGGCTTACCAAGCAAGGTTCTGGCACCTGTCTCTTTCAACAGCTCTACCTCAGCCTCATTGATCCCACATCCAAGTTCACAGATCTAGAGAAGGAGACAGATAGAGCTAGGACAGATTTGGCATATATACATGGCGAAGGGCCTATTGGGGAAAGCCTGGGAGCCAAGATTTCTAAATCCATTCTGTCTAATTCTGGAACCCATTAGTCACTTAAAGGAATCTCAGGGGAACAACTAACTGGAATTGCTAGCCAGTAACCAGGCACAGATGGCAGCTGTGCCTACTCCTCCCTTATGAATTTGTCTCTGGGCCATCACATTCCTACTTAGTCCCCAGATGAGCAGGCTGAAGGCCTTTCGTGAAGACATTTCCTGGGTATATGAGCTTCACACTGAGACCTGACCTTTTGCCACCAAGTTGAAACAGGCTACATGCAACTCATGTCTTTTCAGACTGGGCCAGCATGTTGGGCCTGCATTCAGCTGCAGCTATTTGTCTACTACTCTGCTCATTTTATAATAGGTTTAGTATCCACACCCACCTTCCTCAGTACAGTTCACTGTAAAACAATGAATCCAAGTGTTTTTTTAAAGTTGCAACAAGTAACCTGTAACATAGAAATCAGTCTACAAATGTGGATTTTCAACAGGAAGAGAAACACTGTCCCTGGCAGGGTGGGGTTTAACTAGTCAGGAGGAAAAGTTGTCATAGTTACAAGAATCATAAAGTTAGAAGACTCCACAGCCCAACTGATGGACATCTTGGCCACTAGAATAATAATAACCCAAGTTCTGGTGATGCCCTGGCAGTATCAACCAGGCCAGGAGCAGGCTAACAGGATGGTGCCTGGAGTGGAAATGTGGCCACAGAGTAGGTATTGAAAGTAGATCGTCACACCCCCTTAACCATGGGAAGAAGCTAGAAGGAGAGTTGCCCCAGGTACTCAGAACACAGCCGGTCCATTTCAGAGCCCCAGAGCTTAAGCCTTTCTAGTTCCTGTGGCCCTATAGCAGTGTGTGGTTTCAGATATTCCCTGTCTTCCCCTCTGTTGTTTCATTACAACACTTGGTAGAAATTGTGACATACGTAGAAAACACGCGGCTCTTCAACCAACCTCCTAAGCGTCACCCATCAATAAACCACTCCACCTAGCTCTCTACACACGCCAGGATCTTATCATATTTGTAGAGCCTTATTTTTTTTTGTTAGATTTTATATTTCCACTGGAGGACTCCTTTATGTCTTCCAGTTTATATTTAGGTCAAGCCCTGTGCAGAGAATCATCTGGCATTTCTTCCTTAGTGCTTGTGGGTCAAAGAGATGCTAATGTGTTAGAGATGTGGTCCAGGGGAGCCTTTGCTGACAACTACCCATCTTCGAGGTGTAAGAAGATACATGAAGCAGATTTTCCAGATTTGCTGTGTTGTCTTCCCCTCCAGAGTGGTTTTTTTTTTTTTTTTTTTTTTTTTTTTTTTTTTTTTTTTTTTAGATTTAGTCATTTCTTTACTAATGTGGGCATGGGTACCTGCACCTTCCCCTTCCTCATTAGTGACCTTGATAGAAAGGAGAGCATATTCAGGTTATTTGTCCTACTGTTGTGACTCATTAATATACTGTGACCTTAATGAATTCCCATTCCTAGCTAGTCTTTGTAAGATCTACCTGTTCAACATAAACCTCTGGAGCAAATGTTTCCCTTCATCTTTTTTTCTTAACTTTATAAACCATAAACAAGCATAATACACACTCTGAGTGAATAATTTACCACCTGTTCCTGTAATCCAGGGACTAGGAAATGCTCACTTTCCACAGCCTGTTTGCATCACAGCAACTGGGGAACAAAAACAAAAATGAGGGTTTCCCAGAGCTCAATGAGGCAAGAAAAAAAAAAACAGGCCACAAAGATGGAGAGACTATTGTATTTCAGTTAGAAAAAAAAAAGCATCTTGGAGATAGAAGTCGGGCAGAAATTCTAGATATTAAGAGCATTGGAGCCATTATTCCAAGCCCCAAAACAAGCAGGTGTAAGTGTGTGTGTGCATGTGTATGTGTGTCAATATCCAATCAATCTTTCCTACACAAAGCCGAACTTCCTCCTTGTTGCTCACTTATGGCTGCCTCCTTTTGATTTTCAGGTACCTCCCACTTCAGACAAAGTACCCTTGGCAAATCTTCAAGACAACTTCAGATTTGGCAAACACACTCAAATAGCTAAAGAAACACTAGAAAGTATTAAGCAAGTCTTTCCTCCCCTCAGCTGCCTACACTTAGCCATTTATAGTTCAAGGGCCCAAGAACTGGTATGAGGTAAAAAATTGATTGAGCAGGAATGACATGTCCATGAACCTTTTCTAAGTGTACAGAGTGAGGTAGATGCCTGCTTTCACCTTTCCTTCCCTGAAGGATGATCGATTTTGGGAGGTCTGGTTTACAGTGTCTCTTGCCTTAAAAGACTCCATTCTAGTTCTCCATGGATAACTCTACATTCAGCCATATGAGGTTCAAGTTGCAGGTTCCACCAGCACCCAGATCACCTATTAATCCTACTCTTGGTGGGTGGGGGCTAACTCATTGCTCCCACTGTGCTAGTAGTGTTAGTGGTGGTGTCTCTCATTTGGAAGAAGCCCTGGGAGTTACTGATCGCCTAGGATACTCTGAGTTCTTCTCCAGGATTTACAGTCAGGAATATGACTTGAGTCAAGGTCTTCTCAAATTTTGAATGAGAACCCCCAATAAATATAAGATGTTACGTTGGGAAAGCAGAGGATAAGAGAGCTTGTTTGTTGAGACAGAGAATGGAATATCTGGAAAGACTAAGCCACGGAAAATGCAAAATTAATAGCATTATCCCTTTGGAATGGGAGGGCCCTAAGGCTGGCAGTGCATAAAAGTGATTCTAGGTTGGGGGTTTTACCGTCTCTATGAGTGCTTCCCTTTCCCCTGTTGTTTCTGTTTAGATACCCACCCTCCGTGTATTCCCATTCCTTCTCCTCACAATGTCTTCCAGGAACAAGTAGCTGTCATCTTAGGGATCCCAGATTTACTTTTCTTGTGCACCTATGTCCTTCTGACTGCCCTTGTGTGAGAGACCCTGTTTCAAATATTAAGTTAGAGAGAGGTTAAGACACCTGACATCCATCGCTGGTCTCCTTGCGCATATGCATGCATGTGCCCCACTGCTACACACACTCACTCACAAACACAAGAAGAAATAGGTCAGTGGCATAGTCATTGAACTCCAAGACTATTTTTTCACACTTATTTAATCATCAAGTCACACTGGCCATTTATAGAAGTTTGGTTCTCACATTTTTTTTTTTCGATTGGTGATCAATGGGATAGTTCTCACATTGTTAAGGTACATAGTCAGCAATTTTATAGACAGGTACGGAATACAGGTTTTCAATTAGCATGAACATAATAAACACTATTGATGAATATTTGCAGATGAATGTTTATATAGGCATCATATCCACATGCTAAGACAAAATTTAGAACAAAAGTGATTTCCATAGCAGCTATCAGCCTGATAAGATGTTTCAGAGAGAGAGTTTATTGGTTCTAAACTAAATTTGAACTATGGATTTTTAACTACAGAATCATTATTTTTACAAGACTTTATATATGAAAACATGAAATATCAGAATCTTGGAAGGTATTTGTCAATCAACAATGAATACACATTTGTAGATTTTTGACTGAAATACACAAGGAAAACTATGTATTTTATGCTTTCCTAATGTTTCCTCAGGGTTCATATCATCTTTGGCTAGTAATCATTTAAAAGGTCTTTTCTTTTACTATTGCTTTAAATGTGTCTTCAAAATGACAAATTATTGTGGAGTGTTTATAGTTAAACAAATCTCCTGCAGAACTATGAAGCGTGACTATCAAAGCCTAACCCACTGGTTAGTCAAGCTATGTTTTTCTCCTTGTAAGTACCATATTTACATAATTTTGTTCTGTGGAGTGAAAATGTAATTTATAATGTGAAATGAAACTCTGTTGAAAGATTAACTACTTTACACCTGAAAGCTAGGAAGATAGGACGTTACTCAGGGGAGGAGTCTGTGTCCTCTGTGTGTAAGCATCAAGATAATGAGGGTAGAGATCATCTCTAGCATAGAACAAAAGTGGCTACTTCATATTTTTGTTTTCTTTTACTTACAAAACAGTGTTAAAGAAAAAATACTTCGAGTGTGCTTTTAATCTAGGGATATACAATATATTTTAATGAAATATTGTCTTCCATTTTTAGTACTTGCATCTTAGGATCAGTTCTACAAAATAAGAGACATTCCTTGCCTTGCGGTGGTGGCACAAACCTTTAATCCCAGCACTCGGGTGGGAAAGGAACACAGATCTCTCTGAGTTCAAAGCCAGCCTGGTTTACAGACTGAGTTCCAGGTCAGGCTGCAAAGCTTTACAAAGAGACCCTGTCTCGAAAAAACCAGAGAGAGAGAGAGAGAGAGAGAGAGAGAGAGAGAGAGAGAGAGAGAGAGAGGAAGAAGAAGAAGAAGAAGAAGAAGAAGAAGAAGAAGAAGAAGAAGAAGAAGAAGAAGAAGAAGAAGAAGAAACATTTCTGTGCCATGGAGACTAATATCAGAGAAAGTTGGTAAAAAGATAAGTAGAATAGTTCTGTTATATTCTGTTTGTTGTTGACTCTTTTCTCACAGAAGTGCAGTTTCTTAAGATTAGAAAGAAAATGGTAATACTTTCTAAAAATCTTAATGTCTAATTCTCATCATTTCTGACTTAGTAATCACTTAACTCTGTAAATCCTCCTCATCCAAGGAATAAACAAAAAATCATCAATTTTTAAGAGGAGTTTTCATATAAAACTTTTTAAACAATGAAATATGAACACAATGGTAAGATAAAAGTTCCCTTCTTGCATTCATGGTCCAAAGCCTGCATATTGACCAAATGATGCCGGACAAACTGGATGTCTTCCTGTAGAAGAATGCAAAAGTTTTCATGCTTATCACCTTGTACAAAACTCAACTCCAAATGGATCAAGGACTTCAACATAACACCACAGTCCTGAATCTTATAGAAAAGAAAGATACAAATGGTCTTAAACCCATTGACAAAGGAAGAGACTTTCTGTACAAAATACTGACAATGCAGGCATTAAGATTAACAATAAATGGGACCTAGTGAAACTGAAATGTTTCTGTATGGCAAAGGACACAACCATTCAGAAAAGACAGCAGGATACACATGGGAAAAGATTCTTGCCAACTATACATCCGATATAAGCTAATTTCTAAAATATATAAGGAACTGAAACAATAACAATGAATTGGACAAACAAAAAACCCTGGATATCAAAAAAATAAATAACCCAATTGAAAAAGCAGGGTACAGATCCTAACAGAAAGTGCTTAAAAGAGGAAACACAAATGAGTGAGAAAAACATTTTAAAAAAAATTTCAACATCCTAGTCTTCAGGGAAATGCAAATAAAATAAAACTACTTTGAGATTTCATCTTACAATAGTGAGAACGGCCAAAGTCTATAAAAGAAATGACAGCTCATGTTGGCAAGCATATGGAAGGGAACACGTATCTGTTGCTGTACAGCCACTATGGAAATCAGTGGTGGTTCCTAGGAAAGTTAGGACTCCATCTACCTCTAGATCCAGCTATAACATACTTGGATATATATCCAAAGGATGCTTCATCCTACTACAGAGACACTTGTTCACCAATGTTCCTTGCTGTTCTATTCACAATAGCTAGAAATTGAGAAGACCTTGTATTTCCATCAACAGAAAATTAAGAAAATATATGTAATATTTCTCAGCTTTCAAAAAAAGAAACAAAAAGCCATGAAATTTACAGATAAATGAATGGGGATGAAAATAAAAAAAAACCATCCTTAGTGAGGTATCCCAGACCCCAAAAGACAAATGTTGTATATATTCTCTTATATGTGGATATTAGCTGTTAAGCCTTTGGTAAGCAGGCTATAACCCATATAGCCACAGAGGTAAGGTATAGAATAAGAGACTAGAAGGGAGGGAATGATCTCCATAGAAAGGGAAAATATAATATTTATTTATGGATAGACATGGATTGGGAGGAGACAGGAATAGGAGGATTAAACAATATGAGGAATAAGGAGGCAGTAATGAGAGAATGCAGGAAGGGACATCTAACACTAAGGGCGATTTGAGGATACCTACTACAATAGAATCTTCTTAAAGCATATACACATATGACAGAAATCTAAAAGGAATCGTCAAATGACAGGGGAGACAAAGCCCCAACTAGACACCTTAGTACCAAATGAAACCTCCTGCTCCAGGAATGAGTTGCATCTTAATGGGTTACTGACCAAAGGGGTCCTGTAGAAACCCCCAAACAACCTATGCTATTGCCAAAGATATTGGTTGTTCTCCACAAACGAAAACGCCATTTCTGAAGATGAAACCTGCATAGCCCATTGAAAATGGAGTTGTCTAATTGATAGATACCTGGAGCCTTCAGCCCTATTGACTAGTGTGATAGTACTTCAAGGTACTCTGCATGTTATCAAAGGGGAAAGGTAAATACCAACCAAGCTACAAGCCCTTCAGCATACAGTGGTGACTTGCCTGTAAGATATTTTGGTGCAACAGTGGCATAAAAGTTGTTGGAATAACCAACCAATATTTGATTGGATTTAGGGTCTATCCCATGAGGTGGAACCCATCCCTGACACTACCCTGGGGGTGAAGAACCTAGGACCAGATAGCCCAGGAACCTCGAGGATAACCAAATACTGCTGTTCTTCTACAGGTACACAGCCATTAGAAGATTCCTAAGGACATTCTGTTGTATCCATAGGTAAGCGTCTTGCTCAACCAGCATCTAAGAAACTCCCTCCTGTAGTAGATGGGAACCAATGCAGAGACCCACAACTGGGCAATGTGCCGAGAGCGAGAGGCCTTAGAATACACCATTCTAAATTGGAGTTCTCCATCAAATACCCCGCTCAGGGATCAGGGATCTGTCGAAGAGAAGACAAGATTGTAAGAGTCAGTGGGATGGAATACCCCAAGGAAACAAACCCTGCTGGACACAAAAATGTTGATGCACATATGAACTTATAGAGACTGTGCAGAATGCACAGTGCCTGCATAGGTCTAAGCTAGGTGGGGTCCCAATGCTAAGAGAGGAAGTGGACACATGCTCCCATTCCTAGCCGAGAAGCTATCTTCAATTGATAACTGCTTGCAAGGGAAAATGTAGCCTTTTTCTAATGGAATCTTAAGGTATACAAACCACATCTAAGGGTAGTTCTCAAAACCAGCTGGAGATGACCAACACAAAATGAGTTCAATAATATTTTTTGGGAGTTCCATTTTTGTCTCATAATGCTTTGTCTGGGTATTATTTTTTTTTAAAAAAAAACCTTTGCTTATACATTATACTTTTTGAGTTTGTGCTTTTATAGGATTTCTAAATGTGTGAATGTGTGTGACTCTGCATCTGTCTATGCTTCTTGTCCTTTTTCTTTGGCTGTTTTCCCCCATTTGATTTTGTTTGTCCTATTCTGATTTTATTTTAGCGATTTTTATATATTTGTTCATTTTCTAATGAGACAGAGAGAAGGAAAGGATATGTATTTTGGTGGGAGTACCTGGGAGGAGTAGGAAGAAGTAATTCAGTGATCAGATTGTGTTTTATAGAAATCTATTTCCAATTTAAAAGAAGAATGCAAATTCCATAGAGTGCATCTGTAGAACATGTAACTCAGCTAATTAGATTATTTATAAACCTCTCTATCATCCCTGTTTCTCCTTTCAAATTATTGGAATTTCTGTTGGACTTGTCCTTAGACAGTAAACTACATGTTTTGGTGACTCCCAAGAGGTGTCAGATAGTTTTAATATTCAGAAATATGTGAATGGATGGTTTATCGACATGACAATTTTATTTAACCTTATAAGAGAGTATTGAAACCTATTTCAGCCTTAAATTGCAATCCAGGTAGAGGCCTTTGAAGTAAATTGTTTACATCGATTTGAGAGCCCATAAACCCTTATGGTAAAGTCTGCTCTTTGAATTTACAGTCTTGCTTAATTCAGCAGTAAATCGCTTTCTGTTGCAGGGACTTCCTTGGATGACTTGAGTAACACTAAAAGAATTTGTCTTGTGATGAGATAAAGGACTGACTGCTGAGAATCCCTTTGATGTCTATTGAACAGATAGAACTGACTCCAGGTGGAATAGATTCTTCCTATTGAGACAGAGATGTGAGCACCAGCTTCTGCCTGTGCTGAGCATTAGAGGTAAGGAAGTGTCTGCCACTCTTCCCCAGGCAAGAGACCTCTAAAGAAATATGCCTCTAAAACATCAACCAAGGGGCTTTCACTTCCTCAAGAACTCTCTTCTTCAGTGAGTGGTTATGAAAACAGTTTCTGCCTGTGCTTAAGGAAGTCTTAAGTAGTACTTTGGATGCTTTCAAAGGATGAATTGCAGCCAAGCTGATAAAGCTTGAGAGTAAAAGAGGGAAGTGAATGATACCTGAAGTATGGCTGCCAGATAAGAGACATGGTCCTACTGAAGACAAATAGGCTAATGGAAAATTTTAAAGGAATTAAAATCCTTATGTCGGATTCACACCAAAATAGACATCAAGGTGTTTTATTATGAAGAAAATATACAAGGCTCCTTTTTCATAGTTATGTTTGCTATCATAGTCACATTTCTGACAAGTTGTTTGAAAAGCAGGGCAACATAAAGACAATAAAATTCACAAGGTATCAATCTATATGTCTGAAGCTATACACCAGATTTGCTATTTATAACTCGTGACCATAGTAAATTTTCCAAACTCTTTGCCTCATATTTTCTAGTGAGAAAATTAAGAATTATATTCTGGTGTTGTTGAAAGGACCATGGGACTTAATGTATGTGGAGTAACTAGAAGAGAGTCAAATAATGGATCAATACAGTGTTAAGTTATGAATATTTTAACCATGGTTTTCCCATAAGCAAAGACAGGAAGAGATAAGGGGAGAAGCTCTGATGTATGGCAAGTGTTGTTTAGAATTCATCTGATGGCTTTCCTATCAAATGTAGGAGGTGAGGGAGGACACTGTCAGTGTGTAAATACAAAAGACACAACTGACTTGCATCAGGCAATGTCAAACATTGATTTGGTTGCTTTCAAAGCTTTTCTCCCTCTTCTGATCACAGGCATTTACTGTTTCATCTGCTAAAGATTTTTTTTTTCTACACGTTTCTTGTGAGCTGTACAAAACTTCCTTTGAATATTGCCTTTCAGGACAAAGCTGCCAAGCACATTCCACAAACATGATTATGGTTATTGAACTGGGTCTGGTGGAGAAGACACAAGGCCAAATATCATAAAAGAAGTCTGCTGACTTTTCCAGAGAGGATTTTAGTGTTTAAATACAAGATGACATTACATTTGGAGGTCAGTAAACTGGGATTCCATAAAGCTAAGACTGCAAATTTACCTACCCGTATTTTGTCTTCCAATAATAGGAAGCAGAGCAGTTCTGCTGATGTAATTTGAAGTCTTAAAGCCTGCCATGCCTATAGAGAGTCAATGTATATATGCTAATAACTTGCTTAATATTTCCCTTAGTATAGATATTTGCATTTCTTTTTCTATTGTCATTGATAGAATGATGACTGCCACAATAATATTGTATCGAGAAGTTATTAAAAGGAATGTTCACCTAAATGGACTGCCTGTCACTCACTTTGAGAGTTATTAGCTTGGTAGAGAAACATTATGTGGTAGATATGCTTATTGCCTCTTCTCACTTTCAGACGTACAAATGGGAAAGGCTTTCTAAATTGGACTTTCGAAGGGCATATGGAAAATAATACAATGCACAAGGAGAGTGACTGTGGTAAGCAGATAATCATAAGCTACAAAGTTGGAATTTTAAATTCCCATTGTACTGCCTTGAAGTCTTCATTTGAAATGAAGATAAGCAACCTTAAGTGAAAAAGAATGAGAACTAGGGATAGGATTAGGAGGACATACTAATGCAAGGAGACAGAGAGCCAGGGCCTTGGATCCTTCAAGATTCTTCAACTACTAAGTGATTTGTGATCTACATGCGGTGTCAGCATAATTCCTTCCATTAACGTGTGATTCACCTAAAACTAAGTAAAAATTGAAGGTAAAGGCCAGACAAGTCCTCCGCTATCCTGGTTTATGATTTTTTTATTGCTAATAAAAAAAAAAAACAATGTAGGCTTTTCAGTTGAAAACTGAGGACAGGGTAAAACTCAGGAGCTATCGGTTGGGAACAGGAAGACCTCAGAGGCTGCCTCAACTTAGAGGTGTTATTGATAAAAATTCTGACCTTAATTACGAGCTAACTGAATCTGTTAGAGTCAGCTGTTTGGAACTTGGAACTTCATGAAACTTGGGTTGTCATGTAAACCTGGGATCCAGGAGCCTCTTTAAGATTGTGCAACACCTCTGCTAACTTTAAAACATAAAATCTTACATGGGCAATCTTCCTAGCATACTTTACAAGTACTACGCATTGAAGGCAACAAGGAGGAGAGAGACCTCCTACTGTAGGCTAACCCCTTTACACCTAGTTCAGCAGAAGAAAAAGCTTAAACTCTGTTTGACATGTGTAAATAATTCTGCTTCTACCATCTGGAAAGGATATGAGGTCTGGGATGAAACCTTTCCTCACCATTACTGTTGCTTCTATTTATAAATAAATAGGACATAATCTTTCCTTCAACTGTGTGTGTCTGAGTTAATCATAGTGCATAAGATTCTGAGAAGACAAAGCTCTGGATAGACATTATTGCATAGTAACTAGATGTTACTGGAACCAAGCTGCTATTCTTTTTCCTAAGGGAAAGGGAGATTACAGATTTCATTTAGACTTAGTATCATGACCTGGGGCACTTTTTAAATTAAAGGTGCAGATACAATATTCAAAGACACAGAAAACGGTAAGACCACAATCTTATACAATTTGACTACTTCAAAAATGAACAAGGCACACAGAGAACAGAGTCTCAAAATACCAGTTTTCTTCTACATTTTAGAACAGAATAATGGAATTCAAGATCAAAGTCCAGTAGGGCTTTACAATGAGATATGACATTGTAAAAAGAAAAATGTTTAAGACTTTCCAAAATACTTTTTATCTAAAAGATTTTTAGTTTTATAAAGCATAATTGACAAGTGATGAGCAGTACATAGATAGTACACAGGTGATTCACCTCACTTCATCACAAACAATAACATGTTCGTCATTCTCAAATTTAATGTTCTTTGTAGTCCTTCCTTTCTGATCTTTGGTGTTCTTTGATGGGAATAGATTATAATACTATTAGTTTTCTCTAGTATCTTGTTTGGATTTGTGTTGCTTCTAATGAGAAAACTCATGGCATGCTTATCTTTATTCTTCATATTATGGAGTATATCCTGTTTACCTCCAGATTTTGTCTTTAGCAGTGATTTTTAGAGTTGACCACAGGATAGTTTGTTGAACTTTATAAACTATGTCTTCTTTTGTCTTTCAGTTTGCTGAACTTTTCTTGATACTGTAAAACTTTATTCACAATTTCTTCACTTGACTTTTGTTTTCTGATTAACTGACTTTATTGAAGTGGGTACATAGTTCACAATTTACTTCAGTAATACTTTTAGTTTTTATCTACTCTGTTGTCACAATGGTACATTTTCATACCAGTACAGTGCACTGTGATATTATAGTCCTCCATTACACCAGCACAATACTTTGTTTTGTGCCATGTGCTCCATTGTGCCATCACGATGCTCAACTATGACATTACCATGCTTTATTATATTACAACAGCATTGCACTGTGCCATCAGAATGTTCTATTTTACCATAGCAAGCATCACATTTCTCTACTGTGTAGGCATACACTACTGTGCCATCACAATGCTGTGTTGTGATACTGAAATTCTGAGCAGTGATATCATTAGGCTTTATTATGTCATAGTAATATTGCACAATGATGGAGGTGGGTCTTGTATCTTAACTGTTGCTTTCATTGGTTAACTAATAAAGAAAACTGCTTGGCCTGATAAGACAGAAAATTAGGTAGGCGGACTAAACAGAACAGAATGCTGGGAGAAAGAAGCCGAGTCAAGCAGTTGCCATGATTCTCCCACTCCAGACAGACCCAGGTTAAGATCTTCCTGGTAAGCCACCTTGTGTTGTTACACAGATTATTAGAAATGGGTTAGATCAATATGTAAGAGCTAGCAAATTAGAGGCTGGAACTAATAGGCCAGGCAGTGTTTAAAAGAATACAGTTTCTGTGTAATTATTTCGGGTAAAGCTAGCTGGGTGGCGGCGGAAAGCGGCCCGCAGCTCCTTCTACAGCATAATGATGTGACAATTCTCTATTTCAACAACATAAGCTAGGTTGTGACAGCACAGTGCTCCTCTGTGACATCCCAACTCCTTGTTGTATTGGTACAGTGCTATATTATTTTATTAGGATGTTGATTGTGCCAACATAATGCTGGATTGTAGCATCACTGTGCTTCGTGCCCTTTGTGATATTACAATAACTCATTCTATCATGACAGTACTATATTGTGCCATCACAGTGTGGAATTTTGATGTCACAATGCTTTTTTTTCCCACCAAAGTAGTATATCTTGTCATCACAATGCAACATCTTATCATTACTCTGCTGCATTATGACATCACAACACTTCCTGTGTCATAAACAATTCTACATTATGTCATTACAATATTTAACTATGATGTCACAAAGCTGCATATTTTCACCACAATAGTGTATTTTGTCATCGCATTGTTTTTGTTATATGATATAGTGACATTCCTTGGAAGGAGTTCCCATGTTGAGATTGGTTAAGTAGAGCCAGGGCAGCATTGTTTCAGGGCTCTGAGAACCTGTTGTGGGTAATTAGGACCCCTGCTCTATTTTTTTTTAGGACATCTTCCAGCTTGAGCTGGTATTCCTCCTTTGTGGCTTGGAACAGGCGGGTAATAAGCTGTGGTGGTATAGAACTAATCTTGCTTACTTCCTGTTCTTCAGTGATTCTTTCTTCTCTCCAGTCTTGAAAGTCTCAAAACTTACTCTTTTCAGTATTTTGTTGAGTTTTGCAGCTGTGCTTGATGGAAGGGCAAGTTCCCATTATTCTTTGATAGCTGAGTGTAGAAACTAACAAGTTATTTCAGTGAAAACTGTCAGACAATTTGTTCTACAAGAAAATAATTACTTGACATGTAGTTTTAACACTTACCTATCATGAAAACCAGTGCTCAATAATTATAACTCTTTTGAACTAATAGAGAACTTACTAGCTATTTAAACACAGTATTTGAAATGTTGATAAGCATTTGATTTCCATCATACACAAAGAGTCACATCAGAGCAAAGTTCTAAAGTAGGCTAGCTTTAAACTTCTTAATGAAGAAAGTAATAATCTTATGTCTATAGGTAAGA
Organism: Microtus oregoni; assembly: GCF_018167655.1. Lineage (NCBI taxonomy): Eukaryota > Metazoa > Chordata > Mammalia > Rodentia > Cricetidae > Microtus > Microtus oregoni. The sequence goes on along the minus strand of NW_024544728.1, from coordinate 619,720 downwards.
AAATAACCCTGTAAACCAAAATTATAAGCCACAATGCTACGTTGATAAATCAAAATTATAGTAAAATTAAAAATATACATATCACCAAAAAACTTTCACTACCAACAGCATTAAACAGTAAGCAAGTATATACACAAAGACAAATAAGTTTAATACTAAAACATTTAAAGATTTTACTAAGTAACAAAAATAACAACTTGACGAAAACAGAGCAAGTAGTAAAAATGACAATTGTCACAGCAAAAAAAAAAAATACGTACGACCTAGGAACACATGAAGGTGGCAAAACATTTTCTAAATTTTATAATTGGTAAAAGTTAGTTTTCTAATATCAAAGAGTTATGAGAAATAAATATCAATTTATGTTCTCTACATTTTAAGAATATATATGTACATGTGTATTTAAAGTATAACAACCCTGGAAATGTAGTTGTTAATATGATAATCTTGATGGAGAATCAGTATTACCTAATAAACAAAATGGGCAATTCTGAGTTCTTTATAGAGCTGTGTAGACATATAAATGTTATCTGTGTTACTGATGAAACTACACTAAACAAATGTTAGAAAACAAATTGTGCCAGTGGGGAAAAGTGTGTGTTCAGGGGTCTGAAGGTGCGTGCAAGGAGGGTTATGTGAAAGGTTCTGGGGCATTTCTTTAAACAGCAGCCCTGCTTTCCCCAACAATACAGCCGCTAAGTCTCTTTGTGTGGCTTTATGCCATCTGCTTCTTTAAACAAGGTCAAGTTGAGTTTGTATTATTTGCAACTGGCTACGTCCTTGTTTTTTTACCCGAATATTTTCTGTTCTATTGTCCACTATATTTTTAAAACATAAAACATCACATCACTATTTCTTGCTTCTCCTCAAAATAATGAGTCAGTAACCAAGTATGGAGCACGAGCTTAATCTCATGGGGGCAGAAAGGAAGGCGGAGTAGGAAATGTCTATATGATTGATCTGAGCAAGGTTTTCATTTATACATTCTTCCTGTGAGGCTATCAGTTTCAACCATGAAGGATTACAAATGGAGCCTAATAAATTAAAAGGTAAGAGAGATAGGACTAGAGAGTATATAAGGTTCTGACAGTGGGGATTGGAGAGAGCTTGATAACTCCTATTTCTCATCTGTTACAATCGAATCTCTAGAATCCAGTTTGGGGACCCTGGGACCTGGGAAGCTCCCCTGACAGCCTGCTTTGCTTTCCAACATGCTGCTGCAGATTGCGAAAGCAACAGAATGATAGTCTGCAGATGCACAGATCTTAAGGCTCAGTGGCAATTGTCTTTCCCCCTGAATTGTCTGCCCAACTCTAGATTACCATTTTTGACAAATATTTTAGGGGGTATGCTGGTTAGGTTATGTCAACTTGATATATGCAAGGCAGAAAGAACCTCATCTGAGAAAATGCCTCTCTCAAATTGGCCTTTTGGAATGTCTGAGGGGCATTTTCTTTAAAAAAAAAATATTGATGTCTGCTGTATGCCGTGCTACTCCTGGGCAGTTGGTCCTGGGTTGTATAAGAAAGCAAGCTGAGTATGTAGCACTCCTCCATGGTCTCTGTTCAGGCTTCTGCCTCTAGGATCCTGACCTGCTTGAGCTCCTGCTTTGGCTCCCCCAATGTCATAATGTGTAATTAAAAACAAACAAATAATAAAAGAAAAACTTCTTTCTTCCCCAAGTTGCTTTCTGCCCTTTTGCTTTATCCCAACAATAGAAGTCAAAATAATATAGGAGCTATCAAATAATTTGCCAACATTTGTGATTATTTTTAATATTTTATCAGATGCTGTGTTCACATGTGTAATAGAAAATTTATGTGACAACAGGACAGAAGCTGTAAATGCTGCAGAATGAAAGAATGCAAGACTTCCCAATGTCATTCCACTCCAGTGTGGGGATTAACAGGTCCAAAGTATGAGAGAGCTCCACCGTATTCATAAGTCAAAATATTCCAAGGTGTATTTGAATTTCATTTTAAAGTTAGCGCACTACTTGGGGTACTATTGCCTAATTCGTCTTATTTCTGAATGGCTTCTGAACATAAGCTTCTTTTTGGTTGGCATACCTACTGTAACAAGAACAAACTCTAAGATGTGCATCTTGGTACAATTTCATTAAATCATAGCACCATGTAAACACCATGCAGAATAAACAATAGATTATCAAGTCCAGTGCAGTTCCCTCTACCATCATCACTAGTTAGGGGTCCATGGCTACTGTGATAGTTTCAACTGAGAAAAAAAAAACTTGTGATTTTACCAAATGATGCAATATTTAAATAGTTTGGAGGAAGCATGTGTGGTGTCGTGTGTGCTATGTGTATGTGTGCTGTGTGTGTTGTGGGTATGTGTGTTGTGTGTATATGTGTGGTGTGCATGTGTTTGTGTGTGTGTAGATGGCTCTGTGGGTAGAGGTGCTTGTTGTCAAGCCTAAGGACCTTAGTTGGGATCCCTAGGACACACACGATGGAATAAGAGAATCAACTCCCTCAAAGTTCTCTGAACTGCACATGGAATACCAACCCTTCCCCAATAAATAAATACATGGAGTCAATACCTTTAAGTAAAGAAAGGGGAGAGTTCTGCTATGACAGCATAGAAATAAATATTAGGATTAAAGATTGCCTATTAATTAAAGGTAAATCTCAGTAAGTTATGCTTTGATTTAAGTGTGTTAAATAAGTCAATCTGCCTCAATAAGTTCATTTATTAGTGTGAGTAGTTTAAGAACTCAATGTTAGTATATGTGTGCCCCCTTCCCTAAGAGCTCAGAATAACCATAGTCATGCACTCATAGAACGTGTAAGGAAGAGAGATCTTCTAGGTATAAGGTGTCATGGTAGCAGCTGTTAGGAACTCAAGAGTCAAGAAAAGAAGCAGATGGTGATGTTGCTGTACAGTAAAAAACAAACAGAACCCTTGGGGTTTTGTCCTCAATTTACAATTATTTAAGAAATAAGAGATGGGGATCATATACTGGCTTTAGTACCAATAAAGTCTATGAGAGACAGGAGTTTATTTCTCTGTTCAAAACACTTGCTGAAAGTCCACCAGGGGAAGCTACATGTGCTAATACATTGACCTGGAAGAACTGCCTTGCTTGAACAGAGGCAAAGTATAGGAAAATTAGCTCTCAGTGCTTACAGATGTTTAATTAATGATCTTTGCTAATTAAACAGCATGAATCAATGGCTTTCAGATATTTGCCAAACAGCAACAAATACTTCACATCTACATGGAGAAGAATAAAGAAGAAATGTAAAGAGGCCTAGGCATTATAGGGCAAGTGTAATGTAGGTTCCTGTTTGTTAGGAAAGTCACAATTTTCATTTTTCACCCTCAATGGTCAACATCCATAGGTAAAGTGTGTCTGTCTAGTTCCCAATTAACCTGAACACCCTGCATTAACTCAAAGACCCCTCCCCGACTCCACCCTGCTGAGTATCATATTAAGGCAAATTGTTTGTCTACCCAACTGCTGTGCTATGCTTTTGTGTGATAGCCTGGCAGTTTGTCCCCAATAAACAGAGTGACCCATTTTGGTAGTTCATTAGGCTTGCCTATAATTACCACAACACACACATACACATATACTTTATTTGGGGCTAAGAACATGGAAGAATATATTACTGAAAATTAAAGCTATGAATTTTATCTAAAATTTTAAAAGTTGATTAAATGAGAAATTTAAGGCTCGGTAGGGCTGGTTATATTGCTCTCTTGAAGGGAGGTTAAATTTAGCAGATGGAGTACGCAGTAGGGCAGCAGGTTAAATACAGAGTCTTCAATGATCTCCAGGTACAGCATCAGTTGACTGTCAGGTCGACAATATTTCAATCTGTTTGAAGGCAAGAGGTACTGTTCTGTGATATTTTGTTTGTTTTCTGACAAATAAAGCTTGCATAAAAATAAGAGGGCAGGGATAGCCAGTAATTAACCATAGAAGCTGGGCAGCGGTGGCACAAGCCTTAAATCCAGCACTTAAGGTTCACACTTTTAATCTAACCCCAGCATCTGAGAGGTGGAGACAGGAAGTGATAAGGTAGGGTGTAGACAGGACTCACTGCCCTTTGGACTAAGGAATGAGAGAGGAAGGAAGCAAATGATGGCAGAGCCCGGTTTTTTGATTTTCCAGGTTTTCACCCCAATCTGACTCCTGGTTTTTATTGATTGAGATTAATTAGATTAACACTTCAAGGCATTTTCAGATATATGTACCACCACAAGGTCAAAAGCAGGTGACAGCCTGCTAACAGAATTTCAGCTAGAATTCCATTTCAACTGTCCAATTAGAAGACAAGTAGCAACTTATGCTGGGAAGAGACATGAGAGGTAGGGGAAGAGTTAATGAATCCAACAGATACCCGTATATTGATACCATTGGAATAGTGATAGGTCAAATATGCAACTGATTAGGAAGAGATTCCAAGAATCTGTTTCTTCCATGAATAGTTGTGCAATACTATGGTCTGAGCTGACGGTAGAGCAGGGAGCAGGAGCTTCAGTGTTCTTGGAAGCCTACACATTTGTAGGACACATCAAAAAATAAATGAAGAAATACAGAAATGGCAATGGCAATACCTTGAAAAAATAAAATACAATATGATAGAGTGAAGCTTAAGAGAGGAGTAAGAGGGGTTAAAAAGTCAAAGGATAGGTAAAAGTTAATTCAAAATCTATGTGACCAAAGGAGCCAGCTACAAAAGCCAGTGTTAGACTCCTGTAACACTGTAGCAACCAAAGTAGATGTCACAAACAAGACACATCTAAGGCTGGAGAGAGATGGCTCAGTTGTTAAGAGCTGCTGTTACTCTTAAAGAAGATGGAGTGCAATCCTCACAACCTCCTGTAAATCCATCTCCAGTTTATTTGCCTCATCTAAATGACCTTACAGGTTAAGATACATTTGGCATTGCAATTCTCTGTAATCAATGTTTATTTCTGTAGAGTCAGGATTAAAGACTCTCTTTCACCTATGATTCTGACAGTCTTTTTTCTTTTCTCTTGATCAAAAGATTGAGCTATCTCAATTTGCCAATTTTTATTGACTCTCTCAAAGACCCAGCTTTTGTTTCATTGATTGTAACTTTTCTTTTGTAGATTCCTTGTCTGATCTGACCTTTATTTCTTCCTTCCCAAGTTTTCTTTCTTTTTCTGTTCCATTGTCTTAAAATATATAACATCTGTCAGCTGAGCTCTGAAACTAATGGACACGTGTGTCTGTGTTAGGTGATTCATGTTTTTTTTTTCTTGCTCTAACATCTATGTCCACATTAATTCTGAGCAATGCTTTTACTGTAATCCATGGTTTGTGTGTGTTGTGTTTATTCTTTCATTCTTTTCAAATAATTGTGATTGCCTCTTTATGTTTTTGACTCCTTGGTTTCTGGTAATGTCATTTTCTTTCACTTTTTCTCTCAGTATTCATTTGTTCTATTTTATTGCGATAAGAGTTACGCTTCACATAGTTTACCACCTTTTAAATGTATCAAATCCTGATTTTTGGCCTGGTTTATGTACTCTTTCCTAGGCAACATCTCATGTGTAAGTGAAAAATGCATATTCTGCTACTTTGTGCAGTGTTGAGTTCTATTGGGTCTAGGCGATTTATAATGTTGATCAACACTTATGTTACCAATCACTGGCCTAGTTCATCTCTTTGCATAGGGCTGACTGTCCCACTAGCCTATACTTTTTGTATTTGAATGCTTGGCCAATAGCCTCTTATACAGTCCACACTTCTGTAATCACATTTCATTTGTTTTTCTAAGTTTAATTTAAAAAAAAACTGTACAGTATATTTTGATTATATTATTTCACCTTCACCAACTCTTCCCAATCATCTTTCCTTCCCACCCAATTTTGTGTTCCTTGTCCTTCTCTGCACTGTCTTTGAGTCCTCTTTGTTTTGACTGATGGTGTGCTTTGTTGTAAGTGAAATCAATTCCTTTGGGAAGAAAAGAGCAGCTTGCCCTGCCATGTTACCCAAACCAGCCCAAGAGATAGACAAGAAACTAAGAATGGAAACAACAGAATGTCTCTGATTGAGCATCTTTTCCTAGGAGCTGAGTGCTCCTGGAGTCGGGGTCGGAATAGGGGACAGCCTATATCCTCCCTTCACTTCTCCTGGCATGGGACTACTGATGAAAAGCTACTGGTGAGCAACAGAGATCATCAGGGCCACAGTCTTTGCACTTTACTTTGTCTTATGTGAACCCCTTGTGCCATGAGCAGAGTCTCAGAGGGAGGCTTTCAAGGACACGAAGTACTCAGCTACAACAGCAGGGAGTGGAGATGCAATCAGAAATGCATGGCTCTACTTCAGAGAAGGCACTTCACTCTCCTGGCTCTTTGTAACTAGAAACTGAGAGGAAGGGCAGCCTGTGATCTTGGTTTCATGGACTCAAAGTGGCGGTTCAACTTACTGACTAAAATAAGGAGCACAGTAGAGTCCTTGGGAGAGCTAAGAATTTTATCCTAAATTTCTTGTTAATAACTTGGGACCTTGAAAAATCAATGACTCCTGATCTCAGTTTGTTTAGCTGTGCTGTGAGTACTGGGTAACAGGATGCTCTCCAGTCCTGGATTCTGTTGCTTTATAAAAAGCTAACACCCTGATGTGACACAGGAAAGTAGAACTAGTGGTCTCGACATATAAATGCAATATCTCAGATAGTCATAATACTTAAATATACAAAAGTATATATTTAAATATCCAATGGAAAATGTTAAATGATCAATTTAGGATATAATTTATGTCTGGTCAAATAAAGGTATTTTGAGGTATAATATCACTATAAATTTCAGTTATTTTTTTTTTCTGTCTTAGATTGACCTAATCCTGAGAGGAGAAGTTATTTCCTCAAGGCAAAGTGTGATGTCTGAGGAATAAATAGACAGATTCATGGCAGGCGATATTTCAGATATACCAGATCCATAAATGGAGAGAATTGTGAAGCAGGGTTTAAATTCAGCAAGGATGAGACTGCAGTAAGAAGTCTAGCTCTCGTGTGACTTACTGCTGGTACTTCAGCCAACAACCGCCTCAAGGAAACAACAAAGAAATTGGTTTTTAGCTGCAACTGTGTTGCGTTTTGTCACACTGTTGCAATCATACAGGTGGAACAGAATCAAATGAGTAATTGCTGACAGCCCCTATGGCTTCCTACCTCTGTCACCAAGCTATCATAAGGGGAAATGGCTGCTTTTAGGGTAATGACATACATGGGATCATTTGCCTACTTCTGAAGGCTTCATGAATCATTTTCCAATGATTTCCCTTGACACATAATAATTTCCGCCATCCTGGTTCGCTCTTGCTTCTCTTGTTAATTTGTACCTCTGTGTTCCTCTGTCTTCCTCATCTATAACACAGTGTCCTATCATAAGTCACTCTCTGTGCTTAGCTACGTGATGGAGACAGGTGCCGCTTTAGCAGCTTTCCTCATTATATTCTCTGAATAGGACAAGGCCACCTGACATGCTACAAAAGTTGTATATGTTAAAGCTGCTCAGTTGACTCACACAGTCAGAAGAATAACCTAAAACCTGATAGGTTTATAGCAGCCACACCATGATTTCTTTAAAAATAACTTTCTGTCGAGCTGCAATATAATATACCCGGAGCTTAAGGGAAATTAAACTAGAGCCAAGGAAATGGAGCTTGAAATAATGATGCAATCTCTCCTTTAGTAAAACCTTCCTCACAGCTCATGTGGCACAGTTCTCGAGAGTAGTAGCGTCATGACCATCATGGCAGTAAGCTTGGTATCCATGCTCTGGGTTTGTGTCGTAGAAGCTATGGTGGTCTGAATGAGCATCATCCCTATAGGCTCATATATTTGAGGGCTTATTGCCTAGTTGATGGAACTGTTTGGGAAGTATTATGAGGTGTGGCCTTGTTGGAGGAAGTTTGTTACAGGGATTGGGCTTTAAAGCTTCAAAAGCCTATGTCATAATGTTTCTCTCTCTCTCTCTCTCTCTCTCTCTCTCTCTCTCTCTCTCTCTCTCTCTCTCTGCCTCATGCTTATAGATCAGATGTAAACTTCCAGCTACTGCTCCAGCACCATACCTGCCTGCCTGCCTGCTGCCATGCTCTCTATCTGATGTTCATGGACTCTACTGCCCTCTAGAATTGGGAGATCCCAAGTTAAATGGGCTTTGTTTTTGTTTTTATAAATAGTTTTGGTCACATTATTTTGTCAGGGCATTAGAAAATTAACTAAGGTAGAAGTTTAAATTGGGCCAGCTGGAGAGATGTCTCAATGGTTAAGAGCACTGGCTGTTCTTCCAGAGGTCCTGAGTTCAATTTCCAGCAACCACATGGTAGCTCACAACCATCTGTAATAAGATCTGGCTTTCTCTTCTGGCCTGAATGCATACAGACAGACAGCACACTGTATACATAATAAATAAAATTCTTTTTTTAAAACAGAAGTTTAAAGGGGGAGGGGAATGAGTGGATAGAATAAAGGAGAAAATGACTACGGGGAAGGAAGACTAACCTTAAAGGGCTTTTGAAAAGTCATATGGAAACCTACTATTTCAGAAGCTTATAAAAATATGCATATATATGCAAAGAATGTAACTAAAGCCACTGTCAAGACCAATAGAACCTCCAAATACTGGCAGTTAGACAAAAACCAGCACTTCTCTGGAACTTGTCAAACCTTTTCCTTCTACCAAAAGGAGCCACGTCCCTTATCACTGACAAAGGGATAAATGACTATTTGTCACGCCTCTTAGCACACCAGAGCACATACTGGCCTCTGGGTTCCCTCAGCATCACATTTCAGAGTCCATGCTGGCATTCTGGCTCTTCTCAGTTCTTCTCAACTCCTCACCACCCTGGACTCCCTCCAGCACTCATTCTTACAATCCAGCCATTTCAGCTGTACTATCTCTTTTGCTTGTTCTGTTGTCATCTATTAGGCCCCAAATCTCTTTATCCTCCCTGTACTCTACTCCTAACTCCTGCCTTGTCTGGCTCTTGCTTCTCTCGTTTTTCATATCCAGTCTTATAGACATACTCGATATACTAATCTCTCTCTTAACTCTGGCTCTTCCAGATGTCGCCAGCTATTCTCTCCCTCAATTCTACAATAAAAACCTCAACCTTAACTATATCTTGAAGAAATCATATTGTTAGCTTATTCAGTAACAAAACAATGGAGGAGACAATACTCAAGGAATACGTCTTGTGCAGCTAAAAATGGATTACATCTTGATAAGTCAAAGGGGTCCTATATAGATTATTGTCATTGATATAGGTTACCCTCTACAACCTAGATGTTGGGATGACAGGCAGGCTCCACTGTGCCACTGTGGATTTATTTTAACTGTGACAGTTTCCACTTTGTCTCTAAATGGGGTTCTCTTTTGCCATCACTGATTAACCACCTGGTAGTCTGGACTTTACTGTCATTCATCTGTACTGGCTGGTCTGACCTGACCTCATGTTGGATGGGGAACAGAAGTCAAAGAGTTATTTGGTGACAATAAAATCCTTTATTGCTAATTTTAAGCCACAAGGACATCTAGAAGGAATGAACCTTAGGTCAGACCTATCTAGAATCCACGCTTGTCATGATGACTTTGAACAAAATTTCTTACATTGGGCAAATCTGTCTTGTCTCTGGTCTCAGGAGGAATGCACAGGGTGTTTGAGGCTCAAAGGTAGGGTTCTTTGCAGAGGACGCTAATCAATTGAGAAGTTCTCTATCTAGGATAGGCTATCCGTTGGACACTAGTTTATCAAGGATTTTGAATCATGAAAAGATTTTTTCCATGATCTTTCTTTATGTCTGTGACACATTTATGTTAAACGAACTTTTGCTGGTAGGCTTACTTTAATGATGGGTGTAAAGTCCTTTAAAACATCTCTGACTTTACTTTGATGAAATTTTTGTTTATTAAAAAGTATACTAAAAGTAGGTACTAGTCTGTACTTTAGATGCTTTGGTCTGTTGTGTTGAGTAGTTTGTGTTAGTGGTGATAGCCACATTAAAGGAGTTGAGAATTATTTATTTCTCTTTTCTGTAAACAGAGACTGCTCTTACATTTCCTGGCTACCCTGGTCCAAATAATCACACAAAAATTATATAAATTACAACACTGTTTGCCCTATGGTTCAGGTATATTCCTAATTAGCTTTTACATCTTAAATTAACCCATTCCTGTTAATCTATGTATCACCATGAGGCTGTGGCCTACTGGTAAGGTTCTGGCATCTTTCTCCCTTAGCAGCTGCATAGTGTCTCTCTGACTCTGCCTTCTTTCTCCCTTCAGAGAGTTTAGATTTCCTGCCAAGCTCTATTCTGCCCTGCCATAGTTCAAAGTAATTTCTTTATTAACCAAAAGTAATACAACATATTCACAGCATACAGAGGGGAATCCCAAATCACTTTTATATCTAGGCGAGTTTGTGAAGACATTAGATTAATTTACTAATTAAGGACTTAAGACCTTGACTTTCTTGGGGCAGTGTAGAATTATTAATGCTCACACTTTGTCTATTGTGTATTTGGTTTTCCAGTTTCTTTCTGAGTGAGTTCTGAAATGTTTCATTACACAGTGTTTATCTAATTGGTCAGCACACATGTCTTCGTAGACTCCCCCAGGCAGCCTTCTGAATTTCTTTGAGGAAGTTTGGTATGGTACTGATTTAATTCCTGACATAACAATGTGAGTATTTAATATTATTTTTGCATAAGGTTTTATTTTCTATTGTTTTTATATGGTTTGCACAGTATTCCATTAACATCTGTTCTAATTCTTTGAGTTTTATCTGGTACTTACTCTGTATTTAGTTTCTTTTCTTTCTCCAGTGTATTATAGTGACTGATTAGGTCATTACTTATGTATCGTTCTTCTTTTAATAATGCATGTTCTCAGATATAAACCCCTTTTATACACTGCTTTCACTGGGTTCTGTAAGCTGTGCTAAACTGTGTTTTCATTTTGTTCAAATTTCCTTTTGAAAGCATTTTATAATTTTCTTTGTGAAATTTCCTTTTTCTCATTTTTTATTGAAAATGTATTGTTCAGGAAATATATTCTTATTATAGTTTCTCTTCCCTCTACACCTCACAGTCCATCCATTTCCATCCAAATCCACTAATTTTCTCTCTCCTTAGAAAATAAATCGACATCTAAGGGATACTAATAGAATATAATAAGATAAAACAAAAGCAAACAAATCAGTATAGGACAAAACAAACAAAAGAAGGGAAAGAACTCAAGAAAACACACCCCAAAAATTATAGATGCAGAAATCCCATAAAAGCACAAAACTGGAAGAGATATTATGGATAAAAAAAAACCTTCAGGGTAATAGATGATGGATGGATAGATAGATAGATAGATAGATAGATAGATAGATAGATAGATAGAATTCCAAAAAAAAAACCTCTGACAAGACATTTTGAGACACCTCTAAAGATAGCTTTGTTTTCTGTTGGCCACCTACTATCTGTTGGCCACCTACTATTGAGAGTAGAACTAAGCCTTAAGGGTAGTTTGTTTCCCCAGTTAGCTCTCTTGGAGAATCTAAATTTCCATTTGCAATTGGTTATCAACTGGAGACAAGTTAGGGTTAGGGTTAGGGTTAGGGTTAGGGTTAGGGTTTAGGGTTAGGGTTAAGGTTAAGGTTAAGGTTAAGGTTAAGGTTAAGGTTAGGATAGGGAATGTGCCCATTTTCCTTCAGCTCTAGGACCCCATTTGGTGAAGACTCCTCCAGGCCCTGTGCCTGCTGCCTCAGTCTCTGTGAGGACCTGTGTGCACTGACCTGCTGCATTTAAAAGGTCTTTTCTTCTCGGTGTCCTCCATCCCCTCTGGCTCTTTGCTGTCATGATGTACTGTTTTCAACAGTAGCCTTTGTGGTGAGTTTTTCTCTCCCCCCCCATCCTAAGTGTGATGTTCATCTAAGGTATTTTTTATTTTTGTTACCTTAGAAAGAATTCTATGTCTGTCTTCATTTTGACATGAATCACAAAGAAATCCTCTAGCACCATCAGGGGAACAGGATAAGATGATTTCTTTTGGTCCTTTTTTCCCTGACTTGGTTTTGCACAATTTCATGTGTTTTATATAAACTCAGTCTGTTGTGGGAGCTCCATCCATTCAGCCAATGACATTTGGGATGACTAGCTCTATGGGCAAGATTTTCTCTGGATATGTGACCAGATAAAATGGTGAAGGGTCTCGTGCTTGCTCTTGGCTGGTCAAAGCAGGAGCAAGGCTTGTGGTTGGTCCTCATTGTCCTTGGGAATAATGGCAATACAGCAGAAGCAGATGCATCAGCAGTGGCATCTACCTTGTTCTGTATACATGAGTCTGTTTTTCCTTTGTACCCCTTAACAAATTATTTACCAGACTTTGTGGGTTATTGCTTCATCTGTCTTTGTTCCTTATTTATGTTTAAAAAGTCTCAATAGTAAAGCTTGCAGTTTACGTCAGTAACAGGACAATTTGCACAGAGCAATGGACAGGTAAGCCCAGGAGAGTCCTTAATTGTGCCTGTAAACCTACAACAAACAAGTGAACTATTGAGCTTCACTGGAGTAACTTAGATGAGCTTGGATGGGGCATTATTTATAGAAGCTCTTACCAGTGGCTACACTACTGAAGAAAATGTCTCCTGCCCCTTCAGATATTAAGTTCCTATGGATCCTCAGGGAGTGTAGTCAATCAGCATCTCCTCCTTTTCTTTTTCTTTTCTTTTTTTATTGAGAAAAGGAAAAAAAGTATCCGCCTCCTCCCAGCCTCCCATTTCCTTCCCTCTCCTCCTACCCTTCTCTCCCTCCCCCACTCCTCTCCCCCTCCTTCTCCAGTCCAAAGAGCAGTCAGGGTTCCCTGCCCTGTGGTAAGTCCTAGGTCCTCCCCCCTCCGTCCATATCTAGGAAGGTGAACATCCAAACTGGCTAGGCTCCCACAAAGCCTGCACATTAAGTAGGATCAAAACCCCGTGGCATTGTCCTTGGCTTCTCATCAGCCCTCATTGTTCGCCATGCTCAGAGAGTCCGGTTTTATCGCATGCTTTTTCAGTCACAGTCCAGCTGGCCTTGGTGAGCTCCCAATAGATCAGCCCCACTACCCAATTAAAAAATGGGGCACTGAACTGAACAGAGAATTCTCAACAGAAGAAGTTCAAATGGCCAAAAGACACTTAAGGTCATGCTCAACCTCCTTAGCGATCAGGGAAATGCAAATCAAAACGACTTTGAGATATCATCTTACACCTGTCAGAATGGCTAAAGTCAAAAACACCAAGGATAGCCTTTGCTGGAGAGGCTGTGGAGGAAGGGGTACCCTCATCCATTGCTGGTGGGAATGCAATCTTGTGCAACCACTGTGGAAGTCAGTGTTTCGGTTTCTCAGGAAATTCGGGATCAACCTGCCCCTGGACCCAGCAATACCACTCTTGGGAATATACCCAAGAGATGCCCTATCATATGACAAAAGCATTTGTTCAACTATGTTCATAGCAGTATTATTTGTAATAGCCAGAACCTGTAAACAACCTAGATGCCCTTCAATGGAAGAATGAATGAAGAAAGAGTGGAATATATACACATTAGAATACTACGCTGCGGTAAAAAACAATGACTTCTCGAATTTTGCATGCAAATGGATGGAAATAGAAAACACTATCCTGAGTGAGAACCTTCATCTGGTGATGGATGGAGATAGAGACAGAGGCCCACACTGGAGCACTGGACTGAGCTCCCAAGGTCCCAATGAGGAGCGGAAGGAAGGAGAAGATGAGCAAGGAAGTCAGGACCACGAGGGGTGCACCCACTCCTCCTTTTCTTGGCAAAATGCTGACAACACAGTCTTCTGCAGGTCATTATAGCTGGTCAGATTGCAAGACAGCAACAGCCATGTCATACATTATGTGCCACAAAACTGAAATGCAAAAACTAATATGAGGTTATCTGCTGAATTGCTACTTCAACTTAGAGTCTCACTAATGTAATTCCAGGACATTGAAGACTGGGTTTTGAAGTAATAAGAGCAGCGGGGCTGCGTCCCCAGAACCCCGGCTGCCTGCTCAGCTAGCTTATGCCCCGAAATAATTACACAGACACTGTATTCTTTTAAACACTGCTTGGCCCTTTAGCTCTAGCCCTTACTGGCTAATTCTGATATCCCGATCAACCCATCTCTAATAATCTGTGAGAACCGGTCTTACCGGGAAGATTCTAGCCTAGTCCATCCTGGGTCGGAGTTTCATGGTGTGTGTCTGCCTGGGAGCGGGGCATGGCGTCTCTCTCAGGCGTCTGCTCCAGAGAGGAGAGATGTGGAGTCTGAGCTCACTTCCTCTTCCTCCCAGCTCTGTTTATTCCTCCCACCTATCCTCTAACCAATAAAATGGGCCAAGGCAGTTCCTTTATTAGCCAATGACCTTCCTCCATCAGGGTTTGAGACATGAGGGTTTAGCAACTGATTTAAAAAATCAGCCACCCAATTTCACAGAGATTCTTTTCCAGGGGATGCAGTCTCTACTCTTCCATTTGATGTCTTTAGATTAGGCATTTATTCAGATCTTTATTGACTTAGCATCCTATTCTGGGAAAGGAAACCAAATGGAGGGTTTAAACACTCAAAGAAACACAGACTCAGTCAAATTAAATAATACCACAGAACAGGGCCACACACATGGGAGTTTCTAATGATGCCTGAGCATACAAAAATGAGTAAAATCACAGGTAGATGCCTATGTGTTAAGCGGTTACTGTTGTATGTTGTTGATTTTACTATTTTTGTTTTTTGAGGGACCGACCACCCAGCTTCTGAATAAATCACACACAGAGGCTTATTCTTTGTTATGAATGCTTGACCTTAGCTTGTTTTTTTTCTTGCTGTTTTTTTTTTTTTAACTTAAATTGATTCCAACTACCCTTTGCCTCTGGGCTTTTATATTTCTCTATATACAAAAATCCTTTAAACAAGAGTAAAAACATACATGGTATAGCAAAATTGACTTTGAATTTGCACTACACCAAAATTAATGCCAATAAAAATACCTGAGATTAAAAATTGATTTTTTTATCCTATATTCATATATTACCCTAAATAATAACAAACATCCATGATCCACAAAATAACCAAAGACCACCCACACCCCTTTTTCTCTTGGGAATGCGGACTTTATTTTTTCTAGACTGCTTCTTGCTGAATGTGGGTGAAGACTTTTTAGGGTCCAGAGAGAATATTTTAATAATGATAAAGGCCTGGGATGATTACTTATAAGACTTTGTTGATAGCACCTATCTATTTTCAGAAGCTCTCCCATGATCAAACCAGATTCAAACCAACCCGGAACGAATCCACAGCCTCTTTTCTTGCTGTAGAAACCAAAGCAAGCATCTTCTCCAAAGCATTTTTTTTTATTTCTAGTTGATAAATACATCTTTTGACTTTTTTGAAGGTAAGATGTTCGTAAAATATCCAGGTTGGTTTATTTCCACAGTCCTTCTTTCAATTCCAGGTTTCTTCGCAGCTGTCCTTTGCTTTTCGGCAATCAAAAAATTCAGTATCAACATAATACTATACAGGATTCAGACTCCCTGTCTGTTTCCCATCTTTACATGACTTTTTTCTTTTACATTACTTTTATTGTCTCTTTAAAGACTTTATTTTACCATTTTTATTCTACTTATTTCTTTCTATGACTGCCTATACCTGTTTTCTTTCTTTCTTAAGTCTATGCACATTGTAAAACACATTGGAACCTCTTTAGAGGTTTTTCTCATCTAGACCTCTTTTCTGCATATCCTTTAGACTTTTTTGATCACAGGGCCAAACTTTAGACTGTTAAGCTACACCTGGATCCTCCCTGTGCTCTAGCAGCTGGCACTGCCCATACTCAGGTAAGATTATGGAAGCCCCCACCAAAGCTTGTGCCCTGGTTGGAGGTTTGCTCCCAAGAACTGCATTAAACCTTCCAAGCTATAGAAGCCAGTACTTGCATTGCCACAAGCTTTTTTGACTTACCATTACTTAGCTTTATAATTTCTATTTAGCACTGCAGACTGAACAGCAGTGTCTCTTAAAGGAGCCATACACTTTGATTTTTCTCAGCTTTCTCAGGCCCTACATGGAAATACAGCCTCACATCGAAATGCCAAAATGTTGGGTGATGTTTTACTCTTTTGTCTTTTTGAGGGTTCCACACCCCACCCCCCAGCTTCCAAATAAATCACACACAGAGGCTTATTCTTAGTTATGAATGCCTGACCTTAGATAGGCTTATTTCTTGCCAGGTTTTCCTAACTTAAATTAATCACAACTACCTTTTGGCTCTGAGTTTTTATCTTTCTTTATTTCTGAATACCTTTCTTTACTTCTTTTTCCATGGCTTGTTACGTTGCTGGATGGCTGGCCTTTGATGTCCTCCTCTCCTCATCCTCTTGTTGTTCCCCTTCCTTGTTTCTCCTTCTATTTATACTCTCTGCCTGCCAGCCCCACCTATCCTTGCTCCTGCCTCTCTATTGGCTGTTGAGCTCTTTATTAGACAATCAGGTGTTTTAAACAGGCAACAAATCACAACTTCACAGAGTTCAACAAATATAACATAAACAAAAGTCACACACCTTAGAATAATACTCCCCAACAGGCTGCTGTTTCTATGTACTGTAGAATAATTGTTATCTGTCTTTTGTACACAGTACACAGACTTTGGGGGGAAGGTACAGTGTTTACTTTGATCCTTAGGTGAGAGTGGAGATGAAAATATCAGGTTAAATATCAAGATTTGGTAAAATTTAACCTTACAGCCCAGGAACTCAAGTGCTGTTGATGGTAATTGCAGAACCAGAAAGTCTGCATAGTAACTTGAGGATCCACTCCAACTTTCAGAGGACCATGGCAGTAGTAAGGACAAAGCAGAGGCCCAGAGACTGTCCATTCCTTCTAAAATATTACATCTAAGGCAATAGCATATGCTATAGGGAATTGGTACTACCAGCATGAAGACTCCGCATGCACATGTACATTGTAGCAGATTACTAAATGCAAAATCAGGGGATCACTATAATTGCAGCTTTTTCTCTACTTGAATTCTCTCTCTCTCTCTCTCTCTCTCTCTCTCTCTCTCTCTCTCTGTGTGTGTGTGTGTGTCTCCATGTGTGTTATATATGGACATGTTCATGTATGTATGTATTCATTTGTGAATGAAAATGGGGAAGCCAGAGGTTGATGATGTATATCCTCCTCTGTCACTCTCCACCTAATGTTTTAAATAGGGTCTACCAGTGAACCTGGTGTTTACATTGGGTAGACTAACTGACGAGTCTACTTCCCCAATGTTGGGATTACAGGCAAACACCTCTGCCACGCCCAGCTGGTTATAGAGGTGCAGGGGAATTGAACTCAGGTCCTTCTGCTTGCAGGGCAAGCATTTTACCTAGTGAGCTATCTTCCTAGAACTCACTCTGGCTGTTTCCATTATTAATCAGGATGTTGTATAAGGAAAATTTTCAACAAGAAAAATCACAGAAAATCTTCAGTTTTAGAACTAAGCAGTTTTCTTTGAAAATCTAGCTCCTGGCATATTAGTTAACGTCAGCAGTAGAAACACATTACCCAGTTCTTATTGTTCTGACAGTCGTTCTTATAGACTAAGTATGCAGCCAGCTTCCTCGGTGCTTTTGATGATGTTGTTCCTTAAATTACAAGTCACATATTGTTAGAGCAATTATTTGCATATGAAACAACTGGCCAGAAAACTCTCAGAGAACTTTAATAAATTCAAATTACCTGCTTGGGAAGAACACATCTTTAGAAACAAGCCTGTAAATATCCTCATATGATTATCGGTCTCCCTATGTCACCTTAAGCCACTCCCACCTGTCTAGATAGCGTGGGGTGCCACATGCTTGTATTCCCAATTCTTAGGGTATAGGAAGATCAGGAGTTCAAGGTCATCTTCAGAAGAAATCATGACTTCAAGACCAGACTTTTCAGAACTGTATCCTTCTTCTCATATGAACATAGCAGACTCCTGAGATGTGGTTTATTAACGACCTTTCCTCTGAAAGTTCTCCATTACTCTTAACATCATTTTCCTTCTTTCTGCCTTTGGACATTCAAATGAAGTTTTGCTCATGAGATTCATAGAGAAGCTCAACAAGTAACCATTCTCACTTGGAGGTTCTGTCCTCATGTATTTTTTTTTCTTCTCAAGATTTGTTTTCTAGTAAACACAAAATCTGTAGTCCTTCCAGTCTGTTGCCTTGAACTCTGTTTTATTTGACATGATTATTATAATTACAGGTTCTATTTTGTTGGCCTGTGACTGCTGTATATTTGTACTTCTTTTATTTAAGCTACCTTTATGTCACTTTATTTAGAATTATTCTTCAAGTAGAATATTCTTTAGATAATAGTGTTGTATAATTTAATGGCTTAAAAATACTAAAAACTGTATAAATTTAGACACATTGCAGATGTAGTCCCAGACAACTTCAATAAAGTAAATAAACCAATCAAGCATGCCATATACATTTTTGGGTGGGCTCCTCAGTTCATATAAAAGCTATGTCTACAAATTAAACATGAAATATGCAAGTGTCTAATAAACAATACTTTATTGCTTTACAATGCCAAGGTTCATGTGAGTCTCTGATGAGCTGCAATCCCCTTGCCTTGACACTGATGGATGCTGACTGATCAAGGCAGTGGCTGCTAAAAGCTGCAATGGCTGTGTCAATATCCTAAGATAATGTAACAATGGAGTTTTCCGTGTTAGTTGGCTTCCTTTCATCAAAGATTTCTCTGCGCAGGTGATGACATTTGAAAGCTCTTTATTCGCATTAAAACTTTGAACATTAGAGTCAGTTCTCCCAAACTCTGCCACTGCATCCCCCGTTGACTTTATGTTCTCACATGTTAGTGCTCCAGTCATGTTCATGGTATCTTCACCAAAAGCAGGTCTATGTCAGGCTACGTTCCCCGCCATCCGCAAAAAGCAACTCCTCGGTTATTAAGGTTTTATCTTGACCTACAGCTGTAGTCGCATCTTCAGGTTCCACTTCTAGCTGTAGTTTTTCGACTGTTTCCATCAAGTATGTGAGTTCTTCCCTCACTGAACTCTTAAACATCGCAAAATCATTTTTGTGGACTCACACGAACTTCTGGAAATCCTATGCACACATGTGACTGCTTCACAGGGGTTGTTAAGGTCCCTGCAGCATTTAGGAAAGTGATCATTTCAGGAATTTCAACTTATTTTCCTCCGATCTATCAGAGGGGTAACTATCTATTGTATATTTTTATGAGATATAGTTCCTAAATATAAGTTTTAAGGTTCACATGTTTTCTTTGATGCAAGGGCTGCAGAATGAGTCCTGTGTTAGGTTTGAAACACTATCCATCTCATTCTCCAGATGCATTAGAGCCCCTGAGCCTTGCCAGCAGCATCTGAAGGGAAACGTTTTTCTGCAAGTAGTAAGTAATTCCCCTCCCTTCCCCCCCCCCAAGTAGACTGAAACTATTTAGCAAACCAAAGAAAGATATGTGTTACCATGTAACCTTTGTCATTCTATTTCTAAAGTAGAGCTCACATGGAGATTTCATATTTAACACCAGCTGCTTAAATGTGTAGCAAAGAAAAAATAAATATTGTGGATTAATCCTAGCTTCATATCAATAACTTCTGTACACCACCATGAGCAAAGCCATGATAGCAATACATACAAAATTCATCTCTTTGTTATTCCCTTTGCAGACATATTATCGTTGGATAATTTAAGTTACTTAAATTAAAATCTGTTTAGTTAAGATACAAGTTGTGATTTCTCTGGCCTGAGAACCATGGTTAGCGGCAAGCCTTTATGGAAACATTAATAATCAAACTCACAGCTGGGGCTCGTCAACACAATCAACGTGCATAAAAGCTGGAAGCAGCGGCTGGAACCGCCCTGGAACAAGCCTGCCACTGCTCAGACAGCCAAGGCCATTACAGGGTGCTCCAATGTAACTCAAACGGGAAGGGAAGCTGGATTCAGCTGATTTCAAAGACCACAGCGGGGTGGATGGAAGTGCAGCCCACCGCCCATTGATCATAAATTGCCAGCCAAGTTCTTATTAAAATAAAGGCCCTGGCAAAGACATTGCTTAAATGAGGCACTTCAGTAATGAGACAGGACTGATAGTTTATTCAATTTACACATCTATTTGTCTGGAAGCTTTTGTTGAGAGGCAAACTTGTCTGAATGCTAATCACTTTTTGCTGGAAACTTGCCAACCAAAGTGAACCATAAAGACTAAAATGTTCTTTAGATATTGAATTGATAGCAAAGGATCTGGAAAATTGAAATATATGTTGTGGGTAAATCTGGAGGTCACTAAATCAGAAATGTTCTAGGTATCAACAATTAATTTAATACCATACGAAGGAGGGGGTTGGGATGGTTCAGTGGGTAAGGGTAGCTGCTGGGCAAAGATGAGAGCTGGATACTGAATCCCCAGCAACTGCATGAAAAGCTAGGTGGGGCCAAACATAGCTGTAACTGCAGCACTCTACAGGGTGGAGACAAGAGGATCACTGGGGCTTGCTGGTCACCAGCCTAAGTCCAGCTGTAGTGTGAGACCTTTTCTCAAGGGAATAAGATAGAAAGTAAAGCAAGAAATTGACATCTTGTCTTGAGTTCTGTTCGTGCATCCTGCACCAACACCCAAACCTGCATACATGCATGCTCACACATGTATTCATATATTGCACACACATACACATACATGCACACACATATACACATGCTGACACATAGACACACATATACATAAGCACACAGGATCACACATACATTATTGTCCCAAGGTTCTATCTTCTAATTATGTTTCAAGTAAGGCCCTACTTCCAAAAATTTAATTGTACAGAAGATTTCTCCCATGCCACAGTGATGCTCAAGCTCTTGAAAGACAACTGTTTCAGTTGGCAACATTGGGCCCTCGTTCTTGGAAGCCCCACTTGAAGTCTTCTAAAATTGTAGCTATTGTATTCAATTAAAAGAAAAGAAAAGAGCAAATGGGTATTGAGCCTCATTTAAAATATCTGGATGAGAGTTGAAGCTAATGTGTTGTATGTATTCATCAGACTTATTGTCAACTAGATTATTCTGCTTCAGTGGTTTTATGAATAATTTTCTTATAAACAACGACTTTAAAAAAATCTTAAATTTCTAGGTATGAAATATAATTTCACAAAGTATACTTTACCTGAGCTAAGAAATCTTAGTATTAAACAGTTCCCTGAGTTCTTACCTTTATACCCATAGATGAGTACATCCATCATCTGTCATCAGAGAAGCTTCTCTTTGAAGCAGATGTTGTGTCCCATAGCTGGGCAATGTGCGGAGAAGAAGAGGTGAAAGATGAGGCATGCTCACACACAGACACCACATCTCTATCACCCCTGTCCTTGACACTCGGAGTCACTGGAATAGAGAAAACAGAAGACTGTGTGAGCCAAATGCTGCCAGTATCTGCAATAAACTCTCTTTGCTGGACCTGACACGATCGTCAGACATGCAAACTCACAGAAGCTGTGACTACATACTACATATATTCCCAAGACCAAGCCAGACAACAACATGCGTGGAGAAGGGGGAAGGGACTGTGAAGCTCTGCTAGTGGCTGAGGAGCTATTTGCAACTGATGGCCGCTGGGAGAGAAAGAATTGGGACTTGGCTTTTCTTTTTTTTTCTGAAGTTAAAAGAAAATTTGGTCTATATAAAAATATAAAGTACAATAGGGAGAACTCAGTTATTTTCCTATTAGTCATACACAAAAATTGTCAATCTAAAGTAGGAAGAGAAAAAAAATAAATGCTTAGATATTATGTAACAACAGTAAATCGATTTCTTGTTTAATGGTAAAGTTAGTGAAGGGTAAAATGTGTTTGCTGATAACAACACCTTGAAACTCATCCAAATTTTGCATTCTAAGTTAGATTCCGAAACTTAGATAGTATTATGGTCTGTTTTAACTGTCAAGGTTATAGAATCTAGGATCGCCTGGTAAAGAAATCTCAAGAAGGACCTGTCTAGATCAGGTAGTCCTCTGGACGTACCTGTGGGGGATTATCTGAATGCCATTAATCAAGATGGGAAGACCCACCCACTGTGGGCATCACTATTTCTTAAACCAGGGCTCCTGAACTGTTTAAGAGTGAAGAAAGCAAGATGAACATGGGATGTGTACAAGTATTCATTCTTTTTCTGCTCTTGGCTGAGGTTGTCACTAAAACCTGTACTCAAAATCCTGACACCCAGCTTCTCCAAAGTGACAGCCTTTGGCTTTTGGAAATGGGAGCTCGGATAAACCTTCTCTCCCTTAAGTTGTTTTTATCAGTGTATAAAGTGTTATTTTATTTATGTTTTAATAAATAAAGCTTGCCTGAAGATCAGAGGACAAAACTGACCCACTCAAGGCCAGGCAGTGGTGGCACACACCTTTAATACCGGGATTTGGGAGACTAATGGGAGGCAGATGGATTTCTCTAAATTCAAGACCACCCTGGACTACAAGATCAAGGGAGAAACAGATCCAGGTGGTCGTGATTCACATCATTAATCCCAGTAGTAGGAAGTCACACGCCTTTAATCCCAGCACTAGAGGGGAATGTAAAACAGGAGGGGACAGAAGCTCAGGGCTCAGTCTCAGTCACGCAGACTTGGTAGTGTTAAGACTTCTCCAGTGGCTGGCTGTTTTGCTTCTGTGATCTTCAGCTTGATCGCCAATATCTGTCTCTGGGTTTTTATTTTTCATACTGAAAGTGTATTTTACCATGGCAATAGGAAGCGAAATTAAGATGGGTAGTTTCAACAATCAGTTTTCACTAGCTGCATAAATGATGGCAATCTTTGACCTGACTTCACAGCACAGGAGGCCTCTTCAATACAATACGAAAAATTAGTCCTGATAACATTAGAAATTATTTTATTATATTCGCATATTTCACTAGAACCCTGCAATAAGATTACTGTTTATGTCCCTTTAGGATAAATATGAAGCTGAAACGTAGTCACTGATGTGATGGCATGGGTGATAGGGCCGTTGGGAAGTGGCACTGATGTGATGGCATGGGCGATAGGGCCGTTGGGAAGTGGCTAGATGGTGAAAACAGAGCCCTCTTGGATGGAATGATTGGACGTATTCAAGTCTCTTTGTCCCTTCCACCTTTGAGAGAAAAGGCAGGAACCTGGAAGTGAGCTCCCACCAAGAAGCAAATTTGGACCTCTGAACCTTAAAACTCCATTAGTTATTAGAATCTGCTATTAGATGATGTTATTTTTGTTAAAGCAGCCTACCAAAACTAAAATGGACAATTTACTGACAAATGTAAATAACACTGTGACAAAATCACACACACACACACACGGAACATTATGACACAAAAAAACCCCACGTTTTTTGTGATAAGGTTTGAGACCAACATGAACCCCCGACAATGGCCAAGCTTATCCTAGCCAATAAGGGACCTGGTCCTGCTGTGCTCCTCTGCTGCCCTGCCCTTGGCTGTGCAGCAGAAGTGGTGGGATAAACAACCATGGCTTAGTCAACTTTGCTCACAGAAAATTGATCCTTGGTTCTGACTTTTAGAACTTTTAGACAGAGCGTTTAAGACCAAAATTCTGTTCTCACTGTGCACCACTAAGGGCATTTTTTTTTTCTTTTTCTTAAGGAAGACTGTATTGCCTACAAGGGAATAAAGCCTTCCTTCATTGCCAGCGTAAACAATACACTGTGCATTCAACTCTGTTCTTTACCCCTTTTTCTCTCCCCACCTCCTGCCTTGCTTGCAGTGGTTATGTTCTTCAAGCTGTCAGCCTAAATGTCCCACCAGCTATAAAGAACTTTTGCTGTTTTCTATGCCCAAATTATGAATGCATAACACTATATTTTTGTCATTGGCTCTTTTATTCCTCTTTGAGGAGAAAGTATTAAACACATGATTCATTTTTCTTATAATGAGAACATACATTTTTTCTCTTTTTCTTCCTCTTACCAAAACACTACATCCTTCATAAAATCCGAAGCAATTTTCTTGGCAAATTTAAACTATTCTGTGTACTTAGTCACACTTCCCTAGAGATGTAGTTCAGTTTCAGAGACAAGATCAGTCCTAGTGACCAACTCAGCCCTATGATCAGGAGTCTACTTTCCTAAATTAGCTCTTCCTAGAGCATTTGGAATTTTATTTCCAACTCATTACTCACTTTACTTTCTGAAAATACATTTCAGATACTTTCAGTTTATCTCAACCTTAGACACATGAGAAAGTATTTGACCTTGTCGTTCTATTTTATGATAGTAAAGGCTTGGATGGGATAAATAAGTTACCCATAAAGTTTTTAGTAAATGTCTGGAGTAATGACATTTTTCCACTGAGGATCAGTTTATCTCAACTCTGATAAAGGATTCCAATTTTCAGGTCAGTTCTCAAATTCTGTTCTGTAAGTCCCTGAAATTTCTTGGCTGAAATGTAATCTGGGAAATGATGGAAAAGCATTTCCTACCAAAGGAATAAAGTCAAGACACTGAAGAGAGATCATGCCAAGACATGGAGGGAAACCAAGTCCCGAGAATACACTTTATCTTTAATTCAGCTCTGCTGAAAACCTGATTCTTCCAGATGATTCTAAATTTTATGAAGAAATAATTCGTTCATTCTTCTTGTTCCAGCTAACTTAATGAGTGCTTTCATTGATAACAATATCAAGTAGTAGAGGTTGGCCTTGAACCCAGATCTGCATGACTTCAAAGTTGATATGGTGTAAATCACATACCAATCTGTCACTCAATATTCATAATTCTGGGATTTTCAAAAGTGCCTTCATCCATATTGTGACTTACAAGCAAAGATACTCTGTAATTTCCTTCCTCTATAAATAATGAGAAAATCGTCTTGTGTTAATCCAAATGTGTCTGCTGTGGCAATTGACTAAGAAGGAGAAAAGGCAGTAGGGCTTTTCAAAGCTGTAGCCTGTATTATGAATGAGCTTTTCATTACAAATGCCACTCTGAATGTTCTGTAGGCTCTCAGCATATTTATTTGAACATGTTCAGTAAAGAGACATTTCAATGTGATTCTCTTCTCTCGTCCAAAAACAATCGTCTTATACGTGACTTTGCATGCCCTAGGTCAAGCTATGTAAACATTTTTGATGAGAGTCACATATGTGGCCCATTTGTTTCCCTTCTCCCCAGCTCCATTTCAATATATTCTTGTAATAGGTTGAATGACTGCCTTCCTGCCTCCATAACTAAAGAGGAAATCACTTCACCTGATCCAGACTCTTTGGACCTGACCACACATTTAATCTGTCTGAATGAATTAGAATCAGAGGAAAAATGGCTGCTCTTAAACGCGCAGCCCTTAGCATGGCCAATGAAAGATTTCTTTTTTCATTTAACACATGGAGAATCTACCAGTCCTTGGGCTGCCTGAAAAGAGCATGTGTTGATTTTTTGAGTGATACGCACACTCGCTGGCTCTGCAATGAATAAATCTCCTGAGATTGGTTGTCAAGTGGCCATTTAAAGGCACACATCCTTCAATCCCTTGGCACAGAAAATCTCACCGGCAATTGTGGTGCTGCCTGCACTCTACCTAACTCAGAGGCACTCCTGGATCTTTTCAGCATATTGCCTGTCTGAAGGTGCTGCCAACACTCAGTAAATGACGTATAAATATGGGAACAGTTCTGTCTCAAGTCAAGATAGCAGCATAAAGCAACTGCTGTAGAAACTCAAGTCTTCAGATACAGAACTGCCTGGTGGAGCCGAGCTGAAAAAGCAACAGGCTCTGATTTCATTTAACTTCCTCATTTTTCAAGCTCCCAAATGTTGTTGCCCCATGACTTCTCTGAGCACTACTTTGGCCTCCAGGGGCAGAGGAGCTAAACAGTACATATTATGTGTTAAACACTCCATTGTATGTTAAGGTCTTTTGAACACAACATCAGTTTTTATTTAGCCAATATGGGGAATAAACACTGGGAAAGAGTGAAAAGAAGCTACAGAAATTCTGGGTAATTTAGAAGAGACCAAGAGGTTAAGACATGCATCCCAATGTTCAGTGAACATTCAACTGGCTGGAGGCTTGTGCCTCTACTTTGTATTTTTACCTAGAGAAAATGAAGAATGTCATTCATTCATTGGCCCATTTATTGAACACCTGCAATTAACAATCACCATGAATGGCATTACTATGGTGAAGGTTCAAGGAAGTAAAACATGAAGAAAAAATAATAGCCATTTATGATCTCTAGCTTTAAGGAAATGACCATGGAGTACAAAACTAAAACATGAAAAAAAATTTGAAATAGATCAGGAAATGGTCAGTGCACTTAAAAGTTCAAATGGAATGTTCATTGTTTGTCTTCAGTTCAGTTCTATCACACACACACACATACAGACACATGCACACACTCACAGGCATGCACACACAAACATACTTCTACCAAACGATATATTCTGTAGGGGCTGCTGTTCTGTCTGTGGAGTCAGAGGTCACTCCTTTTCTTGACATACTGTTCCCCAGTGACTTTATTGATGATGAAGTCTGTGTCTTCAACTTTCTTTAGCAGGATCTTTAATATTCAGGAAATATTACATAAAATCATTTCATTCAACATCTTCATTGCATAAGTTTGTTATAGAGACACTGAGCCATAAAGATTGGGGTAAAGATAGTTTTATAATTAAATTAAGTTATTTAATTATTATTATGTATGTGCATGAGTGTGCATGAGTGCACATGAGTCGCAGTGCACATATGGAAATCAGGAGACAACTTATAGGAGTTGAGTCTATTCTTCTAACCATGTGAGTCCCGGGGATCAAATCACATTGTCAGGCTTAGTAGCTGACACATTCACCCAATGTTCTAGTGGGATTTCTGTTGCTGCAATGAAATATCATGACCAAAAGCAAGTTGGGAGGAAAGGGTTTATTTGGCTTACACTTCCAGGCCATACATAGTCCATCCTTAGAGGAAGTCAGGACAGGAACTCAATCAGAGCTGGAACCTGGAGGAGTACGGTTAACTGGCTTGCTCCTCAGGGATTGTTCAGCCTACCTTCTTATAGAATCCAGGACCACCTGGCCAGGGGTTTCCCCAGCCCAAAATGGGTTGAGCCTTTCCACATCAATCTCTAATTAAGAAAATACCCTACAAACTTGCCTATAGACCAAACTTATTGAGGTATTTTCTCAATGGAGCCCCCCCACACTCGCTTTTTAGTGAATCTGACTTGTGTCAAGTTGACATAAAACTAGCTAGCACACCCAGTGAACCCTCTCCAGTCCCTAGAATGAAGACTAATTCTGATATTTTTTGTTCGTGAATCTAGTTACTCCAACCTATCTAGTTGGTGTCTTTATAACATAGAATTTGACTCTGGGTGTGCTTATTCGTAAAATTCTGCTCTAAGAAACGTTTGTACTTTGTAACACTTTGGTCAGTGTCTTACTTTTCTGTTGCTATAATACAATACTTTAACAAAAGCAAGTTAAAGGAAAAAGGACTTATTTTTTTATTTTTTATTTTTTTGGTTTTTTTTTTTTTCAAGACAGGGTTTCTCTGTAGCTTTGGTGCTGGTCCCGGAACTAGCTCTTGTAGACCAGGCTGGCCTCGAACTCCCAGAGATCCGCCTCCCTCTGCCTCCCAAGTGCTGGGATTAAAGGCTTGCGCCACCACCGCCCGGCTAAAAGGACTTATTTTTGTCTGACAGCCATGGAAGACCTGATAGCTGAATTTGGGAACTGGCTGGAGCACCCTTCCTCAGGAAGCAGAGAGTGAACAGGAAGTGGTGCCAGGTTATAAAGCCTCAAGGTCCTCCCCCAATGAATCAATTTCTCCAGCCAGACATTTAAACTCTAAATCTCAAGCAGTTGTGTTTGTGGAGGGGGAAATCAGGGAGAGAGAGAGAGAGAGAGAGAGAGAGAGAGAGAGAGAGAGAGAGAGAGATGGTTTTACTACTTAGCCTGGGGTAGCCCCAAACTAACAAGGCAGACCAGCCTGGCCTCAATTTTGCAGTAGTCTTTTTCTTTGGCTCTGAAGTGCAGGGATTATAAGCACGAGTCACCCTGATCTGGGAATTGAAATGAACTGATTAGTTAAGTAGTTTCAAACGGTGAGAGTGAATGAAAGAATACCTGCAATATAAACTCATTACATTCATAAGAGAAAAGCTGATGTAGCTCAAGTGTTTCCCAGTGCACGTAGACCTCACTTTTTTCTGCTTTGGGTTACTGCATGATTTGGTTAAACCTACTTAGCAAACTAATTCTGGTCTGATAAATGTAACTACGTTCTGAAACATATTTGCTATTAAAAATTTACAACTATAAATTACCTCATCCATGTGAATTCATGAAAAAGTCCAATCCTTCAAAATGTGTCTTTCTTTTCCCCCTTTATATATGGTATCAAGTCATATAATGAATTCAAAACTCTCTGTATGATTAAAGCTATATAGACATATACTATTTAAATTCTTATTTAATGTTTTCTTTTAAATTTATGGAAATTAATTGGTTTGTTATGACAGCTTCATACATGCTTTGTAGTGGCTTCCACACTTTCTATCCCCAATCTCTTTGATCCCCCATCTTCTCTACCAATAACACACACATCTGTTTTCACATCACTTTTATTCTATTACCTTCTTCTTTCCTCCTTTAAGATCTTTCAGTTTGTGACCATTTTACCAGTGAGGCATAGCATAGTTCTTGGTGCTAAAAGATAAGTGGATCTTGATTTGTAGTTCAGTTGACTAGTTTGTGTCTTTCAAGTAGTGATTAGAAGCTATTCATGTTTAAGGTTGTTTTGTGAGGGTTTTTGGTATTTTATCTTGCTTGTTCTTTGTTGTTCTGGCTGGCTGGATTGTTGTTAGTACTTTTTTCTCGTGTTTATTAGCATTAGGAAGTACTGGTTTATTGTCTGGGCCATGATGAATACTTTCTGGCTCTTCATTTTTTATTCATTCCTCTTTCTCAGTGTTTTCATGGATGGGATTTCCTTCTTACACTGCATATAATATTCTTTTAAATTCTTTCTGGAGGGCTGACTTAGTTGTCATGAATTGCCTTTGTTTGATTACCTTGAAATATTACTATTTGTCCATGGACTGTCAACATACATGCTAGTGATGTCTGCTGGTGTGTATATGTGTGCATGCATGTGGAAGCCAGATCTCAATGTAGGATATCTTACTCAGTTGTTCTTCACCTTATTTTTTGAGACAGAGTCTCTCACTGAATTCAAAGCTCACTGATTTAGCTAGACTAAATGTACAGGCAGCCCGAGGGGTACTCCTGTCTCTGTCTTTCCAGGATTGGGGTTATGGGTTTGTGCTGCTGTAACCAACATTTTTATATGAGTGCTAGGAATCAAACTCAGGTTCCTCTGCATGCACAGCAAGTCCTTTAGTTAGCTAATGAGCTATCTTCCCAGCCTCTTGGGATGTTCCTATTTTTCCATCAAGTTTAGAAGATAACATTCCTAGGCACAGCATTGTTGGCTGGCTATTATTTACCTAAGTCTTGCTTTTCTGGCTTCTGGTGTTGCTGATGGGAAATCTGATGTATTCTCAGCAGCTAGTCTTTGGTGATGAGTTGGCATTTTCCTACTATAGATATTAGTATTGCTGTTTGGTGGGTTCCATCTCTTTAGGTTCTAGAATACTTTTTGCATAGTTTAACAGAGCAAATAAACTATAATTAGTCTTTATCTCTGTTCTGTCTTTTAACCAGTGTATTATTAAGTTTGCTCTACTAAATATGTCTCAAAAAAAACCCAAAAAATAAAAAAAATAAGTCCTTTTATGAATATGAGGCATATTCATCTTTATGATTATTTCTATTAGTCTGAATATATTGTTGTCTTGACCTTGTTCTCTGCTGTACTTTTCTCTGACATCCTTTGCTTTTTGACGGTGCTTTCTTTTACTGTAGACTGTTTTCTTCTCTTTAATTTTTCTTTTTTTTGTTTTTTCTTTACTTCTTTCTATCTTTCTTTAAAAAAAATAATTGCTACCATTTCTGTTTCGTTCTTTTTCAGGGTCTTTATTCCTTACTGAGTTTTCCCTCCATGTTTTTGTTTTTCCCTTCCAAATTGCTGACTATTTCTCCTCTAGGTCTATACTGATTTTCTTACTTAGCTGACTGTTTGTTTGGGTCATGCATGCTGTCATTAGCCCTTCTTACAGTATTATTGTGAAGTCATTTTCTGCATTTCTTCTATCTCGTGATCTGAGAAGCTGTGAGTCAGTGGAAATAGGATAGCTGCATATAATCTCTTATTTTTATATCATTTGTTGTATTTTGCACGTATGTTGGAATAGAGATGTCCTTTAGCTCTAACTTTTTCCCTTTTTTCACTTTCTAAAAAAATTTACTTGCGTCTTCATGGTTAGCTGTCTTTACGTGGATTTATGTTCCCTGTTGCACTGGAGGAAAGCTGACTGAAGTAACAAACCCCAGTGATAAGATAATAGTCCTAAAAGATGCTACAAACTCCACTTTAACTCCAGTAGGGTCCTGATAGTCCATTAGAGTAAATGCAGCTTATAGTGTTTTTAGAGGTAAGGCACTGATAATTAAGTATTGAAATGTGTAGGAATAGGCAAAGAGTGTAAATGAAATGGATAGAAGTATGAGAGAGAGAGTAGAAAAAATTTAGAGTAGGTTCAGAGAAACATACCCGAAAAAACCCATTCAGATGAGATGCAAGCTGAAAAAAAAATATCTTGGAAATGTATGTACAGGATTATAAGTAATCATTATAATGAATATATAAAAATTCAAACAAAAGAACCAAAATGAAATACAAGCTTTTTAACATCATTTGACTTTTCTTCCTGGCAGGGATGCGTGTGATTTCTGCTTTCCCTAGATTGTTCTTGTGTTAATCTCTGCAGGTGGGATGGGGCTTGATATTCTCAATAATTCCCAAAAGTTAAATCACTTGTGTCCTTGCTTTTGAGAAGGTTTCTTTCTTGGAAAATTTTCTGCTTGAATTTCATGACTTGGGAGCCCCTATCTGTCCATTACAATGTCATCTTTGGAGCCTGGAGAAATTCTTTCCTCATAGGGTGCTCTCTGTGACTGAGACTTTAAGTATGTTAAGAAAACTCACCAGCATTAATTCTGATCCCTGAAAGATGTCTTCCTAACCACAGCCACCAGGAGAATGAACCTTTAGCAGTGTGCTTCACATGGTAAGGTCCTACTTGTCCAGGTAGCACCCCTCTAGAGCAATTAACTGTGGGATGTCAGTGAAAAATCTAAGCTCCAGGCTCCTGATACACATTCTGCCTGGCTGGATAGACTGTGATGCCCCAGTTTTTTCTTATTCTCCAATATTGATCTAGCCCTTGTACCTCTGCAGCTCAAAATACCTCTCCAGCATAATGTTCACACACACACACACACACACACACACACACACACACACACACACACACTACAACTCTCACCTCAAAAGGGATAGGATATGAGATAGTTCGTTCTGGAGCCAAATATAAGTCTGAGAACTCAGATTCATCCCAACTTCCATGTTATAATGTTTTTAACACTAGGGAAATTTCATAGCCACAGAGCAAGGAAAGTCACAAATCAGAGTACTTTTCAAATATGTGGCTATAAATATTGGGTAGGCAGGCTATCGGAGAATGGGAAAATATAAACTATAAGCCCCAAATGGTATTGGATAACATGACTTCCCTTTCAGTTGGCAGAAACTACAAGATTATTTAAAAATTTCACATTTTTTTGCTGAATGGTCACAACGTTAGTTCATATATACAGGAGGTCAATAAATGGCTCTTAAGGGGGTTGAAGATGGCCCAAGGTTAATTTCTTGAGACTTGAAACATTTCATCTTTGCCACATTGTTAGAATTCTATTCAATTAATCAGTCCTTGGAGTCATGGCTTCTCTCCAGAAATTCTTGGTCACAGTGGTACTTGGAACCTGTTTTTTGGCTGCTGTTGCCTAAGAGGCTGGAGGACAGTGCAGTAGATGGGGGCACTTTGTTATCTTTCTTATGGAGAACATACCACCTAAGCTGA
Organism: Microtus oregoni; assembly: GCF_018167655.1. Lineage (NCBI taxonomy): Eukaryota > Metazoa > Chordata > Mammalia > Rodentia > Cricetidae > Microtus > Microtus oregoni. The sequence continues at coordinate 587,636 of NW_024544728.1, read as the reverse complement.
TGACTTCTGTCTTAGGGTTTCTATTGCTGTAAAGAGACACCATGAGCACAGCAACTCTTATAAAAATAAAAAAAAATATTTAATTGGGGTGGCTTATAGTTTTAGAGGTTCAGGCAATTATCATCATGGCACTACATTGTGGAAGTATTTACAGGTAGACGTGGTGCTGGCTACAGCTTGGCTTGTAAGGATCAGGAAGTTCTCTGTGAGACACTGAGCAGTATCCTAAGCATATGAAACCTCAAAGCCTGCCCCCACAGTGACACACTTCCTCAAACAAGGCCAAACCCACTTCAACAAAGCCACACCTCCTAATAGTGTCACTCCCTATGAGCTTATGGGGCCAATTACATTCAAACTACCATAGCCTGTTTCCTCAGCCTTTTCTCTGGGAAGGCCTATTTCTCTTTATTTTGGCTTTTGCTTTAACAACAAGAGACACTGAGGAGCTTTCTAATCTGCCTCTTTACCTGGAAGCCTGATTTCAATATTCATACAGTTGACATGTGTCAACTAGCATATGTTTCGATATGCCAGAATGGTAAAAGATAAAACGTAATGCAGAGTAAACAGAGACCTAATTAATGTCTTGCCTTAGCTTGACTTTAGAGTTTGTGTTTCCAAAGGATATTTTTAAAGGGAAAATCTCTTAATATCTTGCCCTTCCATATAATGTTTTTCCATTCTTAAAGGAGAAGAGAATATTTTTAAAATTAATAAGCATTTTTGTAAAAGGAGCTTCTACTTTTCTTTTAAAATATGTACCAGTGTGCATTGAGAAAAATTATTCACTATGTGCACAGAGCTCCCGGATTTAAGCTTGAAGTTCAGGGCCACCATAGTAATTCTCTGTAAATGTACCTGGAAAAAGGTCTACTGATGGAGGAAGGTCATTGGCCAATAAAGAAACTGCTTGGCCCTGTGGGTGGAGTAAACAGAACAAAATGCTGGGAGGAAGAGGAAGTGAGGTCAGAGTCTTGACAGCTCTGCTCTCCGGAGCAGATGCCTCAGCAGAGACGCCATGCCCTGCTCCCTGGCAGACACACGTGATGAAGCTCGGACCCAGGATGGACTAGGCTAGAATCTCCCCGGTAAGCGCACCTTGGGGTGCTACACACAGATGATTAGGAATGGGCTAAATTAATATGTGAGAATTAGCCTAGAAGAGAATGGGCCAAGCAGTGATTAAAAGAATACAGTTTGTGTGTTGTTATTTCGGAGCATAAGCTAGCCATGTGGGCGGCCGGGTGTGGGGGACGCAGCCCTGCCGCCCCATATTACTACATTTGGCGCCCAGACGTGTGAACAACTAAACCCACTTAAAAAACCTGAGAAGGCTTAAAAATAAGGGAAAGAGAGTTTAACACAGATTTTTGCTGTTTGTTGGTGGCGTGCTGTAGAGAGATTTCCTGATTCAGCAACAGTAGCAGAAAAAAGGCTGTGTCATTTTAAAGCGCGACTTCCTGGAGCTGTGCCGCCATTGTGATCTCTGTCTGGCTCCTGCAGGAGACAGAGCTTTTGAATAGAGCATTTGGAGTAAAGTGCTACGATTTGTTTGATGGCAACTAGACTCGCTGTGTTCTCGGGTCTGCTCTGCTTGCTAGAGGCAAGCGGGAGCCTCATCTAAGAGAGGCTTCCTGACTCAGCTTTAGCTGCAAAAGCCTGCAGCTCATTAAGAGGTCCTGCCACAAAACACTTAAATGGTTAAAGCTGAACGCATGCTTTTCGGTTTTCAGCCGTAGCAGGAAAAAAGCTGCGCCGTTTAAAAATGCCAGCTTTCTGGGCTGTCCTGCCAGGGCAAACTCTGACTATTTGAGGCAGGAGGGCCGGCTACCAAGAGAGGACTTGAGTGTTGTCTGTTGTAGCTCACTTGCTGGCAGGGACCTTGAAATGCCATACAGTTGTTGCAGTAAACATGGCTACAGCCTGTATATCCACCATGAGGCTGGAAAGCTAAGGAATGGACTGGATCTAGCTGGCAAAGCCATGCCTTTAATCCTACTGATATTGCTTGGTAAATTAAAGACTCATGTGGTCAGAAAAAGAGAGATATACAGTAAAGAGAGATTCAAAGACAAAGAAAATTTTTAAATGGTTTACAGTGTGTTAAAAATATATGCAGACTAAAAGTTGAAGTTCTTAAAGTAAAAAACATAAAAAAAGGAAGAGAGTTGTTGTGTGTGGTAGCACATGCCTTTAATCCCAGTGCCTAGAAGGCAGAGGCAAACAGATCTCTGTGAGTTCAAGGTGTACTAGTTTACACCTTTAATCCCAATGCCTGGGAGGCAGAGACAGGCGGATCTCTGAGAGTTCAAAGACAGCCTGGTCTACAGAGTTACTTCAGGTCAAAGATACAGAGAACCTGTCTCAAAAAGCAAAGAGTTAAAAGTAAAAATAAACGAAATAGAGGTTAAAACAAAGCTGTACAAAGATGGAAAATAAACAGAGAATTTTGATACTGTATGCTATTATGCTCTCTTTAAATTGTTTGAATGCTGAGGAAGGAGCAACAGCTGCTAAAAGATATTTATTTATAAATGCTGCTGAACTAATCCAACATAGATATTTTGAAAATGCCTTGACTTTGAAATTTGGATCTAAGGACATGATGCTTTGGAAAGGAGTTTCTTATTTTGTTTTCACAGAGGATGAGACGCTGTTCATTTCTTCTATTCCGATTTGGTATGATGGACCACGCCCTCCTGAAGGGTTGGTGTGAAGGCCTTCAGAAAATTGCTTCGCTCAACTGCCAACTGAGATAAAACTAGCACACAGGTTATACTATGAAAGACCTAATTAACGACGCCCCCATTCAGCAGGAAGCAGTTTGGAGAGAAAAAACTGCGCCCATGTTCCCAAATATGGTTTATAAACGTCCTTTTACATTTAAAGGGGGATATGATATAGATATGAATAATTTGCATTAGTATAGATTTTGCTTTATTGATAGAGATTTAAGGTCAATTTTGTTATATGTATAAGTGTTTCTGATTTTGATTAAGGTATTGTGATTGTTTAGTTCATTTAAATATGTACTGTATAATTAAGAAATATAGGTTGTTAATGGATAATCATCAATAATAGTAAAGCTTGTAGTCATGTTAGATTTTCTAGAGATATAGAGTATATTTTAGATAGACATTCTTCATGTCTTTCAAAGATTACAGAATAGGACATTTAATGTTTTAATAACTGAGGACTTTTCATGACAATGAGACACTCTGCTCCTGGCAGCACCAATCTACTTCAAGAGGAAGATGGGCATCGAAGAGGATCCTTATGGAGTTTGATAGCCATTTGGGCAAAAAACTGCTCTTGCCTAGACTATTACATAAACTGGACACAGAGAACCCACAGAGAGAGGACTACTGAACTTCCCTAAGGCGAGATGATCTTTTGGGGTTCCTGATTCATGAAAGAGTCTGCAAGACATTCTGCAGGACACAACAGATAGTGACTGAACTGACTTTGAATTTTCCTGCTTTATGGAAATGTCTGCTGGATACCATGGGCCTGAAGGCTGAAGATGGATGCCCCAACGGTACAGAGGAACTTTGGGTGACTGTCCAGGCAGCGAGATGTCTCTGTCATTTCTAGAGTTTTAAAAGTTGCTTTTTTCTTGTTTGCTTAGGTAGTATTGTATCTTTCTGGAGTCTTTGATGGAGTTAAGAATAGTTAGTTATAGTTTTCCTTAGTTATGATAAAGATTATTGTAACTTTTACTTGATAACTGTTTATGTTAAAGCCTTTTTTTTTGTTTAAACCGAAAAAGGGGAAATGATGGAGGAAGGTCATTGGCCAATAAAGAAACTGCTTGGCCCTGTGGGTGGAGTAAACAGAACAAAATGCTGGGAGGAAGAGGAAGTGAGGTCAGAGTCTTGACAGCTCTGCTCTCCGGAGCAGACGCCTCAGCAGAGACGCCATGCCCTGCTCCCTGGCAGACACACGTGATGAAGCTCGGACCCAGGATGGACTAGGCTAGAATCTCCCCGGTAAGCGCACCTTGGGGTGCTACACACAGATGATTAGGAATGGGCTAAATTAATATGTGAGAATTAGCCTAGAAGAGAATGGGCCAAGCAGTGATTAAAAGAATACAGTTTGTGTGTTGTTATTTCGGAGCATAAGCTAGCCATGTGGGCGGCCGGGTGTGGGGGACGCAGCCCTGCCGCCCCATATTACTACAGTCTACTCCTTTATTTAAGGGATTCTGAAGTAAGCAGTAGTTTGGTAGTGGTTGAAGGGATTCTGAAGTAAGCAGTAGTTTGGTAGTGGTTGAGTTGCCCAATCTTCTTAATGCCTGCCTTCTGTGGTTTGGGATTGAATTACCACATTCTTTTCACATGTCCGGGCCAGCGGGGGCTGTGTTCCGCTAGCCTCCGATTTGTCTGTCTCTGGTTTACGGAAACTGCAGCAGCCGAGGTACAATAATGCAAAGACCATTAAATTTGTCATTTCCAAGTCGAAGTGGTGGGGACCATGGTGAATCATAACTGGATGTGGGTCACATATTCCTTTTAACAAGGACGGAAAAGCAAAACAACAACAAGAAAAACCCTTTGAAATTATATTACTTTCTTGAAAGGTTTAACTCATAAAAGCTGAAAAGGTCACTGTGAAAGTCTGTGCTCAGGGATAGGAGCTGCTGCAGAACAAAACAGTCTCAAGACTCAAAATGCAGATCTCTCAGCAGTGGAGATCATCATGAATGCAACTTCCCCATAGGAATACACTTGTTGACTAATGTTTTATAAGAGACATATTGCTTTTATAAATATTAAGATTTATCCCATGTCATAGCCACCTAATATAATTTATTTTCAAATTATTACTAACATAATCTTTCTTGCTAGCATTCTTTTCCAGGAAATTGAACTAGAGAGTTACAGAGAAAACAATGATTGCTAGGAATTTACATTTTTATGAGTTAATGTATAACTTTTGGGGTATTATAACAATGATGAAAAACTCTATACAAAAATAAATCCAACACAGTACTGAAATCTTGTGGCTATTTAGTGCTAGCAAACATTTTGTCTTTTGCAAATCCTAACATTCAGCCAAAATAAGAATTTTATTAAGGTTATAACTAACTCCTGTTTCATTTGGTAATCCACCAATATCCTTGTCATTTCATATATTCATTCAGATACAGACTTTGTGTGAATTTGGAAAATTAATAATCTTAGAATAGTAAAACAATGACCTTTATATCAAAAACAGTTTATTTAATATGTTGTATGTTTTAACTTACCCCAAATCAGACTTTAAAATGCAAGACTGTCTAAAGCAGAATCTTTTTCTCTTAAATTTTTTGATTATTATTTCCATGAAATTGCAAAGAATAAAAGTATTTTCTCATAGTTATTTCACTCACTTAAAAATAGATATGGGTCAAAGTGCTGAGAATCAATGGCTTTGATTGATCAGCCAAGATGAGCCATCTGCATGGGTCAGCTCCCATCCAAGGCTCCTACAGCATTGTGGAAGAATGGATGGAAAGACAGAGAGCTGGAGGATAGAGAAGAAAGCAGTGGGATTCTGTCCTTTAAACACCACATACGTGATATAAACTGAAGCTCACAGCAGCCGTGTTTGAACATGAGGACACAAGATAAAACTATCAGACAACCAATGAGAGAACTTTGAGAACCACATATTCTTCATCTCTCAGCAGTCATGAGTTGCTTGTAGTCCTTTGGTTAGGGGTGGGGCTCCTTAATATTCCTTTCTTTCCTGTTTGCATGCCTATTGGCACTTCCAGCGTTCAAGTATTGTTTAGGTAGGCATATCATTGAGGTATCTGAGTAGAGAAGAAGTATAGGTACCACAGGAAAAATCATAAAAACAAAAGGTCTTCTGTAGGAATTCACGAGATATGAGAAAGGAAGAATGTGATGGCTGTAGACATAGGAAGGCAGAGAATTTTGTGGATAGAAATTTGTAGTGATAAGTAGGAGATGATCACAAACTGAAAGGAAATAGGAACCTGAAGTGTATTAACCTCTATATATGAATTCTAAATATCTAAACATGTCTAAATATATTGATTTCATTTATTAAAGCTACATTTGTACTGATAATCTGATCATATGACTAGTCTCAGCCTCAAACCTAACATTTGTTTTCTTTGTCTTAGTCATTTCTTGAGCCACTCTTATTGGGATTTATAATACTGATTATTGGGATTTATAATACCGATTACTACAGAATTTCTTGTCTCATTTGAGCCACTTGACAGTTATCAGCTTTCCTCCTCCTGCATCCATATAGGTTGTATCCTTCCATGTCAGGCCACTATTTCCGCAGCTCTTAGAAGGCTCTACAGCATATATCACTCTGCTTACTTTTCATTATTATCTCAGCTTAAATTAAAATTTGTAGTAATGCATAAATCATACCTTCAGAATTATGTGCATCTTTATTTCCAAACCTAATTGCTGACTTCTGTGGCCTGTTCTGACATGAGCTAATGACAAATGCCTCAATTTAATGAGAGAGCTAGTTGCCCTGATCTTGGCTCAATGGTGTACTCCTTCAGAAATACCATCATCTACCTTCCGTCCTCAGTCCCCCCAAGTTTGTTTTTAATACTGCTTAAACCCCAGCACTCCTTCAAAACTAAGAGAAAACTCTCTAGTCAATACTCAGTTTGCATTCCTGTCAGTCTTCCTAAAAATACTAAAATTCTTTCTGAGTATTTATTTTATTATTTCCTTTTCATTATGATCTTTATGATGCAAAGTGTCTATTTCATTATTATTTCTCTAGAAACTGTAAAATAAAATATTTTCTTAAATTTTTGTTTATTTTCATTTGTTTATAAAATTATGATGAAACTGTTTATGTGAAAATGTGGTCAGTGCTCACAAATATAACTTCCCCGAGAGTGTTGAGAAGCCTATTGACCGGTAGATAATCATTCATATCAGTCTCAATGATCTTGAATCTCCATTGAGTATCTCTAGTAAAAAAACAACCTGTTAAAATTGCATTGAATTATCACATATCAAACAAATTAAGATGAACCTGGCAAAGGAGTAGTAGTAAGTGCTCAAAACATGGTCTTGACAGCACTTGAGTAGAGAAGGTTCTTAGGGCAGAGTCAGAAGAGAAGCAGAAGAGGGTCCATTAAAGCCCCTTGGATATATCAATGGTACTTATTGCCTATGTCTAAGGCTGATTGTAATTGCTCTCATTTGTTCTGCTTATTAACAAGTTCATGTAAATGTAGCTCCTAGATTTAAAGATATATTTAAAAATTTTAATAGCCATTACACTGTTGTCTAAAGTACAGTGGTCAGTGGCAGCTGCTTTCTGAGACAGTGAACAACATCATTAAAAGGAAAGTGAAGAATTTGTCATTACTTATTAATTATACTTAATTTCCACTCAGGAATTAATAAAACTAAATGCAATAGGATGTGTTTGCTGATTTTTTACCTAGAGTATCACAACTTATATTTCTCATAGTTGATATTGTCATTAAACTGTAATTGAGACATTATTGGCAATTGACAGCTACTGGGAATGGGCACATCATTCTTCTTTGAGGGAGTGGCTGCTGGTAGGTTTTCTGCACTCATGTGGTAACCAAATCTGGCTCATTCAAAATGGCTACAGAGTAAACTATCATTTACTTCCTTTATGATGAATGCTGTGATTATTTTCACCAACAGTGGATTATCAAAATAAAGTCAGGAGAGGGCATCAGAAGATAGAAGCAGAGTTGGGGGTAGGTGGGGGATCCATATAATAATACTTAACTATATGTGTGTGAAATTCTCAAAGAATAAATATGTATGTTGAAAAAAATAAAATGAAAACTTTTTAACTTAACTTGAAAATTGAAGTGCTATTTAATAATTATTCTTTTGTGCTATTTAATAATTAGCCTTTTGTGGTTAAAAAGTCCTCTTCTGTAATAGGGTCCTAATGCCATGATTTACATGTTTTATGTTGTAATTAGGAGCGGCGGGATTGTGTCCCGCCACCCAGCTGCCTGCACGGCTAGCTTTATACCCAAAATAATTACACGGAAACTGTATTCTTTTAAACACTGCCTGGCCCATTAGTTCCAGCCCATTTCTAATATCCCTGTAACACCACGAGGTGTCTTACCAAGTGAAGATCTTAACCTGCATCTGTGTCCGGTAAGAGAATCATGGCGACTCACATACTCAGCTTCTTTCTCCCAGCATTCTGTTCTGTTTACTCTGCCTACCTAATTTTATGTCCTATTAAAGGACCAAGGCAGTCTCTTTATTTAATCAATGAAATTAACACAAAACATAAGACTCTCCCCCATCATTTCCCCTTTTTCTGTTTAAACAAAAAAGAAAGGCTTTCACTTTAACATAGTAAGATTACATATAACAAAACAGATATTAAGCAAGAATTACAGTTACAATATTTATATCTATTTTATCTTTTATCATAACTAAGGAAAACTATAACTATAACTAACCATTCTTCAACTCCATCAAAGACTCCAGAAGGATATAATATTACCTAAGCAAACAAGAAATCCAAAGCTCTAGAAATGACAGAGACATCTCGCTGCCTATACAGTCACCCAAAGTTCCTCTGTACTGTTGGGACATCCATCTTCGGCCTTCAGACCTATAGTATCCATGAAGCAGGAAATTTTAAAGACAGTTTAGTCATTTTCTGCTGTGTCCTGCATAATGTCTCACAGGCTCTTTCATGAAGCAGGAACCCCGAAAGACCGTCTCACCTTTAGGCAAGTTTAGCTGTCCTCTCTCTGCGGGTTCTTTGTGTCCAGTTTATGCATCAGTCCAGGCAAGAGCAGTTTCTTGCCCAAATGGCTATCAAGCTCCATAAAGATCCTCTTCAATGCCCATCTTCCTCTTGAAGTAGCTGGTGCTGCCAGGAGCAGACGTGTCTTCTTGTCACGAAAAGCCCTAAGTTATTAAAACATTTAAAATGCCATATTCTGCAGTCTTTGAAAGATATGAAGAATGTCTATCTAACTGAAATGTATCTCTATATATCTAGAAAATCTAACTAACATGACTACAAGCTTTACTATTATCGATAATTATCCATTAGCAACCTATATTTCCTATTATACATTACATTTTAAATGAACTACACAATCACAATACCTTAATCAATATCAGAAATACATATACATAAAACAAAATTGACCTTAAATCTCTATCAATAAAGCAAAATCTATACTAATGCAAATTATTCATACCTATATCATTTCCCCCTTTAAATGTAAAAGAACATTTATAAACAATATTTTGGGAACATGGGTGCAGTTTTTTCTGAAGAAACTACTTTTTAAATGCCTTTTACTTTCTATCCCCCATTACTCTTTTACATCTTTTTCCCCTCCATGAAGGAAAACATTCACACCAAAGAAAGTACATTTCCTTTTCTTTGGAGCCCATTAGGTGGTGTGAGTACCACAGGCCTCACCAGCAGGGTAGTTCGCCTTTCACCAGGAGCACTGTACAGGATAGCTCTGTTTCCTCCTCAGCTGATGTGTCTCCCACAGTACTCACTGTGGAACTTAGAGTCAGCACAACTTCTAATGGTCTTTCATTAGAAGGCCCGTATTTACCTTGTCAAGTAAAGTGAAGCTCAATAGTATTTTTTAAAAGAAGATTCTCAAATGGATACATTTCCACAATTCACCCTATGAATGAGAATACATACAGAATGAATTAAATCTTATTCACAGGATGTGGACTCTAAACTCAAGCAAGCAAAGGTCCCGAAGTTAACAAGAAGATGCAGTCCCCAAAGGAGACATTGCTCCTATTGCCCAGGGCATGCAATCAACTATGGGATACCTTCCACAGATATAGTTGAAGAAAAAAAATTGCCTTTCATAAGTTTATTTCACTAGAGCATTAATAAGCATTCACATTATTTTCTAACTTTTGGGTAAATTAGTAATGTTCTCCTAAACTTTTCTAGTTTAACTTACAAAAAACGCATTAAATTAACATGAAGATGTTGTAACCTTGCCACAATATGAAAAGATTAATAAAGCTGTTTTTAATATATTTTGTTCTTTCCCTACTGTGAGCTTTTAAAAAAATGTATTCTTTTATAATTTCCTATATTTATATAGTGAATGTTAGTCAATTTCTACCCAATTACCTTCTCCCACTCCTCTGTACCCTCCACCAAAACCCTTCTTCCACTTCCAACTGCCATATCTTTTTTTGTGCATGTGCCCACCAGATTTGATTGGGGCTGCTTCTTTGAGTATTTTTGGGAGGAATTTACTGGAGCAATTCTCTGCAGTAACATCAGGAAGCAATCATTAACTGTCAATAGTTGCTTGGGGAGGGGTGGCATCACATAGGCCCCTCCCTTAACTCTGATTAAACGAGCCTCATTTTCTGCAGGTCTTGGGGAGCTACCCATAGCTATGGTGAGCTTAGGGATGCAGTATCCACATCATAAACCAGAAGACTTTTTTTCCCCTTTCCTTTTCTTTTAGTGTGCCTCCTTACCCTCTGGCTTGTAAATGCTTTCCACTTCCTCTTCTGTGGAATGCTAAAAGCCTGTGAGTCAGCAATACAGATGTTCCTTCTAGGGCCCTATCACTCTTCTTCATCATTAAATTCAGCAACAGTATGTAGTTAGTAGGTCCTAAAAACACTTTCACCAAAAACATACATGAATGAATGGATGGATGGAAGGAAGGAAGGATGGATAGATGGATGGATGGATGGATGGATGGGATGGTTGGATGGTTGGTTGGATAGATGGACTCAGAGTCAAATTTGCCAAGTGATTATGAATCTATACACTGAAAAATCCTGAGTAAGAAAAGGAATGCTAGAGGTAGTGTAGTGCCAATTTAAAATCATATTAGAGATCAGTAAAGCCAGCATGGTGCAGGTACAAAATCAGCCCAATAGAATAGAATAGAGGACTCCAAAATAAACCCACATAGCCACAGCCACTTGATTCTGATACATGTGCCAAAACTATACACAGGAGGACAATGTCCTAGAAAGGAGGATGTGAAAAACAGGATAAATGCTTGTTGAGTGGCTGGAATCAGTCTCCTGCCTTCCACCCTGTCTGAAAGTAAATTAAAAGTGGATCACAGACCTTAACGCAAGAGCTGTAACTTCAAAGCCAGTAGAGGATTGCATAGGAGGAACACTTCAAGATAAAAGCAAAGGCAATATTTCTCTGAAAAGCACTCCAAGGACTCAGGAAACAATAATTGGCCTAAATGACTGTATGATATTAAAAAGCTTCTGTAGAGCAAAAGAATCAAGAGTAAAGAAACAACCTGTAGAATAAAGTACAGGTGTCTAATATCCTGAGTGTACAAATAACTTGAAACTCTGAACATGAAACATCTTTACAAGTAAGCCAGCCAGTAAATGGATAAATGAACAAGGCAGACAGTTCTCAACATAAGAACCATATATGGCCCATAAGTGAGGGTGGAGTGTTGGAGGAGGCCACTAGTTAGTTCCCAGCTGCCCAGAACCAAAATAACCACACGGAAACTGTATTATTTAAATCACTGTGTGGCCCATTAGCTCTAACTTCTTATTGGCTAACTCTTACATCATAATTTAACCCATCTCCATTAATCTGTGCATTACCACGAGGTCGTGGCCTACCAGCAAAGTTTCAGCAAGTCTGTCTCTGCTGGCAGCTCTATGGCTTCTCCCTGACTCTACCCTTCTTTCTCCCAGCATTCAGTTTAGTTTTCCCTGCCTAAGTCTGTTCCCCTATAGCTCTGCTATAGGCTCAAAGTAGTTTCTTTATTAACCAATGATATTCACAGCATACAGAGGGGAATCCCACATCAACAGAGTGTTACACCTCCTCAGCTATCATGGAAGTGGAAATCAAAACTACAATGAGTTTCTGACTCATCCGGTCAAAATGAATATCATCATGAACAACCCCCACACAATACACACCTAATATGCTGGTCAGGCCAGTAGGAGTGGCACATGCTTTTGGTTAAGACTGGGCACTGCTCTTGCAGAGGACCAGAGCTCTGATACCAGCATCCATGGTGACACATACAGGTGATGTAGCTATCTTTAACTCCAGCTGCAGAATAGCTGGCATCCCTTCGGGGCCTCTGCTGGTACTGGCCTCACACGTACACACCAACACCTCCCATACACATTATTTAAAACATAGATATAAATCTTAAGAAACATTCAATGTTGAGGAGTGTTCACTACTCTCTGGAATGTAGCTTAGTTCATGTATTGTGATACTCAATGTGTAATTTTTCAGAAAAATTAAAAATAGAGTAAACACAAGACTGCTGTAGCACTCCTGGGCACCTATCTGAAGAAATCCCACAGCAAAGACACCTGCACATGCTTTTCACAGAGCTATTTCCAATTACATGTCTTGGACTTAGTGTTGTTGCACCTCACTTGATAAATGGATGAAGAAAATATGAATAGATCAAAGTGAGGCATAAAAGTTGAAGGGAGGCTGTTTAGAAAAAGGATAGAGATCGGGGAAGAAGAAAGAGTAGACAAGAAGGGATCTGAGCAGTGTGTATGATCAAAGATCATTTCACACATTTATAAAAATGTCACAATAAAATTTTTGCACAGGTGGTATATACGACCCATATAGTATCGTACCATACCATACCACAAGCACACATATACAAAGATACACACTACACACACCATACCATATAACACATTTTCACACAAACACCACACTCTCCCTCACACCTTGCACATCACATACACACAACTCATATCCCCCAAAGACCATGTATTTCATATGCATACACCACTGCACACCCCCAAACACTACACACATGGCACTTACAAACACACATAGACACACATCACCATGCATACCATGTATATATACCATACACAGAACAGACACCTCATACACACACATACTTACCATACACATGCCACATTCACACATAGCCCTCGAGTATTTCAGAGTTAGAAAGAATTAAAAACCTGATTCAAATCTTTGTTCTATTAATAGTCATGTGAATTGTAAAATTCCATCTCCTTTATTTGCTCACTCAAAAGAAGATAATAATTGCAGCTCTCTCGTGAGTTGTGGTGATAACGTGTGGGAAGTACTTAATGTGTGCTCAGCATATATAAAACACTCAATAAATTGCTCTCATCTCTTCAGTCGTGGCTGCTGGAATGATTGTCTTCCTGACCTCTTGCATACTTGATGATACCCAACTAAAAGAACTTTTTATAACATCTAAAACTTAGTGAGTTTGTTATTTTCGTGAAGCCATTAAGACTAAGATATCCTTTATTAAGCATTGAAAGAGTTTCATTATAGCAATGATCTGTGTCATACAGAAAAGTAATATGAACACCACCTTCAGTTTTTCATTCTAACTAAGGAATGTTGACGATAGAAAAAACGTATATAGTTTATCTCTTTCTTGACACAACAGGTTAGGCCACTTTTCTGATAAACTGTACCAAGTGAGGGCTTCCTAAAAATCCTCTATTGCAAAATGGTTCCAGATGCTTTTCAGAAACTTCTTATTAACCTTTGCCAGAAGAAATCTCCCCAACTCTGATAACAGTGCCAGTCAGAGAAACATGAAAAATGTCTTTCTCGGATGTGGTGATAAGGAAGAGCCAGTGTGACACTGAGTGCTGGAGAGAAGAGCTAGTGGTGGCCTGACAGTGCCATCCTCAGGCTTAAAGGGAAGATGACTATGTCAAGGGGCACAGCTGCCTTTATAGCCACTGCATCCATCACTAAGCCCTGATGACATGCACTCCAGACAGTCTGCCATATGGGGACAGCAGGAGACACTGAAGGCCATTAAATTACAACGTAGAAGACTGATTCTTAATATTCTCTAGTTTATGTCAACTTCTGAAAACAATAAACAAATCCATGTCCATGTAACTTACACAACTGGTGAAAGTGGTGGGTGGTAAAGTCAGAGAGCCGTCAGGGTCAGCACCAGGTAGGAGAGACCTGATAGAAAGGTCCCATTCTCTTCTATGAGGGGCAAAGGAAAGGAAAGAGTAGGAAGCTAGGAGGGAGGGGAAATCAGAGAGGAAGGTGAAGTGGGAGGGGTTGGGGGGATAAATAGCACTAGGATGTTTGAAAAGGTCTTGGCAAATGATATATCGTTTAATTGTAATTACTCAAAATGGGGGAAATTCTTCACCAGCAATCATAGCCTATTAAACAGAAAGATCAGTGCCACACATTTGATATGTCTCCTCAAGTTGTTGGTCAGTGGGGTTCAAGAGACTTTCTCAAACAATACAGGCTATTGCTGTTGTTCTTTATTTTCTGCCAGAATCTCAGGTTAAGAACATATTGCTGAGGCCTGGGTCTGAAAAAACCTGGGATAAAACCGGACTCTCTGAACATAGCGGACAATGAGGACTACTGAAAACTCAAGAACAATGGCAATGGGTTTTTGATCCTACTGCACGCACTGGCTTTGTGGGAGCCTAAGCAGTTTGGATGCTCACCTTACTAGACTTGGATGGAGGTGGGTGGTCCTGGGACTTCCCACAGGGCAGGGAACCCTGATAGCTCTATGGGCTGACAAGGGAGAGGAACTTGATTGGGGGAGGGAGAGGGAAATGGGAGGCGATGGCGGGGAAGAGACAGAAATCTTTAATAAATAAATAAATGGGAAAAAAAAGAACATATTGCTGAAAACATCAACCACTTTGGTTACAGGACTTGGAGAGGTCAAGCTTCTTCTGACCCAAGAACTTTTTTGATGGCTAGCTCAAGTTAGACGGTACTATGCAGTGCATTACTTTTGTATTTTAATAAATAAAGCTTGCTTGAAGATCAGAAAGCAAATCAGCCCCACTGGTCAACATTACACACCAGACAGTGGTAACACAAACCTTTAATCCCATATACACACTAGCTGCCATAGAAACCAGACCTTTAATCCCAGCCCTGGAGAGGATTATAAAATGGGAGGAGACAGCTCTCAGGCTCAGTCTCATTCTGAGATTTCTGGAGGCAGGATCACCATTTCGGACTCAGGTAGAGGTAAGAGTCAGTGGCTGGCTACTTTGCTTTTCTGATATTCAGGTTGAACCTCAAGTTCTCTCTCTGAGTTTTTATTAATCATGCTTCAGTGCTGGGCAATTCACCCGAGAAAAGAGGTAACTTCTCTGGCTTCTCTCAGTCAACTGTGTAAACCAAATAAAACCTTCCTCCCCAAGTTTCTTTGGCCATGATGTTTCATCACAGCAGTAAGAAACCCTAAGTCATCATGTATAAAGTTTTCAAAATTAAATTAAAGGATTAAATTTTAAAGATTTAATTTTAAAGTACTTTCATTTTAATTAAAATATAATAATATCACTTTACAACTTTCATTTCCTCCCCAAAAACTTTTCATGTCTCCTTTTTCCTACCCTCCCATGTTCCTCCCCACTCTGTCTCAAATTAATAGACTCTTTTTCTTGGATTATTATTGTTATATACATACACATAAATGTATAAGTACAACTAATGTGCCTTGCTTGGTGTTGTTGTTGTATATATGATTTTAGGGATGCCACTCTGTACTGGGTAACCAATAGGGAATTGCTCGCTGGGAAGGCTAATGATGGATAACCAATAGGTAATTGCTCTCTGGAAAAGGCTAATCTCCATCTTCAACATTAGCTCCTGATAGTCCTGTGTCTTGTATTGGGGCCGCAATAGATTTCATTCTTTCTCCTTAGCATGTCTATCGGTTCAGATTTTGATTAAACAGCAATACTGTTGAGGAATTATAGATGTAACTAACCTATCATTTCTAGGAGAAACAACCTCACAGAAGCTTTCCTCGTCCTCTGATTTTTACAGTCTTTCTATCCCTTTTCTTTGATATTCACCATGTCTTAGGTGGAGGACTAGTATTTGTTGGTACTAGGAACCCTTTGATCAGGTGATCTCTACAGTATATGATGTTAAGGTTTTCTTTAATGGTCTCTGTTTTACACGAACATAAAGTTCATTGATGTAGGGGAGAGCTACACTTATCTGTGAGTACAAGTGGTAAGTTTTAGAGTTCAGAAAATATGCTGGTCTACCTGTGGTATCATTCTCCTCTAAGATCCATGGCCTCACTAACCCTGAGCTTGTCGCTAAATTTCTAGTGCCAGGCATGGTTAGCCTCACAACAAAAACGTCATGATTAATTTTTTCAAAACTATATTGGTTGAGATAAACTATAAACATTTATATAACATCTGTGAAAGAGATTTTGATTATCCAATTTGCTAATTTTAAAAGACATTAATCTCTAATTTATCTTCATCACAACAAATAAGAATCATTTATTTTACACCTGGAATTTCCCATGCCCTTTTCTAGACAATGACCATGCCTTTAGACATAACTATTTTGAATGTTATTGGCATTGATTAGTTTTGTCTGTTTTGACAGTGATGCAAATAGAATTATCCAAGACTAATAATATATGCCACTTCATATACTGTTTCTTTCTCTCAGCATCTTGCTTTGCAGATTCATACACATTATAAAGATCAGGATTCTCCAGAGAAATGAAACAATGGGATGAGATACATGTATATAATTTATTAAGCCAGATTATGTTTTAATAGTAACTATTGCTGAATCACATCTGAGAGTTGAGAACACAGTATCTGCTTGGTCCTTGAAACTGGGAATTTCAACAATTAGAGTAGTCCCATAGTTTCCTTCTCCCACTAGGAAGATAGACAACATGGAAGTCACTCAGTCCATAAGGCTTAGTGCTCAACAATCCTAATCTGGATACCTGTTCCTGGAAACCATTGGTCTGAGTCCATGATGAAAGTCTGGAAATACTGGTTCTGTTAGCAGCTAAGGAAACAGCAGCAACAGCAGAAAGAGGGCAAATCAATGTGGAGACAAGAAAGGAGGCCAAGCAAGCAGAAGCAAGGGATCTTTACATCTGTAATGCTGCCAGAAGGTTCTGCCCACAAGACAGCTCTTCCCATATCCAATAATGCGATCAGGGCAAGGAAAATCAGGACAGTTCGCGTGTGTCCCCCTACTGGTGATTCTAATTCGTGGCATTTTGCCATTGATACCAACCAACCAAACAACAGTTGCTCACAGTGGTAGCTTGCTCTTGTATTTCTTAGTGTGATTTTCCTGGAAGGAGGGTTTCCTGAGATGCTCATCATATCTTCTATAGAAGAGCATTTAGATTGCTTACAGGTTGGTCCTGGCACGAGTAAACCTACTACACACATGGTTGTTTGAGGTTCTTGTGGATGAGTATTTTTCTTTCTCTGTGTAAGTATTAAAGAGTGAACTTCTGGTGTCTCAAAGATAAAGACCTGATTTAATAAGAACTTGTCCAACAGTTTTCCAAAGCTCTACTGCACATTACCACCAAGAGTTCCTTAGAGTTTGTTACCACACGGTCTTACAACATTTTAGTATAATTATTCTAGTGCCTTTGAAATAAAATCTCACTGTATTTTTAAGTGTTAATTGCTCTGAAATTCAATAATGATGGGTAGAGTTGAGTAACTCTATTAGGCATGTAAAATGGCTATTAAAGGAAAATTAACATCTTAAAATCTTTAATTATCTGACTCATAAAAGTAGCATGACTTTATCCTTACATAAGCTTCCTTTCACTTAACTAGACAATATTTTGGTGTTGCAGTACATGTGTATATTTTCTCAAACATCTTGTTAAACATTTTATAGTTTTGTCCAATTGTGAATGGTATTTTTTGAGTTGTAGCTCATGGGTGTCACTTAAAAAATACAACTGATAGGAGCATTTGTTTATTTGTTTGATTAGAAGCAGGGGCTCACAATGTAGCAAAGGGTTACTTGGAGCTCACTGAATAGACAAACCATCCCCTGACTCAAATCCTCCTACCTTAGACACTGAGTATTTGAAATTATAAGTATGTGCCACTAATATAGGCCTAGAGTTTGTAGAGTTTATTTTCTACTTAGCTCTTATATTCTGAAACCTGGCTAAAATCATAGATTCCTATACCAAGGTCCTACCTCAGAATAGTCAACTTATAAACCCAGTTATCTCTGAGAAGCAGAGAAATGTATGGAGTGTGAATTTGGCTGTGTACATGCATACAGACTCATATTACTGGAGTGGTTTATTATTACTTAATCATATAGCTATCATAAGCAATTCATAGGTAACGGTGAGTCATCACTTACTCATACTTTAGAGTAACTACACACTATCTATGGCCATTCATTAGTTCAAAAAAAAAAGGAAGAAAGAGAGAGAGAGAGAGAGAGAGAGAGAGAAATTCGCTAAGTTCTGTTCTCATTTTAGCACATTCAACAGACTTTGTACCAATAGTAAAATTCCACCTGTGGGAGATGGCACAGGATTTGTTGATTGTTTGACCTCTGCTTTGGTTTAAACATGTCTTTCAAATTTCACGTGCTAGAACTGAGCCCTCAGTGTGGCATTGCTACACCCAGTGGAAGGTGCTTCACTCCTGTGTCAGAGCGTTCATGAGAAAATCAATGCCTTGCTTTTAAAATATCTTGATCTTTATTAATTTTTAAGAAATGTACTTGTGCATGTGTGCACATGTGTGTTTGTGTGCTATAGAGCTACTGCACCTGTATAGCGGTAAGAGGACAAATTTCTCAAGTCCATTCTCTCCTTCAACCTCAGGTTCCATGGATTAAACTCAGGTTGTCAGTCTGTAGGGCAGGTGTCCTTCCCACGGAGCCATTTGCCAATCCTGTTAATGCCTTTCTTGTATTGCTGGATTAGTGCTTGAGCTGTGAGCAGTTCTAATTCTCCTTGACTAGTCAGTGACTGCATGGCTGGGGAGGAAGCAGGCTGTCACCCATGTCTTGTCCCTTCTGCACACTGCCACTTGCTCTTCCGACTGCCACGTCAGGAAGCTGCATGGGGCCTTCATTTTGGACATCAGCTGCCAGAGCTGTAAACCTAAGTGGATTTCTTTCCTTTACCAATTATCCAACCTTAGAGATTTTTAATTACATATAGGCATTACATACACATATTACAATAGAAAGTAGACTGAGATAAGCCTCATCAAACTGATTTTCCTCATTTGCATAAAATTTGTGCAATGAGAAATTTGTTGTAAAGGTAAAATAACATAATGCAAATTTAAAAGTGTCCAGTTTACATTGGGCACTTGAATTAACTATTGTTTTGCAGTATTCTTATAGTTGGTACCTAGATATTTCTACTACTGTCACTGGTGGTACAATCATCAGAGCCTACTGTCTTTCTAGCTTCTCTCACTCGGTGCTTTTATAACTAATAGTCTCCAAACATGCTACAGATTCAGATATTAAAAACAGAACATTGTACTGTTGGATATTTTGAGTTAAGTTGAGATTTTCTGAACCACAATTAAGGGAAAGATTGTAGAAGTTTTAGGGGGTGGTGTCCTGTTGGAGGAAACATGCCCCTTGTGGCAGGCTTTACTTCCTGTGCTCGGATGAAATGACTTCTCTTCTTCCTGCTCCTACACAATGCCAAACTCTCCCTGACAGGCTGGACTCGTCTCTCTTGAACTATAAACCCAAATAAACTCTTTCTTATTTAAGTTCCCTTGGGTAATGGTATTCTCATCATGGCAACAGAAAAGTAACTAATTTGGTTTCTAAGGCCTTTAGCATAAAAATTTTCTACTTCTCTTATGCCCATAAATCACTCATAGATTTGGTATTTTTGTACTATCGTATAGGTCTCAAGTGTTCTGTTTATACATTTATTAATTTATTAATAACTTCAATTTGTCACTGTCATTTTAGTCTTCCCTTTTATTCATTTGCTTGCTGAAGTAGAAAGCACATTTTTCAGAGTAGTTTTGTAGTGTTCCATTAACTTTGAATGTTCATACTTTCTATTAATTTATAGAAATTTATTAATTTCTATAACTATATCTTTGTCTTTCCCTCTCTCCTCTCTCCTTGATCTTTTGATAAGCTGAAAGTCCTTGTTTTAGAGAAGAATTCACAGACACATGTACACACAACAGAAATCCTTGAGGAAGCACAATTCATGTGCATGAATGGTTTTAATCTAGGAGCTTGAAGAGAGATTGTGGTTGTCAGCACCCATTCAAAGGTTTGCCATTGTTCATTGAGCAAGTTTATTTTATTTTCCCCAACATTAAATGTCTGTTAAAATAGACAAGACATTTCTCCTTTCTTTGTTTAAATTCCTGAATGTTGTCTGTTTGTTTGTTTTGTTTTTCCTCAGACAGGATCTTGCTACACAATTTTGACTGGCCTAGTATCTGTTATATAGCCCAGGGTGACATTGAACTTATGGCAAGCCTATCTCATCCTCTTTAGTGTTGGAATTACAGGTTTGTGCTACTGTATGTTGCTAGATTCTAAATTTTAATTTGCCTTTCCATTATGGTTTTAGTTATATTTGTTCTCCTCCTCTCCCTCCCCCCAAAAAATCTTCCTTCTGCTTATTCTGATGTAAATTCATCCCTTCATCATCCTCCTTCATCTTGTTACTGGTCAGGTATCTGCACTTTGTGACTGTATATAGCCTGGCCTTTGTTGTGCTACTGCGACATCAGTTTCCTTCTCAAATGACTTCTTTGGGTTTAGTTTGGAGAAAGATTTGGAAATGATAAACACTTATGCAAATAAATGTTTATATATCGTTACTTAGATTCTCCAGCCAAGGTGTTTGCTAAGGTGACGTGTTTATCTATCACCTTACCAGTGACTAAACTCATCAAGTCATAAATATTTCAAAGGATTTTCTGTCAGGTGTTTCGCTCCTTCCACAAAGTAACCTAGGTTATTACGTCTTTTAATAAATTATGTGAGTAACTTACAAATGGAGATGCCCATGTGAGTAATTCAGACATTTCTTAAACTATACCATCTATAAATTAAAGCTATGACAGGCATGCCAACCTTGAAATAGATAGATGCAAACTTTGTATTGATTCCCATTGTTTGAATATGTGGGTTTATTTCTTAGCATTTTTATACATTTAAATAAAAGTGGAAAGATATTTTTACAAAACAATTAAGTTTGAGTAAAAGACTTAGTAGAAAGGAAAATGTACACTCAATCTTCATTATGTGCCCTTGGGTGGTGGTGGTGGTGGTGGTGGTGGTGGTGATGATGGTGGTTGTGTGTGTGTATGTTTCCCTCCTTTTGATTTTGCTGATGTGAGAGGACTTATTCCTTGTATTTCTTTGGGGGGTTGTTAATCTTTTTAGAATGGAGTTTTCTTCTAGTGCCTTCTGTATGGCATGGTTTCTAGGTAGTTCTTAAATTTGGTTTTGTCGGGGAATGTTTTATTTTCTCTATAGTGATTGAAAGTTTTTCTGGGCTCACATCTATAATTGCTTAGAGTTTGCAGCACATCTGTTCAGGCCCTTCTGGTTTTTAAAGTCTCCATTGTGAAGTCAGATGTAATTCTAATAGGTCTGCCTTTTTCCCTTGCAGCCTTATTTTTTTTTCCAATATAGTGTTTCTCTTTGTAACCTTAGCTGCCCTGGAACTCGCTTTGTAGACTAGGCTGGCCTCAAACTCACAGTTTTGCCTGACTCTGCCTCCCGAGTGCTAGGATTAAAGTCATGCACCAACACTGCCATGTAGTTGGTTGTTTTTAACTCTTTGCTTTGGCGGGGGGGGGGGGGGGGGCTTGCCATCCAGCTCACAAATAAATACAAAGAGGCTTGTGCTTAGTTATGAATGTCTGGCCTTAAGTTGAATTGCTTCTAGTCAGCTTTCTTAACTTAAATTATCCCATTTACCTTTTGTTTCTGGTGTTTTTACCTCTCTTTATTCTAAATATCTTGCTTTCCTTCTTACTCCATTGCTAGCTGTGTGGTTGTGTGACCGGCCCTTGGCACCCTCCTCCACTTCTCTTTTTCTCACTTCTCCTCTTCTCCTATTTATTCTTTCTGCTTGACAGTCCTGCCTATCCCTCTCCTGCTAGCTCTTTATTAAAACAATCAGGAGTTTTAAGCAGGCAAGTTAACACAGCTTCACAGAGTTAAACAAATGCAACAGAAAAGAATGCAACGTATCTTTGCGACATTTAACAAATATTACACACACACAAAAAAAACAAATGTTTATGATGTAATGCATCTCAAACTGATATTCCACAACATTGCCTGGTTTCCCTTGTAGCTTTTAATATTCTTTCTTTATCTGTACATCTAGTATTTTCATTATTATATGCTGAGGGGAAGAGGAGAAGGTCTATGTGAGCCACTGGAGATATGGGTAGAGAGGAAACAGAGGTCATAGTAGGTGGTTTGCAATTGAACTGGGATAAGACCAGGTGATTGGATTTGAAGGAGAGGAAAGAGAAGTGAAGATTTACTGTTAGCCTAGCTGATTCCCAGGCCAGAGTCAAAGATGGCTTTTTATAGCCAATAAGACAATCCTGAGTGTCTAAAAAAATTATGTGTACTGTCTGCTCACTTGTCTCTGGCTACAGGGCTCAGTTCTCCTTTGTGTTGTTCAAGTGTCACAGAATGAGACAAGTGGTGTTCTTTTCTTGTTTTGGAAAGAGATTTCTTCAGAGCCTTGTAACTACTGTGAATAGCCTGTAAATTGAATTCAGATTCTGAGTTGCCTGAGTTTTTTCCGCACATCATCTGGAGAAGAGTCATTGTGCATATAACTAACTATTGGGTTACAGTTTAAAATTGGTCTCTGAACTCTTAAAGCTGTTAAGACTTAGGTGACAAATTTCTTCTAGAAGAGTTTTGTGCAGTGTACGAACATCTACATTGCTAAGACTGTTAGAGTCAACACCATAGTCCCTCTGAAAAGATACCCATGATGGCTATTCTTGGTTGTCAACCTGACTATATCTGGAATTAACAAAGGTTCAAAACTTGAGGGCAGCTGGGTGGTGGTGGTGCACACCTTTAATCCCAGCACTTGGGAGGCAGAGGCGGGCAGATCTCTGTGAGTTCGAGGCCAACATGGTCTACAAGAGCTAGATCCAGGACAGGCACCAAAGCTACAGAGAAACCTTGTCTTGGAAATAAATACATAAATAAAAACTTGAGGACACATCTGCAAGAGATTTTTGCTTAATTTGAAATAGGAAAATCTACTTCTAATCCTCATCTTTGAGGTAGGAAGATCTGTCTTTAATCCAGACCTCTTGATCTGGGAAAACACATGCTTTAAATCCCAGATCTTAAAGGAGGAAGACACATTTAATTCAGGTCAACCCTTCTTCTTCAAGCCTATATAAGAACATGGATGAAGACAGCCTTTGCTCTTGGCCGGCTTGCCCTTGCTTTGTGGGCAAATTTACTCCTTCAATGGCATCAGAGCTTACTTCTCCAGGATTCCAGTGTGTACGGGAACACTAGATGAGACATCCAGCCTCATGGGCTGAACAACTACTGGATTCTTGGACTTCCCACTCACAGACAGCCATTGCTGGATTAGCTGGATCCCATCCTTCATCTATGTTATGGCTGAGTGAGAGAAAGAGAGAAGACCTCTCCCCGCCCATCGCTGTCCGTGGGCTTGGTAGAGCTGGCCATTCCTTCCCACTGGCAGCCACACTCCAGAGAGCACACCCTGTATGTCACCCCAGTAGCACAACAGAGCTGTTCCTGCTGGTGGGATGCAGGTGAGCTGGCCTGGGGGTGGGGAGCATGAAACCAGGAGGACTGACCCTCCCCCTCTCATCTAGGATGTGGTGGAATGAGTGAGGGAGAAAAGCCCTCTCTTCCCTTGCCCCTTGTCATCTGCATCAGGTGAAAAAGAATGGGAAAGCTAGCCCTGACCCTCACCAACTGCAGCACATGGGAGAGAGGGCACAGCACTGCAGGTGGGCAGCATGCTAAAGCTGACCCTGTTAACAGGGGTACAGGTGAGCCAGCCCTGTGGGCATGAGAGCAGGAGAGCTGCTGCTGACCCCTCCCTTATATGTAATGGGGCATCAAGGGTAATGGAAATATGCACCTTCCCAACCCTGCCACCTGCTACAGAAAGGAGAGTCGGCTTTGGGGTCATGAGAATGGAAGACCTACTTCTCCGAGTGCAGCAATCTGGAGAGCAGACCCTGCAGCTCACCTGGGCAAAAGACTAGGGCTAGCCCTGGTGGTGTGAGTTCGGGTGAGACAAATCCAAGGGTGTGAGCGCAGAAGAACTGGTCCCACTCCTTGCACACTGGGTGAGTTAGGTGAGGCAGAGCTAAAGAGCTTGCCCAGGTAGTGATGGGGATGGAAAACTGGCAGGCTGACCAACCCAGCTACCACCCAGGCCCAGAAACAGCACTAAAAGGTAGCCCACTCCAGCATCCACCTGGATGAAGGGGCCAGTCCTGCAGATCGAAAACTAAAGGATCTCCACGACACAGAGCAATAACAAGGTATCCAAGAGGAATCCTAGTAAGGACTCAGTATCAAGGGTGTAACCAGAGGCCTCGAACCAGACCAGTGACTCATTGCACTGAATACTTACAAGTAAAAATGTATAGACAAAAGGGTACACTGTGTGACTCACTGGGCTGTACTACAGCTACCATGTTGAGATAGATAGATAGATAGATAGATAGATAGATAGATAGATAATAGAAAGACAGGTAGAGATAGATTAGATAGATAGATAGATAGATAGATAGATAATAGATAGATAGGTAGAGATAGATTAGATACATAGATAGATAGATAGATAATAGAAAGACAGGTAGAGATAGATTAGATAGATAGATAGATAGATAGATAGATAGATAGATAGATAATAGACAGGTAGAGATAGATTAGATAGGTAGATAGATAGATAGATAGATAGATAGATAGATAGATAGACAGGTAGAGATAGATAGATAGATAGATAGATAGATAGATAGATAGATAGATAGATAGAAGGAAAGAAAACTGCCGTGCTTCTGTTTTTCTTCTATTTGGCCAGAGCCACATTCTATGGCATCCACTTTCCTGGTATACACAAACCAGGTTTAAGTTCTTCCTTCTTCCACACCGAACCTTCCTGAGCTTGGACCACACGTCATTAATTCCTGTGTTGCCTTTGTTTATCTCCTTGCCTTTTTCAGAGGGTGTAGTCTGAAGATTCTTTTAATTCAGATTTAGGTGTGTTTGACTATGGGGAAAGAGGGAAATGTGTGGTTTTCGCAGCCTAGCATCTCGCAGAGCAATCATGGACACAATATTTCTTTCTGAGCTGAACGCTCTACCCTTTCCAAGAACCCTGACTCTGATGGACCTTGATAAGAAAAGCAATCCATGTTTCCATGCAGCTATTCACTACACAGGTGCCTCTGAAAATGTACATTTCTTACATATGTCTTTCTGTGTTATCTACCTCAGAACACAAGCAGCCATTAACCAGTGCTAAATTTAGCCGATTCCAATGTCAGGAAAAAACACATTTGTTTTCAATATTCTGTTCTTGACAGAAGTCCTTTTAATTTTGTTAAGATAATGGATATTTTAAAAATAGTTACTATTAGCACTTCATCGCCATTATCTCCTTCAGCAATGCACTCTGGAAAACTTTCTGAGGACTTGCTATTTTGTTCACACTTTCAAAGGGGATTTCCTTTTGTTCCTCCTATCTAGAAAGAATGCAGCAGTGCTCAACAACACGCTTCTGTGCCTAGTTCACCCTCTACTAAGGGTTCAGATCTCTGGAGACCAATTTTAGTTAATGGTATCTTCAATTCTCCACCTTGAAGAAATTAGGATTAGTCTTTGTTCCACTTTCCCAGTATAATCTGACAAGAGAACTCAAAGTTATGAGGAGCAAGCAGCTATACCCAGGTGGAAGCCAGCTGGTTAAGCAGTTCTTTATAAATTCTCCCCTTTACTTCATTATGTGTGCTTCGGTGTATGTGTATACTGGCATGCATGTGTGTGTGTGTGTGTGTGTGTGTGCACGTGTGTGCATGTGTGTGCAGGTCTTACCTGACACTGTCCCACAGGGGCATGAACAAATGTCTACTTACCTCATTTAGGGAACCAATGACAGAAAAACTACAGATCACTGTCAAAGTACAACTTGGTGAACCAATGACTCGTATTGTGGTTACCTAGAAGAGTATGGGTGAGAGGCTGCATAGGGAACAGAAATGACACAAAGATAGGTGCATCACCCTAAGATGGGTGACAGCTCAATGAAAGCTGGAACCATGGAGCATGCGCACACCCCGTGGATAGCTGAACAAAGTAGAGAGTGCCATTTCCTGGCTTCTCAGTTGATCTGAGCCTCTGCCAGGCAGCTTGGTAGGGTTTTGCCTCTTCTAGGAAGTTGAACAGGTCTGAGAGTGTGTCCTAGTTTCTTTACTCTCAGAACAGAAGAACCTAGGGAACTGGTAAATTCAGTGGGTCCTTAAGCTATTTTGAGTTGTTTAGGTCCTGCCTTAATGAGCTTCCCTGAAGCATGGATTACACCTCCTTGTAGAGCATCCCATTATTTCTCCTTTCTGTAAAAATCCTGTCTTAAAGAGCTTTTATCCAAATTGACGGGAGCTTAAACTTTGGGGGACACTACTACCCAACAGTAGACATGCAGGCACCAGTGTGCCAGAGGTGAGTCTCTGTTTTCATCCATTGGGACCCATCTGCTTTTGTTTTTTGAGACAGGCAGGGCCTCACAGTGTTCTGGAGCTTTTCGTTAGTGTTGATAGCCAGGAAGCCTTGCTAATCTGCTGGACTCTCTGTTCCCAGCCTTGATACTGCAAATCTTAGCTGTCATACCCAGCTTCTACATGAGTTCTGTGGTTCAAATTCTAATCCTCATGGTTGTGGAGCAAGTACTTTATGGACTGGGCTTTCTCCCCTGATCCTCTAAGTTATACTTAGAGAATAACTAAGTTTTGTGCTCTAAGGTATACTTGGTTGCCTGACAATTGGCAGGAAATACATATAGATATGCAGAAAGATATAGATATAGATATATGTATTTACATATAGACAGATGTAGATGATATATTGTGTGTGCTTTCTGTAATTTATCTTTATCTATTTATTAAATTATTTCTCTCAGTGAATCTAATATCTGGAGGTACAGGATTTCATACACTAGATAGAGAAGCCTAAGCATGTTTTCTTACTTGCTGCTTTAGATAATGTCTACAGATGAATGGATGGTAGCTGGACAGCGGTCTTGGGATAGAGATGGAAAATATGTTTAATAACAGAAGACAATCTTTTATTTCTGTGTGTTATTTGTGCAAAGGTGCAATAAGTCTTAGAAAATTAGGAAAAACCCACTGTGGAAAAAAATGAAATACAAACAATAAATGTTAGGCTAAAGAATCTTCATCTTTGTATGACAACCTCTGTCAGAGTCTTCTTGGTGATTTTGAAATCTCTGCATTCCTAATCAAATGAGAGGTGAATTTTTTTCATAAATGTGAATTGTCACAAAATTTCAAACTTTCAAGTTTGTTTTTTTTTTTAGTTTAATTTACTTATTTTCCATTGTGACTCAATTTTTCCCTATCTCTTCTCCTCCCACCATCTCTTCCCCCTCTATCCACTCCTCCATTTCTGTTCTTTAATTTTTTTTGTTGTGTTCTCTTCCCCTGGTGTGTGTGTGTGTGTGTGTGTGTGTAACTTTTACTTCTCTTTAGTTGATTCTGCTTTAAATTAGTCTTTTAATCTGTCCCATTTTCTGTGCCTATAACATTCTTTGCAATCATTGCTCTCTTACTCAGACCTACTAGACAAAGTCTTAATCATGGGCTTCTTTCTTACTCGACTTCTTTTTTAACATAGCTCTATTATTTTATTCTTGGTTATAGAAATTAAAGCAAAGTCATCTACTTTTATAGAAATATTTTTTCTCTTCTGAAAATAAAACGTCTTGAAAAATAAGACAGCATATTAAAAATCTTGGAGACCTCAAATAAAGACATGGAATGGTTAAAACCTTGCTGAGTAATATTTATTTTGAAAATGCAAAGTGCGGGATAAGACAAGGAGTCTTTCTGGCTGAAGCAAATGGGTAAAGCATTCTCTGTGTTTCTTGACTCTGAATGTGAGGGAAATAAATATTGGAAATGATAAAGAAGGAAAATAATGTCCATGGAGCAGAATCTAATTTTAGTTTTAACAATCTTGTAAACTAAAATGGATGAGTTTCTGAAAGATTCTATAAGGAGAGATTCATGCTGAGATCCCAAATTGAAAATGGTCAAACCAATGTCTCCTGTACCCCACAAGAGAAAACACATTTTTAGGTGCAAAGTATTCCAATGAGAAAACAACAAGAACCATAAGAACACCTATGTTCATGGTAATGGCAAGTTGTTATTTACATGAACACACTTAACCCTCACAACAAATGTGAACATCTGTTCTTGGTACTTTTCTATTAAAGTAACAAGATGTGACATGACATTATGACCAAGACAGCCTATTAAAGAAAATGTTTAATAGGGGTTTATGGTTTCTGAGAGTTAGATCCCATAATGGCAAAGCAACGGAATGGAGGCAGGAAGAGCCAAGAGCTCCCATCTTGATCCACAATTATGTAAGAGAAAGGGAGAGAGGTAGAGAGGGAGAGAGAGAGAGAGAGACAGAAAGAGAGAGAGAGAACTGATTTTTGAAATCTCAAACTCCACCCTCAGTGCATACTTACTCCAACAAGACAAATACTCCCAGTAGTTGTTTGATATTCTACTTTTCTGGCCTTTTGGGGGACCCACCACCCAGCTCCCAAATAAATTACACATGGAGGCTTATTCTTAGTTAGGATCGCCCAACTGTAGCTTGACTTGTTTCTTGTGAGCTTTTCTTAAATTATTCCATCTAACTTTGGCCTCAAGGCTTTTATCTTTCTCTATTTTTGTATACTTTTTTTCCCCTTCTTACTTCATGTCTGGCTGGTCAGCTGGTTGGCTGGCCCCTGGCATTCTCCTCCCCTTGTTCTCTTGCTCCTCCTCTTCTCTCGGTGCTCCTTCTATTTATTCTCTCTGCCTGCCAGCCCCACCTATCCTTGCTCCTGCCTAGCTATTGGCCATTCAGTGCTTTATTAGACCATTAGGCATTTTAGTCAGGCAAAGAATCACAGCTTCACAGAGTTAAACAAATGGAGCATAAACAAAAGCACCACATCTTTACATCATTAAACAAATGTCCCACAGCATAAACAAAAGGAACATACCTTAAAATAATATCCCCCAACACTCTATCTTTCCCAAACAGTTCAACCAGCTGGGGACCAAGTATTCAAACATATGTGCCTACAGGGGTTGTTCTCACTCAGACTACCACATTTCACTCTGTGGCCTCCATAGGTTTCTGGCCATATCTAAATGCAAAAGTAATTTAGTACCACAGGGGGAAAAAAAAACCATAGTCTTTCATAGTCTCAATGTGATTTAAAAGACCAGAGTCTCTCTAGAACTCAACAAAATCTCTTAATTGTAGCCTCCTATAAAACTAAAAAGCAGAGCACACACTTCCAACATACAATGAACCAGAATGTATATCACCATACCATAAGGAAGAGATGGGGCAGAATGAAGGAATACAGTACCAATGCAGGACTGAAACCCAGCGGGGCAAACTCCAAATCCTATAGCTCCGTGTTTGCGTCAGAGGGATTAGATGTCTTTGCTACCTGAAGCTTACATCTTACTCTTGGGCTGATTCCACTTCCTGTGTGTAGCTGTCCTTGGCAGATGTCTTGTGCTAGTATCTCCAACATCTTGGGGTCTTAAATACAATCCAAGCTTTGCCTTCACAGATTCACACAATGGCTTTTCCATGCCTCGATGCAGGGACTCACGTGTGTGTGTGTGTGTGTGTGTGTGTGTGTGTGTGTGTGTGTGTGTAGATGTGTATGCATTTGTATGTGTATATGTATATATACATGTATGTATGCATATATGTGCACAGAGGTCTAGAAAAGACCAGCACACGTCACCATGAGTAGGTTCAGAAACCTTGAAGAAGGCTTCAGTTCTCTATTACTTTATAACTGTATCTAGGTCATTTTGTATCTATAAAACAAAATCCAAGAAAATCTTCAAATGTTTAAACTTACTTTAAGTATTTATTTTACTGGCAATTATGTGTGTATGTGTGGGGGTGTGTACACATGAGTGCAAATGCTCATGAAAGTCAAATGGACTGGATTACTGGGACGTGCCTGATGAGGGCGATGAACTCAGGTTCTCTGAAAAAGCAGTACTCATTCTTAACTGCTGATTCATCTCTTCAACCCCTAAATGTTCAAACTTTGAACGAATTCCATAATCTACATCTATGATCAAATGTTGAAAGACTTATTTGCACAAGGGATTAAAAAACAATCTCCATCAAATCATCTTTGAACTTTTAATCTATATTGAGCCATGAGTAACGTTTGGCAACTAAAGTTAAAGTTAAGACAACAAGAAATAAATTTAAATAGAACATCAATATCTCCACCAAATTACTCAAGGCGACCCAGAAAAAAAAATCAAATTATGGGGCAATAGCCACCCTGGGGAAGGTGTATAAAATACAGATTGTGGGGCTGTCCAGAAGATTCCGCTGGTAAAGATTCTAAAATCTGTTGACCTGAGAATGATCTAAGGGACCTAGATGTTGAAAGAAGAGAAATGATGCCTGGAAATTGTTGATCTCCACATACCTGTTTTGGTATACCTGTGACCTTCAATAAATAAATAAATCTATGTAAAGAGTTGCTATAATGTATTACCCAAAAGTCCATTTTGACCGCAATTTATGAAGCAAAAACATAAAACAATATGATTCCCACAGAAAAAGATGTCGATTCAAGATATACATTTTCTGAGGACATTGTTGTATTGGATTTAGGACTCAAAACTTATATTCAATCATAATTATGTTCAGAGGACCAATGGAAATCATATCTGAATAATTATTTGAAATGTGAAGATAATGATTTATCAAGTAGGAAATGCCAAGAAACACATTGTTTGAAAAGAACCAATGGAAGCTTTAAATATTTAAAATACAATAAATAAAATAAAACTTCAACCTCGGGCTGTGACAAGTGAATTGAGTTAGAAGAAGAACAAATCTACTGACCTTGAATCAGTGGATATTACCAACCTAGATACAAAAACGAATCATGTTAAATTAAATGAATAGAACCTTAGAAAATATTAATATGCTCTAACATACATAAATGGAAAGAAAAACCCTCAAAGGAAACAAAATAAACAGAATGAAACAGAATAAAAACTATGTAAAATAAAAACAGACCAAAACACCGAAAACAGAAGTTTAGAATCATTTAAAAACATTATTAAAAAGCAAAACTTGTGCTTCAGATGGAGGGAATGAACAGTACAACTAATGTCTACCATCTCAGTTAAAGCAAAGAAACAATAAGGCATTGGATTATGTTAAAAATACTTAAGGGGAAAAACCTGACTGCCAAGTTTTCTATATCCAGAAAAAAAACTATTATTCAAAAATAATGACATTCCAAGATAAGCAAAGTGTAAGAACATATTGGTGGATATCCCAGAGCCTGACCTTGTATTTTCCGGTCCAGCTTCACAATCCATGATTCTTCCTGTTCCATATTAGATGTTGTTTCTCCCTGAATGCTCAGTGCCTCTTAGTTTCTCTCTAGGATGAAGTCACGCATCTTACTGTGTCATTACAAAGGTAGTATTAGGCTACAGCTTAATTTTCCAGCAGGGAATTACTTGTACCTGTCCCAGGGAAGAAGTAGGAAGTAAAGGATATCAATCTCGTTGGATGAATCCTATTTTTAGACACTTCACTTACTAAAGATGACAAAAGTGGATGCTTCAAATTAAAGCATCAAAGTTATAGAACTGAGATGCATGAATAGCCTCTTAATGAATCAGAGCCAGAACCACACACCAAAGTTAGAAATCGCCACCATGACTTATATCTCCCTTTAATGCCAATACTATAGATATAGTAGCTGGGATTCCAAAATTACAACTTTACTAGCATCCTGAATGATTCTCATTTACAATTAGATGGAGTAACTGACTAAGAAGACAGGGTATATGGCTCTCTTCAACCTGTGGCAGTAAGAGATTATTTCTCACATAAATCACATGACAGTTTCTTCTTTAGGCATCAGGAGATCAATATTTAAAGCTTCTTAACTTTCAGGCCAACAGAGATAACAATGCCCATTTTTATGATGCTGAATCCATGAGAAATGGATGCCTGTATTTCAGTCTACACTGCAAGGTAGGTTATAACAAGTACCTACCAAAATTGGGAAAGCAAATTCCTCATGCTTCCACTTGAGAAAAAATTGGTTATAAAAGAGACACGAAAACTGAGATAAAACTCCATTATCTTTTAAAATCAGGAGATGGCCATGCTTTCAAAGATTAGCCTGTGAAGCACCTTTGTAAAAAGAATGCAAACAAAAGTTGGAGAACCTGGGGCACCTGCCTCTAGAGACAAAATTTGCGGTAGAATTTCCTGAGAATAAAGAGTGAAATATATAGATACAAATCAGTGATTATTATTTGACTGCATAGGTAAAACACACCCTGTCCTGTCTTTACTAATATGAATCAGTTCTTCAACACTCACACAAACACACATGCAGACATTTAAACTTGCTCTGATCAGAGGGTCAGGCTAGTTAGATGGTGAGAAAATGGAAAAAAATAACTACTAGCTTCGCCATTCAAGTTGATCAGCTGAGCATAAGTATCCAGGGACTCTATGAAGACCACATGATACACAATTAGAGCCAGAGGCCAGCATAACTTGATACTACCTCTTAAAAGAACATGCATGCAAGGTAACGTATTAGTGACACAGACTAACTCTAATAACCCAAAGCTACCTGCCTCATGATCCCCAGTTGTACCAGGAAACAAATTCCTAGTAAAACAACTACTCCCTGAAACAGAACCTTTTGGATATTGTCCTGCAAAACACTGCAGTCAATGAAACAGATATTTAGTTCTAGAGACAAAGTTTTGGATTGAATTAGTGTAGCCACTGACCACTTCTTAATCTAGTGTTTGATGCTCTGCTCATAAATTCAAATTTAATTACTTCTGATGCTTCTGTAGTTTTCTGAGTTTGAAGATGGCATTGCCAGCAGATCAGGTAGCTCACCTAAAGGCAAAGAAGCTGTGAGTATTATCAGTTTGACAATGTAACGTGGAAATAAATTGGATTAATTTGCCAATTAGCTTTTTCGTGTCAATTTTTCTACTGCCTCAGGATTCATATTACCCAATCAATCTCATTCTCTTTTTTAATGGAACATTTTCTTCATAGTCTTCTCTTGGGATCTCATACAAGTTTTCTATGACAATGTTAGAAAAAAAAGCACACACTGAATGGCATAAAATAATATTAATATTGTTAACATTACTATTCTGTAGGTGAAAAATCTGAAACCAGCTGTACTGAGCTGCAATCAGGTATCGAGAGCATACTTTCCTTCCATCAATAAGCCTTAAGACAAAACCTATTTATTGACCCTCTCAATTTCCAGGAATGACAGCAGTTCTTTCAATCTATGCCTTTGTCATCAAATAAACTTTGTGTCTCTGTCAATATCTCTCTGCCTCTTTCATATAATAAATATATCATGTGATGAAGCTTAGAATATTTCACAACAATCCAGAATAATTACTCTACCTCAGTAAACATATCTTCCAAGATCCCTTGTCCAAGTAAAAGAGCATTTGCCGTTTTCATGGATTCAGATCTGATAATTCTGTGCTATACTGCTGTCTAGCACTGTGGATCTAATATTTGTTCATTGTTCAAATGTTTGGCCTGTAGCTGTTTTTCCATCTTAAATCATGTATCTGTAACTAATTAACCTACTTCAAATTATATAGGAGTCGTGGCTCCTGTATAATCCTAATAGAATGCATCTACTCCAAGAAATTCTTCCACCACCAACTCCCTGGTGAATTATACCTTGAGATTTAAACTTTCATCTGATGCAATTGAAGCTAGACTTCTACGTCATTTAGCAGAGCCAAACATGAGACACTTTGACTTTGTCACATCCTCCTTGCCATGCTTCTTAGCTAAAACAACTACTCTTATAATACACACTGTGTACAACATCCAATCTTCATTGATCTTGAAAGACTCTTTGCCAAAATTGCCGTCACTTCTTACAGTTGTATTTTAGCTATCTTTAAGAGACATTTCCATACCTTACTAGTGACTTTCTTTAGAAAAACAATGAAAAGATAATGTTTCCAGGTTGAACCTCAGACCCCTCTCTCTCTCTCTCTCTCTCTCTCTCTCTCTCTCTCTCTCTCTCTCTCTCTCACACACACACACACACACACACACACACACACACACACCGGAGAAACCTTCAGCTAACTCTCTTATTCCCCTGATGTTATTTTGTATACTGATACTTTAGTCACACAGTGTAGTGCCCTGCTGCCCAATGTTGTGGTCTCCTCCTAAATAATCCAATTTTGTTAAAAACCAGTGTCATCTGGACATCTATTGGTAATGGAAAATTTTGGATATGTTGAGTGAGATCTAATAAGCTAGAATCTTCATTTCCATAATTTCTCTAGACAGTTTGTATTGACATTAAAATCTGAGTTTCATCTCAGTCAAATCAATTTTTTCTACATTTAAGCTAATAGTCTACAAGAGTATGTTCCTTTTTCTACTGGAATTTGACATTTCGTTCAGGTGTTAGCCACGGATGACATCAACCTTGCACGTCTATTTCTTTACTGTGAGAAGCAGTGTAGCCAGCCACTAGAGAGACCTTTTACCTCTACCGAATCCTTAGACTGAAGGGGCAATCCCGTTTCTACAAATCCTCAGACTGCATACTCATACTGAATCCTCGGACTACATCCTTCTCTATGAATCATCAAACTTCATCTGCTCTCCTGTCTCCTGCTGCCTTAGATTCCTCTCTCTGCCTAGCATTATCACTCCTGTTTCCACCACCCGAGTGCTAGGATTAAAAGCATGTGATCCCACGTGCTGGGACCACCTGTGTGTGAGCTGTTTCTCTTTTGGACAGATTTAACCTCGTGTGGCCTAGGGTATCCCTGAACTCACAAAGATCTGTGTGCCTCTATCTCCCAAGTGCTGACATTAAAGGTGGGTGCCACCACTGCCTGGCCTCTATGGCATAGCTCTGCACTCTGATCTTGTGGCAAGCTTTATTTGTTAGATCACAACATCATTACATTTTGACACTTCACAAAATATCACTACATTTTAGAACTCCGAAAGTTGAAGGAGGACATTATTAAGAAGGAAGACAACTTGGATAATGAATAATAAATTAATATAAAATATCCATATGTGGATATAGTTGTAATAAAAGTGGAAATGCATTAAAATTAGCTATTTATTAGTGGATAAACATGGTGGAAATGGGGCATCAAATGTCAGTTTCCTAAGTCTACTTACTCAGTATTTCATGATCAATTACATCAGTAAATATTTTCTGTAGTCCTTCATTAAAAGGAAAAATTTAAATAAATTACCTTTTATTGTAGAATATTTAACATTAGTTTTGTTGGTGCATAATACTATTCCCAGTTGTGCTAAAATAGCTTAAGAAATTTTCTATGGATGATCCACGCATAAATGTCTGTAAGGTCTTGATTCATAACTTATATCCCATTATATCTAAATCTCCTACTCTTACTGCCTGTTAGAGTCTGTTAGCATGACATTATACATAATTAATTATTTAAAAAGTGAAAAACAATCTGCATTATTTTAATATAAAGGAACAAACCAATAGCTTTTATTTAGTTGTTTATGTTTAGGTAAGCATCCATTTTCCAAAATTAAAAAAAGAGATGAGAGAAAATGTTGGAATTCAGTGAAATTTAAAATGCTCCACTGAACACAGTGCATTATTTCTTCTTCATTTAAGAACTTTATGCACTCAAATGACATTTTAAATCTGAATTCTGGAGTCTTAATCAGAACAAAGAGTCAAATGGTTATGCTTAAGTTATTTATAACCCATAAATAATAGGAAAACAATTGATAACTATAAATACATGTTTGGATGCTTTAAAGAATGGCAGCTTGGTATGACGCAATCCCACTGGTCTTTGATTTCCAATCCTTTTGCAGTCCTTTCAAAGTACTGAAATTTTCACCAACTTTTTAATAGTAATTTTATAGGCTCAAGGTTAAGATGCATGTCTTTGGCGGAACTTTGTGGGGGTCTCTGAGACCACAATAGCCAGCACATTGTCAATCTATGAGAAGCAAAAAGACAGTTTGGTTTATTATGACTCTGTAGTTGATTTGACCTTGAGGAGTTTAATGTAGGCATATTTAACCACAGCATAATTGAAAAAATTTTTCCTGGTGATAATTAATTCAATCCCAAAGTTTAGGATATGACTACATCAAAGGCTTTGTAAACTATAAGTGACATCTTTCATAAAGATAGGTTCTATAGATTAACTGAGAAAATAGACTTAAAATACAGGACTGGGGGAGGACAGCTGCAGAGGTGGACTGAGATAAACAAGCTCAAGATAAGGGCCTAGAGAAGGACCCAGTGTGGCTTCATCACACAGATAAGACAAAGGTCACTAAGCTATTAACCAAGTCTGCTCCCAGAATTCTGGGTGGAAAACAGGTTTTACCTTTCTCCCTTTTAAGAGACAACTCTGTGTGTTTAACATTCCTGGTTTCTCAGTGCTTATCTGTGACAAAGACTTAACGTTTCTCCTACAGAATTTATGTCAAACTAAGAGGCTTCTGAGCAGCAAAGAAAGGCAGGTGATCAGCAAAATAAAGAAACAACCCACACAAGAGGAAATAAGATTTACAACCAACAAAAGAACAACAGCTAGGATATACTCAGAACTGAAAATGCTAAAAACCCAAACCCTGAAACAATCGAATTTAGAAATGTACCTAGCACTTAGGAATTTCTCAAAATAAGACACAGAGAGATAAGAGACAGAGAGAGAGAGCCACCAAATACATGAAAGATAATCAGTTTCATAAACCATCAGAAAATTCTAAATCAAAATCACAATGATCTAGTAAGGGTGTCTATTGCTGTGATAAAACACCCTATCCAAAAACAAGTTGGTGTGGTGGGGGAGGTTTGTTTGGTTTTTACATCACAGTATATCTTTGAAGGAAGTCAGGGTAGGAACTCAATGTAGGAACCGAAGCAGAGGCCATGGAAGGGGGCTGATCACTAACCAAGTTAGTGAACACCAGGTTAGGTCAAAACACCAGGTTTCAGCAAGGGCGACAAAACACAACAAAATGGTACTGATGACCATCTCTGTCTGCCTATTATTGGTTATGACTGTTAGTTTATTATAGTAGCTATTGGATAATTTTTAATACAGATTGTGCAAATGGAAATGTCTAAACAACTTGCTTTCTGGGTTGTAGCAGAAACAAATGGTGATGCTGAATAATAATAACCAACCAAATCATAGAAATATATTCCTAGAATCATAGCTTCCCTGGATGCTTGTGAGATCAAAGTAACCAACAGAGGAGGCAATGACATTATTAGTAGGTAGCCTGATGATCACATTACTATCCCAGTAGTACCCTAGGTTCCAAAAGCTCATAACCTTGGTTTCAGTAACCTATTTAGCTTTGAGGGCTCTTCATGCTAACCACGCTCATGAGAACTTGATGATTAAATTTCAGTTTTATAATTTACTGTTAGAGGTTTGTGTTATGAGGATTCTGTTCTTCTTTGTATAGAAAGATTTTTAGGAAAATTTATAAACTTTGTTCAAGAAGGATTAAGAACCTTGGAGCAAAGGAAGGAGCTGAATAAAGTTTCAAAGAGTGACTTCTAATTAAAGAATATTTTTTAATCTTCTTTTGACTCTTATCAATCTTAAGAATGTTGGAGAAAGAAAAATGGAAAAAAGAAACCAAGTGTTATGATCCTGAGGGGAAAGGACCACAGTCTCAATCCAACTTTAATTAAAAGATTTATTGAATATTGCTAGCAGGAGTCAAACTTTAGATTGCCATAAGAAGCAAGGGTGGGGCAAGGAAAGACTTTTTTTTTGTTGCATTATGATTTAATCTAATTGCACACATACACACAATCTGAAAGCACAACTCCTCCAGATTTCTCAGAGACAGGGTATGCATGCCTCCATAGTCAACTGTGCATCGTTACATTTAGCCACATGGTAGATTTTACATCATGATCAGTTTGGAATCCCATGCAAGACCTCAAGTTATCAAATGAAATCAATTTTTAAGCTTTGTTGAATGTTTTCATGCTCAAGATAAAAGCTACTTTTTATGGGCAACTTAGAGTTACAATACCACACTGGTGCTACTTTACAATGTTAGTGACATGATCTTGAATTGGCTTCAACTTCTAAAACTTAGTTAGGTGACAGCCAAAGGGGGGAAAAATTCTTCACTAATCCAGTGCCTCTCAGTTATGTTTCTTACAAAGAAAGAACTGGGTAACCAAATGCTTTCCCAGGGATAACACTGGTAACAGTGGGTTTGCTCAACTGACTACTACACAATTAGGCTAGTATTTTATTAATCCAAAAGCACTTTACAAGAAAATATAAGTATGGCTTCCAATAGAAATGTTATACTTGGACTTGATACCAAGCTCACAGATTTGAGTGTGTAAGGAAAAACAGGCTTTCAAGTTAAACAACAATTTGTAACCAAAACTTTAATCCCAAGGACTCTCACAAACATATTACAAATGACAGCATGAAAAAAAAATCTTGCACAGTAACTCAAAGGTTCAGCTCTACAATGTACCCTTCAACCAACTGGTAACTTAGTCTTCCATTTCCAAATAAAGAATGTTACAAACAGCTTCCTCCATAGAGAGCAATCAGTGAGGAACCTCTTCGAAGGTCTTCAGAGTGCAGTTCCCACCCTTTCCCTGTTAACTTGTGTTAACAGCAGCTTTTACAGACTGCTTATCATTTCACCCACAGCTCCCGACTGTAATCCAGCTAAGAAACTAGTTTTTTCAATTTCCATCAGTGGTTTATCATTAGTACATCACACTTTAACTGGGCAGGATCTAGGTTTATTTCAGTCTATGAAAAACTAAAGTTCAAAGCAAATTCAATCTTGCTTAAGGGAACATGAACAGCTAAAACATCTTAAAAATGCACCAAGCTTATGAAGTCTCAAACAAAATTTGAATTTCCTGTACATACTCCTGTCAAATGAAGTTACTTCCTGTACACCACTTCTTTTGCAAACTGGTCTTCTACTTCCTTTCATTTGACCTAGATCGGCTACGAGACCTAGAGAAAGATCGAGACGGCTTGTGGTTTCTCTCACGAGACAGAGACCTCTCTCTTCTCCTATCTCTAGAAAGTGACCTGCTCCGGCTTCGAGAGAAGCTTCTCCTTCTTGGAGATCTTCGCCGAGGTGGAGGACTCCTCCTACGGTAATCATCTCGAGGGCGACGACCCCAAGAGGGAGGGGGGCCACGATTCCGACTTCTTTTCTCACCATTCGACAGCTCCACTCTTACTCTGCAGCCACATAGTGTTCTTCCATCTAGCTCTCGGACAGCGTCAGCAGCATCTCGGGGATCCTCAAATTCAACGAAAGCAAAGCCAGGAGGGTTTCGAGCAACCCACACACTTCGGAGAGGTCCATAATAGCCAAATGCCCGTTCTAATTCAGTCTTGTTCCCATTGTTTCCAAGATTACCTACATACACCTTACAATCTAATGGACAGGAATCACGATGCATTTCGAGATCCTGGGTTCGAGAACCGCAGTTCAAATCCCAACACTCCGACGAGGCCCACCCGCACCCTCGCGATCTGCTTCCGCAGATGCTCTCAATGCCCTGGCGTCCACGAAATGGCCGAGGAAAGACTTTTAAAGGTGAAAACCACAGAGAGACCTCGAGTACCAAGAACTGTTTTTCTCTGACAATATCAGGTAGTCAAGGTGATCTAAGTGTCTGCACAAGCAGTTTACAGAAGCCCAATTCAGTTCGTCATAACATAGCATGTAGAAACTGTAGATGGTCATGGCTGTAGATTTCTGGGGTGGGAATCACTGAATCGGAGTTGCCGAGAACTTATCTTTTAGGGACTGGAGTCAGGACAAAGGACTAGTGGGTACCAAGATGGATGCCTAGCATAAAATGGAATTTCTTTAGCCATCACACAAGAGAAACTAAAAATATGGTATAAGTACTCATTAATAGATTTAAATGGTATGCTAAATAAATGTGGTCACAGTTCGATTTCTTTTTCATGAAACCACAAAATGTTGAGTACTAAGACAGAAGAAAACTATAGTTCTCCTAATAGCTATAAAAAACTAACATGACCTCAATTAAGTAAAAATGAACTCATTGTAAGCTTATAAGAAATATTCATTTCAAACGAATATTCATATCACATTTTAATGACATGCTTAATCCTATATTATTTCAAATCAAAATCAATGCAAATTTCTATTCTACATTGTAAATTATATTAGTATCTAGACATTATAATGATGTAAAAAAGAGCAAGTGGGACTAATATGTAAAGGAGAAAAATAAGTTTCAAATATGATAGAACTCTCTACTTGGAGCATTCTGAAAAACCAACAGAGAGTGTATATTGGGTTCACTCATTCCTCATCATTAGGGAATGGAAAGAAAAGAATTAAATGTTTATCATTCATAGCAGATACTGACAATATAAAATTCTCACTTATGTGTTCAGGAAATTCATTTAAGATTTCCCAACTCCACTTCCACTAATAATCAAGACATTTTGGTTAGCAGTTACATTCAATTTTACTAAAAATCCTAGCCAGATCACAGCTATAACTAGGAAACATGCACTGGCCCACACCCAACACAACCCTAGCCCGCTGTGGGCTAGGACTAGAATCTTTAGGAGCCATCCACACTCCTCCTTTTTCTAAGTGTCTCTCAAATTCTCATAAATCACTGAATTGGTCATTTATTGCCCAGTATGTAAGTGTCTTTTTTCTCTTTTGTCTTACTACCAACCACAATCTCTGTATTTCTTTTTCTTCAAAAAGCCCATCATGTCTTTCCCTTCTTGTGTAATTACATATATGTTTGTCCTGTTCTTCTGCTTCCTCCTTCACTGAAGTCAGTGAGTCTGAATCTGTGTCAGCTGGAGCGCTCCGCAGCCTCTCACATTCTGCTTCTGCTCCTCCCACCTTGGAGGGAAATAGGAGAAGAGCCCACCTAAACTATGGTTTCATTCAACTTCTATCACCCAATGAAACATGCAGCTCCCTCCTCACTGATTTAACTCATTCAACCCCACATTAGCCTTTGTAGTTTATTTAAGACACTGAAATGAGGGGAAATGTTTCACCTTCGTTAATACTCTGAGGGACATTTTAGGAGACAGGTTGCCAGAACAATGACCAGGAAACACACTTTATTCATACCTTCCAGGAAGTCCTTGACAAAGCCTAGACTGCAGGCATGTAGGGTGGGATTGACGGCGTGTATTTGGGTTAGAAAATACATAAAATGAATTTTCTGGAGTTAAGTGCTCTCCAGAAACACATTCAGGTTGAAAATCATGTGATAAAATGATGTTTCGATAGAAATCTAATGTTTGATTTCTTTATGTTTTACAGATTCTTATTTGCATGCAGTGTTTTGTAGCCATACTTGCCCCAACCCATTACTGTTTCTTATTTCTCTTTCTACACTCATCAATCCCTTCTTTTCAGCTAGTCTTATGTGGTAGTTACCATTGCTGTGTGATCCCAATGGCCATGTTACATCCAGAAGAGAACATTTAAAAATTCTGTTTCCATCCTCTAGCTCTTATAGTCTTCCACCTCCTCTCTCTTCTGCAGTGTTCTCTGATCTTAAGGTTAGGTAATACGGGGACGAACTGCTTAATGTACTGTTTAAGACTGAGCACCCAGCTTTCCATTATTCTCAGGCTTTTGAAGTTATTAGTTTCTGCCTTAGCCACTTTCCAGCAATAAAAAGAGGTTTCTCTGACCAAGTCAGAATTGTATCCATCTATGTGTACGAGAATTTATATTTAGAAAGTACTTTAATCACATGTCCATTTAGCAAAACACCACTAGAAAATTCCCTCAGGCCGACGACTGCCCGGTTTACAGTACCAGGAATATATTTCCTCCCATTAAGTTGGCCTCGGATCCAAACAGGTAGCAGTTAGACATGCCATTACTGCACCTGTGGGTCTATATTTTGGCTGGCAGGTCAGCATTGTAATACACAGGGTCTAAATCTGTCTTAACTTGCTGATAGCATTTCTCTTGCAGCAGCCTCATGGCACCTTTTGGAAGTTTTCATCCCAGTTCCAGGGTGATTTTGCTGACCTACAGTCAAGGTATGGGCTGTCTTAAGAGATGGGGTCTTACTGTATACCTCTGGTAGGCAACAAAAGCTTTTGAAAGAGCCCATATTGTTTTGTCAATCTCTGGGGGCTCTCTGACCAACAACTCATTCAGAGGTATCGCCTAACCTGGCATTGGGATTTGGGTTCAAAG
Organism: Microtus oregoni; assembly: GCF_018167655.1. Classification (NCBI taxonomy): domain Eukaryota; kingdom Metazoa; phylum Chordata; class Mammalia; order Rodentia; family Cricetidae; genus Microtus; species Microtus oregoni. The sequence goes on along the minus strand of NW_024544728.1, from coordinate 545,213 downwards.
CCTACAAGTTGGCAACAGTGTTGCCCATCCATGTAGGGTAGCTCTTTTAAAGATATTATTTTTTGATTTGTTGGTAAAGTAGAAATTCTTATAGGCCTTTTCATGTACTCTTAATGTTGGTCTGCATACCCCTCCACCCTTTTCTCTGCTTCTCCATCTTTGATTCCCATTTAAACTTTTCTATTCTGAGCATCCTCATCTTATTGAGTAGGATCCTTAAGGAATTGCTATTTTTCAAACCCCAGAAGTGTGTGACTGTCACGTTATTTGCTCAGCTGTGCAGGCAGGTTATGGCTGAGTTTGCTGCGAAGAGTGAAAGATTTTTTTTCCATATTTTATGTAAATGTTTTCAGGTACCTTAACTTTTTAAAACTTCATTTTGGCTGTTCCTTTATGACACTTGAAACACAGCTTTCCACCTGTATAAGAGCAAGATGGTTTATAAACAATAGGAAATGAACCAGGACTCTGGTTAAATTAAACTATATATTTACCTGGAGCTACTTCATTTAAAAAAAAAAGTGTAAGAGAAAAAAAGTTGGATGAGTATTTGCATCATCCAACTGCAGAGATTATAGCTAATCCTAAAGCCTCCCTCTCTAGAGAAACAGTGGAGTTTGGATTTACTCCCTTACATACTATCTTTTGTGATGATAAATGTATCACAAATGGAATTCATTCCACAAACATATATTCCATTATTATGTCAGGTTATCATGCACTATTACAATTTCATTCCCCTGCTACTTAATAGGCATAAAATTTCTCCTTCCATTTCTGTTTATTTATGTTCTATTCTGAGAGACAAACATATACACATGCAGAACCACAGATGCACAAATATATGCAGTATATTCACTTATGCATTTATGTACATATTATGCATTTTAAATATTCACATATATCTCATACATTTTGATAGCGCCTAAAATATTTTTTTACTTTATGCCTATATACATTAGAGTGTATTTATATGCATCCATAAATATAAAGATATGACTCATCATGAAGTGAAAATACTCAAAACCATCAGATTAAACTGTAGAAAACTGGCATCTCCAAAGCATCTCACATACATCCTTCCCAGTTACCACTCCCTTTTCCATCTCAAATGGTCAGTAGAATCCACTCCCCATGGTCCTGGAGATAGACAGCTAGTATCTATGTGTGTGGGTCAGGGTGTGCTAGAGACAGAAAAAAAGACAGACACCCTACAAAGTACTGGATTCTGCACTTGAGTAGCAGCAGGGGTGTGCAGGAGACCACACAACAGAGACCCTACAGAGACACCCTGACTCCAACAGTGGCAGGGGTGTGCAGGAGACCTCACAATAGAGAGCCTACAGGGACACTAATGTGGGATTCCCTTCTGTATACTGTAGTAATAGGAGCGGCGGGGCTGCATCCCTAGCACGCCGGCCACCTGCTAGCTTATGCCTGAAATAACAACACACAAACTGTATTCATTTAAACACTGCTTGGCCCATTTCTATCTAGCCTCTTCTAGGCTAACTCTCGCACCTGGACTAGCCCATTTCTAATAATCTGTTGTAGCCCACGAGGTGGCTTACCAGGGAGCTTCTAGCCTACGTCCATCCTGGATCAGAGCTTCATCGTGTGTGTCTGCCTGGGAGCGAGGAGCATGGCGTCTCTCTGAGGCGTCTGCCCCTGAGAGGAGAGCTGTGGAGTCTGAGCTCACTTCCTCTTCTTCCCAGCATTCTGTTCTGTTTATTCCTCCCACCTATGTTTTAACCTATGAGGGCCAAGCAGTTTCTTTATTGCTTAACCAATGAAATCAACAGATTGATATATGACACTCCTACATTGCTTCCCCTTTTTCTGTTTAAACAAAAAAAGGAAGGCTTTAACTTTAACAAAGCAAAATTACATATAACAAAACAGTTATCAAGCAAGAATTACATTTACAATATTTATATCTATTTTATCTTTTATCATAACAATGGAAAACTATAACTATAACTATCTATCTATTCTGCAACTCCATCAAAGACTCCAGAAGAATACAGTATTACCTAAGAAAACAAAAAGTAAGCAATTTTCAAAACTCTAGAAATGACAGAGACATCTCGCTGCCTGGACAGTCACCCAAAGTTCCTCTGTACCATTGGGGCATCCATCTTCAGCCTTCAGGCCCATAGTATCCAGCAGTCATTTCCATGAAGCAGGAAAATTCAAAGTCAGTTCAGTCACTATCTGCTGTGTCCTGCAGAATGTCTTGCAGACTCCTTCATGAATCAGGAACCTTGAAAGATCATCTCACCTTTAGGCAAGTTTAGTAGTCCTCTCTCTGCGGGTTGTGTTTCCAGTTTATTCAATAGTCCAGGCAAGAGCAGTTTCTTGCCCAAATGGCTATCAAACTCCACAACGAGCCTCTTCGATGCCCATCTTCCCCCTGAAGTAGATTGGTGCTGCCAGGAGCAGAGTGTCTCATTGTCATGAAAACCCCTAAGTTATTAAAACATTTAAAATGCCATATTCTATAATCTTTGAAAAATATGAAGAATACCTATCTAAAATATATCTATGTACATCTAGAAAATCTTAACTAACATGACTACAAGCTTGACTATTATGATTATCTATTAACAAGCTATATATATTACATTTTAAGTGAACTACACAACCACAATACCTTAATCAAGATCAGAAACACATATACATATAACAATATTGACCTTAAATTTATATCACTAAAGCAAAATCCATGTCAATGCAAATTATTCATACCTATATCATATCCCCCTTTAAATGTAAAAGAACATTTATAAACCATATTTGGGAACATGGGCGCAGTTTTTTCTCTCCAAACTGCTTCCTGCTGAATGGGGGCATCATTAATTAGGTCTTTCATGGTATAACCTGTGTGCTAGTTTCATCTCATTTGGCAGTTGAGCGAAGCAATTTTCTGAAGATGTTCACAGCAACCCTTCAAAAGGGCATGGTCCATCATACCAAATAGGAATAGAAGAAATGAACAGGGTCTCATCCTCTGTGAATACAAAATAAGAAACTCCTTTCCAAAGTATCATGTCCTTAGATCCAAATTTCAAAGTCAAGGCTTTTCAAAACATCTATGTTGGATTAGTTCAGCAGCATTTATAAACAAATATCTTTTAGCAGCTGTTGCTCCTTCCTCAGCATTCAAACAATTCAAAGAGAGCATAATAGCATACAGTATCAAAATTCTCTGTTTATTTTCCATCTTTGTGCGTTTTGTTTTAACCTCTATTTCGTTAATTTTTACTTTTAACTTTTTTGCTTTTTGAGCGTATATCTTTGACCTGGAATAACTCTGTAGACCAGGCTGTCCTTGAACTCTCAGAGATCTGCCTGTCTCTGCCTCCCAGGCATTGGGATTAAAGGTGTAGCCTACTACACCTTGAACTCACAGAGATCTGGTTGTCTCTGCCTTCTAGGCACTGGGATTAAAGGAGTGTGCTACCACACCTTGAAGTCACAGAGGTCAATCTCCCTCTGCCTCCCATGTGTTGGGATTAAAGGTGTGTACTACCACACCCAACAACTCTCTTCTTTTTTTTGTTTTTTTACTTTAAGAACTTCAACTTTTAGCCAGCACATATTTTTAACACACTGTAAATCATTTAAAATTTTTCTTTGTCTTTGAATCTCTCTTTACTATATATCTCTCTTTTTCTGACCACATGAGTCTTTAGGTAAATTAACCAAGCATTCTCAGTAGGACTAAACCCGTGGCTTTGCTGGCTGGATGTAGCCCATTCCTTAGCTTTCTGCCATTCCAACCTTGTGGCTGAAGTACCAGCCGGAGCTGCATTCAGTGCCACAAGTCTACAGTGTTTCAAGGTCCTTGCTATCAAACAAGCTGCAACAGACAACACTCAAGTCCTCTCTCTGTAGTTGGCCCTCCTGCCTCAAACAGTCAGAATTTGCCCTGGCAGGATGGCCCAGAAAGCCGGCATTTTAAAACAACACAGGTTTTTTTTCCTGCTGCTGAGTCAGGAAAATTTCAAAATGGAGGACGTACCATTTTGTGCTAGCTCTGGGGCTGCCAGGTAGGAGCGGCACTCAGCACTTTAATTCTGAGACTGAGAATGCAGCACAGAAATTCTTTTCATCCAAGTTACGTCCAAATCTGACACACAGAGCACTGCACAGTCTAAAAACACGTTTCTGTATGGCGGTAGGAATCCACCATGCTCTCCCGCCTGCCTAAGCCTGATTCGGCCTTCTGCCCAGGTGCAGGTGGGGAGCGCTGAGCCATCAGCATGTCTCAGAGCACTCTCCTTCCGATCCCAAGTGGGAACACAAACATCCAGTCCCATAAAAGCCACTGGAATGCTTTAAAGCCAGAGTTTGCAGTGGCGGCACAGTCCCAAGAAGCCGCACTTTAAAATGACGCAGCTTTTTTTTCTGCTGCTGTTGCCGAATCAAGAAATCTCTCTATAGCACGCCACCAACTAACAGCCAAAAGCTGTGTTAAACTCTATTTTTTTCTCTGATTAAAATTAAGCTCTCTCAGGTTTTACGTGGAGTTCATTATCAGGCTGGGCGCCACTCTGTAGTAATATGAGCGGCGGGGCTGCGTCCCCAGCACCCTGGCCGCCTGGCCAGCTTATGCCCCGAAATAACAACACACAAACTGTATTCTTTTAAATACTGCTTGGCCCTTTAGCTCTAGCCCTTACTGGCTAATTCTGATATCCCAATCAACCCATCTCTAATAATCTGTGAGCACCAGTCTTACAGGGAAGATTCTAGCCTACGTCCATCCTGGGTCGGAGCTTCATTGCGCGTATCTGCCCGGGAGTGGGGCATGGCGTCTCTCTGAGGCGTCTGCCCCCGAAAGGAGAGCTGTGGAGTCAGAGCTCACTTCCTCTTCCTCCCAGCATTCTGTTCTGTTTACTCCTCCCACCTATGTTTTAACCTATCAGGCCAAGCAGTTTCTTTATTACTTAACCAATGACCTTCCTCCATCAGTATACTGTGAATACCACTAGTTAATAAAGAAGCTGCTTTGGGCCTATTTCAGCACAGACTAGAGCAAGGCAGGAGTTCCAAGCAGATAGAGGAAGAGAAAGAAGGCAGAGTCAGGAGGACGCCATGTAGCTGCTGCAGGAGACAGATGTGTTGGAACCTTGCTGGTGAACCACAAGCCTTGTGGTAAAATATAAAATAATGTAAATGGATTAATTTAAGATGTAAAAGCTAGCCAATAAGAAGCTGAAGCTAATAGGCCAAGTGGTGATTTAATTAATAGAGTTTCTGTGTGGTTATTTTGAATCTGGGTGGCCAGGAATGAAGGAGCGGCCTCTGTCAACAGGATATCCTTGTTCCAGCAGCAGCAGCAGGGGTATGAAGGAGGCTGTGCAGTGCTGTGTCTGACTCACGTTTACAGCCACTCAGGTTTGGTGAATTAAATTCTACTTTGAAACAATTTGTGAGATAATGGAAAAATCACTTTTAATATTCAGTTTTCTATTTGAAGATTAAAGCGTGATGGGGGCATGATAGAGGAACCGATGTCAACCTGACCCATAAATGGACTGCCACTTGAGTAGCAGATCGCCGTTTCTCATACTGACAGTCACAGTTTTCTCTGTCTTTGTCCAGAGAAACCTACTTACTCAGGTTTTTGTGGCTCCAGAGCAAGGAGTTGAGAATAATCCCCAAATCCCCTACTTCATTCCCAGATTCAAAAACAGCACACTGAATGACCATTGTCCTGACTATTTCCCCAGGTTTGGAGGTAAAATACACTGAAGAGGAAAGAAGTAAGGCTAGTGGTATGGGGATTAGGAAACCATGGTCATCTTTCCCATCCTTTATGCTGTGGAAATAAAGACACAGCCCCTGTATATTAGTGACTGCAGAATCCTAAAGGCACAGAACTTACATAGAAACTTTATTCTTGATAACAGCTCTGATTTATGAGTCAACGGTCAGCATTAGATCACCCAGAAAATATGCAGACACACATCCTTCCTGAGGACACTCGAGCTGAAGATATCTGTGGAGACAAATGTGAAAGGCGATTTTAATGGCCAACTACAGAGAATCAAGGAAAGACTTTCATAAATCAATATCCCATAGAACTCTGATGGCATCAATAACAAAGAAGGTGTGGCATACACAAGATGTGATGCAGCTCTTCTAAGGGGAGAGTGATGTTCTCACACACAGAGTCTCCAACTGGAGGTAAATCAGAACAGGGCACGTGGGACAGAATTTCCTAATTTTTTGGCATAATTCAAGATAATGTGATTTATCACAAGGCATCTGTTATATGAAAATATAAATTTTATAACAGCTTTGATTAAAAAGAAGATTAATTTTCTATTGTGTTACTTTCGTACAGGTCATCAGTATTTAATTCCCAAGGATTTCTTGGGGGAAATACTGTCTAACATTTTGTTGTTGTTGTTGTTTTGTGTTTTATTGTTTTCTCCGTGGCGGGCTGTTATGGTTTTATATTTTTTGCTGAGTTGATTTTATTTTTTATCTTTAGGAACAATCAGAGGCATGTGGAACATGTAAATCTTCTGCTGTATCTCAGGATTCCGTGACACGGTAGAGAAAGGGTGCTTAACAGGATATCTGAGTAGAAATGCGAACTAAAGACGGACAGCTCTATCAGGCATAAAATTGGTAAACACATAGCTGAAATCAGAAATTTCACCAGTCAACTGGATGTGTTTGACATCTATTGACTTCTTCATTCAACAGCACAAAACACACATTCTTCTCTGGCCCACGTGGAACAGTCACTGTGATAGACCTTGCTCTGAGCATTAGACACAGTTGAACCTTTACAATATCTGCTCTTCGACCAGAGTGCGACAAAATTGGAGTCTGCATCAGGAATAAGTGGAGAATAAGCAACACTTCTAGATATATGTGTATCAAAGGGGAACTTTCAAGAGGAAATTTAAAAGAATTTTTTAACTGAAAAAATTGGAAACATAATTTGCAGAAATCAATGGGGGTCAGTAAAACACAATTTACAGGGAAATGATATCACAAAACACAAAGTTTAGAAAACAATAAATCAGCTAAGATTATACCTTACAGAGCTATATAAAGACAGATAATTAAATGCAAAGTGAGTTGAAGAAAATTAATGCAAAAAATTAAGTCAGAATTTAGTTGAACAAAAATTAGGAGCTCAGCACAGAAAAATCAATGAAACAAAAAGCCAAGACCTTAAACTGAATGAGTCCCTACTTCAGTTTAGAAAAAAAAATAGAAAAATTATTAACAGAAAAGCTAGAAGACATATTACATAAGAACCAACTACATATCCAGTTCGGGCGGGAATAAATCTATTAAGGCAATATTATTCAACGTATGAATGGAAGAATGAAGTTCCTCAGAGTGAGAATGAGAATGCTGTACATGGACAAGGGGGAGCTGCTGCCATGATTAGAATGAGAACGCTGCTCATGGGCAACCTGCAGCGGTCATACTCTGAGTAGGGTACACTACATATGGACAACGTTCATCTGTCATATTCATGAAGGCATTGAACCAATCTACTAAGAGATAAAGATGAGGCTAGATAATAAAAAGATAGGATATGGCTCCTGTTCCTGGTTTTTATTTATATCAAAGGACACAAAGACACCTTGTTATTTTTTTTGCTTTTCATGTGGTATTAAAATTTCTTGAAGTCAGTGATCTCTTACTGTATAGTTCTTTACTTTTCTTCTCCATACAGGACATAAGAGAGAATACAGAGGGAAAACATATGTAAGACTGTTCACAGACATGTTCTTTTATTGTTGGGAACATTTCGAGTCCTAGCCTTCAGCTGCTCTTCCCTGATAGAGCCTTCTGATTAGAGTTACTAAAAGCTGTGCCACCTTGCCTTGAGGATCAGAGGATAAAGTTTTCACCTGTTGGCCCACTTGACTGTTGGGCATATAAGCCTTCATGTTGTTATTGAATGAAGGGATAATTACCAGTGATTGTCTGTCTGTCTCTGTGTGTTCGTGTATTTCAACCTCCAGCTCCTTGCCTGAAGCTCATGAACTCTATTGAATAGAGCACAGATGGGGGCGCAGTGCGCTGCATTTTGTGATATCAAAACTTGTGCTGTTAAAACACACACACAGTGTTCATGATGTCACACATCTCAAATCCCAGGAAGATAGTGAGTTCAAAGATAACTAGGGCTGGATAGTGAAACCTTGTCTCACACACAAAAAAATAGAGATAAGGAGGACTGCGAAAGAAAGAAGAAAAGAAGAGAAGAAAAAAACATGCCTCAGTCAAACTTTCTATGTTGTGTAGGCTGAGAATTCTCTTTTGTTTCCTGGCCTTTCAGACCCAAATAATCACACAGAAACTATATTAATTACAAAACTTCTTGACCAATAGTTCAGGCATTTTTCTAGCTAGCTCTTATATCTTAAACTAACCCATTTGTATTATTCTGTGTATTGCCGTGAGGCTGCGGCTTACTGGGTAAGGTTCCAGTGTCTGTCTCCTTCAGCAGTTACTTTGTGTCTCCTTGATTCCACCTACTCAGTCTTGTTTGGGGGCTCAGGCTACATTGCCTACTTATTCTGAAACCCCTCATCCCCTGGGTTGACCGGGTACCATTTCTCTTGTCTTTTTATCTTTAAGACAGCCAGCGCGAGACTATCCAGCTTCCAGTTATTTAAGTTCACTGAATAAATCACCTTTTTTGCAATTATAGTTGTGTTCTACTGGTCCTATTGCCCTGGAGAATCCAGAGTCAGAAAAATCTTATGTCTATTTTGAACCCAAGAAGCATCCAAAGCTTTAATCACTTCATCTAGTCTGAAGGGGCTCTGAGTTATTAGAAATCCTTGATCCTGTGTTCCTCGATGGAGTTTCTCTGTGCTGTGGTTACCCTAAGCTTAGCATCCATCCATCTGCAGCAACTGTGAATTGCCAGACAGGTGAAAGCTCACTGGGTAATGCTACTGTCCTCATTGATGGGTGAGACTGTGTCATTGTATTCATAATTATTTTAAGGATTTTTTAAAAGTTAAATCCTCCTCATTTTAATTGTTTGGATAGGAATGTGCTATAAATTATCCTCCCTCCTCTTTCACCTTCCACCTGCCCTCCATGCTCCCAATTTACTCAGCAGTTCTTGTCTTTTTTCCCCTTCCGAGGCAGATCCATGCATGTCTCTCTTAGCGTCATCTTTGCTACCTCGGTTCATTGTTATGACAGAATCCCTGGCCAAAGCAACATCAAAAAAGGATTAATTTAGGTTTCAGTAAGGAAGCCCATCATGGTAAATATGCATGCTTGGCTGCTTAGTCCTTGGCAGTGTGCTGAAGCAATACCTCACATCTTTATGAATTATGGAACAGAAAAATGGAACAATATCAGAAGTAGACATACATCAAGGTGCACTTCAATGTCCAGGGCCCCATTTCTGCAATTTAATCCATACCATATGTTCAACATTTCCTCCTAAGGTGTCACCAGTTAGGGACCACATGGACAAGCACTGTGGGAGACATTACAGATGCAAACTGCTCAAGTCTGTAGGTCTGTCCACACTGGCAGAGCACCGTCCCTAAACCATAGAGTGTTGAAAAAAACCATGTCACTGTCTCCAACTTGAGATGGAAAGGAGGACCACAGAACTGACTGAAGATATCAAGAGAATGACTTTGAATAAAAGAATTCATGTGGCCCAACTACTTATAATATGCTGTAAATTTTAAATGATTAAATTTATCTTTCCTTTGTGACATCATCTAATTTTACTTTTATTAATGCTTTTGGCATTTTGAAAATTTTTATTGATTGTACACAAACAAGGGAAAAATAAATATTAGTTACAGACAGTTACAAACCCAGTTTCTTGTGTCTTATTTTTCCCTGCGTTCCAATTATGAGCCCTGAATCTTTCTGCCTTACTCCATTTGTAAGAAAAGCATATCCAATGCTATGTAAACCACATGGGAATGATTGGGCTCACAGAGTTAAAGTAATCAGGGCACAAAATAAGCACTATGTAAACATAAAATATTGTTATTACAAAGAGTACCATTTACATTTACAAAGCTTTATGTTTTCAAGCCTTCAGGCAGACAAGAAGGGACCAATGTAAACTATTAAGTTAAGGAATTCTTTGGGTTATCTTTGGACTTTATTAGATATTCCTTTTTTCCCCCCAAATGACCATGGTCAGAAGATGGGACTGGAAATTATCTTCTATTTCTTTGAATACTTTTCTCTGGACATTCACATTCTTTAAGATTGAAGATGTTACTTGTGGCTATTCACAATTCAGCCTTCAAATATGGGTATTGTTTTAGAACAAGCTCAGCAAATGCTTCTGCTGGAACTTTGTTATGGCCCAATGAGATGGGAGTGATACTGCTTTCCAGACAGAACATCCTACCATTGCAGAGAAGTACAGTTTTCATAAAATTCTATCTTGTCATGTACTGGAAATAATCCCCTCTGAGTATCTTATTCTGTTGTAAAACAGTATTTTAACTTCCACCTCCTGTGGGAATGGAAACACCATTTCTTCCACAGACATCTAATATTTTAAAAGCACCTGGGAGAGTAATTAGAGAAGATGGACAGTCAAAACATCTTTTCCCCTGCTAATTTCCTTCTGTTAAAAAACATACCCTTCCAATAAAAACGAAGCAAAACAAAAAATATATACTCCACCTATTTCCTTTATGCCCCATTTTTTTTTCATATCCTTCATTGTACCTCCTTTAAATGGGCCTATCATAGAACCATGGGCTAGTGAGATGTTTGGGGTGACTAAAGTATTTGCTCACAAGGTTGGCAACCTGAATTTAACCCCTAGAATTCACATAAAGGTGGAGGAACAGAACTGGACTCCACAAAGTTCTTATCTGGCCTCTATGTGTAGCCTATGCCATACAGATACTACAGTCTCCATGTATATCATACAAGGCTAACAAATACAAAGTTTAAACAGGAACTGGAGAGATGTGTCAGTGGTTAAGAGCACGAGGTATTCTTTCACAAGGCTAGAGTTTCACGTGTAGAAGCCACCTTGGACAGTTCACAACCACTTGGATCTCCACCCTCTTCCAACCTCCATGATGCTGAGATTGTAACCTCCCTTGTTTTGTAAGTCATCAGTCTAGGTTGAGTCTCAGTGATATCAAGTTCTTTAACATCCCCATACAATTTCTGCCATAATTCCTTCTAACCAATGACTCCAACATTCAGTTTATATTTGTTCTGGTTAAAGTATACCTTATGTTTTCTTTCTATAATTTTGGCTTGTCATGATATTTTCCATTCTGAGTTCAGAATTTCCTATAAATCATTACAACTGAAATATCTGCATTAATTTTCTGTGTTATTGAGCAATCGTCCACATCTTTTAAATTCCTCTCTATATATGAACATACTATAGCCATTATGATTACTTTGTTCACAAGTCCTCGGCTTCCATATGTACAACTATTAGCACAGCTTCAGTGTAGATGAAGTGAAAGTCTTTTCAAATGCCACGAAGATTTACAAATATGCTCTGACCTGATCAGCCATTATGGGAACTACACTCACAAAACATTCTGTCTTTCTGAGATATCCTAAGAGAATTCATCCTTACTCCTAGAAAATATTACTTTGTTTAAGTGTTCATAAATTATCTATACAAGATCTTTTCTAGGTTTTGTCAAGGTATGTTTAAAAACAGTTCTGATGGTGAATGTCTGAAATACCATATGCTGGTATTTATATGTCTGGCAGGTCTCTTGTGCCTAGCTGTTTCCTAAGCTTACTGAAGGTGTTTCATGTTTATATCTGATGGATGGATTTTGTCAACATTGTGAAATCAAACTCTTTCAATACAAGTGGTTGAAATTCACTTTAAGGGTTAATGATGTCTCTGTACTGTTTGGTATCTTGTATTTTAATCACCATAATGTTGGAAATTTCCCTTTCATCCCTTTCAACTGAAAAACCATTCTTCAACATATCCTTTGAAATAGTATCCTTTTTCATATATGCCTTTGCTGATAGTATAAAACATGGAGCTGAGTCCCTTTTTTTTCTATTTACACTATTCCTAAACTAGAAATGTATCTTTTAAAGGTGCTTTCACATCCTAGCATACATTTGTCAAGTGAGCCACAGTCACTAATGTGGTGGTGCTCTTTAAACCTTCACTCTAGTTCCCAACTGTGATCTTTCCCTTACCAGTCATTTCCTTCGGGAAACTTTTAAGTGCTTGATTGGTCTTTATCCTTGTGTCCATTCCTTCACATTTTCATTGAAAAAAGTTCACATCTTCTGTCATAATACACATTAGAGGTTTTGGGCACAACAAAAATATAGCACTTTACATATCAAAGAGTTAATCTGATTCTCCCAAATCTGGTATAATCTGATTATTCTCCTTGTGTCTTTGTTATCATCAAACCTTGACATTTCTTTTTCTTCTAAACTTCTTTGATTTAAATTTTATTTTTATTTGTTCAAGTTAGCACCACAATGGCTTAAATGAGCAAGATTCCTCATTGCCTCGGGCCTTTGAACAATTGGTCCCCAGTTGGTGGTGCCATTTGTGGTAGTTTAGGAGGAATGGACTCGCTAGAGGAAGTATGTCACTGGGGGTGGGCTTTGAGAGTGGAGAGCTTCTCCCTACTCTCAATTTGCTCTCTCTATCACAAGTTCGCATCTGAAGATGCAAACAATTATTGATAAACCATTATTGATTTCTTAATCCAAGAGGCAAGCCAGGACGATCTCTGTTCTTATTTTTCACTTCTTAGATAAGATTTACAGTTAGATTACCCTATAGTTTATTTTCAAAACATAATTGTTTAAATTGTGGCAATTATCATTATCTTCTAAGCATCTAGAACATTATTACTATATATATATATATATATATATATATGTGTGTGTGTGTGTGTGTGTGTGTGTGTATGCAAAATATTGCTTGATTTTCTTCACTGAAAACTTGTCTATAGGCTTGGCAGCCCCTGCCCCTCATAGACTAAGCCATGATCCTAATTGTTGTTCAGATCAAAGAAATTATTTTAAAATTATAGTATTATTTTATTCCACAAATACTGATACAAAAATCTCTTGTATTCATAAAAACATAAATTGTGTTATCTAAATACCAGTATATTTTATCATATGTACTCTACACAATGAAACATAGATATAGAAATTCATGTGTCTATGACAAATGTCTTGTAACTATACTTCTCTGGAATTTTATGACATATGAAAAAATATATGGTATTGTTGGTCACTTTCAGCCTCCTATAATAATTCTAAAATATCTTCTATATTCTTCTTGTTTTTGACAACACAGCATCTTGTACAATATAATGTTGTTCTGTGTAATTTAGGATTGTACCTACTCTTGGCTGTAAAGATCACTTGGTGCATAGATCACCTCAAGTATTGCCTACTAGAATATTCATACTATTTTTCTACGTCACCATTAAATATTTAAGCAATGATCCATAAAAACATTTGCTATAATTTTGAGCATGTTAGACTATGAAGTTATCAACATGTAGTAGTTTTGTCGATAGAGTGATTTCAACACTGTGGGGATTCTTGGCCTGCTGGAATTCACATTCTATTGCAGGAGGAAAATACAACGTACTCAATCTCATCCAGTGAGCTGAGCTTGGCTTTGAAGAAATGGACAAGGTAACTTGAAGGAAGTCGCTAAAAGAAGAGAATTCCTTAGAGAGCTAGAGCTGCAAAGATACATATTTTTGGCTGAAGCAGAAAAAAAACAAAATTTTGTTCCCTGTTCCACGTTTTTATTTTTATAAAGAAATCAAAGGTGCATATGTTTCTACCCAAGTTTTTTGAAGCCAAATATTGACAGGATCGCAGTACTAAAAGGAGAAAATGGACACAGATGCCTATCACTAACCGAGAAGCTATTTTCATTTGGCATCTATTTGCAAAGAAAAAAAATGTACTCTCTCCATGAATTCATTAACCACATTTAATTAAAGACGACCCCGTGCTCAGCAGTAAATGGCCAACACAAAACAAGTTCTGTGATGCTTTGTTGACATTTTGTCTCATTTTGTTTAGTTTCAGCATCTTTTGTCTTACTGGTCTTTTGATCATATACTATGGTTTCCAATTACATGTTTTATGCATTTGTGTGTGTATGTATTCCTTTTTATTATGGTTTGTTTGTTTTCTAAATAGAGAAGAGAAAGAAGAGCATGGAATCAAGTGGGTAAGGAGGTCGAGAGGATCTAGGAGGAGATGAGAGAAGAGAAGCTATGGTCGTAATATATTGTGTGAACAGTAAAGTTTTCAATAAAACATGGGAAGTTTTATAAATGCAAAAATAAAAAAGACAGTGCCCAACATCCATTACATATCTAAATTAAAAAGTCGGTGACAAAAATCAACCAAACAAAACCTTTGACTTTAGGGCTGTTAGAGAGTCACTTATATTTTATTTACTTATTTGCTTATATTAAGTTTCACTGGATGCCTGTTGCTATCACTTCCTCAAGATACGCTGCTGTATCGGTGGGTAAATGCATACATTAGACAGTAGGTGCTTTCTTTCTTTTTATTCTCTGTTGTGTTGTTTTACCCACCAGTCTCTTTACAATGACATTGACTTATTGTGGCTGCCTTAAAGTTAATCTTTCTCCCATCTGGTTTACTACACCACTTCAACTTTTTGATAAGTAAATGATGAAAAGGCATTTCCCAAGATCACTGTGTGTATTCACAGTGGCCCACGATACTTTTCAACTGTTGTGAAAGACATACGGGCATCTATGCTTACCACTCTGAAAGAATATCTGTCTATTGAGTATCGAGTATCAGATTTGGTCTTCTAATTCTAAGACAGCACCCTTCAACCACAGACCATACCTGACAAATTACTGGGTTGTACCCACCTTGGCTTCTTATTCGTTGGCTTATAGACAAATTGATTAGACACAGTGAATGATTTCCAAACTTTATAAACTTTGTGTAAAACAGAAAAAGTCCCGTCCCAGGTGAAACAGCTTTTAATAAGTATTTAAAGGACAAAGCAATCATCTGGTAAATATTCTGAAGTTGTATTAAGTTCAACAAGTTATGATGTTTACATGTGATTTTGCGTTCTTAATGTGATACCAATTAAAAACATTAATGATCTCTCTTAAAATGTCAACTCACTGTAGTGGCATTTCAATTATATTTTAATAAATAAAGCCTGTCTGAAGATCTGAGAGTAAAATAGCCTCACTGGCCAGCCTTCCAGACCAGGCAGTGGTAACACACACATCGTTAATCCTGGTTGTCCAACTAGTTGCAATAGAAACCAGGCGGTGCATACCTTTAATCCCAGCCTAGAGAGAATTATAAAATGGGATGAAACAGCTCTCAATACACAATACAGAAATCTCAAAATGAGATTTTTGGAGGCAGGATCGCCATTTCACACTGGAGCCGAGATAAGGGCCAGTGGCTGGGTGTTTTGTTTTTCTGATCTTCATGTTGAACCCCAGTTTCTGACCCTGAGCTTTTATTAAACATGCTTCCACACATTACTTTATTAATTTAAAAAAATATTTTATTAATTATTTTAAGAATCTATATTTTCAATAATTTTCAACCCCTTCCTCCAAGTTCATCTAGATCTAACCCCTCTTAACTACTCACCCAATTTTATATCCTTATTTGCTTTTAAACCCATATAATCAAATTTATGTTACAGATACATCTTTGGGTGTGACCCTGCACTGTAGCCTGGTTAACATACCAAGGATCACAATCTTAAGTGAACCTAATTCTTCAACTCCCAGAAGTAATCATTTCCAAATATTTATTCACGTAGGTGAGGAATTTCATGCTTACCTCTCCCCTCTATAAAGGGATTTTGTATGGCTTAAGTTTATGCAGGCCTTTGGCAGAACCAAAGTTTATATGTGCAATTTCCCTATTTCGCTTTGTTTGAAAACACTGTAATCAACCACTGTCCCTACTACAATCTTCCATAATAATCTGTGAGCCCTGGGAAGAGGGGTAGGATATAGATGCCCCATGTGTAGCTGAAAACTATGCAGTCTCTTATTCTCTGTACATTAACCAACTGTGGGTCGCTGTGTTAATTTTCATCTTTTTGAAAAATAAGCTTCTCTAATGAGGCTTGAGATATGCACTACTATATGGGCACAATAATAAATCACTATGAATTAGTTTAATGCTGTGTCCATTTAGCAGAATAACAGTAATAAGTTCTTCCTTCAGTCCTATGACCTATTACTGCAAAAAGAACCTTCCTTGATGATGAATGAGAGTTATACTTACCTGTGGACATAAAAATAAGTATTAAAAATGAAGTTAAAATTATACTTGTTTATTAAGGCGGCCAAATCCACTACTGCTAATTTCATTTTTCTTAAAAACAAAATAATATTCCACTGGGTAAGTCTAACATGTTTTCATTATCCACTTATTAATTGATAGACATTCAAGGTGTTTCAAATGCTGACTCTTCTGAATAGAGAAGAATTGAACACAGAGAGCAATGTCCCTTCCGTCTCATAAGCACTAGTCACTTCATTTTTCATTGCTTTGGAGATTTTATATTTTAATGGCCAAGTTACTTTTATGCAGCATGTGATATATATTATTTTCTCAGTTATATTTACAACTTATTTTAGGTACTTTTCAATTTTAGGAGACGTGAAAAACTAGATGATCTGCTATTGAAAGATTAAGCATAAAAGCTCAGAACAGAATATTTCCCTCAAAAAATTTTTTAATTAGCAAATGAAACTTTATGTTGAAAATTAATTTGTTAATTACTTTTGCCTAGAGCTTTCTTATCTTCTTGGAAAGTCTGGCGTTACTGTTTGCCTGCGGAATTATTATTTATCATTTTTTTACATGCTATTATCTCCTCAAAGTCTTCAATTTTGGAATAGCAAAACAAAGCAGAAACGCGACTAGTGTTTAAACTAACTGCATGCCAGAGTGCTCAATGAGAAGGACAGGATGAGTGAAAACACTTTAGCATTTTAGCCACAACATTTGAGTGATCTTTCCTCCTCTGCCTACAACTCGGCAAGAGCGGCTTGTAGGGTAATGCATTTTCCTTGTTTCCCTTCATGTTGCTATGTTCCATCAGCAATAACATGGCTTCCATGGCTCAAAAAGGGCAAACAAGTTGGGATTCCCTAGGCTTGACTCAAATATAAGAGTACGTTTCTCTCTTTCTTTGGCATTTATTAATGCTGAATTTAATACCAGCAAGTGTCACATGTTCACATTAATGTTTATACCATTTCTGTTGTGATCGTGCAACTAATTAAGGATAGAGGTCCAAGAAAAGAAAATTAAATATTCTGTGAACTCAGTCACCATGTGAACTACTTGAGTGTTCCGAACTGAAGAAGTTATTTTCGTGCTTGTAATGGGCTGACTGTTCAGGCATTCTAGGGTCCTATGTAAAATCCTGATCCCTAAAGTAATGATTTAAGACATAAACCTTTTGGGAGATGATTTTGCTGTGAAAACAACTCACATCTAGAATGCATGCCCTCATAAAAGAGAGTCTGAGGATTTCCCTGACCCATCCAACAAGTGAGAACATAGTAAGAAAGTATTTGATGCAGGTTCTACAACACCATGGTTTTAGATTTCCAAGCTTCCAAAAGTATAATAACGAAAACTCCATTATAAACTATAAAATTCACTGTATTTTATTCTAACACTTTGAACAAATTAAGAAAACATTCTTTTTCTATGTTTGAAATGTAATTCATGTTTTACCACAGACTGTTTTCTATCCTTTAGCCTCATAGTCTGCCTTTATATCATACAGTAAAAACACTACTTCAGTGTTAAAAGTTGGCCAATGACAGAGACTGACAATACTTAATAAAAGGTATGAAATAATTAATCTTCATGAACTTTTGAGAATAGAAAGCCAGTCAAAATCCCCTGCATAAAAGCTTATTTTGCAATCATATGTGATGCAGCCACTGTTGAAAGTCTTTCTGAAACCACTCTTCTACACCTTAGTTGCCCTAAAATGATGAGGATGGCATGAATAGGTAAATGCCAATTGTTTTGAAGCATGAGATATAAGCTTACAAATTGTTTAGGTATGTATAAATAATAATACCTTCCTTTGTGTTATGAGAATAGGTGACTTGTATTGCTGAGCATTGAGACACACACACACACACACACACACACACACACACACACAGACAAAGGATTTTGACTGAAAAAAAAACAATATAATCTGCATGTTCCAGGCCAAAAATCAATCAATTTCTTCAAATATAAGCAAGGTTAAAGAGTTACCAGAATTACCACAAGACGGGCACACTCAAGGAAGAAAAATTAAATTTTAAGATAGTATATTCTCTGTACTTTATTAATCTCTTTTTGCCTTATCCCACCAAATCATAATCAAATACTTCCTCTCTATTTCTCAGTTATATTCAGAAATCTGACACCAAAATTTGTTCTTAACTTTATACCAAGAGATTCACAGTGTTTCAATTCATTTATTTCAGTATATGTGAGTTTTCTCCATGACACTCCCCATGGTATTCCTCCTTTATTGATTGTGTATTGCATTCCAATGAATTAATATGCCACTTATTGCACCACAATACATTTACTACTTCTCTGGCCTATGGTTGTCACACACACAAGTACCTGTCTTGACGATTTAACCAATGAGTGAAAGCTGAATGTTTTGTTACATATTCAGCTTCAGAAGCTGCTGTCAGTATCCCTAACAAATTTACATATTCACTAGCAGCTTAGGAATATTTCAAATGCTTCATATTTTGTTAATAATTTCCATCAGAATTCTAAAATATCAGTTATCATGGTAAGGTAAGATGACATTTTATTTGAATTCCGATAATCACTCCTCTTAACTAAGGTTTAGCCACCATGTGCTTGGTAGATAATTTATGTTTTTGTAAAGGTCTTGTGCAAACATTTTCTTATCTTTCTAGTGGATTACATATCATTTTTCATAATACTCTGTACAATTTCTTTAAATAAACTTGGAGAAAAATTCTTTGGGATGCGTGGTTTGAAAATATCTTCTGCCATTATGCACTAGTGACTTAAAAGCTGTTATTGAACAACTTCACTGATTTCAATGTGTTTGTTTATATATCATGGTTATATTTTATGCTTTGGAAGGCCTATTATTGTTGTTGAGAGGCCACTTGTTGGTTCCCAGCCACTTAGCCCCAAAATAATCACACAGACACTGAATAAATTAAATCACTGCTTGGTCTATTAGCTCTAGCTTATTAGCTAACTCTTATATATTAATTTAACTCATTTCTATTAACGTGTGTATCACAATGTGGCTGTGGCTTACTGGCAAAAGTTTTGGCATATGTCTCCAGCAGGGTTACATGGCTTCTCTCTGACTCTTCCTCCTTTCTCCTAGCATTCAGTTTAATTTTCCCCGCCTAGCTCTGTTCCCCCTATAGCTTTGCTATTGGTCCAAAGCAGTTTCTGTATTAACCAATGGTATCTACAGCATACAGAGGGGAATCCCACATCACATTATTATATTTATATATCTCCAAATAAAGAAGAACCTCATATGTTCTTTTCCAAATGCATTAATATTTATTTTTGATATCCTTATTATTATTATTATTATACTAAATTTGTTTTTGAATATAGTATAGGGAATGAAAATGTTTAATTACTTTTTGTATTTGGATATTCAATTGACCTAGAGCTTAAATTTTTAGAAACTTATTTATTCCACTACTTTGAAATCTATCTTTATAATAAACTCAACATTTATAAATATGTCAATTTATTACTAAAATACTTTTTGTTCCCCTCAACAATTTGACAATTCATCTATAAACAAAAAAAAATTTAATACAGAGTCTCTTGTATCCCAAGGTACTTTCAAACTCACTCTGAAGATGAGGCTGGCTCTTCCTGCCTCTACTTCCCAAGAGCTGGGATTAACGTTCATGGATGGATGTACTCTGTACAAGTGCCAAAGTATTTTGAAAAGTTCATTAGAAGAAAATCTGCTGCCTAGCACCATCATCTCCAGTTTCTTCATCATAAGAATAGTTTGACAATCCTTAGTTTGCCCTGTTATTAGTTTCAAATAGAGATATTCATGCTGTTCAAAACAACTTATCTGTAAAAGCAACCTTCTGGTTAGATAGTCTGTTGTCTGATTATCTGAATGATTGCTCAAGGATTATGGATTCACTCTGTAGACCAGGTTGGCCTTGAACTCAGAGAGAACTGCCTGCCTCTGTCTCCCAAGTCATGAGATTGAAGACATGTGCCACTATTGCCAAGCAAAGAGGAAGTCAGGTCATCTAGAGCTACAGTTACAGGTAACTGGGCTCTGAGAATTGAACCCAGGTCCCCAGAAGAACACCCAGTGTTCTTAACTATTTCTCCCAGCAACACAGATTCAGAAACACAAACATGATATGCACTCACTTATAAGTGGATATTAGCTGTTAAGTAAAGGATAATCATGCTACAATCCACACACCGAGAAAGGCAGAGTAGCAATGAGGGCTCTAGTGGGAATGCATAGATCTCCCTGGTGAGGTGAAATAGATTTTGCTGGTGGACTTGGGGTGAGTGGGAATAGGAACAGGAGGAATTAGGGAGAGAATTCTGGGAGAGATGACTGGAAATGAGGGAGCATTTGGGTCGGGGGTTAATGTGAAAAAGTAATGCAATGAAAACTTCCTGGAGCCTATGAGGGCAACCCTAACAAAGACTCCTGCTAATGGAGGATAAGGACCCTGAACCAGCCATCTTCTATAACCAAGCAAGGATTCCAGTGGTGGGACTGGGACATCAACTCAGCCATAAAACCTTCAATCTACAACCTCTCCTGCCTGCAAAATGTGCTGGGGCAATGGGAGCTCAGAACTTGTGGGAATGGTCAAACAATGACTAATCTAACTTGAAGCCCAGGGCATAAGAGGGAGCCCATGCCTGACACTATCTGGATAAAATGGCACTACAAGCTGGATGACCTGGACCTAAGATAGAAAGAAACATGACTGGCCAAAAATAAGATAAAATAATGTAGTAATGATACATTTGTGAACATCAATGAAATTATTGCTATTGATATTCTGCTGTACTCATAAATCAGTGTCTAACCCAAATTCATCAGAGAGGCTTCATCGGGCAACTGCTGAGACTCACAGCCAACAATAGTCAGAGCTCAAGGAACCCTGCAGAAGAAGGGGAGGAAGAATTGTAGGAGCCACAGGGATTGAGAACACCAGGATAACACAGCCCACAGAATCTACTAAGCAAGGGGTCATAGGGGTTCACAGACACTGAAGTGGCAATCATGGCAATCGCTTGGGACTGCACTAGGTCCTCAGCATATATGTTGTGGTTGAGATTTTGTGTGTGTGTGTGTGGGGGGGGACTCCTAACAGTGGGAATAGGACTGTCTCGGATTCTTTTACTTGCTTTTGGGTCCCCTATTACTCCTACTGGGCTGACTAGTTCAGCCTTTGTCTGAGGGTCTGTGCCTCATCTTACTGCATTTTGTTATGTGGAGTTTGGTTGATATCACTGGGAGGTCTACTCTTTTCTAAAGTGAAACAGAGGAGGAGTGGATCTGAGGAGAGGGAAGGTGAAGGTGGGGATTGAAGAACTGGTAAGAAGGAAGACTGAGGTTGGGATGTATTTTATGAGAGAAGAATTAAAAAAAAACAGAATTATGGAGCTCATTTTCCTACCACCATAAATAATGCCATAGCACTGTGTCTGCAGCAATTTGCCATCCATTCCCTTTATGAACCAATCAAAGACCCTTGGTTAATCACTTCTCAGAGTATTTTCTTTAGTCCGAAACTCTGAAGCATTTTTTAAAAATTCATATATGACAAATATTTATTGAGTACTTAGCAACAGTCTTAGCAACATGTAATAGAATAAAAACATGTTTCTTGTTTTATACTATAACCAAAACACAAATTTCTTGTGTATGAACTTAATATAAACAACAAAACACAAATAATTGATTTGTTTAATTCAACTCAGATTGATTTCTCTTTAGCCATTGTTTGGGAAGTTTTACTCAATGCATTGTAATTAATCTCATGCCACAATCCTCTCATTTCTTTTTTTCTTAATTTTATTTGTTTATATTTTATGTTTGCGTGCTTGATATATGTATACCTGCATGCCAGAAGAGGGCTTCCAATCCTTTTATAGTTAATTGTGTGTCACCATGTGGCTGCTGGGAATTGAACTCAGGACCTCTGGAAGAGCAGCTAATGCCCTTAACCCCTTAACCATTTCTGCAGCACTGACGCCTCTCATTTCTTTTTCTAAAAGAGGATTCCACGATTGCCTCTGAAATACTGAGTTCAATGAATCCACTTTAAAGCATGTTTTTGAGGAGCTTTACTTCCACATAGCCTCAGGCTTGTCAGTTGTTTCTTTCTTTTTTTTTTTTTTTGTATCATGTTTTTTTTTATTGAGAAAAGGAGAAAAAAAAACAAGTTTCCACCTCCTCCCAGCCTCCCATTTCCCTACCCCTCCTCCCCCCCTACGCCCCCTCCTCCCACCCTTCTCCCCCTCCCCCCACTCCTTTCCCCCTCCCTCTCCAGTCCAAAGAGCAGTCTGGGTTTTCTGCCCTGTGGTAAGACCTAGGACCTCCCACCTCCGTCCATATCTAGGAAGGTGAACATCCAAACTGGCTGGGCTCCCACAAAGCCATCACATTACATAGGATCAAACCCCCGTGCCATTGTCCTTTGCGATCCACCTTGACTCTAAACCCAATAGTGAACATACTCTTAAGAGATACCCACATGCTAAAATGTCTATGCTGTTGACAAGGGACCTAATACAAAAAACAAAACTAACAAAAATAACCCCTACATATTAAAATGTCGAGATAGAATCTAGTCACCTCTTGTCCTCTCGGGATCACAGTAATGGTATTGACTATTATCTTTTATTAGTTAATATTTTCAATATAGAGACCTAGACAGGTGCAACTAAAGAAAGCTTTGGCATCATTTTCCAGTACTTTCTTCCATTCCTTTTCATATTCACACTGCATTTCCATTAGGAGATACCTGTACATCTTCAACACAAGCTATTTCCTCATATTTAGAATGAAAAGATCCAAACTATTTTGTCTTCTGTGTTCATATAGTAAAACACCTTAGAGAATAAAGTTTCCGTATTCAATGTTTCTCTATCCCTCCTAAGATGTTGGTAGTCATGAGGGCAGAGATTATTATTATTTGAAATCTTTCATGATTTTCATAATATTTTACTTTTGTTATTTGAACAAACAATGTATACTTTTTCTTCATCAAATAGTACATTTTGGAATATCTTTTGATTTATTAATTGTCTTCCTCCTTTTTTGCTCTAATTCTACTATAAGTACAAAATAGTTTCATCATCCATAATGACACGTACTGAGGGAAAAATATGCAATATTAAATAATTCTCAGATTATTAAATAAGAATCAAACTATGATTCTTAGCAATTTAAAAAAATATTAATGCAAGATTCCAAAAATCCATAACTCTCTTGTCAGAGAGTGCAGGAAGTTTATTGAAATACTGACAATCACTCCAACTCAGGATGGATAATCAATTGAAAGAAAGCAAATCCTGACCATCTTTTGGGGGTTTCTTTGTGCATCTTTAGTTACACTTGACACTTCCACATGCACTTCATGTAAGTTATGATTGACATTTAACAAGTGGCTAGATGGGAGGAAATACTGTTAAAGTCCTCTGAGGACTGAGGGAAAAAGGAAACAGCCCAGAAATGATCTTCTGAATAACACAGATGATGACAGGACGAATAGAATCAATGGAGGTAGGAAATCAGAAAAACTCAATGCATAGAACACTAACAATTTAAAATAAAATAAAATTTTTCCCTCACATAGACCTATAATCAAAGATAATGAGTTTATTAGTAGTCCATAGAGACTTGACAGTGTCAAATATCTCTACTTGTTGGTGTTCTAGTTTAGATAAAACTCAAAGTACCATAAGTTGCTTGTAATAAATTGTAATTCATTTTTAACACATTATTCACAATTTATAAATTAGCATAGTCCTGCAGGCTCAAAACAAAAAAGCAAAAACAACCAAAAAGATAAAGAAAAACATTAGGTCAGGCACAAAAGAAATCAAATTGAAAATATGAGCAGTCTTTAGTAATAAATGAAATTGAAATTCACAGTATATAACCAATTCTTCAGGCTGACAAATTATCCATTGTTTTCATACAACTGATATTTTTTAATTGGAAGAGGATTTTTTTTCACTGTTTCATTTAATGTGTTGCTTGATGGGAGTCATGAAATCAAGCTGCTATGACATTGGGGTGGAAACAAAATGTCTGATAAAGGGCTGTATAATACAGAAGACTACAGAAAGAAAAGTAGAGTTGACAGAGCTAGGAAGATTTTTGTTTTATAAAGTTTGGAAACATAAATATTTTAAATGAAGTTTGATTCTAAGTCCCCTTTGAAAAACAATGCCAGTAGGTTTACTTCCAGGTCCTTTGAACTTGCATTATATGCTATTTCCTCTTGTAGAATAGGACTTATATCCAAAAAGAAAAAAGTTGTTTATCCTCATAACATTTTGCTTGCTATGACACCCTCAGACATGTCTTGCCATGATGGTGATTATTGTGGCTCAGAAGGTTCACAGCTTTGTAAGATTGTATATAGTCTTATATAAGACTGGTATATCTTATATAGCATCCTTCATACAGCACCATCTGGTAGTATGAAAACTAACCAGTATGGAAGACACTTCGAATATAATATCGACCTGTCTTCATTTTCATGTGACCAAAGTGTGTGGTGTCTTCAGCAATTGAGTCTTACCACAAAGTTCTGATAGGTATCCAAAAACAATATAATAACCAGTTTTGTTCGGGAGTTCTCCAGGACATCCCTTACCAACAACTTGTGGAGAAGTAGCCCATATCTGGCACTGGGGTTTTTATTGGATAACCTATGGTTTCTGTGCAGGGTAAGTTCAATTAAATTGGTATGCATACGGTGTGTTTACATACATATGAAGCTTATGAAATATTAATTTCATATACCATTTTCAAACATCTTTAATGTTAGTTACTTATGTAGGCTTCCCCTGTGTAGAGAGTGAATTAATAGAAATGGGTTAATTTAAGATATAACAGCTAGCTAGAAATATGCATAAACTATTGGCCAAGAAGTATTTTAAATAATATAATTTTTGTGTAATTATTTCAGGTCTGAGTGGCCAGGGGGATGGATGGGGGAATGAACAGTCAATGACTACAAATTGGTACACAAACTTGGGCCAGCTAAATTCACATAAAATCTGAGAGAGCTTCCAAAGAAATTCTAGGCACAAAAGAACAGCTTTTTGGTGTTTAAATCACTGCTTGGCCCATTAGCTCTAGATTCTTATTGGCTAACTCTTACATATTAATTTAACCCATTTCTATTAATCTGTGTATTGCCATGAAGCTGTGGCTTACCTGCTAAAGTTCCCAGTAACTGTCTCTGATGGCTCCTTGGCTTCTCTCTTGCTCTGCCCTTCTTTCTTCCAGCAATCAATTCTGTCCTCCCTGCCTACCTCTGCTCTGCCCTGCCATAGGCTCAAGCTAGCATTTTTATTCATTAAACAATAAAAGCAACACATAGACAGAAGGACCTCACATCACTTTTAGGTAACCATACCCATGTCTAAGTAGGTCTCAGAAATTGGATTCTGTAGGTCATAACAAGTTTTCAAAGTATAGGAAGTTGTGAAAGGTTAGGGATTGGATCTAAAAGGAGTTAGGATAGACATAAAAATGAATGCTATCAAAATATATTGAATATATATATATATACATATGAAATTCTCAAAAGTTAATAAAATTATTATATAAAATAAGCTATCTAATATGCCAATTGTACTTTATTTGTATTTTGAAATGTACATTTAAAGAAAAACAGCCAAGTATCACGAAGAAGCAAACTGAGGAGTTTCTGACAGTGAGATTTCCTGTGAGGAGTCCTGCATGTTCCTTGGTACTCAAGCCTCTTCATAACTGTTCTTCATCAGCATAGGATTTGTGGGATATTTTCAGTGTTTGTTGAGCTATTCTTCTAGCTGCTATTGACAGAAAATGCTACTAACTGCTGTTCCAAGTTGACCTTACATGCTTCCAGTTAATATAAGTAAAGCAGTTCCTCTTTTCGTGTCCTATTGCTTTCTCTATCAGTACAGGCTGTGATTGAGTGCTAGTCCATGAATGTTTCCAAAACTTCTTTATTGAAGAGCGTTACTCACAAAGCCTCCCTAGGCCTTAACTCAGATCTGAAATAGAGTGAATAAAACATGCCATCGGACCAAGTTTGAACAATTACTCAAATACAAACACAGGTTCACAGGAGTAAAGAATGT
This sequence comes from Microtus oregoni, assembly GCF_018167655.1. Classification (NCBI taxonomy): domain Eukaryota; kingdom Metazoa; phylum Chordata; class Mammalia; order Rodentia; family Cricetidae; genus Microtus; species Microtus oregoni. The sequence continues at coordinate 518,792 of NW_024544728.1, read as the reverse complement.
AGGTGAAAGATTCCAGCACTCATTCTAACATATGAGTGCATATGTAAGAAAGGGCACCTGATGAGGAAGGAATGGCAGAATCACTTTATCCATTACACCCTTCCCTGGCCTCAACAGCATAATTAGAGAGAGACACTATATGAAGGAATGGAGCCCAGCCCTGCTACAACACATGTTCCACACAAGTAACATGGCCCCAGTTAGCTCCTGCATTTCAAACTCAAGACCAATTCCTGTGGGCCAAGACCAAGGTTGCCCTGTTGGTTCTAAGAAAACCCCTGTCTCCAGAGAACACCTGATATATCATGTTTCAGTATGCACAGGACTAAAACTTGCTATAGTAGACCTAGATTTTTCTCTCTAAGCCCGATACCAGACATAACCTCCAGAGAAACTCTCACTGTAGCAGACTCTAGGCTTGTAGAATCACCAGAACAGCTTCAAGGAACAAAGCTGTTGGCTATCCTCTTCAAACCTCGGCTTCAGGTCCACTTCAGAGGACCCTGAAACAAGATCATGAGACCCCAATGCTGAACTGTGTTGAAAATAGGTTCTAAACTATAGTGATAACTTCCTAAGAAATTATCTCAAATTTAAAGGGTTAAAATAATGTATCACAAATTATTACAAAATTGAAAAAGGAAGAAATACTTCCATACTTGTTTTACCCTGACACTAAATACAGAAATAAAAAGACAAAGAGAGAATGAGACACATAGTAATCTGGACCATCTGACTGATACAGATGAATAAAAATCCTTCAGAAAATGCTAACAAGTCAAAACCAACACATTAAAAGGATAACACACTAACTATTTTGCTATCCTTTCTGCAGTGTATTTAAATACCATGATCAAGTGGTATTTATTATGGGAATAATAGAATTAATAAATGTGAATTTATAAATATGAATCATAGTCACAACATGAGGCATAAAATACTATATGAGCATCTCCTTTGAGACTGAAAAAAATGTCAAAAATAACATCCTTCATAATTAAGAATTCTCAACATTAAGTATAGGATTATTGTATCTCAACACATCAAATGAAAAAAATGGGAAAATTCCATTACACTATTATTACAGCTAATGCCACACTATTCGGCAAAAATCTCAAATTTTCTTCTAAGACCTGAAGCAAGACAAACATGCCAGTCCTTAACATGTTTATTCAACATGGCATTGGACTCCTTTCCACAGTTAAGAGAAAAAATAAGGTACCTCAACTTCAAAGAGGAAGTAAATCTTTTCTTAAAGCCCCGAAGACATCTGCTAAAAATTAATAAGTGTATTTGGTAAAACTTTGAAGGCCAGAAAAATATAAAATTCAACAGCATTTCTATCCAGTAGCAACAAACTATCCAAGATCAAGAAATTAGAGATAAAATCTACAATAACATTAAAAATAAAGCAAATACCTCAGAATAAAGTTAAATAAAGAGAAGAAGGAGTAAACTATAACTATAAATATAGATAATAATGTGTGCTGGAAAATTGCTAAGATGGTAACTACTATAGATCCATATAATGTCATAAGGATGAACAACAGAGGCGAGGTTAAGTACCTTTGAAAGGCCACATTGCCACTGCATTGATATGCTGCCTCTGTCTACCCAGCAGACCACTCCCAGTGATTGGTGAAGATGGAAAACGTAAGACTATTTTACAGGCACTATGAGAAGATAGAAAATTTCATTGAAATGATAGCAATTATTTCTACTTTAAAAGCTACCCTTGCTGTGCTTTATTCTTTAAACATTAACTTTCTTTCATAAAAGTGAGTCCTTATTTAGAAAAACAGCTTATAACATGCAGAAGCTGACAACACAGGCATAATGAAAATTTATGAAAAACATAGAGTACTATCTATTTTGCTATTATTAATAATTACCCCATTTTTATCTGTGTATTTTATATAATAATTATCTACAGTGTATTTTATATAATAATTACCTAGAGTATATTTAAGATATATATTTATTTTTATTTGTTTTTTATTTATATACATTGATGTTTTACCTGCATTTGTTTCCGGGTGAAGGGGTTGGGTCCCCCGGAACTAGAGTTTTCAGATAGCTGTGAGCTACCTTGTAGGTGCTGGGAATTGAACCTGGGTCATCTGGTATGCAGTAAGTGCTCTTAACCACTGAACTAACTCTCCAGTCCTGACAAAGCTACCTTAAAATTGCAAGTTTCACATCAAAATTGAGATATGCAAGCATGTTCAATATAAACCTTGCTTCTACACATGTACTTCCTTCCCTCCTTTTTGTCAGCTTTAGTCATTAGAGTGGACATCTGCTGTACCTCTTGAACTACATCGACATTTCAGTAGACCTGAAACCCACAGTTTAAATTAGAGTTTGCTCTTGGTGTTATATATTAAATATACCTAAGAAAATATACTATAATGTTAATCCACTACAATAGTGTCTATAGAGAATTTTAATGTTTTAAAGTTCCTTTTGTGTGATACTCATTTGTCTGCCCATCTGTTTCTCCCCATACACCACACCCAGTTCTTGCCATTCACTGATCTTTCTACTCTCTACATAATTTTGATTTTTCTAGAACTTTGCATCACGTGAATAATATGATTTGTAGAGCTTTAGAACCTTTTGCATTTAATAACATACACTTAACTTTCCTTTATGATTTACATTATTTAATTGTCCATCTAATCTCCTTTGGTTAGCTTTTTTTTCAGACCATTATCCATAACAACTTGTAATCAACACTCTAAACAAAGAAAAACATTCATAATCCATTTTTTAGGAATGTGGGCATAGTTTTCTCGGTTGCTTCCTGCTGATTGGGGGTGCTGATCATCTTATGGGGACCTAAAGAAAATTGAGAATTATGATCAAGTCCTGACTAGAATATTCTGTGAGGCTTGTTCATCTCAGCCAGTAGTCTTGAAACTGTACTAGATGTAGAACTCAGAGGAAACTCCAACAGAGGTCCTTTGAAATGTTGGATCATCTGGACCATCCGCTTCTATAGGAGATTCTTTAGTGGGTCTTCCTTGATCAAACCTGATTTTTCTTAATCCGTAATGATCCATAGCCTCTCATTTCCTGTAGAAACAAAAGCAAAACCTCTTCTCAACAGTAACATATCTTTTGATTTATATTTTAAGACTTTCTGTGTATGTTCCATTTTTATGTGGTTTTATTTTAAACTCTGTTTTTTTTTTTCTTTTTTAATTTTGGTTTTTTTGAGACAAGGTTTCTCTGTGTATTTTTGGCTGTCCTGGAACTACTGACTCTGTAGACAAGGTTGTCAATGAACACACAGAGATCTATCTGCCTCTGCCTCTGCTTCCCAAAATCTGCGATTAAAGGTGTGTCAAATTCTGGGATTAAAGGTGTATGCATCCACACCCAACTTCTCTCTCTCTCTCTCTCTCTCTCTCTCTCTCTCTCTCTCTCTCCTTTATTCTTTTACTTTTCTCTCCAAAGCCTACATATAGTTTTAAACACACTCTAAACTGTTTAAAGGATTTTTTCATCTGAATCTGTCTTTACTGTATATCTCTCTTTTTCTGACCATGAGTCTTTAATCTGCTATGAGAGATGGCTAGGATTAAAGCTGTGGCTTTGATGGCTGGATTCATCCCATTCCTTAGCTTTCTGAGAGTCTAACTTCATGCTGCAGATACTGGTGGAAGCCATGTTTGTTGCCACGACTCTGTGGAGTTTCAAGATCCCTGCCTCCACCAAGAAGCATGCTGTTGGCTATTCATAAACACCATTTAAGTGTTTTGTTGTGGGGATTCTTAAAAGAGCTGCAAGGTTTTTTTTTTTTCAGTTGAGGTAAATCAGGAAGCCTCTCTTAAATAAGACATGCTTGTCTCTAGCAAAGATAGCTCACCTGAGAAAATCCTGCTGCCAAGAAGCCATGCTTCACTCTGTTCTTTTGTGTCTAGAATTACGTCCCAAGATCTCTTTTCATGTGGATGCAGTTGTCCACATTGGCAATGTTTGTTGACAGAGGTTTTTGTCCCACCCAGTCATTCAGCCATTCAGTCCCAAAGAAACATACAGAGGTCTACATTAATTACAAATGAGTATAAAATAATAAGAAGCTCAGGCTTCTTATTAACTCTTACGTCTTAAATTAGCCCATAATTCTTGTCTGTGTTAGTAACATGGCTTGGTATCTTTTATTCTCATCTTGCTTCCTCTGTGTTTGGCTTTCTGTGTGTTGACTGTAGACTCAGCATTTCCTCTTCCCAGAATTCTTCTATTCTGGTTGCCCCACCTCTATTTCCTGCCTGGTCACCCCTCCTACACCTCCTGCTTGGCTACTGGCCAAACAGCATTTTATTAAAATATAAGTAGCAAATCTGTACAGGTTAAAAGAACGTTGTCCTTCAACAGGTAAAGATGTTAAAAGAAAAACCCAATCATTACCTTGTATGCTAACTTAAACAAGACCTACACAACGGCAACATCAGTTGACATCCCTACATAGATGGAATAAATTTCACAAGATCCCCGTCAAGATGAAAGGCTCAAGGTAATTAGTTGCTACTAAGTGTGGGAAAATGTGTCTTTACCCAGGATAAATGTCCTGATAGGTTATCCAATCCCAAGTGGTCAGCCCTAAACACAGAAACATACATATATCAGCCATGCTGAGTGGACAGCAGATTATAGATCATTAGGTAGATAGGTAGGTAGGTAGGTAGATAGATAAATATGTACATATGTAATACATTTAAATCAATAAATAGGAAGAGGAATAAATTTGAGATGGAGTTGGGGATACTTAGAAGGAGTGGGAGAGGAAGGGGTGGGAAGTAGGTAAATATAGTCCTCAAGTATTAAGTTCTCAGAGAAATAAAATAATTAATAACTAAAAGAGAGTGTTAAGAACCAAAAGTTGTGTATGGGAAAGGCTGTATCAAAGACAGGAGATGTAAAACTATGGGTCATTCTAGGAATTGCACAGAACCAGGGGATGTACATCAAGTTGCATAGCTGTCATCACAGATTATACCAACAAAGTGCAAGCAACCACGAAACAGAGTGCCTTCACTATCATCCAGTCCCCAGTGACACATGAAATGAATGATGGCTAGGAGTGGAGAGTAAGAGGAGCTCTGCAAAGAGGCTGTTGGTGCAGGGATGGCAAATAGATAACTAAGAGCAAGGCTAACCCAGAAGCAGCTGGGACACAGTGGAAGACTCTGCTAATCTGGCAGAATGCATAAATTTTGCCAGTCCAAGAGATTTCAATAGAATATTTATACAGTTGGCTTTAATATACCTTAATAGGAATTCATTAAGGAAATAGTCTTTTTCCATTCATGTGTTTAATGATTACGGCATATTTCCTTAACTAGATAGGCAATTGATGGCCTTAAATGGCCAGCTCTACAAGGCAATTTCTGTACTGCACTGCATAAAATCAGTTCGCTTAATAGAAACACTTCTATTTACTGAGAAGAGGTAATATTTTAATATCTGTAGTCCAGAATATAAAAGAAGGCACACACTGAGCACAAAACATTGATTTTCTTATAATAACTATGGCTGTTTTCAGTGGCCTTGTATTTACTTCTTGTTACCTTGGTGATGTATTGTGCATAGATTCATGGGAGGTTAAATAAAAATTAATTATGCATCAGAAAAGGGCTCAGAAGCTGATTTATCAAGGCTAATGTATTTTCCTATATTATCTTCTCCTTCCTGCCTTAATTATTAGCATAATGGCCCTAGTTTAATTATTTCCATTAGTCTCCAGGGAAGGGATTTAGTGATGGTTCTATTCCTGGTGACCCCAGTGTGCCTGAAATGAGCGGAAGACACTTTTCTTCTCAATGGACCCAATATGTTTTTTGGAACTGTCTTTTCTATTTGTTAATATTTTATCTTCTGGTCCACCATAAGGTGAGTAACCTTTCGCACATACTTCTACTGCCATGATGCCATGCCTCATCATAGACCCAGATCCAGTGGAGACAGAATATATACTGATGAAAAAGGACGCGTAAAAAAATCCCACAGTAGCTTAGAATTGAGTATAATAGAGGGATGTTTATTTAGGTGTAGACTCACAGATCACAATCCTCTGCTGGAATGGGGAACAGCAACTGAATCCTGCAGCCAGAAAAGAGGACAGACACATGCTTTACATCGACATATATAGTATAAGAGGCCATGCACAAGTGGGCGGGTAACTTAAAGGTTGCTGGTGGTAGGAAACCTTACAGCACACTGATATCTCTGAAGCTTTGAGTTCACTAATATTCTTCCATTCAAGATTTTTTTTTATTTTTTTGGTAAAAGCAATAGTATTTTTGTAATATTAGTGTAAAGCTGTACCAAACAGTTTCAGAGACTGGCAGGTGCTGAGGAGCAAAAAAAGACCATAAAAAGTTGACAGAAAATGTTGGAGTAAAGAAGTAGCAATACCACTTTTGGGTATATAACCAAAGGATGCTCAATCATACCACAAGGACATGTGCTCAGCTATGTTCATAGCAGCATTGTTTGTCCTAGTCAGAACCTGGAAACAACCTAAATGTCCCTCAACCATAGAATGGAAAAGGAAAATGTGGTACATTAATACAACGGAGTCCTACACAGCAGAAAACATAACTCAAGATTTGCAGGCAAATGGATAGATCTAGAAAACATTATATTGAGTGAGGTAACTCAGACCCAGAAAAACAAACATCATATGCACTCACTCATAAGTGGCTTTTAGACATAAAGCAAAGAAAAACAGCCCACAAATCACAATCCCGGAGAACCTAGACAATAATGAGGACCTTAAGAGAGAAATACATGGATCAAATCTGCATGGGAAGTAGACAAAGGCAAGATCTCCTGAGTAAATTGAGAGCATGGGTGACATGGGAGAGGATTGATGGGGAGGGGAAAGGAAGTGAGGGAAGCAGAGAAAATATATAGCTCAATAAAATCAATAAAAAAGAAAAATAAAAGAGAAATAGACATGATTAAGTAGTAATAAATCTCACAGGTGATACTGGTCCAGATTAACGTAAGATGAGGGGAAAAAACAACAGAAGTGAGGAGATGATAGTTGGTGTGTACATGTTCATGTGTGTGAGCATGTGCATTATTTATTGAAATCAATTTCCCTATAAACATGATAAATCTAAACTGAAAAAGGTTGCTTACTTTAAAACAAGTGATTACCATTCAATTTGAGAGTGACATGACTTGGAGTCATAACATTCCCCGGGGATTATCTGTTTCATTAAAATTATATGCATTTCTTATGATTCCATTTTAATATTTCACCATTTCTAAAATAGAATATGCCATTTACTTTATATGTCATCCAATAGTGACTAGTAATACAAAAACAGCAATTATCTGGATATCTTCCAGAATAAAATCATATTTTGGAAAGTAAATCAAAGGTGTATTTGGTATGAATAGATATAATGGTTTTTGTTAGTTCTATTACCTTTCTAGTGTATTCTATAAGAACAAATGAGCCTCCTGTTTCTCATTTCATGAGAACTTAATCAAATTACTATCAAGTCCTAAATAATCTTACCCGTGTGGAAAAAAATATCAAGTACATACATGGGGATAAAACAGATAGCCAATTGTTCCTGAATCTATAGACTCCTAGCACTTAAGACAGAATTTCAATCTAAATTTAAAGCCATGTAAAAACAGCCAAATATTAATTATAAACAACATGTAAGTAAACAATCGTGGCTTCAGAGAAAGGAACAAAGACTGCCAACAGGCCAACAGGTTCCCAGGGAATGCCCGAAAGATTGGTTCATGAGACAAAGAGATGGTGTAATAGAGAAAGGCTGTAGGAGAAGCTTTGCATGATCTGCTGGGTAAAGAGGTAGACATAATGGAAGGTGCAGCAGATGGTCTGCTACAAAACTAGATACCAGCCCTCACAAATCTTAAATGCCAAGTTATCATCATATAAAAATATAAATATATAAGTACATATTGACAATGAATCTCTAAGTAGAGTCCTGTGTAAACAGAATGCAATATATTGTATAAATACACATGAATATACACGTATATGAAACTGCAGACAATGTATCCCACCAATACAAAAAGAAATAAAGATTTTGTAGTGTTCACTTACAATAACTGCTTGTTATTTTGACTTTTCTTAGAAACATGATAGAATAATTCTTAAAAATCTAGACCTAACCTGATCTCTGATAAAGTTCAAAGCTCAAGTAGAAAAGGGTTTTGTTTTCCATTTTATGAGCAAAACAGCAGAGAGAGAGAGAGAGAGAGAGAGAGAGAGAGAGGCCTTAAGACACAGACATTTCTTTCTCAATGTGTATTTCAGGTTAACGTTCATTCTTCTCCAGTTTATAGTGAGTGTAAGCTATACTTTGTACTTCTCTATTACTTTAAAATTTAAAAAAAATGAACGGAATAAAGAATACAATGGTATGATATGTATTTTAATTTTCTACTGGGACTAGACATCATTTACCTACCCATTGTAGCCATTCATCTAACATTTGAACATTCCCGAAGCTCCAATGGCTAACTTCTTTCCCAGGAATTCTGAGAGACCTTTGCAGCCTGGCTCCGTCACCAAGAGTTCCTTCAGTGTAAACCCAGGGCACTTCTAGGATCAAATATCACAATAAGCCTATCCCTAACCCTGAGTGAAAAGTTTAGTGACTGTTAGATGCACAGAGTAACTGGATCTCAACATTTCGTGCAAAGCAAACACATAGAGTCTAAATTCATTTACTTGGGTCTTAAGAATTTCATAAATCTCTTTCTAAAAACATTGTCAAATCAGAATCCAGAATTAGAAATGGGAACAGAGTCTCTCAAAGAGAAACCTGAGAAGCAAAAGGAAACTGTTAATATTGAGGAGAAACTCAGGTGTATTCGCTTTAAGTGAAAGTAGTTAAATTAGGAGCAGCAACAGCAGGTGACCTTAAGATTTTAGTATCAAGTGAGACTACAAAAATGATCGTTTCTACTGTGTTTTGAATCCTGAATGCGCTACTTTAGAGAGTAACTCTCTCAGTTGTTGCCTTGAATCAGGTCAGTTTCTCCTGTGGAAGGTATGTAGTATTTGAACTTCCAGGAACAGCATATGGGTGACTCTGAGGGATTCCTGTCATCAGTGTTTGTGACACGCATTAATCTCTGTGAGTTTGAAGCCATTCTGAACTACAAGACCTAGTTCCAGGACAATCTCTAAAGCTACAGAGAAACTCTGCCCCCCCCCGCAAAAAAATAAAAATAAAAAATAAAATTAAGACTTTTATATATTGCTGGTTGCAAAGAAAAAAATAAAAATTTGTTTATTTACCTTGTGTATTGGAGAGGGACACATGGCATAGTGTGTGTCTGCCTGTCATATGTGTACCACATGCTTATAGTGTCCATGATGGCAGGAAAAATGCCATCCATCAGATTGCCTTGAACTGGAGTTACAGGGAGTTAAGAGATGCCTGATGTAGGTGCTGGGACTTGAACCTGGGCCCTATGCAAGTGCAACAAGTGCTCTTAACTACTGAGACATTATCTTGGGCTCAGAGGTGGTTTTCTTTTTGGCTTTTTGTTTGTTCGTTTTATTATATTTCAAATCATAGATTTTTATTCTCAAATAGTGAGAAGTACATTTCTTTCTTCTACAAATAGTCCTATGCTATTTTGTTATAAAAGGCAAAACAGACTTAGAAAATTACCATTTTCCAAGAAAAACAAACTAGGTCCCTTAGAGTAACGAGTAAATACAAGTTGATTATAGAATTCATGATGGGGTTGATACTTGTATACTGATATTCTGTGGGATCAGGAGGTTAAAAATATTCAAAGCGTGACAGCAATTATGTTGTAGGAATACAGAAAAATATGAAAGTTTGCCCTTGACAAAATAATACAAAATAAATAAGTGATAAATTGTGTTTCAACAAAGGAAATAGATCACCATGATTCCATTTTATAGAAATAAACTATGTAATATATAAACTAGTGCAGAAGAAATATCTTCTTCATAGTGTAATTTCAATAAGTATAGAAAGAGAAAAAAAATATAATGGAACAAGCATCAATTTAGTGTTGGTAAGCTACAGAAGGTTAAGTGAGATGCCAACAGTGACAAATTTGCAAAAAGACTCATTTTTAATACACTTATAAATCTGAAGTTATTTTAAAATGTAAAGAGAGAAAACCTGTGCAATAAAATGTAATTTTCTTAAATGAAAGAAGAAACCAGACAATGATGGAACTGAGATTTTATGAGGAAATAGTTATTTGGGGACGTGTTAGGATCTGGACCATGGATCACTGTAATATAAAAATTAGAAGCTTGTTTCACATCAGCGGCTCTTTAAAGGTCCTTGACTCTAAGGAGACGTTGGAAGTCAAATGTCAAGACAAAAGCAAACAGAAGATATTCAAGGAGAAGCGTGACACGTGGAAGAAAATCCACAGGATATAAGCTGGGAAGAATCAGCAAGGGAAATAGTTAGCAAACCCAAAGAGGTGGCACCAGAGAGTGGAGAGCTTTTTAAAAGTTATTGTTGTTGTTGTTGTTGCTGTTGTTGTTTAACTATTTCTGAGCACAAGTCTATCCTGGGTGTGGTTTCTAGCCCCAGTGTCACTCCATTGTAGAAAACTGATCTTTCCTTTCCTACTAGGTATCAGTTGCAAGCAGTGTCTTGGCTAGCAGTACAACTCAGTGCCCACTTCCCATTCTCTGTGCTTGCGTTTTGTCTGGTTTGACCTGTGCAGCCCTTGTGCGTGCTGCCACAGTTTCTGTGAATTCATATGTGCATCTGTCTGTTGTATCTAGAAAGCACTTTCTATGTGTACTTTAATTTTGCTTTTGTTTTGATTTGATTTAGGGGGTTTTCTTTCTTCTCTTGTTTTTTGAGAGAAAAAGAACATGCAGTTGGGTGGGTAAGAAGGGATAGTATCTGGGAGGAGCTGAAAGAGAGAAAAGAATATGAACAAATATATGAAAAATAAAAAAAAATAAAGCTATTTACTTGTCAAATATTACAGTGGAGAAGAGGGAAATAACGGAGACATTGGAGGGAGCATATTGGGCATGCTTTTCAAGACAATGCGGCTAAGCCTGAATTACAAGAATTAAAAGAAAATTTTCCATGCACGCAGGCAGTGTCACTTTTAGGAATCCACTTAAACTATAGAATTTACATTTGCTGTGATGGAAGTAACGAGACTGGATAATTATCTACATCTTGAGAGTGCAGAATTGTGTTTTAATAATACTCTATAGAGCTAAGATATAATTTATCTGTCAAATAAGAGAGAAACATCTGGGGCCTGAAAGGATTTAGCAGTTCTATTAGGCGAAGTATTTGTCTGATAAAAATGTTCAAGAAGGAAAACATTCTAACCATTAGGAATTAGGGCAGATATCACATCTAGAATACAAGGAGAGAATACGTGAAATGATGTGAGGGGGGGTGTTCTCCATTAAGTTTTAAATGGATTATAAAGTTAATGGGATGGTATGAAGTATTTGTGAAGCTGGAAGCAGATAAAAGGGACAACATAATACTCCAACCCACAGTGTCCCTGAATCTTAGCGCAAGATTTGAATACGGATGAGGAATTAGAAAACAAAAACAAAAAAAAAAACTTTTTGCATAAGGGAAAGAGACAGACGATCTGGAGAAAGGAAGACATCTGACATTTTGAGGTGTCTCGTGCTCATACACATAGTTAGATGTTATTTTATAATGTAAAAATATTTCTTTGTTTTGAATATCTAAGGCAGGAAAACAAATGTCATTTGTTCTATCCTTCTATTGGCAACAGGAAGGAAAAAGAACTAAAAAACTCAAGCCAAATGGAAAGGCTTAGAATTCAGTGATTGTGTTTAATTCACTCTGTAATGGAACAACAACAGAAATATTGATGTGGAAAATAAGTCTCTCCTCTTGAAGCAATCTGAACAGCAACATATCTTTTAAAACATTTCCCCTCCACATCTAAACAATCTTTCTCCCTTAAATTAAATTATTATTTAGAGTACTCTTTAAAATCTGCTTAATATCTGTCCAAAAGGAAACAAAAATGACATTTCTCACCCAGAAATTAATGTCCAAGTTTCCTCCCCCTAAATCTGATGTGGTAATCTTGTGTAGTCCTTCAGAAAAGATGTTTCTGTTTTGTAGCCTGCTGCTCTATCTCAAATTCAGCTTTAATAAGTACACATATTAGCCAGGGAATCCCTTGATACATTTAAGAGCTTAATAAAAGTGTCAGGAATCATTTCATTCAAGCCTCACTTTTTATACAAAGCTTGGTTAAAAAGTGGGAGGGTCCATAATGATTGAACAAATTGAGAAATCCAATAACAGACCTCAAATCACAGTACTATCTTGTATTTCCTCTCTGATCTTTACTTCAGAATTCAGACTAGAAAAGAAATGGGGTTATTTTTAAAAGGAGGCTTTTGTTTGGTTCCTCTGATTTTAAAGAGAAAACAGAAAAATGCTTCTTGACGATGAGATTTGGGTCCTTCAGTCTCCTTCTGGTATTGCAAACCTATTTAGTCCACACTTAAACTCCAAAACACTGACAATCAACATAAAATAAGTTTGTGTTTATGGATAGCCCACCAGTTCCCCGGATGGTAAGCATAAAGCAAAAACTGTAAACAACAAACCAGGTTTGAACAATTCTATAAGAAATAGTCGATTCAAATGTTAGCAATTATAAATCATTGCTAATTTAAAACTATTCTCAGTGCTTATATAGGCATTGTTTTGATATCATATCAAATGATCACATATTTGGTGGTTCAAACACATTTTTAATCACCATAAAATTTTGTAGACCAAAACCCTAACATGAATCTCTCTGGACCAAGGCAGAATGGCAGTCTCCTCTGCAGGTTTTGGGGAGAAATGCTGTCCTTCCTTTCCTTTTCAGGATTCTGCACACCACATGCATTCCTGGCCTCTCAACTCTGTTCTTCATCTTGCAAAGTAGCAATATCTCATGCCCCGATCCTTCACCTGCCATGTGTTTTTGTGACCACAGAAAATGGTTCATAGTTAGTAAGGATCTTTGAGACTTCACCATTACTTCAAGCAACCTGAGTCTTTTCTGTAGCTCCCTTTGTCCTATCATGTAATGTATTCACAGGTTCGTGGAATTAGGTTGTAAACATTGTTAACATCCAGGCACACCTGGCCCCACCCCTTGGAGACTGGACAGAGTGATTCTTCACCCCTGTGTGCATGGCAGGCAGAACCCAAGCTTGTTGTGTGGTCTTGCCTGTCTCTTTAAAAGGCAGAACTCCACTTACTCCCTGAAGGCGTAAGTCACAAACAATGCCACACCAATTCGGGGTTATGATTATTAGGATGGTATTTATTTAAAGGGGAAAAAACTTACAGATCACTGTCCCAGGCAACAGCCCTCTACGCAACCAGGAAAGGAGTCTAGTCGCCGGTGGAGCAGGAAGTGAAGAGAGAGAGGAGAGGGAAGTGGCCACTCTTTTAAAGGGAGAGAGACCACGCCCCAATGGGCTGGTATCTCAGCAGCTATAGGTTGGAGGAGTGGGAGGACCTCCCGCAACACCTCCCCCTTTTGTTTAAATAAGAGAGTTCTAAACCTACTATGAAATTATACACAATAAGTAAAAATATCCTATTCTAACTAGCTTAGGTCTTGTATAATAAATAACTTGGCCAAGTCATGAGAGAAAAGTATCTACATCTATATAGTCTTCAACCCCATCGAAGATCTGAGAAGGGAAATAATGTTACCTGGGTAATTAGGAAGTTCAGTAAAACAACTTCCAAAACATGCAACAAATCACAGAGACAACTAGCTACCTGGGCAATCACCCAAAGTCACGTTAGCAGCTTTGAAGCAACCAACTTTGGCTAAGGCCTAACATAACTGACATACCATTTTCAAAGGCAAACAACTTTTCAAAACTATCTTACCCTGTCTTGGCAGGATATGACAGTCCTGTTTTATCCATTGATGCATGCTCTGTATCTCTGTCAGTGGTTGAGGTATGGGCATTCTTTGCCCAAAGGCCAGTTCTGCCAAAAAGAAAGGCTCCAGGTGGAGTGTCTTTGGTGCTCAACATTCTCTCAGGAATAGAGCGGTGTTGCCAGGAGCAATTGTGTCTCACTACCACAAAACTCTGAGTTAGATTAAAGGCCATTTTCTACAGCTCTTTGAAGAAGTTGAAGATTATCTATCTATACTGAGTATAATCTCTATATATCTAAAGAACCTGATTAGTCTAATTATAAATGACAAACTTAGATGACTATTAATCTATATAATTCTCAATATCTATCTAACTTAAAGACTAAGAAAATAAATGACTGTGAAACAAATGAGGACAATGACCTCCAAATATAAACAATGTACAAATATACATTGCAGTAGGTAAATATATATCAATACACAATCATTATGTAAGTATCTTAATCAGAGGTAGAAATGTACACTGCAATATGGTATATATATCAATACAATATATGTCAATACATAAAAATGTTTTAAACAGAGGTAGAAACATGCATGCGTACAATAGTCAATATAATTTAACTGTATCAATATACAAGAATCTATACCAATGTATTTGTCTAAAAACAGTAACTCACAATTACAAATCTATTATCCCATCATCCCTCTTTTTTTTTTTCAAAATGATCCCTGAGCGTATAAAATTCCTCCCCCAACCCTCAATCGTATACTAATTATAATCAACCCCTAAATGATGTCCCTAAACCCAAGGGCAAACTTTACTGGGAGAGGGGACGTCGTCCTATAGAATTACTTCCAGCTGTCATGGGGGCAACGTTCTTTCTGGGGGATCCTGTGAAAGTAAAATGATGGTTAAATTTCAAGATCAATGTCTTTTAAAATTGCCAATAGTCTCTGAGTATTTTGTGCAGGTCTGGCCAAAATGTTGTATAAGATGTGCACCATTTCAGCTAACCAAGTTGGAACTGTCTTGTGCAGCTGGTACCAAAAGCAGGTCTTGTAGTAGCGCTATCAGTATCATGACGTCATATCAACCAGGTGGAGTTGTTGTTATTGGGCCCCATCTTCTTCCTGGAAACTTAAAATGTCACTTCAGGAAAAACTCATTGTTCATTATGAAAAACTTAAACATTAATCATATAGACATATATAGACATACATATATATATTCAATGAAAGGCATGATAGATATATTCAATGAAAAGTATGATAGATATGAAGAAAAGCAAAGATGTTTTCTAAACTCATATTTCTTTCTGTCCTATATCATGGCTCTTGACATGAGACAGAAATTCCAGAAACTCTGGGTTTTTCTCTTACTAACAGGCTTGGAATTGGAGAGGGACTGAGCCAGAGTCCAACTTCAAAACCAGCTTTATAAATTTAGAAATATGGTTTAATATTACTTACACAACCCATTCAGTTGTCTTGATATTTCCTATTGGGCAGGTATTTTTCCATCTGTCAGTATCCAAACATCCAGAGTCCCTTGAATTTCTCAAAGATGAGTGTTTTCCTGTGGAGATAAGAACAGAACCCTGCCCCCATTCTATATGTTTTTCTTACCACCTGTATGAATATCATCGTTGTGGATGAGTTGTCATTTCTCCTTTCCAAGAGGTTTTTCCTCTTCAAATCGAAACTTTATTAATTTTGATGGTATCCACAATTTTTCTTCTCCTGTGGAAACAAGAGCAAAACCCCTTCCCCAATGTAGCACATCTCCTGGCTTCCACTGAGAGGTCAGCACATCTTTGAAATAAATCGGTTGATTTAGTTCAGCAGACTTTTCCATTATCCAATGTCTTTCTGTTGCTGTCGTTCCTTTCTCATTGTTAAGAAAATTCAAGGTTAATAAAGCATTATGTAATCTATTTCTGGGGGTATTTTCAGTCCCTTTCTGTTTGTTCAGCATATCCTTTATAGTACGATTTGATCTTTCTATAACTGCCTGACCTGTAGGATTATTTGGTATACCTGTAATGTGTTTTATATTATAATAATCAAAAAAGCGTTTCATTTTCTTAGATACATATGCTGGACCATTATCTGTCTTTATTTGCGCAGGTATACCCATGATGTCCATAACTTCCAATAAATGTGTGATTACTGAATCAGCCTTTTCTGAGCTCAGGGCAGTAGCCCATTGAAAACCTGAATATGTGTCTATGGTGTGGTGTACATATTTTAATTTACCAAATTCCATAAAGTGGAACACATCCATCTGCCAGATTTCATTTCTCTTAGTACCCTTTGGGTTACTCCCTGCAGGCAACGGTGTTTGATTATAGAGAGAACAAGTAGGGCATCTCTTTATAATGTCCTTAGCTTGTTGCCAAGTAATGGAAAATTCTTTCTTTAGGCCAGTTATTGGAGCATCACGTACAATTCTAGGAAGAATCCAAGAAGTTCTTTTTATGAGATTAAGTCTATCACTTTTGGGATAGTTGCTATTAATTTCTCCCAAAAAGTTAGCACAAGCTCTTTGCCACGGTTCATTGTCTTCCCATAACTTTTTTATTTCTTCAGTAGTAAAAGGCACTATAATTTCTGCTGGGTCTATACCTGCTAGTTGACGAAGTCTCAGCTTACCTTTTATAATTAATTCAGAGACTTTTTCCACATAAGATTTTAATTTTTTACTTGGTTTATTAGGTATAAATATCCACTCTAAAATAATATCTTCCCTTTGCATTAGAATCCCTGTAGGAGAAATTCTGGAAGGCAATATGACTAGGATGCAGCTAAGATTTGGGTTCACCCTATCCACATGTGCCTCCTGTAATTTTTCCTCAATCATTGTCAGTTCCTTTTCTGTTTCAGCTGTCAGTTCTCTTGGACTATTCAAATCTTTATCACCATCTAAGGTTTTGTTTAAATGAACTATTAGATCAGGTGTTATCCCAACAGCTGGTCGTAGACTGGAAATGTCTCCTAACAATCTTTGGAAGTCATTAAGAGTCTTTAACCGGTCTCTCCTAATTTGTGCCTTTTGCGTTTTAATTTTCTCTAACCCTATTCTGTAACCTAGGTAATTAATATAATTTCCTCTTTGAATCTTTTCAGGGGCAATTTGTAATCCCCACCTAGGCAAGACTTTCTTTACTTCTTCAAACATCCTTTCTAAAGTATCTTTATTTGAATCAGATAACAAGATGTCATCCATGTAATGATAAATGATGGACTTGGGGAATTGTTTACGAATTATTTCCAATGGCTTACTTACAAAATATTGGCCCAGTGTAGGTCTATTGAGCATACCCTGTGGGAGGACAGTCCATTGATATCTCCTATTAGGCTGAGAATTATTATAAGTAGGCACTGTGAAGGCAAATTTTTCTCTATCCTTTTCTTGTAACGGTATAGTGAAAAAACAATCTTTCAAATCAATAACTAATAAGAGGCCATCCTTTTGGTAACAGAGAAGGCAAAGGAATTCCAGATTGTAGTGGGCCCATACGTTGAATTACTTTGTTGACAGCTCTTAGATCTGTCACCATTCTCCATTTACCAGATTTCTTTTTTACAACAAACACAGGAGAATTCCAAGGGCTGGTTGATTCTTCAATCTGGTGAGCATCTAGTTGCTCTTGCACCAGCTGTTCCAATGCCTGTAGTTTATCTTCAGCTAGAGGCCATTGTTTGGTCCATATTGGCTTCTCAGTTAGCTATTTTAAAGGTAGGGCTGTTGGTACCTCTAAAGGTTTGGTATTTGCTGTATGTTCTTGTACAGCCTGAATGGCTGGTGACCTTTTTCCATAATACCTCATCATATCCTTCCCAGAATTATGAGTTCCTGGAAATACAGGAATGTTAATCTGGGTATCCCATTGCTGTAGCAGGTCACGGCCCCATAAATTTATGGCAATATTGGCTATGTATGGCCTTAGTCTTCCTATTTGCCCTTCGGGTCCTATGCATTCAACCCATCTTGTGCTTTGTTTTACACGAGATAGGGTTCCAATTCCCAGGAACTGAACATCTACCTCTTGAAGAGGCCAATTCGGATGCCAAGATTCTGGGGTAATGATACTTACATCCGCACCTGTATCTAATAAGCCTTCAATAAAAGTGCCATTTATACAGACTCTTAGCTTTGGTCTTTGATCATTAATAGAAGTCTGCCAAAATATACGTTTACTCTGTCCTATTGGGTTTTTTGACTCATCCTCCACACGTAATTCTTCATTTAGACCAGTATTACTTTTTACAGCAGAAATTGGAGCTTTTAATTTTCTTGTTGAGGCACGTTCTCCACTGTGACTGGGAATGACTGGGCCACTGTTGGCTTGGGGGCCTGCGAGAGGCCCCCCAAGGAGTTTCCCGATGATATCAGATTGTCCCGTCTGTCTGTTGTTGACCTACATTCGTTGGACTAATGCCTGCCTTTACCGCATCTCCTACATATACCTGAAGGCTGAGGTCTCCTATTTTTGTCATTCCCAGAAGAGATATTATTCCTAGAAATTCTTTGCCTGCAATCCCTTTGCAAATGTCCTAACTTACCACAATTAAAACACCTGGCAGTTTGATGTCTCCTCATTGCTTTGGAAATTGCTTCTCCTACCCAAGATTCATCATTATAGCTAAACGTCTCAACATTCATCGTATGCTGAATCCATTCACCCATAGGTGCTGATCTAGACTTTAAAGGCCCAATTATCTTTTTGCATTCTATGTTTGCATTCTCAAAAGCTAGAGATTCAAGAAGTATTCGTCTAGCTTCTGGGTCTGTTACCCCTATGTCCAGAGCCTTAATTAATCTTTGCAAAAAGTCAATAAAGGGTTCTCTCTGTCCCTGCCTAATTCTGGTATATGATTCAACCCTTTTTGCTGGATCTTGTATCATATTCCAAGCATTTAAAGCTGCTTGGTGACATAGACACAGTACTTCATCATCATAAAGAGCTTGGACCTGTGGATCAGCATATTCTCCTGCACCAAGAATTTGATCTTGGGAAACCTCAATACCTTTTGCTCTTCCTTGCTGTTCCATATGTTTGGATTCTTCTCTGAAATAAATTCCAAACATCAAGGAAGGTCCATTATCTAAAACTGCAGATACTAACTGATGGAAATCATGGGGAGTAGCTCTAGCATTAGAAGCCCAAGTCCTTATCATTTCCTTTACATATGCATTGTGCAAGCCAAAATTAACAACAGCTTGCTTAATTTCTTTCAGATCATTCATTGCTATTGGCGTCCATCTAGCTTCTCTGACTCCCTTTGAGCCTTTAGAAGTTGATGCTTTTTCAGAATTAAGTATAGGGTATGTCGCTAGAACCCTGGGTAAGCCAGTTCTAATAGCTGGTGGAGGCATTGTATCCTGTTCTTGTGCCTCCTTACTCTGTTCACCAGCTTCAATAATTTCCCCAATCTTTTCAAATCTTTTTATCATTGTCTCTCTTAAATCCTGAATCTCCTGACCTGTATATATTTCCAGTGATTTCACTGAGGTATCAATTTTTTGGTCCCCATTCTGCACCTGTGATTCCAAAGCTTTAATTTTTTCCTTCAAAGATAACATGTCCTCCTTAAACTTTTCTTGTATATCATGTAGATTCCCATCTTGGAGGTACATTCTGTCTGTTACCTTATCAAAACTTTGTGATAAAGTCTGAAGGTCAAATTCAACAGCCTGAACCCTTTCAGGTAACTTTCTAATACCCTTGGATATGGAATCAATTTTGTCTGTCATAGTATCCACTTGTTCAGATAACCTCTGATTTTCAATAATTTTAATCCTGTCAATTAGTTGTTCATTATTAGTTCGTAAAGATTCTATCATTCTTAGAAGTGTCATATTCTTCTGTTCATTATTAGTTTGTAAAGATTCTATCGTTTTTAGGAGTGCCATATTCTTCTGTTCATTATTAGTACGTAAAGATTCAATTGTTCTTAGGAGTGCCATATTCTTCCTTAATGATAGAATATGGAAAAGAAAACTGAGGCCTAGTAACAAGCAAATTAAGGTATCCCCATAATCATATAAACCTTGTATGATGTAATTCATTGTATTAGTAAATATAAGTTTACTAATCCATTGTATTAGTGAAAACAAAGCAGTAAAATTTGCGTTAGAAACGAAAACTGCCATATTACCTATTATCCAGCAGGTGGCGCTGTTGCAGAGTCGCGGTGAAAACATGGTCCTGTTTCAGTGCCTTAGTAGATGTTAAAAACTGGAAAATGCAAGTTTCTCAACAAAGTAAATGTAATTAAATCAATTCCTGAGACGGAACCAGAAACCCAGAATCCAGGGGTAGAGAAGAGCAATCTGGAAGCCGCTCATGCCTCCACGTGACAGAGTCACCCTGAGGGGTTGCAGCTTTCAGCAACCGCATGCTCTGGTTCGTGCCACTTAAGAGCTGTACTTGCAAGGGAGATTTAAAAATGACTCAGAAAAGAGCAAACCACGCGGGCAGAGACTATGCGGGCCTGTGGAGTTTAAATCCACATGGGGAGTCCAAGGCCGCAGCTGCAAGGCACAGGCGGCGGCTGAGGAAGGGATGGCTCCCGCCTAGCCAAACTTGTGGCTGCCAAGCCGGTTGCAGCCGCCAAGCCGGCCGAACTCGCGGCTGCGAGCGGGGAAAGGAGAGGTTCTGAAACCAAACGTTGGGTGCCAAAATGAAGGTGTAAGTCACAAACAATGCCACACCAATTCGGGGTTATGATTATTAGGGTGGTATTTATTTAAAGGGGAAAAAACTTACAGATCACTGTCCCAGGCAACAGCCCTCTAAGCAACCAGGAAAGGAGTCTAGTCGCCGGTGGAGCAGGAAGTGAAGAGAGAGAGGAGAGGGAAGTGGCCACTCTTTTAAAGGGAGAGAGACCACGCCCCAATGGGCTGGTATCTCAGCAGCTATAGGTTGGAGGAGTGGGAGGACCTCCCGCAATAACTCCCTACTCTTCTTCTCCATCCTCTCTCCCACCCATCTCTCCCTTTTGACTCTCTGCTTTCTTCTGTGTCTCTTTTTTTCTGTCTAGCTCTCTGCCTCTCTGCACCTGTCTGTCTCTGTCTCTGCCTCTCTGCACCTGTCTGTCTCTGTCTCTGCCTCTCTGCTTCTGTGTCTCTTGTCTCTATTTCTCTCCCTCTTTCTCTTCCTCTTTCTCTCTCGTCCCAAGATGCCACTTTGTGTTCCTTTTCTTTCTCTTCTGTCCCTTCTTTCCCCCCCACTCCTTTCCCTGTCCCAATAAAACTCCCCATATAAGCTCTGCCTGCATGGTCTGTTTGTCCCTTAGCAGTCCAGGCTTGAACCGAAGCCGCCAAGGTTCATCTTGATCAGTATCCTAACAGACATCTTTGAAGTACCTATCAAAAGGGATTCGTATTGGAAAGGAAGAAGTTAAGCTTTCGTTATTTGCAGATGATATGATAGTGTACATAAGCGACCCCAAAAATTCTACCAAAGAACTCCTACAGCTGATAAACAGCTTTAGTAACGTGGCAGGATACAAGATCAACTCCAAAAAATCAGTTGCCTTCCTATACACCAAGGATAAGGAAGCAGAGAGGGAAATCAGAGAAGCATCACCTTTCACGATAGCCACAAATAGCATAAAATACCTTGGGGTAACCCTGACCAAGGAAGTGAAAGATCTACTTGACAAGAACTATAAGTCTTTGAAGAAAGAAATTGAAGAAGACACCAGAAAATGGAAAGACCTCCCTTGCTCTTGGATTGGGAGGACCAACATAGTAAAAATGGCAATTCTACCAAAAGCAATCTATAGATTCAATGCAATCCCCATCAAAATCCCATCAAAATTCTTCACAGATCTGGAGAAGACAATAATCAACTTTATATGGAAAAACAAAAAACCCAGGATAGCCAAAACAATCTTATACAATAAAGGATTGTCTGGAGGCATTACCATCCCTGACTTCAAACTCTATTACAGAGCTACAGTATTGAAAACAGCTTGGTATTGGCATAAAAACAGAGAAGTCGACCAATGGAATCGAATAGAAGACCCTGACATTAACCCACAAACCTATGAACACCTGATCTTCGATAAAGGAGCTAAAAGTATACAATGGAAAAAAGAGAGCATCTTCAACAAATGGTGCTGGCAAAACTGGATGTCAATCTGTAGAAGAATGAAAATAGATCCATATTTATCACCATGCACAAAACTCAAATCCAAATGGATTAAAGACCTCAATATCAGTCCGAACACACTGAACCTGATAGAAGAGAAAGTGGGAAGTACTCTACAGCACATGGGCACAGGAGACCACTTCCTATGTATAACCCCAGCAGCACAGACACTAAGGGCATCATTGAATAAATGGGACTTCCTGAGGCTGAGAAGCTTCTGTAAAGCAAAGGACACTGTCACTAAGACAAAAAGACAACCCACTGACTGGGAGAAGATCTTCACCAACCCTGCAACTGACAAAGGTTTGATCTCCAAAATATATAAAGAACTCAAGAAACTAGACCGTAAAAGGCTAATCAACCCAATTATAAAATGGGGCACTGATCTGAACAGAGAATTCTCAACAGAAGAACTTCAAATGGCCAAAAGACACTTAAGGTCATGCTCAACTTCCTTAGCGATCAGGGAAATGCAAATCAAGACAACTTTAAGATACCACCTTACACCTGTCAGAATGGCTAAAATCAAAAACACCAATGATAGCCTTTGCTGGAGAGGTTGTGGAGAAAGGGGTACACTCACCCATTGCTGGTGGGAATGCAAACTTGTGCAACCACTCTGGAAAGCAGTGTTTCGGTTTCTCAGGAAATTCGGGATCAACCTACCCCTGGATCCAGCAATACCACTCTTGGGAATATACCCAAGAGAGGCCCTATCATACAACAAAAGTATATGCTCAACTATGTTCATGGCAGCATTGTTTGTAATAGCCAGAACCTGGAAACAACCTAGATGCCCTTCAACGGAAGAATGGATGAAGAAAGTATGGAATATATACATATTAGAGTATTACTCAGCAGTAAAAAACAAGGACTTCTTGAATTTTGCATACAAATGGATGGAAATAGAAAACACTATCTTGAGTGAGGTAAGCCATACCCAAAAAGAGGAACATGGGATGTACTCACTCATATTTGGTTTCTAGCCATAAATAAAGGACATTGAGCCTATAATTCATGTTCCTAGAGAAGCTAAATAAGGTGAATCCAAAGACAAACACATAGGCATCCTCAGGAATATTAACCTTCATCAGGCGATGAAAGGAGACAGAGACAGAGACCCACACGGGAGCACCGGACAGAAATCTCAAGGTCCAAATCAGGAGCAGAAGGAGACGGAGCACGAGCAAGGAACTCAGGACCACGAGGGGTGCACCCACACTCTAAGACAATGGGGATGTTCTATTGGGATCTCACCAAGGCCAGCTGGCCTAGGTCTGAAAAAGCATGGGATAAATCCAGACTAGCTGAACATAGCGGACAATGAGGAATACTGAGAACTCAAGAACAATTGCAGTGGGTTTTTGATCCTACTGCACGTACTGGCTTTGTGGGAGCCTAGGCAGTTTGAATGCTCACCTTAGGAGACCTGGATAGAGGTGGGCAGTCCTTGGGCTTCCCACAGGTCAGGGAACCCTGATTGCTCTTCGAGCAGATGAGGGGGGGGGGGGGGACTTGATCGGGGGAGGGGGAGGGAAATGGGAAGCGG
The DNA here is from genome assembly GCF_018167655.1 of Microtus oregoni. Lineage (NCBI taxonomy): Eukaryota > Metazoa > Chordata > Mammalia > Rodentia > Cricetidae > Microtus > Microtus oregoni. The sequence continues at coordinate 495,149 of NW_024544728.1, read as the reverse complement.
TTGTGGGGAGAGGCAGAAATTCTTAATAAATAAATAAATTAAAATAAAAAAAAAAATGTTATTTAGAAATTATAGAGAAACATTGATAAAGAGGATGGATGGAGATCTCAAAGCTCATATCAAAGATAAAGGAGAACTGACTTCAGGAAATAATCTTAGGCTCTTTTATCATTTTGCCTGGAAACTTTTTCTCACAGAGCCTCTTTTACCTATAGCTCTCTCAGACTTGCAAGAATCAGCATTAACCTCGTAGGCGCAGGTTGCTCCTGGTTGCCATGTCCAAACATTCTGGTTCATAATATAGACTATAACAACATCAAGGACAATAATGCATATATTATCATCCCTCTGATTTGTTTTGAGCTTGTAATTATGTGTAGTAAACAATTTTTTTTTTGTTTTTGTTTTTTGGAGACAGGGTTTCTCTGTAGCTTTGGTGCCTGTCCTGGAACTAGCTCTTGTAGACCAGGCTGGCCTCGAACTCACAGAGATCCGCCTGCCTCTGCCTCCCGAGTGCTGGGATTAAAGGTGTGCACCACCACCGCCCGGCTGTAGTAAACAATTTTAAGAGTACCTAGAGGTAATGGGTTACAAAGTACTTCATACAACGTTAAGCTCCATATAAAAGCAATCTTAGTACGTCTAACACATATGAAAGAAAAATTAACATACACTTTAGGTAAGATATGGTGGGGCACATCCTGAGAGGATGTGTCTCAATAGTCGTGGGGGGGTGGAAGTGGGCAGAATTAAGGTCACTGAAATAAGTCATGAGCAAATCACCAAATACCTCATATAAAAATGTATGTATCCCTCTACGTGTGCCATAATACCACATACATTACCTTAACTTCTATTTTGAAAGAGTTTACAATTAAAATCCACTACACTTCTCCTTCCAGAGTCATGACTTAGTCTGGAAATTCCCAGAGCTAGAGCTTTGGGGCTGAAAGACTGCACAATGCATGTGCACTAGACACACAAGATACGTATTAGTTTAGCCTGATTGCTGCTGAAATTCACAAATTAATATTTCTGATAGATTATTATAGTAGATGTTGATTACAGATCAAATTTGGTCACGCATTCTCAGTTGTTATTTCTGTTTAGATGGTGTGGTAAGAATAAGAAAGGGGGAACCAGTTGCAAAATTTTTGAAAAAACAATTCTGGAGCCAAAAGGACCCTTGCATTATCATTTCAGTTTAGTTTTATTATACATCTTTGATTCAGTTGCAGCCGTGAAAGTTATTACAGGAACTGAATATAATACCACGACACTGACAGCAGAAATGGAAAAAACATGAAGAGGCCAATTTATTAGGCCATTTTATATTTACCTATTTTAATTCTTAAAACAGCTACATTATTTTTCTGGAAGGAATTTGCGTCTGTTTATTTGGTTGAGCAAATTCTCTACACTCGTGGCTCTCTGTTTTCCCTTCAGGAATGATAGAGTGATGCTGTATTGAAGAGGAATTGCTCCCCGTACCCAATTAATTATTTCAGTAAAATTTCTCCATGAACAACATCACTCATTTTGACTGCTTATAAAGCTGTTAAGTGCTGGCTCTGAGCTCTGAGTCACTTTTGGATGTTGTACAAGAGAGTCTATCAATCTCTCTTTTTACTGGCTTTGAAACAGTCCTCAGAGAACCCGTATCAACTGCAGTATAGGTTCTTTTTTTAAAGATTTGCTTGGACCTGATTAACAAAGAATATAAAATTGAGACTTATTTCACATTAAAATTATATTTTAAAGTTCAAAATTCATAATAAATCTGTTACTGAATAGAAGTCAGGAAGTTATTTACGATGCCAAGAGCTTTGGAGATATTCCCCTATTTTTCAGTTTTCCCCTTTATACTGAGTTAAAAATTGAAACCTATAGTGAGAACATACCAGAGAGTGGAGATCTGAGGAATTGAACTGGTTGACTGCATTCAGCAGTGATGGATGAAAGAAAACAACAAGAAAATTCACAACTGAAGCCCAGCACTTTTCCTTAACCTGTATGTGGGTTCTTGAGGGTTCGCCATTGTTATTGTTGGAAAACAAAGAAGATAACCCTGTTTCTGTCCACCCTCATAAGAATCCTAGCTCTTGGACTAGAGTTTGGCCATAAATGAGATGCATGTTCATAATAAAATAGATGCGAAAATCATTTCATATAGTGAGGATATACTTTGTCATGTCCATAGACTGCTAGCCGTCAAACTTACAGAGAATGCTACAGTCCAATCCTCGAGGACTTCAGTACTTGGGACAAAATTCCTAATCACTCTATTCATTTACAGATGTCATGACCTCCAGGTAAATAGAATAAACTCAGTACTGTGTTATTAACAGTAACCTATTTACTACTTATTAATTTTCAGAATAAATAGTGTTCTTTTTTCTTTTTTTGCTTTATTTTTTCTTTAATGGTTACTTTTTATCAGTTAAATGAAATCACACATGATGTTGACATTTAATATTTCTACTGAGTTTACATCATTAAATTTTGGACAGCTTTAGAGAGTTAATTCTGTTCAATGATTTTTGGAGTGACTATTATCTTGCTTTAAATTTTTTTTACCTTCTTTCCATAGCCAGGTAAGATAGGTGGATTGAGGCTGTAATTATCACACTTCAGACAAATAGTTAATAAATGCTTATAGAAGTTAACTTTGATAAAAAAAAAGATGCTAGTCAACTCTGTGTGTGTGTGTGTGTCTGTCTGTGTGTGTGTATAGTTATATAACAAGTCTCAACTCTTAAAAAATTTCTGAAGACCCCTTTGTGTGAGAGATTGTTTAGAGTAGTAAATATGATTGTAAGATCAAAATATTCCCTGTTCCCACTGAAGTTACACTCTTGTGGGGTAGGTAAATTTGTAAGAAAGACACATGAGTAAGTAAAGTTACAGAATGTACGTTATCCTACCATGTTTCTCTGTTTCCGCAATAAAGCACTGACAAAATGCAACTTGGGAAGGAAAGAGTTTATTGGTACCGGTTCGTATTTGAAGGGCATCAAAGCTGCAAGTCAAGGTAGGAGCTTGAAGCAGAAACTCCAAAGGAACAGTCCTTCCTGACTTGCTTACTCAGATGGTTAAGTACTGATTTTCCATCTGCTTCCATGACTTGGCTACAGTCTCAACAAATGATTAGCCAAGTGCTCCGATTCAAGTTTAAAATTCCATCCATGAGAAAAGTCTTCAACATACATGCTTTCAACTCTTGCTCAGGAAATACATAATATCCAAAGAGCTGTTTTCCAATTATCCTCAGTGTATAAAAAAGGAGGACCCCCAAATAAAAGCATGCTACATGCATAGTTAGGTTAGTAATATGAAATGACATGCAAACAGAACATGCCACGAGAATTAAACTGCACGGTATTCAGGACCTAAATGCAAATCAGACACAGTTGTTAAGGTGCTGATGTCTTAGCACTTGTCTGAAACTCCAAGAGATCGTGTTGTTTTCTTAAGCTTTGCCCTGGGTTCTGAGGGGAAGAGTATGCATACATGTTTCAGCATCTGGACAACTCACCTTCCCTTGGAGACTCATTGTCAGCCTCTCGCTTCCTCTATAAAGGAATTCTGCCACAGTTACGAGTGGATGCACTGAGGAAACATCTGTATTTCTAAATCGTGAGGTCCAGTTACTCAGTTTCTAGCAGAGAAGCTAAACAAGATTGGAGCTGAGAAACCTCGGAGTTCAACATCAGTGGTAACAGTTACAAATTACCACAGGCAACCGGCAGTGTTATCCCTAAACAAGATCTTATTTTAAGGGTTTAACCTCAAATGTAGAAAATTTCAATGTTACCTTGAAATGCTATCTTGAAGCTGTTCCGTGACAAGCTTATGCTATCCCGTCGTCTTACGGACAAAACCTAACACAGGTATCCCAACGTTTTCCCAAATGGCTTTGTATGAAGTCTCACTTTCAGGTAACTCAACACTTTTTTCTATTTTATTTTAAGATTTAATAAAATTCTACATATTTATCATGTACAACAGGTGATTTGAAATGCGTATGCACGTGCATTAATTCTTAGTTTACCTATACTTTTATTGTTTTTCGAGTCTTTATTTCATTTTCCTTGGGCCTTTGTTGTTTTCTCTGTCTAGCTTTGAGTCCAGTGTGTTCTTTCTTAACCTTTGAAGAGAGCATGGAGTTATAGGTTATTCATTTAAAATCTATGCTCAGGTCTTTTTTTCTTCCATCCCATTAATTTTGTGCGGTATAATAATTCCATCCTCAAACATATATTTATCACTAGAAATAATTTTTCTAATCTATTTTATGTGTCAAATTTTTTTTCTGAAGGTCATGCTGACGCATAGGAAGAGTTTATTCTACAAACTTTGCTCATAAACATTGTAATTTTCCCCAAGATTTTGCATATAATTAAAATATTTATATGCAGTAATAAATCATTTTAATGAACAAAAATGCGAAACGTATGTACAAATAGTTAGAATTAGTTGAAGTCCATTCCTTTGAGTCTCAAGTGTGCATAGCACTTCGCTGAACTTCTATAATTAACTGATCCATTGGATTATGAAAGGATTTGGTTCATCCTCCATAGGGGCTGCCTTGGGTGATGAAGTTTCACCATCATTAACTCTATGTCCCTGCAGTACAAACACAGATGAATTTTGATACTCTCACTTGATTCCCTGGCATTTTAAAATCACCCAAAGTTGAAAAGTGAATAAAACAAACATTTTTTTTTTGCTGAAAAAGCACACTAACTGTTAAAGCAACTCCCTCTAAATGAACACCTTCAATATGTATAAGGAAAGAGGCCCCATGTTGTAGGAATAAGTTAATAATAATGATATGGACAATCTGTGTGTGCTTCTATGTTATATGGAAAAGAGTCAGTGCTTTCCTGAGGCCACACAGTTAATAAATGATAGAGGAACAATTCAAAGCCAGAGTTGTTGAGGTTCCAGTGCCCAGTATTAGCAATTCTGACAAAGAAGCAAGGCAACCTATGGTCTCCCCAGTCTCATTGCCTGGAATCAGACCAAAGTTTCACAACTTGCTGCATGTGTAATTATTTTTTGACAGTGCATTTGTTTATCTCAGTGGGAAACCAGAATGTGTGTATATGGGTGATGATATTAATTATTCCATTTCTTTGTTATAAGTTATACAAAAAAATGTGAATTACCCAGTGCCCATCCCTGGCACAAACAGAGCACTCAATTTTCTACCCATTGGACTAAATATTAGCCAAGTAAGGTGCTATCATGGAGAGAAGGACTACCTAGATCTATGAGACGATATATTGAGAGGTGGGATAAAGGAATCTATACATACAGAAACTGTTTGACAAGTTATTCATCACAAAATCCTATAAAAGATATAGAACAATTTATAAAATGTTTGACGTTTCCCAATTATTTTGTAATGATCTAAAGATATAAAATGTAAGGCAGGGTCTGGAGAGTTGGTTCAGTAGTTAAAGCACTGGCTGTTCTTCCAGAGGACATTGGTTAAATTCTCAACACAGCACGATGGTTTGCAACTGTCTAACTCCAGTTCCAGCATTCTCTCCTGTCGTATGTGTTCACCACACACCAGATACACATGTGATACAAAGACATACATGTAAACAAAACAGCCAAACACAACGTAGAAAAATAAACAAATAATTTTAAATGGAAAATATTTCATCTTTCATCAAGAAAACCCCTCATTTTTTAAGTTGGTATGCAGATAAATAATAAGCAGAAATGTCCAAATGAGTTAATGAAGTGACTAGGATACGAACTTATAAGTGCTTATAGGAGTCAAGAAAAGGCATCAAAGTGAGGTTTAGAAGACTATACCAGACTTTTCAGACATTTGAGTTGGTTGCTATATCTGAGGAATCATATTGAGGAGAGACTAAGGAATGGATCAGCCAAAGACCAGGGAATGTGTAAGATCAGTAAGGAGCAAACCAAAATAAGTTTTATTTGTTCTCTGGACAATAGGAATTCTGCAGGGTCTTCCAGTCTCTATGTGGCAAAAGCTGGATGCATATTAGGAAGTTCTCTAGGAATAAGGGTAGACATAAGTGCATTGTATCTGTGAAATTATGCCTGACTATACTTTACAGAAACCACAAAACAGCAGCACATATGCGAATGTCGGCAGACAGGAGGTTACAATAGTGACTCCATCATCACCACCTTCAACTTCTGGCACGTTTCCCTATCTGTCTTCCTTTAGGTACCTGGCTAAAATCCTTATGCTCACATCTGGGTAATAATTAAAATGGTACCGTCTACCCCAGTGGGACTGAAATGATTACACACTGCTACACTGAACATGTAGGGAAATCTATTCCTTGCTATAAAGAAAGAATGAATTTTTCAATAGTTAACAAGGTCTCCATAGCCCTGACGTCTGGTGATTAGAGAGGTCTGGAAGTGGCACTAAGGTTGTGGATAAAAATATACAGCAATTGAGTTCCAGAGGCATGAAAAATGCTAGATTTTTTCCATTTTTTATTAAATTATTTATTTATTTATTAAAGATTTCTGTCTCTTCCCCGCGACCGCTTCCCATTTCCCTCCCCCTCCCCCAACCAAGTCCCCCTCCCTCGTCAGCCCAAAGAGCAATCAGGGTTCCCTGCCCTGTGGGAAGTCCAAGGACCACCCACCTCCATCCAGGTCTAGTAAGGTGAGCATTCAAACTGCCTAGGTCCCACAAAGCCAGTATGTGCAGTAGGATCAAAAACCCATTGCCATTGAGTTCTCAGTAGTCCTCATTGTTCATGGGATGTACTCACTCATATTTGGTTTCTAGCCAAAATGCTAGATTTTTTAAATTTACTTTTTAATTGTTTTTTATTGATCTATATATTTTTCTCCATTCCACTAACTTCTTCTCCCATCTCTTCTATCCTCTTCCGTGGTCTCCATGCTCTCAATTTATTCAGGAGTCTTTTTCTAGTTTCCATGTAGATTAGATCCACGTATGTCTCTCTTAAGGTCCTCTTTGTTGGCTAGGTTCTCTGGGATTGTGAACTGTAGGCTGATTTTCTTTGCTTTATGTTTAAAAGCCACTTATGAGTGAATGCATCTGATGTCTGTCTTACTGGGTCTGCATTGTCTCAGTATGATGTTTTCTAGATCCATTCATTTGCCTACAACTTTAAAGATGTCATTATTTTTTACTCCACTGTGTAAATGTACCACATATTCCTTATCCATTCTTCAGTTGAGGGGCAATTAGGTTGTTTTGGGGTTCTGGCTATGACAAATAATGCTGCTATAGTTGAGCACATATCCTTGTGGTACGATTGAGCATCCTTTGAGTATATACCCAAAGATGGTATTTCTGGGTCTTGAATAAGGTTGTTTCCTAATTTTCTAAGAAATCGCCATATTATTATCCAAAGGGGCTGTACCAGTTTGCACTCCCACCAGCAATGCAGGAGTGTTCCCTTTACCCCACATCCTCTACAGCATAAGTTGTCATCAGTATTTTTGCTCTTGACCATTCTGACAGGTGTATGATGGAATCTCAGAGTTGTTTAGATAGGCATTTCTCTGATGGCTAAATGAGTGAGCTGGTGAGTGAATTTTGTCTTTTTTTTAAAGTGGAAATAACAGAAAGTGTATGAGAGAGGAATGTTTATGTTTTGTAACAGGGTAAACTTGGAGTACTAAGAGGAACTTGGAAATGTAAGCCTGTAGATACATCTCTCTCTTTTGTTTAGCTCAATGAAAAAAGAGAATAAGTAAGCATATTAAAAACCATACTGAAGTAAGTACACGGTGCATTTCCAGCACGTGTGGGTGCAGAGTTAGCAGTCAATGCATGGCAGACAGCACTCACTTTTGCGTCGATAATGACAGAACTCCAAAGAATGAACCTGAGAAAAGATTGAGAGACAACAGATTTGAAGTGAACAGCTTAAGGAACATGTGGTATGAATCTAAGATAACATCTTAAACAGTTCTATTGTGCCTTTTACACAGAAGTATTTGATGGTCATTTTACCAAACAGGTAAAGTTAGATGGGCACTGCTAGTTACAGTTAGAAAGGTTTCCCAAGATACATGAGTAACTCATCTCAAGAAATCATAAAGATTCATTTTCTGTGTCCCTTTTTTATAATAATAAGTAAGATGAGCCAGATATCAGTTAGTACTAGTCACTTATTTCTAGTTTAGTACTAATTAATTATTTCTAGTTTCTTCGTCTCTACTCTACAGCATAGGACATAGGATAGATATCACCATCTGTAACTTACAGATGAGAAAATTGAACTTAACAGCTAACTCCCCTGCAAGGTTTATAGAGCTACTGGAGAAACAGAAGGAATCTGAATGTTATATCTCCAGAGCTTGAAATTCCACCCACAGCACTACACATCTTCATCACAGCCATGCAAGGTTCTCTGTTACTTGTTAAATTTCACACATGAGAAAACAGTCTCAGGTGAATCGGTGTTGTGAACTACTAGTTCACCTGCAGGGCAAGTATAGAATACTTCGGATATTTTTGTTATTTTAAGTGAAAGAGCTAGCCTTGAATGCTCAAAACATATGGATGTTTTGATTTTTTAATAAGAAATAGAAAAATAAAATATGCATAATTTTCTTGAATTTTAAAGGTTTTATCTTGCACTAGATTGTGTATAAAACAAGGACTTCTGAGTTGCATTTATTTTTTCCATCCCTGATGTATTGGCATCTATAGGAGCACAATTCAATGTCTGAAATGTTATTTTCAACACAGTAAAACTCTTTTGACTGTTTTAAGGTCAACTGTGGCCCGAACCCTGAGTAAAATATAGATAGTTGTAAATAATGCTGTTTTATTTTTATGTGTTATTTTTAACACTACTTTTAGGTCTATAACTTTTCCCTGTGTGTTCTCATAGTAATAATATTTCTTTAGTTTTGTTTGTTTATGTGTGAAATGTGGTTCTTAGACTGAAGATCAATACGGTTTCTGTGTAAAAGGGAATGGCGGGTGTGGAATGCAGCCAGCAGCAGTCATTGTAGGCATCCAGGTTGGAGAGCATGTAGCAATCTGGTCAAAGGGTGTCTTCATGCCAGACTTGTGGAACTCGACATTCCAAACCAGATCATTCAGTTAAATAATGAGGAAAGAAACTAAAAGGCATTTTGGTTTAATCATAAAGACTTTTAGAATGATTTGAGCAATCATCTCAAGTCATAACAAAGTTTCCAAAATTATTGAGTCCACATTCTGTGGCTGTGACCAACCATCTGTTGTTCAAACAAGGAATTCACATGAGCTACTCCTTAAGTCCTTTCCTATACAAATTAAAAGGCCATAGTTGTTTCTAAAAAGTAATATAGTTGCTTTTTATGTCACCCCACCTATAAAAGCAAATAAGAATACTGTAGCATCCCCTGATGCCTTAAGATTTCCTTGACCAGACTAAAAGTACATCATATCATCCATGTTGTTGACCTTAAATTCCAACTCGTTGGCCTCGAGTTTAGCAAGCCAGGCTTTTGTCATGAGCTCACAAGCTTACTGACATCATTATAAACTTCAAGTGTTTGAGATGTTTGTGAGACCTGCCATGTTTTACAATGTCAACCTAGAACAGTCAACGACAGTTTATATTTGCTAAATACAAATAAGACTTCTACCCATAACTATAGCCATAAAGAATACAACTGTGAGGGCCCTCTTGATGAGAGAAAATGAACATAATTCGGTGGGTTTCGATTACACAGAGACATGTTAGACCAAGACAGGATTACCAGGAAAAATCAAAATGATAATGATGACAATGATGTTGTTGATGATAATAATAATAATAATAATCATAATAATAATAGAACAAAGAACAAGCAAGATGGATAGGGATGAGAGGAAAACCTGTGCTGAGTGTAAAAGCCCATGGGGCCAGCACCTCGTTTCTATCCTCTCCCCATGTTTACAGCGTTCTATATATTTAGTATATGTTTTGTCAACTACTGATAGTGATTTACTAAAGGTTATATACATATATGTGTGTGCATATATTTACATGACTGTATAAAACTATTTGATGTCCAATGTGAGAACATATGGAACCATCAATTTATTAGAGTTCTTTCATTTATTGTTATCTTTAAGAGAAGGACTGGAATGTTTATGTGCCCAATTGAATCTAATCATTTAAAACTGTGTTAGATACTAGTGTTTGCCTCGTCTCAATTTTAGACAAAAATATAATTTAACCTTATATATTCAGGTCAGAAGTAGATAAATTACTAGTAATGGTTTTGTTTTAAAGCCTCATTGTAGCATTTTAAAAAAACTTGACTGTGAAAGCAGAGCCCTTGACTCACAGTACAGTCTCTTACAATTAAGCACATGGTCCTCAGTGTGTCCTAGGCCATGTCCTCCTCTCTGGGCTCACTATTAGCAATGCCACTCACTTTTATAGCTTCAACTCGTTTTGGAATAGGTAGTGTGTGTGTGTGTGTGTGTGTGTGTGTGTGTGTGTGTGTGTGTGTAAAAGAGAGCCTGACCTCACCACTTGAAACCTCAAGCCCCAGTTATACTCCCTCTCTAAGAAGGCCACACCTCCTATTCCTTTTAAATGGTTCCACTACTAACTGAGGACAACTATTCAATAATATGAGCCCGTGGGAGCCATTCTCATTTAAACCACACTGAGAAAGTCACATTGTTTGCTTTTGCTTCCCAGTGGCAGCAATTAACTTAGACTTAGTAATTTATTTGACTTAGATTTGTTAGTCTTTACCATTTACCTGACTTTTATAACATCAGGACTTTGGGTGAAGCTATGTGCATGAGAGAATAACGCATGCCTTCTTATGGCTTCCTTCTAAAGCAAGACAGATAACTATTTTAGATCATTATGTCAGAAAGAAGTGCTTGGAATCATGCGAGCAGGAGAGAGAACTCTGGGTGAATGCGCTGTATATAATATGTAACTTGCGCCTCTCTTAGAAAGTAAAATTTGTAATGACATCTAAATTAGGCGAGAAAGTAAATCATCCAAAGAGCAGAAAAATGTGTGAAGCACAATGAACAGCACCAGCAGTACCCACGGTCCATAATGAGTTGCAGAAACACTGACGAAGCCATACGATCTAACTGTCTTTGCATGGTTCCTTCAGTCCTGGGCCTTCATCTGCCACTGAGGCTGCACCTTCACCAGTGACTTTTCTTGATCTCTCAAAGTGCCCCCATGACCTCTCCATGCCTCCAAAACCAGTTCAACCTGGGTGACTCTTACACATTACCAAGTCCATGATAGCATGGAGTTCAACCATTGCCACCTCTGAAAAACAGCTTCTCTGTGCTCTCAGGACACAAATCCCAGAAGATTTCACCACAGTGATGTTGGCCTCTTCTTAATCAACATTAATTTCTTAGCTCCAGCTGACCAGCATCAAGTTTGCCCGAGGCAAACCCCACCCCCTAAAGGGGCTGTCTTAACCCTACATATCCCAGAAAAGCAGTCCTGCTTTAGCAGTTCTGGTATCTTGTCAATCACAGCTGCTTATTCAGCTCCAGATAACTAGACCAAAGGATCTTAATTCAAAATGACAAATGTCTCTGATAGAGTCTTTAAACTTCCTTCTGAAACTTCACAATCCAGGCTTCCGTCTTCTGCATAGCTCTTATCTTCCAAGATAAACATTCTTATCTTCCAAGCTCCCACAGAACACCCCACAGAGCTTTAAAAACTCTGCTCTTTTAGCCTGAAGTTCCAAAGCCCTACCACAACCCTCCCCAAAACATGGTCAGGTCTGTCACAGAAATACCCCTATTTCTGGTACTCATTTATTTAAGTTAGGGTTTCTATTGCTGCGATAAAACACCATAATCAAAAGCGAAGTGAGGAGAAAAGGGTTTATTTGGCTTACATTTGAGCATGGCTGTTCATCACTAAAAGAGTCAGGACAGGAACTCAAACAGGGTAAGATCCCAGAAGTTGGAGCTGATACAGAGGCCACTGAGGAGAGCTGCTACTGACTAGTTTCCCATGACTTGCTCAGTCTACCTTCCTATAGAACCCAGGGATGACATTACCTACTACCTACTACAGGCTGGGTTCTCCCCCATTGATCACTAAATGAGAAAATGCCTCACAGCTGGATCTCATCGAGCTGTTTCCTCAATTGAGGTTCCTTCCTCTGATGACTCTGGCTTATGTCAAATTGGCATACAAAAAAGCCAGCACAATGCACTTATGGCTTGTAAATTTAAATCTCTGGGCACACTCCTAGGAATTTCATACTTGCCATATTCCCTCACAAATTTTGTTTATAAACAGAAGAATTCAGTTTGCGTTTCACTTATAGTTGGTCCCCCTGCTGTGGCTCTCAATGTTCACTGAGGCTGCCATAGTAGTGAAAATGTATCACTCATCAACTGTATCACTGAACATGTGTCTTGTAACAATCTTATCTAAAAGGTTGTATTACTGCGATTTCCACTTTTAAAGGTGAAACTAAGAATGGAAGAGGTGTAATCTACATACAAGAAACATGTTCGTCATAAATAGCTAGAAACTGGAAACAACTTAGAAGTCCCTCAACTGAAGAATGAATAAGGAAAATGTGGTATATTTGCGCGATGGAGTTTTACTCAGCTGTTGAAAATAATGACATCATGAAATTTGTAGGCAAATGGATGGAACTAGGAAAAAAAAACATCCTGAGTGAGGTTAACTCAGACCCAGAAAGACAAACATGGTTTGTACTCACTTACAAGATAAATTAACTGATAAGTAGATGATAATCATGCTATAATTCACAGGCCCAGAGTAGCTAAGTAACAAAGAGAGTTCAAGGTGGGATGCAAGTATTTTCCCGAGAAGGAGGAATAGAATAGATTTTTCTTGTGGATTGGGGTCAGGTGGAGATGGGAACAAGAGGGATTGGGATAGGTTGGGGACAGAAGAAGAGAGTACAGAGAGAGACAACTGGAATTGGGACATTTGGGGTGGGGTTGTGGAAACCTAGTTCAGTGGAATCTCCCTAGAATCTACAAGGGTTACCCTAGTCAAGACTCTTAGAGTGGGATGGGCAGGGGTCTCTGGACTCTCTTGCTTGTTCCTGGGACATTTTTCCTCCTACTGGGTTGCTTTGTCTGGTGTTGATATGAAGGTTTGTGACTAGTCTAATTGTAACTTGTTATGCCATGTTCAGTTGATATCCCTGGGAGGCCTGCTCTTTTCTGAAGAGAAAGAGGGGAGCAGTGAATCTAGGGGAGAAGGGAGGGTGAGAGCCTTGAGAGAGGAAATGGAAGGGATGCTGTGATTGGAATGTATTGTATGAGAGAAGAATGAAAAGAAAGGAAGGAAGGAAGGAAGGAAGGAAGGAAGAAAGGAAGGCAAGGAAAGAAAAAGAAAAGAATAGACTTGATGAAATGGCAATATTTAAGTAGAATGAGAAAAATTTTAAAATATCTTGAAAGATAAATAAGAAAAAGTGAGAAATACCAGGAAATTAATGAAAATATTAAGAAGGAAGTTAGAAACATGTTTTATAAAAATCTTTCATCTTGGGTCACAGGTCCCTTAGGACTGATGTAATACTATGGTAACTTTCTAATAATTATAAATGGAATAAAATTCATAGAAAGAATGTCAAGTATAGTAGCTTGGCCCACTATAATGTTTGTGGCCAAATTCAGGAAGCTTCTAAAACAAATGGGAAATTATGAACGTATGTTACTTCTATGTTACAGCATTGAAGCAACTATGTCATTTCCAGTAAAATTTACTGTAATCAATACATTTTACCAAACCATTATTATTAGTCCCAAACTGAAATTCTGCATGATTTTCACCTTGAAATGTCCTGAAATTCAGAGTTTCCTTGAATCTATGGTGGTCTGACTGGCCATGTTACTGTTAAATGGAACAAGCATTTTAAAACACTTAGCTTCTATTTGATCTTATGTTTTCAAATAGGTTTCCGTCTTTCTCTTTTGGGGTAGGGGAAATGGTCATCAAGAGTCCCAGGTTGTTCATATTTTAGCATGAGAAATCAAAGTAAACCAAAAAGTTTGGTCCCTCTAACCAAATTTCATGCTTTCGCTAAAAGCTCCGTTTTATTCTGTTCAATTGAAAGAACAGAAAATTAATGAACAAAAATCTAAACTTCAAATTTCAAGCACTCAAGTTAAAGACAGATGAGTGGAAAACCGGGATTTCAAAATAAAATACTGAGGCTCAATTACATAACACACTGAATTCAGAGTATTTATGAAGAAAGAATATGATTCATAAAGGTGTGTGTGTATGCGTGTGGGGGGGGTCATAATCATCTAGATGGATATATAGATTAACCTTTCACTTACCATACCTACTATATGGTTCCTCTTTTTTTCAATTATTGGTCTTGCACAATGACTTCCATTTCTATGTTAAACGATAATTAAATTTTTATTCCTCCTCTGAATCTATTGCTTTAATTAGATTTTCCTGTTGTCTAGGTGAGATATTAGGAAACAAATGATGCTATGACTTTCCTAGGGCCTGAGCAATGTAATTGCAGAGGTTATAGGAAAGAGCACGTTAATGCAGAGAATCAGCTTTCCTCTGCACTGAGATGACTCCATCTGATACAACCACCACCAAGCCAGGAGCAAATAGAGTTTTCCCAAGTTCCCATAACCTCTTCAGACCTGTCTTCAGTCTCGAACTAACACTATGAGCAGTTAAATATTTTGCTTGTTTTTCGTTTTTATAAAAATATACTCTGAATTATCATTGAGGAGAAAAATCTCTTGTCAATCATTCCACACAAATAGATGTATTTCTCAATTCCTCTTACACCTGTGGACCAACCAATAGTCACGTGGTTCCATAGGTCACCCAAATTACTGGCCTTCCTTTTCTAAATGCTAGTCTTCTTGCTAAGTATTTACAAAGTACAGATACATTTTAAGCCATAAAACTTCAGCTAAAGACAAAGAGAGGTTTTGTTTTTTCAGACTATCCTCTCTGAATGTTCTCTCCTGAATGCTGATCATGAACTAAGATTCATTGTCGCCTGAATTTCAGAGCCTAAATAATGAAACGACAAATTGCTTTTCTTCAGCTTGAATTACTGCCCAAACTTAATTTATCCTCTTCATGTTCAAATTCTCGAATCCTCATTTAAAATGTAGTCTCCAGTTAATTCAACTAATTAGGCAAATCACACAGATTGCTGTGGGACAAAAACCATTAGAGGTGAAATTGCATTTCTATTTCAAGTCTTCCCAAATAAACCAAGCTGCTATTAGTTTCCTTGCCATTTTCCCTGTGTTCAGCATAGACTAATGTCAAGTGGTCAGGCTTTCATTTATATTTTTGCTCTACAGTCATTATTTTTTTATAGGCTGCATAGGTAACTAATGATCGAAAAACATTTGAAATAATAGTTTCTGAGCTATGTCCTGTGCAGTACTTTATGTAAAAGTAACTGAGCATGCCCCTTTAGCACTGGGGGCACACTGATTAAAATAAAGATAATGAAATCCTTACACAGATTTCACTTATACTTTCATACGTTTAGAGGTAATAAATAAGTGAGGTTTATGCAGAAATGATATGAAGAAAAATAAATTTGAATTTGTAGTAAAGAGAAAGCAAAAGCACAGTATTTGGTCAATTAGTAGGAAATAGGGCCATGGATATCAATACAGGTCTTGGCTACAGTAGGACAAGGATCCAGACATAGTCCTAGGCAGCAGCCAGGCCTGATGGTACCCTGGTCCCAGCTGTCAAGCAGGTTGCCCACATCAATCCACTCCTCACCACCCTCACTTCTTCTGATCTGCCTCTTACCACAGCACACAAACCACCCCTCTTTCTCTCCCATTTTTCCATTATATACTTGTTCACCATAATGGCACATACTTTGCTGTGCTGGTCGGGCCTGTTGATGCCTTCAGCTGCCCCGACTGTAAGACCCCAGGCTGGCCCGCAGGTATCAGTCTATTTCTGCTTGTAAGACTAGGGTTAAGACTCAATTTCATTTCTTTGTATTATGATATCCACTTTTTAACAAACAGCATTTATTAAAGTGATGGTCCTTTGTGGAGAATAATACCTCATGTGTATCCTTGGTATTCTTTTTACTAATAGTGAGCTGACCTATTCTCTTGGTATTGTTTCTAGCCTCTCTCATATATGCCATTGCTCTTACGTGTCTGTTTTTATTTGCAATGTGTGTCCATGTTTTAAGCTAAGTGGATTGAAACAACCAGTTGCCTGTGGTTTCTGAAAAGCGGTTTCATCTCCTTAACTTTGGATTTTCTGGTCTTTCTTGGTTTCCAAAGCCTCTAATAGCTATTTCCTGATTTATTAGCTTCTAATAATTGTTCTACTTCATAGTACTCCAGAATATCATCAACTATAACTATATTTATTTTAATTATCCTTTAAGTACTGAAAATATTAGATTAATTAATTTGCTTATCAATGTATCTTTGAGGTTATTTGCATGCCACATTCTTATACAAAATATTCTCATGTTTGTCAATATGTTTCACTTTCTTCTTTATGCAAACAAAGGAATATGTTTAACCCTTTACTGGCTAACTGGAGCCTTCTAAAATATAAACTATTCATTAATTACAGATTTAAGAACTAAGAAATTTAGGTAAATAATTTTTAAATTAATATGCTGAACCACATTCCATGCCATAGTCAACTAGAGAATTTTTAAATTTTCAAATGAGACATGATGACCTCATATCCATATATGAAACCAAATTTAAATATCATACTCTAAGCCATTTCTCAAATACCCTGCTAGGTGTTTACTACTAAACATGTCTTTCTCCTGAATGTCACTTCCTGATATTTCCAGGGCCACATTGGAGGATGCTGAAATTAGAATTAGGAAAGCTGAAAACCAGTAAAGTCTTGTGTCTCAAACAAAAAATTCAAAAAAGAAGTAATTGAAGAAAGTAATAATTCTTATTTCTTTACCTTGCAATCAGGTTTTGTTTCAAAAGTAATGTTCAGGAGACTATTACTGAAATGATTTTACTAACAATATCTTCTATTTGTTCTATAAATGAATTGAGTCAAACATGCTAAATAAATGGTTCTTTTATTATAGCTCATTTTCTTGGGAAATAAAGCAAAGAGAATTAATCTCACAATAAATGGATCAATTTCTAATCTTTGTACAAACACATATTACTGTTCTTACAGTATATCTCCCACATGGTACAAGTATCCATACAGACAAGCTTCCCTGTGACTGTGCTGGCCGCCACAGTTACTGCCGATGTCTTCTTTTTCTTTCGTGTCAGAGATCTTTTTACATATGTGCCAGCATTTCAAATCCCATTTCCCAAATTCCTTTACAGACACAAATAACCAAGGAAATCAATGTAAATGTCCAATAGAGACTGTACTTCAAAGGTGGCTCAGTAGCCTGGAAACATCCCCTTCTCCTTCTTTCTTAATATATCACAGAGGAAAGAAGAAAAGGACAAAAGAAAGACAAGTTGTATAACCACACTGTAGCATTCTAAAACTGTCTATAGAAGTAGTGTACAATATGATTCCTGTAACTTTACTTCACAGATTTTCATATTAATTATGCATTGGTTCCCCCCCCCATTAATGTTTGTACAAATAGTTCGCAAATTCCAACAGGTTCTGAAACGCAAAGAACAGAAGCTGTGAATTATTCTTCTAAAACTCCGTGGCAATATGTGGTGCTAAAGACAACAGGGGTTTATAATATACAAGCTCAATAAGGTTTGTTCTTCTCCTCGGGGATCATGTGTATACATGCACACCAGGGTGTTTTAAATAATGTTGATTTACCTGTGTTCCTAGGGACACTTGCTATGCAAACATAACTCACGACTTACTTACAAACAAGAGCTAGGGGAACACATTCAATCTCTAGACCTCACTACGGGAGACGTGGGCACTACTTTGTAGCTTCTTGATATTACCTTTTCTCAAGTTAATGTCATGTGCATTGTAACCCAGGTAATGTGGAGAAAATGGAATATTAAATATTTAAACACGTAGAGCAATCAATATTCATGAGTATTTTATATTTACTTTCAACTTTTATTACCTTGTTCTTTCAAAAATAGAATATTTTTATTGTTCTCCCCAGAACTGCACACTGCATAAACACTTTGTAATTCCTAACTACTTGGATAGGGCTGTTTCATTAGTATGCATCCTCCAATAGATTATTAAAACTAATTTGGATAATATGGACAAATTAGTTTCCAGTTGCTAAAATTGTATAATGATAACTTATTTTTAAAAAATAAATCTAATGTATAGAAGTGTTGAAAGTGCAAAAAAACATTTTGTTTCTTCCTTTTCAATTGGGATCAGACAACACTATCCAGAGGGAAGAGGAAACCTGAAAAAAACATTCATTCATTTAGCATTTATATAGTGGGTTTTTTGCCATAGTGTTTCTCTACATTTTCACCAAGAAAACTAGTTCAAATCCATGCGAGCATCTGGATACTTGATTCTTTTTAAACGATAAGAGCAAATATATTACTAAAAGATTCGCAATTCAGTTCAAAATGAAACTGAAGGAAAGTGAAAGACCGCAAGAGAAAACGAGCTTCAGATAACACAGCATATGGGGAAGTTTGAAATTTGAGCCTGCAGCACATTTGTTCTAGAAACGTTTAAAAGTATGAACATCCAATTCTGCAATAAAAATCTCTTTATCTGGTAATTTGGAACTAAAATGCTGACTACACCGAAAGTTGACAAAAATGTGCAGCGAAGGGATTTTTCATCTACTATCGATGGACTTATAAAATGGCTCCATAACTTCGAGATGATTTGGTAGTACCTTACCATTATCAGTACAACTAAAATGACATGTCCTCATCATGCTCCCACTGAAATGAAGGTGTATACAACTATTATTAGAAATGTTCTTGCATGTTAAAGAAACTTACTTTGCTTTGCCTTTTGAGACAATCTCTTTATATAGTCCAGGCTATCCTCAAATGCTCAATCCTTTCACCTCATTCTCACAAGTCTTAGGATTGTTGACATGCACCATCCATATTTTGCTTCAACTGCATTGTAAGACTTAAGATCTGAAAACGATCTTAAGTCAGTAGTTTTCAACCTTCCTAACATTGTGACCCTATAATAAAGTTCCTCATGATGTGGTGACCCTGAACAACAAAATTATTTTCATTGCTACTTCATACCTGTAATTTTGATAGTTATGAATTGTAATATAAATATTTTGGAGCTAGAGGTTTACCAAAGTGTTCTCGACCCACTGTCTTAGAACCACTAAGCCATAAGTAGATGGATGCATAAACAAACTGTAAAATAGCTACACAGTGGATATGTGCTTTAAAATTAAGAATGACAAATTGCTGGTATATGAAACATCAGTGAATATCAGAATCATGTTTCATGAAAGTAGCTAGGTATATGACTCCGCATTACTTCTTTAGATCATCATCTTGGTGATTGTAATCCCTTGCTGGATTCAGCAGTGAAGAGTGCAGGTCAATGCAAACCGCTCATATCATGAATGAGAATCACAAATCTATAATCCAGATTAGAAATCTGCAGCCCACTGTGGGAGACGCCCTCCAACGCCCCAAGGACATACCACAAACCCACCTCCTGCAATTCCATGGCAGGTGTGAAGAGCGCCATTGTGAGGCAAAACTTTTAAATAAGAACATTGAAGGCACTCAACATCCAAACTATTGAAGATCCTATTTTATACAAAATTTCTGTAGAAAATCAGTTGATCTTCAACAACAGAAGATAGTTGACTCGAAAGTATGGGGAAGAGGAAGGAAGAAAGCTTTGTACAAAGATGGGAGAAAGTAAGTAGTAAAAGATAAAATTTATGTTAAGTACTGTAAAGTTTTAATGTATGTAAAATGATGCACTTAAAATATGAGCAGCTTCATACATTATTAATTATACCACAACATTCTTAATTTAATAAATTTGGGTTACTTAAAGCCAGGAGATAAAATAGAAAAGATTTATTTTACATTTAAATACACACTTTTTGTTTAAGCGCAATCATAAAGTGAAATTTAGAGACTATTTGCATTGTTTGAATTTTATAATGAAAGTCAAAATGAGCTAAGGAATAGGTTGAAAATGAAGCAAAGGCTTGTTTCTAAGAGAAAGATGGTCCCACACCCATGAGTATGTGGCAGCACTCATTGGCTATATAAACAATCACATCAAGATGGTTGAAAGGTTCAAAACCCCATGCCATTGTCCTTACCACCATCCCACCCCACCCCCAAGATCTCAATTTTCTCCCCAGCCATTTTGTCTACTTCCCATAGCCAAGAGGACAACTATATGTTTTTCCTTTGGTTCACCTTCTTACTTAGCTTCTTTGGGATCACCAATTGTAGACTCCGTGACCCTTGTTTATGGCTAGAAACCAATTATGAGTGAGTACATCCCATATTCATCTTTTTGGGTCTGGGTTACCTCACTCAGGATAGTGTTTTCTATTTCCATCCATTTGTATGCAAAATTTGAGAAGTCATTGTTTTTTACCGCAGCGTAGTACTCTAGTGTGTATATATTCCATACTTTCTTCATCCATTCTTCCATTGAAGGGCATCTAGGTTGTTTCCAGGTTCTGGCTATTACAAATAATACTGCTATGAACATAGTTGAACAAATGCTCTTGTCATATGATCGGGCATCTCTACGTAATGTGCTGGCTTTGTGGGAGCCTAGCCAGTTTGGATGTTCACCTTCCTAGAAATGGATGGAGAGGGGAGGACCTAGGACTTACCACAGGGCAGGGAACCCTGACTGCTCTTTGGACTGGAGAGGGATGGGGAGAGGAGTGGGGGGAGGGGGAGAAGGGTGGGAGGAGGGGGGTGTAGGGTGGGAGGAGGGGGAGGGAAATGGGAGGCTGGGAGGAGGTGGAAACTTGTTTTTTTTTTCTCCTTTTCTCAATAAAAAAATGGAAAAAAATAAAAAAAATAAGAAAGGGATTTGAAAAGATAAAAAAAAAAAGATGGTTGAAAGGGGGCTGCAGATGAGGGCCTGGCTGGGAAGAGTTAGAGGGGCACAGGTATGATTAACACGTATCACATATACGTGTGAAAATCTTAGAGAATAATAAAAAATATATTTAATAATAAACATAACAATTCCAAAATGGAAACAGGACGTGAGCAGAAAATTGACAAAAGGAAGAAAAAAAGGTTGGTAAAATACTGAAAAAGTGATTTATCCTGACTAGTAACTGTAACAGTAGAAAGTAAAAAGGATATTGGTTCCCTTGGATCTGGACTTATAGATGTTTGTGAGCTGGGAATCAAATCAAGGTCCACTGGGAGAGCAACAAATGCTCTCAGGCACTGATTTACCTCTCCAGCCCGGGAAATTATTTAAATTAGCTAAACCTCATCAACGCATCAACATGACACTAAAGGGAAGAAATAGCTAACAGTAGCACATGTGTATAAAAAAAAACAAATGTGTCTGTGTGTCTGTGTGCATGTACATCTACAATTATGTATCCATTGCATCTTTTAAAATGTGTATGTACATCATATACCTAGACATTGCTTGTGGCCTACTTTGAAAAAGTAATAAAAGACATTTTAAGAATATTTTGAAAGTGATGTATTATCAAGCAGCAAATAGTGTCAAAGGTGTATTCTACTTAAATGTGAATAGTAAGCTTCTGAAATGTCATAAAGTCATTTGTTTATTTACTATTTTTGAAATATTGATATCAACTTCCATTACTAAAAATAACTTATTTAATCCATGAATCATTTTTTTTTTTTAAGTAAGAACTCTTAAAACACTCCAGTGTTGTAGTATTAAGGGGCGGCGGGGCTGCGTCCCCAACACCCCAGCCGCCTGCTCGGCTAGCTTATGCCCGAAATAACAACACACAAACTGTGTTCATTTAAACACCGCTTGGCCCATTTCTATCTAGCCCTGACTGGCTAATTCTGATATCCCGATCAACCCATTTCTAATAAACTGTAGCACCGGTCTTACCGGGAAGATTCTAGCCTAGTCCATCCTGGGTCGGAGCTTCTTCCCGGGAGCAGGGCATGGCGTCAAATTGACCTTAAATCTCTATCAATAAAGCAAAATCTATACTAATGCAAATTATTCATACCTATATCACAGTGTAAGGAACTGGATAAAATCAGAGTAAATGAAAAAAAATATTGTTGAAACCCTGAAATCATTAAATAAAGTCATGATCTTCTTTTTAGAAATATGAAAATAAAGTGGCTTTAGAAACTTAGCCAAGAAAAAGAGAAGAAAGCCAAGGAGATGGCACAGCAGGCAAGAGTACTTATCATATAACCCTGTATATCCAGTGTGAACCCCAAGATCCCAGAGAGGAGCAAATGAGCCACCAACTCCCTAGTGTTTTCCTCTGATTTCACTCAAGTACTGTTTGCAGAGATGAATGCAGTACATGTGTATCAACCCTTTCACAAGCACATCAAATAAACTCCATAACTAATAATAACTTTAATGAAAAAAAAACAAGAAACATTGAACAATGAATTGATGGTACCTGTATTACCTTTGTGATAGATGGAAATTATGAGAATAAAAATTCTTACCCCAAAATAAAAAATCAAGGAGCATACTTAAAAGGAAATAAATGTGCTACAATATTAGCTTAAAGATGGAGCAAGAAGGGTGTCAGTAACCCATAATATAAAATCAATAAATTAAATTATATACTCCACAATAGCATTAAATATTGTATAGTCACTAAATATAATGATGAAGGGTATGTTTTAATATATTCAATATGAATATAAAAATATTTTTAAAAACTAAAGGTGAATGGCCTTATCTTAAGTATACAATATAAAAATTAGACATAAATACAACTCAGTGCTAACTATATTTATCGGTTAGTTACAGTACTGTGAATGTTTTTCTTTATATATTTCTTTTCAGTTTTTATATTGCAAATATTTCAGTGTATTTCTAAAAAGATAAAGCTGTTATTGTCAGTCCTGAGCGTGCAACATAAAGTTACTAATTTTTAACATTATTTTTATATGGTGCTGTAAAAAATCGTTAATTATCCCACACTGCTTGGAATGAGACCTCCTGTGAGTCGGTCTTATTAAGTATGATTCAGAGAAGCATCTGTGAAATGACGGGTACTCTCCTGCCCCCAGATGAGCAGGAAAGTAGATGATAGATTCACTATGACGCATAATAATAAGCGCACATAATGGGGAATTCATCTTTCAGGACAGATCCTCTTGTATTGATCCTGAGGGAAATGGGCTCCGGTGCTCTCTGGAACTAAATTTTGCCAAAGAGAAGAACTTTCCAGCAGTCTGACTTAAGCAGCTGTAATGACTCGGTAATCACCCCTGGTGCAGGCAGCTCTAATGGCTGAAGAAGCTATTTTGAGGCAATAACAAGCTACTGTCCCATGTGCATGAAGGTTCCGCCTTCTTCGCGGGGAAACTCCATAGTCCTAGGGAATAGACGTTTCAACCAAGGACAAACTAATGCTAGTGGGTGGCATCCAGTATGACAAGTCACAGGAAAATACACACCACACGTTCCATCCCTTCCTTTAGAAAAGTGTCCATCCCAAAGCTTACTATTCAAAGAGATTGAATCCCACACTTTATTTGAACGGTCCCTACTGGATATCGGATGACCATATGCATCCATTTGCCAGGGGAACATTTTCCTGTGCAGTTATTACAACCTTGATTTTTTAAACTCCAAACTTATCTCATTTTTTTAAATCATCAAACCATGAATAAAACAATTACTTTACACTCCATTATTCTTGTGACAACCTGCTCACCTACACATCCTTCCAAACAGAAAGCTCATCTCCATTCCCCTCTCCTCTTTTATCTCCTCTGCATCCCTCCACAAGCCTTCTTCTCCTCTCAACTCTCAATGGAGACATGTTTACCAGGCATCTACAGTATTCCAGATGTTTGCGTGTTTTGCATGTACCTCTCAATATCACACTCTGCTTTCTGAAACACAGTTTTATTTTGTTTTGGGGCATGTGAGTGTTTTGCCTGCATATCTGTCTGTATTGCCTGCATATCTGTCTGTATTGCCTGCATATCTGTCTGTATTGCCTGCATATCTGTCTGTACACTGGGTGGATGCAAGAGAAGAGGCAGCAGATCCCCTAGAACTGGAGTCACAGCTGTTTGCGAGCCACCATGTGAGTTCTGAGAATCAAGACTGGTCTTCTCCAAGGGCAGCCAGTGCTCTTAAGTGCTGAGCGTCTCTCCAGACCCACTGTGTTCTGCTTTACCCTCCCAAAGAGGCTTGAGAGGGAAGTTTTAATCATTTCTTCCCTTTGTAGTGCAAACAAAGAAACTCAGGCTCATGTACCCAGGCAGAATGTGATAGACTTGAGTTGAACAAGATGCAATACTACATAGAAAAAAAAATCTGTTTTGGGTAAAATTACAGACTTTTATCTCCCTGGCTTCATGAGTCTGATGTCCAAGATATTGATTTGTACATTTTTCATAACTTGTTTAAAGCGGCAGGAAGAGTTTATTTTGGCATGTTTTATCTTATCATCTGTTACACTATGCATATTGCACAATCTTAAAACCACAATTCCCGATTATATTGAGAGAATCTTCTGTTTAAACATAATCTGCTGACCTTTATTGTAGGTACAGCAATAGTCAGTGATTTAGGGTTGCAGAGTCAACCCATACTTACTTAGTCAAATAAGGTAGCTACAGACATGACAGCAGCTGGTATAGCATATTTACCCTACAAATTAATTACTCCATATACTAATTTACCTTTCCACTCTACGGAAGTCTCTCCCTCTTCACTTCCTTTTCCATGTCTAAGTATTCTGAGTAATCAGTGGAATGCCTGCAGCACAAGGGAGGGACAACTCCTGCGCACAGATACCTTTCTTCCTGAACATGGTATTGCTGTATTGTGTGCTTTCACTTTATCCATTCCAGTGAGTGAGAATTTGTATTATTTTGTGGTTTAATTTTCTTCATTTTGCTATTAACTAATGCAACTGAACACATTTTATGTTTTAATTTTTAGTGGGATGGGCTCTACTATAAAATATCTTCAAAAATTTTACTCTTTGTTATTGATTTTTCAGTCATTTTTATAAGTTGTGGAACTGGGACATACATTCTAAGGATGATAAGTAATATCAAAATCTTTCTCTCATTTTGTCATTTACATTAAATGGAAAAGCATATTTCCATATAATAAAATTTACTTAAACTAGTCTTATCTTAAGGAGATTCAAATTATTTTTCTTATTTGTCTCCATGTAATTAAAAAGGGATTGCAAAGTCACTCCTGTGCTTCTTCCAAATGCCATGTAATTTTACCTTTCTGTTTTAACTTATAAATAATCCACCTAAAACTGTTTTTTGCATCGGGTGTAAAGAAATGGTTACAGTTCAACTTACTCCTCATATTTAACAGTTGAATCAGTATTATTTGCTGAAAAGATTGTTTTCCAATGCACTGTACTGATACAGTTGTTATAAACCAAATGACCGTGTATGTTCAGGTTTGTTCTACACCATCACCCCTGTAATATTATCACCAAGGAAACGGTAGCTTCTTTATAACCCCAAACACACACCAGCAAATCTAAGAGGAATTCTCCAAAATCCCTGGTCAGAACTTGTCAAAATCAGGAAAAATAAAGAAGACTCAGTGGCCACCCAACATGGTGAGACGCAATGTAAGAATTGGCTTGGATCCTGAAGCGGAAGAAATGGCAGCAAGAAACATTGTGGAGAGTGAGTTAAGTACGTGACATAATAATATCAAGGTGATGCTGATATCTTTGATTTGCAGAATTTCATTGTGATTTTACAAAGTGTTAGCATTAGTTGTGCTGAAGGAAAAATACACAGAAATCTCTCTTCTATGTTTTCTAACTTCCTGATATGTACAAAATAAAAATGAACAATAAATGTTAATATATCCTCTCTCTATTCTTTGCAAAATCTAAAAAAAAATCATGGTCAATTTTTTTGTTATTCATTTTCAGAAGTTTGCTGTTGTTGTTGTTTTATAGAATATCTCAATCTTCCTTCTTGTAATGAAAATAACACTTTTGCTAGCCTCACATTTATTGTTAGAAGAATTTCTATTATATTGTCAAAGTTTGTGGATCTATTACCTACCTAGACTATTTTTTCATCTGAGATCATATCAGGCAGTGTAGGCCTGCATCATAATGTACATCTTTTGCTGTTAATTTAAATTTCTGGGGATTAAAGCTTCATTTACTTATGATACTAATGTGTAAGGACTGTATTATGTGAGCCTTTCTTATTATTAATGTTGCTCTTTTAATTAGGACACATTTTATATATTCTGGTATTATCCCTTAGTTCCTCTTCATATTGTAAATCCAACCTCATTATTACCAATTTGAACTTTTTAAATTTTTTAGTCACTATTCTGCTTCTAAATAATCTTCTTTCCCTTTGGAAGTGTTTTATCTAGTACTTTTATAGCTCCTTGATCATTTTCTTCCTCTTAGATAATCGTTGACATTTTTGCATTATTAATAAGATATAATAAGATTAAAAAATAGATATTTTCTTGCCCTATCCCAGAGCAGATAGAACAGGGCTCTTGACTTCTCTATGGGGTCATCTTAAGTTACACTATATGGGAGCCTCCATCACAATGTCAGAGAAAGCATTACTTACCATAGAATGAGGAAGGGGTTTCTCTGAAAACACCCATAATCATGCTAAATACCATCAAAGAGGAATCATTAGGTGTTCCACCACTCAGAGTGAAATTCACTCTCCCAGAGTAGGAGGATAAGGGTATGGAGGTAGAGGCCTGGTGTAACAAGAGGGGTGGAAGGGAACGAAGCTTGGAAACTGAATAGCTTGTCTGTCATTCAGAAAGAACGTCTGTTATTGCACACGTTTTGTTTCTTCTCTATTTCTAGATTCTGCTTGACAGAGGCACTATCACCCCTGGGCCACAGCTCTCCCTCCCTCCCACTGCTTAGTTCTATGTGTAACCTTTTGCAGTTAACTCTTATTCTTCCACAGTACTCCACTTCAACTATTCCTTCCTAATGATTTCCTACGTGTTATTAACTCAATTTCATTTTGGCACTTCGATACAATGTTTTCAGTGAGCTCAAAGGGGCATGAAAAGAGTATGTCTGTGGCTTTTTTTGGTATAATGATCATGAGACTTTCCAATAAGCATTCAATCACGTATCCTTAAGTTCCACGGATGCCTGTCTGCTCTGTATCCTAGGTTGAAGCACTGAGTGATAGTATTGAGTTCAGGGCAGTCTAGTAGAAGTGCATAAGAGAAGATAAATCATTTAAAACCGCAGAACCCGGATACCAGTCATAAACGGTAAGAGTCAAGTCAGGGCAGGAGCTCATAACAGAAACCTGGAGACAGAAACTGAAGCAGAGACGGTGGAGGAGTGCTGCTTTCTTCTGACTGGCTCTGAGTGACTTACTTGGCCTGCTTTCTTACTATTCAGAGGGGGCACCACCCACAGCAAGCAGGGCCCTCCCACAACAGTCATTACATTGAAGATGCCCCCCACTGACTTTCCCACAGGCCAGTCTGCTGGAGGCATTTTCTCCATCGAGATAATATCTTCCTAAATGTTTCCAGCCTATGTTGATTTGACATAAAAACTAACCGGCTTCCTTGGCTACTTGGCAAAAGCCTCAAGATTAAATTGTCTTAAAAAAAAAAAAAGATTAAATTGTCTTTACAAGGTCTTGGGCAGCTGAGGATAGGGAACCTGAAATGACCCGATCCTATAGTAATACTGACGAATATCTTGCATATCACCATAGAACCTTCATCTGGTGATGGATGGAGATACAGACACCCACACTGGAGCACCGGACTGAGCTCCCAAGGTCCAAATGAGGAGTAGAAGGAGGGAAAAGATGAGCAAGGAAGTCAGAACCACCAGGGGTGCACCCACTCACTGAGACAGTGGGGCTGATCTATTGGGAGCTCACCAAGGCCAGCTGGACTGTGACTGAAAAAGCATGGGATAAAACCGGACTCTCTGAACATGGCGAACAATGAGGGCTGATGAGAAGGCAAGGACAATGGCACGGGGTTTTGATCCTACTTCATGTTCTGGCTTTGTGGGAGCCTAGCCAGTTTGGATGTTCACTTTCCTAGACATGGACGGAGGGGGGAGGACCTTGGACTTTCCACAGGGCAGGGAACCCTGACTGCTCTTTGGACTGGAGAGGGAGGGGGAGAGGAGTGGGGGGAGGGGGAAAAGGCTGGGAGGAGGGGGAGGGAAATGGGAGGCTGGGAGGAGGCGGAAACTTTTTTTTCTTTTTATCAATAAAAAATTTAAAAAAAAAAACCACGTCCCCATTAATATAGTCTTGAGAGAACTTGACTCAAGATAATTTGGAAAATGCACTCACTATTGCGTCATCCATATTATATTCTTTTACAAAAAAGAAAAAAATATCTCCACTCCCTAGTATGGCAGACCAACTTTTCTTTGAAATTTTCCAGTCTCATCTCTAAAACTTGGTGTCAGCTAAAACAAAATCCTAAAAGCCCTCTGACACAGTTCTACGCAGAATGTCATCTCTTGGAATGTCTTTCTCCTCCACTTTATGAGACTTGAGCTTAGCAATTTGTGTTTGGTTCCAAATGAATTGCACTATTTTCCTGAAGCAGCCTTCTCCAAATAGCAACAAGGATCTCACTGGCCAGTTGTCATTGTTTTCTCTATCTCCCAACTTGACGCCAAGCTAGAACCACCTGGGAAGAGAAAAATCTCAGATGAAGAATGATCTCTATCAAATTGTCCTATGGGCATGACTGTGGTCAGTTTTTTTAGTTTCTAATTGATGTCAGATATTCAGCCAGCTGTAGGCAGCTCAATCTCTAAGCAGGTGGGTTTGGGCTATAGAAAAAACAAAAAAGCTAGCTCAGCAAGCCAAAGGAAGCAAGCCAATAAGCAGCATTAATACATGGTTTCTGCTCCAGACCTCTGGGTTCCTGTCTTTAGTCCCTGTCCTGGCTTCCTTCAATGAAGGATTAAGTGGACTGTAACCAGCAAGCTGAAAGAAATCATTTCCTCCCCCAATTACAAGTGGTAAGATTCCTTAATCACAGTAACAAAAGCAAACTAAAACAGGAAATGAAAGAAAGGTATCTCTTCTCTTCTTTTTTATCCCAAATCAGAGAGTGGGAGTGAGGGAGGGAGAGAGGGAGGGAGAAGGAGGAGGGGGTGGAGTAGGAGGAGGAGATGAAGAAGAAGTAGGAGGTGGAGGAGGACGACAGAGAGAGAGAGAGAGAGAGAGAGAGAGAGAGAGAGAGAGAGAGAGGAGAGAGAGAGAGAGAGAGAGAGAGAGAGAGAGAGAGATTTTAAAGCTGTGGCCTGCCAATGACTGCTATAAAAGGAAACCAGACTCACTGATTCACTGATTGTCTAGCAGGTGCAAGAGAAGTCCTGCTAAGGAAGAAGAACTCTTTCTAGAAAGAGACAGAATGGAGGCTGAGCTGACAAAATCATTACTCCATGCAAACATCTTTCCAAGGCCAATGTATGTCATCTTCTACATAAACAAACTGCCTGATATGTCTAAGAAATAATTTTCAGAAACATTCATCACAGTACAATGTACCACTTTGAGTATTGATCTCCCTCCCTGTCTAGATTATGACTTCTTGAGGTAGAACCCTTACCTGCATTTCCAAATCAAAAAAAATTGTTATTAAAATTTCAATATGAAAAACATGAGCTCTTCTGCTTCCTTACTTTGACATGTTCATAGAAGAACATGCATGAATAATCATTTGTATTTATGAATAGTTTTCTTCACATAAATAGTATGTAATTATAATGATTTGGGCTTTAATCATACAGAATGTAAAATATATTTCTTTATTTTTGCAAAATAGTGCCTGATAACATAGTCCATTATGATGATCAATTATTTTAAAAAATAATTTGAAACTATAATTAATATCTAACAATCAAAATTACCTTTTCATTGATAATATAAAATACATCTCTACTCTGTCTGATAAATTTCCTTTGGCTAGGGAATGAGAAGTCAGTAGTGCATTCTCCAATTTTGTCTCAACTATTAAATATTAAAGAGTTATAATTTAAGCATAACTGCCTTTGCCTAACTCAAATGTGATTTGGTGTAATTGTTCCTAATGTAGGTCTTTAGTGCACATGTATAAAGATCATTCAGGGTGGGTGCTTCTTCAAAGATTCTGATGATATAGTCATCTTTTATATTTTAAACATAAATTAATATACAAATTGGTAAAATCCTGTGATTTAATTCTTGGGAAGTGCAAACATAGAATAATTATCCAGAGAGGTAAAGAGGAAGAGGTTAAAAAAAAGTTACTAACCCAGTCTAAAATACAAGAAAAGAACAAAGAGATCAGTTGACCTTCCCGGGTGAGAGAACGACTCTGGGTACCTAAGAAAGTTCTTCCTAGAGTAATTTTCCAACTCTAGTGAGATGACATATGACATCTCTGTTTCGAGAACAGATCCCATGTTAACTTCCACACTTTAGGGTACCAAGCAATATTTTCATCAGTGGAGTGCATGGGAGGAAGCCGCTGGTGCTTGAGGAAAGAATTTCTCAGAAAGAGAGACAATAATGGTGCTCCCTCCCAAAGTATGAAAAGGAAATCTGTTAGCACGTTTTATGAACTGGGTATGTTTGATGAATGCAAATCAAAAGAATAGCAAGCAGCACTACTGCTTTAAGAGTAATAAAATATCACAAAAACTGCCCAATGAAATAAGAAAAATAATTGATGAAAGTTGGCACCCATTCGTGATTGTAATCTTTAATAAATTGTATGCAGCTCCCTTGGAACTGGAGTTATGGATAACTGTGAGCCTCCATGTGGGTCCTGGGAACTAAACTTGGGTTTTTTTAAAGATCTTCAAGTAATCTTACCCACTCAAATGTCTCTCCAGCCCCGAAACATGCTTTAGAAAGAAAAATAAAATGAACAATTGCATTAATTTTGTTTTTGTCCTTCTTGAATTTAATTGCATGAAGGAGTGTGCATATGTATGTTTTCCCTCATTTGTTTACACAAAAAAATAGTTTCAGTTTATACCATCCGCGTTTTATTTTATTGTTGCTCTTCACTTCCCAATCTACCCTAGAAATCTCTTCATAGTTGTTTATAGAAGTTTGTTTTTTCATTTTTTCTATATCTCCATGGCAGCTATCTTTGCATATATCTCCATTCCTATGTGCCAGAATTAGAATGCTACTAGCCAATATTTTACAGTACAAACAAAAATACCAAAATGTCTCATGTTGATGCATCTTCATATTGTTGGAAGGGTAACTAAATATAAATTTATAAAAACAGAGTCACAAGTAAATGATTGTTTTTCAGATTTTTCTCATTCCTTCCCCATAGCAGTTGAAACATTTGACACATCCAGAAACACCAGAAACAGCGGGAGAGATTTTTTTATATTTATTAGTAATGTGTTGTCTTCCTTTATTTTGTTCTGACAGACAGAAGAAGGTAACTTGACATTCTATGTTGTTAGAATTATAAACAAGTGCTATGATTGCCTTTGAAAATTTATTTATATATTTAGGGAGACTTTTGTTTCTCTGGGTGGGGGTGTTGTCTCTGTTCCTTTTCCCATAATTTTTAAATTAAATTCACTCTCTGACAATTTTATGGATGTATTTGGTGAATTCTGATTATTCACTACTTTAACCATTCTTATCATCCTCTCAATCCTGTCAATAACCCCCTTTGAGTTCCTTTTTCACATTTATGTCTTTTAAGGTTTTTTTGATGTGTGTGTGTGTGAGAGAGAGAGAGAGAGAGAGAGAGAGAGAGAGAGAGAGGGAGGGAGGGGGGAGGGAGGGAGGGAAAGAGAGAGAGAGAGAGAGAGAGAGAGAGAGAGAGAGAGAGAGAGAGAAGATTGCTGCCAAGTTAACCTGGGCTGTTCAGATGAGCATGGATGTTGAACTATGTGTTAGAGTCTAGAGGGTTCGTTAGGCTACACGGCTAAATTCTCCCTCAACATCCATTAATGGCTAATACTTCCCCAGGAAGCCCCCTTCTCATTCATGGATGACTGCAGAGGGGTCCAGTATTGTGCAAGTCCACTGCTATACACCACAGGTTGTCTTTTGACTTTTTCTATTTATTCAAGACAAGCACTACTCGCTTCCTTGATCTGAGAACCTTCTTCTTACAGAGAATGACAGAGACCTTATGGATATCTTATGTGTGATGGTCGGCTTCTTGTCTACATGACACAAGCTGAGTCATCTTGGAAGGGCCTCGATTAAGAAAATGCTTCCATCAGATAGCATATAGGGCATATTCTTGATTAAGGATTGGGGTGGGAGGGTAGAAGCCATGCTGCCCCTGAGGAATTGCTCCTGAATTTAACAACGAAGCGGGTTGAGCAAATGATGGGGAGCAAGTCAGTACATAGTATTCCTCGAAGGACTTTCACAGTCTTAGCGATGGACTGTGAGCTGTAAGATGAAATAAACTCTTTCCTTACTGGGTTGCTTTTTTGTCATGTTGTTTTATCACAGCAACAGAAAGCAAACTGAGACAGTGGGTTAATAATTCTCCATGCTGCAAATATTATGCCTGCTAAAACTGCATCATCTGGATATGAGAATGAGGAAAGTGTCGGAGCACAAATGTTCAAAAAAATAAGAGAAATGTGGGCTATACACTTAAAAAAGATTATATAGTTATCAAATTGATAAAATTTAAAACTATTCCTGCCAGGTGTCAAGTGTTTCATCACTAAAAAAGTCATGAAATCCATGTGTTATGTGTGATCCTAGACCAGAGTTCATATGTACTTAGACATACAAGAGATGTTTTATATATATATATATATATATATATATATATATATATATATATATATATAATGCATTTTCACTAAGAATCTATCAGTTTTCTAAATGCCAGTAAGAAAGGTTGAGTTCTCGGTCCCTGTGAGTTAAAGGCAGCATAAGCCATGATAAGAATCAAGCTGGACCATTAAACAGTTATTTCACATTCTGCCGCTTAAAAGCCTCATCATACAATCTTATTAATATCCTTTCATAATTAAAACTATCTCTAAGGAAATGAAATATTTGAGGAAAATGATTCAGTATGCTACCCTTTAATCTCCCCCAGTCTCCCTTCTTATTCAGAGGATGACCTATACATGGTGCCTTGCTATTACGACCTACGATTCTGAAGCTTTCCACAGACAGCAGCAAAATTATTAGAACATAAAACATCTCTGTAATCAGTGGTAATTTTATCCCACTGAACACTTAAAAAATTTCAGATGCTATCTTAAGAAGAAAAGAAACATCAGAGAAATGAAAATTAAAGCTACTTTGAGATTTTATCTTAATTCTGGTCCGGACTGCTAAGATCAAACCAATGACTGCAAATGCTGGGGTCAGTGTGGGGGTGAAAGGAAGGAATGGTTGGTTATTCACTGCTGGTGGGACTAAAATTTTCATTCTTAAAAAATTATATCACATTATTTTGTAAGTAAAAAAAAACCCTAAAATATTTTAAAAGCATGATTCTTTATGTTTTCGGATCCACTAGCTGTTTAAGAACAAAATGTTGAAAATATGAAGACAGAGTTTGGGAGTTCAGGATCTGACTCATCATTGGGTTCCAAATCATTTTCTTCCCAGGTGGGAAACTTCTGTTTATTCCCATTTTAGGTTTGACTTAATCTACACCCCAGAGAGGAAACCATCCTTTTGGCTCCTGACATTAGCTTTGAAACAACAGACTTTTTATTTATTTATTTTTATTGATTATTTTTATTGATTTTTATTGAGCTCTACATTTTTCTCTGCTCCCCTCCCTGCCTTACCCCTCCCCTTCAGCCCTCTCCCAAAGTCCCAATGCTCCCAATTTACTTTTGTTCATTTCCATTGGAATTTTACCAGAGGTCAGTTTACCCCTACAGAGCACATGTGCACATGCGTATGTGTCTGTATATATGTATATACGTTTGGCTGTCTTTATGAACAAAGTACCTTCCCCTGCTGTGCATGCTGCCACCATTAGGCAGCTACTTTAGCTTGTGTAGCTCTGCTCCTGTTCAAAAGGCATCAAATGAAAACAGAATTTCATGGCAGATGTCACACTAATGACCATTAAGGAAAGTTATTGCCTGCTAAGCAGTCAGAGTGCCCACTCTTTCCCTAAAAAATGTCTAGATAGCATTTGATGCCACGAAAAGAAAAAATATATATATATATATATAGATTGAAGGTACTGACTGTCGCTTAGTTGCAATGATGTGTATTTTCTTTGACTGTCTCCACTGATAATGAAGTAGAAATAGACAGCAAAGAAGTTGTGAAACTGTGTCTTCAGAGCTCATGAACCTGCAGTTCAAGATATTAGAAAGAAATATCTCAAACCCTTACCTGCATGCACATATATAATACAAAGAAATCCTCAAACTGTATAAAAAGTTATTAAGAACTTAGGGGTTGCTTTTTATAATTGTATATTGATGATATAAAGTACTGAGTGTCATTCTAACATCCTCAAGTGTCTAATGTACTGTTGAATTAGGAGCGGCGAAGCTGCGTCCCCAGCACCCGGCTGCCCACGTGGCTAGCTCTAGCTTATGCCCCGAAATAATTACATGGAAACTGTATTCTTTTAAACACCGCTTGGCCCATTACATCTAGCCTTTTCTCGGCTAACTCTCACACCTGGACTAGCCCATTTCTAATATCCGTGTAGCTCACGAGCTGGCTTACCAGGAATGATCTTAACCTGCGTCTGCCTGGAGTGGGATAATCATGGTGACTCTCTGACTCAGCTTCTTTCTCCCAGCATTCTGTTCTGTTTACTCCTCCCACCTATGATTTAACCTATGAGGGCCAAGCAGTTTCTTTATTGCTTAACCAATGAAATCAACAGATTGATATATGACACTCCCACATCAATGTACCTAGATCACATTCATCCTGCACTACCCTGTCTTGACCCCAAATCCCCACTCCCTGAGAAATTTCCTCTTCTCATATTTCCCCCTTAAATCTAGAGAGTAAGTATGACAGAAATAACATATCCATTTTTCTAAATATGTCTTACTTTGTTTAACATAATGATCTCCAGTTACTTCCATTTCTATAAACATAATTTCATTCACTGTTTCAAATGAATAAAACTCTATTGTGTGTAAGTAGTCCATCTTTCTCCATTCATCCACTAAGACATTTCAATGAATTCTTTGTCTTGGCTATTGTGAATGATGCTGCAATAAACATGTGTGTGTACATGAGTCACTGATGTATGCAAACTTAGATCCTTTCAGTATACACTCAAGGATAGTATAGCTGAATTATATGGGAGTTCTAATTTCTGATTCATGAGAAAACTCCATTCATATTTCTATAATGGGTGAGCTAATTTAAATTCCTACCGTAGTGTATAAGGATAAGGGTTCCTTTATCTTTCCAATTTCACCTGCCTTTGTTGGTCTTTGTTTCCTGATCATAGTAATTTTGACTGTGGTAATAATTTCAATTTTTACATTTATATTTAATAGCATTTACAAGTAAACAAATAATATTTAATTGGATACTTTTTCATATATTTCCTGGACATTTGTACTTTCTTTTAGCAGTAAAATTGTTTTATCCACTTATTAGTTGGGTTACTTGTAATTTACATTCAATTTTTGAGTTCTTAAGACAGTCTATATATTAATTCTCTGTTAGATGAATACATGGCAAAGGTTTTTCTCCCATTCTGTGGGTTGTCTTCACTTTGTTGTTTCTTTGACTATGGAGAAGCTTTTTAATTTTATATAATCTTATTTGTTAATTTCCTGAGCTACTGAAGTTCCACAAAAAATGTTTTGACTATGCCCATGTATTATATGTCTTTCCTTGGTTTTCCTCTGGGAATTTCAAAGTGCTTTAACTTTTACATTAAGGTCATGGATCCATTTTAAGTTGTTTTTTGTACAGAAAGGGGAAGAGAGAGGCGGCGGGGGTGGGGAATCTTGTTTCAATTTTCTGCCTGTGAATTTCCAGCACCATTTCTTAGCAAAACTATGCTTTTCTAGTGGTCTATTTGGGGCATATTTGTGAAGAAATCATGTGGCTATAGCTTCATGGGTTAATTCAGGGATCTTCTTTCTGATCTCATGATCTATATGTCTGTTTTTGTGCCCATGCAATTTGAGATGTCACTCTTGCTCTGTAGTATAGTTTCAAGTTAGGCATTTTGATATCTCTCTCACTAAGCTTGACATCTATGATTTCAATTTCTGGCTATTATAAATAGAGCAGCATTGAGCACAATTGATCAAGTGTCCTTGTGTTAAGATGAAGCATCTTTTGGGTATATGTCCAAATGCTGTATAGCTGAATCTAGAGGTAGATCAATTCCAAATTTTGTGTGAAACAACCATATTGATTTTCATAGTGGCTTGACAAGTTTGTATTTCCACCAACAATCTCACCAGCATGAGCTGTCACTTATGTTGCTGGACTTATCATTCTGTCAGGTTAACAGGGATTCTCCTGTTTTCATTTGAATTTCTCTGCTAGCTAAGGATGTTCTTTTAAGTATTTCTCAGCCATTTGACTTTCCTTTATTGAAAATTTTCTGTTTAGATATGTACCCCATTTTTAATTAGATTATTTGGGTTTTGGTATCTTGAATTTTTGTATATTTTGGATATTAGTCCTCTATAAGAAATGGAGTTGATAATTTTTGTGTGCTAATTTTATATGCATTTACCTTGCTTAAGGCATATAACAGCTGTAGGAGTTCTCTAGTGGTATTTTTAGGGTCACTCAAGTATACTATCCTATCATCTTCAAATAAAAATACTTTGACTCTTCTGATTTGTATCACCCTGACCTCCTTCGGTTGTTTTATATTTCTAGCTAAGATTTAACTACTATATTGAATAGGTATGAAGAGAGTGGATAACCTTGTCTTGTTCCTGAATTTAGTGGAATTGTGGTATTTCTCTCCATCTAATTTGTCTTTGGCTAATTTGTCTTGCTAGAAGTTACTTTTTAATGTTTAAGTATATCCATGGTATCCATAATCTCTCCAGGACCTTCATAATAAAAGGGTATTGGATTTTTGTCAAAGGCCTTTTCTGCAACTGAGGTGATTATGTGGATTTTGTCTATCCTTGTATAGTGGATTATAGGTACTGATTTTCATAGATTTGCCCATCTCTGCATCTCTGGGATGAAGCCTAATAGTTGATCATCATGAATGATCTTTTTATGTGTGTTTGGATGCAGTTTGTAAATATTTTTATGAACTTTTATATCTATTTTCATATGGGAAATTGGTCTGTAGTATTCTTTCTTTGTTGGATCGTTGTGTGGTTTGGGTATTAGGGTAACTATAGTTTCATAAAATAAATTGGGGAATGTTCCTGATGTTTTTATTCTGTGGAATAATTTGAGAAGTATTTTTAACTCTTTTTTGAAGGTGTGGTAGAATTCTGTGCTAAAACCATCTGATTCTGGGATTTTTTTGTTTGGAAAACCTTTAATGACTGCTTCTATTTACTTAGGGGGTGTAGATCTATTCAAATTGTTTGTCTGATTCTGATTTAACATTGGTGAACGGTATGTTGTCTTTTGGTGTTTTGACTGGAGAGAGACATTTGATCCTGGGAACTGCTAAGAAAGATATCTTGACTTTAAAATATGGGTCTAAGAATATGTTGCTTTGGGAAAGAGGTTCTGCTTTTGTTTCCACAGAAGATAAGAACCCATAGATTCATTCCAGATTAATGTGGTTTGATGCACCAATCCCTCTGAAGTTCACTGTGAAAGTCTCCCTGAAGTTCGCTGTGAAACTTTCCCCCCGACCCCAGATTACTTCACTCAACAGCAGGAAGTATTATAGGAAATGCTGCCCAAATCCCAAAATTGTTTACTAGAGGTTGTGGGGCTGAGGGGGACACTGCGCTGGTGCCAGGAGCATTGGCAACAGTGGCAACAAGTGCTAGACATAGACAAGCCAGAGCCACTCAGACCTTCCTGGACTGCCGGTCTGCATGCAACGTATAGAGAAGGTAGCACGCCCAAGAGTCTGTGGCACTAGTGGCAGGCTTTTCCGCAAGACCCAAGGGACCCACGCAGTAGCCACAGGAGGTCCCCAAGTCTGTCTACCTTGCACAGGAGGTCCCCGAGCTTTCCTGCAACCCCAGCCGGTTGTGGTGGTGCACACCAGTAGGATTTGCTAAAGGAGGCAGAGGCTAGAGAATCTGGAGTTTGAGGATGACTGCCAAGCCGTCCCAGCTGAGACTTCTGAATCACCATGGGTGGCCGCTATTGTCACCACTATGGCCTTCTTCATAGTAGTTGAAATTGCCATCAGCCAGATGGCTGCTGTGACTATCTTGTAGCTGGCACCAGCGTTTAATATCATTCATGTGGAACGTAGAATGAGCATGTTCACTAGGGCATTTTCCAACTTATTGCTATCGTATTTGTGCTACGCCCATGCCATTCCAGAACCTTGGTCTAATTATATAGAAACGCAGGAGCTGTTGGGGGCTATGGACCTCCAGATTCTTAATTTCCTGTAAACAATTTGCTTGCAGCTGCTCTGAGCAAAACAACTTGTTTTCCTGTGTTTGCAGCTGCTCTGAGCACGAGATAAGTTCCTGATGGCAGGAGAGTGGTTTCTG
Organism: Microtus oregoni; assembly: GCF_018167655.1. Taxonomy (NCBI): domain Eukaryota; kingdom Metazoa; phylum Chordata; class Mammalia; order Rodentia; family Cricetidae; genus Microtus; species Microtus oregoni. The sequence continues at coordinate 456,464 of NW_024544728.1, read as the reverse complement.
GTGGCTGCAGCTGAAAGATCCCGAGAGGTGGGCGTGGCCAGAGCAGCACTACATAAGCTGCCACTGAGCACAAGAAAGTTGGCATTCTTGGCATTCTTGTTTCAAGGATGACCCATGTCTCTGTCTCTGTCTCTGTCTCTGTCTCTCTCTCTCTCTGTGTGTGTGTGTGTGTGTGCGTGTGTGTGTGTGTGTGTGTGTGTGTGTGTGTGTGTCTGTGTGTCTGTGTGTCTGTGTGTGTGTGTTTAAATCTCCAGGCTCCTTTCCCGGCTCACAGACCATACTGTAGTGTGTAGAGCAGACATTGTGCTTTACACCTTATAGTTGTGGTTAATGTGGTTTCTATGTAAAATGTGTTTCTTGGTACTGGGAGCTGATAGTTAGGAATGGTAAGGGGGTTTAGAGGAATCTGCAGGAGAACGAGAGCAGAGTGTTCAAAAAGGGTCTGCTTATTTTGTTTTCTTGGAAATGGGAAGGGAGAGGCAGCTAGTAAAGGTCACCCCAGAGGCTCTGCTATAGCACTGGGGATAAGATTGGGGACGATGGAACTAGAAAAGCAGAAAAAGAGGGAAGATCTACACCCTGCCTGCCTTCTTGCCATGAGTTTTCTGTGGGTTAGCAGAAAGTTCCTGGCAGATTTGGGGGCTGGCATAAAACAATGAGTGGGAGAAGGAGGTTAGATAGATTTTTAATCAAATAAGTAATAAATTGGCTAGTCCCTTTATCTTAATGACATAATAACATCCAAACCAATAGTTTTATACAACTTCTATACTAATCCATAGGTAAGGATGGAGGGAAACTGATTTTCCTATTTTTATAAAGGGTTCTCCTCTCACACCCTGAAAAACTCTCCATAATCCAGCCATTTAATACATAAATAAAACCCCTCAGGAGCTAAAGACTCACTCAAAGTTTCTGGGCTTAATTTTCTCTTAAAATGAGAGCACTACAAAGATAGTGGCTCTAGTCTTTATGACATTAATATAAGAGCGAGACAGTACCACTGGCTCTCTGATGCTAATCATCCAAGTGTTTGTTTAATTATATGAATATATATAAAACGAGAGAGGCTCCCTAATCTATAATTAGTTGTCTCAATCCAACATATAAATAATGGCATTAATAACAGAGACACATGATATTTGCTGTGCACTAGACACACACTCTTACATTCCATACAAATGAGCTCAACGTTCACAGTAAATTAGGAGTGATGCTTTTAAAGCCCAAATATGTAAATCCAAAAATGCAGGAAACTTCTACAATATCCCCAAAGACAAGCCACCCAAGAAGTTGCAGAAACCATTTTAACCCAATCAGTTGGGCTCTCTCTGTATTATCTCTTCGTTACTGTATAAGCCATATATGACTCATTATTTCATAATCAGATCTTTATTTCACATTTTCTAAATATCAGATACCATTTAAGCACCAAGAATGCATTAGCATATGCAAAGCTCTGACCTCCATACATTTATTTTATGAGGAAACCTAGAAACAAAGAGAAAACAGAAACTAAGCAAGTAAATACTCAAAGCCTATAATAGACTGTAACATTTGGGTGAAATGTTGCCGCTGTGGAGAAAAAGTAAACACAGGAGAAAAATTGAGATCAGGAAGAGCTGCGTTCCAAACTGCCGTGGAAGAGCTGCGTTCCAAACTGCCATGGGCGTCTGAAATGCTATGGTGCGAATGTGAACGACCATTTAAACTGTGGACAATACTGTAAGTGTGTGCATCACAAATAAGGTTTTTTAAAACAACATAGATTCCGTGCTACTGAATTGAAAACAATGTCACAGATTCAACTCCACAAAGTAGCACATCTCTATTGTGGGATGATTCTCCACTGTCTTTGAATACATGCACATGTTTCCTTAGTAATGAAGGCAACATTATGTCTTTCAAAATGTCATAACATAAAAAGCAGGAGAACCAATTCAGTAAAAAGGAATTGGTCACCCTAGGGAAGGAGGTAGGGTGGGGAAAGCCCGTCAAATCTCTGATGGAAGACAATAGCACTGTCACTCTGAGGAGCCAGCAGGGAGCCATGAGGCTGATATGCGGGAACTGGAAGGCAACAGATGGAGATGAAAAGGGGAAGTGAGCAAGAAGCACCTCTTTCAGACTAGAGTACCCAGAGAGGATACCACCGGGGACTTCTGGTTCTATTATAAGTGTAATAGGAAGCCCTTTGAGTGTTTTCAGGCGCAATAGACACAACGTAATTTACATCTTAGCAGGGTCATTTTGGCTGCTCTGTGTGAAATAGAACTTGTAGAAGTGATTGCAACCAGAGCACACTTTAATACAACACAATTAAGTAGAATGGAATAGGACACATAGTTCCTGGTTCTCGGATCGTGGGAGCAGAATACTTATTGAGCCTTCAACTAGATAGTTGAATGCTTTTCTTAAGAACAAGTCTCTCTTTCTTCATAATGCTTCTGTACAAAGGATAAATGTGGACCACTCCAACAGTTAAAAGGAAACCCAAATAAACCTAGACTGTGCACCTTAATGGTGGTGGTAATGGTTGCGATGAGAATTGATATTTGTAAATAACCAGAGTGCTTCTGTTCTTTTGCTTTTTTGAACACAATATATTGGTTGAAATTAGCACCTGTTACAAAAGAAACAAAGTGAAGACCAGGCATAATTTGCTTCCCAACATTCAAAAAGAGAATTCTGTAAATAGGCTGATCTGTTGTGAAGGAACTAAAATATTCTCACTTTCTTGCTTTTGTGTTTCTATTAGAATATAGGGAGGAAGAGATAAAAAGAATTTTCACTCTTTTGATTATTCTGGAAAAGACAAAAGAAAATAAAAGGATATATGGAATATGGAACAAGTAAAAATGAAAAAATGTTATTGGGCCCATGCCTAACATTCTTATTTGGATTTTGGTCAACATGCATGATATAATAGAAAGTGAAGGTATCCCAAAACAGAAGAGTTCCTCACTCTCCAACATACACAAATGCCTACACACAGACACGCACACTACAAATATTTAGTCTCTCGTAACAAAATCTTATGCTAGGGTACTGCTGTCCCCACCTCTGATGCATAACTTGGCAGAAAAAAAGAGCTAAGACAAAATTAAACAGAATTGGAACTTCTGTACCCAGGAAGTTTAAGATAAAATACTTATAAGTGAAATACAGTAGCATTACAGAATTGACCGCTTGGGGAGAATGGAACCAATGTCAGAATTCAGAGGTTCCCTGATAGAGGTAGGGATAATGGCTATGGAAGAATGGCATGAGGCAGACTCAATGGGGAACCCAGATCAAGACTTGGGCAATGGTTACTTATCAAGACAAGAGTAACTAGGAAGGAGCACTCCTCCTAAAAGTCAAAGAGTACTCACACACAGGGAATCATAACCAGGACACCAACTATTCCCTGTCTCTTTGAAATAATTTTTTCCAGGATGTTGAAGGCAATTCTCAGAGAACCCAAAATATCTTTAAAAATATCCAAACACTACAACCTATAATGACATTTTAAATTATAAAAAACATACTAAACTACACTAATTTGTAGATTGACGTTTTCCCCTCACTACACAGGCAGTTCAGGAGAAATGACCAGAATGCTGCTGACAAAGCGAATACTGCACACATCCTCTGCATATACAAGGAAATTAAATGAAACTCCTGTGTGGCATGCATGGTTGGCATGGTGGGTTGTTTGCTGTGTCTGGCCTGACTGATTTCAAAGTCTCTACGCTTGACACCTGTAGTGATACTTCATTTGTATTTAATAAATAAAGCTTGCCTGAAGATCAGAATGCAAAGTAGCCACACTAGTCAGCCATGAAGGCCAGGTGGTAGTGATCCATGCCTTTAATACCAACAATAGAAAGGAATATAAGGCAGGACGACACAGGAACTCATGCTCTTTTGATCTGAAGATTTCATAGAGGTAAGAGTTCTCTAGTGGCTTGGCTGCTTTGCTTTTTTGATATTCAGGTTTAAACCCCTGTATCTGTCTCTGGGTATTTTATTACTCGTGCTACAGACACCAAAGCACAGTGACTTCTTAACAGACATTCCAGAAGAGAAAAGAATTTCAAGTCAAGAACTGTAGATCCAACATGGGACATAGAAGACATGTCATGTCAGTCGACTTATAGGTAGAAGCATGAGGCTGGAAGAATACAGGTCACAGGATATGCCATTAGATACAATCATACAGAAACATCAGATACAGAAAGATGTACTGAGATTCCTGAGGCAGGAGGAGGTTCAGTCCAGCTCCTGGAAGTCTTTAGTGGACAAGTTTCAGGAGATGCCAACTAGGAAGGCTGAGTATCTCCAGTGGTGGGTCTCTGAGGAGCAGGCATACTGGTAGAGAATCTAATTCCCAAGCAGCACAAGCATTGGTGACACTGCTCCCCTGATGGATCCAGAAGCACTCTCACAGTTCCATACACTAACACTGATCTGTCAATCATACAGGAAATTGAGCCATCTTGAAAACCAAAATGCCTTTTGCCTTCATTAAAACTATATGAACAAGCTGTATACAATCTTTAAAGACCCATTCTTCTCATATTCCAAAACATTTTCCTACCCGTTAACTAAAATCATTGTGATACATAAAATTATTCAACCTATAATAATTCTAAAATATACTCAGAAAGATTAATTTAACATGTATTTTTGGAAAATCACACTGAAATATAATGAACAAGCATAATAATTTATCAAGTTCTACTTTTATTTATTGTAGAAAGACAGGATAAGTGTGAGAATTCTGCAGAGAAAACAGCTATTAAGAAAAGGACTATTTCTCTGTGTGGTGGTGGCACTTGGGAGGCAGAGGCATGTGGATTTCCATGAATTCGAGGCCAGTCTGGTCTATAAGAGCTAGTTCCAGGACAGGCTTGGACAGGTTCCAAAGCTACAGAGAAGTCCTGTCTCGAAAAAACAAAAACAAAAACAATGAAACAAAAAATCAAAAAAGAAAGGAAGGAAGGAAGGAAGGAAAGAAAGAAAGAAAGAAAGAAAAGAAAAGAAAAGAACTATTTCTACCATCATTCTTTTAGTACCAAGGTATTCCCGAATTTACTTTCACCTGAATCAAACAGAAAAAAAGCCTTCTCAGCTCTGCTCTACTTGGTTGGCTAGATTTAATCACTATTACTGAATCTCACTATCCAAAGGAAAATTCATCTCTCAAACTCCCATTGTGTTTGAAACCAATCCTTTAACTTCCTCTTCACTTTCCCTGTAACTCCACTTAGCATAACATGTCTTTCAGAAAGCCACAAGGCAGTAAATCTCAGGTTTGCAGTAAGTGGAAGCATTGCATTGGTACAGTGGCCAGTGTTTCTCAGAGAGACTGCACATAGACTGGAGGATCTTGCAAGAAATGTCCCATGGAAAAATGTGAAGAAATTCAAAACCAGTTGGAGAAGTTTGTCTTTCCAGTAGCTGGGATGTGTCTGCAGATGAGAAAGCAACACAGAATTTTCCTTTTGATGTTGCAGATCCCATCTGTCATTCGTTTTGTGCTGGGCAACACGTTTCCCATGGGGTTGAGTGTCTCAGTTGCCCTGCCAAGCTCTCTTGCTTACCTGGACTTACAACCAGAAAAACAGAGAGAATAATGTTGTCGTTAAAATACTGTAGCCACAAGGTACTAACACTGACTTTTAAACGAGATCCTTAATAAACATAACTTTATACTATTTCTGTGTTGAAGAACAATTATACATTATATTATGTTAATCACATCTCATTAAGTTTATTTAATTAACATATCTAATTTGCATGTTTAAGATGTTGGTATATGATACATTTCATCATCTGAAATTTCATTTATTTCTCCTCTATTTTAACATTATAATTTTATATAAGATATTTTAATGATATACTTACATAATGCAAAAATAGAGAGAAGTGGGGTTTTTTCTTTTTATAATTTTTTTTATTTTTTAAAAAATTACTGTGAGTTCGAGGCCAGCCTGGTCTACAAGAGCTAGTTCCAGGACAGGAACCAAAAAGCTACAGAGAAACCCTGTCTTGAAAAGTCCAAAAAAAAAACAAAAAAAAAATTACTTTTCATTTTACATACCAAACCCAGTTATTCCTCCCTTCCCTTCCCACCCTCATCTTTCCCCTTTCCATTCCTCATTGACTCCTCAGAGGGGTAAGACTTTCCTTAGGGATCAACAAGGTCTGGCATACCAACTTGTGGCAGAACCAAGCCCCTCCCACAGTGTCAAGGCTGAGCAAGGAATGCAACCAGAGGGAATGGGCTCTAAAAAGCCAGTTCATGCTCCTGGGAGAGGTCCTGATGTGACTGCCAGACCCCCAACAGATCAAGCTATATAACTGCCACCCACCTTCAGAGGGTCTAGTTTAGGTCCCATGAAGGTTCCCCAGCTGTCGGTTCATGGTCCACAAGCTCCCAATAGCTCAAGTCAGCTGTCTCTGTGGTTTTCCCCATCATGCTCTAGACTCCACTTGTTCATATGATTTCCATTTATCCATGTGTCTGTTTTTATGGCAATATCAAGTTGTTTTTATTACTGTAGCTCTATAGTAGAGCTTAAAGTTAGGGATGGTGATACCTCTGGAAGTTCCTTTATTGTACAGAATTGGCTATCCTAGGTTTTTTGATTTCAATATAAAGTTGACTGTTGGTTTTTCAAGGTCTGTGAAGAAGTGTGTTGGGATTTTGATTGGGATAGCATTGAATCTGTAGATTGCTTTTGGTAAGATTGCTACTTTTACTATGTTAATCCTATCTAACCGAGATCATGGGAGAGCTTTCCAGTTTCTGATACTGTCTTTAATTTCTTTCTTAAAAGGCTTTCTTCAAAGACCTGTCATACAGTCTTTCACTTGTTTGGTTAGAGTTACCCAAAGATATTTTAAGTTATTTGTGGCTTTTGTAAAGGGTGATGTTTCATTTATTTCTTTCTCATCTCATTTATCATTTATATATAGGAGGGTTACTGTCTTTTTTTTTTAGTTAATCTTGTATTTTGCCACATTATTGAAGGTGTTTGTCAGCTGTAGGAGTTCCCTGGTAGAATTTTTGTGGCCACTTATGTATACTATCGTATTTTCTGCAAACAGTAAAAATTTGACTTCTTCCCTTCCAATTTGTATCCCCTTGATCTCCTTTTGTTTTCTGATTGCTCTAGCTAAATCTTTGAGTACTATATTAAATAGATATGGAGAAAGTGGACAGCCTAGTCTTGTTCCTGATTTTAGTGGAATAACTTTCAGTTTCTCTCTATTTAGTTTGATGTTGGCTGTTGGCTTGCTGTATCTTGCCTTTATGTTTAGGTATGTTCCTCTGACCTTTCTAATACCTTTATCATGAAGGGGTGTTGGATTTTATCAATGGCTTTCCCAATATCTAATTAGATGATCATATGTGTTTTTTCTTCAGTTTATTTATATGGTAGATTATATTGACAGATTTTTATATGTTGAACCATCCCTGAATCTCTGGGATGAAGCCAACTCAATCATGATGGATGAATTTTGATGTGTTCTTGGATTCAGTTTGCCAGTGTTTTATTGAGTATTGTTGCATCAATGTTTATGAGAGAGATTGGTTTGTAATTCTCTTTCTTAGTGCATCTTAGTGTGGTTTGGGTATCAGGTAACTGTAACCTCATAAAAAGAGTTTGACAATATTCCTTCTGCTTCTATTTTGTGGAACAACTTGACAAGTATTGGTACTAGCACTTTTTAAAATTCTGGTAGGTAATTTTAAATAAAATATTTTAATAAAATAATTATAAAGCCAGGTGGTGGTGGTGCACGCCTTTAATCCCAGCACTCGGGAGGCAGAGGCAGGCGGATCTCTGGGAGTTCGAGACCAGCCTGGTCTACAAGAGCTAGTTCCAGGACAGGCTCCAAAACCATAGAGAAACTCTGTCTTGAAGAAAAAAAATTATATAATGCAAAAATAGAGAAAGGTGGGATTTTATGTATATACATTTATGAGAATCCTGAATATAGTGGCCACTCAAATCAATTCTTAAGGAATAAATTCATACTAGGTACTTAGCCTTCTTTATAGCCATTTTCCACATTTCTGGAGACTTTCTAATGGATCCACATAATAAGAAGAGATGTAACTTCCAGATTTGTAAAATTGTTTTCTAACTTAGAAATAATGCACCTAGTTTTTTGTTTGTTTGTTTTGTTTTATTTTTAAAAACATTCAACCTATTCAATATGTGGGCATGGCCTGCGAATAAGGTAAGAAAATCATGTCTGAATGCCTTCCCTTGAATATGACTCTTCCAAAATGTGTGTGTGTGTATATCAACTGTTTCCCAAGGTGCTGCTTGTAGGCATTAGCAATATTACCTAGAATTACTAAAATGCTTACTTGAGCACTATGTAAATCATATGCCAATGCATTATTCAATTATGCGGTGCATGGGAATGCTGCAAGCCACATTATGGTTTTGAGAAATAGCTGCAGACCTTATTGTAAATGAGATCAGGAGCACCATTCTTAAATACTTTCGAGCCTACTGTTATTTTTGTTTATTTGTTTTTTATCTTAGAGGCTCTCTGCAACCACTATATGCCATATTGCTTCTCATAAACTGAAAGCTAAGAAAGTAACTAATAGTTCCATGCAAGTTTTGCTCTTAAAATAAGGTGGGTTTTTTTTTTCCTAAAATACAGTTGCTACTTATATTTTATGATTTCTGTGCCAGGCAACAGAGTTATAATGAAATGATAATTAAATTTAAAATGTGCTTTTCTTTTTATGAGAACAATCTACCATTCTCCCTATCATTAAGACTCATATATTGAAATAAATGAAAAATTATTACAAAGTAATTTGTCATTGTTCATTTTGATGCAATTCATTTAAAAGAATTCAAAGGTTTAATTTAATTTGAATATTTTTACATGTTTAGGAATATTTCTTAAATAAGACATATGTTTAACATAGAAAACGATATTAAAATAGTTGCATTAACTTTACCTCCATTTAAAATAAACAGTTAACCAGTTGAGTATTGTTATTACAATTCTCTAGAAACACTGTAGCCTTTTCTCCCTTTACTTTTATGTTTATGTTTTAGGAAGACCAAGAAAAGTTCCTAATGAGTTCATCTTTGATCCTTGGTTATTATGAGCTATCAAAGAAATAAAATATAAATACACAAAGAAACTTATTAGCACTTTCCAAATGTCTTAGTGACAAATGTGTGCACTGACCACAGTAGTAAGGCCTAACAGAGCCAATGTGAGAACAGATGATGTAACAAAGTTCTCATTACAACACTGTTTCTTGTTCCTGGAATAGCTACTAGTTTCCTTTGAAAGAGAGCTGTTCCTGAGAATAAGAAATAGTTCCATACAGCCAGCACTGAAAATACGGTAGCAGCTGAATCCAGATGGCTTCAGGGTGGGGCAACAACACAGACTGGAGGAAATATTCACCATCTTTCCTTAGATCCTGTCTTCAATCATGAAACCATTTCGAATGCTTCTGGCCATACCTTAGAGTGTCTCTCATTAATGATCTTTATTTTCTCTGCAATTAAACTGAGTAAACAGCCAATTAATTCCCCTGATCTGAAGTTGTGTTTATTCTGCAGAGCTGTGCATGTTAGCAAAGTGTGGAATTCCTGAGAGACTTCATGTGATCTACTTGACTTTCATAAAATCAAGTACAAGCATACATCTATCTAAAATTCTGATGGACTCCTTCACAGTGTCAGCTTTATCTGAGACATTAGAATAGTAAAATAACATTGGCTTAGTAAAGTGAAGATTAAATGGGACAGAGAGCATGTGGTGTAAATACTCGATCACTGTCAGGTGTCTCTTCTCCTCCCCAAGATAAATATGAGCACAGGAAGAGTCAGTCTAGCATCACAACGCCCAACCCATAACACCCATGTATGAGTACTGATGATTGCTTTGCATTGCCTAATAATGTGGAAAAAGTAGGGAAGACATCGCACCAAAAAACACTGTAGTTTCACGGTTGGATTTTAGTTAGACTGCCAACAGTCTTTGGTGAAATTATATGAAATCTCTGAAGAAATGAACCGAGGATGAAACTTCATTAGTCTGACTTATAGATTTGTAAATAGCAATAATTCTTAATGTGAATATAATGTTTTGAATGTTTCTAGTATTTTAAATGTGACTCCATATTTCTCTTTTACATTTTATAATTCTGCATTTATTTCTGAGGGATAAAATTGCTCCTGTGAAAACAAAATAGACGCAATGACATCAATCCTAGTACCTGACTTAAGTCAGTCTCAGAAAGACACACACTGTATATTCTATCATTGGAACAGTTCCCAGATTTTTATATAAATACATAAAATTGCTTAAGAATATATGACCTGAAACTAGAAATCACTTGTCTTTGAAAGGAGAAAGAGGACTAACAGGGAAGAAAGGTATGGGTAAAGGGAGATTGAGAAGACAATCATGTTAGAAACATGTCAACATATGACATATACTTGTACAAAACCTTTAAAAAATTAATTAAATAAAAGTAAACATAGATGCTCCAGTGAAACAGATGTCACACCTACTCTATGACAAAGTATTCTAAGAACAAATATAACTTTAAATAACATTCTCATTTATTTAGAACCAATTTTTTTTTTTTTTTTTTTTTTTGGTTTTTCGAGACAGGGTTTCTCTGTAGCTTTGGAGCCTGTCCTGGAACTCCCTTTGTAGACCAGGCTGGCCTCGAACTCACAGAGATCCGCCTGCCTCTGCCTCCCAAGTGCTGGGATTAAAGGCGTGCGCCACCACCGCCCGGCTTTAGAACCAATTTTTATCCTACTTGTAGAAACAAAAATCTGCTCTCTCATTTAAAATCAGTTTTCACGCTTAATTTTCGAAGTTTCTTATTTCTCTTGTTTTACAAGAAAAATGCAGAAGGATGAAGGTGGCTAGGCTGGTAAAGTACTAGCCACACAAGCAAGAGGACTACATTCCGTGACCAGCACCCACACATGAGTCTAGTTATAGTGAACATGAAATGGAGAATATTTTCCCATATCAGACACCCTCACTGATCTAAACTGAGATGGATTCTTTCTGTTAATGTTTTCTTTATCTGCACTTGTAAATATCTTTCTAGAAGGGTAAATGAGCTCAGGAAAGTCAAAGACCTCAAGGCATAAGGTATCCTATATCAGCTTTAGGAGAACAGAAAGGAATGTCGGTAGAATGGAGAGACAGCCTTTTGCATAAGAGAGAGCAGGTTTCAGACTTAAAGGTTGGTCTATGGAGCTCAGTTCAGCAAGTTGCCGTTGGTGAACAACAAACTGAGCCATCCACTGGAACATGACAATAGAACATATTTGCCTAGTGGTGCAAGTAACCAGGAGTTTAGGGAAAAGCGCACTTTAGAAGGAAAAGCAAAAGCAAAGATTAATGCATGGAGGAACCCTTGAGCTTTGGTTCTGAAATACATCTAAGTAGAAGATGCCTTAAACCCAAACACGTTTTAATGATAGGGTAACAATGACAGTGACAATCTAATGAATTTCTTAATTTGATGTCATAATGATTGGGGTAATGGTGTAGGACCAAGGCGATTTGGTAAGTGTCCACAGTCTTGATTATTTCCAGCATCAGGGGATGGTTGATACTGGAGTTCCAATGAACTATGACTGCTCTACACAGTAGTTCTTGACACAAAGTCTGGTAACATATAACCTGTTGTAAAACCATCATCAAATCACGCAGTTCAGACTCACAGGGATCCTTTAGACCCAGGCAGAAACGGTTTAACTGTCTCTGTCTCCTTTCATCGCCTGATGAAGGTTAATATTCCTGAGGATGCCTATGTGTTTGTCTTTGGATTCACCTTCTTATTTAGCTTCTCTAGGAACATGAATTATAAGCTCAATGTCCTTTATTTATGGCTAGAAACCAAATATGAGTGAGTACATCCCATGTTCCTCTTTTTGGGTCTGGCTTACCTCACTCAGGATAGTGTTTTCTATATGGGAGCACCGGACAGAAATCTCAAGGTCCAAATCAGGAGCAGAAGGAGACGGAGCACGAGCAAGGAACTCAGGACCACGAGGGGTGCACCCACACACTAAGACAATGGGGATGTTCTATTGGGATCTCACCAAGGCCAGCTGGCCTAGGTCTGAAAAAGCATGGGATAAATCCGGACTAGCTGAACATAGCAGACAATGAGGAATACTGAGAATTCAAGAACAATTGCAGTGGGTTTTTGATCCTACTGCACGTACTGGCTTTGTGGGAGCCTAGGCAGTTTGGATGCTCACCTTACGAGACCTGGATAGAGGTGGGCAGTCCTTGGGCTTCCCACAGGTCAGGGAACCCTGATTGCTCTTCGAGCAGATGAGGGAGGGGGACTTGATCGGGGGAGGGGGAGGGAAATGGGAAGCGGTTGTGGGGACGAGGCAGAAATCCTTAATAAATAAATAAATTAAAAAAAAAAAGAAACGGTTTAACTGGCCATCTATGCAGCAGTGTGGAGTCCCAATAAAGATTCAAATGATCAACTTTTAGTTTTCAGTATAATATTGTATCTAATGGTAAAATTAAAATTACCTGGGTTAGTTTGAAGAGTTGAAATGGACACTAATTTTTTTTTCTTTTAAAACTAGTGCAGGTTGGCAATGGGTGCAAGATAGCAGGATTGAGTATAAATTACATATTGGCAATAAAACTATGAAATTTATAGACTAATCTTAAAAATAGCTTATAGACAATCAATAGTATCTGGCCTGATAAACCACAAAGACATAAGATATTTGTTTTTATCTATGTAGTTTCTCTTCTTTTAATAAAACATAGTCCAAGCTGGTTTCAAGTTTCTCTATCATGAAGACTGATGCAAATACTTGCGACATGATTACTGACAGTTTCAGCAATAACGATGAATGGCCACATAAACCTTGTAACTTTGCTTTGTTGAAAGTTTTACTTATTTGTTTGTTTTGTTTTGTTTTTGTTCGTTGTTAATGAATCTCAAACTTGACATTCAAACTTCTTGGCAAAATGCCAAGCTAATTACCACAAACATTCACCTGCAACGTCCATAGATTTGATTGAATATTTCTCTTCTTCAGATTGCCAGAGTTCTGGCAATCCTGTGTTTATTAGGAAACAAATTTCTTAGTCATCTGGGAGGTTGGGAATTATGTAAGTCAGGGACTGGGCAGCTTTTCCAAGAAGATTTTGAAAATATCTATTTCATAAAAACCATAGCAGTTTCTTACAATATCTGGTCTATAATGGCTTTGTGCATCACACTCAAATATAGCATTGCATAGATGTCTTGGAATATAACCAATATTTCCAATTATATTGGAAACTATTTGGTTTTTCCTTCCTTCTTTCCTTCCTTCCTTCATTCATTTTTTCTTTCTTCTCTCATTAGTTCCTTCCTCCCTATATTTATTCATTCACTCATTCACTCAACCTTTTCTTTAATTTATCTTTCTGTGTCGGCCTTAAGACTTTGCACACAATGAACAAACATTTTACGACTGGGCACTGTTTCTATTGAATATTTTTAAATTGCTGAAATTACAGCTATTTTTTGATACCAGCAAAGGAACACCGGAAGACATAAACACAAGGGACAGAGACATAGTCTAGGAACCTTATACCAGTTCTTAAATATTATAATAAGAATATTTTGTCCATATAAACACAACAGGAAAAGTTAAATAAAAGGTTTATGGTCTTTTATGATCTTCTGGGTGTTCCTAAGGACAGTATTAAATTAAGATTTCCTTTAGAATTTCAGTTAGAAGAAACAAATGTCATGTCAGGAGGTTCAAATACTGAGAAAGGATTATAAATCTCTAAGAAATAATACTTTGAGTAACTACCCAAAGTGACAGTGAAATGGCCAATATAGGTAGTTTTCTAAGAAGTCTTGCTACTTTTAGAGAATCAATGTTATGAGAGTGTCAACATAAATCATAGAGAATTGTTCAGACCAATCACAGAATCTGGATGGATTATTAGGCAAAGGAAAAATTTTCATTACTATTTCCTATTAAGAGCAAAATGAAGAAAATGTATTATTTTAACACAAAGTGATACTTGCTTTGCATCAGCATGCTACTGCATCACACCTTCCAGGGAAGTCTATTGTCCACTCTCTGATACCCTTAGTTGTTATATTCTCCCAAGAGTAAACAGTGCAGATATTAATTTCATATTCCATTTACCATCAGGATTATGTTAGTCCACTTTAAATTACCCTTAACATTGACCAAAGCTAAATGCTAACTCAAAGTTTCAAGTTCTGCGTACCAATGAAAACGAGAGAAAGCGAGGCTATGAGAGGGAATGAGAAGGGTCCATGGGAGAGGCTGAAGACACATAGGAAGAGCTGAAAAAAGGAAAGGGAAGGGGAAAGTGATGTAATCATTTTTAACTAAAGAACTACAGCAGTTAAAACTCCACACCTCAAAATTAGAACCTCATGGGTTTTGCCTTTCCCAAGGCACAAAACATGGTTCACACTCTTACTCCATCCCCTAAAAGGCGTTTCAATCACTTATCGCTCAATAGTTACCCGTTCAGCCCCTGTTTACACATAAGCAAACCATGCCACAACATTCTCATATGCCGTGATTCCACTGAGGAGTGGGCATCAGGAATGATGCTGGAAGGCCCACCTATGCAAGTGTGTGATGTTAGAACACCACACAGGGTCTTGCCAGTCAGGTTATAATTTATCTATGAATCCCTAATAGAAAATAAGAATGATAGCCTACTCATTTTTAATGTATATTTTCAGTTATAAATGCTATTAAATTTTAATGTTTGTGAGCTTTTCTTATTATGCTTAGTAGGAAAATGTCCAATAAATAGATGTTTTATTTTTTAAAGATTTCTTTTTAATTACGTATATATGTGCAGGTCTGTGTGGGGGTGTTATTGGTCCAGAAAAAGACAGGATTCCATGTAGCTAGAGTTATAGGTGTTGCTGAGCTGGATCCTGAAAACCTAAACCAGGTCTTCTATAAGAGCAAGAAACACTCATCCTCTGAACCAGTTCTCCAGTCCTAAATGCATATTTTAAAATTCCAATTAGTGTATTTCCTTAGCCTAGGCCTTAGGGCTGTAGACTTACAGTTTTCATAATTGAACCTTCATTGAATTTTATTTTATTTTATTACCAATGGGGGGATCATGTTTTCATTCTATTTTATTTCCTTACATCTTATTCATGGCATTTAATTTGTGTCACATAATTCTGAGTGACTGTTTAGGGCAGTGTCTTCTACTACTTTGATGCCCTGTATGATGATTTTTTTTTCTGATTCCTTGAACTGTGGACCAAACATGATGGCATTTGTATTAATTTGTCTAACTTTTTTTAGTTTTATTATATAATGTTTCATAAGACCATTTCATTCAAGTGCATGATGTATTTTGAGCACATTTCTCCCATACTTTGCAAGTTTCTCGGTTCTCATACCTCATACTAGTCATAGATACTGAATCATATTCTTCAGGGAAAATATAAACCAGAAGGAAATGAATAATATGGTATTTAAAAGCAAGAAAAAATTAAGCCATTTCAATAATTTCTCTAAAAGATCAAGGCTTTTGTTTCTTTTGCTTTGCTTTTGAGACAAAATGCTGCAATGTAGCCTAAACTGACCTTGAATTCACAATCTTCCTGTTTCAGCTTTTTCAGTACTGGTATCACAAGTGTGGCTGGCTTCCAAGCAAGTACATTTTTAAATAGTAAGAAGAATGTGGAACTACATGGGCACATTATGGTTTTTACATCTCAATGTTTTACTTAGAGTTGACTTTAAAATGAACTTTTCATTTGTGTGTGGGGGGTATGTATTGTGATGTGTAATGTAGTGTGTGTGTGTGTGGTATATGACTGTGTGTGTGGTATATGATTGTGTGTGTATGTGTGTGTGTATGTGGTGTGAGTGTGGTGTGTGTGTGTGTGTGTGTGTATGAGTATGTGTCAGTGTGTCTGTGTATGTCTGTGAATGGGGGGCAGGAGGGCTGAGTACATGAGTATGTGTGTGAATGTGTGTGTGCATGTGAAATGTGAGTGTGTGTGAGTTATGTGTTTCTGTGAGTTCATAAACATGTACGTAAAGAAAATTTACAACTTCTAACATTAAAATAAAAATACATATTGCCAGATGTTTTAGATTATTTTATATGTATGAGTGTTTGCCTATGTGTATTCATGTGGTTTTGGTGCTTATGGACATGATATCAGATCCCCTGGAACTGGAGATGCAGATGGTTTTGAGTCATCTGGGTGCCGGGAATCTAAACCAGAAACTCTGCATGGACAATGAGTGCTCTTAACTACTAAGCCATTTTTCCAGCCCATTCCAAGATTTCATTTCAGACAAATTTCATGTGAATAAATTTAAAAATCCAAGAGATTCCTTTGGTGAGAAAAGAAAATATATTTTTAGAAATAAGTAATCATTCCTTTACATAACAACCAGTCTGGGCTGCTGATGGGCATAGCACATGGGCAAATGATTTCTCACAGGTTTGGCCAGGATCCTTATAAGACTGAGATGCCACTGCACAGAATGTCTTGCAGAAATTGCCAAGTGGCTTCATGCAATGAAATAATACCTTAAACATTTTAACTTATATCCCCAAATACAAATGTATACATTCAAGAGAGACAATGTGGTTTCACAATATGCCCAAGATGGATGTAACTAAATCTTATTTATGAAAGTAAATGAAATTATGACTTGCAAAGTTTGGATTGCTGCTATCACTCTAACATAACAGCAAATCTCACGTGTAGTATTTAGATCTTGAGGCAGAATGCTTCTCATGAATGAAGAGAAAGTATAACAGAAGGAGAAAAGATGCCAATGGAGATCAGAGTTTCCAGAGCCTCTTGGTAACAGCAGGATTGAAGGGCAAGGACTTCAGATTTATCTTAGTAGTGAACCACAGGGTGAAAGCCTCAGAAGGCATGCCTCACCACACCAATGGCCCCTGCAGAATTTCTGCCTGACAAGGATATTTCATGCAGGTACCAAAGCAAGTCAGGTTGCAAGACAAAGCGTAGTCCCAATTTCACCCATTTCAGATTATGTCCTCTGGACCAATGGAAGCCCAGTGTGCTCATACATCCAAGCATAGGTCAGAGCTGGGTAGTTGATTCCTAGATCTTAGCACAATGCCGGAAGAAAACAGGCACTAAATATAAGCTGGAATGAATTTCTGCTTCAGACACAAGAGCCTATTGCATCCCTCTGACGGACTTAACACCACCTGCTTTTTCAACGTTGGGCTTGGTCGTGCCTACCCAACACCCAGGGATTACTGGTATCGCAGACACAGATCCATTAGCGCAAAGCTTGTGGCATAATAGAAAACAAGTCAATCACAACTAACTTTCCCATTAATAGATCAGAGGAATATGTCTGCTATCTTCAATGTCCTTACTATGACAAAGAATCTTTCCCCTCCAGTGTTAGCCCTAAACTGATGCCTTCTTTCTCAAAGAAATATTTTGCTTCAGAAAGTTATGGGGATGTCTTAGTTGGTAGAGTTGCTTACCAAGCAAACAGGTGGACTTGAGTATGATTTTTAGCACCCACGTAATACCCCAAGAATAGAAACACATACCTGCAATCCCAGTGCTGGGGAGAGAAAGAAGAGGATCCCTGAAAGACTCTAAACAACTGGACTAAGTGGATTATGGAGCCTCAAGTTAAGTGAACTATGCTCACTCAAAAAATAAGATGAAGTGATCAAGAAAGACATCCATACCAATCTCTGGCCTTTGCATGCACATCTGTGTGCATGTATACCCACTCACTTGTAAAAACAGTCAGAGAAATAAAATCTGTTTATTTGTTTTTAACTTTTCTTTAGATAAAAATACTACCTTAATGTGTATACACATATTCATGGCATCATCACCAAAACCAAAACATATCTAGGATTTACAAAAGTATTTCTGTTCATTTCTGTTGGTGTGTGTTTGTGTGTGTGTGTGTGTGAATTGTGTGTGCATGTGTGTGTAGGGAAATTTTTTGACGTTATTTTGTTCTTAAGAATGTATTAGGTACACCCCTCGTGGTCCTGAGTTCCTTACTCGTGCTCTCTCTCCTTCTGCTCCTGATTTGGACCTTGAGATTTCTGTCCGGTGCTCCCGTGTGGGTCTCTGTCTCTGTCTCCTTTCATCGCCTGATGAAGGTTAATATTCCTGAGGATGCCTATTGGCTTTGTGGGAGCCTAGGCAGTTTGAATGCTCACCTTACGAGACCTGGATAGAGGTGGGCAGTCCTTGGGCTTCCCACAGGTCAGGGAACCCTGATTGCTCTTCGAGCAGATGAGGGAGGGGGACTTGATCGGGGGAGGGGGAGGGAAATGGGAAGCGGCTGTGGGGACGAGGCAGAAATCCTTAATAAATAAATAAATTTAAAAAATAAAAAAAAACAATTTTGCAAAAGAAAAAAAAGAATGTATTAGGTATCTGTGGTTTAGAAAGTCAATTATATCTTAATAAGGCTTCAGATAATAAAGTTTAAATTTTACTTGTCAGATGAATGCTATATTGTGCTAAGCAACAGTTAAATTACAATCTGATATAATCACTTTATACCAAATTGGCAGGGATTCCCTGGCCATCCCAAGATGTATAGACATGAGGAATGAGAGCAACCATCTAACCTTGCAGTCTAAGTGGATCCGAACTAGACTCAACATGTTTCTGTGAAATGTTGAATATTTTTAGTCCCAGAGGTCTCTTCTTACAAACAATGAGAAAATTACATTTTACATAATATAAAAGACAGCATAGCACATGGTGCCAAAGATTTTATGAAGTCCCTGATCACTTCCATTAATGTGCTGAGTGAGGGGGGAATCTAAAGCAAATAAAACTATAAAACTTGGGAATTAGGAGTAAAGGCTACAGAAGTAAAGAGTCCAGAAGTGTAGCTGGGAGATCGAACTTGGGATAATCTGCTAAAGATTCATGGCAGAAGGAAAATCTAAGTAGGTGCATGATGATGAAGCACTCGTGTGGCCACCAAAGAATGCAGAGACATAAAAACAAATTGCCTGTCCCCAGGAAGAGACTAGAAACTAATCAAATGGACAGAAGACTTTGGAAGGAAGAGAAAGAAATACTAAGTCATAAAAAACTAAGGAGACAAATTTTCCTTGGGGGAATGAGTCATGGTGCTTACCAGGCATATTTAGTTTCTTGAAGGAAAGGATTTTATTGCTGAAGGCTGACTGACTTAAGAAGTAAGCAGAAAGTTGGTTAAGGACACTGTTTTCTATTTTTAGTATGCAAGATTGCAAGTTTTTACATAATTCTGATTTTGCATGAACACCCTACAGATTGAATTTTATTTATTGGCTATGTTCTAAGGATTGGAATTTGATATATGAATAATTTATAAATGTCCTAACATGATAATTAATGTCTCCTCACAGTTTACAAAAGTTATCTAATCCTAGAATTTGGCTTAAATCAAAACATTTGCCTGGAAACCCCTTAGTATGGAATATTCTAGGATATATTCCAAGAACAACCAGTTTCCATTATATTCTCCAAGTTTTATGTGATAAATTTAAGTTTAGAAAATTCTTAAACCATATATAAGTAATATATATGTATATATATTCACATATATATTACAGAAAAGAAAATACAACACTTATCCTCACAAGGACAAATATTGAAGATTAAATTACATTTTTGTTTTTACCAAATCTTGTACTCATACTTTATTTATTGTAATATATTTTATACTTTTATTTACTTTTATGAAATGTTAAGAAATGAACCCACACATTCAAACAGTGGGAAACAATACAAGGTTTGTGTCTTGTCATTTCAAAGTTGGCATGCCTGACCTGCTCACTTGGCCATCTCCCTAAACTCACATGGAATGTTATTCTTCACAGTTCAACATTTGTGAATTACTCAAATAAATTTATTAAAAAACTTAATAACCTAAATCACTTTATGGAAGGAGGGAGAGACCTGACAGAGCATCCTTCAATATATGTATAACAATAATGGAGTCACTTGTAGTAAGGAGACTGTTTTTTGTTGTTGTTGTTGTTGTTGTTGTTTTCCAACTGCTCAGACTCCTGAAATAATCACACAGAAACTGTATTATTTAAATTACTGCTTGGCCCATTAGATCTAGCTTTTTATTGGCTAACTCTTACATGTTAATTAAACCCATTTCTATTAATCTGTGTATCGCAACATGGCTGTGGCTTACCAGGTAAAGTTACATCTGGCTCCAGCGGGGTTACATGGCTTCTCTCTCTGACTCTGCCTCCTTTCTCCCAGCATTCTGTTTAGTTCCCCCCATCTCTGTTCCCTTATAGCTCTGCTATATAGGCCCAAAGCAGTTCCTTTATTTAACCAGTGATATTCACAGCATACAAAGGGAAATCTCACATCTGTCATTGGGTAAGGCAGAACATTTACAGTTTACCTTATGAAATACCTTGACTAGAGATTCTAAGTAAAGTTCTACAAATATTTATTTTCATGATAATTCTTTTTCATTGCAAAATCTTCCCTTACAGAATTAGGGTTAACTCCAAAGTAAATCCAAAGAATTAATTTGAGAATAATATGGATTCTACAGTAGGACAGCAAAGCTTGATATATCAAAAGTTGTGCTGTATAATCACAGTTACTGTACAGACACCTGACCAATCACAAGCAACATGTTTAAGGAAGATGAATGGATGAATTGATATCAAAATAAGTTAAGGAGAATGGGGGGGGGATATGCAAAAAAGGAATGGGAAGATAAATTAAAATCTAGGAATGTAGCAACCTGCAGTAGCACAGACCAGTACTTCCAACACTAAAGAGAATGACAAATGCCCAAAAATATATACTGGAATAAAGGAACCTCTTCAAAAAATGGTGATAGAGAACTGAACATCCATATACAAATGAAACTATATCCCTAAAACTATATCCTTAAATCTTACTATGCACAAAAAAATCAAATGCAAATGGATCAAACATCCTAATGCAAGACCCTAAATTCTGAAACTATTAAAGGAGAAACAGGCAAAACATCTTAAAACACTAACAGGCAAAAGTTTTCTAAATAGGGCTCTAATCTCTCAAGAAATTAGGTCAACAGTTAGCTAGTGGGGTGCCATGAAATTCAAAATCTTCAGCACAACAAAGGAAACTGCTAATGAAAATAGAATGCAACAAAATCTGTTCCAGCTATACATCTGATAGAAGACGAAATACCAAAATAAACAAAGAACTCAATAAAATAAACAGCATGCAATCAAATGACCAAATCAATAAAACAGCTAATAAAATAGACAGTCTCAAAATATGAAATACAAGAGACCATTAAACTTATGAAACAATAATCAGCCTCACTAGCCATCAGATTCCATCTCTCCCCAGTCAAACTGAGGCTCAGTCTAGAGGTTCCTCAAAGGCTGAGCGTAGATGGAACATACGACACAAATAGAGCCCGCCAGGGTGTTTATGTAAACGACTCCTCATCAACACGCCAGTGATACTTGCACATCAATGTTCACTGAAGCCCTAATCACAATGGCTAGCTTGTGGAAGCCATGTACATGTCCCCAAACAGAGGAATGCTTGAAGAAAATGTGGTAGAAAAAAAAAATTAAATGGAGAGTTTTGGTCATAAGGAAGAACAAAGTTGTGCCACTTTCAGAAAAATATATGCAAGTTTAGAAAACTATATTTGCCTCAGGAAGATTATTAGTATATCTTTTCTTTTATACATGATCCCCAGATCACATACAGATACACAAAATCATGTATGTATGTATGTATATATATATATATATAACAAGACTTCTATGGAATAAAGAGGACTAACAGGCAGTAGCAGATTGAAAATATGGAATATGGGGGACATGAAGGGGAGCATACACAATGTCCTATATGTATTTTTATGGGATGTCCTTAAGTAGCATAGTATACCATATTCAATGATTATTATATATGATAAAATACTTTTAAAATAACAAATACATTTCACAAAAACACCAGTGAAATAAAAAGAACAAGATTTTAGTATACCTCCATTTTTTTTCTTTTTTTTTAATTTATTTATTTATTAAAGATTTCTGTCTCTTCTCCGCCAATTTTTAATTCCATGAATGAAATTCTGGAACAAAAATAAGGATCCAGCAGCTTCCTTGGGATGGGGCAAAGGTGGAAAGAAAGATATAAGTGCACTGGATAGGATCTCTCCGAAAGCTCATTTGCCTTTTCACTGTTACTCAGGCATTTGGAGTCTGTATGGTAAAATAATAGATTTGACAGTATATCTCATGTTCTATTATTAATTTATTTATTCACTTGGCTGCTGAGATTAAAGCCAAGTCCCTTGATGCATTCATAGGCTCTCATACAATCATTTATTAATTAATATGCCATTAAACACATATTCTTTCTTTTCCTCCCTACATTGCATGATATTACATCCTTTTATTTTTTCAGATCTTCCTAGTAATTTACACTGTTTGACAGTCATAAGCAATGATATAGAAGGCAGAAGCCAAAACTGCATCTGATTTAACTCAATATATCCCAAAGCACAATTCATTTTCTTGTTAAAACATCAGAATTGTCAACAAGGAGGTATCCTTTTTATAGTGACAGGATTTCGGTCACAGCATGTGTTTCGAATCATATGAAATACTTTTGACATGTGTGCTTTGCTCCCCTGGGAAAGACCTTGCCATGTGTCTAGTCATGAACTGGAGGTTTCTGGAAATCCTGCTGTAGAGAAGCCAGAGGGGGGGAAATGTGATGCTAACTCATTTGTTTTTAGGATAGGAAAAAAGGGAAAGTGTAATAGAGTTGATAAATGGCTTCCAAATACTTAACCTGGATCCAGGGTTTTGTGGCCTATAAATCACCTCTCTTTACATTCAGAGCTCCCTCAGAAGGCATTACTCACAGAGGGCCGCTGTAAAGGTCAACTGTGAGTGTAAACACCAAGAATTTATCACACATGTTTATGCTTTTTTTCCCAGGGAAGCAATAATGGAGATAAGTCATTTTATCTCCGTATTTTGTCATGAGCATCGCAAGGTGATCTTGGCTCTTACATGTGAACAATATATGCATGGCCAGACCTCACCTGAGTTCAGGACCAGCAAATAGTGGCAGCAACTTCATGTGGACAACAGTCCCTTGGGTAGCTTCTTATTCTCACTGAGGGAAAAGAAGGAAGGGCCTACAAAGACAACAGTCTGCTTGTCTTTTCTCCAACAAAGACAGTATCTTTTTGTTTATTTTTTTAAACTGTTTTTTTTTTGTTTTTCATTTTATAACGTCCCAGGTCAGAGTTACCTGACATACTAAGTAGTCGATTAAGTGAAAATCACCCAGGGTTCAGTAATTGAGGCTGACATACTTATTCCAGTCAATGCTTCCTTCTAGGTTGAAGAAAAAAAAAGAGATGGTACAGGAAATGCTTAGCATATTGGACAATATTAGAGATTTTATATTAACCAGTGAATAGAATTATAGACTATTTTAAACACAAACAGAAAGAAAAACAGATGCTGTTTCTACATGAATATTGGAATTCTTTGTATTGAGAGCCTGCAGTAATGAAATAAGGACCAGGATATTTTATAACTACCTGAAAAAGAATTGCCTGATGGGAAATTAGAGCACTGTGGCCTCAATTTCTCCCTAACATCCATGCAATGGAAAGACAGAGGGTTGAAGTCTCTTTCCAGGAGAGACACTATACATAAGTAGTGAGTTGAGCCTTCCAGACCGACTAGACTGGTGAGAACTGAAGGGATGGAAATACACACCATGAGCCTGTACTTACAACATATCCAGATAATCTATTTAAATGACCTCTTCCTCCAGATTTTCATTACAGTTTTGAATGCTTACATAGTTTTATCTATAAATTACAGCAACAAAACTATAGAAGGAAAACAGTTTCTAGGCTTGGGTGAACACGAATAGTTGGATGCAGAGCGTGACTGGCCACGCCGAAGCACAGCCTGGAATGACTGACTCTGCAAACAGTGACATTCTAAGTTCAACACATTATGAATCTGACCTAAAACTGTAATTTGGTTTTGAAACAGTTGAAGAAAGGCCAAAGGAGCAGGGTATAAAGAACTCTTTATACCCTCCACTGAGAGAGCCTCTAGTTACATTGTAAAACTTGCAGCGCAAGCTTTGGCTCTTTTCTTATTTGTCGTGTGCAGGCTGGGAGTGTTTTCAGACACTGGTTGAAAAGTCATAGCACTGTGGAGAAACTGTTTCTGTGTTTGCTCTTGAGAATAACACCTTCCTTTTTTTTTTCTAACTTCAAAAGAACATGCGTCTTTAACTTGTGTTTCTGTTGAATTTTGTTGACCATGGAAGTTAAGGGGATTTTGTTCCTTTGGAGGCTTGCATGACACATCTGTTAGATGTGACAGAAGAGAGTGTGGCAGCTACCTGCCCACCTTGGAACACACCAGCTCACATTGCCCAGAGTTAGCTATCTTGGACAGATAGTATCACAACTGGTCCAGGAATAAACATGTATATATATATTTGGTTTTCAATGTGGCCAGGCTTTCAGTGACACAAACTATCCTTTTTCACTCAGCCCTACATGTAGAATTGAGTAGGGAATATGCATAGCAACACTAAAAAAAATTATTTTAAATTACTGCAGTGAATTGTGTTTGGGACACAACTGAGATAAACAAATATTTCTACTTAACAGGCTATGAAGAGATATCAGAAGGCACCTGAGATGACCTGTGGTGACCTAAAGTGATCCAGAGGCACAGGAGCCAACAACCAATGATTTGGCTCTTTGTGAATATTTTTGCTCGTATTCTCTGTGAATCATAGGCACAAGAAATTGGTTTCTTATCGAACAGAGCCCTGGTGTATGAATTTTACCTACTGAAGAAAGACTTTTAATGGGAAATATGAGAGAAAATGTTTTAATACAATTTAGTAGTTATAGTAATGTAAGAAATCCATCTGTCTTTCAGTTTGGCCTGCCACAGTGTCTGTCATTATTTAGGCGTCTAGCTTGGGCACAATTAAAGCAATTTCAACTAACATGTATTAGAAAATGTTATTCTCCCTAAAAGGTTTTCTGATCCTGACTTATTGAAAAATAGTGGCAAATAACTATCACTAAAATTGGAAAACCAAAATCATTATGTAAGGATACATTATTCTTAACCAAGAATCACAAAAATATATAATAATAATATAGACATTCATCATGAATAATATAGACAATGCTCTTCTATTACAATGAAAATATTATTTGTAGAAGTATCATTAGCCCATAAAATGCTATTAGAATTGTGTTTTATATTTTCCTTCTTATTTTTCAGAACGATAATGTTAAAATTAAAGATGCCAAAAATTTTGGGAATTAAGTGCATTAACATTTAAGTATAAAATGCCCTTCTCAATTCATAATTAACCTAAAATAAGATGTATTCATTTTCAGTGCTTCAAGTTTCTGAGGTCACTTGAATTATGTATATTATAATCATAACTATTCTTAACCTTGTCATCTTATATAATAGTTTTGTTAGGTATTCTCCAAAACAACATAACCCCTGTCCTTCATTCAAAATGCTGAAAGCCTCAAATCCCAAACAAAATCTAATCATGCTCAAACCACAAGGAAGAAAAAATAAATAAAACAGGCTTTGTCAAGCTATTCTAAAGGACAAAAAGAATATGATTACTTCAAGAGAGCCACTAGTCAAAATTCTTTGATATTTTTCCAAATACTGATATGTGTGTGGAAAAACAATAACAGGTAGGAAAGGTACTGGGGGACAGAAGTCAACAGAAGGTCTAGGTGATGTACAATGTGAAGCTGAAAGTGTGGTGGATGAAAAGACCAATTGGATACAGCATGCTATTCACATACATTTTCCCTTTTCATTTTTGAAACTGTATCTTAATTATAACATTTCTCTCTTCCTTTTCCTACATCCAAACCCTCCCATAGAGCCCTCTCCACTGTCCTTTCCATGGAGAGCCTCTCCTCTTCACCAGTTGTCATTGTGTGCATATATGCATTTGTTTTTGCTTTGTTTATTGTTTTTATTGAGCTATACGTTTTATCCGCTCTCCTCCCTACCTCTCCCTCCCCTTCTACCCTCTCCCATAATCCCCACACTCCCAATTTACTCAGGTTATCTTGTCCTTTTCTACTCCCCATGAAGATTAGATCCATGTATGTCTCTCTGAGGGTCATCTTTGTTGTATAGGTTCTCTAGGGTTGTAGACTGTAGGCTAGTTATCCTTTGCTTTCTATCTAGAAGCCATGTATGAGTGAGTATATAATATGTTTGTCTTTCTAGGTCTGGGCTAGCTCACTCGATTTGTTTTTTAATCCATCCATTTGCCTGCAAATTGCAAGATGTATTTTTTACTGCTGTGTAGTACTCCATTGTGTAAAATACCACATTTTCTTTATCCATTCTTCAGTTGAGAGGCATCTAGGTTGTTTCCAGGTTCTGGCTATTACAAATAATAATGCTATGAACATAGGATATGAGGTAAGGGGAACGCTCCTCCATTGCTGGTGGGAGTGTAAACCTGTACAACCGCTTTGGAAATCAGTATGGTGATTTCTCCTAAAATTAGGAAACAATCTACCTCAAGAGACAGCAATATCGCTTTTGGGTATATGTCCAAAGGATGCTCAGTCATACCACAAGGGCATATATGTATTTGTATATGCTCCAATATTCCCAAATGTAGCCTTTGGAACTCATATAATGTTATTTGTATGTATGTTTTTAGAGCTGATCACTTGCGCTAGACAATCACTTGGCCTACTCCTCCTTGAGGTGGACCACCTCTTCCACTTTCAGCTTTACTCAGTTGCCTGTAGTTCTTTGTGTCGGGTTGAGGCTTTATGGGCTTTTTCCCCATGCAGATTAGTGAGTTCATTGATGTCCTTCTTGTTCAGGTCTTATTTGAACAGTTGTGTTGGTGAGGTGTTTGGTATTGGCAACCTAACTACTCTGTGCCAGTGAAATCACGGAGGAGAATCTGCAACCACTAATATACTAAACCAGCACAATTCCTAGCAACAATCAATAAAAATTTGTTCACTTACAAGTGTAATCTTAAAGTAGTAGTAGTCAGATAAGTGTAGCCATTGCCTTTGATCAAGGAAATTTATCCTTGCATTAAACAGTGACCACTACAGAAAGCCATAACCAATCAATATGCAGAGTTGTAGAACCTAGGTCCTATGAATACATGTACAAAAGATTCACATATATTCACGGGTGGGAATGCATATATGTAATCCCAGCAGTAGAGGGGTAGAGGCAAGAGAAGTAGGAGTATAAACTCAGACTTTACTATGTAAGGAGTTCCACACAACCCTGAACTACCTGACATCTTGCCTCAAACAAAAACAACAGAATTACTCTCAGAAGTTTTCAAGAACATACTATATTGTGATTATTAGTAACTGTGTGTTCACATGTTATATAACAAATATCTTAGGTTTATTCCTCCTATCTTACTGAAATTTGTTCACTGACAAACATCTCCCCATCTTAACCTGTTGACAGCCTTTGGCATTCACCTTTCTACTCTCAACTTACATTTCTTTTCACATAAGTGTAATAAACTTCTCTGTTTCAAATGGATACATACTTCAAAGCACCATGGTATAGAAAATACATTTATAGATATATAGCAATTTTCACAAATAAATGAACAACTTAAAGGATAGTTCAATTGGTAAAATATTTGCTGAAGTCTGTTCAACTCTCAGAACCTAAGTAAAAAGCTGGTGGCATGGTGCCTTCTTGTAATCCCAACTGTGGGAGGGAGATGAGACTGAAGTATTGCTATGATTTCCAAGGCAGCCAGGATAGCTAATTGGCAAACTTTAGTCATGAAGAATAGACTGTCTCAGATACTAAAGTAAATGGCACTCCTTCAGTCAGTAGCCTTTAAGATACCAGCCCACTTGGGCATGGTCTCTTATACTATAAATGCTGACGTAAAGCACATGCCCCCTCACATTCCAGATGCTAGATTCAGTTCCTGGTCCCCATTCATGCAGAGGACTGTAATCTGTGAGTCTACTCCTAAATAAATAACCCGCTTGGGTGTGGTCTCTTATAAAGGCCAAGGTAAAGTGTTCTCTCTCTCTTTTGGCTGCTGGACTCAGTTTCTGTTTCCCATTTGTGCCAAGGACTGTGATCTGTGAGTCTTCCCCTAAAGAAATAACCCTTTATTATACTCAATTCTGAGCTAGTGTTGGAATTCTTTTTAGCATCCATTTTCACTTGAGGAATGAGACCCAGCTGTGACTTCTAACCTCCATATTCATACATACACATGCATAGCCACCTGCAGATGTGTGTACACCTGCACGAAAAAGAATAAGCAAATACTTAAAAAGACAAATTGACATATTTCTAAGAATTTATGACAAACATATATGCCAATAATAAACTTGGTGAAATAGAAATAAGACATACATAGAGTGTTGGATAAAAAAAAGGGGAGGGGGATGTCCAAAGTGGAAATAGAGACACTTCACATAAGAAACTCAGTCTTGAAACAATCCTGTTTTCTTGACCCATTGTCTGATTTCTTATTCCAGTGCCAGGTAAGTTGGTGAATTTGGGTTGATCTGGATGTTTTGAGAGAGAATAGAAGCAACTAGAGATTAGGACTTGTGAGCAGAAATCAGTACAGTGCTCTCACAATGATAAAAATGATTGAAATCCCTTCCAAGTAGGTGAGAACCAATCTTGCTGTTTGTGACAAATGAGAATGTGTCTCAGAGTCTAACCTCAGTATACGATAACAAAAAATAGAAAGAGCACATTTTGATGTATCTTGAACACATTGAGTTCTAGCACAGAAAGAAGAAACACTTGGATGTAGATTTTAATAAATATGAATAAGTTTCTCCATGAAGACTTGCAATGTGTTTTACTGACACCTGCATTGCACCCACCTTCTTCTCAGTATGCCCTTCTGCACACAGAACTGTGGCTTCCTCTACATTTATGCATATTCTGTAGGAGCAGCATGGAAATCAACAGCACAGGGTATAATTCTGCTGCTTTATATTTGGTAAAATGTTATGAGCTAATATTATAGAGCTCTAAATTTGAAATTGTTCATGTTTGTAAAACAAGAGTGACTTATTTAAATTGTATGTGTGTTATGGTTTTTAAAACACATTGAAGTTAGTAGTTGGCAAGCATATGTTATGTAGATGTTTTCCCTATATCTAAACATGCCCTTCTGGAGGGAAAAGGGTAGTATAAGACTCAAAGGCTTATGAAGCTAAAAGACTCTCAAGAAAGATCCAGAATGCATAAAGTCACAAAATTCAAAAGGACCCTACCAAGGTCACGTGTAAACAGTAAATAATTGCTACAAGTTAAGAGACTTTTTTTTGATAGAGTTGCCTGCAAACTGAGCAGAATTGTGGACTTGGTTTATTTTAGTGATTCATCTGTCTCTTTAAATAACCTTAATGTACTCATTGGCCTACTGAGCTACACTGGGGTAGGATTGCTTTTGTTTGAATTTGTTTTGGTTGGAGTCTGTCCTCAGAGCTCTATCTGCAGTGAATAGGCTTCTGTTCTTGTCTCTCTGTCATACCTGTCTCTGAGCTTCATGGGAAGCCAATTCTGATGTAGATGGAAACCTTGTGAAGAACTGCTGTAATCAAGTAAATACAAAATTCCTCTCTAGATCTTTGGACATTCCATTCACTCTAAGGACTTTTTACATTATTTTTTTATTATTTTATTATGTATTTTTTTATTGAGTAAATGACCATGAGTTTTTAAATTGAACAATGTAGGGAGGCTTATGTTGATCAGCTTCATCCACTGTCACAGCGCCTCCTAACCTATATCTCCTTCTAACAGGCAACTTTGGTAATGATCTCTGTTCTTAGCTCTTTCAGTGATATTACCTTCATGCTTCATAATAAATAATAAGATGCAATCTTTATACTTAATAGCCAGCTGTCTTTATTCTCCAGAAGAGGAGGTACCCCAATTAACCTTCCCTTCTACACTATATCGGCAGCATTGTGCACCACTTTTAGATTCTCAATTCTTTGCTGCTTTGTCTTTAAACTGAATGGCTAAGACTGTACTTATTTCAGACTCACTATCTCCTATTTTCTGTTTTGTAATAGGACATCCCTATAGCTACTTAATATTCAAAGATAGTTACAATCAGGCAAGCAACCAAGAAAGTGCAGTAGTACCATGAAAACGTGCCAGGAGAATTACTGCACTGTTGAATTAAAAAAAAAAAACAGTATAGAACAAGAACATGCTGCAAGAACGTAGCTGTAGTTGTGGTGGTAATGGTGGCAATGACTGTGACTGCAGACAACAGGTGCAGATCCTGTAGGACATCACTGCCACCTTGGGTGCTTCAGTCATTTCATCCTGGCAATTCTATGAGCCAGTCATTTGCAAGCTGAGGAAAGTGGGTGATTAATCAGCATAAGCAGGAGGTGGCAGAGCATGATTAATAAATACTCCATTCACATGAATTACGTTGGCTCCAGAGCTTGAGCTCTGAATTACTGTGGCTGTAGTGACTACAGCAGATGTGGTGGTGGCCATCATAGAGTAGAATCAAAGGCTCCAGCCCTTCCTCAAATAAATCCCAGGCTTCAGTATGGTCAATAGAGATGGATGTAATCTACACTGTCAGATGATGCAGAACTTCTCACCACCTTAAGTGGCATGGACTCAGAGTTCATTTTACTTAGAAAACATCTTTGAGAAACATGTGCTTTGCTGAAAATATCTCTATATTGCTCTACCATTGTTACCACTTTACCTAAGATTCAAATAGGGCTTCTAATGAATTATTATTCCTCTTGGTATCTCCTTTCTTCTTTAGATCTTAAAATAATAAGGTACAGGTCCCATGAGATGCCTCAGAAGGCACTTGCTGTCAAACCTGACAACATGAGTGAGTTCATCCCCTGGAACACACAGGGCAGCAAAAAGAGAACTGAAGATATGTTGTCCTCTGGCTACTCATATTCACACTGGTACATACATACTGGTACACACACATACACATTCATCGATGTGATAAAAAAATTAATAAGAACCAAATCAGTGTAAAATGCAATTGGATAGGTTATTAGGAAAATGGTCATAGGTACACATTTCCTAGAAGTTGGAAATATAAACCAAGACCCTTACAGTTTATATAAGTTAAATAAATAAATTTAAATACTAGTATATGAATAGTTTCTCCGTATTTTATGACAAAAACATATGAGAACCAATCTGGGTACAAAAAGTATGAGAATGATTACCCAGATAACAAATACTATGGTGTTTTAAAAATACATTTTAGAAAGTACTTTATTCATTGTACAGAAAAATGACATATGTTATAGTATAATATGTAAAGCAAAATGTTGTAAGTTATTGAATTGAGCCAAAAATAAGAGGGCTGCCCATATAGAGAAAGAGAAAAAAGATTTGAGTAAACAGACAACAGAGAAAATACTACACGCTGGACAAACAGAATAAACACAGAAAATGTGAAAATATGAAGAAAAGATTGAGAGTAATGAGAGGCGGCCACTGTAGCCCAGATGAAAGGGAAGGCATTTGGGATTTTAAAGCAATGGATTCCCATTTTAAAAAGTAGCCAGCCAGGCACAAACTTCAATCTCTCTTCCTAATAATGTAATTTTGAAGATACACATAAGAGGGCATATCATTGAGTGAGGGATTCTAACACATTTAGAGGATTCTTGAAAGCAAGTTGAAAAGCATGTAATGTTGGGAAATAAAAGCAGAATCTTCAATCAATAATAGACCTGCAAAAGCTTTCATCACTGAGTTTATGGACTAAAAGGCCACATGAGTGGGAAGAGTGACAAGTAGCACTGCAAACATAAAATCACGGAAGTGTGAAGGCTGAGCACTTAGAATATTATACACTATTTTTTGTGCTCCTCCCCTCAAAAAAGGCAAACAAGCAAGTTTTTCACCATCTAAAGAAATAATAATGGCAGTGACACATTTAAAGTAAAGCTGTTACTGTAGATATGTGGTAGGTGGGTAGATAATAGGTATATAACTAGTAGGTATATAAGGTAGATGATGAAGAAGACAGACACACAGACAGACAGACACAGATAGATTCTATCTATTGAGAAGATATTTGGAGAATCATCAGCTTAGTTCTGTCTACATGAAAGCAGAAATGAAAGAAAACTGTGATCCCACAAATAAGCCAAGATACAGAGGTAGAATTTGAATTGAAAACAAACAAAACAAAGACGTCACTCTGATAATCCCCTGAAGAGCACAGGATCCCTTGTAGAGCACAAGGACAGTACTCCAAACCCAGAAAATAAATGTAATGAGGTTGAGTTTCTGAAATAAAAGGAGACAATAATGTAAGCGTTGAATGCTTGAAATTCTTTGCATACTTTTCTATGAATAAACTAATATGCTTGTAGAGGAGGATGGGATTCTAACAACCATAACCATACAGAGCTTAGGTTGAGTTGATCAAAATAGAGGATATGATCATGAGAATAAAATTGAATTTTTCAAAGTTATAAAACTGATGAAACAATGATGAGAATTATAAACATACTACTATTCAAAGTTACAAGTTAGATGAACTAAATCACACAGTGTAGTTAACATTAAGTATTGATAAGAAAAATGAGGGTCAACTATAATAATGACTTTTTATAAATTAGAAGCTAAATATGAATGGATTCTTGCTTTGTGCATGTATCCATGAATAATCAATATCTAAAAAAAAACGTAGAGACACTCAAACTGATAAATTGAGAAATAATTATATATTTATATGATTCAGAAATATGAAATCAAATACACACACACTTGCAAAGAAAAAGAGATAGTAAGAAGAGAGGGAGAACTCAAAACTATAACGAGGAAATAGAGAGTCATTACCTTAGAGAATTAAAGTTCAGAAAGAGCACAGACAAGAAAATACAAATAAAGATACATCTAGTAATTCCTTCTCTAACAGTACTATTATTGAAGCACATAGTGACAAAAGAATGACATTATATGATATCTACAAGTCAATTTTTTGTTATGAAATGAAGCATTGTGGAAGGTTGTTTATGGAAAGTAATATCTGTTGATCACTTTTTTAAGAAGGAGAGTTAATAACCTGCTTTATCTGAAGTTTCTAATTATGGACACTAGGCTCTGGGAGTTTAAGAAAATGCCCCAAGACTAATCAGTAATAAGATAAATATGAAAATAGATTCATTATCTGAAAATCCTACATACTACAAATCTTGATATTTGCCCTATTTTAAATCTTGCTATAATCATACAAAAGCTAGAACATGTTCCACACCCTTCTCAACACCTTTTCCTGATGCTTATTTCCCCTCAAAAAGTATACCTTTTAAGACTTCATTCTGCTATTCAAGCAACTCAGTTAAAGCAAACCACATGACATCTATCTAGAGATAGAAACAGCACAATATTGCAAAGTAAAGTGCTTCATTACACAAAAATTAGCATCCCGTGAATCCAGCAACATTTTTACCTCATTGCCGTAAGAAAAACTAGCAAGATCTTAAGGCTCTCCTCAATACTATATTAAGATTTCCCAAGGCAAAGCCTGACTCTATGATGTGGGCGAGAGATACTTCCTCCACGCAATTCATAAAGAACAAAATCAAAGTGATTGACAGAGATTTATCATGAAAATAAAAGCAATAAGATATCAAAAATCATTTTTCTTTAACAAATCTACAACACTGTCTCCACTTCTGCTCAGCCCTGCTCTATGTCTTTCACGGCACAGTTAAATATGGAAAATGAATGAAAAGAAAAAAGTTATCAAAAGAAAAAAAAGATGATTTCTTCAAAGATATTAAGACAATGTTAGAATTCTAAAAATCAACACTGAATATTACTCAGCAATAAATTCACTAAAATATAAATATGTAGTATTTGTGAACAAAAACTCAAAGCCTTCATTTATACAACAAAAAAATCTGCTAGACATTACAATTAAAGAAAACCTTCTCTGCTCAGTTGGTAGAATGATTGATTGCCTGGTGTAAGCAAATCCATGAGTTCAATACCCAGCAATACGTAAACTGGATGTGATGGAGAAAATCTGTAATCTCAACAGTTGAGAGAGGGAAGCAGGAATGTCAGAAGTTTAAAATCATCCACAGTCATTTACTAAGTTCCAGGTCAGCATGTGTTGTTCAATGTCCAGAAAGATAGATAGATGATAGATAGATAGATAGATAGATAGATAGATAGATAGATAGATAGATGAAAAGAAACAAAGGGGAAGGGAAGGAAGAAGGGAGGGAAGGGAAGGAAAGAAAAGGAAGAATGAGAAGGGAAAGAGAAGGGAGGGAAGAAGGAGAGGGGAAGGGAGGAGAGGGAAAGGGAAGATAAGGAAGGAATCAAGGAAGGAAGTAAAAAGGAAAAGAAAAGCAGAGGAGAGTGTGAGAAAAAAGAAGGGAGAGGAAGAGAAGAAGAAAGGGAAAGATGAAAGAAATTTCATTTACCCTGCCAAAAAAAGAGGAATAAATTTAACAATAAGTATGTAACAATTACATAAGAAAAAACTAGAAAGCACTTCTGAAATATATAAAAATACATCACTTGTTCTAGGTTAGGAATATTCAGAATTGTAATGGAAAACCTGAAATGTGTGTATGAATTTAATGACATACAGTTTAAAAGTACTAGGATTTATCTTAGATACCTAGAACGGTTTACTGAAATTTTACATGCAAAAGTCGGCATCTAAGACTGCAAAGGAAAACTCTAAGACCAAGCTTATGAGATGCAAAACGGTAGAAATCATCTATAATTAAAACGGTACAGTACTCCCGTGGATAGGCTGACAGACCAGCAACAACACCCTGACCTTTTACCACACCATGTGAGGAATATTAGAGAGCCACCAGGGAAAGATAAAATTGATAATTACTTCATACCAAATGCCAGAACAGATTTACAAGACATCAGAGACCTGACTGAAAACTTCACAGTCTTGAAAAAAAAAAAAAATGCGGCAAATCACTTTGACCTTAACTTAGGGGTATGGGAACATAGTTGTTATTTTAAATCAGTCAATGTTAGCATTTAAAACAGCAACAAGTAAGGAACATTTAGAAAACATATCAAACTGGGAGGTTATTTTCAGTGTGTCCCATGGAGGGGACTTGTCACTGTAACCCTTACAGGACTCTGAGAAGAATGACCAAATGAGGTAGGAAAAAGACATACTCCATAAATTACCAAAACACAGAAGCATATCTTAGAGTGATAAACACACCCATCTCTTACCATGTCAGCGATTCTAAAGCTTTGTTAGTGAGCTCGTAAGGACAAGCATACCCCTCCCTTGCTGGGAAAGGACAGAATGTACAGTACTGATGGAGATGTGCTCGGTGACAACTGACACACTACACATGTAGTTACCCTCTGACTCTGTGTAATGACGTACTAGAAACATATAGACACATTCTCACACCTTACTAACCATGAAAACCTAAATGTAGAAGGCTGGTTGGAAAAGGAAATGTCTAGCGTATTGTTTAGCTGAGTTAAATAGTTAAAGCCTGGTGACTAACATTCATACAACATAGTGTGTGCTTATAATAGCTTAGTATTACTGTGGGATGCCCTTCTGTAGGCTGTGAATATGTCTTATTACCATTGATTAATAAGCCGATTTGACTAATATCCAGGCAGAATAATAGCTAAGCAGGAAATCCAAGCAGAGATAGAGGGAAAAAGAAGCCCGAGTCAGGAGAGACACTAGCAGCTGCCGGAAAAGTAAAATGGTAAGTCATGGGGTACTTGGCTATACACTGATTATTAGAAATGAGTTAATTTAAGTTGTAAGAGCTAGTTAGTATTAAGCTTGAGTTAATAGGTCAAACAGTTCGTATTAATATTAAGGCTCAGAGTGTTTATTAGGGAACTGGCAGGCGGGAGAGAACCCTCCAGTTACAAAGTACAGACAGTTTCTGTTCACAAAATAATGTCAAACATAGCTGTTATTTTAAATCAATCAATGTTAGCATTTAAAACAGTATTTTTTCACAAGGCAACAAGTAAGGAACATTTAGAAAGCATATCAAACTGGGAGATTTTTTTTTCTGTGTGTCACATTAAATGATGCTTGTTAGTTTTTCTTAGCTAGTCCACAATGCATGCAGAGATCAAACATCATACCAGCCACCCACTACAAGCACACATTTGCCAATGGAAAAAGTAAATAAAACATAATGGAAGATGTATAGACACATTTCATATCTCTAAGAATGGATATGAAGTAATTTCTAGGATATACTTTTGAGAAAATAATGAAAATTAAATATATCTCATTTGCATTGAGAAAGACAGAAATATACGTAATATACATATCACATATAGAATGCATATCATAAATAAATATATGTACCATATAAATATATAAACACTGTCAATGTGATAAACACCTTGACCAAAAGCAGCATATGGGAGGAATGGATTTATTTCAGCTTACAGGCTACAGTCCTATAAAGGGAATTTAAGGCAGGAACTCAAACAGGAACTTTGTACAAAGCTTTTATTTTTTTAGGTCACCAACCACCTCCCAAATCATGACACAGAGACTTATTATTAGTTTTGGATGCTCAGCCTTCGCTCAGCACTTTTCTGGCTCTTTTAACTCAAATTAACCTGTTTTTTTTTTTAATCTACCTTTTGTCTCTGGACTTATCTTTATTACTTCTGATATTTTACTTTCATTGCTTCTCTACATCTGGCTGGCTGCTGACTGCCTGGCTCCTTGCCCCAGGCATACCCCTCGTTCTCGCCTTCTTCTCTTACTCCTCTTTTTTTCCGAGCCTATATTTCTCCTCCTGTTGGTTCTTTCTGTCTGCTAGCCCTGTCTAACCTTTCTCCCGTCTAATTTTTGACCGTTCAGCTCTTCATTAGAACAATCAGGAGCCTTAGGCAGGCAAGGTGAAACAAATGCAGCCCATCTTTTCATAATTAAACAAATGTAACATAAACGAAAGTAACAACCTTTACACAGTTAAACAAATGTAATTCATATTTGCCTGGTTAAAATAATATTCTACAACAGAATTTAAAGCAAAAAAAAACATGGAGAAGCATGACTCACTGATTTTCTCACTGACTTATCCTCAGCTGGTTTTATAATACAGCCTAGGACCACCTGCCTAGGGATGGGGCGGTCCACAGTGTGCTGGGTCTTCCTAAATCACTAAAGAATCAAGGCAATCCAGTCGCTCACAGGCTTGCTTAAAGGCCAGTTTTCTGCAGAGAAGATTTCTCAGATGAGTCTAAGATGTATGAAGATGTCAATTAAGGCTAACCATGACAAGTATATATTAGTACACATATATATCATAATTTTTAACAATGAAATGAAGGCTAGCAATTACTTAATCACTTGTTTATCAGGAAAGATAAAATAGTGGTAAGAATATAGTATAAAGCATAAGGAAAGAAGTATCAATTCTCTGACTATGACTTCATCGTTATTTTTAAGTTATAGTATATTAAAATACAAATTAAAACCAATAAGAATGGAGAAAATATTGAATACAATATACTAACTTAATCACATATTAAATTTAAAACATAGTCATAAGAAAAAGAAATTACTAAAATAAATTTTTGACTGTACTGCTATATATTACCATTACAAATCTTGAAACTTAATTGGTCAATGATATGGCCTGAGTGCTTGTGATCTGTTTTCAAAGTCATATGTTGAAATACTAACGCCTCAAAGGGAGCATTAGGAGGCAAAATCTTGGGAAGCTGGTTTGGTCTTGATGATGGAGTGCTCAAAATTACTATGTAGAAATATCACACTGTACTCTATCAATTTATAAATAAAAAATATATAAATATATTAAATATATAAATAAATAAGTATAAAGAAATTTCTTATCCTTTTAGATTTATATTTATTTATGTTTCTCTGTGTGTATATGTGTGTGTGTTTGTGTAGTGTGTGTGTGGTGTTTACAAGTATATGCAGGTGTCCCCTACCCCTAAGCCAGAAGATTCCTTGGAACTGAAATTATATACAATTGTGAGCCAGTTGGGTCAGGGCTAAGAGCCAAACTATGGTTCTCTGCAAGAGCAGCACATGCTCTTAAGCATTGAGCTGACTCTCCAGCCCCTATTTGTGCTTTAAATGGCCTGCTAAATTGGGATCTCGAAGACAAATAGCCTTTTTGAAGTATCTTTATTTCCCTTCAGTGATCTTCATTATCAACAGAGACAAGGGGACTGATAGGATTCACCATGAATCATGCTAAATGGCCGTGTTGATCATTAACAGGCTCTCAAAAGACTTACATCAAGTTGAACCATGCTCCACTGATGCTTCGCAAGCCTGAAGCCAAACTGTAACTGCATCCTATATTAGCTTTCTCTGTGCAGAGAAGTGTTTCCGGAACCCTCTTCACACATGCTAACGCCAGCAAATGTCACGAGCCCCACCAGCTACCTGATTAGGAATGGTCTTCTTCTGTGCAGGATGGCTGGTTTGCAAACTAGAATCAAGTTTGTTAAATCTCCATCTGCCTTGGAAGATGTGATTGATCCTCCGAGAGGCATCTCAGGAACAAGGAGACTGGCAGAAAGCTGCTACTGGTAATGATGAGCAGTTGGACAGTTGATTATATTGGGCCTGAGTGATAACAATTAAAGACTCTCTTACACTCGGGTTTTTTAATAACTTCTAGAAAGTCAGAGAACTCTTCATGCCTATGGAAGCCTCTCATCTAAAATGTACATGGGGAGTCAGAGTTTATTTCCATCAGTCAGGGAGTCAGTGAACTCAGTAAGTAATTAAATAAGAGGAGTGAAATTGGAGTTAACATTTAGACAAGAGCAGGAGAAATAGTTAGGGGTCTCCCTCATTTAGAAACAGACTGGACGAATCCTGAAGGTCAGCTAGCAATGAACAGAGCAAGCACTTCAGTTTCCCTAGGATATATAGTTTTAGTAGTACTGTTTGCCTGCCCAGTTTCTGAGTTTTCAACCACTCAATCAACTTCTCTTAATTTTTTTCTGCATGATCTCAAAGTTTGCCATTTTACTGTCTGCCTTCTAGTTTTACTTTTTAAAACAAGCACATTTTTACATGTTCTGCTCTTTTAAATAGATATGTCAAACAAATATCCAAAGACTTATTGAAAAAATCAAGATGTTAATATCTTTATTTATGTAATTCTTCTGGCAATAAATTCCCTGAATTAGAAGTTATCAGTATTTTTAATTATTTTCATTATTAAATAAAACATCAATTTCTTTTTTTTCCTAGAAGAACATATACAGGGAAATGTAAAGCATATTAAACCATTTCTTTTGTAGACAGAGAAAACGAAACAACAAAACTAATAAAAATCAATCATTTGGATTCCAAGATAAAATAGTAGACAACATATACCTGAATTCATGGCTCAGTGACAGGAGAACAGATGGAATCTTTTAATTAAATATAGTTAAATATAATCTATCTATCTATATATCTATCATCTATCTCTCATATTCTCTTTCCTCCTCTTTCTCCTCCTCACACTAACATGGAAGTAAGAGAATGGCCACTTATTATACATATTTATAAAGACAAGCTCCAAAGTCTATAGTGGAGAACAACTAAAAATAACTATTCACTCTGAAGAATCCTCAGAAAGATATATTTTGATATTTCTGGAAATTACAACCAACGAGACCCCTGATTGGGCAAGGGAGTTAAATATCAAGACTAATATAAAAGTTGCATGGCAATTATTTAAGGTCCTGGATGCTTTCCCAGGTTTTACCTCACAGAATGACTGGCTTCCTCTTCATGCCACGCCAACAAAATATGAAAAATGTTTTTCACAAAATTTTAAAATAGAGTATCTCAGGACTTGGGTTACTAAAAATAGCTGTGAACTTGGACAAGTTACTTTTCTTAAAAAGTGGCAATGAAGCATGTGTAGTAGATTCTTAATGCTGGAGCTGTGGGCTCTCTCCCCTGACTCTCCTCCCAGAACTATGTAGCTAGATAATGTCTCTCTTCTCTTCTGTTTACAACATGCATCTCTGGAATATTTCATCAGGTCAAAAAAAAATAAAATGATAATGATCTCTGGGGACAATGTCGCCAGTAGTGTGACAGGCCGTGGAGGGCAAGAAGGTAGTTTGGTTCAACACAGCTCAGTAGTTTATGTTATTCACACTTCAGGAATCTGACCTCAATAGTTTACTTTAGGCATATTTTAGCACAGCACAATTTGGTGAAATTTTCTCTGGTGATATTTAACTAATCCCATGTGCACAACAAAATGTGTTGTCAGGACTATATCAAAACTCTTTGTAAAGTAAATGTTAAATTTTCCATGAAAAGAAGTTCTATAAATTAATTGAGAAAAACAAGTTCAAGAAAAAGGTCTTGTGGAGAATCCAGTATGGTCTTAGCCACACAGATAGTGTAACATTCCCCAGACTATTAATTAAATCTACTCCCAGCCTTCTGGGTGGGAAATGGGTTATATACCTTTCTCCTTGAAGAGATAACCCTGTGTGTTTAACATTCCTGGTTCCCCTAGTACTTAGTTACCTGTGAGTACAAGAAACTTCATGCCTAGCAGAGTCTGTCTAGATCACTCTACTGAGAAGCTCAATCTATAGATTTTTCCAAGATCATAGAACCTTCAAGAAAGAAGGAAAGAACATAAGTAAACATTTTCTAGAACAACAAAGAAGATGGAGCAATAACACTAAAACTCAGAAGGAAATTTATTTTCTGATCCCATTCCTATTCAAATCCCAATAGAAGAGTCCAACTTTCAAATGCATAAAATAATGAAAATATATATGTATACTTGCTTTGTGCTCTTATAGTTGTTTTCTCTGTGTTGAAATGTTCACTCCTCGAAAGAGAGCAAAAAACATGTTACAGGGCTTACCAGGATCAGGAACACTTACTTAAAAGATCAGGAAACTCACAAGACTCAAGAAGCACCTTTTAAGATGATAGGAGTAAAAACCACTATAGAAATTATATGGTACAGACATATAGAAATCAGTTCAGAGGTTCCTCAGAAAGTTAAAAATAGAGCTTCCACAAGATCCAACTGTACCACTGTTGAACACATGTCAAAAGAACTTAGCATCTTACTATAGAGTTACTTGGTCATCCGTATTTGTTTTTGCTTTGTTCAGAATATCCAGAATTAGAAACAGCCTAGATGTCCCACAACTGATGAATAGATACTTAAAATGTGGTACTTTTACACAATATATTCAACTATTAAGAAAAATAAAATTATAAATTTTGTAGGTAAATGAGTAGAGAAAGAAACAATTATTCTGAAGGAGGTACCCAGACCCAGAAACAAAAACATTGCATGGTTTCTCTTATATATGGATATTTTCCTTTAAGTTTTAGTGTGTTTCATTTATAATAACCACTAAGGTTAGGTAGCTCATACGGAACCTGAGCATAGAAATTTTTAGGGATGAGTAAATAGAATATAGTGTTATAAAAAGATAAAGGGGAAAATAGTATAGAAGAATTAAGAAGGAAAGAATAAAGAGAGAATATGGGTAGTGATAACTAAAACTAAAGGCATTTGAAAAGGTCTACAGAAACCTACTAATTCATAAACAGATTTAAAATATATAAATGAAGTTACCATATTCTGGTGGAACAAATACCACAGCGAGATATCATAAAACTCTCACTGCCAGGAATTCTTTACATCATGTTGAGTCATTGGCTATTGGGGTCTCCAACACGACAAGCTATTGAAAATGCTATTGGTTATTCTCCACAATTTGAAGGTAGGGTCCTGTTGCTGAAGACACCACTTACTTACATCATCAACATGCAGAAATAAAGCTAACACTCAGAATATTAGAAGGTATTATATATGCTACCTACCAATACTACCCTGCTATGAACTCTGAACTCCAACAGCATCCTGCCTGCATGATATACTAGTATAATGGTGACACAGATGTTATGGTAGTAACCACCACTAATTTAATTTGATTTAGAGCTCAATTCATAAGATGGAACCAGCACCTGAAACTCCTAATATGGTCAAGAATCTGAGACTACATAGGTCATGAACTCTAAGGGAAAATATATTACTAGTTTGCTAAATGAACATACTAATAAAACTCCTCCTAAAGATATATTTTTATGCCCTTAGACCAGTGAATGGTACAACCCTCACCAAAGAAGCATCTTCTTCAGTCAATGGTGATTGCCACAGAGACCTACAACTGGACAATGTACAGAGTGAGAAACTTTGGACCACTCAGTCCTAAGTGAGATGTTTTCATCAACCCCAATCCCCACCCCACCCCCAAGACTTAGGGATTGTAGGCCCATGTTTCTATATGATATGACAGCCAGGCTCTCAAGCCATAGTTAGTACCTGAGGTGATCACGTAGCCTTCCAGACCAGCTGTCGCTACCCTAACAGAGGGTCAATATTGTTTTGCTCCTTTTTGTAATTTAGAGGATGCATGAATAGAGATTCTAATCCAGGCCTACGTGACAGAGCTAGCACACAGAGCAGGAAAACTAGAGCGACAGAACAAAATGGCCATAGAATGGTATGGTCAAAGAGGTAGACATGACCAGAGACATTCACCTGGTTACCTAGGAAACAGAATGTTAATGTATTCCCCCCTCATTTTACATTTGGGTATAAAGGCTGTTTGGAGAATAAACGAGTGGTATTTTTCCAGATGTTAACTCAGGATTTGATGAGGGATCACTGAGAATTTCACTCCCGATAAAACCATGTGAGTTGTGTCTTTATTTCCACCACTCCATGCTGGTCCAGAGGAACAATTTAGGGTCTGGGCAGGCACTGGACCCCGACAAGGGATCTACGCAAAAGAAGAGGTAGAAAGATTGTAGGAGTTAGAGGTGGTAGATGGGAGCTATACCCTCCGGTTTTATAATCCTCTCTAGTTCTGTGGTTAAGGATGTGCACCACTACCACCTGGTTTCTATGGCAAGCTAGTGTGGCTACTGGGATTAAAGGTGTGTGTCATTGTGCCTTTGTGCCTACTGGGACTAAAGGCATGTGTCACCACTTCCTGGTCTGTAAGGCTGGCCAGTGTGGCTGTTTTACTTTTCAGATCTTCAGGCAAGCTTTATTTATTAAAATAAAAGTGAAATGCCACTAAATCAGTTGATCATTAGCATTTTTAGACTTTGTTTCCTGGTGTCCTGAAATCACGTCTAACCTCTGTCCTGGGATGAAAGTCTCCTGCAGCTTATTCTTACAATAAGTTCCTTGCTTGTAATTTGATTCTCCCGTCTCAAGCCATTAACTTCACAAGACTAACTCAAAGATATTCTGGAATGCTCTTGCAGAAATTGCCATGTAATTAACAGTAAAGAATAGTTATTTAAAACTGTGGTAGGTTCAAATATAAAATTACTATGCAATTTATAAAAAGTGGCAATCCATTGGCTCATACTCTGCCTACATAACAACAATACATGAAGCAGGCCTTAAGAATCCATATCTATTTGTTAAATTATATCCTCTCCCTTTTTTCATAACAATATAAAGGTTATCTGACATTAGTAACATGCCTGCGGTGGGATACCAATCAAATGTAAATCCAAAATCCACATCTCTGTATTTTCATTTTCATTAAGATTTGCTTTCAGATCTCTAACTTGTCAAGAACACCAATACCTTTGTTGGACAAATATACAGCACCTTAAGGTGTATGGCAAAGTGAGTTGTGACAATGGAAAGGAAGGAATATGTTAAAATAATAGAAACTTACTTCAGTAAAATGCAAGTATTTTATAGTTCCATAAATTTGGGAGCAAACCACAGAAATCTATCATAGTAGCAGCGATGGTTAATTGCTTCTCAATTCCCGT
This sequence comes from Microtus oregoni, assembly GCF_018167655.1. Taxonomy (NCBI): domain Eukaryota; kingdom Metazoa; phylum Chordata; class Mammalia; order Rodentia; family Cricetidae; genus Microtus; species Microtus oregoni. Next base: position 412,498 of record NW_024544728.1, on the reverse strand, counting down.
TCTCCCATTCTGCCCATTTTTATCTGGGCAGTTTGCCGCCCAGCAAAAATCTGTATTCCCCAGTCTACCCTGCTGTATGGCAATTCCTTTTTTTCCATTCCCTATAAAAAGCAATGGAGGATGAATAAACATATATATGAAAGGGCTGTTTGTAAACTTACTTCTTTATTATACTTGCCTGGAGGGCAGTAAATCTTTTCAGGTAACAGCCCCTAAAACATAACCTTAGGACCAAAAGTGAGGGCTGCTGCAGAAATAAGTAGGCTTGCTTTATCTGAACATGTATTTATGTTAATTGACTCAAACTAAGAAGGAGGGAGGGAGGGAGGGTGGGAGGGAGGGAGGGGGGAGGGAGGGAGGGAGAAAAGGTGAGAAGAAAGGATGGAAGGGAGGTGAAAGGGACTGAGGGAGAGTCTGGAACTAGGTGTATAACTTTAAGGAAGGACTGCTACTGTAAGCTCACCCATGCTCTTCTGAGCCTAAAGAGAAAAGAAGGAGGAGAAGGAGGGAAGTGGAGAAGGGAGTGGGGGAGCAGGAGGAGAAGGAGGATGAGAAGAAGAAATACAGATGGCTGTCAGATGAGGAAAGGGTGAAAATACAGGTTCAAAAAAGTATTTCTCTTGCCAGAGCTAATATCAGATCTTAATCTAGGTATCCAGGTGCCTCTGTTCATCTTGATTCCCTAAATCTTAGTTCATTATTCATCCTGACTCTGTCCTGTAATTTCCTTGGACTCTCGTATTTTCTCTCTCAGAACCCTAACCATTCTAAGAGATTCTAATTGCTGATAAAACTACAGAAGGGGGTGGAGTTGGAGGTTAGTGTCTTGTGAGTGCTAAAAGATGCAATCTTCTGGACATGACATGGCTATAGCCCTTGAAAACTCAGAGCATCCGTAGTTACCTACACAAAACCAAAGCAACAAGTATTCCGGCACCAAAGGGTAGATAATGTTCAGGCCATATTCCCTGCTAAGGAGATATTAGCTGAGGGAGGGAAGATTATCTTTTATTGAGGATATGGAAACTGCTTCATTGGATAGCCCCCTCACCTGTGCACACATATATTGGCAGTAAAACTGGATTTAGTAATTACTAAAACAAAAAAGACATGAAGTTGGGAGGGAAACATGAGGATGAAATACAGGGAGAGAAGAAGAGAGGAGTGTATATTGTCAGGTCCAAAGGAAACACCATTGTCCCAAATTCTGGTGATTATACAAAAGCCATTATTCCTCAGGAACTCATAAAGCTGGATCCCCCTCTACCAAAAGGAGTCATTTCCCTTATCACTGGCAGAAGGGACAAATGGCTGTCTGTCATGCCTCCTGGTATACCAAAGCACATGATGGCTTCCAGGTTCCCTCAGTATCACAAGTTCCTATTATTTATTTCAGCATCCAAGCTGGCATGCTGGTCTTCTCTGGTCTTCGCCTGTCTTCCCCTACTCTAAATGCCTGCCAGTTCAGAAGCTTCTCTCCCTTCAGTTATTCATACTCCCTATAACCTTGCTGTTTTGGCTATGCTGTCTCTTTTTGTCCATGAACTCTTTGGCTTCATCTCTCATTCTGCCACTCAACTCTCTTTATCTCTCTGTTCTTACCCTGCTTCTCATGGTCAAATACAGTCTGCTGGCCATTTCAGTCCACTACTTTCTCTCTCTACTCTGGACTGTTCCAGATGCCTCTGGCTGTTCTCTCTCATATCATATGTAATGAAAACCTTCCCCTTAACCATACATACCATAGAAGATTCATGTTGTCAGTTTATACATATATGAATATATTCCATTTTGTGTATCTGTGAAATTCTTAAGAATAAAAGAAAACTCTTAAAAATAAGATTATTAGACTACAATGTACACACACATACACACATATTTATATATATATGTATATATATATAAATCAAAGTCAAGTATGGGCCCAGCTTACATTTATGGAAGTGTCTTTTCTGATTCTTATATATGAGGTAACTGAAGCCCAGAAAGAATAAAGAACTTGCCACAGGTCATTTTTCTTGTTATTCAGAAAAATACAAAAGCCCAGTCTCTTGCCTCCTAAAACAATATCTTTTTCTAATTTATGAAAGTGTATGACTCAAAATTCTTACAAAATAAATAAATGAATGAATCACAGTTCTTAAGTATTCCTCCAGAAGAATGGCATCTGTAGGTGTTATCAATTAGGTGACTTGATCATTTCTATTCACATATCTACAAGTCAGCTGGGGGTCTGCTTCAGGCTCTGGTGGCTCAGCAAATTGAGGAGTTCTGCTTCTCCTCTCTCTCACTTTACCCTCAGGCCCCGCCTCCTTGTCAAGACAGCAAAGGTAAAGCACTCTAAGTAAAAGCCTGTGGTCTTTTTAGTGCCTTCTGACAGCCCAAGTCAATCCCAAAATAACCAACGATGGGAAACACACTATAATCTCTGCAACCAACGGGGAGGGACACTGTCAAGTAATCTTAAAAAAAAAAAGAAGAAGAAGAAATAGATTTATATACTATTTGGAAAAGACAATGAGAGTGATTGCTGTTTGAATTTTCCAGGGAACATATAAACAGATGTCTACTCATACAAGCTAGGGCACCAATGACCAACCAAAGTAACAATTCTGCTACAACCCAACTTGGTAAAGCAAAGAATGTTTTGATGTTACTTACAGGAGTATAAACAAGGGGTTGCTTGTGGAAGCTTGGAGAAATCAAGAGCACCTGAGCAATGAGTGTTTCGATGTTGCTTACAGGAGTATAGACAAGGGGTTATGTACAGAAGCATGGAGAACTCATGAGCAATTGTGTCGCTCAAATTTTTTACCTCGTATGAAGCATGTAAGGATCCTTTTCTGGACTTTATTACTTCCAGAATATCTTGAGGGCCCCTACTCCTTTCAGAATCACGTATCTACAGTGTTTTAAAAGAAAATGGGGATTGTAGTCAGACATGGGGCAGCTGCAGTAGTTGTGAAGAAAGGCAAGTGGATCTCTGTGAATCTTAGGCCAGTCTGGCCTAAATAGTGATTTCTTTCAGGCAGGCAAGTATACTGAGAAAAACCCTGTTTTAAAAAGGAAAGGGAGAAAAAGAAGATGAGGAGGAAGAGGAGAAGGAGAAAGAACAGGAGAGAGAAGAAAGGAAGGAAAGAAGGAAGAAAGACACTGGAGTTTTTATACAGGCATAGTATTTACAAATAATCCCTATTGTAGATGAAGTCCACAACAATTTATTCTGAACTCGTTAAATTTTTCCTAAGTAATTTCATTTCTTAGTAGAATCAGGAGAAAATAAACTCCAAATGACTTTAGGTAGAGAACTGGTAAGAAGGCAAAGAATGAGATTGATGAGAACTGGCCATCAGTGATACTCCTAGAAGTTAGTAATTTAAAGAAGCAGACAAGCATTTGCTACTCATAAACTAAAAATGTATGAGGATGCATGGAGGCCAAAACATCTTTACATGCCAGTTAGGGTGAACAATGAGATGTGTTCATCATTAATCTCTATATACACATCTGTGTGTCCATATATTTCACCACCAGTTTGTATAAGATACCCAGCTGCAAAGATAATTAGTTCATGACAGTTTTAAAGACTGTGTTTCATACAGAGAAGGGAGAATGATGGGAATGTCCTGGTGTACTTGTGGAGACCAGAGGACAACTTGTGGGAATAAGTAACTCTCCTACCACCATGTGGGTTGCAGGGATTGAATTCAAGTGGTTAGGCTTGGCAGCAAGCAGCTTTACCCACTGAGTGGTTTCATTGGCCCTATTTCATGTTTTTTTTTTTAACTTTCTTTTTTTTTTTTTTTACCCTTTGTATCTTTCACATCATGCATCCTAATCCCGTCCAAATCCCATAACCTTGCATCCACACTCTGCCTGTGCAACTTTCCTCCCTCAATAAAATAAAATTAAAATTAAGAGGAAAAAAAGGAAGAAAAGGAAAATCTTATCATGGAAGTTGCAGTGTGACACATATCACATTCATCACAAAGAATCATTGATTTGGTTTGAGGCCCCTGATCTCTGCTACACCATTGGCACAGGATCCTCACTGAGACTCTTCCTGGACATCCCATTGTTGCCATGTGTCATGAGATCTACAGAGGGGGGTCGGCAGGACTGGTGCCCACTGCCTCCCCCCATGTTCCAGCAGATCACAGATGGCACAGATGTTGGGTTGGGCCAATACTTAACCTGGTTCTGGGCCTGGGTAGTTGCAAGGTTAGCTAAGCCATCAGCTCTCCCCTGTCTTCACCACAGGTGAGCTCTCCAGCATTGGCCTGGTTAGTTCACCTCCTCCAGCCATGAGTAAAAGGCAGGGTCTGTTCCCCGGCTTTCACATCCTCAGGGTATTTCCCCCACACCTACACCTTTAGGCCAACTCTACTGTGTTGCCAAGGAAAGGTGTGGGGGCCACTTTCCTGAGTGCTGCCACTGAAGAGGAGCAAGGACAGCTCTCATGCTCTTGTGACCTCAGGGCCAGTTCCCACCTGCCTTGGGCATTGATGGAAATCTCTTCCCCTCCAAATGCTGCCACATGAAAGAGGAGTAATGGGAACAGCTCTCCCGTGCTCACAACTTTTGAGGTGACTCACGCACACATCCTATTGCATATTTTGAGAAGTCAAATTTTCTGTCGGGTGTGGCCTAACAGGTCCATATATTCCAGAGGAGAAGAGTCAATCGAGTAAAGAAATAGATGAGGAGGAACAAAAGATAGAGTCAGGAGGGCATCCAATGAATGCTGTGATCAGCCCCAACTTTATTACTCAAAGTTCTTATATACCCCAATCAAGAGGGAGAAAGCAAAAAGACTTCCCTGATCAAGTGAGCATAATCACCTCCTTTCGTCTCAAATACTTGGTAACCATGCCCTAAGTCAAAACATCCTGTTGACTGGTCTTTGAAGAGTACAGCATCCAGTAGCCACACCTTTGGTAAAATATCTCATTGTTTAAGCAAGACATCCAGTAGCCACATCTTAGGTCAAAACATCCTGTTGTATACCTTGGAGGAGCAAGAATAAGTGTGAACTCTCTGCCTTTTAGTCAAGATGGAATAGATCCACATCTGTGGGCCTCCACAATTTTCAATTGAGTAATCAGCTCTAAATAGATCATCTATAAAGCCTCCTCTACCCTGTGGCTCAGGGAACTGAGACAGGAGAGGGGAAAGAAAGAATGGAAGAACCACACAATGGGGAGTGAAATGCTATTTCATAACCACTCGTGGTTGCCCTCCAGTACTAGAGGCTAAGACCCTATTGCTAAAGATACAGGAAACAGAAGAATCAAGTTGGAATGATCTGGAAACCTCTCCCTTCAGGATAACATTTACAGTGCTGCAAGATGTTAGGAAAGCTGCATGGGGAGAAAGCTCAGCAGTCTCATTCAACTGTAGATCATGCAGGATACAACACTGACCTGCTGGCTAAGATATGCCCACTGATCCGATAGTGTCGCAACTGTCTGGGGATGCCAGCTTCTTTATGATTGGAGTGGAAGCCTGCTCCAGAGGAGAGAACGCCTGCTGGTGCTAGAAATCTGACCAAAAGCCTCTGGGAAATCAGCACTGTTTTCCCAAATAAGCACATGGTTGCATCTGCTTTCTAATTACAAATCTCATTGAGGTTACTTCCATCTTAATTCATTATAGATGTCACTGAATGTGCAAATGAACATACATTATAGATTCACGTGTCACATATTATTTCATTAGGCTTGATTGCAGAATTACAATTGCTGATCTGTCTAACCTATGAGTAAATTTTAGATACTTTGTTTAAATTTGCAAATTCATTCCCATGAAGTCCTCTAATGACTCTCACCAACTTTACACTGGAATAACATCCTTATTTCCACCTTACCTGGGTTAACTTTGCTTGATTCTATAAAAGGATTTATTTGCAATGTCCAAAAGATAGTTTCTTGGTTTTTTAATTTATATTTATTTCACTACTTAATTTATTTATTGACGTTATTTGAAGTTCATTATGTGTGGATGTTAAGCAAACTCTGATTGTCTAATTTCTAACTTCCCCAAAGATTTTGGACTTGCCAGTCCCACAACTGAGCAAGTCGGCTCTTTAAAATCAACCTCTCTCTCTCCCTTCCCTCCTCCTCAACTGTAAGGGATGCCACCTGGAAAGAGGGTTTGTGTAGTAGATACAACCTGAAAGCAGGATGACCAAGCATCCTTGTTTACTGGAGAGCAAGCCAGTAAACAGCAATTCTTTGTGGTTTCTGCTTCTAGTTTTCTTTCTTGGCTTCCCTGAAATATGGACTCCAAGCTATAAGGTGAAACAAATCCTTTCGTCCATAACTGCTTTTGGTCATGACATCTGTCACTGCTACAGAAACCAATTAGGACAGTCTGATATCGATCATATATATGAGTCTGGTTTTCTTCATAGGAATTTAATAATCCATGTGTTCCTACAGTTTTGATTGCCCCAATATGCTTCTGGAATAACACCCTTTCTATTCCCAAGAATAAGTCATTTGTCACTTGGTGTTTTGTGCGTGGAACCTGACAAATGGTGCCACTCACATATCCACCCAGGTGCAGAGTCATCCTTCATCCTCAAAACAGAGTAAAACACCTTTTAGGCAAGAGATGATCTGAAAATCCACTATTGTACACTATTTGGGGTAGTTTGGGGCCAGTGCACTTCAACAGATCCTTAACTAGGGAAAATAGACACTTGTTATAAACTTCTTGGGAAGCTGGGCAGGAGTGGTGCTTGCCTTTAATTCCAGGACTCTAAAGGCAGAGGCAAGTGAATATCTGTGAGTGTGAGAGGCCAGCCTTACCTACAGACACCAGGATTTCAGGACACCAGGGCTACACAAAGAAACCATGTCTTGGAAGAAACCCGCCCCCCCCACACACACACAAAACAAGAACATAAACAAAAACAAAAACAAAAAATTATTTAAAATGTTAATACAACAGCCAGTTCTCTAATATAACTTTGTTATGATTTTTTAGTTCAAACAAATCATCAGTATCTTCATACTTTTAGTTTGACTTTTTTTTATTGTTAATGTTCCTGAAACTGTGAAACAATCACAATTTTTGATACATTCACTGAGGTCTTCTCGTAGCCTGGGGCCTGGGTTCTCCTAGAGATAGGAACTCATCTCCACATTCACTAATGAGTAGCACAGCTTCAGGAAGACTATCTCATGCTGCACAGAATCCTTGGTGACATCGGGGCACACCAGCCGACAGGCAGCTTTTCTAATCAGGGTTTCCATAAGCCTCGGCTAAGTAACTATGAGCTATGACTGCTGTACTACATCCCCCAAATGGTGTCCCATGGGCATCCACAGAGAAATAACTGTTCTGTAACAGCTGGCATTCCACCCTGCTAGGCAGTCCCAAATAAGCAGGACATCTTGTTCCCACCACTGACAATGGCACTGATCACTCTGGTCTACTGAAGTGGAGACAGATGTCTGCCCAGCCAGGAGGCTCTAAGTACTCCTTGATAACATGTGACAAAGGCATAGAGCCTCAACAATATGTCAATCACTGGCAGAGATAGTTTAAATGTATTGCCCGGCCCTACTCTGAGCTTCTTATTTAGTAAGTCTGAAATGAAGGTAAAGTGAGCCCAGGTACACGGAGGACACTCGTGTGAGAACCATTGTTGAGATCTATGGTAGAACTCTTTCTCCTTCCTACCTCCTGCCTCTGGCTTTCCTAGGCTCCAGACAACTACAAATGACCTGCCCTGTGCACTAGGCCTCCATCCTTGACTCTGTGCATTTATGCTTCATCAGGTCCTTCGATTCTGAATTCCTTTATGTTCGCAAACTTACTTTAAAAATCCTCCTGTGAACTCACCAAGGCCAGCTGGCCTGGGTCTGGAAAAGCCTGGGATAAAACCGGACTCTCTGAACATAGCGGACAATGAGGACTACTGAGAACTCAAGAACAATGGCAATGGGTTTCTGATCCTACTGCACGCACTGGCTTTGTGGGAGCCTAGGCAGTTTGGATGCTCAACTTACTAGACCTGGATGGAGGTGGGGGTTCCTTGGACTTCCCACAGGGCAGGGAACCCTGATTGCTCTTCGGGCTGTAGGGGGGACTTAATTGGGGGAGGGAAATGGGAGGCGGTGGCGGGGAAGAGACAGAAATCTTAAATAAATAAATAAATAAGTAAATAAGTAAATAAATAAATAAATAAAATCCTCCTGTCTCCTTAGTTTCATATTTGCCCATAACTTGGTAAGGTCTCTCTCAGATTAAAATGGAACAACATGAAAAATTACTGAGCTAAAAGGACTAGTCTTGATCAGTTAAGCAATAAAGCAGATTATGAAAACAATCTCAAGTTGTTTAAATGACTATTGTGTTAGAGCTTGAACCTGTTATGATGAATTCCTTCTAGAATACCAATAAAACAAGAGACAAAATTTCAGTGTTAAAGGACATAGTAAAAGACACTGAAAATAAACAGAAAATGCCAAAACACTTTTAAATTCTAGGAGCCTGAGGTTAACACTGTAGTCACATCAACTGTAAACCAAGAATTTTCAAGTCATCAAATGCTTCCTTGAATGCTGGAAATAAACATATTAAGAATCTTAATTTACAGCAGTGTTTTAATAATATATGTAAAGCTTTTATCCTGTTGCTGTCTATATAAATAACATGGACAATAACTCACTTTAATATGAAATAATAGTTTGTGTCCATTGACTTAGTGGGAAAACTAGTGTTGTCTTAATGAAAGAAACAAACAATAATAATAATAATAATAGAAGGAAAAATGTATATGCAGTAACCTTATAGGGATAATGGGTTCATGATAAAGGCAAACTAGACCTCATTATCCAAATCACAAAATAAAACTAACAGTAAGACTCTAGTGCTGAAAACAAGAAATACACAACTCGCTGAACATGAAGAAGTCAATGGTGCCTTTATTGGGCTTTCACCCTTATAGGCTAGTGTCTGGTACAAGAGGATACTGTGCACACTATGAAAGGAGAAACACAAACACCACCTCAGCTATAAAAGTCCCTGATCTCCAATGGTTTTCTTCCTGCAAGATATGCTTGTGCAATGGTGGCACAAACCTTATGGGAACAGCAAACCTATCTGATTTAAAATTATGGCCCACGCCATGAGATTGAACCCATACCCAACAGTGTTTGGGTGACCAAGAACCTAAGACTAGATATCCCAGAGACCTGAGCTGTGAGTATAAAACCAAATAGTACTGCTCTAATAAAATAGCAGCAATAAAATTATTGCTAATGGTATTCTACCACACTCGCAGACTGGTGTCCTGCTCTTTGCTGTAAGAAAGCTTCCTCCTGCAACAGATGGGAACAAATACAGAGACCCACAGCTGCATGAGGTGCAGAGAGCAGGAGACCTCGGAACACTCAACCCTAAACAGTATTTCTCCATCCAATTTCTCCCCACAGCATTCAAGGAAACCTGCAGAAGAGGAAGTGAAAAATATGTAAGAACTAGAGGGGGTGGAAGACATTAAAGAAACAAAGCCCTATCAATCAAGAGGATCTAAACACATGTATCCACAGAGACTGAGACACAGGGCCTGTGCAGATCTGCACCAGGAGAGGTCCTAGAGTTGAAAGGAGAAGTGTACACATGCTCTCCTCATCATCCGGAAGTTATCTGTAACTGATAACTTGTAAATAAAATTTAGTTTTCTCTAAGGGAGTCTCACTGGGGAAAATAAACTACTCTTAATGGTAGATCACATGCCCAGCAGAAGCTGGACAACAGAAAATGGACTCAACAGTGTATTTTAAAGTTCCTTATCTCATAGTTTTGTGCCAAGTCTTTTTTTTTTTTACTTATTTATAGACATATTTCTCTTTCTCTCTCTCTCTCTCTCTCTCTCTCTCTCTCTCTCTCTGTTTTATCTTATGGGTCTTCATATATATATATATATATACACATATATACATATATATATTATGGTTTTCAGTTTTGTGTTTTTATAGATTCCCAAGAGTGCAAACAAGTGGATCTCTGTGTCTGTTATCAGTTTCTTATGCCTTTTTTTTGTGATTTGTTTGTCTTCTGTATGTTTGTATTATATATTCCAATATGTTGGTTTTGTTTTGTCTTATATTTTATTTTATTTCATCCTTTAGAAGTCTATTTTTCTAGTTAGTGACAGAAAGGAGGTGGATCTGTGTGGGAAGGTAGTGAAGGAGGAATGGGAGGAGTAGAGGGAGGAGAAATTATAATATTAATGAATAAAATAAAACTTTTAAATGTAAAAGATAAATATTTTCCAGTAGTATCTGCATTTGTTCTGCTTGTTTTCAGTGGGGTACTGTAATAGTATAAAGAATACGTGCAGTGGGAGGAAGATGAAACTTCAAATAAAAGACAAATTGTTTTTATGCTATAAAAATTAATTAAACATAATCAGTGTAAATATTATTTGCCTTGTGATTTTCTCATGAGATCGTCTCTTCTCTTACATCCTGAGCACACTTAGCAACAAGGGTTTTTCTATTTAAACAAGAGAGAATCAAGGATAATTTCACAGTTCTGGGGAGACAGCTGTCAAAAGCTATATAAACCAAAAGCTTGATGTGTGACACCTCACTGCCTCCAAAGGAAGCTGAAGGTTCATTGTAGATGGCCCTTTTCTCCTTGAAAAATGACTGTAAATGTAAGTGCCAAATTACAATAACTTAAACGATTCCACAATTTCCTGAGAGCAGAAGATAATTAATGGATGTCTGTGTGGAAGAGGGGGCTCAGTGATTCGATTGCCTTTTGATTATGAAGGTATCTCACAGAAGCTGGGATCTGCAAAACAATAAAAAGCGTCAGTGTGTATTACTTTTTGAGAAGTGTTAGTACTCAAGACTCCCGAGGAGCCGCACATTGTTAAGCAGGTCCTTTGCTCACGATGTAAATGATTTTGTCTCACCTGGGAAGCTAAATTGCAAATTCCTTAAGGCAAATTTAGTAAAAGTTGAATCTGCTTCCTGTGGTTTTGATTGTGCTGAAATTATCCTTAGTATCATGATTGTTTGTCAAGGCATGTCATTGATTGGAAAATGCCTAACTAGAAGACCGACTGGAGAAGCAGTGCCTCCACAGAAAGTATTTCCCTTCTTTCAGCAGCAGCTCCAGCAACTGTTCTACTTTGTTGGGACTGTGAAAGACTCTGGGGACTTCTGAAACTGGACTAATTACATTTTGCATTTAGACATGGTCATTCCTCTATAAGGGCCTGGGAGTGGCATGTGGTTGTTTAAATGAATATGGCTCCTATAGGCCCATCTGCTTGAATGCTTGGCCCCAGTTGTCGGAACTTTTTGGGAAATACTAGCAGGTGTGGTTTCCTTGGAGGAGGTAGGTCACTAAAGATGGGCTAGAAGGTTTTAAAAGACTCCACCATTTCAATTTATCTCCCTCCCTCCTACTAATTGTGACTAAGATGCAAGATCTCAGCTTTTCTGCCACCCTGCTTTGGCTCCACCACCATGGACTCAACCTTCCAAAACCATAAATTCAGATTAAACAATTTCATGGTCATGGTGTCCTATCCCAGGATTAGAAAAGCAACTGGGACAGACAGGTAAGTTGGTTGTGAGGCTTAAATGTGGGTTCATGCGCACAATGACTTACCATAAACATGCATGTCATTTCAAAGAAACACGAGGTGATTGTTAGTTTCCTCTTTGCAATATTTTCTAGTTGGAAATGCATTTCTTTTGCCATGCGGAACAAAGTTGTTGACTTGTTCATGTTCACTTTGAGTCTCAGCATCAATCTTTTTTTTTTTTTCAGAAGCCTTTAAAACTATCCACTTCAGTTTCCAAGAGTGTAAGACTAAAAATAGATTCTGCTCTGCGGATTTGGTTTTCTTTGTTGCTTCAGATACTTGTTTCCATCACATTTACAATAAAACAGCACAGAATATATTCCCCCCATTTTCCCTAACTGGAACGACTTCTTGTTTCACCCAGCACTTTGCATTGTAAAAATAAATACTATTCAGCAAGCTTTAAGCATTCTCTCTCTTTATTTTAGGTTTCTAAGATTCTTCACATGCTGTCCAGCTTTCAAAAAAATAAGTTTTTTAAGAAGAAACAGAAAAAAAAATCTGTAAAAATGGAGTGCTTTATTTTTTTATAACCAAGATAAAAAATATATAATTTTGGTAGACAAAATGAAGCTAAGAATGAAATCTGTAATTAAGACTCTGTCTAGCAGATCTGAGAGAGAGACAATCAGGAAGAATGTTATAGGTACAGAAAATGGAACATATTGACAGACTATTAAAAAACAGAATCAGCTAAAGAGAGATGATAAAGGATTAAAATAATATGAATATGGGCAATCGAAAAGTTGAGGAAAAAGAGATTTAAATTTCATGGCCATTCACCTTTATGAAAAAAAAAATCTATCCCATTTTAGTAAGAATGCAGAGATTTCAAAAGGACCAAAGAGGAACCTGACAGAGGTTCTCATACAAAGATGAAGATTCTTTCCCACAGTCTTGTTTATGTATAAACAAATATATATTTGTACAAAGTATATTTTCCCAATTTTCTAAGCCTCATATCACACATGCACCATAATTCTTATCTTCTAAAGTGATGTTTGAGATATATAACACATTGAAATACTATTGGGAACCTCTGAATGCCAGTCTTAGTGTCCCCTCAGGATTCAGAAGAAGATTCACAGCAAGTGTGGGACTTAGAACGATCTGAGGGAGAAAATGAACTCTCTGCTATGTGCTTTCCTGCGTCCATTTCTCTCTTCTCTTCTCCTCCTGCTAGATTTCTAGCTTACACACACACACACACACACACACACACACACACACACACACAACAAAGGCAATTCTCTGAGCCTGAATTTTCTCATGGTCAAAAAGCAGGTAAGAGCTGCCTGAGGCACACTGTCAACATGTTTATGGCTCTGAGGAGGTGAGGTCAGGAAAGACACCCAGACAGTAGTGCATAAATGTCTTCTAAACTCTAATAGGGGGAGAAGGGGAATTCATAAGTTAAACTGCATTCGTATGTGTGGCTAGTTAAGCTAGAAGTTTGTAATCAAAGAATGTAGAAAAAAGAGAGCAATGTACTCTCTGAGCATCCCCTCTAGCACCTGAAGAGGCTGGGAAAGGTGTTTATAGTGCCCATCACAACTGGCTTAAGATGCTGAAGGGAAATATGTAGCATTTTATTTATATTAGCATTTTTATCAGTATGGCTAGCTGAAGAGGACTTGACAGATATGAAAATCATATCTTTCACCCTACATGGTTACCGAAAGGGGGATTTGTAATATATAGTACAAAATTCATGATCTTACAAATTCTAGCCACCCAAGCCAAACAGTGGTGCTTGTCCCCCATGCTTTTTATATGAAAGGGATTTAATAGCCTTTATAGGGTAGAATGGGATTTAAGTAGGTTAGCACTTTCCCAAGTCAGCTGTGGGAGAATTTAGGGCACCAATCTCTTCATCAGGAAGGACTAAGAATAAAGCAACCTGGGACATGCCATCCCTATCTAGGTGTGGAAAATGATTTATATGAAGAATTCCTCTCCTGACCAAATGTTTGCCAAACAGAAGAACTGGCTTCTAAGTTTGTCTCAGGGAACGACGCAGAGATTAGACTGTGTGACTAAATTTCCCACTAGAAGTCTCCTAGTTAGGGAATAAAGTGACACAATGGGGAAAAGTACATGGGGAAAAGTTGTGGTCAATAATCTATATACTGCTGAAGGCACCATAGGGGCTGCTTATGGCTTCACACGAGATTTACTGAAAGAACAGCTGATATACAAAAGGTGGTAGGCCCAGGACCTTGCGAACGGGTTTATCTCCATCAGAACAGATTCGTTCTGGTGTGTCAATACTTTGCTCCATCAGTTGAAATTTCACTGCATGATTCTTGCGGACCACAGCAAAATACAGAGCTGTGTTCTCTTATTAGGCACATATTCTCTCCCAAGAAGGTAGTATTGCCATCATCCATTCATCTATAGAAATTACCTAAAGCAGCACAGTAAGAAAATATATACTTAGGCTTCCAGTCTAGTGTATGAAATCTGGTACCTCCAGATTCACCAAGAGAAAAGACATTCCAGGAAAAAAAGGTAAACATATAAATTCTTGTTCGTCAGTCACACATATTTAAATGGAAAGCCCCAGAGCAATGTGACACCTTGTCTCAAGAAACTGAAGTGGGTGGTCCTGACAAATGACACTAGAGGGTCACTTCTCGAACACACATACATGTCTGCATGCTGCTATGTAGCAGTTTCCTGTAAAGTTAAAACTTTCCATCCCAGAGGAAAGCTCTTTAAGACATAGATGATGGAAAACACCAACAGAATGTTTTAAGGGGGAATAAATCATCCCATCCCGTAGGGAAGCTCAGGGAAGGCAAGAAGTAAACCAAAGAAACTGCAGGAAGTCCCTGAAACTTATTAGATCTAAAAGTACTCTCCTTCCTCAGCAGTACATGAGGAGTAAAGACAGCTGGGAGACACCTGAACTGCTTGGAGGAGGCTCAGAAAAAAAAAAAAAAAAAAGGTAAGACAAGCAGAGTGAAAGAAGCAGAGAGCTGCTGAACTATCTAGAAGAAGCACAAAGCTGCCCAGAAGAGGCTCAGACCAACTGAACCACCAGGAAAGGCTACTCTCCAACGTTTTGAGCTGTCTGGAGGTTGCGCAATGTGCTCCAGCTCTCCAGGTTTTATGAACTGTCACCTATGCTTGGGTGGGCTCTTGGTGAGTCATTTCTGCTCCTTGTATAACTTTATATGTTTATTGTATGTGTTTATTATTGTAACCAATAAAACTCATTGGTTCACCAAGTTGGATTTTGGTGGTGTCTGTACTTTAGTCTGTAATTGGTTCACTGTCTAAGGTAGGTAACATGTCTATATGGGATAATGTCACAGAATACCAGCACGCAACCACAGATGCACATACATACACATGCACACATACATAACTACACTCAAAATGGAGCAAAGGGAGGAATTTATAAAAAAGACTTCTGTGACAACCTCTCCCCACACTCAGACCCAGAAAAAAAACCAGTCTAGACAGTAACCCATTAAAGAGAACTCTTAAAAATTGTGATAGGGTTGCTAAAGTGTAGCTCTTTACCCTATGGCAGGTGTGGGGGTGGAGAAAAACTCAGTTTTATTTAAGGGGCTGGCCACTGGGAGTTTGCCCATACTCCAGTGAGTATATGAACAACACAAATTGGACTTGGTGTAAACAGGAAGTTTCTGTTCTGCCTGATCCAGTAGTTGTTCAGTCCCAAAGAATCATACAGAAACTATATTAATCACAACACTGAATATGCTCATGCATATTTCTATCTTGCTCTTACATCTTATATAAACCAATTTCTATTATTTTATATTTTAGCACAAGATTTATGGTTTGTTATCTCTTGCTTCTTGGCTACTACATAACATCTTCCTGACTCCACCTTCTTTCTCCCTGCATTCAGTTTAGTTTTCCTGCCCAGCTCATTCTGCCCTGCCAACTTCATTATTAACCAATAGCAATAAAACATATTCATAGCAAATGTGAAATAATCAATAAAATAATTAATAAAAATATTACTTTGAACAAAAAAATCAAAACCCTGCTTATCAGCTAGCCCCCACCCGGATCTAGCTGCTGCCTTTTTAATTATTCTGAGTTTCTAATTTGAGGATACGGAGGATGCAGACTATGACTAATCTTAAATTCTACAAAATAGGGAATTAAAGACACCCTAACTGAAGTTCTGTATTCAGAGGTCTGAACTCTTAGTAGAAAGGTGAACGGGACATAAAAGTGCATTGCTGAGTACCTCTGCCTTCTTGGTTGACAGAAAGAACAAAAAGAAATGACCTTTGACAATGTGAACCAAACACCTGATCCTTGGACAGGTTTAGAAGTGGGGTATTGAAAGGCAAAACAGTGATGAAGTGTTATTAATCACTATCTTAAAATGTCCATTATCTTGACAAAATTGAAAGAACTTGTGTCAAAATTATAGAGCAGATAAGATTATTGAAAACAACTATTTCTTTCCCTGAAATTGGAAGAGACTAAATTTAGCACTGGTTAATGAACGCTTGTATTTTGAGGTGGGTAAAACAAACGGGCTTATCTAGGAAATGAACATTATCAGCGGCACCTGAAGCTCTTTAGTGACTAGCTTTACCCCAGCACAGACTGCATTTCTTACTCGAGGTCCATAGGAATCAGAGCTTTCTGAAGGGGCAGAGGATTCGTCTCAGAGAAATAAAAGCCCTCCCATTACTGCTCTGTGGGATGCTAGGCTGGTGACATCACACAATCCATTTCCTCCAAGCCCAACGCACCCACACCCAAATTAAAGACATCTTCAGCATACATCCTGTGAAAACGGCAATGAGACAAAGAGGCAGCATAGAAATTAGTGATATGTGCTCCAGGCACAGCAGGCTTTTAACCTGAGAGAAGGAAGGACTTAAAACTAGTTTGTGCACAGCAGGAAAATGATGCAACAGATGTGGATAGCTTGGCCAAGGAGGGAGGATATCGGGAAACAGCACAATTCCGTTTGACAGACAGCAACACTGGTTATTTCTAAGAAGAATGAGAGAAAGACCATCATAAAAAAAAAAATGAACAAATCTGTTTTTGGAGAGTAAAAGAATAGCTGTATGGCCAAAGGGCATCATGGGAAAATGTGTACGTAAGAAGGACTGCACATCCCTGTAAAGTTAAAATGTGTTCTCCAGTAAAGAACAAAGAGCGCACCAGCCAAAGTACCGTGAGACCAAGCATTTCCCCGGTGGCAGTGGGCGCCTCCTTTTAAATTTTCCACAGCAGAGTAAGGCTAAACACAACTGATTCCGATAACAGCAAATGCCTGAAGATACATATCCCTGGAAAAGGCACATTACCTGTTCATTTGGTAAGATATGGAGTATTACCTGTTCATCTGGAAAGATACAGAGTGTTACTCAAGGCTGTAATCTTGGGTGTTGAGAAATTCATTCACTGGTGCCATGAACATATGCAGGGGACAGAAGGGAAGTCATTCCTACTCTGGGAGGTTGTTCCTCATAGATGTTTTATATCTTCGAAATGTGAAGCCACAAAATTGAAAATGTGAGCCTGTTTATAATGTATGAAGTGTCAGGTTAAGAAACTACTGTCTGTATCCATTCCTTCATTGATTTTTCATTCCTTCATTGATTTTTCATTCCTTACTCTGTGTGGTAATTTTTTTTAAAAAAAGCATTGCGCGAGAGAAAGAAGCCTGCGCGAGAAAGATGCCATGTGACAGAGTTCAGGTGAAATTTTTATGGGGGGGGGGTAGTGAATGGGAAAGGGGTGAAGGAGAGAGGGGAGACTGGCCTCTGGGTTCAAGAGCAGCAGAACAGAAAAGAGAGGTAGAGACACACTGGGCAGGGGGAGACACAGAGCCAGAGAGGCTGGGAAGCAGAGACAGAGACAGAGAGAGACAGAGAGAGAGAGAGATGGGAGGTAGGAGGGGCCCTTTCTAAAGGGAACATAGTTAATGTGCAGAGGAGGTGCTATTAGTGGCTATAGTTGAGGACATATCCTGTGAGAACCCTAAATGCAGGCCGGTACAGATGCCAGAATACCAACTCTGCGCTGTCAGTCAGGTAGTAAAGGCAGCAGTGGAGAAGAGAGGGTAGGCACTCAACCACTTATGTTCTTCAGAAAGGCCCCCACACTAAAGCAGCCTGATGCAACTGGATGCAGTAATTAAAAACACATGATCTAGCCGCTTTGGACAGTGGCACACATCAAGATAAGCTGGAGCAAGTTCCTAACCTCCGGGGGACCTGGATGCACAGCTGGGGTTGAGAAAGAGTACTAAAGACCAGCACTTTTGAAGCCAGCTATGGTGCTGGTACAGGGCTTTGTTTTATGGGATCTTTTCTCTTTTTGATTTTTCAAGGCAGGGTTTCTTTGAATAGCCCTGGCTGTCCTACAACTCTTCACTGTAGACCAGGCTGGCCTCAAACTCGGAGATCCACCTGACTCTGCCTCCCAAGTGCTGGTATTAAAGGTACGTGCCAACACCACCTGGCTATTCTTTTTACTTTTAATATATTAAATGTGTTATTATATGCATATATATATATATATATGTTCATGTGTGTCCAGGTATGTGCAGTTGCCAGTACATGCAGAGGACATAGGCTGATGTTGGTGTCTCTCTCAATTGTTCCCTACTTTCTTCTATAGGAGATAGGGTCTCCCAGTCCTCTGGAGGTCACCAGTCTGCTTAACCTGACTGTCCAGCAAGCCCCATGGGTCCTCTTTCTTCACTTCTCCAAGCACTGAGATTATAGACATGCACTACCATCTCAAACTTTTCACACAAACCCTGGGCATGGTATTATGAATGTATTTGGTCCCCATAAACTCATAGGGAGTGGCACTATTAGGAGGTGTGTTCTTGTTGAAGAAGGCTGGATGCCATACACCTTTAATCCAGACCTTGAAGCTGGAGGGCATACCTTTAATCTGAGCCTCATCTTCTGTTGGAATTGTGTTACTGTGGTGGTGGGCTTTGAGGTCTTTTTCTCAAGCTTCACGCAGTGTAACTGTCAGTCAGTGGACTTCCTGTTGCCTCTGAGTGAAGAGGTGAGCACTCTTCAGCTCCAACACCACATCTGCCTACATGCCACCATACTCCCCACCATGATAGACTGAACCTCTGAACTATAAATCGGGCACTGCAATTAAACACTTCCTTTATAAGAGTTGCCATGGTCACGGTGTCTTCTCACAGCAGTAGAAAACCTAAGACACTGGGAATCCAAACTCTACGCTTGTATACAGCAAGCACTTTACCCACAGAACCATCTTCACAACACTCTAGGTTTTGCCTAATGCTTAACCCAGGGTGGACCAATATCCATGAATTTTATAAAAGCATAAACATGTACTGAAGAAATGGTTATCAGTTAAGAGCACTTCCTGTTCTACCAGGGGACCAGAGTTTGGTTTCCAAGTATGTATCTCAGGTGGCTCACAGCTGCCTCTAAATACAGCTCCAGGGGATCTGACAACTTCTTCTGGCCTCCACAGACCCTTCAAACACCTGCAGCATACATTCAAACACACACACATATAGCCGTGGGGAGACAGACACATTTTTAATTTAAAGATAAAATACAGCTTGGATATCTCACTGTCAAACTCACTATGTAAATCGTGTAGAGTTATAAAACCCCCATCATGCTGCAAATGTAACAAAACTTCCCATACATTCGCATATTTCATCAGTTCACTCAGGAACCAGTTTGAATATTCATTCTGCTTCCAATAAGATCTTAAAAATGGCACGGAAAATGAAAAAGCAGGTCTTAAGAAGAGCCAATGAGAGGTCAGGAAAGAGGCTCACATCTCTCTGTCTGACAGTCTCTTGAGCAATCCCTACTCATCCTTTAGCTGGTGGTCCTGATGCTGCAGCTCTCTTCCTAAAGCTCACTTAATAATGCCTCAAGGGCATCTTCCTGTGGGTTCATAACCTCTACTACAAACCTCTACTACCTGAAGCTGGATGCCTGTAATCCTAGAACACACACACACACACATACACACACACACACAAAAAAAAAAAACCTGAAGCAGGAGGATTACTAAGAGTTCCAGGCCATCCTGGACTACATGATAAATTTCAGACTAGCATGGACTATAGAGTGAGACCCAGTCTCATCAAAAACCGAAATCAAAAACCAAAAGTGAAACAAAAACCAAACCAAACACCCAAAAAGAAAACAAAACAAAGTACTCCACTAATTAAGTTTGAATTCCAGAGATAATATTTCTTTTCAAGGAAAAAATTTTGGTTAAGAGAAGCAAGCTTAATTCCTTTAGAATAAAAGTATTTCTTCTGTAGTTTTTCTACTTTCAGATTTCCATTTACTCAATTCTGTGTCAGAAAGATAGAAACCTTTTCCCTCTAAATAGAAGATGAATTGTATTTGATTTTACATACTAAAATATAGGTCACAGACTAAATGGCTGCCTTTGTTATAAGACAATATTTATTGCTATAACCTCAGTCATTTACATGCCAATACTTACATAACATATTCAATCTTAACATTCTCAAAACAGCTAAGTCATCACTGTGGGAAGTGCATAGTTCTCTGGGGAGTGAAGGTCACTGGGACAAATTCACCTCCCACATTGCGTAGTCCTGGGTTGTCAGTGACGTAGGCACTACTGAGGTAGGAGCAGAAGTGAGGGACAGAAGTGTGACAGAGAGGATGTCAGCGATGAAATCTAAGAGCTTGGTGTACTTTCTTACCTGCCCAAGTCCTCTCTTTGAGATAAATAGTGGAAAGATAATTTCTATGTGGAAGATTATTTGAAAGCCCAAACAGTCTCTCTCAGTGAATTTACAGCTCAGCTAAATGGTCCTACCTGGATTTTTCATTTTAAGTCAGTGATTTGTTTCTTGTATGTTTTTCTTTCATTGCAGTTTCTAGATCCCAGGCAAACCATCCGAATTCCCATATATACAAATTAAGGAAGATTTTATCTTTTCGTATATTGTCTGGTCCACTCTACCACTGCTCCATCACTGTAAAAAGACCAGATTTTCACTTGTTCTTATACCATTCAAAGACTCTCATGTGTGGTGACTGAGTTCAGAAAGAAATGAACTGGTTCCTAATAGAAGAGCAGGGTGTAAATTACATTACCTAAGCCGTTCTTGATATATTTGCCCATTAAGTAAAGCAGAGGGATGAGGAACTCCCACTAAATCATAGAAGTAATTTTTGTAAATTTGCCTGATTGAAGGACATTTTTTTTTTTCCAAGAAAATCATGGAATATTTATTAGTGTTATTACATTTTTCTCCAGCACCTTCATCCCAGAGGATCCCCAAATGCTCTGTTAACGAAACACGCTAAAAGATTTTTACCCATTTCTAAAATCCAGCTGTTCCTGCCTTTTCTTCTCACCACACTCCATCAATTTTCCTCCCTTCAGTACATTTCTCCTGACTTGTGTTGCTCATTGCTTAACAAACAATCCTGAAAGGCTGGCTACCTGGGCATCTGAGTTTCCTGTGGTGGATGCAACAGCTGTCACAAACCTGGTGGCTTAAAATAACGCACATCATCAGGATGAGGAGAGTGACATCTAATGGCTGGTTTAACCTTCGACCCTGTGATTCCTATGAACTTGGAGCATTTCTTCAGGTACATTACAACCACTGGATTTTCTCTGAATTGTGTATTCCTAACCTTTTCCATTAGCAAACTGATTCTCTGAGTTTTAAAAAATTAACACTTTGGGGTATTGCAGAGGGATCTTTTGTTTAGATACTGTAAAGACATTCTATTCTGTTATATACTTATTAACTCTATGCAAAAAAAAAAAAAAAAAAAAAAAAAAGCAGCATGGGTTGTTGAAATGGGAAGACTAGGCGTGAAGAATTCAAGATGCTAATCTGGGAATGCTAGGGACAGTAGAAGAGGTGTGGGCCAAAATATTCCAAAAATCCAGGCCTAGGAGCAGGAAATGACATGAAGGACATTTTTACAATGTCATTTAATATGCCTTAAGCCGTAAGTCCATCTTGCTAAACCTTGCATAAATTACCTACTGAAAAATTTTGACGGAGTAGATCAACCTCAAAGAAAAGCCATTAAATAATACCCCCAAATTGAATGTATGGAAGGTTTAGATCTAAAAGCATTAAAAATATTAAACAAAACACTAGTAGAAATACCCAGGTGGTGGTCTTAAGGATTTACAGCAAAACAACAATGCTAATTCAAGTGCCTACTTGCAATTATTTTATTTTACCTTTACAACAAGTTTCTCACTACATAGCCTCTATGCAAATGAAGAAAATAACTTTGATGAAGCTTTCTTAGTCTAGTTTCTATTATAATATGTGTATGTAATATCTTATTTTAATAAAAAGTCCCTAAGGCAAGATAATTGCTTTTAAAAAAAATCGACTTACACTTTCAGTTCTGGCAGCTGGAAGAACAAGATGAAGGCCCCATGCAGCTTCCTGACGTGGCAATCGGAAGAGCAAGTGGCAGTGTGCAGAAGGGACAAGACATGGGTGACAGCCTGCTTCCTCCCCAGCCATGCAGTCACTGACTAGTCAAGGAGAATTAGAACTGCTCACAGCTCAAGCACTAATCCAGCAACAAAAGAAAGGCATTAACTGGGCTGGCAAATGGCTCCATGGGAAGGACACCTGCCCTACAGACTGACAACCTGAATTCAATCCATGGAACCTGAGGTAGAAGGAGAGAATAGACTCAAGAAATTTGTCTTCTGGCCTCAACACAGGTGTTATACCTCTGTAGCACACACACACACACACACACACACACACACACACACATTCAAACCCAAATAAGTTTGTTTAAGAATTAATAAAAATTAAGGTATATTTTAAAGAAATGCATTAATTTATTCATGAGTGCACTGACATAGGAGTAAAACACCTTCCACTGGGCCCCACTCCCCCGGCAATGCAGCAGTGAAGACTTAGAGTTCCAGTATGTGAAGTTTGGAAAGACGTGTTTAAACCAAAGAAGAGGTCAAGCAATCAACAAAATTCTAAAGCCAAGGAGCAGCAGGGACTTTAGCATTGACCTCTCTGAAGCACAGGTTACATAATCCTGTGCCATCTCCCACAGGACGATTGGGTGGAATTTTACTCTTGGCACAAAGAGCCTGTTAAATGACCTAAAATGAGCACAGGACCTAGCCAATTTCTTTTCTTTGAACTAAAGTAAATGACATTAGATAGTGTTGTAATCAACTTAAAATATCAGTACATTAACTAATGAATTGTGCGCAATAGCTATCAGAATAGAATATAATAAGAATGCCCCAAATCACTCCTTAGTTATATGCATGAGCACGCATGCCCATAACAAACAGGGAGAAGCCATACATTTATATGCACAGGTATACATATGCATAGATATCTAACTCAATAAATTTTAGTCACTACAGAAAAATAGTTTCCATGACTATAAACAAGAACAAGTATTATGGTCTGCCACCAATGACCCTCTCAAAGTTTATGAGCTGAAGGCTTGATCCCCTGCTGATGGCGCTATTGAGAAGTAACCAGATTCATAAACTATTTTTAGGTGGGCCCTGGGTACAGGAAATAGGTCACGAAGGGGCATGACTTTGAGCAGAGTGTATCTCGTCCCTGATCTCTGGTCCCCTTTGCCCTCTTCCCCAACCCCGTCTTCCTTCCTGGCTACCATGAAGGAAGCAGGTTTACTAGGTCACAGGCTCCCAGTCAGGATGCTGTGCCTGATCTGGAACCCAAACGCAACGGAGCCCTTCTAGCATGGACTGAAACAATGAGTCTAGATAATTTCATTTCTTCTTTGGAATATTATCTCAGGTACTTGTAAATTAAACAGAAAGCTGACAGACAGCAGGGCTGGCCTGTCTCCAATTCTTTCTTTTCTTCCTTTCATAACCCCATACCTTTATTACTAGAACCCGAGGCTTGAACCGCTCAGCTCTCCATCAAAAG
Organism: Microtus oregoni; assembly: GCF_018167655.1. Taxonomy (NCBI): domain Eukaryota; kingdom Metazoa; phylum Chordata; class Mammalia; order Rodentia; family Cricetidae; genus Microtus; species Microtus oregoni. The sequence goes on along the minus strand of NW_024544728.1, from coordinate 388,940 downwards.
CAAAAAAGCAAACAACAACAAAAACAAAGAAATAAAAAACATGGGAAACAGAAATGAACAGAAAGAGGATCGTGAGCAAAAAAAAAAAAGAGGCGTCGTCAAGGAGTGTGAAGTTCTCTTAAAGTTACACAACAGGTTTTGATGAAGGTGCAGTCTTTCTCTGGAGAGCATATCTCTTCCCACTTCTCTTACATGTCCTCACAGACCTGGAGGCAGGAACTCCTATCAACAGCACCTTCTTTTCAAGCAAAGCCCTCACTTTTTTGGGGGCAGGGGGAATGTGGCATGTTACAAAAAAACAAAGGGGGGCAGGCATGTACAGAACTCTCTCTCTCTTGAATTGGACCATGTGAGGTGATGAGTTGTAAAGGGTTGGGAGCTGGGAGGTGAGAGCATTTTCTCCCTCTGAGACACCTGACCTGGAAATGCTTGGCCAGGTCCTGTCTGTGTCATCTACACGAATAATTAGTTTCCAAGTGGGAACTGATGGGTTCGATAGCTCATCTCAACTGATGCTCTCAACTGGTCAAGTGTGTGGGCTTTTCTGCCTTCCTTAACTAGATATGGGCTCAGTCGTGGCAGCAGACTGGACACATTAGAAACAAATTCTTCTGAGTGGAACAGAACCACTTTAGTCAAGGTATCTACCAGATGGTTTTGTGAACAACATATAACTAAGCCTGTTAAAGAGTTCTGTTCAAAGGAGCTTGCACGAAGGCCAGAAGACAGAATAGAAAGAAAAGAAAAAGCCTGAAAGATAATTAACCTACCTGAATATCTCACTTATACTCATACTTGTCAAGCCCCACTTTATTAATTATAGCATACTCAATCAGAGCTGGCATAAAAATAGAAGAGTTCAACTACCATTTCACTGTGGAGTCACAGTTAAACTGATGATTTAGGGTGAAGGTCAGAGTTGGTGAGATAGGAATATTAGTGCAGGATTAGTGAGAGCTAGCAGCCTGGCATGGGATGAGAAAAGAAATCTGAACACAATGCATTTAGGTAAATCCTCTGTAATGTTCAAATAGATTCCCTAGTTCTACCAACCCAAAGGCTAAGAATGTCATCAGAGAGTATCTAAGGCCTATGTGATGGGTCCCAGGTTTTCTGTGATTTGACTACCTGATGTTTTCAGTAATGCATCTGAAAAGCCTCCTGAGTTATGAGCTTCTTTCTTCTGTTACTATGAAACTTCTTAGAACTGTTACCACTCTGGAAAATGAAATTTGGCATAACCTAAATTGTTCCATGGTCACTTACATTTGGCTTCAGTATAAACTACCTTCACCCCTTTAAGGTAAAAGATGCGTTTTTGCATAGACATCTCTTTTCAGCTATCACACTGCCGAAGCAGCATCTCAAATGAATTGGAATTTCCTCAGAATCTTATGCTAGAGGGAAAAAAAGATTGAAACTCTGAGCCCAGCCACAGGAAGAAATCATCTCCCAGGAAGAAGTTTCATACAGTGTGGACAATTTCCCTGCCCACCTTGCAGTGGGCATCAGAGTGAAGACAATGACAGGTCAGCGATGAAGGGTACAAGAAGCTGACTAAACTATTTAGTTATGCACACCTCCCTTCTCTACCTAAGCTTAAACCACACGTCAGGATCCTGAAGAGACTGTATGGGTGGGCGGAAGTAACTTTTGCAATTGTTTCTTCATCCGGTAGGATCACATTGAACAAATACCATTTCTCCGATTTTCTCTATCACCCCATCTCCTTCCTAGTCTATTGAGAAAGAGTGGCCTGGGCTTGTGCCTTGAAAACCCCAGTAATGATATCTGAACTGTCAGCTCAGTCTTAAAATTAAATTCCAGGAGAGCAGAGCAGACTTGTAAGAAACTAGTAATCAATCATGAATGGCCTAAAGTGGCTGCAGACCTTATATACATGCCTTGAAATCCTTGCCACCACCCGATGAGATGGGTACCATAATCCATCATCACTCAGGGAAAACTGAATGCAAGTAATGGCCCCAGGTTACATTCGAATAGCGGAGCGGAGTTTTGCAACCAGCACTCCTCTGCATTCCTCTGAAGCCACTGCGTAGACCCTAATCATTTTTAAATGTGGCAAAAAAGAAAAAACACATTCATACAAGCAATAAATAGCACCCAGAGGCTCCAGGCTTCTCCTTATGGGACAGAAAACCCCAGGCACCTGGAAAAGAAAAACAAAAAATAACCCCAAAGGCTTGGTGCATATTTCAATAACCAGGCTCTGCAGTAAAAGGAGCTAATGCTGCCAAAAGGAGCCCAATTTTCTCCGAAGCGTCAAGGTGAAGACAAAGCTCTCAGCAGCATTACACATAATGAAAACCATTAGCAATCTCCCACCTCCGTTGCCTCGCGCTAATTCTTTTATCATGCAGATTGCTTTAATTCGATTTCGGGAATTTTTTTTTTCCCCCATCTGTTGTTGCCAAGAACTATAAACACCATGCAATATGAGAGGGAGGTATTCTGGGTCTCTATTGCCATTCTGATGCTCGTTTAGTTTAGGATCTAAGGTTCGACTTAACTAGCTAAGAGCCCAGCTCTCCATCTTTTCGGGTAAGGTGTGCCAGTTGGAAACCACTTGCCACGTCGATTCTTCTCATCGGCTTCGCAAAGCTGCCCTGGAGGAAAAGCTATACCAAAGAGAAAACACCTGGAAAAGTCATTAACCGCTCTCGCAGAGAATGATGGGTCTCTGGGATCGAGCCACATTTATTAGGTGATGAACACACCCTCTGGGCATTCAATTTTTTGGTCAAGTTTGCTCTATTGCTCAAGTCTCCTCGGAGCCCAGCCTGTGCTGCCCGCCTGCCACTCCTGGCATAAGCGTCTTTTTTATTTTAAAAGGCAGCGTCATAATTAGATGAATTAATCCTCATACTGAGGAGAGGAGAATGCTGGGCACCTGAACACACCCAGCATTACTGGATTTAGAACCTTTCAGCCTGAACTACCAAGTGTGCCTTAGGCTCTGATCTGAGCCAGCTAATCATTCCCAAAGGAGCCACTGAGTCTCCGCTGCACCCCCTCCTCTGAACTGCAGCTTCCCATGCCTCAGAGAGCAGCTGTGAGCGTAAAACGAAAGCATGTCTTCTAAGCGCATAGTGCAACGCTTGGCAATTGTGCAAACTGACAATAAACCTGTTTGTGTCTGTCTGAGAGTTTAGAATCACAAGAAAAGTGATAAGGCACCACCCGTTTCGGACATGAGGAGCGTGCGGCTTGGTCTTAGGGTTTTTATTTCTGTGAAGAGACACCATGACCACAGCATCTCTTAGGATAGAAGAAAACTTTTAGTTGGGGTGGCTCTCTTACAGTTTCAAAGGCTCTGTCCCTTATCATTCCTGCAGGAGCATAGCAACATGCTGGGCACACAACAGCTGAGAGTCCTACATCTTGCAGGCAACAAAAAATCAGCTGACACACCGGGCAGTGTCCTGAGTATAGGAAACCTCAAAGCCAGCCCTACAGTGACACACTTCCTCCAACAAAGGCATTCTCGTTTCAACAAAGCCACACTTCATAATAGTGCCACTTCATATGAGATTATGGAGCCAATTACATTCAAACGGCCCTATATAACACTCCCTGGAATATAGAGCTTGTAACAATATCATAATGCAAAATACATTTAATGCTGTGGCCTGCCTGCACCAAGCGGGGTAGGCGCTTTGTCTGCGAGCTGCCCAACCAGCATGGAGGCCTGATCTTTCGGCGCCAGGAGACCCAGCATTGGGGTGAGTTTCTGGCCCACGGCGCCAGCCTGGGACGGGGAGCTCGGGGGTTTCTTGGCCCCCTGTCCTGCTTGGGCTCTCTGCAGGGCCTCTACTCCCCGGGTGCTGCCTCTTTCTTCCTGGCCCACCCAGCTTCCGTCCAGAGCCCTCCCCACTTCGCCCCCACTGCCCTCTTTAGGCGCGTGGCATCGCCCAGCGCAGCCTATCTGGGCGCTGGGTCCGAGTACCCGGGCTCCCGGGCGGGCAACAGTTCCTTTGTTTCTGTGGCCTGCCTGCACCAAGCGGGGTAGGCGCTTTGTCTGCGAGCTGCCCAACCAGCATGGAGGCCTGATCTTTCGGCGCCAGGAGACCCAGCATTGGGAGAGCCAACATTGGGGAGAGACAGCGTTTGGTAGGCAAGGAGACCTAATCCGGTAAAAGAAGATCCATAGGGAGCATTTGGAAGAAGAGATGGGCCGACGTCAAGGCAAGAATTCGCCCAACAAGCTGAAAAGCAACATGAAGCTACCAGAAACAAGCGACCTCACAACGGGAGGACAAGAACCCCTTAATCAAGAGGAAGGAAAAAAGATTGACTTCATGAAAGTGATTGACACCCTTAAACAGCATGTAAAAAACGCCCTTATAGAAATGGATGAGAAATATAACAGAAAGTTTGAAGAATTGAATAAATCAGTGAATGATACCCTAGAAAACCAAGGAAAAACAATCAAACAGATAATGGAAACAGTTCAAGACCTGAAAACTGAAATGGAGGCAAAGAAGAAAACACAAACAGAGGGCCGTCTGGACATGGAAAATCTAGGTAAACGAATAGAGACTACAGAAACAAGCATAACCAGCAGAATACAAGAGATAGAAGAAAGACTCTCGGATTCTGAAGATACCATAGAGAAAATAAACACACTGATCAAAGAAAACAGCAAGTCCAACAAACTCTCATCACAAAACATTCAGGAAATATGGGACACAATAAAAAGGCCAAACCTAAGAATAATAGGAGTAGAAGAAGGAGAAGAAGGGCAGCTCAATGGTCCAGAAAATATATTTAATAAAATTATAGAAGAAAACTTTCCCAACCTAAGGAAAGAGTTTCCTATGAAGGTGCAAGAAGCATACAGAACACCGAATAGGCTGGATCAAAAAAAAAACATCCCCTCGCCATATAATTATCAAAACACAAAGCATACAGAATAAGGAAAGAATATTAAGAGCTGCAAAGGAAAAAGGCCAAATTACTTATAAAGGTAAACCTATCAGACTTACACCTGACTTCTCCATGGAAACCATGAAAGCCAGAAGGTCCTGGATAGATGTACTGCAGAAACTGAGAGACCATGGGTGCAAGCCCAGATTACTATACCCAGCCAAGCTTTCATTCACTATAAATGGAGAAAATAAAATTTTCCAGGATAAAAACAAATTTAAACAATACGCAGCCACAAATCCAGCCTTACAGAAAGTAATTGAAGGAAAATCACTAACCAAGGAGTCCAACAATGACCACAATAACTCAGACATCTAGAGACCCTTCACCAACACAAAACAAAGAAGGGAAACACACAAACTCTACGACTAAAAAAAAATGACCGGAGTTAACAACCACTGGTCATTAATATCACTTAATGTCAATGGACTCAACTCACCTATAAAAAGGCACAGGCTAAGAGATTGGATAAGAAAACAGGATCCAACATTCTGCTGTTTACAAGAAACACACCTCAACCACAAAGACAGGCACCTACTCAGAGTAAAGGGCTGGGAAAAGGCCTATCAAGCAAATGGACCTAAGAAACAGGCAGGTGTGGCCATACTAATCTCTAACAAAGTTGACTTTAAACTTAAATCAATCAGAAGAGATGGAGAGGGGCATTTTATACTCATAACAGGAACAGTTCATCAGGATGAAGTCTCAATCCTGAACATCTATGCCCCTAATATAAAAGCACCCACGTACATAAAATAAACATTGCTAAAATTCAAGGCAGCCATCAAACCGCACACACTAATAGTAGGAGACTTCAACACTCCTCTCTCACCAATGGACAGGTCAATCAGACAGGAACCTAACAGAGAAATAAGAGAATTAATGGAGGTAATGAATCAAATGGACTTAACAGACATCTATAGAACATTCCATCCAAATAGGAAAGAATATACCTTCTTCTCTGCAGCTCATGGAACCTTCTCGAAAATCGACCACATAGTCGGTAACAAAGCAAACATCCACAGTTACAAAAAAATATTAGTAACCACCTGTGTCTTATCAGATCACCATGGATTAAAGTTAGAATTCAACAATAATGCTACCCCCAGAAAGCATACAAAGTCATGGAAACTGAACAGTCAACTATTGAACCATACCTGGATTAAGGAAGAAATAAAGAAAGAAATTAAAGTCTTCCTGGAATTCAATGAAAATAAAGAAACAACATACTCAAACTTATGGGACACTATGAAAGCAGTCCTAAGAGGAAAGTTCATAGCACTAAGTGCCCACTTAAAGAAAACAGAGAAAGCTCACATTGGAGACTTAACAGCCCACCTGAAAGCTCTAGAAAAAAAAGAAGCAGACTCACCTAGGAGGAGTAGAAGACTGGAAATAATCAAAATGATGGCTGAAATCAACAAAATAGAAACACAGAAAACAATACAAAAAATCAATGAAACAAAAAGCTGGTTCCTGGAGAAAATCAACAAGATTGACAAACCACTATCCAAGCTAATCAAACAGCAGAGAGAGAATTTGCAAATTAATAAGATCAGAAATGAAAAGGGGGACATAACCACAGACACAGAGGAAATTCAGAGAATCATTAGATCTTACTACAAAAGCCTATATGCCACAAAATTGGAAAATGTAAAGGAAATGGATACTTTTTTAGATAAATATCATATACCAAAGTTAAATCAGGACCTGGTGAACAATCTAAATAGACCTGTTAGTCGCGAAGAATTAGAAGAGGTTATCAAAAACCTCCCTACCAAAAAAAGCCCAGGACCAGATGGTTTCAATGCGGAATTCTACCAGATCTTCCAAGAAGATCTAATACCTATACGCCTTAATGTATTCCACAATATAGAAACAGAAGGGTCATTACCAAACTCCTTTTATGAAGCCACAATTACTCTGATACCAAAACCACTCAAAGACTCAACCAGGAAAGAGAACTACAGGCCAATTTCACTCATGAATATCGACGCAAAAATCCTCAACAAAATACTGGCAAATCGAATCCAAGAACACATCCGAAAAATTATCCATTATGATCAAGTAGGCTTCATTCCTGAGATGCAGAGCTGGTTCAACATACGAAAATCTATCAATGTAATCCAGCATATAAATAAACTGAAAGAAAAAAAACCATATGATCATTTCATTAGATGCTGAAAAAGCATTTGACAAAATTCAACATCCATTTATGTTAAAAGTCTTGGAGAGATTAGGGATACAAGGGTCATACCTAAATATAATAAAAGCTATATACAGCAAGCCGACAGCTAACATCAAATTAAACGGAGAGAAACTCAAAGCCATCCCACTTAACTCAGGAACACGACAAGGCTGTCCACTCTCCCCATACCTCTACAATATAGTGCTTGAAGTTCTAGCAATAGCAATAAGACAACATAATGGAATCAAGGGGATTCGAATTGGAAAGGAAGAAGTTAAACTTTCGTTATTTGCAGATGATATGATAGTGTACATAAGCGACCCCAAAAACTCCACCAAAGAACTCCTACAGCTGATAAACAGATTTAGTAATGTGGCAGGATACAAGATCAACTCCAAAATATCAGTTGCCCTCTTATACACAAAGGATATGGAAGCAGAGAGGGAAATCAGAGAAGCTTCACCATTCACAATAGCCAAAAACAGCATAAAATATCTTGGGGTACATCTAACCAAGGAAGTGAAAGATCTATTTGACAAGAACTTTAAAGCATTGAAGAAAGAAATTGAAGAGGATACCAAAAAATGGATGGACCTCCCTTGCTCTTGGATTGTGAGGATCAACATAGTAAAAATGGCAATTCTACCAAAGGCTATTTATAGATTCAATGCAATCCCCATCAAGATCCCATCAAAATTCTTCACAGATCTGGAGAGGACAATAATCAACTTTATATGGAAAAACAAAAAACCCAGGATAGCCAAAACAATCCTATACAATAAAGGATCTTCTGGAGGCATTACCATCCCTGACTTCAAACTCTATTACAGAGCTACAGTAATGAAAACAGTGTGGTACTGGCATAAAAACAGAGAAGTCGACCAATGGAATCGTATAGAAGACCCGGATTTTATCCCACAAACCTATGAACACCTGATTTTCGATAAAGGAGCTAAAAGTATACAATGGAAGAAAGAAAGCATCTTCAACAAATGGTGCTGGCACAACTGGATGTCATCTTGTAGAAGAATGAAAATAGACCCTTATCTATCACCGTGCACAAAACTCAAGTCCAAATGGATTAAAGACCTCAATATCAGCCCGAACACACTGAACCTGATAGAAGAGAAAGTGGGAAGTACCCTACAACAGATGGGCACAGGAGATCGCTTCCTATGTATAACCCCAGAAGCACAGACATTAAGGGCAACATTGAATAAATGGGACCTACTTAAACTGAGAAGCTTCTGTAAAGCAAAGGACATAGTCAATAAGACACAAAGGCAACCTACTGATTGGGAGAAGATCTTCACCAACCCCACAACAGACAAAGGTCTGATCTCCAAAATATATAAAGAACTCAAGAAACTAGACTTTAAAATGCTAATTAACCCAATTAAAAAATGGGGCACTGATCTGAACAGAGAATTCTCAGCAGAGGAAGTTCAAATGGCCAAAAGACACTTAAAGTCGTGCTCAACTTCCTTAGCAATCAGGGAAATGCAAATCAAAACAACTTTGAGATATCATCTTACACCTGTCAGAATGGCTAAAGTCAAAAACACCAAGGATAACCTTTGCTGGAGAGGCTGTGGAGGAACGGGTACCCTCATCCATTGCTGGTGGGAATGCAATCTTGTGCAACCACTGTGGAAGTCAGTGTTTCGGTTTCTCAGGAAATTCGGGATCAACTTACCCCTGGACCCAGCAATACCACTCCTGGGAATATACCCAAGAGATGCTCTATCATATGACAAAAGCATTTGTTCAACTATGTTCATAGCAGTATTATTTGTAATAGCCAGAACCTGGAAACAACCTAGATGCCCTTCAATGGAAGAATGGATGAAGAAAGTATGGAATATATACACGCTAGAGTACTACGCTGCGGTAAAAAACAATGACTTCTCGAATTTTGCATGCAAATGGATGGAAATAGAAAACACTATCCTGAGTGAGGTGTCCCAGACCCAAAAAGATGAACATGGGATGTACTCGCTCATAATTGGTTTCTAGCCATAAATTAGGGCCACGGAGTCTACAATAGGTGAACCTAAAGAAGCTAAGTAAGAAGATGAACCCAAGGAAAAACATATAGTTATCCTCTTGGCTAAGGGAAGTAGACCAAATTGCCGGGGAGAAAATTAGGATCTTGGGGGTGGGGTGGGATGGGGGTAAGGGGAGATGGGGAGAGAAAAGGTAGAAGGGAAGGAGGGGGGACTTGGGGAATCAGGAGAATTGGGATAAAGGAAAGGTGGATAGGGGAGCACGGAACCACAATTCTTAGTTAAGGGAACCACTTTAGGGTGAGCAAGAGATTTGACCCTAGAGGGGCTCCCAAGTGCCCAACATGAGGTTCCCAGTTAGTTCCTTGGGCAGCTGAGGATTGGGAACCTGAAATGACCCTATCCTAGAGCAATACTGATGAATATCTTGCATATCATCATAGAACCTTCATCTGGTGATGGATGGAGACAGAGACAGAGACCCTCACTGTAGCACTGGACTGAGCTCCCAAGGTCCCAATGAGGAGCAGAAGGAGGGAGAACATGAGCAAAGAAGTCGGGACCACGAGGCGTGCACCCACCCACTGAGACAGTGGAGCTGATCTACTGGGAGCTCACCAAGGCCAGCTGGACTGTGACCGAAAAAGCATGGGATAAAACCGGACTCTCTGAACATGGCGAACAATGAGGTCTGATGAGACGCCAAGGACAATGGCACGGGGTTTTGATCCTACTTAATGTGCTGGCTTTGTGGAAGCCTTGCCAGTTTGGATGTTCACCTTCCTAGATATGGACGGAGGGGGGAGGACCTAGGACTTACCACAGGGCAGGGAACCCGGACTGCTCTGTGGACTGGAGAGGGAGGGGGAGAGGAGTGGGGGGAGGGGGAGAAGGGTGGGAGGAGGGGGAGAAGGGTGGGAGGAGGGGGAGGGAAATGGGAGGCTGGGAGGAGGTGGAAACTTGTTTTTTGTTTATGTTTTTTTTCTTCTTTTCTTAATAAAAAAAATTATAAAAAAAAACAAAATACATTTAATTTAACTTCAAAAGTTCTCATAGTCTATCATGGTCTCAACAATGTTTTAAAATCCAGGTTCAAAGTCACTTCTGAGGTTCTTGCACTCTCTTAACTGATCACCTGTAAAAATCAAAATCAAAAAGCAGATCACATGCTTCCGATATAGAACAGTACAGGAAATACGTTACCATCCCAAAACATAAGCAAAGGGGCGTAACAAGGAAATACTGATCCAAAGAAAGACCAAAAAATCAGCTGGACAAACTTCAAACTCTGCATCTCCATGTTGATGTCAAAGCATTCTTCAGATCTCCAATCCTTTTAGCTTTGCTGACTGCAACACACTTCTTTCTCGTGGGCTGGTTCCACTCCCTGATAGGAGCTTACTTGGCAGGTATCCCACAACTATGGCATCTCTAACATCTTGGATTCTCCAATGGTTTCAGCTTCACACAGCAGCCTCTCTGCTGGGCCTCCAGAGACCCCCCTGACACAGACCTGGCCTCAGAAGTTTTCTTCCATAAGTCCTTTCTGCTATCCTTAACTCTATAGCCAGAATCACATGGCTGAAGTTGCTGAGTTCTACTGCCTGCTGGGGCTGGAACATGGTCCCCTCAATCAAATACATCTTCACCAGATTTCTGTCTTTCACTGCCTCAGCTTGACTGTCCTGAAATTTGCTCTGTAGACCAGGTTGGCCTCAGACTCAGAGATCTCCCTTTGCCTTCCTAGTGCTGGGATTAAAGGACTAAACTACCACACCCGGGTCTAAGTTTTTCATTATTTCCTTTTCACAAGTTAGGAATGTGGGATGGCATCCTGAGGTCATCACTCTCATTATTCCATTTTTTAACCTGTTTATCTCCTTGAATACAGGATTTAGCTCCATTTTACTTCCTGGTGCTCCTTTCTTCCTACAAATTTACTTTTTGTAATTTACCCTGATTAGTTTCCTCCTTTTCATTACAAATCTTCATTAGAGTTACCACTAATATCCATATGACAAAGTCTATACTTGGCTGTTTTGACATTTCTTCTGTCAATGAAATTAGTCAAAACTCTTCACTTTAGCCTTAAGCAGACTCTTTGGACAAGGGCAAAAAGCAGCCATTTTCTTCACCACAATATCACAAGAAAATGTCTAAAGTTCTTCTCTGAAACCTCTTCAGTGAGCCCTTGACAATTCAAATAACTCTTAGCACCTCTGTCTTCCAGGCTCCTACCAGTATGACCCAGTAAGCAGTGTTTAAATCATTCCACTGCTTTCATAACACAAAGTATTAAAGTACAAACACATAGCCAGAACTATTACAGAAATACCCCAGTCTGTGGTACCAACTTCTGTCTTAGTTAGGGGTTTTATTGCTGTGAAGAGACACCATGACCATGACAACTCTTATAAAGGAAAAACATTTAATTGGGGTGGCATGCTTACAGTTTCAGAGGTTCAGTCCATTCTCATCATGGCAGAAACAAGGAAGCATACAGGCAGCTGGTAGCTGATATTGCTACCTCTTCTAAGCAGGAAGTCGACTGAGACACTGGGCAGTATCCTGAGCAGAGGAAATCTCAAAGCCCGCCCCCACAGTGACACACTTCCTTCAGCAAGGCTGTAACAATTCCAACAAAGCCACACCTTCTAATAGTACCATTTCCTATGAGATTATGGGGACCAATTTTATTCAGACTACCTCAGGTGCCCTACAAATCACATCAACCCTTATCATCTGGATACTACCCCAGTCTCTTGCAGTGTGCAGCAGAGATGAAGAAGAGATGCTTGGGCTTATCTCTGTTCTCCCTTGGGGGCCCTTCTCTTGGTGAGCTAAACAACTTTCCAAACTTACTGAGAATGACACTGTGAGTGGATTTATTCTTTCTTCGTTTTGGCTTGCTTTGCTGTTATACACATTTTAAAAAGCTATATTGAATTTAAATTTAGGATGCTTATTAACACAGAGATGGAGATAAAGTCGGGATTTCCTCCAGAAACATGATATGATGAAATGGTACCTTGCTACTCAAGGTACATCCTATGGACCCAGAGTTTGGCCTTATCCGAGAGCTTGCTGGAATGTCCCAGAACTACAGAAGTATAGACAGCATTTTTACAGAATTCATAGTGATTCAGACACAGTTGGAAGCGTGGGAAGTATGGAGGAGAAGCTTTTCTACAAAGCACACTGAAAGCCTGGTAAAACCTGAGCATGAGCAGTACCAGAAATCTGGGGGGAATCCCACCATCATTGCCACATGTTACCAGGGAGTTTGGGGTCACTCTTTTGAGTTCTTAGTCTCATTAATAACAGATTTTCATAACAGACTCAGAAAAAATACTGAACAATTTTATTAGAGTCTAAAAAGAAAAACCTCCAGGGCAGCAAGCTGTAAATTTCGGCAGCTGCCCAGGGAGGGGAGATGGAGATGAAAAAGAGAAAAACATGCTACCCTTTGTAAGCAGTTAACGTAGCGGGGAGGAATGTATCAAAGAAGACTGACAAAGCTCAATATACCAGAGGAAGCATACTTAGGCTCTGGCTAGCCTTCAAAGAGACAAAATAGAAAGAGAAGGAAAAGTCGTGCCTTCCTGAGTCGGGACACAGAAAAACGACTTGAAGAAATTCTGTCGCAACTGCACAGGGAGCATGGGATTCAAAGAAGAGTAACTGCGTTATCTCATTAAAAGGATAATTGTTGCTCCCATCCTTTTATCGTGGGTTAAGGTTAATCCTTCACCAATCACAAAAGGATTGAGTCTTCATGGAGGATAACAGCACATCTCTAATAGAGAAAGATTCCATTTTTTTCCTTAATAAACCTCCAATGATATGATAAGATAATAGTGACTTCATTCAAGTTTGTAGGAAAACCTTGAGCTGATCGGATTCTGCTTGGTAACCCACTGCAATGGTAGGGATAGAACAAAGGCAGAGTTCCATTCAGACCTGGTTAATACATGTTGGTCAAACAGCACTGGAACCCAAAGAGTTGTATTATCAGCGCACTTGTTGAATGTAACACAGAACAAACCTGTGCCTGGAGAAAAGGAAAACTTTACCCTGTCAAACTTGACGTTAAATGAAAAGAAAAACAACCAGCGAATAATAATAGTGTAAAATGAATTTGAAAAAAAATAAATTTATTTGTTTAAATAAATAATCCATTTTTAATCAATAATCACTGTAGATTCAGATAGAACACCCATCCACCTAAAATGCAGACAGTGTTGAATCAGCTTAGTTGTTTCTGAGTATCCAGAGACATATCTGCTGTTAAAAGTCACATGTGAGAACCAATACGAGTGCATAAGACTGCAGGGCAATGGTCCTGAAGACTGCAGACTGAGGTAGTTTTAACACTTGAGCAAAGTGGCCAAGGAAGTCTGATCATCCCTGGTGACTACATACTCACAGGACGGCTTCCAACTTCCTGAAAAAGATATTCTCGGGCTGTGAAAATGGCAAGAAGCTGTTTTTTTAAAAAAAAATAATCTGCATTTCCAAGGAAGTTTAGGAAGCATCTACAATTTTGCGAAAGTGTATGATCTAGAAGGAAGGAATCTTAGAGCCGGAAGAAACCCCCATAAACCCCATAAAGTTTACTCAAGCTGGGAACACTCTAAATACCTTATTTTTTTAAGGTTACAGATATTTATTAAGAGCCTTTCCTCCAAGCCGTTGCAATCCCTAGGTCACTTTCTCTGCTTGTAGATTTGCAGATTTTTCTTGCAGCCCTGAGAAGCGGGCTAGTGCAGGGGTGCAGTACATTTTTCTATGAGACTCAAAGTAGTTGTCTGTCCTCCTCACACAGTGCTTCACCCCTTCCACATTCTCTAGGTCCTTCTGCCCCCAATTCTTCTCTAAGATGTAAGAATTGTCACTATTGCACAATAACTTGTAGCAGACACTGAATAGCTGTCTCTGCTGTCCTGGATGTCAGTGCCAACCTTACTAGTCACACAGAGGTCCCCATGGAGGTCAAGGTAGTCACCCTAGATATGGAAGAACTTGTCCATCTCCAGCAGGAGTTTCGTGGCTTTGGCATGAAATGAAACTCCCTTTCCCTATCAGTGCTTGCTGTGTACCCTCCAGCCATCATGGACAGAAGGAGTAGGAAGCTATATTGTATAAGCAGTGTGCAATTATCTCCTTTTAGTGGAGTACTACGATCCAAATGGCTCTGGAATGTTCTGTAAGGTATGGTGTCCGTATGATAGGAACTCGGCTGAAAGAACTTGTGCACATGTTCACACAACAGTGCTGATCCCAGCAGACCATAGATAGAGGTTTCCAGAAACAGAGCATCATAGATGTCATCCAAAACCAGGTCTAGCTGATGATACCAGCAGAGACGCCTCCTGATGAGGGAGGAAAGAGCTTGATGTTATCTGTCACAAGGAAGAAAGCTCTGAGCTGTTCCACATACCAGCCCACACAGTCAGGAAACACTGGAGACTCTTAGCATCACGTTTCCTTGGCTCCACCAGCTCCAGGAGTGTTCACAGCAGAGACAAACCTGACTGTACTTGCCACCTAGTACTCAATGACACCCATGAGCCTAGTAATAGCATCTCCCATCTCCGTGTGTCTTACTTATCATTGGCCAACATCTTGATCACATGCAGGAAGTGTTGTAAGATATCCTACCTTCCTTGAGCTCAAATATCCAATTTCTAGTTTTGATTCATTCCAAGAGAAGAGCACACTTCTCTGCTCCTAAATGTGGGTTCCAAAGGCCATCTTGATAAAAGTGAAGAAAGCAACAGCTGGAACAAACATCATTGAAAACAGAATATTCACAGTATCACAGGTTCTTAATGAGCCTGTATAAATGACTGTAAACACCAATTATGGAATTGCTCCTTGCAATCTCTTTTATAACCTTGCTACACAGAATAAATATAATCCAAAAATACAGTTATGCCCTGCCCCTTTCTACAGCTATAAGACTATTGAGAAAATGGACACCAAACTTTGGAAATTTCCCAGAAATCCCATGAGAGACAGAGACAGACCTCATTTATATTATTGGTAGCATTATAATTTTATGTTTGCATTGTTAGTTGTTGTTTTCCATTCCTTTCCACAATCGATTTATAAATTCAGTATTATTGTGTGCATTTGTACACGCTAAAGCATGTGATAGGTATAGGGTTTAATGTAATCCATGGTTTCACACATCCAGTTGGCATTTGGATAGGGGAGGACTACAGTCACAGCTATTTCATCCGTAGGAAAAAGAAGTTTTGATTCTTTTCTGCAAATTGAATCACCAGTCCTATTTCAACAGCTTAAAGAAAAAACACAGTTTTGATGAAGTACTCTCTTACTTTCAGTAATTTTATTTATAAATAGGTAGTTTGGCTGAATCTTAAATATATACACTTTTATTGCCTATATTTGTCAATTATCCCTACACAACACTTGCGTGTTCATCCTGTTCATTTTATCTCTTACTTACATTATGACATGCTGTTTTCTCAAAAATCTGACATGCCATACAACTGTTGCCATCTTGCTAATTCCCACTAGTGGAAAGAGCTCAAGGAAACCTGTGGTCTTGCAGCCAGCTTAGCAAAGAACTTTGCCACAAATGGCATTGAATGTAGTCCAGAGAACTGACCTATTCATTTCATAGGCTAATAAATACAAAGGTGCAATTCTGTCTCTGCTATGTGGCAGAAACCAAAAAGGAAGCAAAGAAACATGGCAAAAGATTTTGTGTCTTAATGCCTAACTGAGGATGTGGAATATGATCAGACATTGCTGTGTAGAAAGTAAGGCATCTTATTTTTCTTCAGAGAGAAAGGCCGTAAGGCAAGATCACTCGGGTTGCCATTATTCCCAAGAGAGGGTTATGTATACTCCAGCCAGCAATTTATTTCAAGGTTTAACAGTGACAGAATGTGGAACACGCCTCCTATATGCCTTCCGACGTTTCAGACATTTGCCCGCATGGGACTGAATCTTGAACAATACATCTTCAGACAGACGTCCCATTTGCCAATGCCCTAGTTGCTTCGCCTTCAAATAAGTGTCTCCTCCATTGTGTGCCTGGTGCGTGCAGCCTGGCATCTTTCTTCAGCATCAGTTCCCTGATTTTCAACCATCTTCTGAGCAGCTGCTACAGATTGCACTGAACTCGAGATTTTGGAAGATCTTACCATTTGTTACTTCCTGGAAAGAAATAGAACAGGAGAGAAGGAAGCATCCACACATAAGCTATATATGCCCAGCCAGAGTGCTTGCTAGCATCGCTCACAAGTCAGCTCAACAGATGGAAAAGACTCTTTTTATCTCCACAGCATTATTATAAAGTAAATTCCTGAAATAAAACATGTTTGTTCTGTCTCGTCCCATTTTTACCAATTATACCTTGTTTTACTTTGAGTCTTCGGAATACACTGCTCCCAAAAAAATAATGAATTTGCTCTGGAGCCCTTTATTTATTCCTTACTAAAAATTTGCTCTCTATCTCTTCTCTCTCTCTCTCTCTCTCTCTCTCTCTCTCTCCACACACACACACACACATACACATTGTTATACCTCAATAACACATGCAAATCCTGTTCAATTTTATCTCTTACCTACATTATGTTAATCCTGTTTAATTTTACCTCTTACATACACACACGTATATATGAATTCTTAAAAGTAAATGAACATTTATTTATTTAAATATATAGATTTTTATATGATATCCCAAGTCTTCCAATGTATTTTGAGAGAAATAGCAAAACTCAAATGTAAAAGATATGGTACAAACATATAATTTTTTTTTTCTCTACCAGAACTAAAAATTTTTATTTATTCCCAAACTCTCCACAGTCCATCTCAGAAATTTGGGATGTGCTAGTTAGAAACTCATATAAAGATGTTTATTTTTTTTCCCCATGATAACAACGATTTCAGGTCAGAACCCATTAGGTGAGTGGGAAGTCTTTATATGGCCACTGGGAAAACAGCTGTAAAAACTAGACTAGCAGGGATTGGAGAGATGGCTCAGTGGTTAAGAACACCTGCTGCTCTTGCAGAGGACGTGAGTTCTATGCCCAACCCAATACCAGGCAGCTCACCTAGCTCACAAACACCGATAACTCCAGAATATCTGACACCTTCTGGACTTCACAGGCACCTATACAATATGCTACACACACACACACCAATGATTTTTTTTAAAAATCTGAAAAAGGAGATTAGTATCAAAAAAGAATCAAATGATAAAAGAGGCTTTTGGGGAAAATGCAATTTAGTAGAACACTACCACTTTAAAGCACCATTGTTTAATTAGCAGAAAATATCTCGAAGTCAGTCTGAAATCTTAGAGCCGTAAGAAAACAATCTTGGAAACCAGTTTAATCATGGCACTTCTTGTGTCTTTTGAACAGTGGAGTGAAAAAGAAACATGGGTATCAGTCACTAGGGGGTTTGGGATGCTACAGATCAATTCCAAGACGTTAACCTCCTGCTAGCATTCGCTGCTTTCTGTAAACATTCCACGTCTCAAACCTCTTTCCCTCTCTGTCATTTCTCCAGCACACTACTCTGCCACAGAAAGATCCTAATCCCTGCTTTTTTCTGGTTTTCACATCAAGCCCTTCAACATTTCCTAACTCCCAACAACTCCCCTTTCTGGATAAACATGTAACAGTTTTTTTCAAGATAAACTTGCTGTTCAGGGTTTGGGACGGTGGAAACTTCTGGGTAAGAATAGATAGTTGTGCGTGTTAGCTCTGCGTAAAATCTCACAATTCTGGGGTCTAATCAAACAAGACTCTGACCCCAGACAACCAGAATTAGTACCTTGTCTAATATTTCATCATAGAGATGTGATTACCTGCTAGTGACAGTGGGAGTTGGTCACTCCAAATACTTTAATGTAACAAAGTGGCACTTGAGTCTCAGTGTAAATAAGGAAGTTAAAGGCTGTTTCTAAAGCGATGATTCAGCAAATGGTCTGCTTACTTGAGCCTTAAAGTAAGAACTGGATCTCGTTTGTGGAGACATCTGCTATCAGTATACATTGCATATGAGGAATCTTTTGCTTCCATTTTCTGAACATATTTTTATACGATGAAATGTTAAGTCCCACGAGGAATATGAAAACTTGATTTGGGAACAATCGGAAAGGAAAAAATAAGATGTGCGTAGGAGGGCAAGTACAGCAGCTCTGTGTGTCTATGCGCTATTTCTTGGGCTGCTTGGGGAATACATGAACACTTGACACATTACTGAACTGTGAACGAGTTCTATAAACAACTTCTCCCACACTATTTGTGGAAATTTTTTATTAAAGACTCTAAAAATGGTGAGAAAAATAAACAACAAGTTTTAAAAAAAACTACAAACTAAAAATTGACTAAAACTTTTTAAGAGCAGGAACAGTCTACAACCCTTTCCTGCTGCAGCACCATATTATGAAAATGCATCTCCCATTCTAAGAGACTGGAATTTTTTACCAAACCTCACAGCCAGAGTTAATAATATCCCTTGAAGTTACTTAAAACTGCTATCCCACTGCGTATCCAGCCTGTTTGTTTAACCTGCTGTTAAGAGAGCAGTGTAGCAATCAGCCTTGCTTGCCTTGAACTTCCCATGCAATCAACCTTTATAACCTAAGCTAATGCATAGCTATAATCTTAATTATGTACTCTTCCATAACCCTGACAGAAGATAATGCCTGTCTCTCATTTGCTGAAAACAACAAAAGTAGAGGTTGAAGGAACTCTTATAAGATGAATATATGCCATAAATGTTCAACACAACCTTGGGATAGTGCTAAATAAACAATAAAGGGGTTTGAGAAATGGCTCAGTGGCTAAGAGCATTGACTGCTCTTCTGGGTAAACCCTGGTTAAATTCCCAGCACCCACATGGCAGTCTGCACATGTCTGTAACTCCAGTTCCAGGGCTTCTGACAGCCTCACACAGACCTGCATACAGCCCAAATACCAATTAACATTAAATAAAAGTAAATTTTTAATAACTTATTTTTTTTTAAAAAAAAAAAAGATATCCCAGGCAAATATGGGGCATATCTTAAATCCCAGAGCTTGGGAGGCAGAGGCAGGGGATCTCTGTGAGTTCGAGGCCAGCCTGGTCTACACAGTGAGTTCCAGAACAGTTAGAAATACACATAGAAACCCTGCCTCAAGAAAAAAAAAAGGAAAAGAGAAGAAAAACAAAAGAAACATGCTTAATAAATAATACTGTTTGTTATGTGGGTCAGTTTGAGTCAGTGATAAATTCACAAGACAGCACAGATCACAGATTCAGACTCATTCAAAAATAGACAGAGGACAAAAGACACAAGGGACACGAAGTAAATAATGCAAATCTGGGCTCACTTTTGGTTAAATGACACCAAGAGGAAGTGCTTTGATTTTTCCCTAATCATAGGTTTAATACTGGTGACTCTGAATTTATAGTTAATGCATTCAAACCGATTGCATTTCGGTGCCTCAGGGGAGGAATGCGTGAGGCTGGGAGAGCACGCTTTAATGTGTTCAGCACATGCACATTCACCTCTACCAACTCCAAACGATTGCAGGCAAGAGCATGGGCTACTTTTACTCCACTTTTCAGTCAGGGCAGAATAGAATGACCACACCTCTCTCATACTGCTACAGGTTACACAACCAAGATCCTAGTGCCTCCAAAGGCTTGGAAACGCCCTTCGCTTCAACCCTTATTTTTAACTCAAATGTTTTAACCATATGCCTGGCAAAGAGTCTTAGGGTCCTGGTTACCCCATCCTTGGTTGTTCAGTAGTCAGACATTCCAGACTGCAGAAGCCAAGCAGAGAAACCAGATGCTACCAAGCCCCACCTACTTCTGAGAAATCAAAACAAGAGCATCATCGAGAAGAAATATCCTAAAATTATCAACTCTGGGTCTAGAGGGAGAGGCAGGCTATACACTGAGAATCACTGAGGTCTTCGTGCACAGAAATTTAGCACACCATGTGACCTCATTGACAATCACACTCTTCTGTAGGTCAGCCCATTTACTATGCAGAACCAAGGCAAAGGAAAGCAAAGAGAGCTGCTCCCCTGGAGTTAGAACAAACAGATGAAATCCTCAAATACTAACCCTGCAATGGAACCTGGATTTGGATCACTCTGGAGACAAATGTGTGCTCCACAGCATTATTATGAACAACAGAGTAATCAGCCAGGAATTAGCAGACCCGGCTGCAGTCAGAGAGATAGTGAGACACATTTATAAAAGCACCTTGACAACATCCTGCAAGGGCTGCAGTTTAGAGATATCAGTAGTTTCTCATTGCATGGGAGAGAAACCAGAATAATCTAATGGGTCTCACATATTAAATAAGCAAGCAATTGACAACCTCCTTAGAAGAATGAGGAGACCACCCTCAGGGCTTATATCATCTAAGATGCTGGTTTTAAACAACAAAGAGACAGATATTCTAGAGAGATTTTTGACCCTCACATAGAGAAACATAACAGTCAATGGAAGCTGCCAATCTTAGTTCTGATAAAGGAAAAAAGATTAATTAGAGTGACTTACAGTTCAGAGGTTTAGTCCATTATCATCATGTCAGGACATGCTGGCAAGCAGGCAGACATCGTGCTTGATCACTTGATCATTCTAACCTAGAAGAAGCAGAAGAAAAATGATTTTAAATGTAACTTTATGAAGATGAGGAAGACCTTTAAAGGGGAAATGAAAAACTCCCTTAAAGAAATGAAGGAAAAGACAAACAAAAAATAGGAAGAAATTAGTAAATCTCTCAAAGAAAACCAGGAAGAAACAATCAAACAGGTGAAGCATACAGTTCAAGACTTGAAGTCTGAAATAGAGGCAATAAAGAAAACACAATCTGAAGGAATTCTGGATATGGAAAATCTGGGTAAACAACTGGAAACTATGGAGGTAAGTATAACCAACAGAATACAAGAGATGGAAGAGAGAATATCAGGAGTTGAAGATACTATAAAGGAAATAGAGTCACTGGTCAAAGAAAAAAATTAAATCCAACAAATTCTTAACACAAAGCATCCAGGAAAACTGGGACATCATAAAAAAAGACCAAACCTAAGAATAATAGGGATAGAAGAAGGAGAAGAACTCCATCTCAAAGGCAAAGAAAATATATTCAACAAAATCATAGAAGAAAACCTTTCCAACCTAAAGAAGGCTATCCCAATGAAGGTACAAGAAGCTTACAGAACAAAAAATAGAATAGATTAAAAAAGTTCCCTCACCATATTATAATCAAAACACAAAACATAAAGAATAAAGAAAGAATATTACCAAGTTATGAGGTAAAAAGATCAAGTAACATATAAAGGTAGACCTATCAGAATTACACCTGACTGCTCAATGGAAACCATGAAAGCCAGAAGGTCCTGGGCAGATGTATTGCAGACACCAGGAGATCATGGATGCAAGCCCAGACTACTATACCCAGCAAAGCTTTCAATCACCATCAATGGAGGAAACAATGTGTTCCATGACAAAACAAGACTTAAACAATACCTATCCACAAATCCAGCGAACAGAAAGTACTAGAAGGAAACCCCAATGTAAGGAAACTAACTGCACACACTTCTCTTACATGCTGATGCAGAAAGACTCTCGTCAGCCTGCAAAGGACATGTGCAGTCACTAGTGAGACATGAATTACTGAGTCGTATTATTCCCAGGTTCTCATAACTTCCAAATTGCCTAAAAACATTCAAGGAAATAATTAATCTACCAACATAGGACCTGCCAGCACAATCAGCACAACATGGGGCATGGACTAGCTTCACGTCAGGACATCTGAGTTAAGCAGCAAGGATATCAAAAGGAATATAAGAGAACATCTAGGTCATGGGAAACTTTAAAATCACTTTCAAAAATTAAATGGTGGTATTTAAAGATACACCAAAGGCGTACACTCAGATTAAAGTGCTAACATCTGAACAGTGATCGCTCTCTACACTAGAAACTGTTGTAACTGGAGTAAAGCATGCAAGCAGCTTATGGATTGGCCATCAAAGGCTAGTTCCCTAATGTTTAATAATTCATTGTGCTGTGATAATCTTTATTTTATATATAATATAACTAATGAGCTAGTCTCGTAAATTAATTTTAAAAATATCTAATCTATTTTGCAAATAAAAATATTTTTATTAAGAAATTCACACCGAAGTGTGTACTTCTGTGTTTCACTTCTGAAGAAGATGGCCTTTGATGGGTGCATGTCAGCACACTTTACTGTGACACTGGACAGATTCTCATGCCATCAGAATAAAGTACATACACATCTCCAGTTTCTTCTCTTTCCTTCACATGAAACCTGGTAAGTTATGCATGTGGCAATACAACACACAACTGTATTTTTTAAATTTTTTATTATTAGCTCTCTATGAAAGCCATAAGAATTTATTATGAAGTGATTTGTTTTATTCACTGCAATAAGACTTTCATAATGTGCTCTTCATGAGGTATGCGATTCATATTTCAATGCACAGTAATTGAATTAACTTTATAACTTTGCTAATAATTAGGTACAGGGTTATTAAGGACAGGCAATTCAAAACTTGACTGATATTATCTGAAATATCACAAACACTAAAATCTAAATCATAAAAGAACACAAAAGTAATCTTTATTATACATATTATAACATAAATACAACAATTTATATCCTATACATATTTGCAAATTGCTAAGGTAAAATGCAAGTACAAGTTCTGAGTGGACTCTGCAGAAATGATAAGAGATAAATATAATATGCTCAGCTACAAAGCACATAGTTGCACTTCACCTTGACAATGCATGCATTCAAAGGATGCAAGCGAGAGATAATCAAAAGAGTTCAATGCCCAACATCCAAATTCAGCCTCCCCAGGTTAGTCAGGCTTTCCTCACTTCCACAATTATGTAAGCGGGAAGTTGATTAAAGAAGAATTTATTTTGACTGAGATCTCAAAGATTTCAGTGCATGGGAGGCTCTGTCTCCTTCTGAGAATGTGTAGGACAGAGCTGCTGCACATCTCACTGTGGCCAAGACACAGGGAAAAGTCCGAGGTGAGATATAGTTCCAAATGGTATATTCCCAATGGCATACTTCCTACAGCTAGACTCCATGGACCAAGATTTCTAGCTCTCTCAAAAATAACACCATCAGCTGGGGACCAATATATCAGTACATAAATCTGTGGAATTCAGTTCATATCTAAACACAACAGACATAATTTCTTTCTATTGGAAAATCTTCAATCAATGAAACTCATTTTTTTAGAAAAGAAATTTGAAGTATGCTCTTAGTGACAGATTAGCTAGAGAACTTCATCCTCATGTCGCTTATAAACAGGAGTGAGAGGACAGACAAGAGTTGGGAGGGTGGATAGAAATATTCTACAAAGAGCATGGGCTACAGTGGAGAGACACCACACACTTGCAGTATGAATAAACATTGCACTCCGTCCCAGCACAGGAACACAACACGAAATGACACGAGTCCCCACTCACACCACAATGCTGGTAGCTAGTATTGGTTGGAAAATACGCTATGTAAAACAAAATGTAGATGCTACATTTGGAAAAAAATGGCTCTTGCTAATTACCTGAGAAAAGGGAAGTTGGGAACTCGCAAAGGTACCACGCTGCCATCAGGTAGCCCTCATAACACTACAACTGGAGCAGGGTATTCTAGTTACAAGCTCAGTCCTGAAAAAGTTATTGTCCTTTGCTCCTGGGAATAAAAAAGAAGAAGAATCCTATGGTGCAGAGTAAAAAGCAATCAAATACCCGAATCGCATTGTTAGCCAAAGCTTTTATAGAAAAGAAAATGCAAGACACCTTCTCCTTTTTCTCCTTCAAAAAGTCCAGTGCACTTACTAAGAACAATATTAAAAGCTGAACAAAACACAAAATCAAAGTTTATTTGAAGGACTTTCCGAAAGGAAGCCAACTAGGACTAGAGGGTATAAAACGCAGACGGGCGAAAAGCACATTATTATAAATTCGATTTTCTTCATATTACTTCTCCTCTCAGGGCGTTTGACAATTCTCAGAAAAATGCACCAGGCCTGGGAAACAAACACGGGCTGGAAGAGAAGTCATTAGAATTTGGGGTTGGGCTGCTAAGGCAGACAGAATATAAAAAATAGCACACACGGAAGGAGCAGTTAGTACTGAACACAATTACCCCGTCAAGCCAGTTGCTGAGTAAGCGCTACAAGTGAAAAAGGTTGAGAAGCAGAGCCAAAGGGAACTGAAAACTATAGAGAGGCTTCCGTAATCTCAGGTTATTGGGAGGACAAAAATTGGAGTTCAGGACTTATTAAGAAAAAGACTTCTGGAAAACACCTCAGGCCCTTATTTGTAATATTGAAAGTTTTCATTTTCGAAGCCGTGAAGAAATAAGAAGAGCTACCATACAGACTGTGGAGTGCTTCAGGTCACGCTAGGTCCTTGTCACAGTCAATCTCTCTGCTACTAGTCACAGAATTGGAGAACCCTCTCTGGGCAATAAAAACCCATCTATTGCCAACAA
This sequence comes from Microtus oregoni, assembly GCF_018167655.1. Taxonomy (NCBI): domain Eukaryota; kingdom Metazoa; phylum Chordata; class Mammalia; order Rodentia; family Cricetidae; genus Microtus; species Microtus oregoni. The sequence continues at coordinate 364,270 of NW_024544728.1, read as the reverse complement.
AATAAGAAATTCTCCCACTCCCCACAGTAATACAGCTAGTTGCAAGTAGATGCAAATGCTAGGACTGTCTTGCATTAATTTAAAGTGTTTTTGATTATTAATGTATACAAGAAAATATCATTGACTCTTTAAATGGAAATTGTAAAGCAGGAAAACATGATGACTAGAATTTAAAATTCAATAGATTTAACATTAGACATTGTTGAACACAAGAATTTGTAACCTGGGATAGAGGAGATATGTCAATAAAAATATTGAAACTCAAACACAAGAAACAAGTAAAAGTGAAACATAAAATACATGTGAAATATGAGGTTGAATGCATTTTCCCATGTGGTATGGGCCTAGAATCTAATCAGAGAGCAATTAGTTACCCCTAAAGCAGTTTTGTCACTATCGCACCAGGGGGTACATCTTGTCTTGTAGGTAGTATTGTAGCCTCAGAAGGGCACTCTAAGAAGGGGTAAGTAAAGATGTGTTGAGAATGAAGGCACAAAAATTGAAACAGAATGTGTCAAACTGAAGAGATGAAAGCAATCATAACTCTAATAGTTCGACAGGGGACAGTGCCTCAGTGGTAAAAAGCCAAGGCCCCATAGGACACCATTCTTAACACGCAGCAGTAGAAGTCCTTGCAAGAGCAATCATGCAAGAGAAAGAAATAAAAGGCACCTGTCAAGGCAAGGAAAAGTGAAATTTTTGCTGCCTGCTAACAAGATGTGAAGTGTGGAAAACCCTTACAACTTTGTCAAACACTCATCAGAACTAAAGAAACACAGGAAAGTTACAGGAAATAAAACTAGTAATGGAAAGTCAGAAGCATTTTGTATATAATGATAAGTTATTTAGAAGAAACAGAAAGAATGGTCATATTTAAAGCAGAACATCAAAATGCATAAGATAGCTACAAACTACCCTAGCAGATAAGTGATATACATGCTAAATAATAGTGAAGAATTAAAGACAGAAATAAATGTCTAGACATCCTATGTTCATAGGTTGAACAATTAATATCAATACATTTTCAATTTAAATATTTTTTTAAAAAAATCAAACTTAACATGGAACTATGAAAACTACATAGCCAGGTTCAACATTACTAAAAGAACAATGCTGGAGAGATGGACCATCGATTAGCAAAAAAATTCAGGTTTGGTTCCAAGCATACACATTAAGCAGGTTTAGAAAGTTGGGTTTCTAAATTGAAACAAAATAAATTTAACTATAAACAAAAATCAGTTCAAAGTGGAATAATTAGAAACCTAAAAATAATAAAAAACTAAAAAAGTACTTAGAGAAAGCATGAAAGAAAACACATTAGCCTAAGTAGATTAGCCTAAGTAGTTTTTGTTTTGTTTTGTTTTCTTTTGTTTTAGATCTAAATCCTAAAGCTCAGATAATTGAATGTAAAAATAGACAAATGGGACCATTATCAGAATAATTAATATGTAACAAGAAAACAAGCAAATTTAAAATATTTGCAAGCCAAGCATATATATATATATATATATATATATATATATATATATATATCAGGAATTCCTCAATAGTCAGATAACAAACCCATTATAAAATTGGCAAGAAAAATGAATAGATATCTCTTAATAGAAGTCACACAACAGGTATTTAAAACAAGTGCTCATCAGGGCTAATCATCAGGAAGAAAGCCAAAACGATAAAATAGGGAGCTGTGGAGATAGCTCAGCCAGTAAAGCGCTTGGCATACAAGCAAAAGTCCTGAGTTTGATTACCAGCACCCTTGAGAGATGTTGGTTGCAGCAGTACATGTCAGTGGAGGCAGGAGAATCCCAAGGGCTCCAGAGTCAAGTCAGTTAGGCCCAGGTTTAGTAAAAGAAGTGGAGAACACCTGAGGTAATACTTAATATCAATTCCTGACTTCCATGGCCACACACATGTGCACACACAAACACACATAAGGTACCACTTCAAGACAGATAGTGAGTGTCAGGGAATGTAGAGAAAAGCAAACTCTTGTTGAAACGTAACTTCATACAGTAAATATGAAAAGTTATATGGGGGAGCCGAGTGTGGCAGCACGTGCCAATTACTCTAGCACTTGGGAGTAGGAGGCAGGAGGTTCAGGAGTTCAAGGTCACTCTCTGCTAAGTAGTCAGATTAAGACTATTCTGAACTACACAAGACTCGATTCCCATGGGAGAGGGACTATATGGAGTTTTGTTTTGTTTTGTTTTAAGATAAAAATAGAATTACCAACAAGCTCCACTTCTGGGTAATTTAGATTTGAAACCAGTTGAAGAGATGCTCTCTCTGCCATTCAGTGCAGGGCTAATCACACTAGCCAAGACATAGACTCACTTAAATGTTGACCAGTGAATGAACCAATAATTGAAATGTAGTATATATACACAACTAAACGCCATTCAGCCTTTAATGGGAAAAACTATGACAGCATAGGTGGGACTGGATAGCAGCATTGCACTGAATAAAATGAACCAATCTCAGAAAGATTAATAACACATGTTCTCATTTACACAGGAAATCTGAAACAAGCAAAGTTATCATAGTAGAGTTGATTGACGGTTCCAGGAGCTGGGGTCAGATGTGACAGGAGATGGGCAAGGATCACCAGATCAGAAGAGTAAGTTTTCTGATTGGTGGGGTCTATTCTATCGAAGAGTATGATGAATACAGTCAATAAGTGTGCAACAAATTTCACAGTCCCCAAAGGATAAATTTCAAGTATTCTCACCACAAAAATGTTTGAACGGATGAATTTATTAACTCAATTGATTAACGATTAATCATTCAACATTGTACTCATAAGTCACATCAACTCCGTAAGTACATGTAAATAATAAATGTAAGATAGCTATGCACAATAACTTTTAAAACATCTGCAGAGGTCCCAACTAGTGGCATGAGCTGGAAAAAATAACTTACAAGGGTATGAAATAAGTAAGCATACCATAACAAATTATTGATTTTATATATCAAAAATCCAAAATAATTCACAATCTGAAAGCAATATGTGAAGGTATAGATACAAGCTCATGTTTTGATACTAGTAAGAACACAGTTTATATCCGTACCCAGGATTTTCTCAAAGTTCTTTTAATATTTTTCAGAAATAAGAGAAGTCATGTATGTGAATTTAAACATCACATTGTAATAGATTTATACATAAAATATGACATCAACCTTTACAACAGCTAAACAAAAATTGAAAGTAACATTTTGAAAAGCACTACAAACCAATAAATCTTTAGGCATGGCTGTGAAAACTACCAAAGCAAGTACAGAAAAAAATGCAGAACATTATTGAAAGAAATCAACAATAACAGAAATCCAGGAATCCACGTGTCAGAAGTTTTGGTATACCTGCTAAACATCCCATGCCTTCCAGAGGGTAGTTTAATTTGCATTAGTGAGGTAATTCTGACATTTAAGTAGAAATGCATAAAGCAAAAACAGCCAGAAATCTCTGCAAAGAAAGGTACCATTTGCTAAGCAATACTTTTTGTGCCTGGCATCATTATTTCTCTCAGTATTGGGAAGATGAGTCCTCCACTCCAGATCTATCACAGGAACAAAGCCATGGCTAAGATATGAAGCCAGATGTACTAATTTATGCATGTCCTCATTCACACTCTGCTAGCTCAAATTGGAAAACATGTTGTATACAAGCCCTCAGACAAATGGAACCTTCCAGGTTTTGTAAAAGCAACTCTGATCCCCACAGGCATATACAAAATGAATTGAACGTTGGCTCTGCTACAAAAGGGCTGTGGGATTTGAATGAGTAATTTAATCCTTTAAGATCTCAATTTCTTCAACAATAAAAAAAATGGAACTTTTCTTTCATTAAAAATAGATTTTTAATGCAATATTCGGATTCAGTTTTCTCTCCCCACCTCTTAACTCCTTCCCACTTCCTCTACTTCCAGATTCACACCCTTTCTGTCTCTCCCTGGAAAAAAAAAAAAGCAGGCATCTAAGGAATAATAATGAAATAAAACACACCAAAACAAAAACAAATGAGTCACACTAGGAGAAAACAAACAAGAAAAAGAGTCAAAGAAAAAGCACAAGAAACACATATAGATGAAGAGACACACATGAATTAAACAAAAACACAAAACCAGAAGCTATAATATATCCAAAAAAATTCCTGTAAGGTTAGAAAAATATCTGTGACATGAAGCCTCCAAAGATGCCAGTGAATTCATTTTCTGTTGGCCATCAACTATGGGACATGCAGCCTACCATTAATAGTGTCTTGTTTCCCACTCTTGAGAGACTTGCTTAAAGAAAACTCATTTTTCATTTACAAGTGGTTATTAATAACAGACAGCTTCTGGGTTAAATATGGAGGCATGTATCTTACTTTTCCTTTCAGCTCTGAGAACGCATCTGGTGCAGAGAGAACACATGCATGCCCTGTGCATGCTGCCTCAATCTCTGTGCCCATTCCTCTTGATCCTATTCATCAATGTGTCTCTTTTGTGGCAAAAACCCATGCTGTTTTTATTACTATAGCTCTGTAATACAATTTGAGATCGGTACGATGATAAAGGAACTCCAGCTATTTTTTTTTTCCACTAGAATGTTTCAGCCATCCCCAGTTTTGTATGTTTCCATATGAAGCTAAACATGGTCCTTTCAAATTCTGTGAAGAATTGTGTTGGAATTTTGATGGAGAATTCGTTGAATGTATAGATTGCTTTTGATAAGATGGCCAGTTTTACTATATTAATCCACAACCACGGCTGTCTTTCCAGCTTTTGATATCCCCTTTAATTTCTTTCTTCAGTGTTTTAAAGGATTTATCATACAAGTCTTTCACTTGCTCAGTTAGAGTTATCCCAAGATATTTTATATTGTTTGAGGTTACAGTAAGAAAGGTGTTGTCTCCATTCCAGTCCATTTGTTATTTGCATGTAGGAAGGCTACTGACTTTTATGTGTTAATTTAGTAACCTGCTACTTTGCTGAAAGTTTTATCTGCTGTATGAGTTTCCTGGTGGAGTGTTTAGGGTCACTTATTTTTGCTATTATTTCACCTGTAAATAAAGATACTTTGATTTCCTCCCTTCCTATTTGCTTTCCCTTAATCTCCTTTAGTTATCTTATTGCTGTACCTTAGGCTTCAAGTACTATCTTGACTAGGTATGGAGAGAGCAGACAGCCTTGCCTTGTTTCTGATTTTAGTGGAATTGCTCTGAGTGCTTCTTCATTTAAGTTGATGCTCGCTATTGGCTTGCTGTAAATCACCTTTATTACTTTAAAGTATATATAATTATATCCCTTATTTCTCCAGGCCTTTTATCATGAAATGTTGTTGGATTTTATCAAAGGCCTTATTGCTCCCTGGAATAGTTGTTCTGAGAGGGAAAAAAATGCTGAAAACTTTTAGAAGTAAATTACTGACAAAAAAATATTTAATATTTGTTTTGTTTCTTCCCAATTCAGGTCAATATATACTGACCTACAAAAATTGTTGAAAAAAGTAAATTAAATGTCATTTAATTATCTGGGTTGTGTGACAAGCACGTATTTTCAAGTTAGATTGAAAAGTAAAAATATCTAAGACTCATTTTCTTATAATATAATATCTGCCAAGTAGTTTTTGAAGTTTTAACGAAAGATGCATCAAACTTTTATAAGTTTTGTTCCAGAGTCTTTGGATCTCATATGCTTGTTAAGAGAGAATGAAACCCTTAACTGAGATGAAAATGTAAGGGTTTATGCCGTTGCTAATGAACTGATGAAGGCCTCCTAAGGATGGTAAGATAAAGTCTCTGCTCGCCAGAAAAACATTAGCAGCTGTTGTGAATGTGGGAGGTGGGGATGACGGTAAGCATGCTGGGTTCTTTATATCCTACCCTTCCCTAATGGTTTGCAACGCCCAGCATGTGAAAGTCCCCTTAATGAGAAAATTGATCTTCAAGCATCCACCTACAGTAGAAGAGTTATCACTTGAATATACACTGAGTACAAAACATTTGATTATCACAGAATGATATTGTTTTATTAATGACATAAAAATTCACATTCATTTGAAAGATACTTTATACTTTTAGTTTTCTGTCATATTCTTTACACAAACAACCATCAATTAGTGGGTTTTGTGTATATTTTTGGCTACTTGTAAGGACTCAGTTTATATCCTTGTCCCAAATATTATAAAAATTTTGTTATGTATTATGTTTCAGAATTAAGAGATGTTATATATACGGATCAAAACATCACATTGTAATTCATAAACATGCACCAATATTATGTGCCAGTCTAAAATATTTTTAAGGCCAGAGGTTCTCAGCCCACAATCTCTGTGACTTCCTGCTTCAACAGTTCTTAACAGAACTAGGTGCTCAGACCAGCCAACCCCAGTCAGCTGCCCCAAACAAAAGCCCTCAACCATCTTACCTCACACACCCAACACACTCCTAGCCCCAGCTCCTGAGTCGCCTCAGCCTCTCGCCCGACCTCTTGGGCAGTGAACACAGCCCGTGCACGTGTGCCAGGGCTGCCCCTAGGACTGCCAACAAATGCCAGGTCAACCTGGAGCTGAATCCTTCCTGTGTGTATCTGTCCACACTGATACATCGACCAGGATGTGTATGGCTTTAAAAAGAAAAAAAAATCTTTTTAAAATACTCTCTCCGCCAGTCTCTTGAGGAGAGGGAACATGCTGAGAAGCTGACCTTATAGAAACACTGAGGAGGTAGCCAAATCTTCCTGCAGTGTTATCGAGAAACCAGACCGTGATGACTGAGAGAGCGGGCTGAATGCAATGGCGTGTGCTCTGTACTTGGAAAAGAATGCGAATCAGTTCTGCACAAATGGGCTACTGAATAAAACGACCCCCGCTTAAGTGACTTCATTGAGCAGGTGAAACCCATCGAAGAACTGGGTGACCATGTAATCAACTTGAGAAAGATGTGACCCCTCAAATCTGGCATGAAAGAATATATCTTTGACAAGCACACCCTGGGACAGTGACAATGAAAGCTATTACTCTCCCAAGCCACGAGTGACATCACTGGACACCAAGGCAGGTTGGGACTGCCTTTGTCTTTTCTTTAAGTTGCTCCAAAACATCCGCTTAAGTTGTTTTTTTTTTTAATTTATACCATCCTTTAAATAAAGAACTTTGGTATCTCCCCAAAAATTAGTTTTTAAGTTGTGATATTTTCTAACAAGCTTATGTAAGATGAGAAGGCTGTAATAGCAATGCTGCTTGTGTGTAACAGCGTTTACACAAAATATATGCATTTAAAAGCCACTGGTTAAACAACATCATGATTCAGATCTATTTCAGAATGAGCCAATCACATGGAACAGAAAATGGAAAAGAAAATTAATGTCTCTTGCAGCTTTGACTTATTTACAGAATCAAAATAGCTGTTTCCATTTTCCCTCTTTTCAGCAAAAATCAATGACTCCTCACCAGTCATGGGGCTATCATCCTGGAAAGCATAGGTACCCTAAAACATTTTCTTTTATTTATATGTATATGTGCTTGTTCTGCATGCGTGTGCTTATTAAAGTCCACTGTGTGGGGGAACACGTGTATGTATGCTCACACAGAGGCCCGAGATCAATGTTATATGTCTTCCTTCATCCCTCTCCACCATGCACAATGAGGCAGGGTCTCTCACTTGATCTGTCTATCTAGATCTCTGTTGGATTCTCCTCTTTTTACCTCCTGAGTGGTAGAATTCCAGAGGTATCCAGATGCCCACTTGGCATTTATGTAGATGCTGTGTTTTCAAACTCTGGTCCTTGCACATTTGTCCATTGAGCAGGTCTCCAAGGCAGAAGTTTTTAAGCATCCCTCCACATCATCTCTTCTCACACACCAGCCTCTCCTGATCTTAGAACGCAGAATGCTGCCAAAGCTAATGATGCACGCCTGCAGAGAATAATTTTCCCGGGGACATTAGCTAGTGCACATTCCAGTAGTTCATGTTAAATATCCACAAATCCTCTGGTTGTTGGAAGGAAAAAATGATTCTCTCTCTCTGCCCTCATGTCCTTTTTAAATCATTCTCTGCCTTGCTTGCATAGATCTTTTTTTTTTCTTTCTCAATGAAAGATCAGATCTAGTATGGTGGCTCAGCGAACTCCAGGAAAATTTTACCAGTAAAAGTATCTATAATTCATGGGAACAACATTTGACCTGGAGAATTTGACCATGGTGATCTTGTCCAGTTCTAATTTCATCTTAACACATCTTACTATAATATCATCTTAGATTGCCATTCTCTATTGAGGTCTGTAGTCGTTGTGGCTGTTTAAAATGGCAACCGTGCAGTTTCGAGACCTCAGCTGAGATTCTAACTTGAGGTTTATTTGCCTGTGGTTTCTCTTTTTTTAAAAGCAACCAATCATTTATAAGACTAAAATTCCTTTGAATTGAATGCTCATATATGTTTATATTGGGAACTTTCAGGTGTGTATTTATCTGTGTGCAGGATATGTCCAAAATGTGAAGTGTACACATGTGTGTAGTATAAGAGCCTTCTACACGTCCATTGAATTGTAACGTTTTGCTCAGTAGTGTCTTTCTAATCATCTGCAATGAAGGAGATTGAACAAGACTGTCTGTTGTCCACTGCATGATCAGGGCTGTTTTAAGCATGAAGTGTTCGATGGGTACATTAATATATGCTCAAACTTCCACTATTCTCTAGAAAGATGCCAGAGAAAGAATCAGGGAACCTGTTTGGACTTGCTACGAACTTCCCTCAAATTCTTCTTCACAACTTTTCCGAAGAAACTGATAAAACCATACTTGATTCTTTCCTCCACTGGCACTCAGATTACCGGCAAGCATTTTCCCCTGTCAGTCTCAGCACTAAGGTGTGGCCCACCAGGGCCTGTGCACTCCGAGTTTCATGCTGAAGTCTGGGTTAAACCCGGCTAAGCTCCTAGTGTGATCTTAAATACCTCAATTCAGCAGCCACAATAAAACAAAATGCCCTCGTATCCCAATTATGATAATATGTTTGTTGGTCCCTTGTGTTCTTTTTGCTTTTGCTCCTCCTCATTGCATCTCCTTCCTCTTTCTCAATAAAGGATTCAATTGAGTTACACAATTTTTCTTAAATTTTACAATGAATCCTAAGCTCTTTACCTGTAGAAAGACCATTTAATACTGATTCTTAACCTTCCCGATGATTCAACCTTTTAATACAGTTTCTCTTGTTGCGCTAATCCCCAATCATAAAATTATTTTTGTTGCTCCTTCATAACTGCAATTTTGCTACTGTTGTGAATAATAATGTAAATACCTGACATACACAATGTCTAATATATGACCCCTGCGGAAGGATTGTTTAATCTCCAGGGGTTACAACCCACATGTTAAGAACCACTGATTTAAATAGAAAAGGGAAAATAGTTCAATATTATTTTTCAAATATAGTGTCCCTTATTGTGATGAATTGTGTTAAGTGTGGCTATAATGAAAGTAATCTTTGAGATAAAATATCTAGATGCAGTGACTGATGCCTTGATCCTCAATTATGATTAGAAATAAACAAACCTTGCATTACATTTGCATTGTTGGTGAAGAACAGTTCCCAATGATTTGCACACAGATGCACAACAATCTACAGCATGAGTGAATTTCTGTCCTTCCATTATGTTGTCCCGTCACGTCTCTTTCTTCCCTCCTCTTCCTCCTCCTTCTTCTTCTACCCTCTCTCCTCTCTCTCTCCTTGCTATGAGCAATACTCTAGCAAAGGCAAATACGGACTCAGCGGAATCCAGTCACCAACTATGACAGCTACATATTAAAGTAAGATAATCTCTGTGAAAGATTCAATCCTTTCGTCTGCTTCCCCCTCTTGACAGAGTCCTTTGAGAACGTAATTCATTGATTCCATCTGGTTTATTGCCATTGGGGCTGCTCGACTGTTTATTTGTTGGAGACAGGTGTAAATACAGCTAAGTTACGATCTAGAAAAGATGCAAAGTAAGGTTATAAACCTGTGGTTTAATTCTCCTTTTCCAGATGTTACTCCAGTCATAGACGCTCACACAAGACAAATCTGCTAGGCTAATGAGCTGAGAGGAAAACACCCAAACTTCCAGTGCAGTTAGGAAATCTGACAAAGTCTTTCTCAATGGCAAAGCAAAGTTGTCTTATTTTTTCTGTTTTTCTTTTTTAATGAAGGGAATTGGGGTATGTCTGTCAAAGCTGCTTAAAATATAGAGGGTTTGTCTTTAGTAAGGCTGATGGAATCTTTTCTCACAATACTCAGCTTATTTTCTTTCTCTACCTATTTTTCCTTCTGTCATCCAGAGGCATGAAGCTTAATCACCTTAATACACCATTTCTAAGTTGAATATAAAACAATAAGGAAAGTCATTTAGATCTTAACTTTACATCCCTGACAGAAGAAAAAAAGAAAAGGATCAAATTTAATATCCAAAATTATATGGCATTTTTCTGCTCTAATCAATGATACATCAAATGTATGATTTATGAATTAACAATTTGCTCATTGCTGTTTTCAATTAATGGGCTGGAAAAATTGTTTTAAACTATTAATCTTGAAAATAACTTTGTAGTGTAGAGGAAATCATCTGTTCATACATTTAAAAGATGCATATAGTTTCTTCTTTGCTAAGGACATGAAAAAACACGATATTCTGGGCAATGGCCCAGCAAATAATTGTGATTTGTAAAGATAAGGTCACACCCCTGCCTTCTCTAAGTGTATTTGACAGAAAAGAAGTTCTGGATAAATTTGAGCCCCTTGTCTAACCTATAGGTATCTCTCTTGGCTGCAGCCATTTACCCAAGCACAGGCTCTCTCAGGATTAGCTGTCTCAATGCACAGAGCAACTATGAAGCACCCAAGATCAGCAAGGAAGCCTTAGGTAAACACTGGAGCTCCCACTGCAAAACTGATTAAAATTTACCCATTTCTGAAACATATTAACTGAACACACAAGGGTATCAGTGCAAATATGCATATTGGGGAGAAGAGTGTGAACTTGTAAAAAAAATTGTTGGTTGGTTAAACCTCCTTTTTACCCTAAACTAGAGCCATCTTTGTGAGTGAAGCTAGGCTTCATAAAAAAAAAAAAAAAAAAGATGTTCCTTAAGTTTTCAAAGACTGCATCTGAGTGAATTTGTGTCATACTTTCAGTACAATAAAGCTAAGATTAGCAGAGAAGGAATTAATTTTGCATCTCTTAGTCATAAAATTTATATGCTGTGTTATCCATAAAGTTAAATATCAGGGCCTCAAGAAGTCTGCTTTATTTGGGCTATTTATCAGAGGATATGTGAATAAGAGTCTATTTTAAGATATCCCATTTTTAATAACATTGTAAAAGTAATAATACTTTTAAAAATATTAAAGCAGTGTACTTTCATTCATCATAAATCCACTTCCTATGATTCCTCATCCATTAAATGAGTAATATTTGTGACTCTGGGGTGCTGTTGGCTATTTTCTAGAACAAATAAGTCATTATTCAACTTTCAGCCCCAAGCAAAATTATTCCTGACTTCACAGTTAGATGACAGCCTTGGGAGCTAAATTCTTCTAGGAGGAATATGTTTTCTAAATTCCAAAGTCTTCATTTTGTATTGCAAAAGCAAACTGAGATATGAGAGATTGCTATCTATTCCCAGCTTATGTGCATACAGAAATAAGGCTTTGTTGTTATTTTGAATTTTTATTGGTAATCAAGCATGCATAGAATAAGATATTCTAACCTTTCTTATATTGTGGTTCAGTGGTATTAGGTAGGTCATATCATTGTGCAATCACGACCATCATTATTTATCTCCAGAGCTGTCCATCATCCCTCCCAGACTCAACCATAATACCACATCCTCTTTCAGATACTACCTGACTTCAGGAATTTGTTTTTTTTCTTTTTTCTTTCAATTTATTAATTCTTTTGCAAAATGTATTTTAATTATATTTACCATCCCTCCCAACTCATAGATTTACCCCTTCCCCACCCATCAAACTTTGTGCCCTCTCTCTCTCTCTCTCTCTCTCTCTCTCTTTCTCTCTCTCTCTCTTTCCTTCCTTCTTTCCTTTTTTTTCTTCCTTCCTTTCTTTTTATTCTCTGTTGTAGCTTTGGAACTTGTCCTGGAACTAGCTCTTGTATGCCAGGCTGGCCTCGAACTCACGGAGATCCACCTGCCTCTCCCTCCTGGGTGCTGGGATTAAAGACGTGCACACCACCACCTGGCTTTCTCTCTCTTTTTTTTTTTAACCCACCAAACAAAGCTCTTGTTTCCCATATATTTTTGAACTAGGACCCATACCCTTTTAGAAAACAAGCTCTGTTCTCTAGATGTGAGTAACATTGGGAGGCTAGACCCTCCTCTGGCTGACACAAGCTTCAGGCTTTTCCTTCTTCCAGCATGCGATTCCTGGGGAAATTCCAGTTTCTTGAGGACCAGTTTTTCAATTATTTGTGTAGACAAAGGATATCTTCATTCCTGCCAGGGGAAGGAAAAAGGCATCCATACACATTAAGTAAATTATGAATTAAAATTTTTAATTATTAAAAAATTTTCAAAAACATTTTCCAATAAAATATTGGTATCTAGAATAATAACTAAAATAAAAATGATTAAACCACAAACAAAAAACTTAATAAACATTTCTCCAAAAAAAAAGAAAGAAAGAAAACAAGCTCTACCTCTCCCAGTAGTCATCAACTGCCAACAGCTGGGGTAGTATTTGTGCCCACCTGCTCTGCTCACTGCTGGGATTTTGTCTGGCTTGAGCTTGGCAGATCTTGTGAATGAATGTTGTCCCAATTGCTGTGAATTTATATACACAACTTCCTTGCTGTGTCAGGGGAAAATAAATGTTTCCCTGTAGTTATCCACAACCTCCAGCTCTTACACTCTTTCCATCTCTCTTCTGCAATGATCCCTGAGCCTTGGATTGTAACTTGGATGTCCAATTTAGGGCTGAGCATTCCATGATCTCTTATTATCTGAACCTTTTTCAGTTGCAGGCCTGTGTTAATCAGAATTTCTGCACAAAGAAACTTCTCTAATGAGGACTGAGAAATATGCTAATTTATGTATATAATGATGTCATTAGGAGTTGGTTTAATTATGCCCATTCAGCATCATAATTGTAGCAGGTTCTCTCCTGGGGTCTGTGACATGTCTAGTCACAGGTTCTTGGTCCCAACATCATTGTCAAGTCTGTGTTTTAACCTGTGGAGTAAGCACTAAATCTAGTAAGAAACTGACTGGTTCCACCCATGATGTTTGCGTCACTATTGTATCAATCTGTATGTCTCGCCAGTCTTTTGAAGCTTGCCATATTCATAGTTGGATGACAAATGATTACTTTTTCTCTACTGATAGCTCATAGAACCTCCTAGCAATATAAATCTAGTCAGCACGTATGTAATTTACAGGTAGGTATCAACATCATTTCTATGTTTTTAAGGATTTAAGTATGAGATTTCTTCAGCAATAGGGTCATAGAGTCAAGTTCTGGAGATGGCTCTTATCCACAGGAATAGACAGAGGAAGAAGGCCCTTTGATGAAGGATGATTAAAAGAAATCCCACACTATCTCAGAACTGAGAATAATAGATGGTTATTTATTTAGGAGTAGACTCACAAATCAGAATCCTCTGCTGGAACAGAGTATAGCAACTGAATCCCACAGCCAGAAAAGAGGTCAGAAGCACACTTTACATAGGCATTAATAGTATGAGGCCACTCCCCAGTGGGCAGGTAACTTAAGGCTACTGGCAGTAGGATTTCCTACAGCAGCCTTTCTGCATAAAGAAGGATTTAAGAAGTTCTGAGGACATAATTTAGGACAACACTGAGTCATTGAGACAGAACCTGATGTTTCCACCACTCTGGTACAAATACAGGAGAAGAGAGAATGGAACAGTAATAAAAAGTAATAAGAGAATACATCCCTTTCCAATTTGCAGCTGTGACCAGAGAATCCTTCATAGATGCTCTGCACCCTTTGGGCTGAGCATTGTGCACAAGAAGTAACAACAGATACTTAAGCAGGGACAGCACTGACAATCTCCCCACACCTCCATGCACATGACAGATACTCAGATACAAAGCATTTGAGAGACAGAAGATGATATAACAGAGAGCTGAGAGTTAAGAACCTTCCAGAAGGTTGAAAAATTGGAGAGGAAAGCAGTGAGAAGGAAGATAGAATAGGTGTTGTGTCCCAGAGATGCTGCCATTAAAATGGGTATCAGACTGCTACATCCTAACCCAAAAATCAGTGACAGCCCACATAAAGAACATTTTCCTTCTTCTTCCATCAATAAGTGTGCTATGCAAATCTTGGCAAGGCCAAGGAACCATTTTAAAATGAGATATTTTTTTTTACACCAAAGAAGATTGAGTCATAGTGTACAGAATATATCATAATGGGCACTGATTGGTGTCTGTTACTGAGTGGAAATCAATAGTATTGAACAAGGTAAATCATGTCTATTAGTTTTATGCACATCTAAATTATACCCTTCTCTAGCCTATCAAAAGGTCCTCAACTTTAACTGTATGAATCAGGAATTCAAGACACTACCATTCTACTCACCTTGCAAGATTATTGAGCATGTCAGAATTCTCCACACAGAAAGGTTTTAATGAATTCTGTCAAATGCTGTCAAGTGTTGATGCATGTATTGACTTGAGTGTGTGTGCTGCGTCTTAGGGCTTCAAATAAAATTCATTATATCCCATTCAAAAGATATCAAAGGGACAAATAAGGAGAGGCTGTCATCAGCATAACACCTGCGGTTGAAAGTTATAAACTAGTCTGGGATTTTTAATTGAATAGAACAAGAGCTTCAAACAGAGCACTCTTGAAAGAAATAAATGTGCCAACTCATAACACATCTATTGCAAATCAACACTAGTGGTCTAAATGTGCCAAATCATAACACATCTATTGCACATCAATACTAGTAGTCTAAAGTGAGTATTTTTAACTCAGTAGGCCTCAGTCCTCAAGGTCTCAAAAAAAAAATATTGAAAACTAGAGTCGTCAGAAACATCACTGCCCCTGTTGGATATTGTAGCAGGAAAGTTGACCCCCACCCAACAGAGGAAATCTCAAACCCCACCCCTTGCACTCAGGAAAGATGGCCCCACCCCTCACCATAGGTGTGTGTACCTCAGCTAGGACACACACTAGAGCTGACCCTGTTGTCTGGTACCCAAGTGGGCCGACCCTGAGGGTTGTGAGAGCAACAAAGCTGATCCTGCCCCACCCCCACCATCTGCCATGCAGTGGCATGGGTGAGAGACCGATGTCCTCCCCCTTTGCTACCTGTGACAGGAGAGAGAGATGACCCCAGGGTCACAAGGGAGAGAAAGAACTAGCCCTGCCCTACAGTAGCTATAGCACAAAGGAGAGTGGGCCCTGCACCCCACTTGGGCAGCACAGTAGAGCTGATCCCATTGTCCATGTAGGTGAGCCATTCCTAAGGGCATGAGAGCAGGAGAGCTGAACTCACTCCCCTCATATGCCCCCTACAGCAGTCTGGAGAGAGGGACCTGCACCTTGCCTGGACCAAACAGTAGAGTTGGCTCTGGTATATGAGTGGGGGGGCGGGACACAGAACTTAGGGCCTATGATCAAGAGTATTGGCCCTGCTCCTTGCTGTAGGCTGCACTGGGTGAGCTCAGCCAAAGCCATGCTGGAAAGCTGGCCAAGGTAGTGATGATGAGGGAAAGCTAGCAAGCTAACTAACCCAGCTACCTACCACCTAGGTCCAGAGCCAGGGCTAAGAGTAGGCCCACCCTAACATTCACCAAATCTATGAACTGTTGAAGTGTGTGAACCTACACATTCAAAACAGCAGGATATCCAAGAGAAGCTCCAGTGAGAACACATTGTCAGTGGTGTAGCAGAAACCAGAGGCCTTGAGCCAGACCAATGACTCTCGGTAATGAACACTTGCAAGTAAAGATGAACAAACTAAAGAGTAAACTGTCTCAACAGACCACATGACAGCTTCCAAGGAAAGATGTTGCTTCTTTTATTTATTTATTTATTTATTTATTTATTTTCTTCTTCTTCTTCTTCTTCTTCTTCTTCTTCTTCTTCCTCCTCCTCCTCCTCCTCCTCCTCCTCTTCTTCTTCTTCTTCTTCTTCTTCTTCTTCTTCTTCTTCGTTTTTGGGTTTTTTCTTTTAAATTAGCTTTTGATTTGGTTGGGGGAGGTTGCAAGGGCAGAAGGCAGATGTGAGGGGACAGGGAAATGAATGGGAATAGAATGCATTATGTGAAATCTACAAAGAATCAATATGGGTAAAGAAAAGAAAAGAAAAGAAAAGAAAAGAAAAGAAAAGAAAAACTAGTGACTTAAGTTGAGTTGCCATAGAAACTAAAAACAAAGTTTGTTAATCCGGGATGGATCCCAGCAAGGCCAGTCAGAAAGTGGTAAGGAAGACAGGAGATTAATACGGAGTAAGATAATATGCAGATGACCATTGTCTTTAACTGAGGCACAAAATCCCTCTACTCTCTCAGGGAATATATCCTTCCTCAGAGTCACGTTGCATAATGAGGAAGTCAGTTATTCATTCTCCAGTGCCCATTCCTGGTTGACTGAGTCATGCTCATAGGAGCATCGACACCTCAGCCCTTCAGACATGCCCCAGTGTACCAGGTTTTCTTTTCTTAGGTCTACCTTTTGCCTCAGGGCATTTTCCCTTTCTCCTTTCTGTGTATCTTACTTTCAGTGCAGCTCATGTCTGGTTGACTGGCAGCTGCCTGGCTGGCCCCAGATGTCCCTCTCTTTCTCTTCATTTGCTTTATTCCCCTTTTCTTCCTTCTAGAGCCTAGATTTCTCTTCCTATTTATTCTCTCTGCCTGCCAACCTTGCCTATTCCTCTCCTGCATATCTAGTGACCATTCAACTTTTATCAGACCAATCAGGTGCTTTAGGCAGGCAAGGTGAAAAAAAACAACACATCTTTTTATAATTAAACTAATTAAGCAAGAACAAATGTAATACACCTTTACATAGTTAAAATAATATCCTACAACATCCCACCCAGAGGACATACTAAAGAAAATATCATAAAGGGGTAAAGGACACAGAAGAATCAATGCAGGGGAGACGACAAAGTCCATTAGACATCCCAGTGATATGAAAGTAGAAAACTATGAAATAGGCTTTTCTGGAAAAAGAAACAAAAGTCTATGTGGAGGTAAAGGTGACCATGAGAAGACACTATTCTTTTGTTTGTCTGTTAAGACAATGACTCCCTGAATTTTTTAGACTAGCATTTTGCAAATTCTCTACCCCTATCTCCCAAGTACTGGAATTACAGGAAATGCCACCATATCCATCTTAAAAGGCATTATTCTAGAAAATTATAAAGTGTAATTTTGTTTAACTTGTACCTTTTGCTACAATTTTGCTTAATTATTTTTTGCCACCCAATTAGATTGAGTGGATCCATGGAAAGGATGCATAAACTTTGGAAAATTTTGTGCTGGAGTCTAGTGTAAGCTATGAAAGCTTAATTCTTTTTCTTCACATTCCTAATAAGATTGTATCTAAAGAAGATAAGTTATATTTGAAAATGATAAAAAAAGAAATTTAAATAACTTTATTTCTTACATGCTTCTAGTTATAGCAGTAATTAGGCAACAGTGACTTTTATATCATTAGATCTGAAATTCAAATTTTTATTATTAATGATTTAAATATATATCTGCTCTCAAATAATTCATATTAAATAGCTAAATATGGTTGAAAAGAGGTGCAAAATCTATTTAACTTGATGCACAGTAGGGTCATTTGGGATAATGAGGTTCCAGAAAGTATTAATGAAGAAAGGTATGCATGAGTGTGTCTGTATGTTTGTGTGTGTGTGTGTGTGTGTGTGTGTGCATGTCATAAGCATGCGTGTACTTCTTTCCTCCTTCTCTTCATCCTTCCACCCACAAAGAAAAATTAGTTTAAGCACTGACTCCCATTTCTATTATCTCTGTAGTGATATATCAATAATCTAGCCTGGGTTCTTTGTTCTGTGTAGACAAAATAATGATTACACAAAGGGATAGCATCTTCATTGTCAGTGGTCCGGAACCCTTGGATGTCTAAAGGAGCATTGGCTAGACCAGCAAACTCAGAGGAGTGTAGATTTTGGCACACAAAAATACTAGAGGTTTATGACTCAAAGATCTTATATGGCAGAGATTTATGATCCACGTACCCAGGTCAGAAACTTACTGCTCTGGGCTTTGACTGTCAATGTTTCTATCTACATCTAGAAACCAGTGATCTATGGCATGTAGAAGCAGTTAATGTGGACAACAGCCAATAATGTCCAAAGTTCCATCTCCCAAACTCTAGAGCTCATGGATCTTTTTTTTTTAATATTTATTTATTTATTATGCATACAATATTCTGTCTGTGTGTATGTCTGCAGACCAGAAGAGGGCACCAGACCTCATTACAGATGGTTGTGAGCCACCATGTGGTTGCTGGGAATTGAACTCAGGACCTTTGGAAGAGCAGGCAATGCTTTTGACCACTGAGCCATCTCTCCAGCCCCGAGCTCATGGATAAACACTGTTGTAAATCATGAACTCTAGGTGTCTTCGTGTTCTACTATGAGACTTTGACATCTTTCTGGAATTCCTTCAGTGATTGGGACCTATAGGATCCCACCTTTGATACTTTATAGCCAACACACATGCGCACGCGCGCACACACACACACACACACACACACACACACACACACCTTTCCAAATCTTAGCTCTTCATCTCCTTTTACCTCTTCTGCATTTCCATTGTTCTTCAATCTTCTCTACATCATGATTTCTACCTATGGTCACTGGATTCCACCCATACCATGCCTTGCTGCTTTTGCTTTGTAGCATCACTTCAGTGTTCTCTACCTACAATAAGGATCACAGGAACAAAAGACCAACTGGAAGAGCGCATGTTATTGGAACCAGAGAGGGCCAGCCAGAAAAGCAAAGACAACAGCCTGGTTATACAATCAGGAGAAAAGTGTGACATGAATCTCACAATAAGTTTGGGATTATATTTTGTGCCAATTAAAACACAGCTCTAATTCAATCAATCAGAAGCTTTATATAGGACCAGATCACAGGTTCAATTAAGGACCAATCACTTGTCTCACTTGTTCCAATCACAAGTTTTCTGTTGAGTTGGATGAAGAAGTTCCCCACACTAGCCTGAGAATAACTGAAGGATAAATAGGGTAACCTAGAGTTTATCCACTACTGTGATGACTGGAGTTGGCACAAGTTGTCAAAACGAGTCAACTGGAGCAGGACTTTCTGGAACAGACGCTAAGGCCCAGTTTTTGTGTTCCTTATAACTAAAATATAGTTTTCTCAAGCTATCCATGGAGTTTTCAAAGCAGCCAGAAACTGTTACAAAAACAGTGATTCTGTTTACAAAAAGAGTGAATGTTCAGTTGACAATACTCAACCCAAGAAAAATGCCCCAGATCACAAGAGATGGGTCTGACAACTTCGAAGAGTCCAGTCCGAAGGCCTCCAACTAAGCATATCAAATGAAAACCAAATACTAAAAAGTATTTACAATAAAAGCCTATATTGGCCATGATGGGGAAGGCATGGCAGCATCTACAATGTGAGGCAGCTAGTCACATTGCCTTGACAGTCAGGAAACAAAGAGAAATGCATACTGGTGCCAGCTCACTGTCTCCTTTTTATCCAGTTTGGCCTCCAGCCATGGATGGTGCAGCCACATTCAGGGTGGGTCTTCCTTTTTCCAGTTTAAAGTTTTCTGGAAACCCCCTTGATGCATTTACACAGACTGTATTTCCATGTTGTTTGTAAACTTGTAAGGTTGACAATCAAGATTAATGATCACAACAGGGTGTTAAATGTTACATCTATTAAGATGCTTACTATTTAGTAGTTGGTAATTAGTGGAATATGATTCTATTGCTTGAGTTATTTGCTTTCCTATATCTGGCCAGTCACACTTCTATTTGGTCTGTATTTCTTTCTCTCATTCTCTCTCTCTTTCTTTTTAAACTTATTCTTCTATCATACATTACATCCTGACCACAGGTTCCCTCCCTCCACACAACAGTGCTTAACTCAGCCAAATGTCCGTAGGAATACTTGGGTCACTCTGTCTCAGTGAGAATGGAGAATGGTGTGCTTAATTTAATCCAAATCTAAAGCAAAGATAAAACTCCAAATATACTAACGATAAATAGTGACAATAAAAAGAAACAGAGACAAGAGTCTAAAGAAATAACCAAGGAACATACCCACATACCATTCCCAGTTGAGTGACCCAGATATTTAGGAGAAAATAGCTACCAGAACACATGTTAAGCATTAGTAAGCCTCAGGAGTTAGACAAGTTCTAGCCACTCTCCTCAGATTACACTGTGTATGGGAAAACAGCTCTCATTTTCTAGATGAGGATATTTTATTTTAAAAGTTTAGATTTTACCAAATATCTTAATAACATATGTTAATATTGACAGATTTATTTAACTCAATAATCATTTTAAATCACTATCTAATAAGATATGAAGATATGTTTAAAATGTATTAAGTGATTTTTATAAGTCATCATTATCTAAAAATATTTGATAAAATAAACATAAGAACACCCTACAAACTGCATTAGCTGTAGTTTAATACAATCCGGAATATTTAACATATAATAAAAGGCATATAAACTATTAATAGGACCTATAGAAATAATAGTACCAGTAAGCAGAATGAGGGAAGAGGAGGGCCTGGGGTCCATAAAGATTCCTCCATTGTGAGAAGCAAGTAGGTGGGCTGCTTGATACAGAGACATAACCATGATGCCTGCTATTGTTTTCATACACTGAGTAGGTTCAAATGTTCTACATTTAATGAATAAATGCTTTAAAACACATAAGTTATTTTAAAGTAATAATACTTTAACAAAGTAACAAATTAGCAATTGGTTTGGCATACTCAAAAAGAAAGCTATTCATCAATTTTTACTAGTCATTAATGATGCAGGTATGAGGCACATACCGAAAACCCTAAGATTCTGGAGATTTAAGCAGAACAAATTCAAGGCCAGTCTTAGTGACATAACAAAAAGTCCTGTCTCAAGAAAAAAAAAAAAAAACAAACCTAGGAACTAAAGAAATGTCTCAGTGGTTAAGGGTGCTTACTGCTCTGGAAAGAGGACTCAAGTTCAGTTCCTGGCATCCATGTCAGTTGGCTCAGAACCTCCTATAACTCTATCTCCAGGGGATCTCACACTCCCTGAGGCAGGCAAGCATAGGACATAGTTAGCCGAGGACACCCATTTGGTTTGGGTTATGTACTGTCTTTCCTCCAGCAATAATGCCCTTAGCAATTTTGTTCTTTCACTTAAATCCACGAGGCATATAACATCCCTCTTCAAACAACTCGCCTAGCAATCTCAGAACCTCTTGACTCCCAACCTGCTTTGGGTTATACATACTCCCATCTTTAAACACTAGTATAATCTTCTCACCCCTGCTCACAACCAAATTTAGACAGCTTCTAGTCAAGCATATTCCCAAAATACCCAAGAAAGAAGAGAGGGATTATCTGGCCTAAAATGGTTTGGGATACATGTCTAATAAGGCAAAACCATATCTTATAGTAACCTTTTAGGGAGACTCCCCTATATACCATCTCATCCTTATGCATAATTGGATGTACATATGATTAAACTCAGATGAACTGTGCTCAGGGACATGCACAGTATGACCCAATAGACCAATTATATAGAGAACCACTCTTAATAACCACACTCCTTAACAACCATCTCTTCCTTCTCTTGAACCTTATAAAGAAGCCCAGAACAAAATCCTTGAGTACTTCCACTCATGTGAACTGTTGTCAATCATTTTGGTCTTTTATGAAATATATATATGAATGTTTTGGTTGTATGTATGTCTATGCACCATGGGTGTTCAGTGTCTGAGGAGGCCTAAAGAGGGCATCAGGTTCCTCGAAATGAAACTGTCATTACAGATGGTTGTAAGTTGCTATATGGGTGTTGGGAACCGACCCCAGGTCCTCTGGAAGAGCAGCCACTGCTCTTAACTGCTGAGCCAGTCCCTCATGCCCTGCTATCAACTGTGACCCTATAGCCTGCACTGTCACTTTCCTCTGAGTAAACTTATCTTGTTTTTTTGCAAATCTCTGTTAGTCCTTGTTTTCATTTTGGGTTTTTTTGTTTTGTGTTATTTTTTAAGAATTTTTTTTCTCACAATATGTTCTGATCAGTTTCCTCTCTCCAGCCTTCCCCCTCTTCCAACTTTTCTCAGATCTTCCCATCTCCCCACTCACCCAACTGTACCTGGCCCTCTTTAGAAAACAGACAGCCAAAGACACAAACAACCGCAAAAAATAAAATTAAAAAAAAACTTAATTCAAAACAAAAAAGAAAAACACACAAAATTCATAAAAACACAAAATTGGAAACCATAACACATATGCAAAAGGCCGGTAAGACAGCAGGAACAACAGCAAATGCCTAAACAAAGCAAACTTAGGCAAAACGTCTCAAAAGACCACTGAACATTTTTGTTGTTGTTGCTCATCTATTGCTGACACGGGGCCTACCCTTCAGTGTGATTAAGACACCCAGTGAGGCACTATTGGGGAAACTGATTTCTCCTTTGCAAGCCATTGTTAATTGGAGACAGCTTCTTGGTTCGGGATAGGAGCTCATGTCCATGTCCTCCTCTTAGTGTTGAGATTCCCTCTAGACCTGTGCATGTCATGTCTCATCTGAAATACACTCTTTCCTTAGAGTCACCCAATCCCTTCTGGCTTTTCCCATCATTCATTCTCCTCTTTCACATCCTCCTTGAGCTCGGAGGGGGAGGAGTTTGATAAAGACATCTCATTTAGGACTGGGTGTTCCAAAATCTCTCACTCTCATTGTCTAGTTGTAGTCTCCTGTCTTGGTTCCTGTGTACTACAAGAGGAAGCTTCTCAGATGATGGCTGAGACACTGACCTATGGGTAGAGTAGAACATCACTAGGAGTCACTGCATTGTTCCATTGTTCCTTAGCAGAACAATAGTATTGGGTTTTCCCTTACACCCATGGCCTATGTAGTCTCATATTCTTGGCCACCTGAGCAGTATCAGGCATGGGTTCCATCTTGTAGAGTGGAGCCTTTGTTTATAATTCTTTGGATAAGATTGCAGAACCAACCCAGACCGATCATCAGAAAATTCTCTGTTGGACTCCCTGGGTTACCCCCACACATGTGGCATATATACACACAAATGAAATATGAATCTCAAAAATTAAAAATAGATTATAATTTTCCAGACTTATTTGTATGAATTAACAATCTATTTAGCTTTATGAATATTTGATATTCTTCAAATCTGCAGTGGTAGCTTAGAAACTAAAAGTCACAGGACTTTTAGAATAACTCAGCCTTAGTACAAAAGGGATTTAATGAGAAGACATGGAGTACACGTGAGTTCAAATTAGGCTTCTAAGCTTAATAGGTGTTTTTTTTTCATAAGAAATCAAATTAATAAGCTAACACAAGTCACAGAACATATGAAGTTAACTAGCTTTCTACTGTGGTTTGAGTTAATCCATTGATAAACCACCATTTGAAACATTATTGGGAGTTGTAGAAAGAAGGACCTGGAAGGATGTAGCTCACTAGAAGCACATCTTTGAACTCTCTATCTGCCTCATCTCTTCCCCTCTCTCCCTGGATTCACCTATCTATCACTACCTCCATCCTGGCTTCCATGAGACGGAAACCTCCTCTGCCTATACGTTCACACTGATATGATGTTCAGCCCTACCTAAGCCTGGAACAACAGAGCCATGGTAAGAATTTTCTGCGACCACGGACCAAATGTAACTCTCCCGCTTCTCAAATTGTTTCTCTCAAATATTTATCACATGACTAGAGGTAACTGAACTTAAAATAAATTTTGAGGAACAAAATTGTGTTTGTGAAAATTTAATATTACACTCAACATGTAATTTAATATTGCACTCAACATTCAGGTTTACAAAAAAAACAGACAAAAGTGTGTACAAATCTAATATTGTCACCTCATGCTGAGTTTTATTTTTTTTTTTTTTTTAAATTTATTTATTTATTAAGGATTTCTGCCTCGTCCCCACAACCGCTTCCCATTTCCCTCCCCCTCCCCCGATCAATTCCCCCTCCCTCATCTGCTCGAAGAGCAATCAGGGTTCCCTGACCTGTGGGAAGCCCAAGGACTGCCCACCTCTATCCAGGTCTCGTAAGGTGAGCATCCAAACTGCCTAGGCTCCCACAAAGCCAGTACGTGTAGTAGGATCAAAAACCCACTGCAATTGTTCTTGAATTCTCAGTATTCCTCATTGTCCGCTATGTTCAGCTAGTCCGGATTTATCCCATGTTTTTTCAGACCTAGGCCAGCTGGCCTTGGTGAGATCCCAATAGAACATCCCCATTGTCTTAGTGTGTGGGTGCACCCCTCATGGTCCTGAGTTCCTTGCTCGTGCTCCGTCTCCTTCTGCTCCTGATTTGGACCTTGAGATTTCTGTCCGGTGCTCCCGTGTGGGTCTCTGTCTCTGTCTCCTTTCATCGCCTGATGAAGGTTAATATTCCTGAGGATGCCTATGTGTTTGTCTTTGGATTCACCTTCTTATTTAACTTCTCTAGGAACATGAATTATAAGCTCAATGTCCTTTATTTATGGCTAGAAACCAAATATGAGTGAGTACATCCCATGTTCCTCTTTTTGGGTCTGGCTTACCTCACTCAGGATAGTGTTTTCTATTTCCATCCATTTGTATGCAAAACTCAAGAAGTCCTTGTTTTTTACTGCTGAGTAATACTCTAATATGTATATATTCCATACTTTCTTCATCCATTCTTCCGTTGAAGGGCATCTAGGTTGTTTCCAGGTTCTGGCTATTACAAACAATGCTGCCATGAACATAGTTGAGCATATACTTTTGTTGTATGATAGGGCCTCTCTTGGGTATATTCCCAAGAGTGGTATTGCTGGATCCAGGGGTAGGTTGATCCCGAATTTCCTGAGAAACCGAAACACTGCTTTCCAGAGTGGTTGCACAAGTTTGCATTCCCACCAGCAATGGGTGAGTGTACCCCTTTCTCCACAACCTCTCCAGCAAAGGCTATCATTGGTGTTTTTTATTTTCGCCATTCTGACAGGTGTAAGGTGGTCCCTGACTTCAAACTCTATTACAGAGCTACAGTATTGAAAACAGCTTGGTATTGGCATAAAAACAGAGAAGTCGACCAATGGAATCGAATAGAAGACCCTGACATTAACCCACAAACCTATGAACACCTGATCTTCGATAAAGGAGCTAAAAGTATACAATGGAAAAAAGAGAGCATCTTCAACAAATGGTGCTGGCAAAACTGGATGTCAATCTGTAGAAGAATGAAAATAGATCCATATCTATCACCATGCACAAAACTCAAATCCAAATGGATTAAAGACCTCAATATCAGTCCGAACACACTGAACCTGATAGAAGAGAAAGTGGGAAGTACTCTACAGCACATGGGCACAGGAGACCACTTCCTATGTATAACCCCAGCAGCACAGACACTAAGGGCATCATTGAATAAATGGGACTCCCTGAGGCTGAGAAGCTTCTGTAAAGCAAAGGACACTGTCACTAAGACAAAAAGACAACCCACTGACTGGGAGAAGATCTTCACCAACCCTGCTACTGACAAAGGTTTGATCTCCAAAATATATAAAGAACTCAAGAAACTAGACCGTAAAAGACTAATCAACCCAATTATAAAGTGGGGCACTGATCTGAACAGAGAATTCTCAACAGAAGAACTTCAAATGGCCAAAAGACACTTAAGGTCATGCTCAACTTCCTTAGCGATCAGGGAAATGCAAATCAAGACAACTTTAAGATACCACCTTACACCTGTCAGAATGGCGAAAATAAAAAACATCATGCTGAGTTTTAAACTGGGTATTTAATAAGAATCTAATATATGAGCTAATCTTCACAGTGAGTCTGGAAATTAGGAATCATTACATTACTACTACGGAAAAGATAAGGAAATTGAATTATAATTAGTTTCTCTAGAACAACAGTTGGCAATTAATAAGACTGAGGATTCAAAGCCTAGGCTGTTTCCACCGAGCATCTCTGCTCTTCTAAATTCATGTGGCTGTTCCCTTAGCACTGACACTCACACTGATTACGAATGAAATCAACACACAAAACACACGGTAGTGAAAAAGAAGCCAAATCCAGAGAGTAGTGGGAGAAGCACGCCTGCATCCTTCTTAGCCGCCTAGGCACTCTGAAAGCTGGTCCCAGGGAGGAGGGGAAATACATCACCTAGGTGAAGTAAATGAACAGGGCTCGTAAGAATCCACGGCGGTTAGAACTGAAGACACTGCATTTGTCATTCTGTATACCTCGGCAGGTGTGATGGATGTCAACTTAGGCTTTAGAGAGGAAAAGTGCTGACAGACAAGTGAACCGCTTTATTAAGGCGCTATAAAAGGATAAATGAAGCTTGGAAAACTTTGTTTGCCCTAGACTCAGCACTACAGGGAGGCTGGCAAAAGTAAACATCTCCCCAGGGTGGATGAGCCATGACTTGGCCAGTTCCATTTTTCATAGGCCATCTTCCCTTCAGATTTCCTAAAAACTCTAGATTTTGATTTTTAAATTTTCTCTAGATTCACAATTTCAAAGTACTTGATCTCACTTTGACACGTGTCAAAATACTTAGTTGTTATTATGGTCATTATCTACCTAAAAGTGTTCTGTTAACCCTTTATTAAAATAATAGTAATAACCACCTCTCTCTTAACCCCTCAAATGAATGAGAAATTTGTGTTTCTTAAATGGAGTCACTAATTGTATAGACGTACATTGAGATGTGCAGACTTTGCTAGTTAATTTTGAGTGTGTGATGTTTTTTATTCAAAAGTTTAGATAAAAAAACATAAACCACAATTCTTTCTCCCTAGCCAGGCTCCCTTGAAGATCCTTTGAAACTCTAATTGGAGATGTTATTTTTATTATTTAGATGCTTGGAATTCCTTGATTTGTGTTTTGTTTTGTTTTGTTTTTATGGGAACATCATCTCGTGCATCCCAGGCTGGCCTTGAGCTCTCCAGGGAGTGCTGAGAGCAGAAGCAGACACTGCCCTAACTGCTTGGTGTTAGTTGATATTCCTCAAACATTCCTTCTACAAATCCAAGCTCCCCAAACATTATCACATAGATACCTGGGCAAATCTAGAGCACAAAGCAAAAACACAGGAGAACTTTAGGAAGCACACGAATCACAGATTTTTCAGGACAGTTGATACTGAGTCCTTTTTGGGAACATTCCACCATTCTTGGATCCCAGACCAGCCACTACCTTCACTAATAACGATTTTTCTCCTTTAAAATAAGAGAAGTGGCACCCAACGAGAGGAAACTTCACCTTGTTCCACAGAGATGGGTGCACATTCAAGTCACAGGTAGGAAAATAAGCCGGAGAAAACAAACAACATTATAAAGGCTGGACCGAATTTCATGGCGTTGTTATGCACGAAGGAAGCAAAGGCACCTTTTCTGAGTGGAGGACCCATCGATGGCAGCAAATAGAGAAAGATGGGTTCCAGCTTTCATTTCTGCCTGTGCCTGGAAAAACTGTGCACTAAAAACAGAAACCATCCAACATTTCATGAGATTTTCTAGAATATGCTTAAAGAACACTTCTGTGAATTTTCTTCAGAGACTTCTAACTTATAATTTGTTTCTCCCCTTAGATAGCTCCCATTTGTTCAACCTAAGAGTTTCTAATCCATTTGAAACCTCTTCAAATCAGATCTGAAAATGTTCCAAACAATTGTACACTCCCCAATCAATCCCATTTAAGCATTCCGAGCATTCGACCAATCAATCGGTGTAAACAGACTGTCACTTTTCAGAATAGCAAGGAGATTGCTGAGACTTGAAGGAGGCTGATAAATGATACTCTTCTCCCTGCCAGAGTATCAGCCAGTTAAAAACTAAAATGGTAGCAAGGAGAGATAAAAATATATCATATAAATTAAAGGTAGTTAGAGGAGATGGTTGAAAACAAAGATCATCCTAAAACTCCTTTGTTCAGAATCACATCCTTCCGTTATTAGCAGTCCTGGACAGTGGCAGCCTTTCTTCACACAACCAAGAGTAAACACACCTCAGAACAAAAAGAAAAAGATCTCATAAATGAAAAGGCAACAGAGTGCCAAGCACTCCTTATCCTCAAATCTCCATGAGGGTTAGTCCGTGAAATTTCTATCAAAAGTCCATTAACATCTTACTGAGAAATAGAAAAGAAATCCTAAAGTTTGCAAAGAAACACACAAAAATCCCAAATAGAAGGATCTTGAATAAAAGAATATAATCTGGTCATCACAGTGTTTTACTTTGAAATATGCTGTAGGACAGTAATTAAACAGATAGTGCTGGCATAGAAACAAACACAGACCACGGCAGCATTACAGATGGTCAAGAATTAAATATTTCCATTATTGCCAACTGATGCTCAGAAAAGAAAATAAAAAATACCCAGTGGAGAAAGGATTTGTCTTCAATAAATGCCATTACAATATTCAGTATTCACGTGATAAAGAATGAAACCAAGCCCTTAACTTCCATTATATCCAAACAAAGAAAGAAAAAATTAAATCTAATGTCATGTCTGAAATTGTAAAAATACTAAAAGATAACAAATCCCTTTGAGGGTTTGTTTAGACCATATTGCACTGTGATGTCTGGAGCAGCTCCAAGAAGACAATACAACAAGTGACTGTCTTAGTTAATGTTTCAATTGTTGTGATAAAATATGTCCGGAACCAACTTGGGGAAGAAGGGGTTTATTTCATATTACAACTCTCAGGTCACACTCCATCACTGAGGGAAGCCAGGAGAGAAACTCAAGGCAGAACCTGGAGGCAGTAACAGAGGCGAAGGCCTTAAAGCAGTGGTTCTCAACCTGTGGGATGTGATCCCCACAGAGATAACATATCAAATATCCTACATATCAGATATTTATGGTATGATTCATAACAGTAGCAATAGTACAGATATGAAATAGCAATGAAATAGGTTTATGGGGGTCACCACAGCATGGGAACTGTATTAAATGTATTGATGTCACAGCATTAGGAAGAGTGAGAACCACTGTCCTAGAGGAATGCTGTTGCTTACTGGCTTGCTGTCTCATAGCTTGCTTATTGCATTCTCAGTCTGCTTTCTTATAGCACCTAGGATCATCAGCCCACAGGTGGTATCCCCCACAATAAACTAGATCCTCTCAAATCAATCAATACAAAATGTACCACAGTTTTGTCCATAGACCAACCTAGTGGGGTAATTTTCTCATTTGAGATTCCTTCTTCCAAAATGACTCTAGCTTATGTCACATTGACATAAAACTAGCTAGCCAGCAAGAAGCTATTAGGAAACTTGATGTGGAGCTTTCTCAAAACAAAATATAAACCTACCATATGACATAGAAACCATATGTTTGAGTAGATAGTCAAATAAAATGAAACAAAAATGTCAAAAAGATATCTGCACTCATTCATTACAGCATTGTTTTTAATAGCCAATACAGAAGCAGCCAAAGTGAATTGTCAGTTGTTGAATGGCTACAGGAAATGACATATATAATAAAATAAGACCCACCTTTAAAAAAAAAGAAAAAAAATCTTGTCATTTGCAACAACACTGGTGAATCTGCCAGACATGCCAAGTGAAATTAGGCACAGAAACGTTAAATATTGTTTGATATCACTCACTTGTGGGCTCTTAAAAAAGTCAAATTCATTAAAGCAAAATGAAATTGTGTTACAAAACGTTGGCAAATGGGGGATGAGATGTTGGTCAAAAAGTACAAAGATTCCATCATATATTATTAATAATACACAGAGAGCCAATGTAGAGTATGCATTATACATCTGAAACCTGCTAAAAGGGCAGATCATATATGTTCTCAGCATTAAGAAAAAATAGTTATTGATTGTGGTCATCATTCCCCCAATGCATATATACATCAGCGCACTCTAATTTACACCACATATATCAATGCACTATATTTTGTACCACATACATCAATACACTACATTTTACACCTTAAAACATGTTTAGTTTTTATTTGTCAATCAATACAGAGAAAGAAAGAAAAGAAAGGCAAGCAGAAATCGACAGGAAAAAGCCCACTTGATCGGCTTTAGGGGAAGAAAGCTTCACCTGGCAGGAATCTGTAATTGCTTCCCCCACCTCCAAGTTGGAGCATTTGTTCTCTGGTGGAAAGAGATTGTGATGGTAAATCTAAATGTTCAGCTTGATGGGATCTGGAAACAGCCAGGAGACCCATCTCTGTGCATCACTGCTAGGGCATTTACAGAAGTGTTTTACTGTGGGATAAAGAGTTTCACTAGAATTGATGTCACCTCTCAATAGTAGATCAGATTTCAAAACACTCCTTCCTGTGCAAATGCACACATCATTGCAAGTGCATACATTGCTGCAAGTGCATACATCACTGAAAGTTCATTAATCACTAAAAATGCATGAATCATTGCCAGTGCACACATTACTGCAAGAGCACATGTTAATGCAAGTGCATGCATCACTGCAAGTGCATGCATCACTGCAAGTACACGCATCACTGCAAGTGCACACATCATTGTAAGTGCATGCATCACTGCTGCTGTCATTATCAGCTGACATCAGACTCCAGCTTCTTCAGCTTTCCAACATGAAGTGAATAGTGACAACACTCCAGGAAACTTACAGACCTTCAGCTCCAAACCATGACTGCTGAGACATCCATTTTCATGGACTTAGAAGCTATACACCTCTCAGCAGCCTATGCAGCATACATATGGCCATTGTTCTATCCAGCTCCTATCTTGTAAGTCACTCAAATCACACACACGCAGACAGACAGACACACACACACGCACCAACCCTGAGGGTCTACAGAGATTAATGCCACCATCAAGGACTTGAAAGGTAGAGAAGTAGTAGCTCTCACATCTCCCTTTAACTCTCCTCTTTGGCCTTTGGGCAATATGGATGGATTATGGAGGAGTGATTCCAGTTGCAGCTGCACTGAATGTGGGTTTCCTTCAGTGAGCAGGTTAGGACCTCTTCTGCTGTCTAATATGCAGCTATTGGTCTTCCCAATGATTTTCCCCATATATTTGCATTAGGTGCATCAGAAGCAATTTTCTTCTATCTGGCAAAGCCATCAATTCACATTAACCATTCTACATGAAGCCTATATCAATTCCCCAGTCCTGTGTCTAATTTAATTTACAGGCATCTTGGTCACCTGCCTCTCCCACATAGTATCACACTGGTCTATTACATTGATGGCATTATGTTGAATCAGCCAAGTATTCCAAAGATAGGAAAAACTTTGAACTTGTTAGTAAAAAAAAAAAGTGTGCACTAGAAGATGGGAGGAAAAAAATCTAACCCAATTCAAAGATTTTCTCCCTCATAATTTTGTAGAAGTCTAGTGGTATGGGGCATGCGAATATATTCTTTCTACAATTAAGGATAGCTATTGTGCATAGCCTGTCCTACCACCAAGAAAGAAGCACAATAGTTAGTGGGCTTACATGGAATTTGGAAGAGGCATAGACCTCACTGTGTTGTTGTGGTACACATACCAAGTCACTCGCAAAGGTAGTTTAGAATGGGTACATAGCACGAGAAGGCCCAGCAATCATAAACAGACTGCTCTAACTCTGAGTGATATGATCCAGAAATATCCAGTGGTATATGAAGCGTCAGCAACAATTGGGAATGGTGTGTGGTGTCTTTGTGGGTACCACACAGGTCAATCACCACAGAGGTCTTTGGTATGTGTAGAAAGGTCTTTCCATCATACACAGATAACCACTCTGCCTTTTAGAGATAGCTCTTGGCCTGCTACTCAGCATCAGTGAAAACTGAATGCTTGACAAGTTCCCATGTGAGCTGAGCTGCTCTCATCAGATGGGTTTAATCTGACTAACTAAGCCATAAAGCTGGACATTCAGAATAGTAACTTCTCATCAGTTACAAATGGTATAGACATGACTGACCCCAGCAGGTCCCAAAGGCACAAATAAATCACGAGAAGTGCCCCCCAATTGCTGTGGGTCCTACCCCAGCTAAAATGCCTTCTGTTACCAAGGCTGTACCTACAGCCTCAAAGTGTAAGTCCAGTGATTGGCTGATGGAGGTTTGATCTTCAGAGGGCTCTGAAGATTTCTCATGCACCACCTGGAAGTGAATAGCTGCAGCATTACAGTGCCTTTCTGAAAACCCCTGAAGGACAGCGATGAAAGAAAATCTTTACTGTGGATAGAATAGAATTTTTATATCATACTCATTTTTCTTGAAAGAAAAAAATGGCTATCTGTATGATTGCCTATTGATTCTAAGGCTGTAATAAACAATTTGACTGGATAGTAAGAGATTTGAAAAGCATATTTCTGAAAACTTAAAAGGAAGACATTTGGGGAAGAGGTATTTGGACAGATTTCTCCAAATTTAGAAAAGATGTGAAGGCAGTTGCGGCTGATGTAAATACAAAATAAAAGATGTCCCTCATACAAGAGGATATCAATGGTCAAATATAAAAGGACAATCCATTCTGTGGATACAAGTCAATGTCTTCCTCTGGCTATGCCTGTTATTGCCCAATGGGTCCATGAACAAAGTGGTCATAGCAGTAGAGATGGAGGTTACACATGACTTCAACATCATCAGTCTCTACTCACTACTGCTAACCTAGCTACTCCTGCTGCTGCCAGTCAAATTAGCCAGCAGCAGAAAACAGTGCTGAGCCTCTGATATGCTACCATCCCCAAAGGTGCTCATCCAAGGCACAATTACATATTGGCTGCATAAACTACTTCCATCATGGAAAGGGAAGTGTTTTGTCCATTTTGGGATATACATTTATTCTGGATATGAAACTACCTTTTGTGTGTGTAATGCTTCTGCCCATGAACTTACAGAATGCCTCAAGAGGATAACATCTAACCAAGTAACTTGCTTCATGTCAGAAGTATAGCAGTAGGCTCGTGCTCACAGGATTCACTCATGTTACCATATTCTCCAGCATCCTACAGCAGGTGACTTTATAGAACAATAGAATGACTTTTTAATGACTCAGTTACAGCAAGAACTAAGCAGTAAGAGCTTTCAGAATTGAGACAAGATTCTCCAGAAGGTTGTGTTCGCTCTGAGTCAGCATCCAGTGTATTACAGTATTTCTGCCACAGCCAATATTCATGAGTCCAGGTATCAAGGGGCTGGAAATAGGAATGGTGCTACTCTCATTGTTTCCCCTCACGGTCCACTAACAAAATTCCTGTTTCTACAACCTTATGTTCTGCTGAAAGAGAGCTCTTGGTTCCTGGAGGAGTGTGCTTCTGCCAAGGGGTACAACAAGCATCTTGTTTAAGTAGAAGGTAGGACCTGCCTCTGGCCATTTGTGGTTCCTGCTTTCCCTTAGTCACTGAGATAAACAGAGTTTCACTGTGAGCAGGGTTGATAGATCTGAATAACCAGAGGGAATCTGGACTGTTACAAAGATCATCTGAAATGCAGAAGAGCCTTCGGATTCGGTATCTCTAGGTGTTATTACATCCCAGGATTAAAGTCAATGGGAAATACAACCCAATCTTGGCAGGATGAAACAGCCCAGACCCTTCAGAAATGAACATGTGAATCACCTCTTTGGGTAAAGAAGCAAGAAAAGAATGAACAAGACCTGCTGAGGTGCTTGCGAATGAGGGAGAAAACAGAATGGGTTGCAATAAATGCTACATGATGAGTGACAAATGAGGATTGTAATTGTCATGTGTGTAAAGGGACCAGTATCAGCTTAAGACACCCCAAGACCAAGTTCTCAGCACAAAGATTTATTTGCTCCAGAGGAACAGAGGACAGTGATAAGGGGCAAAGACAGGAGCTAGAGAATAAGGGAGAAGAGTAAGGAAACAAGGGAGAGGAGGGAGAAATATTTGTCCCTGGGGTGGATGTCAAAGGACTCCCTCTATCTCTATGAGGCAGGGAACCAAGACCCTTCACTCCTGGGAAAGCCAATCCTTATTGCCAACTTGATTAGATAAAGAACTGCTTACAGCCAGCACACCTTTTGGTATGTCTGACAGGGTTTCAGACAAGGATTTATGAGATGTCCTGAATGTCAGTGGAAACACCCATAGACTCGGCTCCTGAAACTGAATAAACAAGGAAAAAGGACGACAGCCTGCTAAGCATCAGCAATAGTTTCTTTGCTTTCTGATCAGTACAGAGGTGAGCAAATTCCAGCTTCCACAGCTGTGAGGCACTTCTGCAACCATGCCTTCCCTTCTATGATGGGCTCTAGCCACTGAACAACAACCCAAAATAAACCTTTCCCCCAAAGTTGGTTCTTGTTACACATTTATTCACAACAGTGAGGAAAAAAACTAATTTGTCCTATTCAGCATATACTTAGTGATCACCAAATGATCACTAAATGATTTAATTACATTATCCTTTCAAAAATATTAAAATACAGTTTTTAAAGGTATGCTTTCAAGTGCATTTTGACCACACGGTCTTATTTGGTGCAATCTGGTTGCCTTTGAGTAAAATATCTTATTGAGATTTTAATAGCCTTGATCACAGGAAACACAGTTATCTTCTGGATTCTTGGGAATACGGGCCAACTCCACAAAGACATGATAAACAAAAAGTCTTCAAATCCAACTCTTGTCCAAGTTTCTTTCCAAGTGGGTAGGTATTGCTGACTGTTTGAGGGGCCAGCCCCCAGAAGTCAGTACCAGGGTATGCAAAGGAAATCCATGAATGAGGCGGGGCTAGACTTTTCTATCTGAGGGGTAACCTAAGGCAAAAGGAGCAAACACACACTTTCCTGAAGGGGGCGTCTCCTTTACTTTATCATAAACAGTCCTTCTCTCTTGACAGTCTCTCTTGACATGCAAACATTTCTCCACTGCCTGGTTACATATTTCAGTACTCAGTTCCAACATCTATTTGCACATAACTACAATCTTTCTTGTACATACCTTTCTCCTCTACATCTTTCTTCTACACAGCCTCATTTTCCTCGCCTCCACACAGTTAGAAATCTCCACAGACACAGCTCTACATCTCATTTACATACTCTCTCACCCTACAGCACTTTCCACAATTCCCATGCACTGTTCCTCTGTATAGCAGCAGCTCTTTGACACAGCTCTTTCTCACACTCATTCACACACATTCACACTCATTCACACACATTCACACTCATTCACACACATTCACACTCATTCACACACACGTACTTCTCTATCAATCATTCATCCTTTACTCCCTCACTCTCACTCCCTCACTCTCTCACGCTTCTTCCTCTTCATCTCTCACACTTATCTCTCCCTCAGCAGCCTTCCTTCAACATCTCCACTCCTCTCTGCTGCCTCTGACTCTTCTTTCTCTGCTCTGCCTCTCTGTTCTGTTGCCTCCTGTCCTTTGCTCTCTACCTCCCCACATCTCTGCCCTCTGCTGCCTCTGCCTTCTTGCTCTCTGCCTTGCTGCCTTCTCCTCTCCACTATCTCTCCTCTCACAGCCAATTATAGGTTGTTTTACAGGGTTCTACCCAAACTCAAAACCTAAATTAAGTCATGTAGTTTCTCTTGGGCTAGGAATGTCACAATGACCATGCACGTAGTTCCAAGCTGGTGAGGGTACCCAGACAGAAAATGATATTGGAAATCAAGACTTAACAATAGCAATTAGTTAGCTGGACCTTGAGAACTGAGGAGTATGTGTAGACTAACGTTGCTTTGAACTCTGGCTTTGTATCAGTAAACAACATGGGGGAAAACCCTTGAGTGTATGTCTCTAGGGGTAACCAAGCTGCTTTGAAACTGCTGAGGTCTTGGCTAAATGTACAAAAGACTGTCTCTGTAGCTGAAAATTCTAAGTCAGTCTGAGTTATGAAAAAGAGCCTAGTATTATTTCTGTTCATCAATATTATATAACAATCACCCTCTAGATCATCCACAGCTCTGTGTGTGCCCAACAGATGGAATATATACATGAGCTAAACACACAAGCAGTAAGAATACACCCACAGCTGCTATTAGGAAAGAGATGAAGTGACTCATGAGAGAAATTGCAGACAGGAGAAACTGGTTTCACAGTTGGTGACCCCATGGCTTTTACAGGTGGGACTCCCCACCAGGGAATCATGCATGATGGGTCGAGCTACAGAGCGGTAGTTGTCACCTGCTGTGCACTTCCACAGTGGCTCTCTACAGGCAGGTAGAATAAAAAGTGTGCTCCGTGTTGTAATCTGACTGAGAACCAAATGCAAAGCCCCTCTGCCGGAGGACATTTAACTTAGCAGGGAGGTTAGTGAAGAATAATTAATTGCATTATCATTTGCAAAAGGACAAGAGCTAGAATGGAGGAATTCTTGGCAGCATTTCAATAAAAGACAAATGGATAATAGCTGTCTCGAGCCTGCTTCCTATAGAGGAACACAGCCAATTCTGTCCTTGTGTATTTAACAAAAGGATTCCTTAGCATTGAACTTTGGATTCAGTGGGGATTCCATGTAACTTTCAAAACACCATTGTTACAAGTTATCCATTAATCTTAAACTTTCTGCTATTTTACTTGGAGAAAAATAATCAAAACAATGGCCTACAATAGGCTCATCCAGATTTGATAGGTATAAAGAATCTGACAAAAATACAAAGTCTAAAGAGTCTGACAAAAAATTGTAAGTGAGCAATTATACAAAGTATTTTGAAAGACTATTGCACTTCCTGATTCATGCAAATGATGCAGAAATGGTTTAAGACGTTCAGTTTAGGCACATCCAACGAGTAACACAATGTGGGGGCCTCTGCTTGAGATAGAAATGCAAAATAAATGGTCACTTTCTGTAGCAGTGCTCACAATTGCTATATATAAGAAGACTGGGTAGAATGTATGGATCCTCTGCTGGGATTTCACTGAGGCAAAGTCATGAGATTATCCAGATGAATTCTTTTCTAGGTTCTGGAGAAAATACAGTTGCAGACTTGGCCTTATTATTATTTTTCCAGAATTCTTGGAGGACTGAATTTCCTGTTCCCTGTCTTGTTAGCACAAGAGCTGCTCTCAGCCCGCAGAGGCTTCTCATATCCCTGCTGCATGGCTCCCTACACCCTGCACTTGGTAGCATGTGCTGTAGTTTCTCACAATTCAAACGCGACTTCTCTGCCCTTTACTGGTAGATGCAGATTTTAAAGGCTTGTGATAATAGATTAGGCCTACAAAGGCAATTTTCTTTTCTGAAAGTCAAATGTTCCATATTCTAAAGAACATAGGAGTAACATTCATAATTTGCACAACCCAGAAATAATACAGAACCCCAAAGTCTGGAGGTGCTAGGAACTGACTCAGATTTTTGCCAGTCACAGATGCTAAAATCAAAACCTTCATGGGAAAATAAAACTGAAGACCTATAGCCTTCAACAAAACTAAGTGCTGGGCTGGAGAGATGGCTCAGAGGACTCAACTTCAATTCCCTACATCTACATGGTAACTCATAAAGATCTGTAACTCCATTTCCAGGGTATCTGATGCCATTTTCTGGCTTCCACAAGACTCAAGCATACATGTGGTGCATATATATACACATTCAGGCATACATTGACACATATAAAAATTTTAAAATAAAACTTAAAAATGAATGTAAAAAATTCTTTATGTCTTAAACAAAATTCAGCAATATAAAAATATTACATGGAGTAATAAAATTAAAAAACAAATAATACATTTCAGAAATACATAACTATTTTTTTAATTTTTTATTTTATGTGCATGGGTGTTTTGTTCCTGGACAAGGGGCCGGCCCTGGAATGTGGCTGATATACCCAGTGACACTCACAGAGACTGTAACAGGATGAAGAAGACCTGCACAGGTTCAAATCAGACAAAAACCTCAGTGCTTAGAAAGGGACGAGGGTGTAAAGTTACAATCGACACTGGCTAAGAAAGGGAAAACAGAAATCCTTTTCTTGGTGGTTAGGGTGACATCTTGCCATGTCAATCTCTAAAGTATACCTTGAAACATACTAAGTTGCCTTACTGGAATATGTATATGATGTGATTACTTAATACTATGGGTAATTACTCAATGTAAAAAAAAACTGTCATAGAAAGTAATTTAACCATCTTTCTCTGCACCATTAATGGACTTTTACATATACTTCTTAACTTTTTCTTTAGAACTCATTGATATGGTCCAAAGGTTTTTCAAACAAAACAGCATAACAAAATAAACAAGATAAAAACTGCTTCATGAACTACTGAGCTCTTGCAGTGCCTTGACTACTTGACAGTGTTTCCCTGCTTTATCACAATTTATTCTCTAGTAATTCTATATGGATACAATGAACAGGGGAAGCTACAAAAGGTGTTATTTGTTTTGGGCTTTTTTAAACTGTGTTGCAGGGTTAGGAAAGAAAGAAGTCAAGCATGTGGCTGTTCTATACAGTTCCGAAGCCCATCCAGGAGTCCTGACTAAGCCCTTCCTGCCTAGTTATTGGCCATTCAGCTCTTTATTAAATTAATCACAGTGATACATCTTCGCACAGTGTAAAAGAATATTCCACAACATCTAGGTTTATGTAGCACCAAAAAGGGAGGTAAGGCAAAGATTAGCAATTAATATTCTAGGTGTTTATTGTATATTAGATATTAGCAATGACAGAAGGATATAATACCCCAAAACCCATGTTGTAGCTCTGAAACTCATTTTTCCACATTCATTTGCTGTACTAATTCCCTAACATTTGTCAGTAGTTTGGGCAGGCCTTAGCTTGTACTTGTCCTGTTAGAACTAGTATTGAATCTCAGGCAAGTTGTTGGTAGTATGAGTTTGCTCATTTGGAAAGTGTGGAGAGCAGTAATGATGGTGTCCTATGGCTCAAAAGACTTAATTAAATTATTAAATTTTGTGATTACTGGTACCAACACTAATAAAAGCAATCTCATCTCGCCACTATACTAGCTATGCAAGAACACTGGTCTAAGGGAATGTCTCTATTTAACACTTACCTGCCAAGTTGGGTTTTTATCTGATTTCAGTGAACATTGAGGTACCACTGCTCCATTATTGAGAAACAAGTGTACACATTTCACAATTAATGAACACAATGTCAGGCCATTCTGTTGTTTTTCGGTTCACTGTGATGTCCTGGCAACGAGTGTTATTCCAAGCCCTGGTTCATCTCCATGTGCTGGCACAGGAAGAGCTAGACTTCCCACAGGTCAGGGAACCCTGATTGCTCTTCAAGCTGATGAGGGAGAGGGACTTGATCGGGGGAGGGGGAGGGAAATGGGAGGCGGTGGCGGGGAGGAGGCAGAAATCCTTAATAAATAAATAAATTTAAAAAAAAAGAGCTAGAATGAGGACGTTTTCTCAGTTTCCACCGTGGGAATATCCTTGTCACAAACAAGACTATAGTTTACAGGCTACACAGGCACTTGTCACATGTGCAACTGACACCACCACAGGCCCTGCTGTTTCAGAGCTGTGG
Organism: Microtus oregoni; assembly: GCF_018167655.1. Lineage (NCBI taxonomy): Eukaryota > Metazoa > Chordata > Mammalia > Rodentia > Cricetidae > Microtus > Microtus oregoni. Next base: position 324,668 of record NW_024544728.1, on the reverse strand, counting down.
AGAGCCGAGGAGAGCCCTGTCACTACTTCCATTTCTCCTCTGCCCAGTGACAGAGAGTTGCTATAAACTTGGCCCTATTTCCCCCACTCCTCAGATACTGTAAAGTATATCCAGCCCTTCTGCTCCCAAATAGAGTCTGCTCCTGCTCTTGATAATTAATCTAACTTCTTAAAAAAAACAACTTTGTGTTGATTTTTCTACGGGTTGCTCAGTGTGAAATTTCTTTTTCAGCCTTGACATTTGGAATGGATGTGAACAAATTTTTGTCTTCCTTCAGGAGGGAAGGGTATGTACTAGGAAGTGGGGGAAGGCACCAATGCTATTTACCAGTTTCTTAAAAATATTTCTTGAAATATTTTATATTTATAATATATTTCTTTTAATTTTCATTAATTTTATATCAGCACTTCTCAAACTTTTTGTAGACAATGGCCTGCTTTAAGATAAAATTTCCAGTCAGAAGCAAACCAACACATTTGAAAGTAAAGAAAAGTTCATGGAAATTGGAAATGTTGAAGTTTTCTGTGCACTTAACAATTAACAGTACTTAGCGTATCACCAATAGTCACTCTAGCTTGCAAACTGTATTTGGAGGAGGGCAGTGCCATTCAAATTTCCTTATTACATACAGCTATTATAAACATATCTCTTTATTACTATTATTACCACTTTACCACAAAATACCATGAAGATCTTTCAATAAAAACCCAACATAGAGAAGGTATTCAGAAAAAAAGAAAAAAGAAAATCTTGCTATTTTAAAAGGTACTGAGATGTCTAGGGTTAGATACATTTAAAACCCAGCTGATACACATATTTCTACTAATACCCATTAGAATTAATAAGAATCAATTCTCTTAAACTATGAGAAATATTTTTATATTTTATTGCTTCATTTGTTCAGACTGGGTTTTACATGGATTCTTTCTTGGAAATTCTTTCATTTTTGGAATACAATGTCATGTAATTATTTTGGACAAATTCTGTGGGTTATAATTGATTCATTACTTTTCCTAAATCCTTGAGGGTCTGTGACACAAACATAACCAAGTGTGTACATGGGAGTGAGTGATACAAACATGACCGTTCATGTGTGTATACAAACATAACCATGTGCAGGGATGCACATACATTTCTGCAGGGGTACATAGGTCAGAACTACTCATCTAACAACTTTGATGATTTTTGTCTTCTCACTTTCAGTGGTGCCAAAAAATCTGATGTGAATTTTGTTATGCATCCTTATTCCTGCATTTTGATTTAACTTCTATTTTGAAGAATTTAATGATCAAGTGTTTGGTTTTTATTCTCCTAAGGAGCATTGGTATGCTCAGTTCTTTTATGTTCAATGTTAATTTGTGCTAGTTGTGCTTAAGATATAGGCAACCAGTTTTATTGTTGTCATTATGACAAATACCCAAATAAGTTACTTAAAAAGAGGAAAAAAATGTTTGGCTCACAATTGAGATTCTTTGGTTCTCTTGTTCCCGACGTGTTGTGACGTACAACAACATGGAGGGAAGCATGCAAAAGCAGAGTGCTTCCCCTCATGTAGGTTAAAAAGCAGAGAGAGAATCAAAGAGAAAAATTAGCTTGGCTCAGGATGCAAAGCTTAAAGGCACACCCCTAGTGATCTACTTTGTGCCAACTTCATAATTCATTGGCCTCTTAATATATCATCCAATTATGAATCCGTCAGTTGATTGAGCCATTGGTTGGGTCAGTGTCCTCAAGATCTAATTACTTCTTTGTTGAATAAGTTGAGGACCACGCCTTCACCCTTTTGGAGGGATGCTTCACATCTGGATATATTGCTTCATCAGGTTAAACAATTGCAAGACTCTACTATCTGTCTTAAACTGTTGTCAAAATGTTTCCTTGACTGACATGGGCTGAAATGCAACTAGCCTGAAGCAATATGGCTTTGAACTCTGGTTTTGGCTGCCTTTTCTACTTGGAAGTCTATTATCTTAGGGTTTCTATTGTTGCAATGAAACACCATGACCAAAAAGCAAGATGGTAAGGAAAGGGTTTGTTTAGCTTACACTTGTTGCTTTTTATCACTGAAGGAAGTCAGGACAGGAACTCAAGCTAGGCAGGATCCTGGAGGAAGGAGCTGATGCAGAAGGGAACTGTTTAAACTGGTTGGTTTCCCCTGGCTTGCTCAGCTTGCTTTCTTATAGAACCCAGGAACAACAGTCCAAGGATGGCACCACCAACCATGTGCTGGGCCCTTCCCCACTGATCATTAATTGTGAAAATGCCTGCAGCTGGATCTGATTGGGGCATTTCCTCAACTGAGGTTTCTTCCTCTACTCCAGGTCTAGCTTGTGTTAAGGTGACTGACACACAAAACCAGTCAGTACATCTATGGCGCCTATTATCTTGTAAACAACACTGCCCATGAGATATCTGAGAAGTAGAGTATTTTTAGATATTCAGATTAAATTTTTTGTATTGTGAAATAAAATTGTTTTCTCTGTATGTTTTTTTCTATTTTCATTCATCATAATTCTGTTTCAAGTGTTACATATGTGGAGTGTGATGTGTACTCAATACATCCATTTGTGTGGACCTTAATCTATAATCTATACCACAGCCATTACTTTATATTTATGTTTTTATTTCTCTGTACTTAGAAATCTATTTTTTGCTGAATACAATTTAGTTAATATTTACCTTATATTTAGTTTGTATTTTGGGATAGGAATATATAAAATCTGCCTCATATTTCAAAGTATATAATATAGCAATTTTAGGATAAGTCTTACTGCTATACCTATTTAAGTTGTTTTAAATATATTTCCCATAATTTTTATTTTTATTTATATAGTCACCTAGATTCCTTTCCTTTTTCAGCTGTCTTACCATCAAAAAGAGTGAGCCATTTGTTTCTTTTTTTTTTTTTTTTGAGCTCAACATATATCAAAATAACATGATTTGAGACCTTGATTTGGTAAATATTTTCCAGTTTGGCAAGCACGTGGCACTTGTACAATTTAAATGACAAACAAAGATTGGTTTTGACTACTTTAGTGGATTTATTGGCCTGAAAAATCACTGAAACTAGCTGATGCATAGAGATCAGGAACCAAGTAAAAGGTAGTAATCAATACTACCTTTTCAGCTTGTGAGGCTGGCATGATGAAGACATTAATTATATAATGGAGACACCTGCAAGACAGCATTGCCATGGGAGGGTGTAGTAGGGGCCCATTTAGGAATTATTAGACATGAGAAATATTTTATGTAACTGTGAGAATTTCATATGTGTTTTTGGATGTGAGACTGGAGTTTGGGACAAAGTTATTGGCTTAATAGAGACTTGGAGTGTATTAACTTAATTTATTAATTAGTTTTAACTAGAACCTTAGGGAGAGATCAACTGGACTTGAAGGCAGTAGAAAAAACGTGAATATATAACATTTATTTTTTTTTATTTTTTTGACCTACGAGAGAATTTGCTCCTAAAGAAAACTTTCCCTACCTCTTGCAGCAACCAACAAATGCCAATACCTCCATGATTTGGGGTTGAATTGCATGCCCAACTCCGCACTCCATACTGAGATTAGGTTTGGCTTGGGAGTTCATGTGTTTTGTGCATGCTGTTGGGATTGTTGTGAGTTTATATTGCAATTTCCATGCTGTGTCCAGAAGATAATGTTTCCTTGTGGGAATCCATTGTCAGGCTATTACATTCTTTCTGCTTTCTCCCTGCAATCATCCCTGAATCTTTCAAATGAAGGTGCAGCATAGATTCCTTTTAGAGCTGAACGTTCTACAAACTCTTATTCTTTTCATCTTGGCCGGTTGTAAGTAATGTGCTAATAATCATCTACTACAATTAGGGGCTCTTCAGATAAAGAGTGAGAGAGGCTTTGATCAATGTGTATAATAAGTCATTAGGAGTCAGTTTAATACTATGTTCACTAGCAGGAAGTAAGTTCTTCTATAGGTCCCATGACCTGTCTAGACATAGAATCTTAGCACAGTTCTTATCTTTGGTGATCAGATGTTAGAGAGAGGGCAAACCAGTCCTCCATTGGATGTGGGGTTGGTGAAGATCTTTTTCCATTCTGTAGGCTGCCACTTTGTCCTATTGGGAAGGGTGTACTTGCACCAATATGGATGTTGATGAGGAACTTTAAAAATTTGATGGTGATAAAATAATGAGAATTTATCTTCTCTGTGAAACTGGGACAGGCGGGAACTGTCTATGTAGCTTAAGACAAAATACTACACATTGCCCCCGTTTTTGCTTGATATACTCAAATCATTATCTCATATTTCAGGATTCTTATGTCAGTAGATAGTTAACACAACTATAAATCAAAGCTAAATGCTCACTGGCACATTGCTATTCCATTAGTACCTTAGAGCATCCATTTTACAGATTAAAAATACTGAAACTTACATATGTTAAATGATTTCTCAAAAAGACACAGTTGGATGGAGGGAATCAGACTTCATCTCACTTGCCTGCTCTCAGAGTCTACTCTTCATCACCACACTGTACTGTGCCTACTCATCATGAAGCTTCAATTGCTCATGTGGATGCTGGGGCAGCAGCAGGGTGTGATAGCTTTCTATGGCCTTTCTTATTTGTCTCAATGCTTAGCATACTCTGTCACTGATTAACAGTCTTAACTGCTTATTTATTTTTTATTCTTAATTTTTAATTTTCTTAGATTTTGAGGAAAGGAACTTTTCTTTTTAATTTACTGTGGTCCAGGGGAGCAAAAACAAAGTTACACATTCTCCCCATAACGTTTCCCATATACATGAAGAGCTTCTGTCATATAGTGATTATTTATAAATGTTTGTACATATATATTATATGTGTCATACATTTAACTATTTTGCTAGTCAGATAGTGATGAAGGAACTAGAAATCGACAACTGTGTGCGGATCTGTTCAAGAATAATCTCTCTTCCCTGTCTGGTGCTAGCATTTGCTTTTGTGAGCATGTTAATATTTCCGCATGATGATTTCTTTAAAGTTTTTTTTTCTTTTTTTAAATAAGACAAAAACAAGAATTCAGAGATTTGAAAGAGTATCTATAAAAAGCAGAAAAGAACAAAAAGATGCTGTCTTGGCACTGAGCTAATGAAGAATTCTACTGAAAAGAACCACGAGAGACAGAATAATGTGGGCGTGCTATTCATGAGACCTGTTTATTTCTCTTAGTTTTCTTTGCATAATGGTGCTATTTGAAACTTGGACACAAAGGAGAAACAGGTGGTGTGGAAGGAATGTGTGTTCTGAACTTGGTAACTTATTTCTATTATTATAGAATTTTGTGAAAGGCCTGAGTTATTCTGCTTTATGAAAAGGAAGGTGATTTGTTTGGGGATAAACAATAAATTAGAAACAAATAGCATCTAAAATTATGCATTTTTATTCTTCTTGCTCATCTTGATCTATGAAATTTTGGATGGAAAAGATTGCTGAAGAATAGGGTCAATTTATGAAATTCCTATCTATCCTAGGAAAACAAAAGATGAAAGTCAAAAGGCAAATGATTCTACCACAGGCAACTAATCTGACCCCAAATGATGGAGAAGACATGGAAAGACAGAAACCCCCAATCGCTGTTGAATTTTTCTGTGTGTTATTTTTATTTATTTGCAAGATTTTCAGTAATAAAGTTTATAAAATTAAAAAAGAACAATAAAAAGGAGTTGACCATTGAATTAAATTCATCTGGAGAGCTCAGAGATATCGTGATAGATTATCTGATTTAAAGGTAGTCTTTATCAAGAGAAGACGATGCACACTGGACCAAACAAGTGCATGAAAACCTCCTGATATTGACGTGGATTCTGGAAATCAAAAGTCAAGTTTCACCAATGATTGCCCAGAAAGTGCTCTACCCATTGAACAATATCTCTAAGCTCCACAAGGTTCTTTAACTATTTAGTATTCTGCCTAAGAATCTTACTTTTTCCTTAGATGTATTCACTAACAATGGAATTTTTGTGACTATTTTGACATATCCCCTATATTTTTGGACATTTAGAAAAAACGCAATTGACTTTGTCCCCCAAATTTCTTAATCTTATTATAATAATAATGTATCACTACTTATTAATTATTCTAATAATTTATCAACCATATAATAATTTGTCAGTATCATTAGTTCTAATAATTTATATTGACTTTTGTGGATTGCTACATAAAGAGTTGTACCACCTGCAGGTGATAACATTTTCAACTCTTCATTTCAAATCCCTTTACATTTATTCCTCACCATGCTAATGTAGCCAGGACTGCTGGGAAAGTGAGGAGCAGTATGAGGACACGGGACATCTTTCTTTAATTGCCAGAAATGAACATTGTATTTTGTTTTTCCCTAGAAAGAAAACACTTGGGATTCACTGCTTTGACCACTTCTATTTTTACAAGATTTGACAGATTTGATTATGGAACTTTCTTTCATTTTTAGTTTCCTGAAAGCATATATACACTAAAATCAATGCTGAATTTTGTCAAATATATGTTTTGTTAAAACTGACTGATAAAAAATATCTACTACTTGCTGTTTCTTAATTGCTCTGACATGATACGGACCCTTGTTTGAGTCTTCTCAAATCAGTTTTTACTAGCTCCTCAATGTCTGTTTATTTTCTGTTTCGTCAGTGTTTACTCATGTTCTTCTGTTTCTTATACTTTATTTGAATTTGATTTTCTCTTCTTTTCTATTGTTTGAAAACACACTCTCTCCCTCCCTGGATTAATATAGGTATACAAATACAAATCACCGTGTGTGTGTGTGTGTGTGTGTGTGTGTGTGTGTGTGTGTGACTTCCTGCTTTAGTCACAATGGCTGAGTTTTGATATATTAGATTTTTATTATGCTCTACATACTATACTTGCTTTAAAATATTTTTTTCATTTCTAGGTTACTGATTCTTGAGTGATTTAGAAATCTGTCATTTCCTTATAAACAAATGAATCTATTATTTCATGGTTTGTCCTTTGGCTCCTAGCTTTAATTGTATTCTGGCCAAAGAATATGCTAATATGTATGATTTCAGTGTTTGGAATTTATTAAGATGTGCCTTATGAACTGGCAAAGAACACTTGGTGTGGTAAATGTTTTATGTGTGCTAAAGTGATTGTCCTTTGCTTTCTGTTTATAAGGTTTTAAATTTGCCTATTAGGTCAATCTTATTAATTGTATTCATTGTTTATATTCCTAATTTATTTCTTTCCCTCTTTTTCCATTCTATCTTACACTTCTTTCCTTCCTAAAATATTGTTTTATGAAGCTTTTTATTTGATACTAACATATCAAACCCATACAAATATGCTACATGTATACATGTAGGCTGCCATTTTGTTTTGTTAACCATATACTTTGCTTTACGGAATGTTGTTGGAATCTGCTTGTTTGTTTCTCAGCTGCACAGTTCCCCAAAAATAATCACACAGAAGCTATCTTATTTAAATCACTCCTTATCCAACCACTTAAGAGTATTGCTAGTTAGCTCTTCTATCTTTGGTTAACCCATTTCTATTATTTTATAGTTTACCATGAGGTTCGTGGCATACCTGCAAGGTTTCCTCTGGCAGCTCATGTCTTTCCCCTCTGGTGGCTCCGTGGCATCTCCCTGACTCCACCTTCTTTCTCCCAGCATTTAGTTTAGTTTTCACTGCCTAGCTCTACTCTGCCCTATCAGAGGCCAAGGAAGGTTCTTTATTCATTAACCAGTAAAAGCAACACACAGACAGAAGGACTTTCCACACCAAGGTGGGAAGGATCTGTGTATTGTATGAATTTTTAATAAAAAAGAAAAGTATTTTTGAATAAGAAGGCCACTCTGATCATAAATTTCTCCGGGACACCCAGATCCTGTTCACCTGTGCAGCTCCAATGGCAGCTTAACTCTGCTCATTTTAACGCAACTTTGCTGAACTGAACTGAATGTCTGCCAAAATCCCATTTCTGGCCGCTTATTTCCAAATTTCGCCTTCACTATCACAGTCCTTCAGAGTCTGTTCTCTATGCAAACATTCCTGGAATCGTTCCAGGGACGCAGTTCTCATTGTCCCTATGAAAGTTCTGCCACCTTTACAGAATGTGCCATCGTGTCTCTCCAAAGCCTCCTGTTAAATCCTTTTATACTATAAGGTATCTTTGCACGGACAAGATATTAAAGCATGAGAAGGTAAGGTGAGAAATGGGGGAGGAAGGAAGGGGGGAAGCAAAAGCATTATAATAAGCAGATGTGGAAAGCAAGTTCTTGGAAGAAGTGCCATTGAAGATATAATTATTCTGCATTACCAGCCAACAGCTAGCATTAGTCCAAGGAAGCTGCCTGTATTCTCTAAGCATTTCAGACAATGTGGTACTCATTTATAAAATCCTGACAGCTCCCTTAGATGAAGCAGTATAATAATTTGAAGCAATTCATTATCTGGCAAGATATGTTTTAATTTTAGTTGTAATATACTTGAAATAATTTCCCCCAGTACAAAATGTACTTCCCTTCAAATACATGGCCTACATTTTGTGGATCACTAAAACCATGAAATGAGTCCAAAAGTCTTCTTTTTTCTGCTGTGTACTTCTCTTGTCTATAGAGTTCTGAATGCTTCCTGCTTTGATCCATTGAAAGCATGTAACTGTTGTGAAAAATACATTCTGTCCTCAGGAGGGAAGAGCTACTATCATCCTGCTTAGGCAAAGCTGTGAGTGTACCAAGACGTCTGAAAAGGAAACGGGGAAGACAAGGGCGAAGGAGCCTTCACATTAAATCCTCAAGGTTGTGCGAAGAGTTGTACACAAGTGAACGTTGTTTGTGTGTTTGGGGGAGCTATAAGAGAACTCCAACCAGCCTTCTCTAGGACAGGTTATCAAGTGTGCCCTCTGGCTTCCACTAATTACTGTGTCCAGCTGCCAGTGATCAGTGGACCCAGCCCTGAAAATGCAGAATAAAACCCAGTGCATCATGCTGTGATACCCCTTGTCCATTGGTGACAGTGTACTAATTATCTCCTTTATGTATGAATATGCTTGCTAGCCCACAGCTACTGCTCATTGCTCCAAGTCAAGCCCAAGTAGCTCCATTATAAGGGTAAGTCCAAAGGAGCCTCTCAGAAGCCATAGAAGAAAAACTCAAAAAAAAAAATCACATGAGGTAAAAGGAGAAAGAGGAAGGCAGAAGGAGAAGGAAAAAGGGGGAAGAAGGAGGAGGGGAGGGGAAGGGAGGAGAAGAAAGATGGAGGAGTTTGGACAGCAGAGAACAGTAAAGTAAGGGTCTTGTCATTTTATTTTTCACTATTTACTGTCTGGGTCTACTTGGCATATTGTTAAATTTTAGTTCTTTCAGAAGCAAACTGAAAACTTCCTGAGATAGTGGGATGAGGCTATCATCAGAGGACATTCAGTGGGAGAGGTGGTTTGGTATTCTTATGTTCAAGTCAACAGTCAGGGTCAGAGTTTATCACAGGCCCAATTGTCTTAGACATCTGTAAAGCACAAAAGACAGACAGCCCAACATGCCAGAGTGGATGTGCAGCCTCAGGAAGTTTCACTGGGGTCCCCACCATGGTTTAGACAGCAGTCTGCATGTTCAAGCTGATGTTGGTCTCTTTGTTTCTTTCTTGCCCTCTGTAAAACAGACATTCTGTTGAACTCTAACTAAAAATATCAAGGCAGACTTTATTCAAGGCAACTGCGACAATGGAAAAACTGTACTCAATTCCTCTGAAACATCAAATGGGAACGTTTAAAAATGCTATCCGCAGCTAATGCAAAAGTATTGGAGGACTGCCTAGTGTGGCCAGTGTGGCTAAGCCCGTAACTGACAACAGTTGTAGGGCTTCCAGACCTATTTCCCAAAAGAACTGGGAGATAGAAAGGCCCATCTCTCTTCATTATTGCATTTCAGAGGAATGGCCTCCAGGCACTCAAGAAAGGCATTGCTGGGTTAGAAAAGACTTACATCTCAAAGAGGCAATGAAAGTTTGCTGGAGAGAATTCACAGTCTTATAGTTAGGCAAATCTAGTCTAAAATTTAGTGGAGCTAAAGGTTAAGTCGAGGCCGAGTTCAGTACATACTCAGGAGGGTCCATGAAACACACTGGTTTGGAAGTCTCCTCCCTATGGAAGCTGGATTTCTGAACCAATTCCAGAGGTATCACAGGGGCATGTCCAGCTGATGAGAACTGGAGATAGAAACTGGTCAAGCAGGGCAGGGAAGCCAAAGAAGCAGTTAAAAGAATTCCCTAGCTAAAGTCTAGATGCTAAACTATTTCCTGAGTTGTTTTGTTTTATGTCCTAAATGAGCACTGCCACCTAAAAATTGTTTGTGACTATGTGACCAAAACAAAGAAACACCTGGACAGCTGGCTGAGTCAAATGGACTGACCAACTCATGCCCCGCTTATACTTACTCCCTTCCTGCCCTAAGTCCTTAAAAACCCTCCTAACAGTTTGATGGTGCACTACTTCCTGGAACTTCTTGTTATATAGACTCTCTCTCTCTCTTTCTCTCTCTCTCTCTCTCTCTCTCTCTCTCTCTCTTTCTCTTACCCTTCTCTTCTCTTCTCTTCTCTTCCTCTTTCTCTTTTTCCTCTCCTTCCCCTCCCCTCTTCTTCCTTTCCCTTCACCCCCTCCTTCCCCTCCTCTTCGCTCTTGCTCCTCCCAGCTCCCCATCACTCTCTTTCCCATCTATGAATCTATAAAACATTTGCCTTTAAAACTCATCTTTGATGGTCTGTGAATTTCATTCTTCAGATGACCAAGACAAAAAAAAAAAATCCCCAAAGTCACTGACCTGGAGAATGTTTGTTAGATCTCAAGCTTGGGGTGGTGTGGGGGGGGGGTGGGCTTAATTCCCTAAAGAAGTCTCCACTGTCCTGAAAGGCACACCAATGCATTCCCTTATCACCATCACATGGGTTACAGCTCCCATAAGATCATTACAGTCCCTCCTGGTAAGGCACATTTTATCAGTCTATGGTCCTTCTTTATCTCAAGCAATGCTCACTAATAACGTAATTGATATTTGTACTATTGTAGTTACCAGGGATGTCAATGCTAGAATCAACCTTGAACAAACTCTGTTAGACCCTGCCCAAAGACCTTTCCATTCTGCTAAGGCCCGCTGAAATCTCCTGTCCCTGTGATGAAACTCCAGGCCCTTCTCTCTCACTGCCATTGCCAAACTCTGACATCCACTATCGCTTACCTTCTGATAGTGGGCAAGGCAGTTTCTAAAGATAAAACACTCAGTTCACTACTTTGTGATTTTATTAAACTCCATGAGTATGCAATACATTACTCTTTGTGAACATATACTTTTCTCTGCTATGATTTCTTTTGTTTCTTGTTCATGTTATTTTCCAGAAAGTTATAGACACACATATTTATAACTGAATTGACAAATTCAATCTATCTAATGTGCACATTGGCTAGGCTTTTTTTCTATCCACTAAGTAAACATATGTTTTTCCTGCCATGGAGGTACACATTTGGAACAAAATCAAGTTAATTTATTTCCAAAGTAATTTGCCAAAAAGTAATGTTATAAAAGGTTATATACGAGAACCAAGAATAGTTGCACATGCTTATAACCCCAGCACTTGAATGGTTGAGACAGAATGATCGCAAGTTCAAGGCCAGCATGGGCATCATTAAAATATCCTGTCTCAAAAAACTATGTAGAGGAGGGGCAATCAAATGAAAATTTTTTAAAGAAAAAGAGAGAAAATGAAGCCAAACATGTTGTGATAGTTACTATTAACTGTTCATTTGCAAGATCTCCACTCACCTAAGAGATTGGTCACTGTCCATGCTGCCAACAGAGTACCTTGATTGATGTGGTAAGATCCACCTTAACTGTAACTACAACCATTCCCTGAGCAAGGCACAGAACTGTGGGGGGGAAAAAAGGAGGGAGCTGTGCACATAACAGTAGTGGCCCTTTGTAGGCTGTGAATATAACATGACCTCAAGCCCCTGCTGCCTCTACTTGACCTTCATAAAGGACTGTACCTTGAGCTGTGAGCTGAAATAAATCTTGTTTGATTCACATTGCTTTTGTAGGGACTATTTTATCATGGCCAAAGGAAACAAAACAAAGACCAAGACACACATCAATCATTACTGTCACACAAAGAACCTTGTTCTTCCTTCCTCTTCGCTCTCTATCCCTCTGTTATCTTCTTCAAAAGAACGCACATGAGGCCTGCAGAGTACAGTGAAACACCATCATGGGGTGAGAGTGGTAACAGGCAAAGTTCCCATTGCAGAGCAGAACAGAACTCCGTTACATGGTGAGAATAGACAACGACCACACAGACTATGAAGTAAAATTGAGTCTTAGGATGGCCTTAAACTATATGCTAAAGGCTGTGGCATAGACAGCTTTCTTGGGGGAGGAGGGGTGACTATCCAGGTGACTTGCTAGGGCATTTGGATTGATTCTTGCAGGAAGGATCAATGGTATGTATATTAGTTATTTTTCTATTACTCTAATAAAACACCATGGCCTAAGGAACTTATAGAAGGAAGAGTTTCCTTGGGCTTGTAGTTCCAGAGGGGTAAGAATCCATTCAAAGAGAGGAGGACTAGCAGCAAGTTGCAGGATTGGTGGACTGAGCAGGAAAGTTGAGAACTCACATCCTCTCAACCATAAGCACAAAGTGGACATGGCAAACTGGAAGTGGGGTGAGGCTATATAACATAAAAGCCCACCCTCAGTGATGGACTTCCTCCAGCAGAGATGTGCCCCAAAACTGTGCCACCAACTACTGGAAACCAAATGTTCAAATACCCGAGCCTATGGGGAAGATTCCTCATTAAAACCATCACAGTATGTTTTTACTCTATCAGAAATTCTCCTGCTAGACAGTAATTTTAAAAGATTTAGGGCTATGGAAATGGGTGTGGATAGTTAGTAGTTTAAAATGTCATGGCTTCTTCCAAGGTCAAAGATATGATTCCACTGGTTCCCTGGACCGGTTCTCACCACCCACCGGGTCCTGCGCACTAGCTCCTGCAGTTCCTTATGAAATAACTATTCTGAGGCTTAATATTAATTAATACTCTTTGACCTATTATCTAAGGCTTTTTATTAACTAACTCTTACATCTTAAATTAAGCCATTTCTATTATTTTATATTTTACCACAAGGCTCATGGTTTGTTACCTCTTGCTTCTTGGGGTGGGGGGCTACATGACTTCTTCCTGACTCTGCCTTCTTTCCTCCTCTGTCTCTGCTTGGATTTCCTGCCTTGCTATATTCTGCCCTGCCATAGGTCAAAGCTGTTTCTTTATTAACCAGTGGTAATAAAGCATATTCACAACATGCAGAGGGGCATCCCACATCACCTATCTCTTTCACCAAAATTTTAGTCCAGTAGTTCCAATCTTTGATTTATAAAATGATGATTAATGATTTTAAGTGATAGCTACTTCACACAGTATCAAGTGTTAAAATTGTATGTATATCTAAATAGAAATTCAGACAAGAAAAGACAGAGTATTGCTTTTGTACATTAAAAGAATGAAGGAAAATTAGATTTGCTTAATGAAAAGACAAGTTTGGATTTATTTGCTCAAAACAATCTTTTCTAGAAGTTTTATATTGAAAATATTATTTCAACAATTAACTGGTTGCATATGCTCTCTAAAATTTCAGAAAAAATAGGACAGGCATAAGTCAACTTTTTCTTTTAAAAAATACAAATAATATGTCAAACAATGCAAGATATGAAAGTTAACAAAAATGATTCTCTAAAGGGCTAAGTGATCGTTTGCCTGGCAATAGTCCATGTCTAAGCTGAGTTTAGAGCATGGCCAAACGCACAAAAGGAGAGATGAATGATACCTTTGCTATAAAATCTCTGCAAAAGCGGAATCCATCTCAACCACATAAAGAGCAAGCAAGTAATGGAGACACATACATGACATCACATGTTTTCCTCCGTGATGAGGAAAACTCACTCTGCTTGAGAGACACATATGTTCGGGAGACAAAAAATAAAAACATGTATTTGCATTCATACTATTAAAAACACTTAGCTCATATGGGAACCACCTGGATGAATGTGCAGCCTGAAGTCACTCCATAAAAAACCAATTCTTTCTTTTGAAAAAAAAAATCCTTGGTCCTAACTCAGGACTTCATCAATGAATTATCCCAAGGAGTTGTTCCTTGAGACCAGCTTCATGAATTCCAAGTTGGTGTTTTAGCCAAGAAAGTCACACTCCATCCAGGGGAGTGAGCTTCAAGGGCTTGTCTGTGACACCAATCTCTCATCTGCATGGACTCTTTGGTGCTTTACAGAATGAATCGACTAGGAGATACACTTTGGTTAGAAACCCAGTTTCCTTGCAAGGCAGAGCTATTTATTATTGACTCTTTAGATTAGGATAAACACCTGCTACAGGAAATGTTTCCTGATGGGTGTTTTGTTTGCTGCTTTCGCTCCTAATTCATGTTGTGGGATTCTTCGTGGCATTATTTCCATGACAAATCCAATTATCTTCTCAGTTTACTTCTGGCTATGTTGATAAACAACAATGTTGGTATGTGAGAGCATATGTTTCCTATTCTGTATGGACTGAGGGCATGAGTTGGGTTCCACTAAAAAGAATTCCAAACAGTAAAACTGTAAAGTAGAATTAGAGGACTAGGGCTGACGGTCATATTCCTTGCCCTAATTCTTCAGGCGTTGTAAAAGTCTATTGTAACATGCAACACAAGAATGTACAAGAAGGCTCCAGCCTTATCGCTTATTGTTAATACCAACAGTGCTGCACTGGATAAAAAAAATAATAATCTTATTCTTGTTATACAAGCTACTCAGTTGGAATGCAAAGAAATTGTTTCAAATTAAAACATAGATCACAATCACTCAGAAGGAAAGCTTACTTTGTTTGGTGGACATAAGGAAAATAAATCAAGAAATAATGTAGAAAAGCAGACTTAGATTAGTCACAGCTGAACTCCATCTACACCGAGTGTAATTTATTCAACAATGTAATTCTCAGGAACCCTTTGATAATAGACACTTTTATGAACATACAGTCCCATATTTCATTAGCTTGGTTATCTAACTTTAAAAGAATAATAACATTATTATCTCTTGCGCAAATGAAAGGAACATACACAGAATTTAAGATACCTGCTCATAAGTTTTTACCTACACTTTGTGAATGACTGTCAATATATTGATATTCTGAGTTCTTGTTTTCCTGAAAGACCCCATCAGATGACAATCATTCTACTTTGTCAGTGTTTGGCATAAGAACTCCCACAATGCTCTAAATACAATACTCATTCTCTTACCTAGCCCCTCTCCATCAAGACTGACTTTAATAGGTAACATATGACTTAAAGACACATTTGATAACTTACATATTGTTTATTCCACAGATGCTTGTGAAGTAGCAGATATCATGCTACTTGCTAACTATAGAGCAACAAATAAGGGACATGTATGTCTTTGTTTCTGTGGAACTTAGAATCTACTGGGGGGGGGGGGAGAGAAACCCACGGCAATTACTAGTTCCTTGAGAACTAGAAACAGACCCCTAAAAGAAAAGTGACATTGAGGAAGGATAATCTGAGATTCTGAGGATGATCAGGGGTATTTTATTTCAGAGAATACATTTTCATTAAGAGACAAAAATCAAAGAAAAAAATAAATATAAATATTTGTACCTGTCCTTTTTTTTTTTTTTTTGATGTTACCAGAGCTAATGTAGTGTAAGGGAGCAGGTTCAACGACCTCTTGCTCAGTGGGCTCAGTGATCTCTTGCTCTCTCAAGCCTTATGAACCTTTAAAATATTTATGTTCCTGTTCATCTTAACCCGAGCTCCTCACTTTGTAAAGAAGGAGAGAGGGATAATAAGAGGAAAGGTACACAAGCCACCTTTCCTGGCCTAGTTACAGACCCTCAGCCTAGAACCCTCTTTCTATAGGAACCACCTTTCCTGAATAAGTCTAGTTACTACCCATCAAAAATGCCTCTCTTTACAAGTGGAGGCCATCACAGAAAACCACAACTGGACATGATGCAGTTATCAACAGTTTGCGGAGAGCTCAGGAGACATCACAGAAGAGGGAGAAGAAAGATTGTAGCAGCCAGATGACCAATAAGTCTGCTGTGAAGCAGTCTCTCCTGGCAATGGTTACAAATATTGGACCAGAACAATATTGAGATCAATGAATATGTTAACCTAGAAGGGAAAATTTTTGCATGCAGTATTTGTCTTTCCGCGTCTGAGTTACTTCACTCAGAATGATTTGCTTCAAGCTCCATTCATTTACCTGCAAGTTTCACAATTCTATTTTTCTTAACAGTTGAATATCATATTATAGAAATGTATCATAATTTTATTATCCATTCATCATCTGCTAGACAGTTAGGCTATTTCCATTTACGGGATATTATGAATAGACCAGTGAAGAACATTGAAGGGCAAGTATTCTATAATAAGATTCAGTGTCCATGGAGGTCTGAGTAAGAACGGCCCCCATAGGCTCATACGTTTGAATGCTTAGTCCCCAGTTAACAGAACTATTTTGGAAGGGTTATTGTGGTACTGTTGGAAGGGGTGGGGCTTTGAAATTTCAAAACCACATGCCATTTGCTGTGAGTACTTTCTGCCTCTCTCTGTGTCTCTGTGTTTGTGTCTCTGAGTATGGAGTGGGGGACCCATCATCCTTGTAGATCAGATGTAAACTCTCAGTTATAATTCAAACACCATGTCTAACCATGTCTCCCGGCCTGCAGCCATGCTCTCCACTGTAATGGTCTTGAACTGTAAACCTCTGGAAACATGAAACCAAATTAAATGCCGTCTTTGATAAGTTGCCTTGCTGATAAGTATTTTAACACAGCAATAGAAAAGTAATTAAAATAGAACTTGGTACCAGAGAGTGAACTATTGCTGTGACAGGCCTGACCATGCTGGGTTATTGGAAGAATGTGTAAAACTTTCAGACACAGGACTAGAAAAGTGCTGTAAGTGAGACAAAACCAGTTAGCAATCTTTCTTCGATTCTGAATACTACTGTTCAAGTTGCATTGCAAATTGAAGAGGCCCTCTAGAGTTCACCAAAAGAAAATGTCCTTGTGCAACTAAAACCTGTATGCTTATATAAGGAACATGATAAAGGTACATGTCTCTGACATTTCTATTGCCATGTTTCTGAGATGCATAGTCGTAATTTTGTTTTAATTAACTGTTTACACTTTTATTAAACTGAGATATGTACATAGAAATGCATACAAATCATAAAATACTAACCATCACAAGGTAACCATAATATATAGCTACTTTCTAGGTCAGTAGCTACTTTCTAGGTCTAGCACATCCCAACATCCCCAAACTCCTGTTCATGCCCCTCACAATCACTACCCTACCTCTAAAACAACCACTGCCTTAATTTCAGTCACCATAAGCTAGTGAACTTTATACAAATGAAAATAGCTATACTAACCATCCATGAGTGTGTACGCAGCTCCAGACCAGTTCCACTTATTGCAGTATACTATTTCACCACATGCATATATATATAATGTCTTATTTATCCAGTGGTGCAGAGGATGGATGACTGGATTGTTTTCATTTTGGGGGCATTACAAATAAGACAGGAATGCAAGCATTATTATCCATGTTTTTGAAACAGGGGGAAGCTATAATTAATTAAGAAATTACTAAAACTGTTTTGAAGTTATCTTACTAATTTATATGGTCATCAATAGGAATGAAATGGATAGTAATCCCACATTTTTGCCAGTTAGAAACCTTATCAAATTTATTGATTTATTTGACAATATTGAAGGATCCCATTATAAAGTTATTTTATGTAAAGGCTCTAGGACAGAAATTAGCATAGCAATTTTATGAAAAAAATTTAAAACAAACTCTAGAGACAAATAGCTTTCATTAAATATATGGATGCTTTTGTAAAAATTAAGATAATTTTTCTCTTACATTTTGTGCCACGAAAAAGATGAAGCTCCGAATTATTGAGTTTCTATCTGCTTTTGTCTGAAAGAATTTCCTGATAATCAACTCTGTTGTGGGATATTTGCACACTGTGAAGATGTATTGCTGTGATTGGTGTAATAAAAAGACAAGCATTCCATAGCTAGGCAGAAGCGATCAGCAGGATTTCCAGGCAGAGAGAGAATGCTGGGAAGAAAAAGGGTAATCGCTAGGCAGAGGTTGAAGAAGCAGGATGGGCAGTACAGAGTAAAGGTAACCAAGCTATGCAGAACAATATAGATTGAAAGATATGAGAAAATTTAAATTATAAGAACTAGCTAGGAACAAGCATAAGCTAAGACTGAACTTTCATAATTTATAATAAGTCTCCATGTCATTTTTTTGTGAGTGGCGGCCCAAAGAAGAATCTCTCTGCACAACTCTGACATGATGGTTGACTCCCAAGCTCTCATGGTAAAGAATGGGGTTAAGAAGGCAGTCTGTTGAGGGTGTATGGAGGCACATAAAATGGCGCCTATCTGGCTTAGGAA
Source organism: Microtus oregoni (assembly GCF_018167655.1). NCBI lineage: Eukaryota > Metazoa > Chordata > Mammalia > Rodentia > Cricetidae > Microtus > Microtus oregoni. The sequence goes on along the minus strand of NW_024544728.1, from coordinate 306,159 downwards.
GTAAAGAAACTGAGCTCGAAGTTACATATTAAGAATAAGTCAAGTGCTAGATAGGTGAACCAGTAGGGAGAAGGAAATTAAGGACAAAGAGAGCTTCTTTAAAGAGGCTGAAACACATTGTGGGAGTCCTGAAAGAAGCTGAAGAGACTAGAGTATCTGCCAGGGGTCAGATCATTGGGGCCTCTATAAGATACAGAAAGAATGCAAGGAGACTAGGGAGGAGTAGAAAGAATGAGAGAAGGTGAGTAAGAGAAAAATGTATGATCTTCATATATATGAAAATGATGTAATGAAACTCATCATTTTGTACAATGAGCATGGGTTAGTTAAGATTTTTAGGAAATAATACCTCTCATTAGTATTAAAGAAAAACTTCTTTACAAGACGCTATATATAGTAGTAGAAAGAGTGCTTTGGCTACAATAGGTTGAGAATATTGCTGTAAGGATCAACCCAGAAGTTGAGTATTAGAAGGCAAGCATTGCAATATTTGGGATATTCAATGAGACCAATTATGAATCACCACTAGTATAGGATGAATGAGAGTTAGGGGCCAGGTTTAAAATTAGGAGATAAGTATCAAACAAAATCAATAGAATTTAGTGATAGACTTGAAACTACGGAAAGCAAGGAAAACTAAGGAAATAAGGGCTCACAACAGATCTGAGAAGGTGAAGTCTGTTACTCTCCTCTCATCTCAAATACACTTACTGACAACTTCCGACAAAACAGAAATGAATGAAATAAACAACATAGAGGCAGAGAGCTCCCAAGGGCATCATTGCTCAAAGGTTGAACAGAGTGGGCATGGTGGGTATTGCTGGCAGCACAATGAGATGGGGTCTATGCAGCTGCTTCAAGCTTAGGTACACAGACATCATTTAGCCACTGTTCACATACTCACATCACACGAGGAGCAGCTGGATTCTCCAGTGCATAAATGACCCAGAGACTGGCAGAGATGAAGGTGTCTTAAAATGGGTAATGAGGAGGAGGAATCAGGCACCTTTATCTGCCAAAAACCAGCTCGAACCAGGAAATCTTGCTGTGTTACAATGATTCTGAGGTGTAGCATCCACCAGAAGTACTCTACAGGAACCTGAGGGGCCCTAACTGTGGCCAGTAACCCTTTAGAAGGACCTTTTATTTTCAAAGATTCAATGGGATGTCTCTGCTGAGCTATCACAGCTGGAAAAGGAAAAATGAATGAATCTGAAGATTCTCTGGTAGACAGATAGGGGGAGGGGCTATGGCTAGGAAATAAAGGTGTAGATTCCCAAAATGGCCAGCTTCCTTTTCCACGTCTTGACTTGAGACAAAAGCTGCCTGGCACCCTGCTAAGGGATCAACAAGGTCAAGACCTGATTGGGACATGTTGACCTGACAAATCAACTATCCTATCTGTCTTCAAACTGACCAACCATAACATAGGGGAGGGAGGGAGACTTTTCAAAGGCTTTAAAACCCGTAATCTGTCCATACTAACACCAAGGTGAAAGGGAAGCCCCAGTGTGTGGACAGCAGTATTAGTAATGGATACACTTGAACAAGAGCCTGGATTTTTCAGCTTTCCAAGAGTTAGTATTCAGACATCTATACTGGCCTGTCCTTGGGTTTCTGACAGGATATGGCATCAGCTGCAGACACTAAGAGCACCTCCTGTGTGCACATTCACTGCATTTTCTTTTAAAAGGGCCATGCCCACCCCCCCCCTTTCCTTCTCTGCCTGTCTGTATCTCCCCCAACCCCTGCCCTTCTCTTCTCTTCTGCTGCTCCTATTCCCAGAGGCCAGTTTCACCCTACCCTCCTCCCCTTCCCCCTTTTTATATCCCCTTTCCTCTAAGAAAAAAACAAAACAACAACAACAACAAAAACCCCCTCCATGCTCCATGCGAGTTATGTCACATGTTGTCTTTCTCTCCCGTGCCACTATTTAAATTACAACACCAAGCAACCCTCCTATTCACAGAGGGTCTTTTTCTCTGTGTATCTGCTGCAGGTGGTGTTTCCTCACTCCCAATAAATGCCTTTCTTGACCGCTAAAAAAAATAAAATAGAACAAGAAGAGACGAAGTGAAGAAGAAGAAAAGAAACATATAATATGTATATATTCCATACTTTCTTCATCCATTCTTCTATTGAAGGACATCTAGGTTGTTTCCAGGTTCTGGCTATAACAAACAATGCTGCTATGAACATCGTAGAGCATATACTTTTGTTGTATGATAAGGCCTCTCTTGGGTATATTCCCAAGAGTGGTATTGCTGGGTCCAGGGGTAAGTTGATCCCGAATTTCCTGAGAAACCGCCACACTGCTTTCCAAAGTGGTTTCACAAGTTTGCATTCCCACCAGCAATGGATGAGTGTACTCCTTTCTCCACAACCTCTCCAACAAAGGCTATCATTGATGTTTTTTATTTTAGCCATTCTGACAGGTGTAAGATGGTATCTTAAAGTTGTCTTGATTTGCATTTCCCTGATTGCTAAGGAAGTTGAGCATGACCTTAAGTGTCTTTTGGCCATTGAAGTTCTTCTGTTGAGAATTCTCTGTTCAGCTCATTGCCCCATTTTATAATTGGGTTGACTAGCCTTTTACGGTCTAGTTTCTTGAGATCTTTATATATTTTGGAGATCAGTGAGAACTCAAGAACAATGGCAATGGGTTTCTGATCCTACTGCACGCACTGGCTTTGTGGGAACCTAGGCAGTTTGGATGCTCAACTTAATAGACCTGGATGGAGGTGGGGGTTCCTTGGACTTCCCACAGGACAGGGAACCCTGATTGCTTTTCGGGCTGAGGGGGGGGACTTAATTGGGGGAGGGGGAGGGAAATGGGAGGCGGTGGCGGGGAAGAGACAGAAATCTTTAATAAATGAATAAATTTAAAAAAAAAAGAATTAAAGACAGAATCGGCAGGTTAGCAAAAGCAGTTCATGTTTAGTTTAAGACCTAACTTGATTAATAAATAATTTTCTTGTTAAAAAAAAAGAAAAGAAACATATACATAGATTTAACAGAAATTTGAATGGAGAAATTTTCAAATGCTAATCAGCAAAAATCAACACATTCGATAATATTTATCTATATGTACTATGGTTTGAAAACCCCAGTAAACCTCTAGGAGTGTTACTAAAGAAATTTCTGTGCTATTCTACCTCAGATATGCCAGAAATTACCTAGACATCCTCCAGAAGACAAATATTAGATACTTTATTTGGGAAACTCCCCAAGCTAAGAGACAATAATTGGTTTTCAGCAAACCTCTTTCAATTGCCTCACTTCCTTCAGTTTTAAAAAGCCTGGTGTTCATACTGTTTTTAGCATACCTCACACCTGCTGAGAGGGCTTTGTGCTGCGCAGAGCATCATCTCATCTCAACCCCGAGACACCTTTTAAGGAAAACGAGAGATCTGCCTGTATGAGAAGTGTGCTTGCCAAAGTCAGTTCAACTGTGGTTTTGCTTCAAATTCCAAGAGATTTCAAAGAGTAAGGTTGAAACTGAAGCCAAATGTTGCATGGGAAATCAAAGCAACGTCCCTAATGATAACACAAGTGAACATAGCATCGCCATGGTAGAAAAAGTAAACAGAAGAGCCATGGAGGAGCATTGTAAGATATGCTTCCTATTGAATTCATTATTTTGCCATCCTGGGGTAAACCACACAATAGGGAGAGACGTTTCAGTCTTGTGTAGCAGAGACAAACTATGTGGAAAGTAAGAAGCAATCAGATGTTTGTCTGCCAGGACAAGCAACTTCAGACCAAGAGTAGCTCTTTAGTTCACTCAGATGTTTGGAATAAACCACTGGCTGCAGGCTGGAAATAGCTCCTTGAGAAGGATTTTCTGAGACACTAATGCTATGCCAGGAAACTCAATGGTGCTGAACAAAGAGAACACTGTTGCAGCATTCTGCCCCCAAACCAGTGCACCTGGCCACTCTACAGAGATGTGAAAGTCCTTCCGACCACAATGAGACATTGCAGGGATGGACTTCGGTGGGCAGCAAGGGCTGTTGTATTTATGCCTGGTTTGGGAGGGGAGGGCTATGATTATACACCCTTACTATTAGCTGACTGATTCTTACAAAGTTCAGAAAAGTTTACAAAACAATTGGGTTTTGGGTTGCAGCCTACAACTTCTAAAAGCACACAGAATGGGTGTTCAGGATGACCTGTTCTGACGAGGGAAGCTCACACCCTGTACCACACCACATCTTTTGTGTTACACTCTAGATTTCACACATGACCCTCTTTCTCTAGATTCTGGAGAAAGACACACACATGCTAGGAAAGAATCTTCTTTCTTTCTCTGCTTCTTGCATCCAAAAGACCTCATTGCAGGGCCTTTCAGAGATTGTTCGTTGAGTGGATTTTCTTGACTTCATTAGGACAAACTGAGTTGGAACAAGAAGGAAGAAGACTCAGGGTTTCTGGTTCTAAAATGGTTTTAGGACTTCCAGATGGTCAAAAATGCCCCTCTCTTAGCAAAATAACAGGAAGTGCATATTATATGCTGTTGTGAGGTCATAGGTCCAGGCAGGAACTTAGCACTAAGATTTAACTCAATTTACATTGAAGCAAACTGCCTTCTGAATCTATTTTTATGGCCACAGACAAACGATATTACTATCTGGGGAAGCCTCTTCTTACAGTAAATGGTTTAGATTACAGAGACTCAAGGCTGTGAAAATAGGAAAGGATTGTCAGCCCGTCCCTAAACAAGACATTTACCACTCCTCCGCTAAGTCTCAGGGAACACTGCAAAAGAGGCACTGAGAAGTTTAAGTTGGAAAACTGAAAAGTCCCTCTTTGACCCAATACCCACACCAGTTGTCATCACCTGCACTGCAAGCCCTAACAACAGTCAGTCAAGAAAAGGGGAGGAATTCATGGGGCCCTGCCTTTTGCCTCTAAACTATTGGATGGATTCTGGGAGCAAGGGAATTGCTATCTTTAGTTGTGTTCCCGCTGTGATATCACCAGGCCTCAGTGAATAGATACAAACCTGTAGTCCCACAGATGGTCCTAGTATATCTCCATAAGTCACAAAACAAAGTGAGTAGACAATAACCCAAAAGAGAGATTTGTGTAGAGAAAGGGAACTTTAAAAAAAAGGGAGGTGCTAGGCGTTGGGATTGAGATTTGTCAGTATGTATTATGTACATATGTAAAATTTCTTAAGAAGTTAATGAATGAAAAATTTGAATATCTTCCTTAAGAATGAGAGCTTCATTTCTCTGGCTCTGTACTTTCTCTCTACCACAATAAGTATTTTTACAGCAGAAAGGTTCAATGGTGGGCAGGTGTTGTAGAATATTATTTTAAGATGTGGCACATTTGTTTATGCCATGGAACATTTGTTTTAATGATGTAAAGATATGTTGCATTCTTTTAAGTTTCATTTGTTTAACTCTGTGAAGCTGTGTTCCTTTGCCTGCCTAAAACACCTGATTGATCTAATAAAGAGCTGAACAGCCAAAAGCTAGGTAGGAGAGAGTTAGGTGGGCCTGGCAGGCAGAGAAAATAAATAGGAGGTGTAAAGAAGAGAAAGGAGATGAAGGAGCAAGAAAAGAAAAGGAGAGGAGAAGCCTGTAAAGAAGAGGCCAGCTACCCAGCCACACCACCAGACACGGAATGAGAAGGAAAGAAAGATATACAGAAATAGAGAAAGATAAAAGCCCAGATACAAAAGGTATACAGAATAATTAGTTTAGAAAAAAAGTCAAGCTAAGGCTAGTCATTCATAGATAAGAATAAGACTCCATGTGGTTTATTTGGCAGCTGGGGCAAAAGAGTAAAGAGTAAAAACAACCAACAACAGACAGGAAAGTAAAGTATCCTTTGCTGTAGTCCTTCTGATGGAATTCACTGAGAACCCACAAAGGGAACCCCTCACAGAGGGAATACTCACCTCCCTCCTGAGAGTTACAGATAGATAAAGCACTTTGTGCTCTGGTACTAGACAGTGAGATCCTCCCATGGTCTGCTTTCAGGAGTCTGCTATATGGCGCTACACTTTGAAGTTATTTAAAATCTCTAGATGGCATCTCCATGACCTCATCCAAGATATTCCTGCTGCTCTCTGGGCTCTGTTTCTGTTTTCTTTCACTGAAGAACTATCAAAAAAGCTGTACGCATTTTCATTTTGAAAGAATAGATCTCTCAGCCACCCCTAAGATCTCTTCCTAACTCCCTTTCTTTTCTCTAAGCATGTCACACATTTTTCAGAGGAAGGTTGGCTTTTTCTTCATGATAGGGAGGTGGACTCTTTAATCTAGATATGGTTAGCATATGAAAGCATCCTAAGAGTGGAGAGATTCTCTAGTTTTCACTATTTTAAATGTCCCATCTCAGTCTTTTGACACATGCCATAAACAATAGGGAGTTTAATGAACCCTCTGAAGAATATAAGGAACCTTCTAGCATACAGATAGGACTTGCCTGTTCAGATGTTCTAGTTGCTGTAGTTGTGATAAACGCAATGACCAAAAGCATTTCATTTCTAAGTAAATAATTTATCTCAGAGGGTGATATCAGAGTAGAAACTCAAGCCAGGAACCTGGAGCAAAATTCAAAGAAGAAGCTGTTTCTTACAGGTTCTTGCTTGCTCCCTCCCTGCTTTCTCCCTTCTTCCCTTCTTCACTCTCTCAGCATAGCCCAAGCCAAACTGCCCAGGATGATGTCTTCACTGTGGATGAGACTCCCATATCAATTATTAATCAAGATAATTCCTAACATATACAGCCACAAATCAATACTATTGGGTCAATTGTTTATCTAAAAGTTCCCTCTTTCTAAGTGATATTAGGTTATACCAAATTGACAATTACCTCCCTCCCCCACTCTTTTTACTTTTCACATTGATGGATAATTTGTCATACCCAACAGTCGATAATATGCATAGATACAAGGAACTTATTGCTTAAGAGTAGTGTGTACTAAAGAACCTGGTTCAGTTTGTTCCTTAGTTATGTATAACAAAGCAGATAACAGGTTGACACATTTCAACCTCAACCTTGAGAATAAGAATTGGATAGCCCACATCACATTCATAACTAGGAAACTCAAACACTGAGGTACTGAGATGTCACTTCACAACTGTTGGAATGGCAAAGTTGCAAAGAACCATTACAAGTCTGGTTGTAAAGAGGGCACACCTGTGTGCTTACCAAAATATGAATTCCTGCCTGTATAAGCATCCACTAAAATTAAAAACACATCAATCATTTTAGATAACATTCTAAGCCTTAAGAATCTATTCCAGAAGCTGGAAAATGGCTCAGCGGTTAGGAGCACTGGCTACTCTTCCAGGGGTCCTGAGTTCAATTGTGAGTAACCACATGGTGGATCACAGCCATCTATAGTGGGATCTGATGCCCTCTTCTGGCATAGAGGCATACATGCAGATACAGCACTCATACCTAAATTATTAAATCTTAAAAAAAAATTATCCCGAAGAAATAAAAGATCTCAATCTGAAGAGACGGGTACATGTGGATATGTAAATAAATAGCTCTTATGTAATCTTGGCTGCAGTATTACTGCACAAAATTATTTTATGTTACTATCACATGAACCATGTATTATAAACCACCAAACAAACCTCTGCTTTATAGTCTATGACAGAAGACTTATAGGATGTTGCTATGCTGGTAAGACATTCTTAATATATCAGGATTTTCTTATTTATCAGTGATCTTCTTGAATGCAGAGTATCTACCACATCGTATGAACAGTCTCAGTTCTTGAATGCTACTCAGAGGAGGATATTGATAAAGTCATGAGCCTCTGGAATTTGTGTTTTTCTCTACTAAACTTTTCTAGACCCCACACATATCTCACAGATATTCAGCAGGAAGGACCTTCTCACAGAACTCTGGCTTCTCCTCCGATGTGATTGCCCATAGTTTTCTAATCATAAATACTTTACATTACATTCACATTTAAAAATTTTGAATATTAGTGTCTCCATTACTCAATAAATAAACTATGGCCCAAACTTTATTAAAACAGTGTCGTGGGGGCTGTTTGTTCGTTCCTGGCCACCCAGACTTCCGAAATAATCACAAAGAAATGGTATTATTTGCAATACTGTTTGGCCAATAGCTTAAGCATATTTCTAACTAGTTCTTTTTTTTTTTTTAGATTTTTTTATTGAGAAAAGGAGAAAAAAAAAACAAGTTTCCACCTCTTCCCAGCCTCCCATTTCCCTCCCCCTCCTCCCCCCCTACGCCCCCTCCTCCCACCCTTCTCCCCCTCCCCCCACTCCTTTCCCCCTCCCTCTCCAGTCCAAAGAGCAGTCAGGGTTTTCTGCCCTGTGGTAAGACCTAGGACCTCCCACCTCCGTCCATATCTAGGAAGGTGAACATCCAAACTGGCTGGGCTCCCACAAAGCCAACACATTACGTAGGATCAAACCCCCGTGCCATTGTCCTTGGCTTCTCATCAGCCCTCATAGTTCGCCATGTTCAGAGAGTCCAGTTTTATCCCATGCTTTTTCAGTCACAGTCCAGCTGGTCTTGGTGAGCTCTCAATAGATCAGCTCCACTGTCTCAGTGGGTGGGTGCATCCCTCGTGGTCCCGACTTCTTTGCTCATGTTCTCCCTCCTTCTGCTCCTCATTGGGACTTTGGGAGCTCAGTCCAGTGCTCCAGTGTGGGTCTCTGTCTCTATCTCCATCCATCACCAGATGAGGGTTCTATGATGATATGCAAGATATTTGTCAGTATTGCTCAAGGATAGGGTCATTTCAGGTTCCCTATTCTCAACTGCCCAAGGAACTAACTGGGGACCTCAGCTTGGGCACCTGGGAGCCCCTCTAGGGTCAGGTCTCTTGCCAACCCTAAAGTGGTTCCCTTAACTAAACTAGCTCATCTGCTCATCTCCATTAATCTGTGCATCACCATGAGGTCGTGGCCTACCAGCAAAGTTTTGGCAGATTCCTGCAGAGGCACCTGTCTCCTGTGGGGGCTACATTACTTCTCTCGACTCCACCTACTCTCTCCTCCGCTCTCTGCTTAGAACTTCCACCTTGCCCTATTCTGCTAAACCACTGGCCCAAACAGCTTTATTCATTAACCAATAAAAGCAACACATAGACAGAAGGGCTTCCCATACAAAAACAGGATAGAACTGAAGAAAATTGGGTGATACTTTTCCTAACCGTTCTCCAAGCATAATACTAAAAACCAAGATTTCTCATTTCTTGAAAACTGATATCTTGAAGGCAGACCTTGTCCATTTCATTCATTCAGTATAAACCAAGCTCCTAGATAGACATAGAATATTGAAACATCAGTATTGTATAGTTTCTTTATTTATAGATTAATAAGAACTCATCCTCTCCATGATGCTTTATAATACAACACACCAATACAATTATGTTTCTTTCTTTTCTTATTCACAGCCACTTATGAAAGAGAAGGCGTCCTTTTTCTTTTTTGAACTCATTATTTCTCTTCTCTAGGCTATACTTCCAAACAAAAGATCCCAGATAGTTTTGGAAGGTCTAATCTAATATAGCAAAGAAACCTGAGAACACAGTTTTTAAGTTCAAGTCCACTCTCAAAATGCCTTCAGTGTTTTGAACTTCTCTGCAATTAATTACAACTTTCTAAGGCATACACATATGTGTGTGTCCTTCTTAGATTGCCTACATTGATTATAAGAATGAGCTCTGCAAACTCATCTGTGATTCCCTCTCTCCTATTCCTAAAAAACAAGCAAACAAATAAACAAATGAAAACTCCTTTAAGTTCTCAGCCCCTTGTGTTTATCATGTGATGGTGTTATTTCAACCTGACTTGACAACACTTTACATACATCACTGACTTTCTTAGATTTTACTATAACAGAATATCACAAAGTGCCCTCCCCTCCTCCCATTCCCTCCTCTTTTCCCCCAAGTCCAACTGCCAGACTAAGAAGCCAAAAGGAGCCTACCCTACCTCAGGCATGACAAGACCCAGGGCTGATTTATGAGCATAGAAGCTTGCTAGAACCCGAAGAGATCTAAAGGATACTCCTGTGTTTCCTTGGTGAAGTAAAAACAAAACAACACACACACACACACACACACACACACACACAAATCACATAGAGAAAGTGTCTGTGTCAGCAAGATTTGTCCAGACCATAAACCAGCTTTTTAGGCCCACATGAACCTATTGTCCCAACATTGACTATCTAGGTGTGTCTTTGTAAGCCATCATGTGACCTTTGGAAAACTTTGTTACACTCTTACTAAAAAGTAATATTGTAAGTTTTTTTTACATATTCATTTCAGAAACCACACAGATGTGTTTTGTGGACATGCTATACTTCTGGTAATAAATTTCTGACTCTTGCTTGGAAAAAGAAGAAGAGAAATCCAAGGCACACACATATAGTGAGTGAGTTTCATTGCTGTGATACTCAGTGATGAAAGACAGAAGGTTAAGTGAGCATGGGAAAGCAAGAAAAAAGAAGTTTAATCTATCTTTTTTTAAAAAATCTGGAACCCATTCCCATGACAACCAACTATATATTGTGAAAGCATTTATTCATACATGGAAGAAAACCTTTATGAACATCAATTGTCAACACTATTGCACTGGGCATAACTAAATCATAGCATCCTCTAAGATTTACGTGCTAGTACATGATTCCCATGTCTCCTGTTCTGTTAGTTTTTGTTTATTTCCTTTTCCAACTCTTAGAAGTATCAGGTTTTGTTTGACAGGGCCAGGTTTCTGCTTCTGCATATATAATTGTGACAGGAAAATCATTGAAACTTTACTTGATGTGGTCGATTGACAGAGCTTGGCTGTAGACTTGTGTTTCATTGACATTTATTCATTTCTCTGTACCGGATCCATGGATCATGTCTCGGTTACATCAAGTTACACCTATTTTTTTTCTAATTTTAAAATCTAGATGTTTGTTTCACTTGACTGGATAGTAAAGTACATATTTTTTAAATTTCTCTGAACATATGGCTGAGCAAGAACCCCTCCCTTCCAACTGTTGTCATATTTTTTATTTTCACAATTGAGAATGAGAATAAGAAAAATTTTGAGTTAAATTACCATTGTGCTTATTGTCCCATAAGTGATGCTTCTCCCATATTCCTGTGGACCTGTCATATTTCTTATGTTAAGTAAGTTGTCTATTATTGGCAAGGGGTAATATAGAAAACTAGAAGAGACATGCACTGATTCCTAGGATGTAAATTGTTGCTGTCATTTTGAAAAGCAATTTAAAAACCTCTTTGAAAGTTAACCATGAATGCACACTGTAAGCCAACACTTCATTCTTGAAATGCATCTTACAGAAAAACCTCCTGAATGTTCTTAAGAACATACATAAAGAGCTTTTTAAAAGGATTGAATTCATGGAATATTAGTTGAAACATAGCTAGATAAAATATTTACTTCATATACAAATACAAAAAGATGTAGAATACACAGAAAGTGACTAATCAATGAATACATTATCCCTGTGTATTATGACGTTAAACATTAAACTAAACCCCTCTTTTATTACTTCCAAAGTCTGTCGTATCTTCAGCAATACAGTTTTGCCTTCAGTTCTGAGAGTCAACCACGTGCAATGGCAGTAGACTATGTTGTGTTAGGAGCCCTCCTAACCAATGACTTGAAGTGAAGTTTCTCATCTCTGGCTCTATGATTTTTTGGTTAAATAGTCTATGGCTCTAGGATCACCCTATGTGATATTACTCCACTTAAACCACATATATATTATGTATGCATTTTAAGTAAAACTATAAAATAAGGTTTACCTATGTCTTTTCAAATGAACGTAGTGTTATTTATCTCTTTTTTCTCTCTCTCCCTCTGTATGACCCTCTCTATCTTCTCCCCAGTCAATGCCCCCCATTTTCCCATTCTTGTTTTATAGCACCTGTGTCTTCCTGTGCCCCGTTCTAGAGATCTTTCCCCATCTCTACGAAGGTCCCTTTTCCTTTCCTGGTTTCTTTGGTTACTTCAGATTTTATAATCACATCTAAAGATTGGAATCAAAAATCTACAAAAGTTACATAACTCAATACAATATTTTGCAGTTATATGTAGAGAGACATAGATATATATCTGATAATTTAATTATTTAATATTTCATTACTAATGAATAGTATTCCATTGACATATGTACTATATTTTTATCAATTGAAGGACATTTAGGTTATTTCCATTTTCTAGGTATTGTTAAAAATCAAAAATAAATATTTATGAACAAATATCTGTAGAGAGGGTATTAACTCCATTGGGTATATCTCAAGGAATGGGTCATCTGGTACATTTTCATTATACAGATCTTTAGCAATCTTAGTTAGATTTATTCTTAGATTTTTAAGGTTATTGTAAATGAGAGTGTTTCCATGATCTTTTCCCCAATTCTTAGATTTTTAAGGTTATTGTGAATGAGAGTGTTTCCATGATCTTTTCCCCAACATAAGACTCTTAAGTCAGGGCAAACCTGGACTACAGAGTAAGAAAATGCCTTGAAAAATAAATAAATGCTATAATGGTATGTGATATTCTTTACTGTGACATTGGATTGTATCTTTAGCCCTTATGCTGTTTGTTTAAAAAGAGAGAAAGTATGAGGTAAAAATTTTAGACTTTATTTAATAACACAGTTTTAGAGTGTTCTCAAGGGTAAGAACACCAAGAAGAACAGAAACAATAACAATGGAATTCAATTAGACAGTAGAAAAGATATGTCTTTTCAATAATAAACTCATAAAGAACAAATATTAAAACTGGAGGAAGTGGCAGAGAATTATAGTTCACTACCAAATTTTGTCTTCTGTAAGATGTTCATCATGTACATTATAAAGGAAAAATTAAGGAAATATTTAAATTGAAGTCAAAAGTATGGGGGCTCAATGGACTCTAGAAGAAATAAAGGTTCACATAATATTAATAACTCATTTTGTACATGAAATAGAATTCTGGGCCTGCACAAATCCAAATGAGTCCATTCTTTCTAGAAAGAGAGTAAGAATAAAGGACTCTAAAGCAGGAGATTGCCAATTGCCCTGTGTGCAAATCTGGAGGATCATAGTAGTCTAAACATAAAAAGGATTCATCAGAATTATCTCTGCAACATGACAAAAGAAAAAAAAACACCTTAAATGCATTAAAAATTCCAAGTAACTTTAACACATGGAAAAGCAGGAGCACTTCGGGCTGTGGGAGTAGCCAGCATCTTCTCAATCGTGATGATACGCTGTATGTGACTCCTGCTTGTTTGCATGAAGAACATAAATTACCCTGGAGCCCAAACGATCTACCAAAGGTTATCAACTAATCAGTTACACATGTTAATCACCAGCACTATTTCTTAAATGAAAAACAAAAGACATTTCAAGTCTATTAAAACTTAAATGCTATGAAATTTAAAGAAATTATTAAGGAACATAATTTTGAAAGATAAATATTTCTTTGGAATATTTCTTAAAGATGCATTTTTATTTCTCTCTCTCTCTCTCTCTCTCTCTCTCTCTCTGTGTGTGTGTGTGTGTGTGTGTGTGCACAAACACACATGCAGTTTTGTGAGTTTCTGCGTATCATGTGCGTTCAGGTACTGGTAGATGACAGTGGGCATCAGATCTCCTGGAGCTGGAGACATCAGCATTTGTGGATCACCTAGTGTAGGTGCTGAGAAACAAAATCCAGGTCCTCTGAGAGAACAGTAAGTGCCATGAATTGCTAAGCCATCTCTTCAGCGCCCATCTCAAGAGTATTGCTAAATTTATCTTTTGGCATTTTAACTTCAGCGAATATGGCTTTAGTTCAGCTTGGAAAATTTTGCTGAATGCAGCAACAAAAATTTCCACCTGGGCAAGCCAGTATGCCACGGAGCCACCATTCACCTCGGCCCTTCTTTTCCACAGTAAACAGACATGAAAGAACTGAATGAACATCAAAGCAAAGCTTTTCATAGTCAGTAAAGCCCTCAAAGATTCTACAGATAGATTGAAATAAAGCCCCGTCCAGAATTATTTCTTGCATTTTCCAACATGCAAAAATTAGGTAACAAGAACTCCAGGAAGCCAATAAGCCATTATGAACAGATTTGAAATTGAGGGGGAGATATTTGGTAATAGAGACACAAATTAGCTGCAGAGTAAATTACTTCCTAGCAGTGGAGAGCAGTTTCTCAGCTAGCCTCTCGTTCCCATACACTGCTATTTCTTTTTTAAAAAAGGCGGGTGAGTTTAAGCTGACCACAAGCAAAGCGGGCTACTTGCTGCAGACAGTAGCCACACTCGTGTCTGCAGCACTGCACAATCTGAACAGAAGATTGATGAATAGATGGATGGACGGATGGATGGATGGATGGACGGACAGACGGAAGGATGGATAGATGGATGAAAAATAAGTAGAACTTTAGATGTATGCCTAACAAATATTCTGGACTTTAATGCTGAACTTCATGAAATTACTGTTGATTTGGGAAATAAGTTATTACAAAGATCCTATCAGCCCTGAAGAGAATTATATTGTATTGTGACAAAACCCCAAATTCCTCACAGTAAAGCCAGCCCTGTTTTCCAACCTCTGTTCTGGCCATGGTTAGTGAATACAAAGCTAGGAACATTAGCAGGGAAGTTAGATGAATTCATGTTTTCTCGTGAGAATTGAATTTAAACAGAGGGGTCTGGGGTGCCAGGTAGACATGACAGCAAGACAACAAAGTCAGAACTTGAACATTACCTCCATCAGAGCCTCCCTAAGGCCCTAGATCATTCTTCCCTGCCTCCCAGAAGCATGACTGCTTAGCTGTTTGTTATAGTCTATGGTGCAACTCCATTTTCTGCCTGAGTTAGTGAGAGTCATTTTCCTTCCATTGGTTGAAATAAAATGAACATTGCCTAATATATCTGCCCAGAGTAAAATGTCATGAAACAATGTGAAATATAAATGGGTGTGAGCCTATAAAAGGGATGGACAAACTGTACAAAGTAAAATGCCCTTCTAACTACAAGTTCATAACCAAAACTAAGAAACCTACATTAATCTTAATCTTTCTTTCTTTCAAATATATTTGTTTCTTAAAATTAAAAAATAATTACTTCATCTCCCCTTCCAATCTTTTCCATGAACCCTTCTTGTTCTCTCTCTAATTCATGTCATGTATACATAAAGTGTTTCACGTAGAGTTATACGTATATTTAGGACAATATAGACCTAATTGTATAAATACAACCTGCTCACTCTGTATATTGTTATTTGTATGTACATGAGTTGTGAACTGGCCACTTGAATTATGAGATGTATGAGATGTTGATTGGCTAGAGAAATGTCAGTAGTTAAGGTCACTTGCTGCTGCTCTTCCAGAGTAGCCAAGTGCAATTTCAAGCACCCACATTGAGTCCTTCACAGATGCCTGTAATTAAATCCCCAAAGTATGAAATGTCCTCTGCTTGTTTTCATATAGATAGATAGATAGATAGATAGATAGATAGATAGATCCCTCTCTCCCTCTCTGTCAAGTAAAAATAACAAAAATGAATCTTAAACAAAACAATTACAAAACAAATCCTTTGGGGCTGGAGAGAAGGGTCAGTACTAGAGATCCCTTGCTGTTCTTGCAGAAGACCTGCTGTGTTCAGTTCTTAGCACCATATCAGGTGGCTCATAACTATCTGTAACTCTAGTTCCCAGGGTTCCAACACCCTTTTCTAGTTTCTATGGGAACCAAACACATACTCAGTGTACGTAATACATAGATACATACAGACAAACATTCATACACATAAAAATAAATAAATCTTTTTAAAAACTTAATCTTAGTTTTAAAAGAGGGATGTTTTAAAAAAGAGAAAAATGTTAACAGATCAATAGATAAACAGAAAGCAGATGTTGATATGTTTACTTTATTCTGTGGAGCTAGTTTTTCTCCAAGGATTAATTAAATTAATTCCTCAAATCTTAGTGTTTATGTCTTACAAAAATGATGTTTAGGAAGGACTGCCACCTGGAGTTTTGCAGTCATGTGGATCAGAGTTAGCTGAGCTCTAATCCTGAATGGGGTAAACACAACTAAATTGAAATGCCCCATCATTTTTAGCTAATCTTTAAAGATGCTAATCTTTCAAGATGCTAATCTTTCTTTATCAAAGATAAGTGACTTTGGGACTCCAAAAAGATAATAACATAGACTTGTGCCAATCCAATGTACATCATGCTAGTAGAAGTACGTTTGTAGCATAAATTCTAATTAGTTTTAAATATAAAAACCCGTAGTCAGAAATTAGGGGGTGAAAACTGAATGCTCAGAGAAGCAGAGCACCCAGCTACTAGTTGTTACCTCTACGAAATCCTCAGACCAAATGGGGTTTCCTGTCTCTACAAGTCCTCAGATTGAGAGCCTTGAGTTCCTGCCACCTCCTGCCTTCTATTTCTCTCTCCACCCAGCTATAGTCCTTCCAGTCTCCACATAGCCAGGGGAGAGGGTGCATGCCTTTAATCCCAGCACTCTGGATGCAGAACTCTGTGAGTTCACAGCCAGCCTGGTTTACAGAGAGAATTTCAGGACAGGCACCAAAGCTACAAAGAAATACTGTCTGGAAAAATACACTACCACAATCACAAAGTAAGGTGGGGGCAGCTGGGGGAGCCAGCTAATGTTGAACTCTGACCTATAAGCATACCTGTTCAAACACAGAGACACAACTACCCGCACATAAACAATAATCAGGGCTTAACCTGGCTGTTTTCCTCTTTGATATTGGATCAATCTTGTGTAAGTCAGGATGGCCTTGAACTTATAGAGGTCCCTCTGTTTCTGCCTTCTAAGTGCTGGGATTAAGGTATGTGCCACTTCTGCCTGGCCTCTACAGCTAACTAGTGACTCATTCCACACTCTGATCCACAGTTAAGCTTTATTTGTTAAAGCATAAACAGAGTATCACCACATATATCTTCCATGATTCCTAACTTTTGATAAGTTTCAAAGATACAGCCCTTATGCTATTATATTTCCTACAAGTTCTTTAGCAAAGATATTTCAACGAATACATAGGAAATGTATGGAATAAGATTCTTAGGCTACATTAAAAATCATATTAGCATTTTGAAATAAGAACTCATCAAAATTAATATTTAAGGAATTTATATACTTATTAGTTTTGCCAGATCTTTCATATATTTGTTTTTAAGTGACCTTTGATATAATTACCTTGAAGTAAAGAGACTTGTTACTTCTTTGTGGGCTATACTCTTTAACCTTGAAGTGGAGAGGCTTGTTACTTCTTTGTGGGCTATACTCTTTAACCTAATTAAAACTAATTTTCTTGAGTCCTAATTTCATTTCTTACATGTTCTGAATTCCTGATATTGATGAAGTACACTTATTATTCATTAGTAGAACTTAATTACATTTCATTATGAAAAATCTTTAATACATATAGCTTTCAAAACATTAATAATAGAATAAAATAATTTTAAAAATCTGTAATTGTTTATATTGCTCAACATTCAAATTTTATTTCTTAAAAAAATAAGGAATTAGAATTTTTTCCTAATGTTGAGTGAGATAAAGAATATTTTATCTTCTCAAAAGCATGTATAATGCTATATAATAACATTTCTGGGTTATGTTCATGAAAAGCGAAATGGCATAGCACTCTCTGGGATGTAATGTGCCCATTATGCCATGTAGATCATTTGTCTTAGACACAGAGCAATGAGTTCTGTGCTGTAGGCTGAGAACTGAGGACTCCTAGCACTCTTGCTTGCCAGGATGTTAACATATGTCCACCAGTGAACTACCCTGTGGAGGGAGGGGACTGTCACGCCCAGCTATTCCTGGTTTCAGAGTTCTCAGCCTGTCCAGCAGCAAACCACACATGGTAGCGAGTCGTGTCCAACTTAAGCAGCTGTCCAGCTGTGGCTTCAGAATTCTTCACATCTATAGTAACACTCAGGAAAGGAGGATTACTCCCCAGCACAGAGGTTAGGGCTTCTGGTCACTGTACTCTGCAAAACTCAATCTCCCTGGTAGTAAAAGTCCTCAGTGTGTCTCTTAAAACAGTGCCTCATTGTAGCAGTCTGGAATCTGAGGAGTGACGAATGGAATCAACTCATTATCTGGACAAGAAATTCAGGGGCTTAAATGAAACTTTCAGCAAAGATAGAGTGATTCTATTTTTAAAATGGAATGTGTGTTGAGAATGAAAAGTTCAATAAATCAAATAATAAAGTCAAAAGTGTCACCAATTCATTAGACTTGTTGAAAGAAAGAATTTCATAGATTGAAGGTAGAATTGAGAATTACATTCGGAAGAAATAGTGAAGAAGCTAGCACTAAAATACAAATTTTAAGACCTCAGAGACATGGTTCCAAGATCAATTCTATAAATCTTCGGTGTACAAGAAGTCAAGATGAAAACTAAAAGTATACGAAGAACTATTTGGTTAAATTGTGCATAAGATTCTCCAAACATGAAAAACAAATGAGCATCCGTATCTGGGAAACAGTAGCTGAAAATGGTTGCATGTACCTGAAATCCTCGCACTTGGGAGGCAGTAGAAGAAGATCAGGATTCAATGTCATCCTAAGCTACACATTGAATTTGAAGCCATCCTATGCTATACAAATCCTGAATGAAAAAAATGGAAAATAAATATGGCCTGAAAATAATCTCTTAACATATTATTATTGTCAAAATTACAGAATAAATGCAGAATATTGGAATATGGAAAAGAGAAAAATGAAATTACCTACAGAGTAGCAGCAGACTTCTCAGAAAAAAAATAAAAATGGACAGCATGGACTGATGAATTTCGAACTGTGAAGAAAATAACTGCCAACCAAGATTACTATACCAACTAAGACATCTTTCAAAGAAAAGAAAAAATAAAAACCTAATACAATAAGCATCAACTAAAGCAATTCATGACCAAGAAGACATCATTACAAAAGATACTTAAAGGAATATTGCATACAAATGAAGAAGGAGAATATGCACAATGCACAATAACAAGACCACATGAAACAACTGGTCTCAATAGTAGACTAGAGACAAATAAGAACTAGGAAAGAATTAAACATTGAATGGCTAAATCAGCAGATCACCAAAATGCATAGGAAAATAGTACATCTTTTAATAGTATCACTAAATAATTTTAACTCTCTAATTAAAAATACAGACTGGCTATATGAACTGAAAAACAAGACCCAACTCTGCTAAATGTAAGAAATTAATGGAGAAGAGATATACAAGCTGAAGGTGAAAGATAAAGATTGATATTCCAAGCAAATGGAAATTAAAGGCAAGCAATAAGCATCTGCATTCACATCTGGTAAATCAGAGAGAAGAGATGAAAGGGCTCACTGAGTGTGAGTAAAGCGAACAGTCTATGAAGAAAAAATAAACTATCAACATAGTTGTGCCTATTCAGGTTTGAGTGTTATATGTCCAGCAGAGGCATAAGGTTTTGAATGCTTGATCCTCACTCAGTTGGTGGCACTGTTTGGGAAGGTAATGGGATCTTTAAGAGGTGAAAGCCTGCAGGAGCAAGTATGGCACTGAGGACATGATTTGAGAGTGTATAACCTTGCCTCACTTCCTGTTCTCTCTCTCTTTCTCTCCCCCCCCCACTACTTCCTATAAATGAAATATGATCACCTGGCTTCTAGGTCCTAGTACCATGCCTTCCTCACCACTAGCTCTCTAAATCTGAAAGCTAAAATGAGCCCTTTTTCACAGCTTGCTTGTTGTCAGAGCATTTTATCCAAGCCATGTAAAAGTAGCTAATGCAGCACCCAGTTATACTCAGTTTTATAACATAATCAATGCTGGACATAAAACGTAGATCAAGGTACATTAATAATGGGAGTTTTGAATACCCCACTTTCATCATGGAGTCATCATCCAGTCAAAAAAGAGATCTAATAGACTAACAGGCATCACATAATATTCCACCTAGAGCGGAGGAATATACCTTCTTAGCAGCCCAAGAAACGTAGTCCAAAATATATGTTATAGGCCATAAGGGAAGCTCAAAAAGTAAAAGAAAAAATAATGGAAATGACTATTACTTTATTAGATAATAATGGAATAAAATTAGGAATGAACAGTAAAAAATATATACAAATGTGTGAAAATTTGACAATATGCATTTGAACTTTGATAGAAAAACAAATCATGAATCAAGCTGAAAAATTCCAAGATCAAGATGAAAGTGAAAACAAACTAACTACAAACTTTTAGCACAGGGAAGACATTTCTAGTAGTAAAAGCTTCTAATTTTGAGTGCCTAAAGTCTAACAAAAAAAGGGTGTTCATGCAGATAACAAAATAATGCACTTCCAAGTTTCAGAAAGAAAAGAATCAGTCAAACAAAAAAATCAATAGACTAAAATAAATAATAAGCATTGAATTAGAAACTAATGAAATGGAAACTACAAGAACACTACAAAAGACAGAGAAACAAAGAGTTAGTTATCTAAAGATTAAAAAAGAGAGAGAAAGAAGAAAGAAAGAAAGAAAGAAAGAAAGAAAGAAAGAAAACTGATATATCCACACCCAAAGTAGAGAAATTAAAATTAGATTCAAAATAATAAAATTACAGATCAAAGGAGGATATTACAGAAAAGGTCTCTGATATCCAGAGGTTATTATTAGGATACTTTAAAAGCTTATATTTCAATAAACGAGAAAATATAGAAGAAATACATAAAATTACACATATACATGTTACCTAAAAAAAAATCAAACAGAAAAAAAAGATACAAACACTTACACAAAGCAATTATAAGCAATGGAATTAAAGAAATATTAAAATGGGCTTCCAACAAAGAAAAGCACAGAATGCAAGAAATTCATTGTAGGATTCTCCTAAAGTATTATAGAGGCAAAACCATAAACGCCCCCCCAAACTCTTGCTTAAAATACAAAGAAATAGAACCACTCCAAGCTCATTCTGCAAAGATTGCATTATCCTAATACCAAAATTAGATAAGGATAGCAAAATCACAAATTCCTATTTATCATTCCTTGTGATTATAAATACAAAAATCCTCAGAAGCTGAAATGAACAACATAGTAAAAAGATCAAAGACCATGACAATCAACTTAGTTTCAATCTTAGTTCAAAATATATTATAAATAAGTATGTATGATGTATATTACACACACAAATTAAATTAGAAACAAAGGCTACATGATCATTTTAATAGATACAGGAAAGCTTTTTTTCTTAAAGGTTTATTTATTTATTATGTACAAAGTGTTCAGCCTCCATGCCTGCAGGCCAGAAGAGGGCACCAGATCTCATTACAGATGGTTGTGAGCCACCATGTGGTTGCTGGGAATTGAACTCAGGACCTCCGGAAGAGCAATCTGTGCTCTTAACCTCTGAGCCATCTCTCCAGCCCCACAGGAAAGCTTTTGACAGGTTCAATATCTCTTCATGACCAAAACTCTAATAAAAGAACTGGAATAAATGCATCTCAATATACCATAAACCTATAAACCAGAAGAAACACAACTTTATAAGCCACATACCTATAGTTGGTAAACAATGATAGGAAAACTGAAGAGAGATCAATATGGAAAATTGAGTGATGATGGGGTACCCCTCACTACACTTTTATTCAATGTAGTAATTGAGGTTTTATCCAAGACAAAATAAAAAAGACAGGCACAGAGAGGAAGAACCCAAATAATTCATATTTGCTAATTCTATACTTAAAACAGTATGAGTCTATACTTAACACTTAAGTGTAACTTGATGGAGGAAGGTCATTGGCTAATAAAGGAACTGCCTTGGCCCATTTTATTGGTTAGACGATAGGTGGGAGGAGTAAACAGAACAGAACGTTGGGAGGAAGAGGAAGTGAGCTGAGTCTCGACAGCTCTCCTCTCGGGAGCAGACACCTGAGAGAGACGCCATGCCCCGCTCCTGGGAAGAAGCTCCGACCCGGGATGGACATAGGCGAGAATCTTCCTGGTAAGCGCACCTTGGGGTGCCATACACAGATGATTAGAAATGGGCTAAATTAATATGTGAGAATTAGCCTAGAAGAGAATGGGCCAAGCAGTGTTTAAATGAATACAGTTTGTGTGTTGTTATTTCAGGGCATAAGCTAAGCTAGCCGAGCAGGTGGCCGGGGTGCTGGGAACACAGCCCTGCTGCTCTTATTACTACAAATGGCGCCCAGATGTGTGGACAACTAAACCCACTTAAAAAACCTGAGAAGGCTTAAAAATAAGGGAGAGAAAGTTTAACACAGATTTTTGCTGTTTGTTGGTGGCGTGCTGTAGAGAGATTTCCTGATTCGGCAACAGTAGCAGAAAAAAACGCTGTGTCATTTTAAAGCACGACTTCCTGGGGCTGTGCCGCCATTGCGATCTCTGTCTGGCTCCTGCGGGAGACAGAGCTTTTGAATAGAGCATTTGGAGTAAAGTGATACGATTTGTTTGATGGCAACTAGACTCGCTGTGTTCTCGGGTCTGCTCTGCTTGTTAGAGGCAAGCATGCGCTTTCATCTAAGAGAGGCTTCCTGACTAAGCTTTAGCTGCAAAGCCTGCAGCTCATTAAGAGGTCCTGCCATGAAACACTTAAACGGTGTTGACGAAAAGCTGAGCGCATGCTTTTCGGTTTTCAGCCATAGCAGGAAAAAAAAGCTGCACCGTTTAAAAATGCCGGCTTTCTGGGCTGTCCTGCCAGGACAAACTCTGACTCTTTTACGCAGGCAGTTTGTGCGGTTTACAAGCACAGGCTGCTGAAGCTCGCTTGCTGGCTACAGCCAGTACCTCAGCCATGAGGCTGGAAAGCTAAGGAATGGGCTGGATCCAGCCAGCAAAGCCACGCCTTTAATCCTACTGATATTGCTTGGTAAATTAAAGACTCCTGTGGTCAGAAAAAGAGAGATAAACAGTAAAGAGAGATTCAAAGACAAAGAAAATTTCTAAATGGTTTGACGTGTGTTAAAAATATATACAGACTAAAATTTAAAGTTCTTAAAGTAAAAAAAAAATAAAGGAAGAGAGTTGTTTTGTGTGGTACACACCTTTAATCCCAACACTTGGTAGGCAGAGGGAGATAGACCTCTGTGACTTCAAGGTGTGGTAGCACACACCTTTAATCCCAATGCCTGGGAGGCAGAGACAGGCGGATCTCTGAGAGTTCAAAGACAGCCTGGTCTACAGAGTTACTTCAGGTCAAAGATACAGAGAACCTATCTCAAAAAGCAAAAAGTTAAAAGTAAAAATAAATGAAATAGAGGTTAAAACAAAGCTGTACAAAGATGGAAAATACACAGAGAATCTTGATACTGTATGCTATTATGCTCTCTTTGAATTATTTGAATGCTGAGGAAAGAGCAACAGCTGCTAAAAGATATTTGTTTATAAATGCTGCTGAACTAATCCAACATAGATATTTTGAATTTGGATCTAAGGACATGATGCTTTGGAAAGGAGTTTCTTATTTTGTTTTCACAGAGGATGAGACGCTGTTCATTTCTTCTATTCCGATTTGGTATAATGGACCACGCCCTCCTGAAGGGTTGTTGTGAACATCTTCAGAAAATTGCTTCGCTCAACTGCCAACTGAGATGAAACTAACACACAGGTTATACCATGAAAGACCTAATTAACGACGCCCCCATTCAGTTTGGAGAGAAATAACTGCGCCCATATTCCCAAATATGGTTTATAAATGTTTTTTACATTTAAAGGGGGATATGATATAGGTATGAATAATTTGCATTAGTATAGATTTTGCTTTATTGATAGAGATTTAAGGTCAATTTTGTTATATGTATAAGTGTTTCTGATTTTGATTAAGGTATTGTGATTGTGTAGTTCATTTAAATATGTACTGTATAATTAAGAAATATAGGTTGTTAATGGATAATTATCGATAATAGTAAAGCTTGTAGTCATGTTAGTTAGATTTTCTAGACATATAGAGATATATTTCAGATAGGCATTCTTCATATCTCTCAAAGGCTGCAGAATATAGCATTTAAAATATTTTAATAACTTAGGACTTTTCATGACAATGAGACACTCTGCTCCTGGCAGCACCAATCTACTTCAAGAGGAAGATGGGCATCAAAGAGGCACCTTAGGGAGTTTGATAGCCATTTGGGCAAGATACTGCTCTTGCCTGGACTATTGCATAAACTGGACACAGAGAACCCACAGAGAGAGGACTACTGAACTTGCCTAAGGTGAGATGATCTTTCGGGGTTCCTGATTCATGAAAGAGTCTGCGAGACATTCTGCAGGACACAACAGATAGTGACTGAACTGACTTTGAATTTTCCTGCTTTATGGAAATGTCTGCTGGATACCATGGGCCTGAAGGCTGAAGATGGATGCCCCAACGGTACAGAGGAACTTTGGGTGACTGTCCAGGCAGCGAGATGTCTTTGTCATTTCTAGAGTTTGAAGTTTCTTAGTTCTTGTTTACTTAGGTAATATTATATCTTTCTGGAGTCTTTGATGGAGTTAAGAATAGTTAGTTATAGTTATAGTTTTCCTTAGTTATGATAAAGATTATTGTAACTTTTACTTGATAACTGTTTTGTTATATGTAATTTTGCTATGTTAAAGTTAAAGACTTTTTTTTTTAAACCGAAAAAGGGGAAATGATGGAGGAAGGTCATTGGCTAATAAAGGAACTGCCTTGGCCCATTTTATTGGTTAGACGATAGGTGGGAGGAGTAAACAGAACAGAACGTTGGGAGGAAGAGGAAGTGAGCTGAGTCTTGACAGCTCTCCTCTCGGGAGCAGACGCCTGAGAGAGACGCCATGCCCCGCTCCCGGGATGAAGCTCCGACCCGGGATGGACATAGGCGAGAATCTTCCTGGTAAGCGCACCTTGGGGTGCCATACACAGATGATTAGAAATGGGCTAAATTAATATGTGAGAATTAGCCTAGAAGAGAATGGGCCAAGCAGTGTTTAAATGAATACAGTTTGTGTGTTGTTATTTCGGGGCATAAACTAAGCTAGCCGAGCAGGCGGCCGGGGTGCTGGGAACACAGCCCCGCTGCTCTTATTACTACAATAACTCTCTTCTCAAAGCAACCAAAAAACTATCAGAAAATTGTTAGATATTATAAACACATTAGCAAATAGCAGGGCACAGTCAACATAGAAAAATCACTGGTTTTCTATACATCAGTAACAACCACATTGCAGGTAAAAATAGGTGAATAATTCCATTCACAACCTCAAAAGTGACCCAAAAACAAATCCGACAAGGCAAGCAAAGACCTCTACAGTAAAAACTGAAAAACTGCAAAAACATTAGAAGATAGAAAGGCCCAACATGTTCATGCATCTGGAAAAATTCTGTTGTAAAGATGGCCATATTGATTAAAGCCAGCAACACATTTAATGTACTCTCCATTGAAATTTCAATTATATTCTCTACTAAAACAGAAAATATTAATAAAATTAATCAGAAACACAAAGACCCAAAATGCCAAAGCAATCAGGAATAAAATAGTGTATAACATGTTCCAACTGGGTTACAAAGACATAAGAACAATTCTTGTCCTGTTATTCAAACAGAAACACAGACAAAGGGAATAGAACAGAGGACCTAGAAATAAACTTTCATAGCAACAGACATCTTATTCTTAGCAAAGTTGTAAAAGAACAACTTACTTAACACTCAATGTCAATAAAGCTGGATACCCACATGCAGGCACACTAAACCCCAGCATCTTGTGCTCTACCAAATTCAATTTTAAAAAGGATCAAGGACCGTAACGTAAGTCTAGAAACTTTAAAACTGCTGGAGGAAAACCCTTCAAAATGAAGACAGTAATATGACTCTCTGAACAGGACTATAGTAATTCATAAAATAAGAGCAAAAATTGACAAATGGCATTTCATAAAATTAAAATGTTTTTTTACAGCAAAAGAAACAATGACCAGAAAAAGATACAGCTGTTGTGGTAGGTGGATAATTTTTCCAGATGTTCATCTGACAGACAATTAATATCATGGAATATACAAATAACTTAAAAATTAAACGATCAAAGAATAAATTACTCAATCAATAAATGTGCAAATAACTGAATAGGCAGTTCTAAAAAAAGTAAAAACAGATAATAAATTTATTTTAAAAAAATCAATAGTTTTAGCTCATCAGGGAAGTGCCATTGCGATTGAGACTCCATTGCACCCCAATCATAATGGTTATCATCAAGAAAACAAATGAGTGGTCATGAGGATGAGTAGTGGGAGCCTATAGTAGGGAGTTACCTGGACGCCACCACCTTAATTAAATATTTTCTTTATAAGAGTTGCCATGGCCATGGTGTTTCTTCACAGCAATTAAAAAAAAAAAAAACAACCCTAGCTATGACAAGCTGATACCAGGAGTGGGGTATTGGTGTGATAAGCCTGGCCATGTGTTTGTTTGAAGGAATTTGGACTTTGGTACTTTGAGTTTGGAAAACAGTGGAATTCTTTAAGTACTGCTTAATGGAAGGTAGTAGTATGTTCAAGGAGATTAACAGGTAAAGAAATGGAATAAAGGAAACAGTAACCTCAGACAAAATTCCACCCAGCTAAGTTTCAAACTTATGAAAAGAATCTAAAGAAAAGCTTAGAAGTGGGCGTGATGAGGCACTTTAGACCCAGCACTGGGGAAGCAGAGTCTGGCAGATCTCTGAGTTTGAGGCCACCCTGGTCTACAGAGCAAGTCCAGGACAGCCAAACTTATACAGTGAATGACAGAAAGTTGGTAAAGACATAATTGAGCATGGGGGCTTTTTGTTTCAGCCTCCGTAAGCAGGAGATTGTGGCAGCTTTGTCCACATGGTTCTGGTTTAGAGTAAGGTTAGAAAAAAAAAGGAATTATGGAATAAAGCCACTGCCATGAGGCATATGTCAAAGGTCCCTGAATGAAGGCGTAGGAAAGAGGCCATTGCATGAAGCTGTAAAGCTGAAACCTGGACTGCCTTGGAAAACTCAAGCTGTTAGAGATGTCAGAGTGTGGGATACCTGCAGAAGAGAGCTGCTAATGGGGAGTGGGACCAGCCTAAGAGAAAGAAGTATTTTGCATGCAGTCAACAAAGCCAAACATGGTTGGGGACCTGAAGAGCTTTTTGATATCAGACATAAAAATACAGAGGTTAGAGTTTGCCCAACTGGTTTTTTGTCTTGTTTTGGTCCGGTATTTCCTATCTATGCTCCCTTCCCTGCACTTTGGAATGGTAATGCATATCCTGTGCCATTATATGTGAGAAGTATGCAATCGGCTTCTTGATTTTGATTTCTACAGGGGTTGCACTTAAGAGATCACATCTATCTCAGAAGAAACTTTGGACATTGAGACACGTTGAGACTGTTATAGACTATGGGGACTTTTGAACTTAGACTGAATGCATTTTTGCATTATGATATGGCTACAAGCCTTTGGATGCCAGGGAATGGAATGTGACGTTTTGAAAGAAAATATTTCTCAAAGTGAGTGGCACTATTAGGAAGTATGGCCTTGTCGGAGTAGGTGTGGTCTTTTTGGAAGAAGTTTGTCGCTGTGGGGTCAGGCTTTGAGGTCTCTTTTCTCAAGCTTCACTCAGTATGACAGTCAGTCAACTTCCTGCTACCTTCTGGTCAAGAAGTAAGAAGCACCACACCTGCCTTGCATGTGCTGTGATGATAATTCACTGAACCTCTGAAGCTAGAAGCAACCGCCTCAATTAAATATTTCTCTATAATAGTTGCTGTGGTCATGGTGTCTCTTTACAGCAATAAAAAATATCCTAAGACATAACGTTAACTGTTTTTGAATATTGAGTTACACATGTTACTTTTGGAATACCAACGAAGGTTATAAAATTAGTGAGGGTCCTGGGAGGGGAAAGTCTCAGGGGGTAAAGATATAATGCAGTGGTATAAAGGGAAGAGGGGAACAGTGGAACAGGAAAGGTTAAATGGGGAAGGAGGTGGCAGAGCAAGGTGGAAAAAAGAAATATGGGAAAGGATAACTAATACTAAAAAACTTTTGAGGAAGCCAAATGGAAACCTACCACTATAGAGCATCCTAAAATATGTATATTTGTATATGTAAAAAGAATTTAAATGGAGGTACCCCATAACAGGCGACAATATCGTACTAACACTATATGTCAGCAAATAAAATCCTCTTTACCAGGAATGGGTTACCTCTTTTTGAGTTATTGGTCAGTGGATCCCATCGACTCCCAAATATTACAGGCTTTTGACAATGCTCTTGATTACCCTACGGAACTTGACAGTAAGACCCTACTGCTGAAGATATCATATATTTGAGTAACAAAACTAGAAAAAATACTAAGCTAGTCCTGACCTGGAAGCCTCATCACTACTGGATAGTTTCCAAGTGCTGGAAGGCTCTTTACATAATACTGAAGAAGAAAAATAATCATTAGTCTCATCCAGCTATATACCTTGTAAGCTACAGTAAAAATTATTGCGGCAATAAATTCCTACTGGGGCGATAGTCGCATGGATATTATGGGAGGGAGTAATGAAGCACTTTCTCATTAGATTTAAGGCACACACCATGAGTTGAAACCAGACCTAGTACCATTATCAGATCAAAAACCTGAAACTAGATAGGCCATAAGTCCTGAGAGAGAATGCAACACTATTTTTTCTGCTCAAATGACATAGTATTTAAATAGCTCCTAATGACTTTTTGCTATACCCTATATTAGTGCAGCTCTCAATCATAATCAGAAAGGCTTCATATAGTAGATAGCACAGAAACCCACACTGTTCAATGGAGAGAGAATAAGACATTGCAGAGTAATTAGACCTAAGTAGGACGCTTGTATCACATCCCTTTCCTAAAGGCTCAGGGACCTTCAGGGAAGAGGGGCAGAAAGATTGTAATGTGCTGGAGGTAGGAGAAGACTAAAAAGAGAAAGAGTCTTCTAAACACTGCAAGGGAGCTGCACATATGAACTCAGAGTGGGAGTGATAGCCTGCAAAAGACCCGTGCAACCTACCGCCAAAAGACATCCCAGCATGCAACCACACAAAGTCCCACCCCTAGCTGAGGAACGATGGGCAATTTCTAGCTGCTAGGAGAGAGAAAGCCAATTTTCTTTAGAGGTGGGGCCAGGTATTGGTCAACCAAATATCAGAGCAGGCCCCACTCCCAGTAGTGTTTGAACTATGCCTATTGAGCTCAATGAGTTTTAAAAGAAAAAGAAAACAGAGAGTTGATATTTGAATGGATATGGAGATGAAGGAGAATGTGGAAGGAGTTTGGGGAGATGGATAAATATGTTCAAAATGCATTGTATGAAATTCTCAAATAAATAATTAAAATATTATTAAAATAAAATTTTAGCATAGTTCTTACAAATTAAGAAATGAAAAACTAAAACGTATCATTATCTTTTATACTGTAGCTGAAAACCTATAAAAGATGAACAGAAACGAAAAGATCAAAAACCCAGTAAATTTGGACAGGCTTAAGAGGAACAGAAAACAGAAGAAATTACTATGATAACTCTAAGGAAGTTACAACACCTGAGCATAGACAAAGCTCCTTTCTTTCTAGAACTAAAGCAAAGAGGAAAATCTCGTGGATTACGTGGATCTAATGATTTGGTAAACCAAAATGAAACTGAGTGAAGTGTCTCATGCTTACATGTGGGAAGACTGTGAGTTCAAGGGCAGCCCAAGCTACAATATGAGACGCTGTTTCAAAGAAACAATCAACCCAAAAGAAAAGAAATGTTTGTTGTTGGATATTGATTTAAGATGTGTTACACTTGTTTATCCTGTAGAATATTGACTTAATGATGCAAAGATGTGTTATATTCTCTACATTGCATTTGTTTAACTCTGCGAAGCTGTGTTACTCACCTTCCCAAAATACCTTCTCGGCCTAATAAAGCTGAATGGCCAATAGCTAAGCAGGAGAGGAATTGGTGGGGTTGTCAGGCAGAGGAAATTAATAGAAAGAGAAAAAGAAGAGGAGGGGCAAGAAAAGAAAGGGAGGAGGATGCAAGGGGCCAGTCACCCAGCCACACAGCCAGACATGGAATAAGGAAAGAAAAATAGAGAAACAGAGAAAGGTAAAAGCCCAGAGGCTAAAGGTAGATGGAATAATTTTTTAAAATTTGGCTAGAAATAAAATGAGCTAAGGCCAGGCAATCGTAAATAAGTTTCCAGGTGTTTATTTGGGATCTTGGTGGCAGGTCCATAAAGAACAAAGAGTAAAAAACAACCAACAACAAATGTTAAAAGAATAATTCAGATATAGTTATGTGGATCCGAGTGATGAAAACAAGTCTTTTACAACAAAAGACTGAGCCACATGGGGTATAATATTTTTAATAAAATTTTAAATAAAACAAAGGTAAAAATGTCTCACATGTAGTCATTTATTATATCTTCATGTTTAAAAACTGAGAGAAAAAAATCTGTTTTCTGCAACAGTTAAATCTGTTACGATAAACTTCCTATTGATTTACCTCATCACTATGATTCAACAGGAATAATTTGTCCAAACATTAAATAGTAATCTCTAGAGTTGAAGCATAGTAGTTATTTCCTCACCCCCAGGTCCATGTTCTTATGTGCCTTTTATGTTATAGAACTCTATTTCTTCAGTTACAGGGTCCTAAGTGGGATGGCCAGGAAATGGAGGAGATAAAGAAGATCAAAAAGCTGTGTTCTGGTGGTCTTGCATAAGTTATGTCTGATTTCAAACAAGTTTATTAAGAAGTACAGCATCTTATACACAGTTTTCAGGAGAGAAATGAAACAGTGTGCTCACAAAGTGATCATACCATGGGACAAAGTCAGAAGGAAGCAAATTAAACAATGCTGGATGGACAGGGAACGTGGGCTATCTCAAGGACATAGAGACCAGCACATAGTGGTCTTAGAACATGGGCTATCTCAAGGACATAGAGACCAGCACATAGTGGTCTTAGAACATGGGCTATCTCAAGGACATAGAGACCAGCCTTGGGACTGGTAGACTTAGCCCCTTAAGGTGGGAAGAGTTGGGTTCTCAAGATCAAGCTGCATATTTACTAATGGCCTAGGGCCACAGCCTTGGTGGATTTGCAGCTACAGATTCTGAGAAGACAGCTTGTATATCTGGTTTTAGAGAAAAAAGCGTGTTCTTTCTCCATACATCATATTCTCAGAGAAAGTCTTGGAAAATCAATCCATTCCTGAATATGAGCACCACTCGGACTATGAGCTAAATTTCCCAGTCTCCTGTTCTGTTGAGTCTTGCTAGACCACCATGTTTTACTCAAGGGGTGATAATAAGCAGTGGTGTTTACCCCCTTTTGATCTGTGCTTAAAGGAAGCACTTCATCCCTCCTTCATGCTGCTGTTTATCTGACGGGACAAAGTCTGAGCTCTGCCACTTCCTATGTGAAAGGGAACCACAAGTAGGGTAAGAAGAAAGAAAACAGTGGATGGAGCCCAGTCCTGGGTGTCACCAAGATTCTCTTGACTATTCCTCTTGTGTAGAAGTAGGAACACAGAGTGATGAGAAGACATTCACCATCAAAACCAAGTTCAATGTTCAGCCTCATGGAAGTATCTTAGTCTTATCTTTCATCTAATGGCTCTAAACTAGAAAGCTAAAAGGATCTTAAGAGTTGCTATTCTGTATGGACTTGTGAGGAAATAGTTTCATCTTTGCTGCTAAACATACATAAGTGATTTAGCAGTGATATATCCAAGCAAAATATAGACATCTGGACAAGGATGTTCCTACTTTTACAGTGAAATTTCTTCACTCACGTATTATCAAAATATCATTTTTTTCATTCTTTTAATTGGTTTGGTATTCAGACTCTCTCTCTCTCTCTCTCTCTCTCTCTCTCTCTCTCTCTCTCTCCCCCCCCCTGTGTGTGTGTGCATGTGTGTCTCTGTCTCTGTCTGTCTCCCTGTGTGTATGTGTAATTGTAAATATTTTGCAATTGAAGGAATCTGTGTTTAGAATTCCTGTTAAATACCGCAAATGCCAACCAATATAGAAAGGATAAAGATGAGATGAAAACAAGTGACTAGTCCCAAAGAACATGCACCATGAATTCCCTGCCACCAAAATAAGGGCAAGATGGCGAAAGACTCTGAAATGAAGTTTCAGGAGGTGTAGACGGGCTTGCTGCAACTCATTCAATATTTACTCAACAGGATAAGTCAAGTAATGATTTTCTGATATAATGGTAATTTGAAAAACCATTAAAATAATTTGCTACTAATCTCACTACAGAGAGCTTTCGTTCTCCCCATGAAATAGTGTCAATAGCTTTGGAATTGGAACTCACACTGTGAGTTTTTTAAAAAAGGAAAAAAGAAAAGACACATTTACAGAAAGAACACATTAAGCCACTCCACATCCAGGACTACTGGAATAACCAGAGCTTGTGGGAAATATGTTCATTAACTTAGCTCCAACTCAGAATTGTTGCTCAACCATGGATCTAGCACACTTCCTTATAGTCTGCCAAATCTTAGCTCTACCCTTTGTGTCTGTTTTCTGAAGGTATCTAGCTTCAACTTTTGGGGGCTTAGTTTATAGCATGTTTGTGTCCTTCTGCAAGAAGACTAAGTTAATACAGATGGTTTAACAAACCTTATCCCTTTGACCAAATGGTAGCAAACAAAACAGTGACTTTCTGGGCTAGCTGCATGATTGCTGACAGATGTTTCTAGATGCCATTTTTTTTCATAATTTCTTAGGGAAAATGATCTCTTTGGGCTTGTACCTTTTCGTCTTGGGAATATGTATTAAAATAGCTCTCAAAGCTGCTCCCACTGTAAAATACCGTGAAAAGAAAGTAGTTTATTAGTTATTGAAATTGCTTATATAGTTACCAGGAAGCAGGCCCATTCCCTAGATTGAGCTTTGTCTCCCAGGAGAGCTCAGATACAAAGAGGGAAGAACACTGCAGCTCCAGTCTGCTGCTCCAGTCTATCCGCAGTCACTCCTTCCTAATGAATGCTTCTACCATATGCCAAAGGATATTATAATTCTAAACATTTCTACACCAAACACAAGGGTACACAAGTTCCCAAAAGAAACACTACTGCAGTTAAAATATTGGCACTCACACAGTGATAGGGTGTGACTTCAGTAGCACATTCTCGCCAATATCCAGGTCCAGACAAAATCTAAACAGAGAAATGCTGAGACGAAATGATGTCATAAACCCAGTGGATCAGCAAATATTTACAGATCATTTCTCCAAAATACAAAGGAATAAACCTTCTCACCAGTTCATGAAACCTTCTCCAAAATCAACCATATACTTGGACACAAAGCACTTCTCAACAAATACAAGAAAATTGACATGACACCATACATCCTACCTGACCAAGACAAATTAAAGCTGAATATCAACAACAACAGAAACTTACAAACTCATGGAAACTGAACAACTCACTACTGAATAGAAAATGACAGAAATTAAGAAAGAAATTAAAAACTTTTTAGAATTGAATAAAAATGAAAACATAGCAAATCCAAACTTATGGGACACAATGAATAGTTCTAAAAGGCAAGTTCATAGCCCTAACTGCCTATATTAAAAAAAAATACTGGATGATTTTTAAGGTCATCCTGGTCTACGGAGCAAGTTCCAGGACTCCAAAGCAACAGAAAAACCCTGTCTCGGAAGAAAGAAAGAAAGAAAGAAAGAAAGAAAGAAAGAAAGAAAGAAAGATCTCATACTAGTAACTGAACTGAACACTTGAAAGTTCTATATTTCATGACTGAAATCAATAAGATTGAAGTAAACAAACAAAATATCCAATACAGAGAATCGATGAAACAAAGAGCTTGTTCTTTGAGAAAATTTATAAGATTGATAAACCTATAGCCAATTTAATTAAAAGGTGTAGAGAGAATATCCATATTAACAAAATCAGAAATGAAAGAGAGTATAACAATGGACACTGAGGAAATTCAAATAGTCATAAGGACATACTAAAAAGAACTGTATTCCACTGAAGTAGAAAATATAGAAGAAATTGATAATTTTCTCAATATATACCATGTACCAAAGTTAAATCAAGATCATATAAAGCAATTAATCCCTAGTGAAATAGAAACAGTTAAAAGTCTTCCAACCAAAAACAGCCCAGGGTGTCTGGAAGTGCTGGCACGTGACTTTAATCCCACTACTCAGGAGGCAGAAGCAGCTGAATCTCTGTGAGTTCAAGACCAGCCTGGTCTACAGAGTTAGGTCCAGAGTAACCAGGGCTGCACAAAAAATTAAAACAAACATGCTAAAATACTGTCTAAACATTGTTAGAAAGCATGTATTTTTAAGTGCATATTGTGTTTCAGATAATGACTCATACAGTGAGGGAGGAAAAAGAAATATTGGGCCCTACTAACCAAATTTTGAGTGACTGGTCAATCCAAGGCTGTACTGAGGCCCCCAAATATGGTGAAGAAATGTAATTCCTTCTCTAAATCCAGAAACATGCTTGGCAAAGCCTAGGGCCAGGGCCTTGAGAAGACTGCAGTTTCAGATCCTGGGAACTCAGTTTTCTCACCCTGGACAGCTGTGGCCATCAGTCTCAAGGCCACCGAGCACTAGTTCTATGTCCCAGTTGAGATTTCCTATGCTCCATTTGTACAACATGGCTTGAGTAGCTTCTCATTGTATGATAGTTTTCTGCTCACTTTTTGTCTCGTTTTTCCATTGCAAACCAGTATAGGATGCTGTTACTTCTTAAGAAGTTTATTTGGCACAAGGCACAGCTTGTGCAAGACCTCCTGGTCCCACATTTTCTTGTTTTCTTGTTTTATGATCCCCTGGTACC
The DNA here is from genome assembly GCF_018167655.1 of Microtus oregoni. Classification (NCBI taxonomy): domain Eukaryota; kingdom Metazoa; phylum Chordata; class Mammalia; order Rodentia; family Cricetidae; genus Microtus; species Microtus oregoni. The sequence goes on along the minus strand of NW_024544728.1, from coordinate 271,371 downwards.
TAGGAACCTGTCACTGAAGAATACCAAAGGAAGCTTCCCAAAATACATACCTTCTGTAGTGCTTTCAAAAATACACTGTGATTCAGACAGTGCTTACTTTGATGTCTTTGTGATCATTTCCCTGCGCCTACCATGTGCAGCTTTCCTGTGACTCCTGCTTTTCAGTGTAGGATGATACTCACAACAGCAATTTATTACAGCAAAGCCACATGCCTGATCTGTAACGGGAAATATGGGAGCCAGTCTAAAGGCTTCTACATACAGTCTCCCTTTAATGCCCTATGGGTCCTCACAAAGTTGACACTCCTCCTTTAGTGAAATACAGTATGGAGTGTCTCTGCTCAGTAAGGCCTGTGTAAGACTCAGGTCCCAAGGTTTTTAAAGACAAATCATGTAGGTATCAATCTCTAACCACCACAACCAAAAATTTAGACTCTCAATTGAAAGCAGGAGTTATGCATAAACTGTAGCATATAGATTAGAGGGACACAGCAGCCTCATTGGCAGTGTGAACATCCCAAGACCAAGTTCGAAGATGCCAGCTCTGCCACTTGCTGGCTGTGTGTCTTGACCCCTTTTTAAGTCCATTTTCTCACTGACTGTTGAGGCGACGTAATAAGGAACAGAGGACCCAGTCCTCACAAAGCATTTAGCACAATGTCTGGCAGGTAACAAGCTGTACAAGCTATCATGGTTATAAAGTTGAGCAAAATTGCATTAGATGGTATTGCAATCAATCAAAGTTGTATGAGATTACCCTTGGAAGAAACATGCAAGCACCTTGCTAATAAGCATCAGCGTATGGATCCGTGTCTGTAGTCTCGTCATTGCTTTTATCGGGGGACACGTTTATTTAATAATGGTCCTATAACTGTATTCACACTGGCTGAAAAACAGAATGTTATGAAAGAACAACATGGGCTAGTCTTTAATGATCTTCAGATTTTCAAGAGATTTCATTTGAATTGCAGTGTGAATCTTTGCTGGCCATAGCACTGAGAAAGGAGCCGCTGCAGAATGTAATGAGCTGGGCAGCGTAGCAAGGTCACTTCACATGCCTGTCCTCATCATGTGATAAATGAGAAACATGCCTTCAATTTATCATGCTATAGTGCCAGATACTGGGCGTTATGCCCTCATTTCATTTAACCTTCACAACAATCACGTGAATTACATTTTCATTATCCTGATTGCATAGATAAGGAAGGTAAAATATGGGTGGCCTGTCGAACCCCAGCAGTTTAAGTCTAGGAATTCAAATTGAAAATGACAACTCAAGAGTCAGGGCTCTTCCCCATTTTGCAGTCTGGCTTCTTGGAGTCTAAAAGAGCTTTGTGTACTCCAAAGTCCACTGATGTTAATTCTTTCACCCTAACCGAATCTAGGCATTCACACTCAAAGTAGAGGAAAGTAGGTTCACATTAACTAAGGATTTAGGAGTCTGGCAAAGGTCTCTAATCAGGATTCTTCTTTTTAATAGGCTTCCCCAAAAGTTGAGTTAATTTAATGCCCTTGCTGCAGCTAGCTAGTTTCATATACAGCTTTTCTGGGAGGTGATCAGTTGGGAAGTAAAAATTTTTCAATAAGAAAGGGGAATAAAATATGTATTTGGAAAACCAGAAAGATAGTTTGGACCAGACTTCCTTTCTCCAGAAAGATAAATTCTTTGTGTTTGTTGTCCCCAGCCTTGCCTCTAGCTATATTCAAGGTGTGTGACAGGCACAAACAGACAGGTACTCAGCTACAAAGGAAAGAATGCAGGAAATTCAAAATAGCATCACCCAAGGCCCCAGGGAAGAGTCAATGAGCCAGTGCATTCCATGACTAGATTCCTTGCTCACGGAGTAGAAAAGCTCAAGACCTCAACCCTCCTGAGAGCAGCACCTCCATTTCAAGGTCACTTGTGTAATAAAGAACAATAAAAGGGTGTGAAAGAAAGGTAAGGATTTGCATGGATTGTGTGGAATAACAACATATCTTTAAAAGTCACCAGGGCACTAGAGGGGCACTGGGGGCACTTGACAACGTGCCTTGCAAAAATCAACATTGGAATGTAAAATATACTAAAAAGAGGGGCAGCCTAAAAGCACTGCAGCCCAACTGCAGCCTCGCAACTTTAGGAAGCTGAGGTAATTTCTGACTTAAGGGAAGGAATGACATCTTTCTCAAACTATGCCTTACTCGTGGGAACTTAACTATGCAAATTGTTCCAGAAGTTAAGTCAAAGCATCCATGGGGGATTTGGGGGGAAATTCTGAAACAACGTTTAAAAGGCAATTATCTACCATTGTTACCACAGGAGGGTGGTAACTAGGGAATACTTCTAGCGTGGTTCTCTCTGAACAGCGCTATTGAGCTATTGATGCTAAATTTTTTTCTTTACATCCCATGAGAGGAAGATTTTCCTAACTGGGCAAGCTTCACACAGAAATCTCAACTAGCCGGATGTAGAGGACAATCGAGGTAAGAAGAGAGATAGAGGCTTAATTATAGCTATAACCCTCATCATTACAACTGGAGATAAATTACATTCTCCCTGCAACACTGGTTTCTCTTCAGAGAAAAATATCCTAAATTTTTAACTCCATGAAGTTGCCGCCCTCTTTTACTTTTAAAACTCACGTCCAGTGTCAAGAACTGTTTTTATCGGGGTGTTCACCAGTCAGACTTTGCCAGAGGTGTATAAAGCTTCAGGAACATGGGAGAACAGGCGTAGAGAACCAGATTGGAGAGATCAGCAAGGCAGAATAAGAGAGGGACGCACAAACGAGAATTGGTATCTTTCTCCCACCCTGAGTAGGTGTTGTAATGGTCTATCTTGTCTCTTTAAGAGACAAGCCCAGCCTATCCCCCACTTCCACCAGACCCTAGGCAAGTGATCTTTTTTTCTGCTTCCAGCCTGAGTGCTCTCTCTCTACCCAGTCTCTCTTTGAAAGAGGTGCTGTGGCCTCTCCTTCTCTTTCCCTTTCCTTCTATAACCCACTAAATAAACTATACTCACTTTCTCTGCGTGGCACCTATCCATCTCCCACCCTCTGCTGCTCCTCGTGGGACCAGTCTCCAGCTAACCCACTGAGGTCTCTCACTAGCCCACTCCCACCCGCCTGGGACCCACAGAGGCCTTGCCCTCAGGGAACTGTGTCGCTTTATCTAAACCATTACAGATGTGTGCATGGACATTCCAAGGAGAACCTATCACTGTGTACAGTTGCTATGCATATAATATTTCATCACAGTCAAAAAGACAGTTCTAAGGTGTGCTACCTGTTATCTTGACATAATTATTTCTAATGCCCCTGTAACTCTCAAAAGTGCCCTAGTTCTGATATAGCACCTTTCCTCAGATGTTACTTTACAAATTGATACAGAGATATATAGCTGGTCATATAAGAATATTAATATATATATATATATATATATATATATATATATATATATATCTCCAATACTCTCATCCACAAACCCTCTCTTAGCATAAGCCTACAGCCAGATAGTTCTTACTATTAAAGTCCCAGTGAGAACATGGGGAGGTGGCTCAAAATTACAGTCCTCACTGAACAACCATGAGGACCTGGGTTCAGATCTCCAGCACCTGCCTAAAGTGGTAAAGTTTTTGTAGCCTTTCTCTTGGTGGTCAGAGTCAGAAAGATCCTAGGGTCATGCTGGTTAGGTCTTCTAACTGAAATGGTAAGCTCTGGGTCCATCTCAAAAATAAGGTGGTAGGAACTGGAGAAATAATTCAGAATTTAAGAGCTCTGGCAGAGGACTCCAGTTCAGTTTCCAGTACAAGTCAGGTGGCTCACAGCTGTCTGTCTCCTGCTGCTTTGACCTCTGTAGATACATACACTCATATGCATGTTCTCTCTCTCTCTCTCTCTGTCTCTCTGTCTCTCTCTCTCTCTCTCACACACACACACACACAATTAAAAATACAATAAAAAAATCTAGCAGGGCGGTGGTGGCGCACGCCTTTAATCCCAGCACTCAGGAGGCAGAGGCAGGTGGATCTCTGTGAGTTCGAGGCCAGCCTGGTCTACAAGAGCTAGTTCCAGGACAGGAACCAAAAGCTACGGAGAAACCCTGTCTCGAAAAATAAAAAAAAAAAAAAATCTCAAAACAAAGGTGGAGAGCTACTGAGGAATATATCTCAGTAGCAACCAGCAGCCTCCCAATGGACCTGTCAGGCAATCACACCTGACCACACACTATCCTAGATTGTTAATGGTATTTAACTGGGTTTCATAATAACTGTCTCCATTATTATTTGTCAAGAGGTAAGGGTTCAATCAGATTAGTCTTATGAGTTATATTCATCTGCTTCTTTCTGAACTGAGGAGCTGCAGATGACAGACGTGGGTTGTGCTATTCAGAAATTCTTGTAAGATACAGTTACTCTTCAGGCCCATCTCATAGAGGAAAATAATCACACCAGAAGTGCATTGGTGATTCATATGAAACAAGTGTGGCTTATTTTTAGTTCTGCTTTCTCTCTGACACTGAATTCAATAGACTAGGACCTATATTATTTAACACTCACGGTGTTGTTTTCTCAGTCTTCCAAGAGAAATAAGAAAAAGAGACGATGAGGTAAAAGAGATATCAGCTTCCTTATGGCAGAGGAACAAAAGAAACTCTCAATTATAAGAGTGCTCACTAAAAGGGAGGAACTTTTTAAAGTCTTTCCTGCATTGATACTTATCCTTGAGGGACCGCAACAATAAAAGATTAGTAAAAGAAGCCCCACCAGTGGGGTCCGGCCTTTTGATGTTGCTGTATGATGTTTCCAACTATAAGCATGATTGGTTGTGTTGATAGCCACCTTGGGACAAATGTGGTCCACAGGCTACAGGCAAGACACACCTATAAGAAGACTCTCCTTTATACACAGAGAAACCAATTCAATACTACCTGACACAATTACTTGATAACAAACCCAGAAACCAAATAAATAACTCTTACAACTTGCATGAGCATAAAATCAACCCCCTAGTAGTTCGCAGGAAAACTGGGGACACTCATTCACCAAGAGCCCTGTATAGCTCAGTGGGCATACCCAGGAAATAATTCACAACTACGAGAGTCTACCAGGAGAGAGAGAGAGACAAGGCTGGGACACAGGTCTAACATTTAGATCCTGAAGGAACTACTCAAGGAACTAGCAAGCATATGTCTTGTTTGGGTATAAACTCTGATAAGATGTCACCATGTCTGAGCCCAAAAAAGAAGAAATTGGTACATACTCACCATTTCTCCTCATTTCCTCCTGAGTGAGGAAGGGGCAAAAATCCAAAGTTCAGGCTTCTCACTGGGGAGAGAAAGAGTTGGTGGATCAGCTGTCCAATATTCCCTTCTTTTGGGCGTTTCATGAAAGTAGTGGTTTATCTCTTACCAATTTAGGCTGCTAATGTGTACCTGAAAAGTACTGAGAACAAAATACATAATGTTCTGTGGGTGTGGAATGTTCTCTGGGAACCAGAAACAGAAGTGACAAACCAGTGAATTTGGGGAGCTTCTCTCTGGATAGGAAGAAGCAGCAATGGAGTATGTGTGCAATGCTCCACCTTCTCCAGAGGCTACCAATTCCCATCTGATCTGACTTCTAGACATATTCTAATTCAAGGGTATGCTAAGAACGAAAGAGCTGGATGCCACCTCAGAGTTCTCAATAGCATGAACTACTGCACAGAAATGATAGAGAGAGCCCAAATGTTGGAGGAAGAGAGAGAAGGAAAGAAAAGGAGAGGAGACAGGCAGAGAGAGAAGAGGAGAGATTGGAAACGGAGAAGTAAAATTCACAATACAATACATTGCCAGAAACAATCGGAATACTGGGTAATGGTAAAGCTACATCCCTATGTGAAGTAGGTGAAGACAGGAAGAAATGCATATTCTTATATTGTGTGTGTGTATGAACACACAGCCGTAAGGCACATAAAATGGAGGCAAATGCATATGAATCTAGAGAAATTAAATAACTTTCTAATAGTCAGCCGTAAATAAATGGATGGATATAACTTTTCTGACAATAAATTCAGGATTATTTTTGTAAATACTTATGTAGGAAAATGATGCATGACCGAATGAGACTCAAAAATAAAAGAAAGAATTCTGGGCACAGATTGTGAACCTAAAGGAAAGGAAGGGACTTTAAGAGTAAACTTGGTGGTACAAAAGAGATGGCTTTCAAAGAGGACCAAAAATAAGAAAAACTGGACAAGGGGATAGAGAGTGAAGAAAGTGTAAGTAGTTAGAAGACACTATGGTGTGTGTGTGTGTGTGTGTGTGTGTGTGTGGTGTGTGTGGTGTGTGGTGTGTGTGTGTGTGGTGTGTGTGTGTGTGGTGTGTGTGTGTGGTGTGTGTGGTGTGTGTGTGGTGTGTGTGGTGTGTATGTGTGGTGTGTGTGTGGTGTGTGTGTGTGGTGTGTGTGTGTGCGTGTGTGCGTGTGTGTGGTGTGTGTGGTGTGTGTGTGGTGTGTGTGTGTGGTGTGTGTGTGTGTGTGTGTGTGTGTGTGGTGTGTGTGGTGTGTGTGTGTGGTGTGTGGTGTGTGTGTGTGTGGTGTGTGTGGTGTGTGTGGTGTGTGTGTGTGTGTGTGTGGTGTGTGTGTGGTATGTGTGTGGTGTGTATGTGTGTGGTGTGTGTGTGTGCGTGGTGTGCGTGTGTGTGTGGTGTGCGTGTGTGTGTGTGGTGTGTGTGTGTGGTGTGTGTGTGGTGTGTGTGTGGTGTGTATGTGTGTGGTGTGTGTGTGTGCGTGGTGTGCGTGTGTGTGTGGTGAGCGTGTGTGTGTGTGGTGTGTGTGTGTGTGGTGTGTGTGTGTGGTGTGTGTGTGCGTGTGTGTGGTGTGTGTGTGTGTGTGTGGTGTGTGTGTGTGTGGTGTGCGTGTGTGTGTGGTGTGTGTGTGCGTGTGTGGTGTGTGTGTGCGTGTGTGTGTGGTGTGTGTGTGTGGTGTGTGTGTGTGTGTGTAGTGTGTGTGTGCGTGTGTGTGGTGTGTGTGTGTGTGGTGTGTGTGTGGTGTGTGTGGTGTGTGTGGTGTGTGTGTGGTGTGTGTGTGGTGTGTGTGCATTATGCATGTGTTATGTCTGTGTACATTCATGCATGTGTGTGGGTATTCCTCAAGACAATATCATAAGAGATAAAAAAGCTTGTTGGAGTTTTATGACACATGTTATAACATGTATAACCCTTAAAGACAACATGCTAAGTGAAATAAGGCAATAACAAAAGGACAAATGTACATGATTTTACTGTTTGTATGAGGTATTTAAAATATTTAAGTTCATATAAGCAGGAAATAGAATGGTGGATACCAAAGGAAGAAAACAAGGGTTGTTATGCAAAACTGTATGCAGAGAGTTTTAGGCATGCAAAGATAGAGCATCATAGAGAGCTGCTGTCCAACAACGTGGATATAATTAACAATGGACACTATATGCCTATACATTAATTACCCAAATACATTTAACATGTTAAGTTTAACCACATTTTAAAACTTCACCTTTCTAAGATTCTTATGGGGTAAGTGACACACTTATCATCATTTTATAGCTAGCTAAGCTGAAACACAAAAATCCAATTAACCTTCTGCCTTAGCTGCAGTCCCTGTTACTGTGATAAAATACTCTGACAAAATCAATCTGAGGGAGGAAAGGGTTATTTCGATTCACAGTACAAAGTTACACTCCATGGCGGTGGGAAACGGATGGCAGTGGAGTTTGAGGGAGCGGGTCACGTTGTATCCACAGTCAAGAAGCAAAATGATGAACACCTGCGCTCAACTCATTTTCTTTCTTGTATTCAGCACAAGATTCCAGAGCCGGGAATGGAAATAATGCCACCCACACCCACAGTGGGCAGGTCTTCCAATACATTTAGTCTACCGCCTTTAAACTTCACTTCACTAAGATTCTTAAGAAACAGGAAGAGTACTACCAAATTCTTTCCAAAACATCACACAGATGACCCAGGATAGTCCAGTTCCTGACAGAGTACTTGCTTCCCCCTGAAAGCTCATGAACCAGGTCCCTACTGCCTGTGTTTCTCTCAACATCATTGTTTTCAAAGTTCTCAGCAGAATGGCCCTACTTACGTGTCTTCAAGGCTTGTCAAGCCCACATTCCCCTGGTACCCAGTTCCAGTTGTTACCTAAGAACAACATGATCAGGTTTATCACAGCAGTAATCCCAGTCCTGGTACTCACTATTTTCTGTTTTAGTTACTTTTCCAGGTGCTACAATAAAATAATTTGACAAAATAGATGATACAGAGGAAGAATAATTTTTGACTGGTCCCAACTCCATCTTCACTCCAATTTTCAGGCCAAGGGCAGGTTGAAGCCAGATTCTTAGCCAAAATATCATATGAATGACTCTTAGCTTATTTCCTAATAGATTCCTTGTTTGCCTCTAAGACATTGTAACCTGGGCCTCCACTGTCCATCTTTATCCCATCATTCTTCCAATAATTCCTACCAGAATTAAGCTCTGCTTCCCACATGCTAAAGTTTTTCTCTCTCAGAATACCAAACTCTTCTATGTTCCAGCCACAAAACAGTTCTAAAGACCACAAACCCTCATGGTCCTTATTGTCACAGAAAGACCCCAATCCTGGTGCCTGTTTTAGCTACACTTCCATTGATACAATAAAGTAATTTGACAAAAGTAGCTTCAGCAGAAATAAAGAGTTTATTTTGGCTCACAGGTCAAAGGTGGAGTCAATCACAGGAGGGAAGTCAAGGGACCAAGAGTTTGTGACAGTGGTCACATTGCAGCCATCATCAGAAAAACAGAAAGAGATGAATGACACTTCTTCTCTCTGTCTCCACTTCCACAGTCCAGGATCCTGTGAAGACCCACAGACGTGAATCCGTTCCACCCTGAGTAAAAGCCAGAGAATTCTAACCTATTTTTGTTCCGTCAAGGTAATACAACAGAATGTTTGAGCTAAGGTATGATTACTAGATGTCTTAATTCTCAGGGCCAGATAAACAGGATGTTTGATCTAAGGTATGGTTAATAGGTGTCTTGAGAGTTAAGGAAATAATTACATTCCTTTGTTCCTTGTATCCTGGAATTAAGTCTTTTGCCCTCCTCCTTTTTGCTTGGGGTATATAAGAACTAAGAGAAATAAATTTGGGTGGATCACAATATTCACTAAATGCCCTCCCAATTTCATCTGTTGTCTCCTATCTTTTTCTTTTCTCAATCTTCCCTTCAAGTATGGGCAAATAAGTAGGGCAGGGCCCGATAGGATCCCATCCAAACCTGCAGGACTTTCCACCTCAGTTAGGCTAATCAAGGTAACCTCTCCTAGGCATTGCCGAGACCCCATCTCTCAGAGGATCCTAAATCTTATCAAATTGGCAATTAAGATTAATCAGGGTCTAATTGGTCAAATTGCCCAAGCTCCTATAACTGAGTAGTGCAACCAGGATCAAACTCATTTTTGTCCAAAACTTAATATCTTCATCACTGCCTTTTCCAACTGCTAAAGAGATGTGGTGGCAAAGCACCCAATTCATAGGCAGCGGGGCTCTCCCAGGCATAATCCAACCATCAATGTCTGTAAGTCACCACCCTGACCAAGTTAAGGACCATACGACACATGAAATGAGTTTAATCCCCATTCCTTGCCTCTAACAAAGGAGACTATATAGGGGGTGGCAAATTGACTACGTACTAAATCCACTAGGGAGGTTTTAAAGTTGTACAGGTGATCAGATTTCACATTTGAATTTAATTGATCTGGATTCTTGCAGTCTCTCCAGATAATCATGATGTGTAGCCACTGATACAGATCAAATACTAACCCGGAGAGAATAGCTATTTCAGAGCTCAGTTAGTACAATATAAAAAGTGAGATAGATCCAAGGGCTGTGAGGCTCGGGTAGGATAGAGTAGGCAGAGAGAGGAGAGTGGCACGGAGACATAAAGTGGGACTCTAAGCCCACGTGACGTTTGAATAGGTGGAAGAGAGGACGCAGATCAGCTAAAGAAATGAACGCTAAAATTGCTCTTGCTTGGATGGAGGCAAGAGTATAACTAAGCACATGCTTTCGTCCCCAGCACAGAAGTTTCTGGAAACGAGAATGCAGTCAGTTTCGCCGGTTCCATCTGGCCTGCAGCTGCCTCTGGTAATCACACGGGTTTGTCTGCTGCCAAAACAACAAAATTCCTGATAAGTAATTGAGCGCCATGGACTCAGCCCTAGCTCAAACTTTGAATCTGGGATTCATCACTGAACAGCATTGGAACTCCGTGAGAATCGAGGGACTTAATAAAGTCCTCACATCCATACTATCACCCACTAAGATACCCTCATCGTCATATTAATAAAGAAAACAATATTGAAGGAAGCCTGACTACTAGCCCCGATTACTCTGAACATGACTAACTTCTCAAGGCTCTGGTTTCCTCTTCTATGGGGACAGGACAAAGAACATTTAGGATCACTTCAGTTCTAAAATTCCAGGAGTCTTGGATATAGACATCTAAATTTCCTGACGGGTCCTCCGCCTTGCAACAACAACAAAACCTGCTTTCAGGGTCTACAGTACATCCTAGGCAAGTAAGACTGCAAGACTAAATAAAATTACCCTACTAATTTGCAACTTGCTTCTTTTCTGAATCTCCAGTTTCATATTGATATTAGTTCTAGGTCCAAGTTACTAAACTATAAGAAGGCTTTGTTCTTAACAGGTCATCTCCTGTGTGTTGCCTTGCTCACATCATGGTGTAGTTCCCTCCTAGATTTCCTGGATTTTGTTTTGTATTGCTTTGTTTTGTTTCTTTAAAGGGGGATCAGAACACAAATTCTTATTCCATCTTCCTGCTGCAAAGCCCTGTTCATCCTAATTGGTACTGAGGTCCGTTCCCCTGCCCTGTTCTCCTTATCATACTTTATATTCTCTGTTGCACACAGAGCCTTCAACTCTCCCCCACACTATAAAATTGTTTTATTATCATTTTTGTTGGCTCGTATCTTTCCTTTCTCTCCACTGTAACTAAGCAAGCTTTTTGTCCCCTTTGGTCATTAATAGTACCTGCAGAGAGTATGTGATCAATGCATACTTATGGAATGAATAAACAGAGTGCATTCATGAGAACTAAAAATAGAATAGCAGGAATGTGGCAGTAAATATGAGAAGAAATGGCTACAACACTGGAAATGGCCCTGGCTTCTGTGCTCTTCAGATCTTTAAATCTTTTGCCTTTTATTGCACCTTTGTCTTTAACAAACAGAATGAAAATACGCAGTGCTCAGTACCTCTAGGCTGAGCCATGGCAAACTTCCCTGGCACCTCCCTGCTTGGAAAATCAGCTGTTCGAGTCTCCATTCTCTGAGACAAGGAAGCGCAGGATGACCATGTAGAGAAAGAAAGGTGATTACCCAGCCCCAACCAGCTCTAGTCCATGCCAAATAAGGCTCCGTGTGTATGAGTGACAGATCCTTTCTGGATGTCAGCCAACTTGAGCCTTCTAGTGATATGATAAGTTTTAGACAAGAATCTCCCACCTGAACCCAAGAAAGCCAGAAACAAATGTAAGCAATAAAGACAAATAAGTGTTTTGTGGGTATTATTGTGGAGAGTTGATCATTTAGACAATACCAAACACCCCAGAAATTCTACATCTGGAAATCCACTTAAAACACCTGTTTTCATAGAAAAGAAACCTCTCCTGATGTTTTTATTTTCTTGAAGGCAAGAAACTGAAAACAAAATTCTGTTTGTAAGATAATAAATAAATAATTATGGCTTACCTTTATTGAGAATGCTAATGATCAGATGTTCAAAAAATTAGATTGGCCTCACATGTACGAACATTACATATCCTCAAGTTCCATTCTTCAGTTAAAAAACAATAATATATTATAGGCAGGGCATGTGACAAGGAAGAGGTATAGATAAACTATGTTATAGGATGGCAAGCGCTGAGATGTAAGCATCTATCAAGTAAAAGGACAAGAGAGAACTTTTTCTTTTAACAATGTAAGGAAGTCTCAATAGCAGGTGAAGGATGAGCTGTAAGAGACAGCTGAGCAAACAGAACTCAAAACAGAGAATAAAAGTTCCATATGTTTTATTATTCTACCTTATCACTGGTTTGACTTAATTTAGCAAGTTTGAATTGTCAAAAAATCCTTAGGTACAACATATGAATGTTTCAGTCTATGCCCTAAGATGTAAATTATCCCCTTGTACAGCATATCTGTGCTATACTTTCTGCTCCCCTACTACTGTCTTAGTAGCTGTTTGAGTTAATCAAATTGGTGGTTCTCAACCTGCAGGTCATGAGCACTTTGACAAACTTTTAACTCCCAAAAAATATTTTTATTACTATCCATAACAGTGGCAAAATTGCAGTTATAAAGTAGCAATGAAAATAATTTTATGATTGGGGAGTCACCACAATGAGGGTATTCTTGGGTCACAGCATTAAGAAGGTTGCAAACCACTGTATCAGATCAACAGTTGCAATGGTGCAGAGTTTATGTACACGTAATCTTACTTTACCTATTTCTTGCTCTGAAGCATGAGAATAGTGATATAAACACCAAAAGGCATGTTAACTCTGTCTGAGACTGAATAGCAATGCTTCGAGCCATGGAAGAAAAACTCTAGCACAAATGAGACCAAGTACTATGTGTGATTTCAGGCCTCTACTGGGTGTAAAGGTGAGTGTCCATGTGTATGAGAGACTACTGTAGGATAATGTGGCTATGTGCATTGTCAGAGCCCACCAGAGAACAGAACCACAGGATTATACGTGGGGGGGGGGGGGAACTGGCTCATACTATTTTACAAGCTAAATAAGCCCATCTTCAATAGGGTAAGTCACCAATCTAGATCCCAGACAAGAGTTACCGTCAACTACACAGACTTGTGGTCCAAAGGCAATCCCCTGACTGAGGGAAACCTTTCTCTGACCTTAACTAATTGGAAGATGCTCAATCATGTTATAAGAGGGCAATCTGATTTACTCCAAAGTCTACCAATTTACATATTGACCTCACCAAAAAAAAAAAAAAAAGTGCTTCCATGGCTTGCAAAATGCTCAGGGCTCAAGGTATGAAGGCGTTTACTGCCAAGCCCTGATGTTCTGAGTTCAATCCCAGGAATCCGCACATGTTGGAAGGAGAGAAAGATGTCCAAAGTGCTCTTCCGGACTACATCCACTTTCACACACACACACACACACACACACACACACACACACACACTGATAAATAAATAAATTTAAAAACTGCTTTTGTGGAAATATCCAGAATGCTTGACTAACCAACTATCCACTAAGAGTCAGCTACAAGTTGAAACATAAAATTAACCACCAGAAGAACTTCAACACGTACTGCTTAACTGCCAGTTTGTAAGATGTATATGAACATTATCTCAAATGTTATGCTTACCTTTTCTGAGATGAGGAATCATTTCTGAAAAATAGCTATATATTGAGCTCAACTCTGGGAAATAACTATGAATTTGATTCCACTGTTCTTAAAGCTACTTAAAATTTCTGATTGTCTGTTAAGTCAATTTGAGTTGCAATAAAAATGGACAGAAAATAGGCTGGGTTATTAGGAAGCAGTTTCGGCTCCAAAGGAAATGACAGCATTAGATCTGGAAAGGGATACAAAGAAACTAAAGTTGATTGTTGTGCTGAGCTTGTCGCCTATTTAAGCCTTCTCTGAAAATAAGCAAGATGGTAATGTGAAAACAGAGACATGAGACGGGGCAGAACTAAAGAACACGAAAGTAAAAGACTGCCACTATGTCAAAGGGGGGAACTGGGAGCGAAGATCAGAAAACTGCAGAATAGAAATGTTGTCTCTCTGGGAATAATGAAAGGACTATAAATGCTCTCTGTTCAGAGAAGCAGCTGGAAAGAAGATTGCCTTAACAGCGTTTGGCCCCTGGCAATAAAGTCCTGAGGTTCAGAAAGATGGAGACGATAAAGCTGGGGTCAGAGTGCAGTCGGTTTGTGTGAACCATTAACCGCCTTTCCTGGATTCCTAGCTCCTTAAGCCCAAAGCCTCAGCTAGAAACATGCTATTTGTACTGAACGCCAATTCCATAGTCACTCTGTCACCTGCATCTTCATTTCAAATTACCCAGGTGAGAAGAATTATATCTGGGACAGAAATTAAATAACCAATTCATAACCAGTTCAAGTTTGTTTTCAGCAAGAGGAATTTATTTAATTTCCCTTTGCACTGAGACAGAGTCAATAGAGTAGAAACTAGGCAGTCTGTCCCCCATATTTATTGAAACATCTCCTACGATCCCCATATTTTTTCTCAGGTTTTAGTGAATTGTTGCCCTGATATTCCTGTGGGTGGGATTATTTTCAAAGACACGCTGGAATCCTGACATGACTTAGGACTCACGAGCCCTGGGTCAGAGGCACCTGTAAGTTTGCATCCATCTTCCCATAGCTCTCCTTGCCTGCGTCGGGAAGGAAAGAATGGGAGCTCCTAACATCACCTCTGATTGAGACAACTCTGGAGTATGGCTCCTATTCAGCAGCTGTTGGGGATCTGGGGACACCTTCCCAGAAACCATCCAAGACTAGTCCCTGGCCTGGCTTCTATCCTGCTCCCATTAGGACATGTCCCAGCAAATTAATAGACAGACCATCTTTAGCTCAGCCAGCCAGGGAAAGTCTTCACCGTTTATGTTCTTCAAGGCTTTGGATGCTTCTGCCCAAATAATCCACATTAAACAAATCCAAGACATTTTATCCTGAGCCCTTGATTCTATAACCAAATTTAGTCTGAGTTAGAAGCATTTTAATTCCACCACCATTGATGATGCCATTCATGATGTCATTAGTGGCCTGCATGCTTTAGGATAAAAAGTAATTCCAGGATAGGGCAGAGACTGTGGACATAGGGATCAAAGAGACTGATGCAATCTATCGCAACAAATTCCATCTGGATAACCCAGTTTTTGATTCTGAGTCTCCAATAGAAACAATGACCTCAATGAGTTTTTACATAAGTAAATGAGCCATATCTAAAAGTACCTGATGCACAGTAAATGCAAAATGTTATTTCATTTTGCTGTCTAGAACAAATGATTTCAACATAAGGAACACAGAGTTGGTCCAAGGGCATCTTCCTCCAGGGAGGTAGAAATCTTGTTAATTCTGTCATAGCTACCGGTTTATAATTGAAAGAGCAGAACCTTGTGTTCTTTTCTTTTTCTGTTTACCAGTAATCTCAATGTTCTCTTGAATTATTGCGGTTTGTCCTACTTATTCATTGGTGTTTATTGAGTGGTACTGAGATACATGGAGATTTCTTCAGTGCCAATAAAAAAAATGAACAAATCAACATTAAAATGATCAGTGAAAGTGACGAACAGAATGAGGAAAGGAGCATAGGGAAGCAGATCTATGGGAAAAGGAAAAAGCTGTCTGAGAGAGGGACATTTGATGTACATCCCAAGGAAGACAGATGCCAGTCTTTTTCATATACAGGAAAGGACCTTCCCAACAGAGAGAATAGCAAGCTGAATTACCTAGCCTAGAATCCAAATGGTAGAAGATTAAAATCCTAGAGGCGATCAGGAACAGGGAAAGTCAGTCCTGTGGCATTGAGCAATCTGATTCAGTGGTGTACACACAGACGAAAGGTTTTTGTTTCTCTCTGTTCTTGGCTACTAAACAAATTATATCAAATATCCCTTGCCAGTCTTTTAAGAACACTTTGGGCAGAACTTAGAGCATTACAGTTGGGTTCAGGTATTGCATTAGTCAGGGCAATAAAATGAAATGGACTTAACTCCTTGATGGAGCTCAGTTCTCTGATCTTCAGCTGAGGCTGCTCAGCACTTGGAAGACAGCAGAACCTCCTCCCCCCCCCCCTCCTCCTCCTCCTCCTCCTCCTCTTTTCTGCTGTCCTTTTCTGAATGTCACCTTCCCCTCTTTGGTTTAGAGCCTTGAAGAAGAAAAGAGGGAAGGGCAAGGCCATCTCTGCTAACACCGCTGCAGCTGTTACTCCTCCATTGTAACTGCTGTCACAGACATCCAAATGCTGTCACATGGAGTGTGTGGGGATTCTTCAGGAAGTCTCGCAAATCATTCCATTCCTTGAGAACTTGGTCAGCTCCCTCCCATTCTACCTCACCATCCCTCATGGATGCACACTGGAATTTCTTGCTTCCAGAAACATTGCTAGTGCCTGGTTCCCTGCCACAATGCCCATCTGATCTGTAGAAGGATTGTCATCCTTTTCCAGCTTCTAGTTAGAGACACCACTTTCCTAGTGATCAACACACTCCTCCGTAGTCTTGTACTTCACACAACCAATGGGCCCTTTGGGAAGTGGATAACCCCCTTGCATATGCAAATACCCTATGTACAATTCACATCCCTCGCTGCAGAAACACTACCAGTCTCTGTGGATGGAACAACCTCTTAAAACAGCACTGCCTCTTTTCTTGGCTTTTAAAAAAATCAACTTTATTAAAATCACTATTCCATTCTCTAACTACCACTAATTATTCAGGACTGACTACTAATGAATTGGTATGATTCTGAAATATATACTCCCTGGCAAGGGATGGCTATGCTGTCCCCAAGGCTCCCACCAAATAATCCTAAAATACGTTTTTGTCTCTACAAGAAACAATCCCTTCTAATGAATATGAACACCTGAAAAGAGGGGTGATGAGTTCTTCTCTTTTCCTGATTGATCTTCTTGTTTTAGTTTAAAAGGAAAAAGAAAATCAGATTAATCAGATGAGTTGATTTCATACTGTGAGAGGAAAGAAAATGGTAGAATCAAACATTCTCTTCTTAATTAACCAGGTAATGTACACCAGGGTACAATAAAAATTAAATGAAAGAAGGAAAAAGGAAAACAGCAATGTTATGTTTTGTGTATATGGTATATGTGCATGTATATATAAATGCATGTGTGTGCACATGTATGTGGAGTCTAGAGGACAACATCAGGTGTCTTCACCTCCACATTATTTTTGAAACAGGGTCTCTCACTGAGCCTGGAGCTCATAAGTGCAACTAGGTTGGTGGTCTAATGAGCTCCAAGAACCCTCCTGTCTCCATCTTTTCCATCTGAGAGTTTTAGACATGTGTCCTCATTACCAGCTTTCATAAGAGTGCTGAGGGTCTGGACTAAGGTCCTCTGGTTTGTGCAGCAATTTCCTGAGTGAGCTACATTCCAACTCATTATCACTTTGATAGCGAGGAGAGAGGGTGGGATTACAAATTGAATAAGTATATTAATTCTTTATCTCTGACATTTGATGATTATAGACAATTAAACAAACCGCAAGTTGGAACATCCTTCTATGACCAATGATCCATGCACTAAGCATGAAAACAAACCAGAGCTGAGACTTGAAGCTCCAGTGAGTTCTAAAGGATAAAATTCAAAAATGGTTACCATGGCACTACTAGCCACAGGACATCAGTGGGCAAATACCCATTCCAGATGTCTATTTGAGCATGAACTTAAGTAGTAAACCACATAACATAGTAACCACATAGCAAACAGCTTGGCCATCTATCCTCTCAAGCCATAGGCACACAAATAAGGTGCAGGAATAATACACTCTTGTCCTCAAGGGTCACCCCACACATGTGGCTTTGATTCCATTCAAAGTGACTGGTGATTACAATACTTCAAAAATGTTGGACTGTGATGAACTGAACGTGCTTTAGATCACCTAGATTTAGAAGATAGTTCTAGCTAGGGAGAAAGCAAATAAGATAAAAAGTTATGAATTATAGGATACACTGCATTTTATAGAAAATTTTCTATGAAAAGTAAACTTTTAACAACTAAAAAGATACTAAGGCTTAGAGTGAAGAAAGCAGTGTGTTTATACTTTAATTAAAATTTTATTTAAATTTTTAAGTAAATAAAAAAGAAAGTAAAGCTTTATGAACCTATCAAATCTTGGATTGCTTTAGTGTTTCTTATTGTAACAATATAAAAAGATAAGTCCCTGTGGTACAAACATGTATCCCCCTTGTTCTTCCTCCCTACCCCCTTCAGCCATTCCTCCATGTGACTTGAGTCCCCAGGAACCTGCAGAACTGCTTTCCCAGGGACTCTATACTTGGCTTGGACCAGGTAGGCTACTTGTATCCTCCTTCCTCTCTTCCACTTTGGCCTCACCAGAGTCCTGTTAGATCTGCCTCTGACTACCTGATGGAGGTGGGTCTTGTATCTTATCTGTTGCTTTCATTGGTTAACTAATAAAGAAACTGCCTTAGCCCTCATAGGACAGAAAATTAGGTAGGCAGAGTAGACAGAACAGAATGCTGGGAGAAAGAAGTCGAGGCAGAGAGTCGCCATGATTCTCCCACTCCAGACAGACGCAGGTTAAGATCTTTCCTGGTAAGCCAGCTCATGGTGCTGCACAGAATATTAGAAATGGGTTAGATCAATATGTAAGAGATAGCCAATAAGAGGCTGGAACTAATGGGCCAGGCAGTGTTTAAAAGAATACAGTTTCCGCGTAATTATTTCGGGAAGAGCTAGCCAAGTGGCAGGAATGCAGCTCGCAGCTCCGCTCGGATTACAACAACTACCCACCTCAGCCCCTCCTCCTACATCCCATTTGGACTCACTGTCATCCTCGGCCAGAAGCAGGGTACCACTAGTTCTGTTTCTTCCCACTTCATGAAGCCAGACCCAAAATTCCACTTAAGGAACTCCAGAGTCAGCCCTCTTCTCTGCCTGCTCGCTTATCACCCATTACACCCTCCACACCAATCCGGGACTGCTTGGAGTCCAAACCCAGAGCTCCAACCAGAGCCTCAGCTCTGGGACTCAGAATCTAAATCCTAAAATCCAGAGTAACCTCAATACTAAGAACCAAGCATCACTCTTCTGGTCCACAACCCATCAGGTTGGAGCAAGAGCAACCACAGAAGAAAACACTACACAACAAATGCAAGGCCAGACACACCAAGAAATACCACAAACATCATAATGCCAGATGCCTAGATCCCAGGGGTATGGGGACATGAACAACCAAAAATGACAATATGCTTCCTCCACAAGCTAGCAATGCTACTATAATAGGACTTGAAGAATCAACTTACATTTGCTGATTCAAATGTCACAGTCGATCACAGCAAAGAAAGTATGGTGGCTGGAACAGCTTCATCTGTGACAGTGTGAGCTTGGGGCACAGATTGTTCTTACCTTGGTGGGCCAAAAATAGAGCGACGATAACCCTGAAGGTTACCTTCAGTGCCCCAGTGGCTCAACTCAGCCATGCCCCACCCCACTCAGTTCTAAATAAATCTTCCTAAATAGTATCACCTGTTTGGGATCAGCACACGAGGCTTTTGGTATCCCCAGATTCATAACCATCTAGTGATGTAAAATGAATTCACTGTAACATTAAAAGTCCACATTGTCCTAACAACTTCCAACAGTGCTCAAAGGTCCACAGTCCCTTCTGAAACTCTTAGCTATGAGATCCTAAATAGCCAGGTGGTGCTGGTGTGAAGTAATAAGAGTGGCGGGGCTGCGTTCCCAGCACCCCGGCCGCCTGCTGGCTAGCTTATGCCCCGAAATAACAACACACAAACTGTATTCATTTAAACACTGCTTGGCCCTTTAGCTCTAGCCCTTACTGGCTAATTCGGATATCCTGATCAACCCATCTCTAATAATCTGTGAGAACCAGTCTTACCGGGAAGATTCTAGCCTAGTCCATCCTGGGTCGGAACTTCATGGCGCGTGTCTGCCCGGGAGCAGGGCATGGGGCATGGTGTCTCTCTCAGGCGTCTGCTCCCAAGAGGAGAGCGGTCGAGTCTCTGAGCTCACTTCCTCTTCCTCCCAGCATTTTGTTCTGTTTACTCCTCCCACCTATCCTCTAACCAATAAAATGGGCCAGGGCAGTGCCTTTATAAGCCAAAGACCTTCCTCCATCATTGCCATATGAAGTAATAAGGGCGGCGGGGCTGCGTCCCTGGCACCCCAGCCGCCTGCCCGGCTGGCTTATGCCCGAAATAACAACACACAAACTGTATTCATTTAATCACTGCTTGGCCCTTCTGCCCTAGCCCTTACTGGCTAATTCTGATATCCCGATCAACTCATCTCTAATAATCGGTGAGCACCGGTCTTACCGGGAAGATTCTAGCCTAGTCCATCCTGGGTCGAGCTTCATGGCATGTGTCTGCCTGGGAGCTGGAAGTATGGCGTCTCCCTGAGGCGTCTGCTCCTGAGAGCAGAGCGGTGGAGTCTCTGAGCTCACTTCCTCTTCCTCCCAGCATTTTGTTCTGTTTACTCCTCCCACCTATCCTCTAACCAATAAAATGGGCCAGGGCAGTGCCTTTATTAGCCAAAGACCTTCCTCCATCACTGGTGCATGCCTTTAATCCCAGAACTTTGTGAGTTCAAGGCCAGCCTGGTCTACAAAGAGAGTTCCAGGACAGGCTCCAAAACTATACAGAGAAATTTGTCTCGAAAAATCAAATAAATAAATATAAATAAACACAATAAATAAATAAATAAGAAAACAAGTTGTAGCATATGATGTAGAGTAGCAAGAGGGAAAACCCCTATTCTTAACTGGAGGAATTGGGTCATAGCAAAGAATAATGGGACCAAATCAAACAGCATACCCTGTAGATTAATGTCTATCATGTAGAATTGATATGTCATTACCTGAGTTCAAATAAGCTTTGGGAACCTAGTCATTCAGTATTATGCCAGCCGCACATATGGATTCTCTCTTGGAGCCACTCATTGCCTGCAGCTTTCTTTGGCAGACATCCCATATTCTTGACATCTCTAACACCATTGGATATCCAGGGCAACTTTGATTTCACCTTCTCATATTTCGCACACTGACCTCTCAGAACCTCTTCCAAGGAATCTGACTTCTCTGCACCCTGCTTGGCTTCATTAGCTTTTGTATACCATCTTGATAGATGATCCAAAAACTCTTGTATTCTGCAATCCTGCAAAATCATTACTACATTCATGACATAAAATTTGGATGCCAGGTTAAAATGTAGCCGGGCGTGATTAGACCAAGCTCCAGTAGCCTCCAAGCTGCTAAAGCATCAATGTGCCTACATGGGTAAACATGAGAAGATGTTTGCCCGAGTGCTGCGTGAGCAGGGCACCACTGTAGCAGCGCTCTCAGCTCAGGAACTTTTGGTTTTTTTTCACCCATGTTCCTCTTGAATGAATTTGCATTTGGGTAGATTGGACCACTTGACTGATGGGGTCCTGATCTCAAGACATCTTTTCTATTGTCCCAGTGAAAATTTGCTTGCCATGCCTTTAATTTTCTTGGTCATTAGCGCTCCTCTGTCAGCATCTGCTTTCCCCACACAATTTGCAATATATGTTCCCTTGCTACTTTACTCACTAAGATGCACACCTTCATTTCTTTCTGCTTTGTTTTTTGTTTTAAATCTGTTCTACATAAGCGACTAAAAATAGCTACCGCCTAAATGCTATGTTATGTTGCAATTCCCCCCATCAAAGAAATATTATATTATTTTTGAACTTGGCCTCACACATGTTTCATGGTATAGGCAGAAGACAGCTATATTCTTTACTAAAATTGTACAAGCATGACTCCAGGCCCAGTGCCCAATAAAGATCTTGTTACCCTCTGCAACCTCAGTGTCACAGATTCTACTGTTCACATTTTTATCAGCATTCTTGGATTCTGCAGTCTCTTTATGATGGTTTCTACTTACATTGTTCTGGCTCTTCTCTAGCTTGAATCTCAAGTTGTCCTTCCACAAACCAGTTCCAAGAGGGGGTGAACTACATGGTCATATATGGCATATAGCACATAATACCAATTTTCTAGGTAATTTACATTTTTCTTTCGTGTTTTTTTGTTTGTTTTGTTTTGTTTTTGAAGACATGGTTTCTCTGTGTAACAGCCCTAGCTGTCCTGGAACTCACATTGTAGGCCAGACTAGCTTTGAACTTACAGACATCCTTCTGCCTCTACCTCCCAGGTGCTGGAATTAAAGGTGTATACCACCACTCCCAGCTTACTTTTTTCATAATGTGATGAAATACCTGGCATGAAGCAACGTAAGAGAGGAAGTATTTATTTTGACTCAGGATTCACAGGGCCTGATCCATCATGGCAGGGAAAGGACGGTAGCTAGGAGAGCTCTGTCCTTAAACAGGAGCACTTGTGGTAAAGCGTTTTCAAATCTTGGTGGATCCAAAAGAAGAGAGTGCTCAGGAAAGAGATGGAATCACACTATAACCCTCAGGAGACCACCTCCAGTGGTCCACTTGCGTAACACATGCTTCATGCCCCTAAAGGTCCTATTTCCCAAAATAGTGATTATCTGGGGCCAAGCATTCAGATGCATAGGTCAGTGGGGCATCTTTCATATTCAAACCATATAACTATCCAGTGATGGAGTAATTACATTAAATTGGCATCAGATTTAGTATGGCATTGCTAGTGTTACAGGGCTTTGTTTTCTTCTATCTGGGTGGTACTGGAGATTCATTGCTGCTGAGGCAGATAAGAAGACCTTTAAAGGTCCCATTTATTCAATGAGGTCCTTAATGTCTGTGCTGCTGGGGTTATACGTACACCCACACACTGAGACAATGGGGATGTTCTATCGGGAATTCACCAAGGCCAGCTGGCCTGGGTCTGAAAAAGCATGGGATAAAACCGGACTTGCTGAACATAGCGGACAATGAGGACTACTGAGAACTCAAGAACAATGGCAGTGGGTTTTTGATCCTACTGCATGTACTGACTTTGGGGGAGCCTAGGCAGTTTGGATGCTCACCTTACTAAACCTGGATGGAGGTAGGCGGTCCTTGGACTTCCCACAGGTCAGGGAACCCTGATTGCTCTTGGAGCTGATGAGGGAGAGGGACTTGATCGGGGGAGGGGGAGGGAAATGGGAGGCGGTGTTGGGGAGGAGGCAGAAATCCTTAATAAATAAATAAATTTAAAAAAAAGAAGACTGTTGCGGGAGGTCCTCCCACTCCTCCAGCCTATCACCGCTGAGGTACCAGCCCATTGGGGCGTGGTTTCTCTCCCTTTACAAAAGCGGCCACTTCCCTCTCCTCTCTCTCTTCACTTCCTGGTCCGCTGGCGACTAGACTCTTTTCCTGGTTGCTTAGAGGGCTGTTGCCTGGGACAGTGATCTGTAAGTTTTTTCCACTTTAAATAAATACCACCCTAATAATCATAACCCCAAATTGGTGTGGCATTGTTTGTGACTTACGCCTGACTCTTTTCCTGGTTGCGTAGAGGGCTGTTGCCTGGGACAGTGATCTGTAAGTTTTTTCCCCTTTAAATAAATACCACCCTAATAATCATAACCCCAAATTGGTGTGGCATTGTTTGTGACTTACGCCTTCAGAAGACCTTTAAATAAAACTGTAAAATATATACATCCTCACAGGTGTGGAAATCACAGTAAAGAAACATAGGAAATGAAATTGAAGACAATGTGACTGCTATAGCAATAAGATCCTATAAACTAGATCTTCTGATACTGAAAGGGTTGAAATGTAAGGAAGAACTCAGAAACCTGTTGGGAGCTGTGAACCCCCAGATCCTGAATTTCTTGTAAACAACTTGTTTTCCTCTGCTCTGAGACAGCCTGCAGCTGCTCTGAGCATGAGACCCTCAGGACTCCTGATGGCAGGAGAGTGATTTCTGGTGGGTTTGGCTGGGGCGTGGCTATCAGTTAAGGATCCTTATATAAGTGGCTCTGGTACAATAAAGGGGGCGTTCCTGTGTAGGGATAAGTCCCGCCCCTTAAGGGGCGTGTTCGCCTCGGGCTAATGTCTGCCTATAAATTTGGCGAGCAAGCTCCCAGCTTCTCGCTTCTGCTTTCCTGGTCTCCGCGGGAACGGTGGTTCTGTAAGTCTATTTCTACATTAAAGCTATATATATATTTTTACACTCTGTCTGCATTCGTTTACGCCACTACATTCCTGTTTCAAGGATGACTCGTGTCTCTGCCTGTGTGTCTTTGTGTGTTTAAATCTCCAGGCCCTTGCCCGAGGCTCGCAAGTGATCCTGTAATGCAGGTGCTGCAATACAGGAGTAGTACCGTACTGTCACGTAGTACAGGCAGGCACTACAAGAACCTACTTACAGAGATTATCAGTGACCTCAAAGGTAATAAAATGTACAGATAAGTGAAATTAGGAAGTCAACTCAGTACTTGAAGAAGACAGCAATGTGATTGAGAAATTCAGTCACGTGCAAGAGAAATTCACCAAGGAAATTAAGTGTGAGGAAATGGGAAAATGTTTGAAATGAAAAATTCAACAAGTCAAGTTAAAAACATAATGTCTGACTTGGTGTACTTTTTCTTTCTTTCTTTTTTTGTATTTTTCTCTTTTTTGGAGGGGGCACAAGAATAAGAGGGTAGACCTAGGAAGAATGAGAAGCAAGTATGATCAGAATGTATTATATGAAATTTTCAAATAATCAACAAAAATATTATGTTGGAAAAAAAAGCACAATATCTAAGATTGAAGGTCAAATCAAAAATGCCCACATTTATACATCAACAAAATAGATAAATAAATAAGACTCTAACTTTTAAGAAGTCTGAAACGTGGCAAATGGACAAAATCAAAGAATCCATAGAGTAAAGAGATTAAATTAAAGGCACAAAAACATATTTAATGAAATTATAGCTGAACAGAATTAATTAAGATATATTTGGATCCTCTAAAACAGACATGATTAGATAATCTCTACTCAGCATGTTTGTAGCTAAAATCCAAAGATTATAAACCTAAGGACCAATTTTAAAAACTGCAAGAGACAAAAAGAATAACACTGACTATACAATATCCATCTAAACAGCACCAGACCTCCCTCCTAAGAGTAACTAAAAAACTAACAACAAGGATGTAGAAGAAGTGTACAGAATAACAATGGATGAGATTGAATCAACAATAATACATGGAAATCAATAAAGTCATAAACCAAGTGGATGGAGAGGAAATTGTGGTTGGGATGAATTACATGAGAGAAGGATTTATTTTCAATGAAAATTTTCTTTCCCCCCCACAAATAATAAATAAATAAAGTCTAAAGCACATCAACATAATAAACAAATAAAAACCTTGTGATTTTCCAAACCTGCTGACCTGAGTCCAGTTCCCAGAACTCACACAGAAAAAGGAGAGAACTGACTCCAGCAAATTTCCCTGTGACTCCACACACACACACCTTGGCACACTTGCATGCACACACATACACACACACATACACACAAATAAATAGAAGGATAGATGATAGATAGATAGATAGATAGATAGATAGATAGATAGATAGATAATAGATAGACAGATGTGCAAAAGAATGTTCCTATCTAGTTGCATCACTATACCCATCAATCATCATTTCTCCATCCCTCCCTCCCCCCACACTGTTCTCTGCTTTTATGACTATTTTATTCTATAATTCTTTGAAATTCATTTTTTATCTTCCATGTATAAGTGAGGTCATGAAATGGCTATGTGTCTATGCCTGGCTTAGTTTTCTAGACATGGTGTTCTTTTGTTCTATTATTTTCCTGCATGCTTTCTTCCTTTCATGACAAATGATATTCCATTGTATATGTATACTATGTTCTCCTTACCTATGTATCTATCAGTAAATATATAGGTTGAACCCATCTCTTGGATGCTGGAAATAGAGATGCAATGAGCCTGTGGCTGTAGGTGTCTCTTCAACAAGTCAACTTCAACTTATTTGTATTTATACCCAACAGTTAGATTAATCATATTAAGAAGAAAGCTTTATGCTAAAAATATAGCATAAAGAGAGAAATACAAACATGATTAGGGGGAATCTAGGGAGATAGTGTAGCAGTTAAGAGTATAGTACTCTTACAGAGGATCTACATTCAATTCCCAGCATTTACTTCAGATGCTCACAACTCTAATTCCAGGTCAGACTCTGTCTTCTCTTCTCCAGAGGCACCTGCACTCACATGACATATCCACATACAGACATATACATATACATGTAAGTAAAAATAAAATAAGGTATTTTTAAGAATAATAATATTAGATAGGACCACAAGTGACAACTGATAATGTGCAAATGAATTTTCAATACTCAAATCTATAGAAATAATCTATTAAAACATAAGATAAAAAGTGTATAACTGTATCATTTTGTAAATTTTCAAGTAGACATCATATAAACAGAAACATGTCGACAGCCATCTGTTGTTGGAGACAAAGACCAGTCAACCACAAGATGTAAAACATAACACTGAATGTCAAAAGAAAACAAACAGAAAAGAAATCCATTATTTGGAGGAATGTATTTAAAGCCCAAAGTTAAACTCCATTGTGTCTATAATTTGGCCCTTTTAATATTAATGGTAAGGGAAATCTAAGAATATGAAGAACTAATTGATCCAAGTATATCTGGTTTACAGGAGAGAAAAATATCCCATAGCTGAAAACCATTATACACATCCTAGGCCTGGCAGGAAAGAATGATACATACACTGTGATAAGGACATGGCAATGAGAAGTCTTGGAGAAAGGGAATTTGATGCCAAACAGATTCCAGGCCTAACAGTCACCTTCAGAGCAAACTCTTCCAGAAATGTTTCCAAAGTAAGAGTCGGATGAGGGATTAGGGTGACAGATGAGAGGAAGCTCACTCATCCTGTAGCTGCAGGATGATAGCCAAAAGGGAAACATTCAAACATATAAATGTCAGTTTCCCTTATGAATGGCAAAGCAACATGAGAAAATATAGCTTATTTACGTCCATGAATATTCTCACTAAGAGAATAGATGACACATCTTCTGAAAATGACAATGAGTTAGAAATGACAACGGACTACCTTCTCTGTTAGTTGTCTTTTTCTCTATTCATAAAAGTCAACTGACTAAGACACCAAACATCTCACGCGCACCCTCTCCCCCAAAACAATGCTTGCTTTCATCTTTAGTGACAAGACAAGGTAGGGAAATGCCACTTTTAATACTTCATCCCCATGAAATATAATAAGATTGTATTGATTTAAAAAAAATGAAATCAATAATGGGATGAAATAGTCTGCCAAGAAATTCATTCTCTGAATTGCTTCATGTAGAGTTGATTATTTATTTTGCTCCATATAGCAATCAACATGCACGGTATCTGGAGTCAGCTATGTTCAACCTCTTATTCCATGTGGACCAAGTATCTTCAGCCAAGAGGTAGCATTGCTGTGAGCTTTTAGGTAATATAATATAAGTCCACATGCACTAACTGATGAGTCACTCTGTGGCACAACTAAAACCAAGTATTTAACAGTAACAAAGAAAACTTTCAGGCAAAAACATGAAATAATAAAGACATTCCATGCTGAATAATGGGGAACAGCTCGCGATAGTTTCCTTCATTTTGCTGATAAATAAAACTGTTCTTAAAGCCTTGTGCTGAATAATACATTACTGAGGATAATAATCTATTATTCGAGTGGGACAGTTTTTTTGAGATGGGAACAGGAAAGGCAATAAATTGGTTTCTTTCATATTCTATAATTAAGAAAACAATAATCCCTTTTAAATAACTTTTTTCTTGATTTCAAAGTTTTTAGTTTTTGTTGATGTTCATTGGAGATAGTTTCAGCTACTAATGGCATATATTTGTCTGTTTTCTCCTGTTCTGTCTTTAAAATCTTTCCTTTCACTTCAAAGCCTTTCATAGATTCATGTGTGCAAATGTACACATCCCATAAAACTCAGCCACCTGAAATCATAGCTGAACGTTCAAAGATTATTGATTAATAGAACTATAGAATAAAGCTATATGGCTATAGTTTTAATCTTTTGATTTGCTTTTATCTCTCAAAACCTGGGCAACAAACAAGATCTTTCGGATGGTAACTTTCTTCTTTGATGACAGGTAAATGCTGAAAAAAAAAAATGTTTCTCTTTCAGCCTTGCCCTGTGCTTCTCCACATTTGCCTTGCAAATTCTGAGATTAAATTCTCTGTTCAAAAGCTAGGACTAAAAGAGTCATTAGGTTTGTTGGGATAATTTGATGATCCCGGTAGAAATCCAGTAGCAAACCACAAAGGATTTAGGTGGGATTGCAGGATTGTTCTTGTCCACCTCCCATCCTATGCGGTACACAAATTAATAAGGAGATAAACATACTGGACTTAAAAAAAATGCTAAGGTTCAGAAATCCCCCATTTAGAGCTTATATTTTATAGTAAACAGTAATTTTATGATTCAAAAACAAATTTTCCCAAAGGAACAATGGGAAATGAAACTTTAGATGCAAAGAATATCTCATCAAATTCTATTCATTACATAATAAAAACATTCAGATAGCTCGTCATTTTCTTGAACCCACAGTTTTAGGACAATTCAGAATCTAGAAACATAAATGGCTTTGGATACTCACAAACATAGAGAAGAATGTTTTGTGTAACTCCAAGTCATGAAGATACAGCTGAGGTTTTTTTTTTCTTTTTTTGAAAAATTAGCAAGCTGCCATATTATCTTCTCTGGGCTTAGTTCCTATTTATTTCTAGGAATAGTCTTTATTCTTTTCTCTTCTTCTAAAGTTACATTTTCCAAACGCTTGTCTGTCAGGCTCAGTCTAGACAGCAGATTATAGGTGCTTCATACTTCTCAAGTATTCACTTTGCGATTCACACCTGTGTTCACACACAGACTTGTTGCTCTTACATGCAGATGTCAAATTCTCAAAAAAAAAAAAATCCGATCGAGTCTGTGTCACAGCTTATGTTTACAATTCATCATTTCGAAGGGATATCATTAAGTATCACATGATTCATTTAGAGATGTACTTGTCAACCCAGGAGTGTTCATCACTATCTTCCCAGCTGCAGAAGACAGGACACACCCCACCCCTCACGGAAGCTACTTCATAAAAGAAAGAGCCACCTCGCCCCCTTGTGGGGGATTCTATCACAAACATAGTCCAGAAAGGACTCTTGGTCCTGATGGAACAGAGGCTCCCTCTCCTCTGTGAACAAACCTTGCAAGCTCGCTGGGGTATCTCCCTTAAGTTCACTGGCCTCGAGCCTCAAAAGACAAACCAGCCAGGTAAAAATGTCATCACAACAGTTCTAGATTCTACCGGATTCACAACTGCAAAATGAGTAAGAAACTGTCTGGTAAACTAAAGATGGTCTGCCAAAATAAATGTTAAAACTGAACTTGACAGACAATCTCTTAAAAGAGTGAAAAAAAAAATGGTCATGACAATGTATCATACCAAACACAAAGAAATTCATAATTTGCATTAGAAGTGACAATTGATAGACAACAACACTGAATTTATCAGAGCACCAACACTGAAATGCAGCATAGGGCAAATTTATGTAAAAAGTAGAAAATGTTTTAAAGGAACCATTCTAGATTTATTTCTGTTGCTGTGATAAAATACCTAGACCAAAAGCAACTTAGGGAAGCAGAGGTATGTTTGGCTTTCAATTCCAGCCTATTGTGGAGAAGTTAAGGCAGGAACTACAATTGTCTGCATCTATAGTCAAGAGAGAGCGGATAAATGTGTGGATTCCTGCTTGCTTGCCTGCTATCCTTCTTCACTTTTATGCACTTTAGGGCCAGCTGGAGGAATGCACCATGCACAGTAGGCTGGGTCTTTCTATATCCATTAACAACCAATACAATCTCCCACAGACCAACCAACTGTAGACAATTCCTCAATTGAGGCATTCTTTCCAGCTAAGCTGAATATTGAAACTATCCAGTACAGTAACCATCATAAAAGCAATTCAATGAAGGAACTATAGCCTCATTTGAAATAAATAAAGATTGAAAAATATCAGCAAAGAAATTAAAGCTATAAAGACAGAATCAGGATGTTTGAAATACCCAGTGATATTCATCGGAAAAACGTATACTCGCTTTCCCAGAAGATATCACTTGAAAATAGCTTCTTCATTATGAGCAGGCATTTATGCCTGCTGCCTTTTCAGAATGCTAGGGTTTTTCTTTGGTTTTAACCTATGAATGGCCATGTGTATTCTGTCACAGTCTCTATGAGTCCATATGTAAATCAGTTCATACTCCAGGACAGATCCTAGACCCAAGAGTAGCTGATTGACACTAAACATACTTGGAGTAGTTTGGAAAAGAATGGGCCCCATAGGTTCATATATTTGAATGTTTAGTCATAAGGGAGTGGCACTACTTGAGAAAGATTAGAAGGTGTGACCTTGGAGGAAGTGTGTCACCACTGCTGGGGATGGACTTTTTGAAGTTTCAAAAATCCAAGCCAGACCTAGTGTCTCTTTCTTAATTCTGCCTGCAGGTAGGAATATAGAACTATCAGCTACTTCTCCAGGGCTATATCTGTCCCTATGCCACCATACCCCACACCATAATAATAGCGAACTAAACTCAAACTGTAAGAAAGCCCCAATTAAATGCTTCTTTAAGAAATAAGAGTTGGCATGATCATGGTATAAGAACACTGACGGTACTTTATATTTTTCATTGTGCTTTTATTTTTATTTTGGTATTTTGCCTCATTGATTTTTTTCTTTTTATTTTCTTTAAGTTTTCTTTGAGCATTCTTTGGGAGGTTTTGTTGTTGTTTTTCCTGAGGGTGTTAGTTTTGAAACAGAGAGAGAGATGGAGAGAGAGAAAATATGAGGTTGTGTGGTTAGGGAGGTGGGGAGAACTGGGGAGAAATTAGAGGAGGAGAAAGAATATAATCAGAATACATTGTATAAATTTTTTTAAGCTTTTATTTTAAAAGATCCATGGGCTGGAGAGATTGCTCAGTGGCTAGGAACACTTGCTACTCTCATAGAGGACCCAGGCTCAGTTCTCAGTACCCACAAGGCAACTCACAGCAGTCTGTAACTCCACTCCAATGTGGTCTGATACCATTTTTTGGGGGGGAGTCCATAGACACTGCAAGCACATGCTGCACATATAATCAGACTAAACATCTACACATAAATAACTAAATTCAGGAAAATTTAAAAGAGCTAAATGAAAATAAGCCTTTAAAACAAAGTATAGAAACTAAAACCTACCAAATGGATTCAAGAGTAGAGCAGCATGACAGAAAATACAACCAATAAACTTAAAAGAGTAGAATGTACCCGACCTGAACACCAAGGTAAAAGCCTTCAAAAGATCTGGTAGTCATAGCATCTGAGTCCCAACAGGAAAGGAGAAACATGGCGGGTCTGAAGGAGACTGAAGCTAAATAATAACTAGAACCTCCCAGAATTTGGCAAAAGGCACAACTTTCTGAAGCTGAGGGAGTTCCAACTAGGATGAATTAAATAAAACTTACTCCAAGACGTGTCTGAAAACTACAGACAAAGCTGAACTTTAACAGCATTAAGAGGAGATGCAGCATTGCTTCTAAGAAGACATCCGTTCAAATGACAGCAGACATTTCCCTGAAGCAGCAGGGGCTAAAAGGAAAAGGCACAGCAGTTTCCAAAAGTTAAAAGGAGAGAGCTGTCAACTGTAAATTCTGTACTCGTGGCACCTGCTCTTTAAGAATGAAGGGGGGGGGGGGGGGCATAATGGCATTTAAAGTGAAAAAAAAATAAAGCTAGGAGATCATCCATTGTTAATAGTTTTCCCCTTAAAAGTTGAAACAGAAAGTTCTTCAGTTGTACAAGGAAAGATAAAAAGAAGGAATGCTAGAACATTGGGAACCAGAAAGAACAATGCGAATGAACATATGATTTAATAAAATGAACTATCGTGGTGCACGCCTTTAATCCAAGCACTCGGGAGGCAGAGGCAGACTGACCTCTGTGAGTTCGAGACCAACCTGGTCTACAGAGCTAGTTCTAGGACAGGCTCCAAAGCCCCAGAGAAACCCTGTCTCGAAAAACCAATAAATAAATAAATAAATAAATAAATAAAATGAACTATCAACCTTGAGAGTTTTACAGACAGAAGAAGTGGGTGATGACTAAAACAAACCATGACATGATCTCAAACTCAACATCATGGTATTTCCTAAGCTGTGGAAAGTAAGGATACTCCCATGATTCACCTGGAGTGGTAAAGTTCTGTTCTATGTCAATAGTTACATCATTAGACTGTGATAACTGGAACTACAGCAAGAAAGAGATAACAAGAGTAACTGTCTTAGTTGGATTTTTATTGTGTTAATAAAACACTGTGACCAAATGCAATTTTGGGAAGAAAGTGTTTATTTTGTGTTATAGCTTGTGGTCCATCATCCAAGAAGTCAGGGAAAAATCTTGGAGGCAGGAGCTGATGCAGAGGTCATGGAGGAGTGCCACTTACAGGCTTGATCTTCCTGGCTTGTTCAGTAGCACCCTGGCACAACCCACAGTAAACTGTGCCTTCCCACATCAATTACCAACTAAGAAAATGCATTGTAGCCTGCCTACAGACAAGTCTGGCAGGGGCATTTTCTCTACTTGATTCTCTAGTTTGTGTTAAGTTAACATAAAACTAGCCAGCACACTAAACTATGAAAAAAACATCATGCTCAATATAGTAAAAATAAAGTAGAATCAAATCTTAGAATGTGTCCATATAACACACAGGAAGAGTAACAAGTAGGAGGAAGCAAGGAGACAGGCCTTTCTCAAGAGCTCACAGATTTTATTCTTGGATGATGTGAAAGACTGAGCTATGCAAAATATGCACCCAGGAGGAACCCAGGTAAAGAAACCTGGGTGTATGCAGACCTGAGACAACACTGAGCTTCATGTGCCCCCAGCCCGGAAAAAAAAAAAAAAAACTAGTAAATCTGATAATGCAAGGTCTTAGCTAAAGATGAAATGTAGATGGGAAAAAGACCCATAATGACAGGCACTGACAAATAAGTATACTTCTGAGTGTAATACAAAGCTAAGGAGCTACACAATTTGAACTGTATGTTTCTAAAGAACACTCAGGCTGCTCTGAGGTGTACAGGCAAGTCATTGTCCCAAAGAGGAAACCAGGCAGAGCAAAGCTCAAGTTTTAAATCCTCTTGGTCTCAGATAGGACAAAACACATGGGTAGCAAAAGAGGAAGCAACAGATGGACATGTGCAAGTAGTCATTGACTCAAGAGGACACTGGAAGTAGCATAAGCATGCAAGGGGAAGGAAAATGAGCATGATAAAAGCCATTTACCTAAACTCACACGAACCTATCAGTATTTATCAGTCAGTCTCATCCATGAGAAAATTCCTCAGTAGGATCCAAGAGTCCATGCTTTGTAGGTAAGCCTCACCCTCGATTTGTAGGCCCCTTTGAAGGTCTGTTTTCTGACAAAGAGCTGTGCTGCCCAACTTATAAAGAAGCTCCTTGAACCTAATTGTTTTTAATCTATTAAAGCAACAAAGATGATACCTTTTCTCGAGATGGCAACTGAGCATCTAGTTGTTCAAAAGAATGAACTGAAGCTCATGAGAAAAACTATGGGGGTCATTAGGGATATACTGAGTCAAACAGAAAGGAATAATGCCATTAACCAAAACACATCTAGAACTTACAGCAGAGTTGAAAAGATGATTCAGTGATTGGGATCACAGACGGTTCTTGCAAATGACCCAGGTTTGGTTGGTTCGCTGTACTCATATAGTGCTCACAATTATTCTTAACTCCCATTTCAGGAGCCTAATGCCCTCTTCTGGATCTGAAGACACTAGGTAGACATACATATAATAAAGATAACTATTTTAAAAGGGATTTACACCAGAATCACCTTCTGTTTTCTTAGTGAAGCTCCAAATACGCATAATGATGCTGGGATCCAAAGACACAAAATGAAATGACAAAAGGTGCTAGTTAGAATGCAAACTAAAATAAGTAGCATTATCTCATGATCTCCTGTGGAGGGTAAAACAGAACTGAGGAGCCACAGAGATAAATATTCTAAAAATACAGAAAAGTAAGCATGTAGATCTTCAATTTATCCAATTTTGTTGGAATAAGATACTTTTGGAGCTTAAAAGATTAATACTGGGACAAACATTACAGAATATTAAAATCATATCTCTACTTAATCAGCAAATATACATTTCAAAGCATGTGAAATAAAGTTCAACAAACCAAGAGATAAGCACTGGTTTGGGAGTTTCAAATTTTCTCAAAAATAACTATAAAACAATCTATAAAAGCAGTTTCACTGAGGTACAAACAGTGAACTGGCTCTCTCAACCCTTGAAAATATGGTTCATGTTTTACAGTCTTTGAGCAGAGTTCACTTCTAAAGAAGTTCACAATATATTGAGTAACGATTCATTTTCCAGAAGTTATTGTGTGGCAAGTGGATATGGCTATGACAGAGCATTTAATCTTTATGGTATTGCAAGGAACACTTAAGGTACCAACTGCCATCAGAGCCAGAAAATTGATGGAAAAATTATGTAACTTTATAGACTCGTCCGTTATTTTGTCACCTGCCTCAACAACAACAACAACAACAACAAAAGGCTATTGCCTGATGTAGAGGCAATATAAAAGGCCCCAAAGTGTTTGTTTAAACATCAATATGTTTAACATATTAACAATATGTTAATTGTAAAAAATAAATAAACAAATCCTAAAACTTTCAGTTGATGAAGAATTGAACATATTTAATTTCCTCAGCTCATTCACAAAATTAATTACAATGATAATAAAAAACTAAAGCAATTCATAAGAATAAGGGAAATCCAAGAAGGCATGAGGATAACCCAGCTTTGGAAACTGAGAAAGATAGAGACAAAGAAAGTCCCACATGGATTAATCCAAAAGATGTTTTTATATACCTAGACTCAAGAAATACTCAAACATGGAGGCATCACAGGGACCTGATTTGAATCTGGAGGACTGCTGAAGAATTCGTATGAAATACTATCACAAACATAGTTTCACAATAGTGTAAGCCAGAGGAATAGTACATCTTCTGCAAGACAGTATCTTTCATATGAGGAAGCTGCCCCTGATAAATCTCAGCAATACAGTTCCCTGAACAAAACCTGCATAATGACAACACCTGCTGGAGGAAAAAAAATCCAACAGGGCTCTACCTCTAGATGAAGAACTACAGACAATGAATGGCTTTGGGAAGAGGAAGATTCAGTATTCCACAGGAATGAGTCCTCAAAGGTGATTCAATTCCAAGTGGACAGCCCTAAATACATATACATACAAGCAAAACTAAATAGACTTGATAAAGGTGAGTGTGTTTCTCTCTGTGTGTGTTTGTCTGTGTGTGTCTATGTGTGTCTCTGTGTCTGTGTGTATTTTCAGAAGAGGCAATAATTTGAAAGGGACTATGAGGACAGAGGAGGAGTTTGAGAGGAAGGGAGGGGGAATCATAAAAATACAGTATTCGTGTATAAAATTCTATAGTAAAATCAATTTTTAAAAAGCACAAATTCTCTACCCACCCAAAGAACTTGAAAAACTCAAGTATAGACACTTGAAGAGGAGGTGGGTTCAGTGAATGCCTTTACAGGGAGCAGTGAGGTGGGTGGGTGTTTTCTCCCATTTGTCTCTAGGAACACTACAAATTCTGTCTTCCAGACAAGAGTAAAGGAAACATCCCTGAACTAACTGATCAGAACCAGCTGATAAAAAATAAAACTATAGTAACAGCTTAATCCATCATTGAGCCAGAAAACCTTTCAGTGAGGCTTCTCAGTCAGCAGACCACACCAGCCACAAACACCCCACACCCAAGCTGGCACGCCCACTACCAAACACTGTGGGTAGACCAGCAGTAGGCAGGGGAGAAGCAAAGCCCATACACACTAGGAAAGCTGGATCCAATAGTCTACAGAGAGCTTGATATATTACCTATTTCCTTTATGGAGAAAAATAATATGGTGTGTTCATAAACAGAGAGCAGCAAGTCCTTAAAGAAATGCCCAAAGATCAAGAAAAAAAAAAAACAGAAGAAAAAGAAAGGAAAAGAAATTCTCTTGGAAAGTAAAAAAAGACAGAAAAAAAAAAAAGCAACGATTAGCCTAAGAAGACTTAGAGAATGTGGTTAGGACGTTCTCCAGAAAGTAGGGCAAAGGAAAAAATTGAAAACAGCAGGAGGAAAATTCAAGGATGAGCCCAGGAAGTCCTCCATTCTATTAACAAGAGTTCCAGAAACAGAACAGAAAGGAACAAGAGAAACGAACATTGCCAAATAGATAACACAGAAAAGGTTTTGTAACTGAAAGCAAATGGGGGTTGTTTATCACAATAGCTACAGAGAGGCTCACATAAAAAGCATCATGACATCTCTCAACATCAGGAACACTTTCAGAGAAGCGAGCCAAAATAGTCACAAAGGCTGAGTGGGGCATCAGAGTAGCATTACGATTATCACTGGATATGACAGAGACATCTCACCATCCTTGTGAAAAGTTTTGGCTAGGCCAGCAAGATGGCTCAGTGGCTAAAGATGCTAGCTACCTAGACTAATGATCGGAGCTCAATCCTTGGACTCCACATGGTGGAAGGAGTTGTCCTCTGACCTCTATACATGCACTGTGACACCCATTAGTGTGCCTGCATGCACATGCGTGCACACACAGACACACACACAATAAGTAAATAATTGTAATTGCAATGCAAATAATGTTGAAAAGACACTTTCATCCTTAAAGACTCTTATGTAAAATTATTTTTTATTAAATTTTTTTAATTAAAATTTTCTGTCTCCTCCCTGCCACCCTTATGTAAAATTACAGATATTTTTAGATATATAAGATGTTTTTAAAAGTCTGCATTTTTGGAACTATTAATAACTTTATGAAATTAAAGACTAACCTACTATAATATTTTTCTGTCACTGCTGTTGCAAAGTTCCAGGAACAACATGGTTTAAAACCATGTACATGTGTTGGTTCTATAGTTCCAAAACCAGATCCAGCAGGGGTGCTTCTTGCTGGAGGATCTGGAGAAGTTCTATTTTATAGGCTTTTTCAGCTTCTGGAAGTTACCTCTCCTTCCAGCTTTAGTCTCTTCCTCTATCGTCAAAGCCAGCAGCATCTTCAAGATTCTTTGACTCCCACACTAGCTCTGCTGCTGTCACTGTCATCCTAAAGACTGTCGATAGGCAAGAGTCCTCTTCCTACATCTGCAAAGTTCTTTGTGCTCTCAGGACCATATCTGCGCACATATCTGAGAGACCAAGAATTCAACATCTTTGTGAAGATCATTATTCTGCCTACCTTCCCCAGAAAAACTGAAGACAGGACAGTCATAACAGCTCCCAATTAAAGGAGTAGGGGGCATGGTCACGGAGTGACTACTGCATTGGAAATGAGCTAAACAGAAACATGAAAATCCTAAGGAGGAAGGTTTGAAGAAAAAGCCAGAATCATATGCAAATGTTTGCAAGGAGACTCACAGTTCTGAGAAAGAGTTTGAGTGGGAACTAATGACACACTACCAAATTTTCAATGAGTAATTCATTAAAATTGAGAAGAACAAAGGAATACACAAGACTGGGACTATAATCATAGGAAACCACATAGTTTGGATGTGGGTGATACTCATATGGCTGGAGCAACACAAATCTAAAAAGTGATTCAATTAAAAGGTATTGAAAGGCTCCAGGGGTTTTGGGAATAGACAGTGGATGGGCTATAATATTCTCAGTGGAAGGAATCAGTATATAATCAAAAAGACATAATCAACTGACTGTAAGTCTATTATTTTCAAGGTATAAAGCAGGGAGAGAGAACAAAGGAAACAGCCAAGACTGGAAGTGGCTGTCTCAGAAGAGTGGAAAGAGCAAGTGATTGCGGAGAAAGGACAACTGTCTGGCTTCTTAAACCTTGGAAATCTATAACTCAATGGACATGAAGTAAAAACACAAACATCCAGAAAAACAAACTGTGTTATATTAAAATAGAATGTGATGCATTTTTGCAAGGAGAGAGGGCGCTTGGTCATCCCCAGCTGCTACATAGTGTCCAGTGTATATGCATGAACTACGTTTTCAATAGACATTCATCTGTTGATGGACATCATTATCCATTCATGTGTGAATGTGTGAGTGTGGCATATATGTTTGTGGGTGCGTGATGTATGTTGTGTATTGTTTGTGTTTGTGTGAGTGTGATGTGTATATAGTGTATGTGTGTTCGCGTGTTAGTGTAGATGTGAGTGTACTTGCTATGTATCGTACACATTTAAAAGTCAAAGGACGACCTCAGATGTTGGTCCTCATCTCCCTTGTTTAAGACAGGGTTCCTTTCTTGTTTGTCACTATCTTCCAAGCTAGCTGGGTTGGACTGTCTAGGAAGTCTCCTGTTTGTCTCCCATGTCAACATAGGAATGCTGGGATTTTGACATTACTACCACAGCTGCCTTTACATGGGTCTGGGGCACTGAAAGTCAGGTCTTCAAGCTTGTGCTGTGGGGACTTGTGCACTGAGGCATCTCCCCTACCTAATTTTTGTTTTTTAAATTAACTTACCTAGTAGTAGGTTTCTATACAAACTTTCACATATATTGCAGTTTGGTTGATTGACATACACACAAACTCCCTCATCTCTGTACCCCTTTCCCCACCATTTGCCCCCCAGTTTCTTCCCTCTACTTTGCTCCGTTGTCTTCCCCATCTCCTTCTTTAGAACATCATTTTCCAGTTGTACAATCCTTTCCAGCTTCTAGGGCTTTACTCATATTCTCCCCCATCTAGACATGCATATTTAACAGTTAGAGACCAGAATCCTAGGAGAGAACATATGGTGTTTGTCTTCTTGAGCTTCCGTTACCTCACTTAAAA
This sequence comes from Microtus oregoni, assembly GCF_018167655.1. Classification (NCBI taxonomy): domain Eukaryota; kingdom Metazoa; phylum Chordata; class Mammalia; order Rodentia; family Cricetidae; genus Microtus; species Microtus oregoni. Next base: position 232,677 of record NW_024544728.1, on the reverse strand, counting down.
TAACATTTTCTAGTTCTATCTATTTTTCTGCAGATTTCATGATTTTCTTTTTCTTTATAGTAGATTAAAAGTCCATGGTATATATGCACTGTGTTTTCCTTATTCATTCATCTGATGATGGACACCTAGGCTAATTCCGTTTTCCTGCTACTGAAAAGAGAAATGATTGACATGGATGAGCAAGGATCTCTTTGGTAGGCTCTGGCATTCTTTGTGTGCATGTCTAGGAATGGTGGAGCTGGGTCAAATGATACTTGTCAGGAATTTTTCCTAACACGAGCTCTATGCCGATGCAAAATCCCAATCAAGTCAAGTCAAGACTAGCCAAATTAAGAAATATCCAGGTTTGATGGGATTCCTGCGTTCTCGGGTGCTCCCTAAGGAGAACCAGGAGGCCATAAACATGACCACCAGGAGGAAGGAAAAGAGACCACGTGTTCCTCTTTTGGGAGTTCACTTAAATACCCTGTGGGAGTGGTCCTGACCTTAGGGAGGGGTCAGGATTTAGCATGCTGAGATTTAGAGTTCAGACCAATACAATTCTCAAGCCTGGGGGCTAGGATAGCTGCGAGCGGCTGAGGTCTACGCTCCCAACTTAACAATACTTCTGTTTTTAGTTTCTTTGTGACACTCCCACACTGACTTCCACAGCAGTAATACTAGCTCACACTCACACTAACAGCGTTTAAGAGCTCCATTTTCTCCACATTCTCCCAGCATGTGGTGTCAGCTGTTTTCTTGACTTTAGTCGCTCACTGCAGTGAGACGAACTCTCCAAGTAGTTTTCACCTGCATTTCCCTGATTGCTAGAGATTTTGAACACTTTTTAAAATATCGATTGAGGCCGGGCGGTGGTGGCACACGCCTTTAATCCCAGCACTTGGGAGGCAGAGGCAGGCGGATTTCTGTGAGTTCGAGACCAGCCTGGTCTACAGAGCTAGTTCCAGGACAGGCTCCAAAGCCACAGAGAAACCCCCCTGTCTCGAAAAACCAAAAAAAAAAAAAAAGTTAAAATATCGATTGACCATTTGTACTTTCTCTTTTGAAAACAATTAAGATCACTGGCCTATCTGTTGATTGGCAACTTTGTTCTTTGTTGCTTAATTTTTACAGTTCTTTATATCATCTTGATATTAATCCCTTGTCTCCAGTATAGCTGACAAAGATTTTCTGCTGTTCTGTAGGCTGTCAATACTGTGTTTATAGTTTCTTCTGTGGTACAAAAGCTTTTTAATTTCATGGACCACAATAGCATAGGAAACAGCCCATAAACTGACAAGTAGAACTGTATGATCTTTCTGCATCTTATAGCAATGGCAATATGGATGATTTTCAAGAGCTAAAACATCATCATCTCCTTGAAAGGCCTTTCCAGGTGATTCAGTAGCTATAACCAGGTTGCCTTGTTTCCTTTCCACCATCGTGCTGGCCGCTATCTAAGACTCCTCACTTGCTGTGTGTTTCCTTGTCGGTGAACATCTGCCTCCTTCCTGCAGAATATTAACTCCCAGAAAGCCAGATTGCTCTGCTAGTCCACAGTCCACAGTCCACCCTCAAGATCCGAAACACCGCTGATCCTTAGGGGGACTCACTACTTAAGAGGATATTTACATTGTCATTCTCTCCTGTTCCATCTTTCCCTAAGCACACAATTATAAAGTGTATCCATCTAAACGTGTGTAGAAGCTCAGGTCAGCCTTGGTAAAACCAGTATGAGATCAGAAATCCCAGAACCTAGAGAAATCCTGGCTCCTTCTGGTGTTCAGTCTATGGACTGGATAAATTGTTTCCTTTTCTAAGGCTGCTCATTTCTTATATAGTTTTGTTCCACTTGAAGTAACCATGTCTTAAGGCTATTTGGAGATCATTCACCTCATTTTTTGTTTGTTTGTTTTTGAGAAAGGGTCTCACTATGTAGACCAGGCTAGCCTCAAGCTCAGAGACTCAGCTGCCTTTGCCTTCCATGTGCCGGGATTAAAGGTGCACCATCTCACCCAGCCCACCTCATTTTTTAAGTGAAAGCAAAAACAGTCTCAAAGGAAAGAAAAAAGATGATTGACTCCTCCCCTCACAATGTGCACACAGCCTGAGGAGGCCGAGTTCACAGGGGCGAGAAGATGGCTTCAAAAGAGCTCAGTAATTTCGGGGACAGAAATAGCGTTCAGCAAACTTTGAAAAGAGAGAGTGTGAGTTTAGGTTCGGGAGATCCTTTTGGTGTTCTTCCATATGTTACAGATGGAATGCATTCTGGAAATGTCCAGGTGAGAAGTGGGTCAACTTGAATTGAGAGCTTATTCAAAGTACGAATTACAAAAGAGGGGGAATCCAAAGGCAGGAAAGAAACTAAATGGCAAACAAGAGATGCTCCTACACCAGAAAAGACATGGTGTACCTGGACTGTGTCACCGTGGGTGGGACAGGTGCAGAAGAAATACAGGCAAAGAGATGGTGACAGAGATGCACATGGTGCTAAGACATCAGAGACACCAAGGGAAACAAATGGGCTGCATGGTCCTTAATGCAACTGCTTTCTCCACAGCATGCTGTCTTCAGGAGAAGAGGGTAACTAAGGACACAGAAAAGTTCACCTGGTGTTTAGCTATCCTCCCAAACTCTTCTTGATGACAAAGGCAACAGGTGGTAGCTCTAGTTTTCAAAATTGCCCTGGGAGTTTCCGAATGCCACATGGTGTTGACAAAAGAACGCTTTGAACTGGGAAACAAATAATTCGAGCCAATGATTTTTCTCAGAAGAAAGTCTCTAATTTCCTGCAAATATCCCCAGAGTCCGCAGCCGGAGGACAATATTACCTCCTATGCCTTTTGTGGGCTATGCCATCACAAATAACAAACTAATCCCCCTTGGCAGAGCAGGAGCTGCAGATGTATGTCTTAAGGAGACAAGAGAGCCATTTGCAGATAGCACAGGCCCTGGGACTCTCCAAAGGTGGTTGTTTAGCTGGGATAAAATTACTTCTCGTTTATTTGTAGCTCAAAGGCTGACATACACAGAAAAAGAAACTGCAAGAGTGACTCAATTGCTTCTGTGGCACCAGGAAAAATACACCTAGTCAATAGTGACTGGGAAGAGTAAAGCTCTCATCCAGAGCCTGTCGGGCTGGCTGTTACTGAAATGAGGCTACTCTGAACATTCTGTCAGTAGCTGTCTCTGCAAATGAACATGAAGCAGGCAGACACAAGATGTTTGAGGGGATGGGAGTCTATATTTACTCATTATATAAACATTTATGGAACATTTGTCTTTTGTAGATTGTCACGCAACGTACTGAGGAATTCGCGTAATAAGAAAAAGCCTTTCCTTCATGCAACATCCAGTCCAGGGTGGGTGGTGGAGGAAAGCGGGCAATTAGATCTGATAAAAAGTGGTCAGCGCCAGGTCCTAATGAGGCTTCTCATCTGATCTTTGCACAGAGGTCCAAAGACTCCAACAGCTTCACACACCACTGAGCTGAATACAAAACTGCTCAGCAAGTCAGATGAGACTTATTAGCATGAGTGAAAAAAAAATCTCAGAATTTATCTCCCACTGACACAGGCTCAAGGGCATCGGCACTGAATATTAAATATAATACATTATCATGGTATTAGAAATTGGTAAGACTGGACTCTTAGTTGGTCACATTTTCAGGCACCAATACAAGAAGGATCGGAAGGGCAAGTCATGAGTTTTCTCCAGAAAGGAGAACAGCAGGCAGAAGGCATCAGCCTTGCCCTCCAATGCCCCCATAGCCTGCCTTTACCCAACATGGACTTTCCCAGAGGTAGAAAGTACAAAGGAGGCCTTCAAAAGAAGCATCTTTGCATGCTGAGGCTCAACATGCTCTCTAGCTCTGCTAATGTAAACACTGTAGCTCATGTATGGGGTCAGTAGAAATAAATTATACTGTGAAGGTATAGACTTTCAGGGGGTTTGCTTGCTTGTTTGTTTGTTTCATTATTAACTGCACCCCTATCTTTCATTTAACACCTGTGTTTTGTAGACACGTCTGCTGACCCAGGACAACAAAATTTAAGCATTAGATCTGAGCTAAGATAAAGGATTTCTAGGCCAGGGTCTGTAGGAGTGTCTGACAAGGTTGAGGATAAACCATTTACTTTTCAGTCTTTTGGCTGCTCTTGAGCAATAAAAATATTGGGGAGCCCTTCAAGTGTGACTTCACCCCCATTCCTAAGAAATATGCATGTACCATATAAAAAATTTAAGTAAGTAAAAGAAGAAAAATAAAAAGGAAGAGAGGGAGGGAGGGAGGGAGGGAGGGAGGAAGGAAGGAAGGAAGGAAGGAAGGAAGGAAGGAAGGAAAAGGATATGTGCTTGTACCAAAGAACGCTACTTTTTAGTGAGTTTTGCATGAACTGGCAATTCAAGATACCCATCGGCTGCATGTGGCCTGCGGCAAAGACCAACTACTGCCATAACTCCAGTAAACGGAAAAAGAGCTGTACCACAAATTATAGTCACTTAAGACATAAAATTCATGACAGTTTTAAAAGATAGTAGAATCTCTAAAGAGAATAAATCTTTCTATCGAAATGACTCAGAAAGGCTATTTCCTGGCAACAGAACTCTGGGATAAAAGAAGTTATAAGTTGATGAGACCACAGGAAGGGTAGTGTAGCTTGGTGGGAGGCCACTGCACAGCCTGCACAATCTCTGTTGTGTTCACCACAAAAGAAAGGGGGAAGCAGTAGATAAAAGTTTAGTATGATAGTTTCCAAGATGAATAAGAAAATTTAAAGGGTTCCACTCTCAGGCAGTACAGTTGGGCAATGTACTGAGTACAGGCAACATGATGTTGAAGAGATTTTGTGTAATAAATGTAAGCAACTGGTTCTCGGCCAGACTTGATGAGCCAACATCTTTACAATACATTCATGATGTGACATTTTCAAGGTTTGTCTATGATAGTAAAATGAAAAAAATAATTATCATCTGCTGCATTAAGAGAGAGAAAGAGAAGAGAGAGAGAGAGAGAGAGAGAGAGAGAGAGAGAGAGAGTCCTGAGAGTGGTGAACACATTTAAGAATTAAATAGTGCTGCACACACCAACTCACGGTATACTGAAAATTCACTGAATTTTACAGTGCATAAGCTATACCTGACTAGAAATAGGAGTGCCAAATCAAACAAAGGACAAGATAAATAATGGGGGAAAATGAGCCACTACTAAAGCACACCACTCCATAACTTATATAGCACTCTCAAAACACTCTGCCCTGTTGTCACCTTTCCAGGGTAGTCTTGTGGCACAGTGTCTTTGTGGTTATCTAGCTAGATTTTAGCATGGTCAGGACATTTATCTTGAAGGCACAGTTCTTTTGACCGAGCAGTAGCTAGGGATAACAACCACCTTCCATTTTTGACATGGAGGCTTATAATGTAACTGGAGGTTTCTCTCCTGTCTGCCAGTTCCTAAATAACCACTCCGAGGCTTAATCTTAATTACAAACTGTTTGGCTGATGGCTCAGGCTTCTTACTGGCTAGATCTACATATACATTAGCCCATTTCTAATAATCTATGCATTGCCACATGCTCCATGGCTTACCAGTAATGCTCTGTCATCTTATTCCTCCAGCTGCTGCTGGAGTCTCTCTAACTCTGCCTTCTTTCTCCCTGTATCTCTGTTTGGATTTCCTGCCTACTTCTATTCTGCATAGTTATTGGCCAAATCAGCTTCTTTATTAACCAATGGTAATAAGACATATTCACAGCCTAAAGAGGAGCATGTCACATTAATAGTCTCTCTACAGTAGAGCTGCTGAGCAATGAAGGAATAAGAATTGGACAATCCCAATGTATGCCTCACTGGAACTATTACCTTATGAAACATACTCTTCCAGTCAAGATGAATTCTGACCAGCAAGACTGACTTATTAACCTAGTTCACTTCTAATAACTGTGTTAATTTTAAGTGTCATCTTGATAGTGGCTTGACGGGCATGTGTCATCTTAGCTATGGAATGTCCAGATGTTTGGTTAGATGTATCTGTAAGGTATATAGAAGGTAACACTTGAATTCATACATTTAGCAAAGTGGATCTCTCTCTTTGACAATGTGTTATTTTTTCAATCCTGAACAGTCTAAAAGGGATGAGTCCCAAAGAATCATTGATGGAGGCATAGCTCAGTGGTAGAGCTGGCCCCAAGTATCGAACTAGAAATGGTAGAGAAAGATGGAGACAGAAATAGAGAGAGAGAATAAAGTTTCTCTCTTTGAGCTGATATATTGGGCTTCTCCTCCTTTGGACTCAGACTACAGTTCACACCTCTGGCTCTGCTAGTCCCAAACTCTCTGATGTGGACAGGGACTATAGCTTGGCCCTTCTCTATGCTCAACTTATAATTAGAGATCTTGAGATCTCTCAGCTTCCATGAAAAGTTAGATGCAAAATTTCATACAGTTCCAGTATTTCTGCTGCTTTTATCGTGAATATCTTTCTCAGCAAGGATGAGATTATGTGTGCCAGAGTTTGGCTTCCAGGGTACAAAGACACAAGAAAAGAAAAAAACTTGCAGTTCTTATGTAATACCATAACAGTCTGCCAAGAATTTATTCTTTTTCAATGTCTGTCCTTTTGTGGACACTTTTCAGTATCTTCAAACTCACCATCTTTTATATTTTCAGGTTTTTTTAATCAATGTGTGTGCAGAATAAATTGCCCTGAATTTCCAAAGCACCCTTTACTGGAAGTTCCATTTTTGGAATTCACGAGAATTGGGCAGTTGATTATGCTCCTTCATTCTAAGCAATGACCACAATATCTATCACCTGGGTGTCTTCAGGATTAGTGGATGGTGCAGGGAAGCAAAAAGCATATAAGAGGAAGGCATCTTAGTTGTTCTTGCAAACGGTGTGGTAGTGTTCTTATACAGGAAAGTCCTCCTATATTAAAAAGTCACTATGTCAAAGAAGTATGAACAGAAAACAAACTAACCAGCAAGATTTTCAAATTTTGATCAACTTCTATGTATTAGGTCAACTTTACATCGAATGCATTTTAAAGTAATGCTGTTTTCTTTTCTCATCAATGTAATTAATTCCAAAGCAGGGGATTAATTACATCCTTTGAGCTTCCAAAGGGCATTTCATAGTCATGGTAGGAAGCATGCTTGGTCTTTGAAAAGGGTCTGCAATAGTCTGCCCTGTGTACCTTGCTAATCTTGCTCGCCATCTCAGCCCAGGGGTAACAGAGGACTAGCTCCAGGATGAAAGCACTCGGGCTACCCTCGACTCAGATTCCACATCTTTTCAGCTTAGCTGACAAAGTATCTGAAAGAACAGTTTAAAGGACGAAAGCCTTTCTCCTGGTTTTGTGGGTCCACATCCACCAGTCTTGGCTCCACTGATTCTCAGCCTAGGGTTAGTCTTAATATTACAAAGGCACAAACATGTGGAAGTTAGGAAACAGGGGTAAAAGGGAGGTAGGAGAGGGATAGAGAGATAAAGAGAGAGGAGGGAGGGAGGAGGAAATGGAGAGAGAGAGAGAGAGAGAGAGAGAGAGAGAGAGACCACCACAGGACAGACACAGCATGCCCTGATGACCTACTTTTCTCTAGCTAGGTCCTATGTTATGTTCTAAAATTTCTAGAACCTCCCCCAATCAGGCATGAATGCATGAGCCTCTGTAAGGGATACTTTCTATACAAACTATGATAGTGAAACACATTATACAAGCCACTAAGACTCAACAAAGTTTCCGTTTCCCTACTTATGAAGCAGAGGGTGAAATAATAACCATTTCATAGTATTAAAAGGCATCTTTCATCTAATACTCTCAGAATGTGCCCTTGTGGTATGAAATAATAAGCACTAGCTAAGATGGTAGCAAATGGAAAATCAGAAGGTCCCCAGCACACATCGCTCTTTCAGCAAACAGAAAGATGCTGGAGGTAGTGAAAGAAAGAAAACTAGCACATCTGCTGGTACTGGAGATGGACTGGAGGGGGCACTGCCTGCAGCCCCTCACTGCCACCTGTCTTTGCCGCATCTCTTCTGCTCTGATCCCCAGGAGCACTTCACAGTAGCTTCACAACCTTGCTGAGGTTTTTGCATCTAGTTTGGAAGACAATGACCCAGAAAACAAAATCAAAGGCAGCAGCTTCAGCAGCAGGAGCCTTTCCCAAAGTCTGAAGTTCTACTTTTTTGCCAAAGCCATTTTGTTCATATTAACACTGACAACACCCCCAGCATGTAATTTATTTACCAAGGGTACTGTAGAGCTTGCCTGTCACGCTAATGGTTTGTAAGGTTTCAGGACTTCCACAGGATACTCTACTTTGACAGAAAGTACCTTGCTATGCAGCTGAAAACATTTGTTAGTGTATAACTATTTTAAGGATGTTTACATGGATCTAATTAAGAATTTTTTAAATTTTAGGTTTATTCTATTTTATGTATGTGAATATTTTTCCTGTGTGTGTGGGGGGGGGTGCACCATGTGTGTCCCCGGTGCTCCATGGTTCAGAAGGAGGCACCAGATCCCCTAGACCTGGGGATAGGGACCTGGGAACTGAACATGGGTCCTCTGCAAGAGTAATAAGTGCTCTTAGCTATTGAGCCAGCTTCTATCCCCCTAGTTAAGAGTTTTGAACAAATATTCTATGGAACAAAAGAAACTTTACTCATTTATGAAGGAAGGCCAAATAATTCACTTGGCAGATGACCGACTCATTTATAAAATGCGGCCCATGTTACCGTTTCTCCATCTCATGCTTTGGCACACAGAGAACAAAAAGCAAATGAATTCGCTCTTCTCTAAAATGCTGCTGCTACTTCATCGCCTGAAGAGTTTGCAGAATGTGAGTCAAGCCAGAGACAAAAGATTTTTCTGGGTCACCGAATGCCCCTTGATACAATTGCTAACCTGGCTATAATTTGAACAATAAAGGTGGCTGTATGTGTTCGATAATAGGGCTATTTCAGTTATATAATCCCCAACAGGCCACACGTGGGGTTGTGAACACTTCACCCTCACACTTTGGAGAGAGACATGAGCATCGCGGGTCCCAGGGTCTACAGACTAAGACCCTGTCTCCATAAAAGCAGTAAAAAGTGCCAGTGAATCTGCAGCCCCTGTTTCACACGAACTTCCCTCATTTCATTAAAACTAGTTCCTGCCTCCCTGCTATATTCCTCAAAAGGCTTTCAGATAAGGTTGGTTGGAGAAAGCATATAAAGCTATCAACGTCTCACATCTAGTGTTTGATATTTGCAGAACGAATGCACTGTACCGAGGCAAGTGTGTACATCTCCTGCTTCACAGAAAGTATTATCTATTGATGGACATGTTCTAGATGAAATTAAACTTCTTCATGAGTTAATCTTCAATTCCAAGGTATAAAAGTACACATTTTTGTTTATTTCCATCCAAAATGTATTTAAAGTAAATCCTCTCACTAAAATTTAGAACAGCATGGGGTTTTGTTTCATAGCCATGGGATGTTTAAATTGCCTTTAAAGAAACTGAGCAGAATGTCCTTCTACCTTAACTAAAGCTCATCACGGAATAAATCCTTGAAATGCTGTGCAACTGTGTGTACAGTAGTTGCAAAGGCACACTTGGAGTTGTCCTTCACAGTGATGTAGGCCAGGTTCTTCCCATAGTCATAGGATGCAGCCATGTGGAGCTGTCCTTCATTATGATGTAAGCCAGGTTCTTCCCATAGTCATAGGATGCAGCCACGTGGAGCTGTCCTTCACTGTGATGTTAGGCCCAGCTCTACCCATAGCCACAGGATGCTGCCACGTGCAGTCCTTCAAGACAGAATCAGACCTGTTTGCACCCTGCTGTGATCACCACATCAATCTCAGAGCATACCAGAGTCTTTTCAACAGTGACAGAGCAAACGTTACCAAAAGAAACAGCAACAAAAATCATGGAGTCTATTTTGTGTTAGTCAAGTACTCTGAGGAGGGTTTGGGAAACATTGGGAGCAGAGAAAGAATATGAACAAAATATAATGTATGAAAAAAATTAAGCCAGTAAATATAACAAAAAAAGAGTGAAGGGAGCAAAACAGTCATTGGAGCCCTCAAAATTCAAAGTTTGAACAGTTTGAGTTTAACTCACATTTCAGTACAGAGTCCTTGACATCCCTAAATTATAAAAGAAAGACCCACAAACACTGTTTTAAACCTATAAGAAGGTTTTGTGTGTGTATATGTGTATGTTTGTATATATGTGTGTATATTAGTGTGTGTGAATGTGTGTGTGTGTGTGTGTGTGTGTGTGTGTGTGTGTGTGTGTGTCTTGATGTCTTGGTCTCATAGAGCCTAAACTGGCCTCCCAATCACTATATATCTGAAACTGGGCTTGAATCCCTAATCCTTTTGCCTCAATTTCCAAGAGTATGTGCCATCATACCCAGGGAGAAAGATTTTTACTCTGGCTATGGAGGCTACCTTCCTCCCAACAAATCTTCATATTCCACTGCATCATGGGTAATAGGAACCCACTAGGTGCCTCTGTCCCTCTGAGTTGGCCCACTTGATTTCTGTAAAGAATCACTCCCATTCTCTCTGTCCTATATAATAAGACAAAGTCACAAACAAAACACCCCAAACAAACACCAAAATGATTGAAAAAGAACAAATTTGGAGTTTCCCACTATTAACTTGGTGGCAATATATTCCTCATTTCAAAACACATTGCAATGGCACAATAAGCAACATGGAATAAAACCCAGACAGCCTCTTAGGCATATAAAGAAGAATGATAGTGGATCCATAACTTATAGTATACAAATACACAAAAACATGCTTATAGATATACATATAAACAGGCACATACACACACATGCACATGAAAACACAAACATACACAGACGTGCATACACACAAATGCATATAGGCACATACACAGACCTGTGCATTCACACAAATATACACACAACACACACACATATATATAGACACACAATAAAGTTTATTTATTTTTAACTACATAAATACACATGATTTGGATCTCAGATAATAATCAGAAACTGCAAACTTCTCTGAAATTGGCATAAAGGATCACTCAGAAGTGAAGTTAGTCAGAGTTCAGTCACAAAGCTAAGTTCTTAAAAAAAAAAAAAAACTCTTGTTCTCTGAACAGATGGCACACAATGAATCTCTCCAAAGTGCATAGCTCCTGTAGAAACCTTGAGAAAAGCAGCTACCACTGTCAAACCAGCCAAGGAGAGGAAGATGAAAGTGAGGAGAGTGGTGTTGACAAAGTGGGGACATGCACAGTGTCTACAAAGCATCACGTTCAAGGCTGCATCTAGGGAGCATTCCTGAGCTGTCCCTGCTACCCTGATAAGCATTCACTCCAGCTCTACTGTTCACACAGGGGTAAGTGCACGTTTTTAGCTTCATTAGACATACTATAACCGAATTACTGAGATTAATTCAAAAATATTTCTTTTCAGGCAAACTTTGCCATGTTTTTTTTCCTTTATATATAGGTCATAATATAGTACTTTAATGTAACAAAATGTTGTGTCCATTTTATGAGTTACAAACATGCAATGGCACTGGGTTTTGGTCCTACTGCATGTACTGGCTTTGTGGGAGCCTAGGCTGTTTGGATGTTCACCTTACTAGACCTGGAAGGAGGTGGGAGGTCCTTGGACTCCACACAGGGCAGGGAACCCTGACTGCTCTTTGGGCTGATGAGAGAGGGGGAGTTGATTGGGGGAGGGAGAGGGAAATGGGAGACGGTGGCGGGGAAGAGACAGAAATCTTTAATAAATAAATAAATGATAAAAATAATAAAAAACGTGCTATAGAACTTAGTATTCATGTTTACAGTGAAAAAATAAAAGGTTTCATTCATTTATTCTGGTGGTTGAAAGGCCATGCATGGAGGGCTGGAGGGAGGAAAGGGAGGGGGAAATAATTGTAATCAACTCACACATTTCAAGAATAACTTTAAATATAAATATCTTTGATTCTCCAATGAAAGGATACAGACTGAATAGATCAAGAAACAAAATCTATCTTGTTGTCTACAAGAGACACACCTTAGCTTTAAACATAGACACAGCCTTAGAGTGAAAAGATTCACAAAAGAATTCCAATTAGGCAAGACCAGGAAGCAAACAGTCATTGCTATCCTAGTGTATGACACACATCAAAAAAAAAAAAAAAGATTTAAAATTAAAACGTATTGGAAGAGCTAAAGAGGACACTTAATCTTAATCAAGGGAACAATTAATTAACCTAAATAGCGTTGCTAACCTAAATCCTAAACATATATGAATCAAACTTTGGTGAAACCAATTTCATTGAAGAAGATGGAGGAAGAGGAGGAGGAGATGTACTACTGGAATTAAGGATGTAGATTAACATCAATCCATTAATATCATGTGGGCTCAATAGCCCATTTTATCCAATAAAACAGTCATCTGATGAGAAAGAGAAATATTAAAATTATATCATATGTAACTTATTTAATATCTCTATATATTCTATATTAATATCTCTATATATTCTATATATACCACCCAAATACAAATTAAAGTACATTCTATTCATTAGCCCACATACATCACTTCCTAAGACAGAAAACAAATCTTAACCAATTCAGAAAGAACAAACTAATACCATATACCCTATCTGACCATAATGCAATAAAACCTAAAATTTAACACAAACAAATCTATAGAAAGCACACAGATTCATGAAGAATAAACAACTCAAAACTGAATGACAATTTTTTCAGAAAAGATATTAAGAAAGAAGTTTAAAAATTCTTGGAACTGGAACTAAACAAAAGTGAAAACAACACAAATAAACCTCTGGGACACATTGAAAACAGTCCTACGGAGAAATCTAAGCTCTAAGCTCTTACAGTAAAATATCAGAAAGAACCCTCCAAAATGACTTACCTATTCAACTTTTAAAAATGGTAAAGGAAGAACAAACAAAACACAAACCCTTTAGGAGGAAGAAAATCAGAGCCAAATTAATGAAATAGAAACAAAGAAAACAATATAGATAATCAATTAATCTAAGCGTTTGTTCTTTAGTAAGACAGTTGACAGGCCTTTGACCCAATTAGCCAAAAGAAATAAATAGAGGATCCAAAATAACAGAATTCTAAAAGAACAAGGAGACATAATAACAGCTACCAAAGAAGTTCAAAACATTATCAGGGAACAATTTAAAACCATCACTCCATTTATTAGGAAACCCAAAAAGAAATGGACAAATTTCTAGATTCTGCCAAACCACCAAAATTAAACCAAGAAGTCAACAATCTAAATAGACCTATAAGAAATTGTATTAAAACAGTAATAAAGTCTTCCAAGAAAAAAAGTCCAAGTCCAAGTGTATTCACAGAAGAATTTCACCAGATATTCATCAGTACTTTTTAAATTATTCAAAAGAAAAGAAAAGAAGTAAAAGAAGGACCATCCCAAACTTCTTCTATAAAGTCAATATAACAAAACTGGGTAAAGAAAAAGCAACAACACAAAAGAAAAAGAAAACTTTAAGCCAAAATTCCTGATGAACAAAATCTAAAATTTTCAATAAAATACTCTCAAATGGAAATACGGGCACACACCAAAAAGATCATGCACCATAACCAAGTTGGCTTTATCCCTGAAATGCCAACATGTGCAAATCAATGAAATTAATAGACCACATAAATGATCTTAAAGACAAAAAAAAAATCACACAACAATCTCAATAGACACAGAAAAGGCCTTTGGCAAAATAAAACACGACTTCATGATAAAAGCCCAAGAGTATGAAGGATTAGAGGGAACATAACAGAATAAAAAGTATATACAGCTACAAACATACAAAATGCAAAAAAAACTTGAAGCAATCCCACTGAAGTCAGGAAGGAGACAGTGCTGTTCACTAATATCTCTGCTCCTCAATATGTGCTCAAAGTGCTAGCTGAAGCAATAAGACAAGATAAGAAAATTAAAGAGATACAAAAAGAAAGGTGTAGCCGGGCAGTGGTAGCGCACGCCTTAAATCCCTACCAGAGGCAGGCGGATCTCTGGGAGTTCAAGGCCAGCCTGGTCTACAAGAGCTAGTTCTGGGACAGGAACCAAAGCTGCAGAGAAACCTTGTCTCGAAAAAGCAAAAAAAAAAAAAAAAAAAAAAAAAAAAAAAAAAAGAACAAGAAAAGAAAACGGAAAGGCGTACTCTTGGTTGTCAATTTGACTACACCTGGAATTAACTAAAATCCCCAAATGGAGAGGCATACCTGTGGGAAGTTGTTTAATTTGAAGTGGGAAGATGCACTTCTAATCTGGATCTTTGGGGTAGGAAGACATGCCTTTAATCCAGATCTTTTGATCTTGAAAAAGCACCTCTAATCTGGGCCATGCCTTCTTCTGGAAGCTTATATAAGGATGCCGAAGAAGGAAGCTCTTGCTCTTTGCCTGCTTGCTCACATATTACTGTCAAGTCCATTCCTTTACTGGCATTAGAACCTAGTTCTTCAGGATTCTGGCATATTCTGAAGACCATCTGAAACATCAAGCCTGATGGGCTGAACAGCTACTGGATTCTTGGACTTTCTGTTCACAGAGGACAACCTGAGTCGTTTTAACTCAGGCTGTAGAAAGCAATTCAACCTATAAGCTCTGTTACTATAGAGAACCCCGACTAATAAAAAAGGAAAGGAGTCAAACTCTCACCTTTCACAGATATGTTATACATGAGAGATTCCAAAACTCCATCAGAAAATATCGACAAACATTCAATAATTTTAACAATATGACCAGATACAAAATCAACTTCTAAAATCAACAGTCTTTCTATACCAACAACAAACATGCAGAGAAAGAGACTGTGGTCACATTCACATTCACCGTGACTTCAAGGAAAAAATGATATATTTAGGAAGAAACTTAACCAAGGAGGTAAAAGACCTCTACAGTGAAAACTTTAAATCTCTGAAAAAAATAAAAAAAAAACTAGACTATGGAAAGCTATCTCATACTCATGGGTTAATAGATTTAATATTGTGAAAATGATTATTTTGCCAAAAGCCATTTGCAGCTTCAATGCAATCCTAATCAAAATCCTCATATCATTCTTCACAGAAACAACAAAAAAAAAACTATACTAAAATTCACAGAGAGCTACAAAATACCCCATAAAAGCAAAATAAGCATGAACAAAAGGAGTAATGCTTGAAGGATTACAATTTCAGACCCTGAGATATAGTAAAGACCTATAGTAATAAAATGATATGGTAGAGACAGGTATATCAATGAAAAGAATCTAATACCCAAAACAAAGACATGTAACTACAGCTGTCCATTATTTGATAAAGATGCCAAAAACATATGGTGGGGAAAAAGAATCATCCATTGTGCTGGGAAAACATACAGAAAAGTTAAATTAGGTCTTTGTCTATTACTTTGCATAGAAACTAACTTTAAATGCGTCAAACACCTAAATGTGAAACCTTAAAACACTGTTACTGCTAGGAAAAATATAGGATGAACCTTACAAGATACAGGTATGAGAAAGGACTTTCTGAATAGGACTACAAGAATTTAAGCTGACAACTGGCATGGGGAGCTTCATAAAATCTAAAAGCTTCTGCACAGATAATAAACAGTCAAGTGAAGAGAAGACCGCAGAATGAAGAAGGAAGGAGGAGGTGAAATAACAGCAAGAATAACTGAATAAAGTTTTAAGGAATTATATTGATATCTATATACTTAAAATTATGTATAATGTATAATAAGCCTTAGTACACATACACATATATAGTTTGAATATAATTTTCCCATCTGGGCTGACAGTGCTCCCCACAAGAGACATAGGCTACCTCACAACAACCTCAACACTAGGCATGAGAAGCCTCCTCTTAAGGTGTTAGATAGGCCTGTTCAAGAGACTCCCAAAACACAGGCAGTTGCTTTTGCCATTGACTACCTCCCAGACATAGAAGGTAAGTCCATATTACTTCAGACATCATGCACTTCAGACACAAGACCAAGGAGACCTGAGTTGGATCAGATGCGAGAGCCTCTTCCTTGAGGACTAGCTTTCAGGGTACATGAAGTCACCATACAAGTTTCCAAAGAAAAGAAGCAATCAATAGTTATACTCAGTAATATCAATAATTCCAGCAATATCAACTGGAGCAAGGGCCAGCAAAGCACAATAACCCTAAGGGTGCAAGAGTAGTACTCATAACTTCTCAGTAATCAGCAGTTCATTAATTGAACCTAAGGCTGACTCAATAGGAGGGAAAACATGCCTGGTACTGGAAATATAGTCAACAACCCAGGCTAGTGAAGTCATAGATCTTAGAGGAACCCAGGCTAGTGAAGGCATAGATCTTAGAGGGGAACCCACAACCACTGCCTTATTAAAGTAGCATAATAATTACTACATTATAAAATTTACCTTATAACCAGAGATTAGTGTAGTCCTCATACCTCATCAAAGAAACTTCTCCCAACAGATGCAAGCCATTACAGAGAATCTCAACCAATCAAAATGGAGGAGCAAGAGAATTTGTGGTGCTTAGTCTCAGCTGACTTATCTACAATACAATTCCTACACTAAAGGCTCAAGGATCACTATGAAAAAAAGCATAAAGATTGTAAAAGGCAGAGAAACAAGGAGTTTGCTGTGAGCCCTCATATGAAGTCTCATCAACAGGGCTGCTTAAACAAGACCTGAATAATGACAACACCAATAGACATGCTATCGATACCAAGTAGTCAGTCATGACATAATAAACATTACACATCCTCACCCCCCCGTGTGTGTGTGTGTGTGTGTGTGTATGTAACAACAATTAAAGAAAAAGAGGCAATTAATTTGAAAGATAACAAGGATGTGCATGGGATAAAATTGTAATTTCAAAAATAAAAGATCGTGATAAAAGGGTGATAAAAAGAATATAAACTTTAGCATTCCGGGAAGTTATTGGTCATACCTTTACAATTACATTCTCATGGAAAATGACAAACAAAACTACCACTCATACAAAAAAATAAAATCAATGAATATTTCTCTTTTAATGGACTTTTTGTTAAGCCTTAAAAAGTTATTTCCTATGCAAATCAAAACAACTCTGAGATTCCATCTTACACCTGTAAGAATGGGCAAGATCAAAAACACTGATGACAATTTATGCTGGAGAGGATGTGCAGTAAAGGGAATACTCTTGCATTGCTGGTGGAAGTGCAAGCTGGTACAACCCCTTTGGATATCAGTATGGTGATTTCTCAGAAAATTAGGAAATAACCTTCCTCAGTACCCAGTAATACCACTTTTTGGTATATACCCAAAGGATGCTCAATCATACCACAAGGACATGTGCTCAACTATGTTCATTGCAGCATTGTTTGTCAGAGCCAGAATCTGGAAATAACCTAAATGCCCCTCAACCAAAGAATGGATAAGGAAAATGTGGTATATTTACACAGTGGAGTACTAAACAGCAGAAAAAAATAATGACATCTTGAAATTTGCAGGCAAATGGATAGATAGATCTAGAAAACATCATATTGAGTGATGTAGCCCATACCCAGAAAGATGAATATTATATCTACTCACTCATAAGTGGTTTTTAGACATAAAACAAAGAAAAACATCCTACAAATCACAATTCCAGAGAACCTGGACAACAATGAGGACCCTAAGAGAGACATATGTGTATCTAATGTACATGGGAACTAGAAAAAGACAAGATCTCCTGAATAAATTGGGAGCATGGAGACCATGGAAAAGGGTTGAAAGGGAGGGTATAGGAAGGGAGGGGAGCAGAGAAAAATGTATGCTCAATAAAATCAATTAAAACAAGAAAAGCAAATACATATCAGAGTGAAAATGTAAAAAAAAGTGTTTTTCCTTAAGTTTATAGTTCTAAAAAGATATGTTACTATTGTCAATCAAAGAGGCTTAAATGATAAAACAGTAGGAAAAACTGATCATGTTACTCCATACATCAGTTATTATTTGTTACCTAGAATTATATGGTTCAAACCAAATAGGAAATATATGAAATGGCAAACCTAAGTGTGAGATTGCATCAAGTTTAAAAGTCTTTAAGAAATAGAGGAAAATAATTGTATCTTTTGGAAATCTGAGAAATACAAGAATCCAATCCATCAATGCTGCCACCTGGTGGCACTGGCATTCAATGATCTGAATTCAGAGTACCTAAACGGAGATCAGGTGGAGTCAGGACAACCAACAAGAGCTGAGGAGAGTCAAGACTAATTCTGGTTGTCATATTAAATTATATGAGAAGATATATCCAGTTCATTGAGATGAAATTATGGTTCCCTAACTAAAGAGCCATCTTATAGCAGTGGGAATATCAAAATTAAGAACAGAAATATTGAAGACATTCATACCGGGATCCTCTGTGGATATCTGGAGTTTCTGCACAACTGACTGGCAGGTGCCTGTGATTGGCTGTCTTTCCAAAGGTTTTTATTCTCCAAAGCGCAGGAAAGGAAGACTGAGTGGAACATTGTAAGAAATTCAGCCTCCCTGTGCTCAGTGCTCCTCTTTGACACAACTCTATATATATGTCAGCAATATCTTGCCTTCCCTGTATCTACTAGAAATGGAGGCTCATGGAATGCAAGGTAATAAATTTGGGGTTCCACTAAAAATATATCTACTGTCTGCAGAACAAATTACACTAAACAAAATGTTGTTAATGATACTGTTTACACACTTTCTTCCAAACAGCCCAGACAACTTGATAACCTTGAATTATTATATCTAATTGCAACATACTAACATACTCTTAGTAAATAATATACACACCATAAAATACAAACTCTATGGCCAATTTGCTTCTGGCAGTCTAAAAGATTTGGAGAAAGTTTTTCATAACCTTTAGTTTGTCAGCAATAAATGTAGAAACATCTCTTTGAACAAATGAGTTTTGCATCACTGATCAACTTCCTTGTTTGAAAGCCGTTATCCAAGAAAGAAAATTAGAATTCTGGGTCTCAAGTATATATAATCAGTATTAACTCATTTAATAAGATGAAAGTTCTTAAGACTATAGAAAACATACTCTTAGAAGTTTGGCACCAATGGAGTGCTTGAAGAGAAAGTGTTATGTGATAAAAAAAACAAATATTTTGTTTAAAACAAATATTTAGGCTCTGACCCTGTTTCCTAGCAACTCTGAGAGCCCTTGGAGTCTCCAATGTGAACCTTATTTTGTATGATAATAAGATGGCTGATGGCTGGGACTCTGGGAGCATCATGTTGGGAGCTAGATAAGTCACACCATTAGCTTTGTCTTTACACTGCTTCATTAGCTAACTGCTAATTGTAAATTTTCATTTTTCAAAGTAAGAAAAAACACTCCTCACAAATGTCCCCTGGCAATTAACTCATTCTGTGGTCAAAAGACAAAACTGGAACCTCACTAAACAACTGTTTGATACAGCGTGAAGTGATGAGGGCAAATCCCTCAGGTCCTGGTGTTTATGACTCTAAACTTCCAGACTAATGGCAGCTGTCCTCCTGTCCTGTCCCAAGCTCTTGCTTGACATCCTATTGTCACTCACACCTTCACAATTAGATAAGATTGGGCATGTTCAGGGTGGCATTGCCAGAGACAGTTTCACAATTAGAAAAACTAATTTCCCCTCTCTAAAATGAGTGATCATTCAAGAAATATCATTTTTATCTCATTCTCTATAATCCCCGCACAGTTCTCATTGCCAGTCCCAAGCGTCTTTCCAAATTCATTACCGCCACCTGCTTCCACACAGCATGAAGATGTCAATCAATCTCTGGCCAGGTGTCGTTTCCTGGCTGTCACTGCAAGTCTCGGTTGCTATTAAACCGTCCCTGCTGGCTTATGGCTCTTACCCACAGTAAGATAATGTCTCTTCTATTCCTATTCTGACAGCAGCTTCTAGAACAGAATGGTAGTGGATTGATTTCATAAGCTTCCTATCTTACATGAATACTCTAGAGGTCCCACAGAGCACACACTCCCTCCCTAAAATCCAGACATAATATTGAGTGCTTGCTTTCTTCAACCTAGTAGCATCCTGTGTTACCTGCCCCTTCCCAACGTTGGCAATTATGGAATTTAAAGTGTTCTTGCAAACCTCTATAGTCCTCTGTTGTCTGGAAGTAGAGAAAATGCGGGTTAGACCACTGGAAGTTCAGAGTGCATTCCAAGTAACAGGATTTCCAGTTAGTAGAGCCTGAAATTGGTTCATTTACTGATTTTTTTTTTTTTTATTTCTCGAACAGGGTTTCTCCATAGCTTTTTTTGGTTCCTGTCCTGGAACTAGCTCCTGTAGACCAGACTGGCCTCGAACTCACAGAGATCCGCCTGCCTCTGCCTCCCGAGTGCTGGGATTAAAGCCACCACTGCCTGGCTTACTGATATTTTTTAAGTTGATCAAAATCACAAAGCAAGTCAATGATTAAGCAAATACTACAACCTCTGAATATTTAAGCATAGCATGTCTGAGTTATGACTTGCTTGTGTATATATTCATGTCTACGTGTTCATGTACGTGTACGACCTCTAGTGGCCATACCAAGCTGGGACTGAGGTGGGCAATTCTCACTCTCTTGTCTTATACTGAAATCTTTCCAGTCTCATCTCTAGCCCTGTAGTAGGGGTCTGTCCACTCAAGCGTCCTCCATTCCCCGAGGATTCTGCACAATATTGGAATGGACCCAGCTTTTCTCCTTCCTAAGGACCCTCTCAACTCCTCGTTTAGCCCATCTCATTCCTTTTTGTCAGCCTCTACTACCCAAAAGCACTTTCTACCAGGGACCCCCAGTTGTCACACCTGGCAGGGACTCAGGTAGGTAAGTCAAACTATCCTTCCTGTCCTCCACTGTGATCTCTTTATTCTCACCCTCAGCCTGGTAAAAATCTAGTTACAGGTGCCCCTGTTTCCACTTCAACTTTACACACTGGAGACCCCAACTCTTGGCAAAAACCTAGAGTCCGACATTTCTTTTTATTTCTTTCTTTCTTTTCTTTCTTTTCTTTTTTTTTTTTTTTTTGGTTTTTCAAGACAGGGTTTCTCTGTAGCTTTTGGAGCCTGTCCTGGAACTAGCTCTTGTAGACCAGGCTGGCCTCGAATTTACAGAGATCCACCTGCCTCTGCCTCCCAAGTGCTGGGATTAAATGGCCACTGTCTGGCTAGAGTCCGACCTTTCATCCCAAACGACTTTCCAAATAACTCTTTGCCTTACGGCAGTATACTTGCAAGATCTCCTCTTCCTACAACATCTCCAAGTTCCTATGAAGCCCACCTCTAGGTGTGAACAGAATTCCCTTAGCTCTTTCCTGAAGTTCCTTTTCTCCTAGTCCTCCTCTATGCCTTGCTGCCATCAACTGAAATGCAGAAGTGTTTGTTATCCCATCCATCATGCATTTCTAAGGTTCAGAGATGCCAATGGAAAATAAAGGAATAGAACACACCCAACAAAGACATGACCAAATATCAACACCTCAAAATTGTCTCAATCATTCCAAACCCAAATGCATAGACATCAGTGTAAAAAAAACACAGTCAATAACAGTCAAGATAATATGCCTCTACCAAATTCGAGTACTCTTGCTACAGTAGGCCTTGAGAGATGCAACATAAAACACAAACAAGGACTTCAAATTAGCTTTTATAAATATGTTCAAACACATTAAAGAGTATATGAATAAGCTACTTAATGAAGCCTGTGAAAACACAAACAGTAGAATGGGATAATAAAAACTATTCACAATATGAAAGCAGAATTTAACAAAGAAATATAATCACACCAGGTGCTGGTGGTGCATGCTTTTAATCCCAGTTCTTGGGAGGCAGAGGCAGGCAGATCTCTGAGTTTGGGGTCAGCCTAGTCTATAAAGTAAGTTCAAGGATAGTTAGGGCTATATGGGGAAACTCTGTCTCAAAATGCCAGAAAAAGAAAAAAATGAAAGAAAGAAATAGAATCACTAAGCCATAACTGAGAGAAATGGGAATAGAAATTTTAGGAAACCAAACAAAAACTTCAGAAGTAAACCTCACCAAAATAGTACAAGAAAAAGAAGACATAGAAGACAGAATATCGGGTATTAAAGATAGGGTAGAAGAAACTGATACCACAGTCAAAAAGAAAGGTTAAATCTTATTTTAAAAATCCAGGAAAAATATCCAAAAAATCTGGGACACTGAAAATACTACATCTACAAATAATAAAAATAGAAGAAGGAGAAGAAACCCAAGCCAAAGGCACAGAAAGTACTTTCAACAAAATTATATAAGAAAAATTCTCTAACCTTATAAAAGAGTCCCCTATCAAGCAAGGTACAAGAAGCATACAGAACACCAAATAGATAGGAATAGAAAAGAAATTATTCACTACACATAATAATCAAAACACTAAGTGGAAAGCACAAAGAAAGAATATCTTAACACTACAAGGGAAAAATATCAAGTAAATATAAAAGCAGACTCAGTAGAATGACACCTGACTTCTCAGCGGAGACTCTAAAAACCAGAAGGACCTGGATAGATGTTCTACAAACTACAAACAGATGCCATCCTAGACTACAGCAAAATTTTCAATCACAGGAGAGAGAAAAAGAAAAGCATTCCATAAAAAACAAACTTAAGTAGTATTTATTTGCAAATCCAGCTCTACACAAGACACTAGAAGGAAAACTTCAACCTAAATAAGTTAACCATACCCAAGAAAACATAAGGAATTAATAATACCACAGCAGCAAATCAAAAGAGGAGAGGAACCTACACTGTTGGGAACCATGCAGCCTAGTCTAGATCCTGTCCAAGAAATTTCCTTGGAGCCAGGCATCTGTGGAAATGGACTCTCACTTGGCAGGGACCATTTAGTTCATGGGACAGCATAGGATTTTGCAAAATTCATGCAGCTTGCAGGCTCTTTTCTATACCATTATATTGTTAATTCTTCAGGTGGTTTTTAGGTTTTCTTTATTTAGGAGAAGACTTGCAGATCAACAGTCCTCTGCACGAGCAGGAACAGGAACCAAATCCAACACCTTAAAGAGAGAGAGAGAGAGAGAGAGAGAGAGAGAGAGAGAGAGAGAATAAGAGAGCATAAGCTTTATATCTACATTTATAGTACAAAAGACCATGCCCAAGTGGGCATGTATCTTAAAAGCTATTAGCTGAAGAAGTTCCCACAGGAGGCTACTAGTAATACACAAAAGAAAATTACCATTTCTAGGTTGGAGACATGGCTCAGTGGTAAAGAGTTACATACAGATCTGAGCTCTGTACCCAGAATTCACTTCAGGTGGTTCTTAACCAAATCCATCTGTAGGAAGATCTGATACCTATGGTGTCTGTGGCTATCTTCACATGCTCATATAGAGACACACATACACACATAATTGAAATTTTAATCTTTAAATAAAAATAGCTATTAGTTTTGCATTAGTGAGACTAGATCTTCTGATCAAGGACTCATTAGGAATTGAACAGAATCTTTGCCTTGAGCATCCCCTTCCCACCTGAGAAATGATGGATAATGAGCAAAGCACTAAGCAACTAGACTAGACAGTGATGAAGGAAAAATGCTATGAATAAAGGCCAGACACACAAGGTACTACTTACTCAACCTGCATGGGGAAGAGAAATGAAGCTTTATTTTAAAAATAGTTGTGCTTGGTCATAAACATTAAGATGGAAGAGCATGGGCAGGAAAGGGAGACGGGAAGATCACTGGGTCTCCCTGGGCATGTGTCTAGTCAAGAAAACACAAACAGCTAGTTCCAGGTTTTATGACAGACCCTGTCACAAGAGAATAAAGCAGACAGTGATAGAGAGGAAAATGGTTATTAATCACAAGTTCAGATGAAGGGCCACTTCTGTGCCCTTTTCAACTCCTATGACTTTACATTTCTGCAGAAAGATCAGGAAATAAGATTTAGACATCTGGGATAAGTTGAATTGCCTGTGTTCATATTTATTAAATAATGAAGAACTGAGGTATGATGGGAGAGAGAATTTAGCATTTGGTAGAAGCATGGATCTAACAAAGAATGAATGTTCATGCCTCTGCCATTTTTCATCTCAGTGGCAGTGACACTTTGGTTAAAATAAAAATCACAAAGTTACTAGGTTTTAAACACCAAAGGAAAATCAACATGAAATGTTCCTGAAACTGAAAAATTACTTCACAAAACTGTCCCAAATCTCCTCATCAGCTTGTCTTGTCCATAAACTGAGGACTATAACCATCTTCTATGTCATAGATGTCAGACCAGTTAATTTGTCCCTGTTGCTTTGCTATCTGTATTTTGATTCCTGTCAGTCTGGCTGCTTACCCACAGGTCCACTCTCATACATAAAAAAGTAAGTATGCACGGGGCTCTAGTATATTTTAAAGTATATGCCACAGCCAAGCAATTTACTTGATAACTTCTTTGAGGACAGAGCAAGATGAAAAATCATCTGAATAAAATTACATCTCACAAAGTGTCAACAAGTAGGGTGAAATATACCCTGAGAAAGCTGTACTGTAGAGATGCACATGCCCATAGCAGCTACTCCATAAATGTGTGAAGCTGAGTCATGGCTAATGAACTTCTCAGCTGAATCACTAAACTTTGCTCAGTCTTCACCAGGCTTTATGGCAAAGCTGGAGATATCCATAATGGATGCTCGTTTTCCAAACAAAAGCTCTCTTATATTGTTCAAGCTGTGGGAAAGGGGAGAGAGAATTCAAGTCTCTGTGGTAGGTGAGATAATGATTCCCAAATACTCCCAAGTCCTATGTCCCCAAACTTAGGAATATGTTACCATACATGGTAAAATAGGGCCTCACACATATGGTTAAGTTGGTGTTCTTGCAAGGGGATCTTTGTAAAAGGAAAGCAGATGTCATGGAATAAAGAGGATCTGTGACAAGGGAAGTGTAGTGAGTTTCTCTGAGATATGCAATTCATGTAGCCGTTAAAGATGGTAGGAGCAAAAGATGTGATTATCCCCTAGTAAGTCTTGAAAGCATGGCAGTTTTTCTGACTCTGACTTCTGTATATTGGACTTGTAGAAAGCAGAACCAAAATATGGCCAAAGTAAAGTGAGTGGTAAAAGGTGTGATTTCAAAAGCTTTATATTTTCTGTGAAGCATCAGAAGCTGAGACGGCAAATGCACACTGAGAAAAGAGTCGGGAGGTTTAAGGAGGAAGCAGAAGGGAGAGGGCAGTGTGTGTGATATCGTGCAGACAATGGAAAGTAACTTCAATGTTATTCTTAGATTATAAACAAATTATAGAAGTTGCCTTTCAGCACTGAATAATATGCATGGCTCACCTTTTGAAAATAATTGCAAATGGTTGTGAAGAGAAGAATAAATAATATAGTGAGAAAGGGGTCATATGGAGGCTTTATGTCAGCTAAAGCAAAAGACAGTATGGCTTGGATTAAGAGAGGGAAGTAAGAATAAATTCTGGAGATGAGGCTAGAGAGCTCGATGGGACGTAAGTTGTGAAAGAATGAGAAAAATCCCTTATATGCTTACAATGAGCAGTGGAGAGTCTGGTGAAGACATTCAAACCGGAAGGACATAAGAGGTAAGCAGAGATGAGGGATAAATACTGTGGCTGTGCTCAGAATTAAGAAACTCCTTGGAGACGGAAGTGGAGATGTGAAGAAAACAGCTAAGCATGTTTGTGGGTGTGCAAACTAAACTCGGGACCCAGAGAAACAGACAGGCCGATGGTTTGGAGACAGTTTCAGTGACCTTTTATCTGTCCATGTAACTCTCTACTAAAGTTTAAGCATTAGGACTGAAATCAGGTTTCATACATCACTGGAACTTTCAAAAAAAAGTGAGAACACCCTATTGGAATTCACATAAATACAAATTATAACACATTTTAGAAGGAATAGAGAAAAACAATCTAACATCTGATTATATTTTTAAAATGCACAAATGATTAGTTTTACTTCATTATCTTTCCACATTTTAGTATACTTTTCAGAAGAAAAAGATAATTTAAAGTTGTGTAGTCCAGTAACTAAAGAGAACTATAAATTAATATGAGATTTATCCTCCTAAAGTCTTTATTTTTCTTTCTTTCCATATGCAAGCCTCAGTGTGTGACATTAGGAAACTGAGTATAAAATTCTGGACTCTCCTTCTAAAGGACTGTATGACCAAGCAAGCAAACTGATTCACCTGTGTACCGCATCTGCTGATTTTGCAACATTAGTGGGAGTGGGGAATTGTCAGATAGCCTTTCTTTTGGAAACAGCAGGTCAGTGGTTTCTCTGTTCTGAAGTCTGTCAATCAAGACCTTACTCATCCTTCCAAATACAAGAAGCTGAGAAGACACGGTGAACCCTCTCTTCTCAGGTTGTCACTGATCACATGTGGGACAATGGAGAAACGAAGGAAACCTTCAGAGCAATTGCTAGAAAGAGGTTTTCTTCTTCTACTAGGGATAAAATTTTAAAGTAGAAAAGAAAGCAGTCATTCTGTCAGGTCAGTCCGGTATGTTTCAATCTAATTCTTCATCTATATCAATTAAAAAACCAAATAAAGTATTTTCTAAGTGAAGTCAAGTGACTGCTACACACTTTCATCCCACAATGTGGTTTCCACCTGAAGCAGGTGGAAAGATTCTTGCCCACAACACCGAATTCTTCATCCATTGTTGTTTTCATAGGGAGGATTCTCTCTCTTGGGTAACTGAAAGTTTGAACACAGAGAAAGTTATTTTAATTATATTAGCAGATGTTTGACACTGCACACCATTAGTAGGTGCATTAAAGTGCTGAGTTTAAACACATATGTTTATAAATGACAGCAAGGCTTTAATGACTCACTCACGCACGGCATACGCTGGGAGGGACATTAGGCTGACAGTTCAGCAAGCATCACAGGTTATAATGCCAGATGGATGAAAGATAATGGAAAAAGCACTATAAGAATTATTTTATTCACATTGTCATAATTCTATAATGGCAGGAAGCCCGCAAAGAAGTAACAAGGGAACTAACCTAGCATATGAGTTACAAGCGATACCCTGTAAAATGAATATTTAACCAGTCATTTGCAAACTGTGACCCTCACTACTATACACCAGAACTTAGGGGATGTCGCATGACACACAAGAAGCATTGATTGGGTAGACCGTTGCTAGGCTCACCCTCCAGAGTCTTGATCCAAAAGGCTTGAGCAAATTCAGTGATACCAAGACTAATCATCGGCAGCTCTACTGAAAATACTAACATGTGTCTTCCAGTCAAGGCTGATTAGGAAATAATGCAAAACATCCTATACTAAAATCTACCAGAAACTATGATTAGGCTGGTGAAGTACCAAAATCTGTATTTTAATTAATAACTAAGGTGAGTTCTTGGATGATGTAAGAGTCTAGCTACAACAAATTTTAAGGATCCTCCCAGGTAGTAAATTCCCAGTGTGTGTTCTTCTTTCAATGCGTAAGTTACAAAGTATGATTCACTTCCCCACCAGACATAGTCTACATGTTCACCAGAAGCTAGAAGCTCTTTTAGTTCCTAGGTTTGCTTGTTATAACCATTTTTATTTGTGGTGGTTTTATTCTCTTTCACACTTCATGGGTCACAACCCCTAAGTGATGAGACTGTCGTTAACATTTTTGCATTTATTACACATGCTTACCTTGTGTCTAATTTCGAATAATTAGTTTTCAGATTCTAATTCTGAGATTGGCTATTCGCAGCTAACTCTCTCCCGTAACTGCTTCTTCCTCCAGGTGTTTGGAGATCTGTGTACGGACGAGAGGGTGATACAGACAGATAGATGCAAGTTGTACAAACAGGTTAAATTATTGTTTGCCCCACATCAACAGAGTGAAGTCTAGCTCTCAGGTAAGTGTTTGAATCCGTCTACAGTTAAAAAGCCAATGCCAAGAGCAGCAAGATGCTCTATCGTCTCTCTCTTTGTGGACATTCTGGCCCTCCCTTTTGTGAAAGGATCCAGAATCCCCTACAAACCTACAGAAATCTCTAGATACCAGTGCAGTGAATCTTTGGGTCATCAAGAGCTTGTAGTTTGCTCTGGGCTGCTTCTGGCTTCAGTGCTGGCTGATGTTGGTAATGGTGATCCTGTCTAGTTAGCTCTTCACACCTTCACTAACCTAAGTTAACCTATGTATCTGAAGGTGAGAGGGTAGGAGAGCGGGAGGGAGGGAAGAGACACGGGGTGGGGGGAGTAGAGAGGGAGAGAAAGAGAGATTTCAAAATTTTTTTCAATGTTTGCAAACTTCTAGAAATGGAAGCTCTGTTCACTAACTTTTATCTTGAAGCCCGAGGCAGTTCTTTTTTCTCACTAGCTCAAATCTTGCATTTCCCTTCTTCCCCTGGCCATGTCATACTGAGCACCTTGGGGGAAAGATCTAGTGTTCATTCTTGGCATGTTCATGCTTCACTTTTTTTTCTCCTGGTAGCTTTCTTTCATGTTTCTCTCCCTCCAAGTCTCCACCACCCTCCGTCGTCATTTGTTTTCTCTATGACACTTAGAGTGGATGAAATGGAATCTTAATGCAGTTTGATCTTGCATTTTCTTGATGGCTAAGGGTTTTTTTTTAACACTTTTTCAATTTTGGGGGGTTACCTAGCCTTTAATGGCTGAGACATCTCTCCAGCCCTGGTTATATTTCTTCTTTGATGAGAGTGTATTTGGTTCATTATTTAAATTTGATAAATGGACTAAATACACTATAATTATATATAGTTCAGTTATTAATAGATTGGTTTGGTTTTTAGATGTTTAAACTGGGAAGTTTATAATGGATCCTAGATCTCAAAACCCTACTGAATGTATAATTGCCAATGGATTTTCTCTTAATCTGAGGGCTATCTCTTCAGCTTTTATTTTCCTTGTAGTAAAGAAGCTTTTAAATTCTGTACAACACTATTTGTGAATTATTTACATTATTTACTGTACTACTAGTATCCAACTCAGAAAGTCTTTCCCTATGCCTCTCTCTTCAATTGGTTCCCTGGTTTTCTGATATCAGCCTTAAGTCTCCACTAAGGTCTTCAATCCATCTTTAACTTATTTTTGTGTAGAAAAAGAAGTATGTGTATAGTGTTCTTCTATGTCTACTTTTTCCTGTGTCATTAAAGAGGCTGTTTTCCAATATGTGACTTTTATATTTTTGTCAAAGATGATGGCTGTAACTGTGCAAGTTTGTTCCTAGGATTCTTCCATGTAAGCAGAGACTACTCATTTGCTTTCTGGCTGCCCAGACCCAAATAATCACACAGAAACTATATATTAATTACAACACTGTTTGGACAATAGCTTAGGTATATTCCCAGCCATCTCTTTCATCTTAACTTATTTCTATTAATCTATGTATCACCATGAGGCTGTGGCCTACTGGTAAGTTTCCAGCATCTGTCTCCTTCAGCAGCTACATGGTGTCTCTCTGACTCTACCTTCTTTCTTTCTGCATTCAGTTTAGTTTTCTCTATTCTGCCCTGCCATAGGACAAAGCAGATTCTTTACTAACCAATGGTAAGAAAACATATTCACAGCATACGAAGGGAATCCCACATGACTTCAGTATTCCGCTTCTCTGTGTGCCGGGTTTTATGCCAACACCACACTGTTTTTTGTTACTGTAGCTCTGTACTGTAGTTTCCGATCAGGTATAGCTCCAACACTGCTTTTTCTTCTAATGATGTCTTCTATATATCCCAATGAATATTAGTGGTTACCTTAGTTCTATGAAGAATGTCATTGTAATTTTGATACAAATTGTGTGAAATCTTAAGGTTGTTTTTGGTAACATGCTTATTTTAACAACATTAATTCTGTCAATCCAAAAGCATTGGAGATCTTTCTATCTTCCAGTATCCCCTTTCTCCAGTGTTTTAAAGTTATATCTATGGATGTCTTTCACCCCCTTCATTAAGATACTTTTAGGTAATTTTGTTTGGTTGGTTTGGGGTTAGTTTAGTTTTATTTTAAGTTACATGAATGTTTTTTCCTGATTTCTTTCTCAGCAAATGTACTTCAGTCCCATTGCTTGTTATGGGTCTGTTTATCCTGTTTATAACCTCTTAGTTTAATTTTGATGGGCTACGGGGAAATAATTTGGTTCCTTCTAACTTATCCAGATGTTTTTATCAATTTGAGAATGGGAGAAAAATGGGAATGGTTCAAGAGAGGGTAACTGTGAGGAGTTAGGGGGAGCATGGGGGAACTGATGCAACTCTGCTTCAATTAAAAACATAAAATAAATGAATAAAGAAATAAAAAATATATAAAATGTTCCACAAACTATTGTACAGACCAATATTCAGTCTTCAAATATTTGTGTATTTTCTGTGGTTTCTCATCCTATTGATTTCTAATTTTACTCCACAACAACCTTTTTAAATATAAGAATTTATTTTAAATGTGTTTGGTTTTGTTATGATTTTCTTTATGATTTAAATTATTACCTATTTTAGAGATAATTCATGGTAGTGTTTAACTCTGAGATCTCTTTACTGGCCTTTAGTTAGGATGAACTCTCTATTGATGAATATTGAAGTCTCTCACTATAACTGTAGCAGCCCTTATCTTTTTCCTTTATGTTCTCAAAATATTTGTTTTATGAAACTGAGTGTCAGCCCCAATATTCAGTGCATATATATTTTAGACTGTTACTACTTCTTGGTATACTGTTTTCTTTATTAATATAATGTAAACCTCATCTCTTCAAGCTGACTTTGATTTGAAGTCACTCATATTTCAATAACCACAGTAGCTCATATTTTGCTTTTGTTTGCTTGGTAAATTGACTTCCATATTTTAGCTCCCAAGCTGCCATTGTCTTTGTTATGGATTTGTGTTTCTTGGAGATAATGCTTGGCTAGAGGTTCACCTATGTGAGGGCAGGGGAATCTTTACTTTTTGTTCAGTTTAGCTATAAACCTAAAACAGCTCTAAAAACAAAGTCTTACAAGGAACAATACTGAATTTGACCATATAAGTTTCAAAATATGTGGTCAAACTAAAAAATTAAAAGATATATTGGAAATACAAACAGGACATATAGCAACCCACTGACTGGGAGAAGATCTTCACCAACCCCGCAACTGACAAAGGTCTGATCTCCAAAATATATAAAGAGCTCAAGAAACTAGACCGTAAAAGGCTAATCAACCCAATTATAAAATGGGGCACTGAACTGAACAGAGAATTCTCAACAGAAGAAGTTCAAATAGCCAAAAGACACTTAAGGTCATGCTCAAATTCCTTAGCAATCAAAACAACTTTAAGATACCATCTTACACCTGTCAGAATGGCTAAAATAAAAAACACCAAGGATAGCCATTGCTGGAGAGGTTGTGGAGAGAGAGGTACACTCATCCATTGCTGGTGGGAATGCAAACTTGTGAAACCACTGTGGAAGTCAGTGTGGCGGTTTCTCAGGAAATTCGGGATCAACCTACCCCTGGACAAAGCAATACCACTCTTGGGAATATACCCAAGAGATGCCCTATCATATGACAAAAGCATTTGTTCAACTATGTTCATAGCAGTATTATTTGTAATAGCCAGAACCTGGAAACAACCTAAATGTCCTTCAATGGAAGAATGGATGAAGAAAGTGTGGAATATATACACATTAGAGTACTATGCTGCGGTAATAAACAATGACTTCTCGAATTTTGCATGCAAATGGATGGAAATAAAAAACACTATCCTGAGTGAAGTAACCCAGACCCAAAAGGATGAACATGGGATGTACTCACTCATAATTGGTTTCTAGCCATAAATAAAGGTCACAGAGTCTATAATTGGTGATCCTAAAAAAGCTAAATAAGAAGGTGAACCCAAAGAAAAACATATAGTTATCCTCCTGGCTATGGGAAGTAGACAAAATTGCCAGGGAAAAAATTGGGATCTTGGGGGTGGGGTGGGATGGGGGTAAGGGGGAGATGGGGAGAGAAAAGTGAAAAGGGGCGGATGGGGGGAACTTGGGGAAACAGGATGATTGGGATAAAGGAAGGTTGGATAGGGGAGCAGGGAAGCACAAATCTTAGTTAAGGGAGCCACCTTAGGGTTGGCAAGAGATTTGAACCTAGAGTGGCTCTTAGGAGCCCAAGGCAATGTCCCCAGTTAGTCCCTTGGGCCGCTGAGGATAGGGAACCTGAAATGACCCTATCCTATAGCAATACTCACGAATATCTTGCATATCACCATAGAACCTTCATCTGGTGATGGATGGAGATAAAGACAGAGACCCACACTGGAGCACTGGACTGAGCTCCCAAGGTCCCAAGGAGGAGCAGAAGGAGGGAGAACACGAGCAAAGAAGTCGGGACCACGAGGGGTGCACCCACCCACTGAGACAGTGGAGCTGATCTATTGGGAGCTCACCAAGGCCAGCTGGACTGTGACTGAAAAAGCATGGGATAAAACCGGACTCTCTGAACATGGCGAACAATGAGGGCTGATGAGAAGCCAAGGACAATGCCAAGGGGTTTTGATCCTACTTAATGTGCTGGCTTTGTGGGAGCCTAGCCAGTTTGGATGTTCACCTTCCTAGACATGGACGGAGGGGGGAGGACCTTGGAATTTCCACAGGGCAGGGAACCCTGACTGCTCTTTTGACTGGAGAGGGAGGTGGAGAGGAGTCGGGGGAGGGGAGAAGGGTGGGAGGAGGGGGAGGGAAATGGGAGGCTGGGAGGAGGCAGAAACTTTTTTTTTCTCTTTTTCTCAATAAAAAATTTTTAAAAAAACAGATTATACTTATGCCTATTGCTGAGAAAAGTTCTTTGTTGATTGTCTCCCTGGTATTGTTTGGTATTAGTGATTTGCTAGTTCAGTGTTTAACAGGATGGTCTTTTTTTCTTGGATCTTCTT
Source organism: Microtus oregoni (assembly GCF_018167655.1). Lineage (NCBI taxonomy): Eukaryota > Metazoa > Chordata > Mammalia > Rodentia > Cricetidae > Microtus > Microtus oregoni. The sequence goes on along the minus strand of NW_024544728.1, from coordinate 199,845 downwards.
TTGTTGTTTACTCCTTTCATAAAGTCTCTTCCTGTTCTGCCATAATTAAGGTGGTATTTATTCTTCTGGGCTTAGGACGAGCATGGTTGCTATGAATTGTTTTCATTAGTATTTATCTTGAAATACTGTATCAATGTGAAAGATAGCTTTGCTGAATGCAGTACTCACAATTAGCAATTATTTACTTCCTGGGTTTAGAAAATATTTTCCATTATTCTCTGGCATATAGGGTTTCTAATAAGAGGATTGGTATTATTAAAATATGGTTGCCTTTGTAACTGAATTGCTGTTTTATTAGTTATCTTTATGTTCTTGTGTAGAATACATTGACCAGGACAAGTTACAGAAGAACAAACATTATTTTGGCTCACAGGTGTGGAGGGGTAGAGTTTGTGATAGTGGGGACAGCGTAACAGCAGGCAGCAAGCACAAAGGAAGTAGTAGGAAGCTGAGAGCTCACCTCCTGAACTACAGCAGAAGCAAAGAGAGAACAAAATGGAAGCAGGCAAGGCATTTTAATTTCTAAGCCTGACCCTAGTGACTTCCTTCTCCAGCAAGGTTGCAACATCCAAATCCCCACAAATAGCACCAACTGACGACCAAGAGTTCAAACATCCAAGACTAAGGGAGACATTTCTCATGCAAAGCACCACAGCATTTTTCCCACATAGATCCTAATATATTGATTCTTGGATTTGTACTCCAGGCATGTTCTCAATAATGTGATTTTGAGCAGCTCTCAGGTAGTGTCTATTTGGTCTAATGCCTCTATGTTTGTGTCCATTTCTTTCCATGGGTTTGGGGATTTTCCTTGTATAATTTCATTGAGTGAATTTTCAAAATTCCCAGTTTCCATGATGACTTTCTCATCTACATTGCTGATCACTTTCATTCATGTTATTGACTTTCTCACCTATCTTCCTACTTAATATTATTTGACAACTTGGGAAATGGGCTTCTGGGAATCCCTCTGAGGGTTTTTTCATGATTGCAATAATTGATGTGGGAAGATCCATCTTAACTGTGGGTGAGCCCTGTCCCCAGGTTGGAGGCCTGGGCTGGCCAAAAAGGAGGCCAGTCGAACGCATTTACTCAGTGCTTTCTGATCAATGGGATCAGCTGCTTCAAAATCCTGGTGCCTTGACTGATCCACGAAGTTGGACTGTTTCTTAAACTAAGGGCAAAAATAAACCCTTCCTCCATTAAGTTTCTGTGTCAGAGTACTGCATACAGCAAGAAGAAAGTGAGGTACTAGCTTCCCATCTGTGTTGCTGACTTTCTTCACGTTCTGAATTTATTGCCTTCCTTCACTTACAAGTTCTACAAGTAAACTCTTCTGTTCTATATCTGTCCAGTGTCAGTACCTTTGCATGCAGCAACTGAAGATTTAAGACTTGGGGGAGATGTGTTCCCTTGCTATTTCATAATCCTTATCTTTCTGTTGGGAGTTCCATATCTGTTGGTTTGTATCTGCTCCTGTTCTGTTTGAGGATCATCTTATTGAGCATTCTGCTCTTGAAAGCTCAACCCTTAGAGTCTGAGAATAGAAAATGAGCTGCTATAATTACATCAATAACTCTAAATCAAACACTATGTAGTAATACACTAGAAATTATTTATTAAAGCCTACCAGTAACTTCCAGTAGCCATTGAACAGTAAATGGCAAAATAATGTAACATGTGTTCTGAAGTTCAAAATTATTTAGTGTAAATATAGAAAAAAATAAGTGAATTAAATAAGTGAAGGTAGTTGGCAAGAAAGGAGATAAATATACAAGTAAAGGTAAAGGAACGAAACGCAGGTCAGCAAGGTGGCTCAGTGGGTAGGGTCTCTTGCCACCAACCCTGATAACTGAATTTGAGCCTCAGAATCCACCTGGAAAGAGAACTGACTCCCAGGACTTATCCTTTGGCCTCTACATACACACACACACTAAATAAATACATATGAAAAGTCTTTAAAAAGAAGGAAAATGAACAAGGGAGAAGAAAGTTATAAAGTAGAAGAATAAAATGCTAAATTTTAAATAAAAAGATTATGCAAAAATTTAAAATGTATAAAGAAAATTAAACAAAAGGAATAAAAACAACACAAATGTTCTTTGTAAATAAAAAATAAAGTCAAAGTAATGATAAAAACTAGTAAAAAGTGAAAATATAATGAAGAAAATAAAAGCAAAACTATCAAAGAAAGTGTCAGAGCAGCTTCTCAGTGATGTGAGAAAGGGGTGCCCGTTGAACTCAGAAATTACTGTCTTCCTGGGGTGAGGGAGGTGCAGTTCCTGCACGGGACAGTTGTCTTCACTTCAGTAGTGTCCTTTCTTATGTCCCTTACGTCCGTGAGCCAGGCAGGTTCCCCATGCACTCAGGCTGCAGGTCTCTACACCCTGCAGTGACCAATATGTAGCCTTGGTAGTCTCCCATGTGAACTGGGAATGGAGACAGAAAACATAATCATAAGAACTGTCCAGGTAGACCTGACTCCAAACTTGCTGAACCTACTGAGCAAGCATTGTACATCCTGCTAAGGGCTGAGACTACAGAGACCTCATAGGTCATGGAATGCACAGTTTTCAGTGCCAAGGGCAATGAACTTGGTGATAGACAGTTGGCTCCAGAGGTTGATCCACCAGTGATCATGGGCTCAATGCTATTGGAATCTTCAATCTCAGGTGATGAGGTTTACTCTTAGTCCCAAGGGCAGAGTTACTTTCCACTGCACAGTTTACTGTTTTCATAAAGGCTCCTTCAGTCAGAACCTCTTGACCTGTCAACATCTGGCCTTCACAACTGCCTCCTACAACTATCTCCTACCCAAGGGCTGGGAAAGATTTATTTCAAACTTCCAGTCTTGAGATTGTTCCTTTTTTCCTTTTTTAATTTAAATAAAATTTCTTTCATTTATTTTATATACCAACCAGTTTCCCCTACCTCCTCTCCTCCCATTCTCTCTCCTTTCCCAATTATCCCCTCCCCACCCACTTCTCCTCCATATCCATTCAGAAAGGAGCAGCCCTCCCATGATCTTGAGCAAAGTAGAGCACATCAAGTTGAGGCAGGACTGAGCTGCTCCCCTTACCTGGCAGGGCCAGGTAATCCAGCATGGGAAACAGGTTGCCAAAAGTCAGGTAAGCACCAGGGAGAAATTCTACTCTCACTGTTAGAAGCCTTACTAAGAGACTGAGCTACATGACAGTCACACACATATAGAAGGCATAGGTTAGTCCCATTCAGGCTCCCTGACTGTTGGGCCAACGTCCATGAGCTCCCAGGGGCTCAGGTCAGTTGTCTCCTTGGGTCCCCCCATCATGACCACCCTGGTTGGTATAATCCTTCCTCCCTTTATTCCTCAAGACTCTCAGAGCTCAGCACAGTGCTTGTCTGTGGACCTCTGCCTCTGCTTCCATCAGTCACTCTATAGACTATCGTGGACCTCTGCCTCTACTTCCATCAGTTACTCTATAGATTATCTCTGGTGGCAATTAGGGTAGTCACCAATTACAGTATATGGCCAGCTGAAGCACCCTCTCCACCATTATTATCAGATCCCTGGGGCATCTCAGTTTCAACAATAGACTCTTCATCAAGATGGCACCCCGCCATTTTCCTCTGAGGCGTGGGGAATAACAGAATGGACTTCCTTCAGATGCTAACCTGTTGTGGTAGAAGGGATATTATCTCATTGGAACTGCAGTTGGATTTGTGGTTCACAAGAACTGTGGACTGGCCATGGAATAAGTACCATCTGCCTGTTTCCATGGGGCCTTTTGGTTGCATTTTGTATGAGTGTCCTGCTTCTAGATCACTCTTTGGATTTCTCAGCTCTTCTATATTACTCTCTTTGGAATAGCCAACCCATTGTTTATGATGCTGACCCTTCTCACTCACCATTCCACGTGGAGGCACATTGTAACCCACCATTGTGGTAAGTCCTGATAGGCCCTTGTTTTTTTAGATGACTCTCACTGTGTAGGCTAGGCCGTCCACAAACTTGCAGTCATTCTGCTTCAACCCCCTGAATGGGATTACAAGTGTGTTTCACCACATCTCTTTTTAAAGTAATTCTGAATACTTTTTGTAAATGTACAAGTTTTTGTGGCTTCGTCTAAAACAAAAGTTTTGAATAAAAAAAAATGAAACAGTCAGTCATACAGACAGAAATGGTGCTGCACATAACAATAAATGCTGCTCCTAGTCTTCTTAGAGAAACAAGACATGATCACCTGAAAGAGAAGCAACAAGGCAAAACAATTACCGATAAGTGCCTGTGATAAATGATGCAGGCAGCACATACTGTTATTCTATGTGCAATTATTGATCTGGGAAGTGAGTTCTGTTGCTGATAAAAACCCAGTGATAAATGCTACACTCAGTAACAACCTTTCAGAAGACGAAGGTGGACTCGGAGAGATCTAGACTGGACTTGAAAGTAAGTGCGTGGGGAAAACAATAGAATTCTAAGAATGGACATTGTTTATTTTGTTCCTTAGCTTGTTTAGTTTTTAAAAACATACAATGAAAGTAACATTTTTGATATCTCAATGAAAATATTTTTACTTGGATGTAGGTTTGTATAGCCACCACTATAATCTCCTGAATAGTTTCACTGCTTGAAAGCATCCCATCATGCTATCCCTTAGCAGTCCCACCCTCCCTATCCCTAACCCCTTCCTCTCTTGCCACTACAATCTGTACTTCCCTGACTACCGTATAAGTGGAATTACACAGTATGATCAGTTTCTGAGACTGGCTGATTCCTCCATGTTACTGCAACTATCATGATGTCATTCTTGTGTGCTGCTGAGAAGAATCTCACTGTGACAATGACAAGGTCTATCTGCACACCTGTTGATGTCCATGGAGTAACGCTCAGGTGGGGACATTTTGAATGGAGTCACTATAAATATGTGTCCAGGTCCGGAGTAAATATGCAGAAGTAGAAATACTAAGTCATATGGTGAGTTAGCCACTGGGCATTATTGTTTTCAAAATCTGTTTTTTCAGAGAAGCCACCACATTTTATATTCCGAAAAATAATGCATGGAAACTTCATTTCTTCTGCAAAGTTAATACTCAATATTGTCAATCTTATTTTAGATGTGCCAACAGTTTTTTTTTTCTTTTTTTGGTTTTTTGAGACAGGGTTTCTCTGTAGCTTCGGAGCCTGTCCTGGAACTAGCTCTTGTAGACCAGGCTGGCCTCAAACTCACAAAGATCTGCCTGTCTCTGCCTCCTGAGTGCTGGAATTAAAGGTGTGTGCCACCACCGCCCGGCTCATGCCTACAGTTTTATAGCAATGTAATTTCATGTTTTGTATTTGCATTTCCCAAATGTCTAATGATTTTAAACACTTTGTATGTGCTTTCTTCCCAATTACACAGCCTCTTTAGGGAATAATTTATCTTTTAATTTTTTTCTTGTGATATTTGGTATTTATTTTTTATTATAATACTAATATGTTAAATGGAATTTTATAACATTTTAACAAAAAATACCTTGCAAGTTCTGTTACCATCTGTTGAAGTAATAAAACCATAACGAATAATATCTTATATTTCTTCCCAAATTGTAGAATGTGTATTTGCATAAGTATATGCTTTTAAACAAAATTGGATTCATATTGAAAAAAATCATTTTGATAAGATAGCTTTCTACTTCCATTGCCCTATTTATCTCCCTGAAATATGGTGCCAGGAATAAGTTTTTAAGCTCAATTGAGAATAAAAAGGTAAAAAATAAAATAAATCAAGTGCCAAAAGATAACTTACTTCCCAATGGGAAATTCCATTTCCCCCAGCAATATAATAGTCAGTCTGCGTATTATTCAAATAACAGTATCTCGAGCCAGAGTAATAAATAAATTGATATCTCAACAACTCATGTCATGGACTCCAACAAGTGACATGGCTTCCTTTATCAACTCAAACTTACTATCTTGTATTGGTTTTTCCAGATGCCAAAAGATAGAAGTAGGAGCAACAGCCATAACTGCTTTTATCAAAGTTATACGTCACTTCTTCCCCTGTTCTTTGGATGTAGAGGAACAAAGATCTGAGGGTCCTGACTTGTTTCTGCCTGACAGGTGCCAAGGGTGGAACCTGACTTCACTCATGAGCACAGGGACATTTCGGGGAGTGAGAAAGTTCTACCTGGCAAAAAATGTGTGTGTGCCTTCATTAAGCAGTAGTTTTATGGTCACTTAAAAATAATTAACATAAATGAAAAATGCAAATTATTAAAAATTCTAATTATAGTCAAATTCTAATTATAATTTTAGACAATTATACAATATACCATAATTATAATTATAATTATAATGTATAATTCTAATTATAGACAAGAGAGTAAGCTTAAGTTGAAAAAAGAAGCCACATCACCTGTTAGAGTCCATAATATGAGTTGTTGAGATATCAAGATTGATTTATTACTCTAGCACAAGATACTGTTATTTAAATAATATACAGCTTGGGAAGCAGAGGCTGGCAGATCTCTGGGGGTTAGAGGCCAGCCTAGTCTACAAAGTGAGTTTCAGCCAGTAGCCTACCTTTCTCACTGTGTTAGTACATGTAAGCATGTGACCTAGTCCAGCCAACAAGAGGAATTTGCCATCTTCTGATGTCCTATTTCCTTCCCCCATAATAATGATAGTGAAATGCCCAGTTATTAGTATTCTTTGATTTTAAAATTAATCGCATTGAAATAACTTAAATAATTATAACAGGCATATATAACACCTAAGACAGACAAGAGAATCTCCCTAGTTATCAATCTAATGCAATCATTTTGGACAAAAGCCCTGTTTGTAGTCTTTAAATCCATGCCTTCTAAGCTGTTATCCATTCACATAACTTACTCTTTATTAACTCCTTGTATCGATTAAAATAAAAATCAATATCATCATTTCCCAAACAGCTGCTACTTTGTAAATATTTGCCACAAGTCAATCCTGGGCTTGGCTGGAGGGAAGGATGCTGTGAGCAACGAGCATGTTGAGGTTGTTAATTGAAGATACCAATTTTGATCCGCAAAATTACAATTACTCCCAAGAAGAAAGTAGATGCAATGGCAAATAACATGCCATGAACCTTGAGATCAGATTTTAAAGTTTGTAGAGAAAACTTTAAGAAAAGTAGGCAAACATCCGAGCAACATCTGGGATGGGCACCCCTTGCTTTGAGTCTGTCGGCTTAGTGTCTCTAGATGATGGTGGTAGTTTTAGGACTACTCTTCTCTTGATTTCTACTTTCTCCATCCAGGTACCACCTCCTAATAGTCCATTCAACTATAAACTCATGATTGAATGATAAAGTAAAAACCCTAATGATCTAATAATAAGGCCATGAACTGGCAACCATTATCCCTTGGGCCTTCATGGAACATTTTTAGATTTAAACCACAGCAGAGCTTCAAGTATTATTTTTGACAAAAGAGTATTAGGTAGACTACTGCACCAGCTCTGTCTTCAGTGACAACAAATTAGCACCTTGAAAGCAGTCAGGGAAACTGCACATACAACAGATCACATCTCCACTTATAATTTTATTGACTGTCTATATCACATGTCAAAAAAACCGCAGCCCATATAGTTTACAAAATAAAGTCTTACTTAGTAATATCATGCTTTCCAAACCTACTTGCAAATATTGAAAATGTAAGCCGGCTACACACATGAATTGGGAATGTTCTGAGAGATAATAGGCTATTATTTATGTTTATGGTAAAGTGTGTTGTGGGTTTTATTACTTATTTAAATCAGTGAATTCTTCTTATGGAAAAATTTCAAAGAAATGTACTATAAAGTGGCAACCTAGTTCTCTTTATCTGCACAGCCTAGAGTCATCCAAGAAAGGAATTTGGGTTGAGGGATTTCTAGGACTAGTTGGCCTGTGGGCATATGACAGTGGAGGATTATCCTGCTTACTAATTGATGTAGGACAGCCCAGTTCAGTGTGACTGGGACCATTCCCTGTAAATGTAGTTATAGACTGTATAAGAAAGTGCACGTGAGCCTTTTCCATGGTTTCTGTTTTAAATTCATGCTTGAGTACCAGCCCTGACTTCCCTCAAGAAGAGATTATAACCTATAAGCTGAAATAAAGCCTTTCCTCCCCTGGGTTGTTTTGGTTGTGATGTTTGTCACAGTGACAGAAAGGAAACTACAAGAAATAATAATACAGTTTGGCTTTTGTTTTTATGGTACTGAGTATCAAACCTACGTCTTCACACATGCTAGGCAAGCATTGGACCACTGAACTATATCACCATCCTTTAGCTTTTAATAGTGCAAGGACTGTAATAACCACACACACATTTTTCAAAGTGTTCGGTATTGTGCATTTCCCAGTTTACCACTTCCTTCCTTCTAGCTATCTCAAGGGGGGGGGGGGGGGCAGAGTAACACTACCTGTGAGAAAAGCATTGTGGTCAAGTTGCCTTCCTCTTTCCTTCCTGACTCTTATTCAAGAAAAAAAAAATCTGCATGGAGAAGCAGAAGGAAGAGGAAAGGGAGGAAACAGAGACATTTCAGAGTACTGATGGCCTCGTTGTATAGAATCTGGGTCCAGGGAAGAATCATAAAGGACAAGGTTAAAGTTTTCATAAGTCATAAATTGGCATGGATTAATTTTTTTCCAAAAACTGAAAGTAATTAGAATACTTTGAATTGGCACAGGATGTTATAAAACATTGAAAAAGACCAGAATAAGTAGGAATTAAGACAACGATAGGAAAACATGAAAAAATTTAAAAAAAAATGTATTTGCCCCATGCACACCCAATTCAAACTACACAAAAGTATAGCAGAGTAAGTCTAGGAAGAAATAGTCATTTATTCAAGGAACTGAGAGCCCTACCATTATCACTGCATGATGCCCCAAGTAGGACATTTCTTTCTGGCATTTGTCCCACAGGCACAATGTTTGCAAGGAGATATAATAAATAAGCATACAAGCGGCCCTCAACCTAACCTATCATTATCTTACTTTTTAGAAGTCAACATGACCTGTGTCCCTTCACTCTGGAACCACTGCATTCCAACTTAAGTTCCTCATCCTGGTCTCTCAAACATTCTCCTGGGTCCACACATTCATCTTCAAGTGTCCCAGTTGTATCTTCAGGAGTAACCAAAACCTCTCAAGCTCAAACATGCTTGTTCTCCCCTGTAAGTACCAACTTACTTCCCCTGCCACCTTTGAAGTTTTGCCTCCTGAGTGATTTCAAGTTAACCTGGTTATATAAGATTTGTAGCCATCTTTCTTCAAGTGGAAACAGTGTCCCTACTCATCTTATCTCCTTCAGGTAAAAAACAGTCAAGCATGCTGCAATAGCATGAAAACAAGAAACAAATTGTGTGTGTTGCTAATCTGAACTTCTCAAACTGTGTGAAGCAAAGTTTTCATAAATATTTTCCTAATCAAATCATTTTTTTAATCTGCCCATGTCCAGGTCTCTTGCTAAGGTGTGTGTAAGCATCAGAGAGAGAAGCCGGCAATAGGACCAGAGACAAAGGAAGTACCAAACAAGGAACGAACATGTGCTGGGGCCTTGCTGGTCAGCACTACTCTAAGAGCACCAGCAACAACAGATTTATTAGGTGAAATATGAACTATGAAGGTTCCCACTTTCCTCTATAGAATTTCCAGTTTTCATAACAATTTCCCAAGCCAAAGCACATTGTGTGCCTATGAGTATTCTGAATTCTCTATCACCCTTCCCACCAAGGATAGAAAAGTTGAAGGGAATGTGAAAAAAACTGTACTCTAAATGCTACCATCAAGTAAGTCTGTGCAGCACAGAAACCATAAACCTTGTCCTTCTAATGATTCAGAAATCTGTTTGAATAATGAACAATTTCGTAGGAAAGCAGAGCTAAAACAATAGACTGGTTTACAATCACAAAAATATGGTTTCAAAGTCTGTCCCCTCCTCATCTTAGATCTGCATCACTTGTCAATTTTTCAGAGACTATAACAATACCCTTCTGGCAGCATTAGTGTGCGTATTAAATGAAATACTGGCTGTAAACCACTTATGGCCCATGCCTGACACTCAATAGATTCCATCCAAATGGAAAATACCCAAACAACCTCCTGAACCTCCCCCACTGTACCTGAGCTTTTTGTATTAATAGCCTCATAGCTACATTGTTACTGGTAATAACATAAACTCGTAACTACATGGTTATGGGTAATAACATAAATAATGAGTATGCTGCTCAATAGGTATTGAGTGAATGCATTTTCTTCCCCCAATAGCGAAGCACTTTTTCCAAAATGCAATTCCATTAAGTGTGATGTGAATTAAACAGAGAAAGTAAAACTAAAGACAAACCAAAATCTTCCAGTAGACAGGAAGTATATCCTCTAATAACATGGGTAAATCAGGCAATGACACTAGAATTGCCTGTGTCCGACCCTTAGCTGAGGTATTAAGAGTTCTCTAGAAGAACAGACATGATTTAAAAGAAAAAAAAAAACGATGAATTAATGGGATTATCTTTGTTAGGGTTTCTATTGCTGTGCCAAACACCATTACCAAAAAGCAAGTTCAAGAGAAAAGGGTTAAATTGACTTCCATTTCCACATCACTGTTCATCGGTGAAGGAAGTCAAGACAGTAACTCAAACAGGACATAATCCTGGAGACAGGAGCTGATGCAGAGGACATGGAGGGATGCTGCTTGCTGGCTTGCTCCTCACAGCTTGTTCCACCTGCTTTTCTTATGGAACTCAGGACCAACAGCCCAGAGATGGCACCACCTGCAACAGGCTGGGCTCTCCCCCATTGATCACTAGTTAAAAAATGCCTTACAGTTAGATCTCTTGGAGGCATTTTTCTCAACTGAGATTCCTTCCTCTCTGATGACTCCAGCTAGTGCCAAGTTGATACACAAAACCAGCCAGCACAGCTGACTGCCTGTCAACTTGACACACAAACACAACACTATGAAGCCACAACCCTTCCTTTCTCATTCATCTCCAAGACCTTGCATTAAAAAAATAATTTAAAAATTCCAGTCTTTACAAATTCAAACACAATGAAATTTCAGTCTCTTTAAAATAGCCAATCTCTTTAAAAGTTCAAATCTTTCATCTGAGGGATCCTTTAAAAACCAAAATTAAATACCTTCAAGAGGGAAGAACCAGTGCTCTGTCACTATCTGGACTGAGCAAAACCAAACTGCAACAGTATAAATAACTTAATGTCCAATTATCTGGGACTCACTCACACTTTTCCAGATTCCTCCAACTCTGCCCTCTGCAGCGCACACAGCTTGGCTTCTAGGCTCTGGCTGGCTTCACCCACTACTGCTGCTGCTGTTCTTGGTGGGCACCCCAAGATGGTGCTGGCATCTCCAAAACGCTGGGGTCTTCTGCTGCAACTGGGCTTCACTTTCATCAATAGTCTCCCATCGTTCTCTTCATGGTGTCAATCCTCAATTTCCCTGCACGACCCCTTCAGTCCTGGGCCTTCAACTGCTACTGGGGCTGCACATTCACCAATGGCCTCCCCTGGCCTCTCACAGTGTCAGGTCTCAGCTTCTCTCCAAGACCATTTCATGCCTTCAAACCCAGTAACACCTGGCTGACTCACACACACTACTAAGTCCAACTGCCAGCATGAGGCCCAACCTTGGTCACTTGGTCACAGATTCTCTGGGCTCCCAGGAAACACTTCCCAGATTTCACCTCACTGATGCTGGTCTCTTCTTAATCACTGCTAATTGCATATCTCCAGCTGACCAGCATCAAGTATTCCAGCAAAGCGAGGTTTTGCTTTAGTAGTTCTGGTATCTTGTTAATCACAGTTGACTCTTCAGCCCCAGCTAAGCAGAACCACAGAATCTTAATTCAAAATAACAAATGGCCCTGGTAGACTCTTTAAACTTCCCTCTGAGACTTTGCAAGTCAGTTGTCCATCCTCTGTACTGCTCTCAACAATATTTTCCAAGCTCCCATAGAACATTCCATAGAGTTCTTAGCACTCAATAGGTCTTCTAGTCCAAAGTTCCAAGGTCCTTCCACAGTCCTCTCCAAAACATAGTCAGGTCTGTCATAGCAAACCCCACTCCTGGTGCTAATTTGTCTCAGTTAGGGTTCCTATTGCTGTGACCAAACACTATAACCAAAAAGCAAGTTGGAAAGGGTTTATTTGCCTTACACTTCCAGATCATAGTTCATCATTGGAGGAAGTCAGGACAGGAACCCAAGCAATGCTCAAACCTGGAGGCAGGAGCTGACACAGAGGCCACGAAGAAGAGCTGCTTACTGACTTGTTTCCCTGGCTTGTTCAGCCTGCTTTCTTATAGAAACCAGTACCAGCATCCCAGGGATGGCTCCGCCTATAATGGGCTAGGCTCTTCCCCATTGATCACTAGTTTAGAAAATGCCTTACAGCTGAATATCATGGAGGTATTTCCTCAACTGAGTCTCCTTCCTCTCTGATGTCTCCAGCTTGCATCAAGCTGCCATACAAAACCAAGCAGTACAGGGATTTATTCGAATGGCTATTAGGCTATGATCCAGCTAGCCCAACAATGGCACCCAACCAAAGGAAGGTCCAAGAAACTAGCAGTTATTCAACCATGGTGCTGGATGTCTCAGCTGGTCTTCAGTATATGCCAGAATTCCAAAGAAGTAGGCTGTAATGATGATGAAGAAATGAACCCACCAATGAGAAAGAGGACACCCAAGCAAAGAGTGAAAGCATCCTTCTTCCGTGACCTTTATATAGGCTACCACCAGAGGGTCTGGCCCCGATTAAAGGCAGATCTTCCCACCTCAAAAGATATGGATTAAATGTGTGTATTCCCATCTCAAAATATCCGGATTAAAATGGGTCTTCCCACGTCACTGATTTAAATAAGAATAAATCCCTCACAGGTGTACACGGCCACTTGAGTTTTAGTTAATTCCAGATGTAGTAAAGTTGACAAACAAAAATAGCCATCACAGCTGACCATTTCCTCTTGTCCCCACAAAAGCTCTAGCGAATGAAGAAGTCCAGATGGCCAAACAGGAATCACTGTCAGTTATGTTACTAGTCAGGCCTGTACCAATAGTCCTAGCATGTATGATCAGGGGCTCAGCTGTACACTGTGAGGAAAAATAAAGTTCAGGTCTTAGGACACAGTAGTGTTCAGACCCTTCCCAAATATGAGCCCAGACTATGAGAAAGCAGCTGCAGAGACTATCCTGCTGCTGGGTGGTTGCCTGGGGAACACAGTGCTGAAGAGAATGAGGAAAGAGGGCAGAGGGTGGGAGAAAGCAAAGCCTGAGATCAAAGAGCTTGGGATGTGCTGCTATCAGAACCCACCCCCATCCCGGCACTTTGATCCCATCCACTGCAAATCTACCTGATCAATTAGCTGCACCACTGGCCTCCTACTGGGAGAGAAAGAACCATGGAGTGGCAAGCAGTCCCACCATCTTTGTCCATGGTATGCATCTCGAGCTTGGTATACCTGCTCAGGCATACCCGGGCATCCCAGATGCTGGATGTGGTCTGCCATGGGACATGAACATGAAGAGTGGTGTAAGAAACTCCACAAACCTATGATCTAGAGCCCTAAAGGATGAGTCGGAGGGATTTCAAGTTTGAAACTAGCCTGGGCTACATAGCAAGAAGCAAGGGAAGAAGGAAGAAACAGACAAGAAGGAATGTAGGGAGGCAGGGAGGGTGGAAGTAGGGAGGAAGGGAGGGTGGAAGTAGGGAGGAAGGGAGGGGAGGAAGTAGGGAAGCTGGGAAAAAGGAAGTAGGGAGGCGGAGAGGGGTGAACATGTGCTTTACAGCCCACCACATTCCAAGTTCTTCTAGGGATCACTGAAAAAAAACAGACTGTCTCCAAGGGTAGGGCCTGTCCTTGGAAATAATGACACGTGGCAAATTTGAACAACTGGGTGATTTTCCACCCATGCCATTTTTTTTTTTTTGGTCTCTTCCAAGCCTGCATTTATAAAAGATAAAGGGGAAAGTATCAAGGGAAAAACTTGCTGGGTTTGAGTTAGTGTTGCTTTGGTTTGGGCTTGTCTCACATCTGAAAAGTATTTTTAATTCAAGAAACTGATCTTCAAAAAGAAGAAAAAGATCCCAAACCCCAACTTTGCTGTGAAGACTGCCTCTGGTCACTTCAGCAGCCAGCCCCAGAGCTCTGTTCCTTCCCCAGCAAACAAAGCAAGGCTTCACATTGGAGGCTTTGTACTGTTCTATTCTGAGACTCCAAAAGTGAAGACACGCCTACAAAAGGAAGATGACTCCTGCCAGCCAACTCTTAGGTTCCTTTCCGGCAACCAAAGGAGGCCATCTCCCCAGAATGCCACAGTCCCTGTGTGTTTTCAACTCTACTTGGTGGAGTCAAGACCCTGACAGTCTATGGGAGCCACCCAGTGGTGAGCAGGTGTTTCTGGGTCCTATGGCAAAGTTTACCACAAATGTGAAAGACTCTGATTACCCTCAAGCCCCCATCCTTCTCTTTTCTTCCCTCCTCCCTTTTTTACTCTGGAAGGGATTGAGAAAGGAGAAGAGGGAAAGAGCAAGGGAGGGAGTGAAGATTTTTAAACACTCTATGTACCTAACATCATGGCAGCTCTTGCCTCTTGCTTCTCTTGTAGGTTTCAATTTTGCAAGGAGGATTTGACTGACTCTGTCCCAGTTTGTTCCACCCAATCCAAATATAGTCTCACTATTAACCATTGAATGGTTGTGCCAGCAATAGATACTTTTCAAGTACCTATAGGATTTTTTTAAATATAAAAATTATACATTTATTGTTTGTGTGAGAATGTGTTTTATCACAGTAACAAGGAAAGTAGCTTGACATGAACCGAGCTTGGACAGCAAATGCCAGCTCCACGGGCTGAGCCAGCTCTTCTCTTTTTTTTTTTTTTGCCAGTCGTTTTCTTTATTCTTTCTTTCTTTTCTTTTCTTTTATTTTTTGTAAACACCAAGGATTTTATTGTCTGCACTGTGGAAAGGTGGCATGCGAACTAAGTAAGACTCACTTCTCACCTCATCAACACAGCTCAAAGTTCCTGAGGCTGTGCAAAACGTGTCCCATTACATTTGGGAGAACCAGAAAGCCCTCTCTTCCTCAGGCAGCATTCTACCAGGCAAAAGAAAATCCCACTTAAACATGCCAGCCCTCTCAGAAATTAGGAAAGAAAAGTCTCGATCTACCAACTCAGGGCACTGTGAAATAATGTGTCAAGGGTAGAACTGCTGCCAGGTTGGAAGGCAGAGTCGACCAGAATGCCCTCTCAGCTGCAGAGCGGGCACAGACTCCACATAGTTCCCCCCCCCCCCCTCAGGCTTCCTATTCCCTGAAAGAGGTGGGCAGGGAGGGCTGCTTGCCTTTCCATTCTCCACCTATCTCCAGGGCCTGTCATCAAGAGGATGAACTCTAAGAATCGCGGTGCTGTTGCCCTCCAGGGTTCTGTGTTGCTTCCTAACACTGAAATGTGGATCATGTTATATAATATATCTAAATTCTAATAGGCAACTCCAAACTCCCATTTTAAGGCAAGAGATAAAACCGCTATAAGTCGATGTCTTTGGAGATCTAATCACTACTCCTTCCATTTCTTCAGGCATGGTACCGTGAGTGGCAAAAAGATTACTCTGAAATAAATTCTTCATCAGGACAAAGTTTTGAATGAATCAAGTTTAAAACTCAGAACATAAAAAAAAAAGACTGAAGGCATATGCATAGGACGCTACTGAATTATTTAGAATTGTTATTGTATACTGATAAAGTGGGAAATCTGGCCATGGTAACAGCTTGTCCAGTAGATGCAATTAACACCACACCCGTGCATGTGCACATACACACATACACACACACACCATTATAGAGTTATAGAGTGTTAATAGTTAATTCCCTATGTTTCAAAGCTTTCAGTATATAAATTCAAAGGCAAAGTTAGCTAATGTAATTTATCAGAGACAACATGGCTTCAAATTTAATAGCAAAAGAAATTTTGCAAAAGCAATTATATCACAATTGTTAAAATTAAAATGGTAATCTGGGTCATCATGAACTAAATAGTCCATTTCTGTTCATACACATGTACACACACATTAATTAATTAATTAGTAATTAAATAGATAAATGTGATTTAAAATTTTTTGTCAAAAAGAGAGCAAGAGAGAAATCATGGGATTGACGGAGTTTTTGTCACAGAATGGAACTTTCTCCACCAAATGCTATTTAAGCTCACAATATTAAACTATTTTATTTAAACAGTGTTGGATTTGTTAAATTACAATTCAAGCCCTGGGCTCATTCAATGGACCAGTTGTGTGTATATAAGGCTTATTACATGCTTCAAGTTCTTTTTTTACTGATAAATACAACTGGGCTGGGCTGGATTATATGGAAAGCCCCGTGTTAACAAACAAACCCAGCATACCAGAAGGGAAAATAGAAAATACTGTCAAATTAGGATTCTGCTAGGAAAGTTTAATAAGGGGATTGTTTGACCAGATATGGGAGGGAAAGAAGGTGATGCCGTACCCTGAAGCTATGGGCAGCAGCCTGCCACTAACCTTAGCAAAGGAACAGATATGGATCAGTTCCCAGAACACAGAAAAGATGCATAGGAAGCCTATTGGGAAGGATTAGAGAGTAGTTTTCCCCTTGAGAGTCTTTCTGTACTTCCTAGTGGCCAAAGAAAATGGGACTAAGAACAAAGCAGCCCCTGATGCCCCCTAGAGGTCAGCCTCCTGGGACACTGGTGGCGAGAGTCAAATGAAGGTGCCCTGCATACAGGATAATCCTGTTTAATTTCCATAAAAGTTCTTATTCACCCTTGAATATTAGATTGAGATTTAGAGAAATTAAGTAAAATTTCAGTTAAATAAAATGACTAAGTGAAGGAATCAAGATTAGTGTCCAGCTCTGCCCACACCTGTAATCAAAACTACTGGTGAGGGAATTTGCAAGCAAATGCATGAAACTAGACAAAACTCTCCTGAGTAAAGTAATCCAGACCCATAAAGATAAATATGGTATGTATTCACTTATGTGTTTATATTAGCGCTGAAATCAATTATAACTGTACTGATATTTCATTTGGGTTTTAATAAATAAAGCTTGCCTGAAGATCAGAGAGTAAAATAGCCCCACTAGTTAGCCTTAAAGAGCAGGCAGTGGTGACACACACCTGTAATCCCAGTAGCCACACTAGTTTGCCATAGAATCCAGGCAGTAGTGGTGCACACCGTTAATTCCAGCACTAGAGAGAAATATAAAACAGGAAGAGACAGCTCTCACTTACAGTCTCATTCTGAGACTCCTGGAGGCAGGATCGCCATTTCAGACTGAGGTAGAGGTAAAAATCAGTGGCTGGCTGTTTTGCTTTTCTGACCTTCAGGTTGAATCCCAATTTCTGTCTCTGGGTTTTTATTAATTGTGCTACAATAACCAAGAACAGCGGTTAAGTATAAAGAGACTAGGAGGGACAGATAAGGCTTCCTAAGAAAGGGAAATAGAATAGATAGGTAAGGAGGGATGGGGTGAGCTGGAACAGAAATACTAAAAGAGAGCTAAAATTAAGGACCATTTGAAGGTTAGTATGGAAACCTAATAATACATATATGAAAACAATGTAAATGATATTGCCAAATAATGGGGGAAAGAGAAGTTCGTTGCGCCATTTCTTGTTACCAAATGAAGCTTCCAGTACTGAGAATGAATTGTTGGCCAAAGGGGCTCCATGGGAACCCCATATTAACCCAGGCTGTTGCCAAGACTACAGATTGCTCTCCACAAACTGACGACAAGGCCTTACTGCTGAAAATTAATTAATTGAATTAAAGTAATTTAATTAAAGTTTCAAGCTGGTACCTACACAGAACTTTCATGCCTACATTTTAGTGTCTTCAGTAACTGAAGGTACTCTGCATCCTGCCAAAAGAGAAGTGTAAACACAACCCAACTTCAAGTTCGTTGATCTACAATGGTGTCCTGCCTGCAGGACTAGTGCTGGTTAAATGATGGCACAAAGCCTGTGGGAATAGTCAACCAGTAGTTTATTTGACTTAAGGCCCACTCTGTGAGATGGAACCCACACTCAACACTGTTTGCGTGACCAAGGACCTGCGACTAGATAGCTTAGGGACCTAGGGGAAAACCATATACAACCATTCTACTAAAATAACATAGCAATAAAATAACATTCTGCTATATTTGTATTTGCAATAGAGGAATCTCAAATAGCTGAGAAACACCTAAAGAAACATTCAGCATCCTTAGCCAGAAAGGAAATGCAAATCAAAACTACTCTGAGATTCTATCTTACACCTGTTAGCATGGTTGAGATCAATAATACAAGTGACAGCCCACACCGGTGAGCATGTGGTGCAAGGAGAACACTTCTCCATTGCTGGTGGAAGTGCAAACTTGTACAACCACTATGGAAATCAATATGGTGTTTCCTTAGAAAATTGGGAATCAGCCTACTTCATGGCTGAACTCTTTCATTCTTGGGCATATACCCAAAGGTTATTCCATTCTACCACATGGACACTTGCTCGACCATGTTCATTTCTGCTTGATTCATAGTAGCCAGAAACCAGAAGCAACCTAGATGTCCCTCAATGGAAAATAAAGTTAAAGAAAATATGGTATATTTGCACAATGGAGTATTTCTCAGCTATTAAAAAAATGACAACATGAAATTTACAGGTAAATGTGTGTAAATAGAAAAAAATCATCCTGACTGTTGTAACGCAGACCCAAAAAGATAAATGTGGTTGTATTTGTCTTATACAATCTTATAAGTGGATATCAGTCATTAAATAAATACTAACCATGTTATAATCCATAGATCCAGAAAGGATAGGTGAAGAGCAGGGGTCTAGCTGGGAACACATGGATCTGCATGGGAAGGGAAAATAGAATAGATTTTACAGGTGGACTGGAACAGGTAGGGAAGAGAGCAGGAGGGATTGTGGGAGATGGGATGGAAGAAAGTGTGGAGATAGATAGGTGGCTGGAATTGGGAGTTATTGGGGGGTGGAAATCTACTAGATTGGAAACTTTCTGCAGTCTATGAGCATGATCATAGTGAGGATTCCTGGCAATGGGGAATATGGAGTCTGAAGTGGCCACCTCTTCTAGCCAGGCAAAGCTCCCAGTAGTGGGAATGAGTTTTATTCCATTGAGTTGTTGTCCATGGCAGTCCTGTGAAGATCTCCAAACAACCCAGAGCCCTAGATAGCCCAGAGTCCTAGGGAAAAACCAAATATGACTGGTATAAGAAACAAAAATGATTCCTAATGATATTCTGCCATTCTCATAGATCAGAGCTTTATCCAGTTATCATCAGAGAGGCTTCCTCGTGTAGCATAGACCCACAGCCAGACATTATGCAGAGAGAGGGAGAATCTAAATTGTAGGTCTCCATCAAATCCCTCCATTAGAGCTCAGGGAATCCTATGGAAGAGGTAGCAGAAAACTTGCAAGAGTGGAGAGAATGGAGGACTCCAGGAGATCAGGGTCCTCTGAATCAAGTAAGTAGGGTGCACATGAGCTCACAGAGACTGAAGCAGCCAGCACAGGTCTTACATGTGTCTGCACCAGATCATATATATATATTTTATAGCTATTAGCTTAGTACTTTTATGGGATTCCTGACTATGAGAATGAGTGGGTATCTGACACTTTTGTGTGCTCTTGGGGTTCTACTCCTCCTGTTGGGTTGCCACATCCAATACCAATATGATAATTTTGCTACATCTTCTATTTTCATTTTGTCGGGTTTGGTTGTTGTCTCTTAGGAGCCTGTTCTTTTCTGATGAGAAACAGAAAAGGAGTGAATCCAGAAAGCAGAGAGGTGGGAAGGAATTGAGAGGAGTAAAGGGATAGAAAACTATATTCAAGATATTTTATATGGGGAAAGAAGCCATATTTAACACAGAGAGAAGAAGGAAGAAGGAAGAAGAAGAAGAAGAAGAAGAAGAAGAAGAAGAAGAAGAAGAAGAAAATTTAGTTTTTTCAAGGTCTCACTGAGGAAGCAAATCACTCTGAAGCTGCCCAGCAGTTGACGGCCAACAGAAAATGAATCCAGTAGCGTTCTTGGGGATTCCTTGCCTCATAATGTCATGTCAAGGGTTTTGTTAAGCTTATTTTTTGTTTTTATTTTATTTACGTGTTTTTATCTATCTTTTTACCAGACAGGTCCTTTGTATGTATGTGTATATACACACTACAGCTTCCAGTTTAGCATTATCATGATATTCCTAAGTGTGCAAACAAGTGGGGCTCGGCGTCATGTTTCTTGGGACTGTCTTTGGCCTTTTTCTTCTGCTTTGTCCTATTCTGATGCGTTTTGTTTTGTTTTGTTTTATTTTAATCTATTTTTATTTTATTATCACTCCTTAGAAGTTTGTTTGTTTTCTAATAAGAGTCATAAAGGGAATGGATCTGAATGGGAGGGAGAGTGGGAAGGAACTGAGAGGTGTGAAGTAAGGGGAAACTGTAATCAAGTTATATTATGTGAGAAAAAAATCTAATTTCAATAAAATTTAAAAAAAATACTGGTTTTCTATGAATGCCTTACCAGTAAGAGTCTTTTAAAACATTCCAGCTTCAAAAGCAAGGTGTGATGGTTACACAACTTTAATCCCAGAACTTGGGTCATCATCAAGTAGATCTCTTTGAGATCAAGACCAGCCTGGTCTACATGGTGAGTCCCAGAACAACCAGAGATATACAGCAAGACCTTGCCTCTAAAAAGCAAAACAAAATATTGCTATTTCACCAATTCAATGACATGATGGCGAATAAAATGTTGGCCATGGGAGATAAAAACTAGCAAGTCTTCAACACAATGCAGGCTATGTTCTTAAATTTGTTTAAATTTTCAATTTTTTAACAAAGTTCTCCAATCTTGGGAGAATACCTATTAGTGTCTGATTTAGGAATAAGTACTTCAGATATTTTTAAGGTTTTCACAACCATTTCTTATCACATGGGCTCCCCCACCTGGCCATGATTGGAAATGCAGATGTAGTTTTCTGTTTCTCTCAATGAGGGTTTTAAAAGCTTCAGGTGCTGAAGTTGGATGTACTGGATAGCATATCAAAACAGACAATAGAAAAGGTGACATGATTAGCCCACGGTGAGCTATCAAGCATGGTTCACACAAAATGCTTTTGTCTAGAACATTCAAAATTAGCCTGAGGTAAATCCACACTATATTATAATGCATAATCTATATATCTGTTTAGTTTCTCTGGGTAACAAGTGTCTATTTCACAAAGAAAAAAACTGCAGTATAAAACAGGCTAATACTGGGAGGACAAATCAAATGTGCCTCAAAGCACAAAGAGGTGGATAAAAGATGTCATATGAAATACATGTGAACAAACAAACAAAAACAAGGAATAAATGGAACAAAAGATTAACATAAAATTTAAGCTCAAAACAGCTACAACAGTACCAAAGGAAAGCTTAGAACATGAACTTTGGGAGTGGGACTCGTAAACAGTATTCATCTGCAGCACATAAGTTTTTTGTTCATTTCTTACAAAGCAAAAACATAAACTGGAAAGCATTATGCCAAAACCATGGCTTTGCACTGTTTTGACATCTGTAGGATATTTATCTTCAGAGTGCCTAAAATTTCCCCAGAATCCAAGAGATGTTGGTTTTTAGTAAACAAAACTAGGAGGGACTTGACAAAAAGAGATATCCTAAAATTGATTGAGCCATGTCTTCTAATTTCACAGATAGTTATAATGAGAGGTTTGCATGGACAATGATCAACCAGTTTCTTTGGGTAACAAGTGTCTATTTCATGAAGAAAAAAATGCAATATGAAACAGGCTAACTGGGAGGACAAATCAAATGTGCCACAAAGCGCAAAGGGGTAGGTAAAAGATGTCATATGGAATACATATGAACAAGCAAACAAAAACAAGGAACCACAGTAAGGACCCACATTCATGACGGGAAAGCCATCATTCAAATGCGCATCCCGGTTGAACTTCTCATGATGCCAGCCTACTCACCGTTTGCTTACAACTATAAGAAAGATTATATAAAAAAATACCCACCAAAGACAATCCACCTGTGGAACTGTGAGGTAGAAATGTGTTGCTTGGGGCTGCCATATTTTGGAGCAGTGTACTGCACAATACTGCATATAGCTGAAACATTCTGTGTAGCTTTTAAGTACAGGGCGTACAGACTTCAACTGCATCAAATTGTACTTTGCCAAACAACAACATCACCAACAACAAGAAATCAACACACAAAAAAAATTAGAAGGTTCAGTTTGACCGAAGGGATTTAGAAAAATTTGCACAAAGCATGATATTTCCCCACCTGAAGTTTAGAGAATTTGAAAGCTAGTCCTTTGATCATTAAACGTATTCCATGAATGCCCTCTGCACCAGTCTCTGACACCCGTCAGCTGGCCCTCCCTGTAGAAGACCAGAATGAATTTCACGGTATGAAAACTCAATAAGCCCATTTCTCTTAGTATTGATGATAGTCACGCTAATTGAGCATGCTGCAATGATGAAATTACAAGGAGTCATCAATCTCCAACTGAAAACTGCTAGTGTCTTTAGGGGTTGGCACCATCAACCCTGATAAAAACAGCAACCTATAAAATCCCTGCTGCAAAAAAGACAGGGCTTGGTGTGCCAATATCCATGTAACAAACCAGTCATCCTATTCACATCTCTAACCTCAGCTCCATGCGAGGCAGAGACAGGAGGATTCCTGAGATCTGCTGACCGCCAACCTGGAATACACAAGCCCTATGTTCAGGTAGAGAAGCCACCTCAAAAGAATAGGTCAAAACTATAGAGGATGACATCTGGCACCCTCCATGGCATTGACACATGAGCATTCACTCACAGACACATGCAAGTAAATAAATAATGTATTAATATATACTTATTTTATTTTTAAGCATATGTATATGTGGGGCAAGAGGCATGCACATGAGTGCAGTGTCCTCAGAGACCTGGAGAGGGCACCAAAGCCCCTGGAGCTGGAGTGTGGGTGCTGGGAACTGAACTCTTTTTTCCTGTGGATGAATTTCCAGCCCCAGGAAAATCAGTTTTAAAAGTCACCAAGATCGACTGCATGAATTCACATTTCCAAAATAGGGATTGTTTGGTGTGTGAAAATAAACCTGGTCAATAGCACTAGCTAACCCATCACAGGAGGCCGCTGATGGCGGTGGTCTGCTCTTGGTTCCGCTGTATTTACTAGTAAAAAGAGAGATCACTAAGAGTTTGGAGACTTTGAGTTGCCTCAAAAACCATAGCTACTCAGGAAAGAAAGAAGAAAGAAAGAAAGAAAGAAAGAAAGAAAGAAAGAAAGAAAGAAAGAGTTATAATATTACCTAACTTCAATCCTAAGGTAGCCAAAAACTCAGAAAAACCCTGACCTCGCTGCTCTTACTGTTCCTTTGTGGTTTGGTGCTGAGATCTGAGGAGTGGGGAGGGCAACTGTTGAAGGTCCTTCAAGAATAGTGCCACATTGCAATTTAAGGAATTGTGAGCCTTTACTGCCACACAGAAAACTCAATAAGAAGGACCCAATTATTTCTAAAATTGGAGGGTTGTCAGCAAGATAAGTACTATGAGTCCCTACCATCTCCGATCTGTAGCACCTCCCTGAGCACTTGGTTTTAGAAAGGCTTGCAGAAATAACTAATTTGGGCTTCTTGACCATGGTAGGGGTTCGCTATGTATACAACCATTAATTTGTAGAATTATAGGGATGCGTGTGGTTTGTTATATTTAGTGGGTTATTATTTGCTTTGTAGGCTAACATAGGTTTTTTTTTTTTTTTAGAATTAACTAAGTCTTTCCAAACGGTGTGAGATTTAACTGGGAAAGTGAATCCATTTCTGTCAGTCACCCTGAACATCCCAATAAGAGTGTCATGTTGAATCATTTCACTACCTGCTGACCTGATAGAAGTGACAACATGCCAAGGACTTACAAAATCCACACCAATAAATTTAAGATGTTGCTGGTTTTCTTTTCAACTATGAAAGCACATGCCCTTCTAACTTTATTTTTCCTCACTGGGTTTTCCAGAATGGCCATGAACTGGAGATGTTCCTACTTCAATATTCTGAGTGGTTGAGATGATAGATCTGTGGCCACCAGAACCAGCTTGACTGCAATTCATCTGATATTAACATTTTGATCTATTTCTCCTTGATACTGTTTTTTTCTAAGCAGGTATTCGCAGGTATTCCTTCTCAAATTGGAAATGCTGAACAGAAATACCAGGTATGGCTATTCATGGGATGGCGTTTCAAGACTTCAAAGCATTAAAAGTGGTTTCTTTTCTTTCTTAAATATACATATATGTGTATATATATGTATGTATGTATATGTATAAATATGTACTCACACATACACACACATACCCTGTTTTGAAATGGGTACACAATGTAGAATGACTTAATCTAATGAATAAACATTAGATTTTTACATTGTTATTTTAAACAACTAATTTTTGGGAAAAAACTCAACAATTTCTGAGTAAATAAAATGTTTAAGTATTAAGAAAAAAAATTTATGCCAGCTGGTGGTGGCACACGCCTTTAATCCCAGCATTCAGGAGGCAGAGGCAGGTGCATCTCTGTGAGTTTGAGGCCAACCTGGTCTACAAGAGCTAGTTCCAGGACAGGCTCCAAAGCTACAGAGAAATGTTGTCTTGAAAAACCATAAAAGAAAGAAAGAAAGAAAGAAAGAAAGAAAGAAAGGGAAATTTTAGAAATCATGGAGTATTCTATTAAATTTACTTTAGCATTTGAGGAAGGTCTTTCTCAAGAAAATCCCAATGACAGAGGGAAATAGAAAATAGTGATAGGCTTTACTGTGCAAGCATTGAGTTTTAGTGGTCAAAGAAACCCCTTAGGACTATCATCACCCTACTCCCAGTCCTACCCTCAGTCACAGAGTATCTAAATTAGCCTTCCCTGGAGAGTCACTCGGAACCAAACCTGCTAGTGCCATCTCCACACTCCCAGACCTACTTCTGGACCCATAGGTTTCACACAAGATTTACCTATTCAGCTCCATAGAACCCACCAGCACCATCCCCACATTCCCAAGCCTGGCCCAGTTGCACAGCTTCTGCACTGACTTTCCTTGGTATCCTGGTTACTTTTCTTTTGTCATGACAAAACTCCATAACTAAGGCAACTTATGAAAGAAAATATTTAATCTGGGGACTCAGTTCTGGAGAATTAGAATCCATGACCATCATTGAGAGAAGCATGACAGCAAGAAGTCAGACACATTTCTGGAGCAGTAGCTGAGAGCTTACAACTGAACTACAAACACAAGGCAGAGAGAGATAGCTAACTGAAAATGCTGTGGATTTTTGAAACCTCAAATCCCACCTCAGACATATCTCCTCCAACAAGGCCACACCTCCTAATCCTTCCCAAACAGTTCTACCAACTGGCGATCAAGTATTCAAACATATGAGCCAATTGTTAGCATTCTCTTTCAAGCCATCACATGTGGTCATTCCCTCCGAGACAACCCTGCCACTATCTCCATACTCCCAGACGTACTTCAGGGTATGCAGATGGAGTAACCAGATTTGTCCAGTGTATCCATAAAATCTCATGCTGTTCTCATTCTCACAGGCACAGTTTGGGTCACCTGGCTCCTGCACTAGCCTAGCCTCAGGCAGGTTACAATCTCACATTGGATACACAACCAAAGAAAGAACTCTGCATGCTAGGTCATATGACAAAAGCACAAACATTATAAAACATCAGGACAATACTTCCTGTCCAGACCCAGTAGTCCTATTCAAATGTTCTCTCATAAGAATTACCTAGTTGAACTCTAGAAATCAGAATTTAAACTAACAATCTAAACTTTATCAAAAAATTCAAGTTTAAGGAACTCTTGGAAAAAAAACAATTAACTTAAAGAGACAAATAATAAGTGTCTGAGTTATGTCGAAGAATATAGAAATATATGGCTGAATGAAATGATTTAAAAACTGAATTCAGTAATAAATTAGAAATATTGAAGAAAACTCAAGCTAAAAATAAAAAGGAATTTTAAAACACCATAACTTATTAAATGATTCAGAGATAAGTTTCACAATTTAAGTTTAAAAAATAGAAGATGGAACATGAGGACCACACAAGCAAAGAATATGAAAAAAACTAAATACATAAAAGGAACATGCAAGAACTGTGGGATGCCATAAGAGATAAGATACAAATGTATGTGTAGAAGAATACCAGATCAATGGCCTAGACTAGATCTCCAACAAGATCATAGAAGAAAAGTTACTGACAGTAAGGAAAGAGATACCCATAGAGATGCAAGAAGCACACAGAACACCAAACAGATGAGATCAGAAATGCCCTACAAATTATAGTTAAAATATTAAATAAATAGAACAAAAAGGGGGATAATGAGAGTAGCAAGAGAAAAAAGTCACAAGTCATATATAAAGGAAAGCCCATCAGAATAACATCTGATTTTTCAATGAAAATTTTATTTATTTATTTAAAAATATAAAAATTATCTTTTCTCATTTCATATACCAATCCCAGTTCCCACTCCCTCCCCTGCTCCCACTCCCTCCACCTTCTTCTTTATCCCCCTCCCAGTCCACTCCTCATAGAGAATAAGGCTATCCATGGCAAGTCACCAAAGTCGAGCACACTGCTTTGAGACAGGACCAAGGCCATGCTCACTATATCTAGACTTTAAAAGCCAGAAGAGTATATAACACTGTACTTCAATTCAAGATCTTAACAATTATGGATAACAACCTAGTACCCAGCAAAACTGTCATCATTGAGGGAAGAAGAAAAAATTTCCATGATATAAACGGGGAAGAAAGATCCATGTTCCTCCAAATAAGTACTAGAGAAAATACCAGAAGCAATACTCCAAACTAAAGAAAGAAATAAGTATAACCGAAAGACCACAGAGAGGATAAATATATTTATTGAAACACAAAATAAGCATTAGAAGACAAACATCAAAAAATACAGTAATCAATACTTTTAAATACTAATGGTCCCAACTCTCCAATCAAAAGACATAGATAAGGTGATTGTGCTAAGAAATAAAATCCACATCTCTGTTGCCAGCAAGGAACTCATTGTAACTTCAAAAATGGAAGCCATGTTTTAGAGAAAGGAAGCATGGCGAATAGGAACATGAAGTCACCAGGTCGTGCTAGCCTATCACCTGGAAAAATAGAATTCAAACTGAAACGAATCAGAAGAAATAAAAAGGACACTTCATTCTAATCAAAGGAAGTAATAATTAACCAAGAAGACTTTACAATCCTGAACATTTATACTCCAAACTCTGGTGCACCCAACTTCATAAAGAGTGTACTATTGCCCTTAAATACAGATTAAATCCAATTCAGTAACAGTAGATTAATTCAATAGTGTTCCAGTAGACATATCATCTGGACCAAAAAAAAAAAAATTAACGAACTCCAGAATTAAATGAGATCATAGATCAACCAATCAAAAAGATAGCTACAGGATATTCTACCCAAACACTAAAGAATATACATTCTACTCAGCAGTTCGTGGAACTTTCCCTAAAATAGATAATGTACTGGAACACAAAACATATCTTTTTTAGATGTATTTATATATTTAATACATATGAGTGCTCTATCAACCCTGTGCCAGAAGAGGGCATCAGATCCCACTATAAATGCCTGAGGTTGCTGGAAATTGAACTTGGGACTTCTAGAAGAGCAGCCAGTGCTCTCAACGACTGAGTCATCTATCTCTCCAGACCCCGACAAAACATATCTTAACAAGTTCAAAAAAATCTTAATAACTCTGTGTATCCTATTTGAGCATATTACAATAAAACAAAATTTAAGACAGACAAACATGGAAATTAGATAACAAACATAACACTAATGATGAGTGGGTCAAAGAAGAAACTTCCCCCCCCCCAAAAAAAAAACTGGAAAAATATTTTACTTGGAACAACATCAAAATGAAAGCACAACACAATAAAATCTGGGATGTGTTGTGAAAAATATTACACTGAGTTAATAAAGTAACCTAGACCCAGAAAGACAAATCCCTTATTTTCTCTCTCATTTGTGAATCATAGACCCAAATTGGTCTATACATAATATGTATATTCCATAATATACAATATTATATGACCCAGAATAATTGCAGAAATCAGGAAAATGAAAAAGGATAGAGGGGGAAGAGCAGAAGCACTAGAAAGGAAATAGTCAGACGCAGGTGCTATAAATAGGGAGGTGGGAAAAGAGGAGAGACTGTAACTGAGTAGATAGAAGGCCAGTGCCGAAGTGAGGGGAGGGAGGACAGATAAATATCTACTAAGAGTGTTTGAAAATCAACTTATGGAAACACTATATTTAGTTAACAAAAAACAGTGTCAGGCATGGGAAACTTCTTTCAAGTTGTTGGTAAGGGGAATCCAAGATATTGCAAAGATAATATAGCCTGTCGCTGTTACCCTTGCCTCCCAGAACTTGAAAGTATGACTCTATTGCTGAAGACCATGCACTTCAGACATAGGACTTGGAACAGCCCAGCTGGAAATGACATAGGAGCCTCTGAGATTAGTTTTATAGTAACTGAAGGTGCTATGCTGCTGCTGGAGAGAAAAGCAATAAGAGTCCTACTCAGCTGTGGAGCCTATGAACCACAATCACTAGCACCAGCATGGCAAAGAAAGGGTAAAGAAAAACCATAGATAGATAGATGATAGATAGATGGATAGATAGATAGATAGATAGATAGATAGATAGATAGATAGATAGATAGATAGAAGACACATGATTAGAGATGTATAAGTCAGTAACAGGAAGGTACTATTTTTAATCCATCATACCAAAGTTTCAAACTCTTTGCTATTCGTTACGTCTGAAAACATGATTGGGTAGCCATCATGTATTTATTGGTTACATTTATTAATTATCACAGACTCCTCAGAAATCAACTGTTCCTATCAAAATCACAGGTACAGTGATCCTCACTTGTAGTAATTACTACTCTGTGAAGGCACCAGAAACACTGTTTTGGTGAGTGCTGAATCCTAGCTTCTAGCAAAGACACAAAACTAAATTTTTTCAAGCTTTTAGGCATGACACTTGCATCAGTTGGTTAACACACACATAACCTTTGTAATCTATGCTTCTATTTCAAGACATGGTGTGTGGTGTATTTAACACAGAGTACTCCTTTGTTAATATTCAACTCAACACCAACAAAAATAAAACTGCATCTCATGCCTGAGCAAGGGTCATCTAACGTAAGTAATTTCTCCATTAGGGTTACCCATCCTTCTGTAGTAAACATACTACACAGCACTTCAGAATGAGGCTGCAAAGCCATTTTAATGAGCAAAACTTCTTCACCTACAAAACTGAGGAAGATGTGACACTAAATAGAGCGTGAGCCGGATGCTTGCTTGCATTATTGGCCCTGAAACAAGAAGGGAGAAGGAAGGGTCACCTTGTTTAATCTCAGCTGGGAATAAGCACATCAAGCAATTGAAATGTTTAGCTACTGGGTCATATCAACAAATGGCGGCGAGAACTGGACAAACACTAGCTGTGGTGTGGCAGTGTTCAGCAAAGCCCTAAATTTTAAAAGTGGATAAAGATACAAATATGGGAGTAGAAAAGGTTACATATGTGGTTTTGAGCTCTCAACTATGCCTATTAATTCATATCACACATATGCTTATATATATTCATAAGCTGCCTTTATGAGATCAATTCTATAAAACAACACCACACTATAACAAAATGGGAACCATTTAAAAATCAGCTCTCTCCATAAATTATGATAAACTCACACAGAGGAATGGAGAACTGTGAGGTCCCATTTACCATGCATTAAAGGGGCTTTTTATATTTTGTTGGTCGAGCTGTGGAGAATGTCTTATCAGACAGCCAAGTTCATGGACACAGTTTAAGAATAAGGAGCACTTACATTCTGCTGTTCATTCTAACATGCTGCTCGAGGAAAACTGAATTTATTCACATGGCATCTTTGCCACGCTAGAACTCTGTCCTCTCTTTGCCAAAGAGGAGACCTCAAAACTGCACCTTCCCAAGTGCAAAGCGTTTTCAAGAAAGGGAGAAATCGGGTCATCCGACAAAGTAGGGGAGAAAAGAGAGAAATTTCGTGTTTGCCAAAGTCAAGTGAGCAGTGTGTGTCAAACTGGAGAGGAGTGCTCAACTCTGGCACGGGCAGCTGCAGAGACAACTATGATACAGATTGTTAAGAGCATTGCCTGCCATTGTCCTTTGCGTCTCATCAGCCCTCATTGTTCGCCATGTTCAGAGGGTCCAGTTTTATCCCATGCTTTTTCAGTCACAGTCCAGCTGGTCTTGGTGAGCTCTCAATAGATCAGCTCCACTGTCTCAGTGGGTGGGTGCATCCCTCATGATCCCGACTTCTTTGCTCATGTTCTCCTCTTCCAAAGGTCCTGAGTTCAATCCCCGGCAACCACATGGTGGCTCACAGATTGAAAATGAATCCCTGGGGTCAGCAATGTGGGAGTTACTGTCAGCCTTATATACATCAGAGCAATGATGTATATAAAACATGGAGTAGAGTGGGTTTGCAGGGGATGAAAAGAGAATCAAAGCAATGAAAACAGATAATCTTTTCAATTTGCAAAGAGAACCAGAAGGAGACTGTAATAGCGCAAATAAAAGGTTCAAGAGGAAGGGTTTTGTTCAAATAGGAGGAGTTGCATTTATAAGCTGACCAGAGTAATCCATGAATTGCATTTACAAACTGACCACAGTAATACACGAAAATTAAAATCATGTAGGAATTTAAGACAAATAAATTCAGACAAAATCTGTAAGTAACTACAAGCTTTATGACAATTTAGCTCAAGGGGTTTGTTTATTTACTTATTAGCAATCCTTTCAAAAGACAAATCTGAGGGATAGAGGATCAATGCCCAGGATCTCAGGAGTATGAAAACTTTTCATTGACAGTCCTGCAGAATTAGCAGAGGAGTCTAGAAATACATTTGATGAAGTATGGCAACAATAAAAACAGAGATTTGAAAGGTGTGTGTGATGGTCTTGTCAGGTTGAAAGGGTTGAGATTCACCCAGGAGACACATCTCTGGACTTATCTGTGAAGCCCCCAGAGAGGCTTAACTGGAGTGGGAAGACTCACCATGAATATCAATAGACCATGCAATAGGCTGGGGTTCCAGACTAAACAACACAAGAGAAAGCTAATGAAGGACCACCATTCATCTTTCTCTGGTTTCGTGCAGTGAACACAATGTGACCAGAGACCCCATGCTCCTGCAGCTGTGCTTTCCCTGCCACGGTGGACAGCATCCTCAAGTCCTTCCTTAAGTTGCTTTTGTCTGGTATTTTGTTACAGTGACGAGAAAAGTCACTAATGGAGTATTTTTAGGCATTCTTAAATTACAAGAAAGACACACACAGCAATTTACCTCACACAGTAAAACTTACTGTAACTACAAAGGGAGAAGATGACGTAGACAGCAAGCACTTTGAAGAGGCACCGCTGGACTCTTGGAGGACTCCAGGCTTTTCCTGCCATAGAAGGTCCAGTGTCTTATCCAGATTCACAGCCATCTTATTTAGTGTTTGCACTCTGATACACCTGTGGTAGCCTATCTCCTTCTCTATCCTTTGATGGTCCAATACCTCACTCCTTCTTCTATCATGTTGAGCAATGTCCATCCATTTCTCCTATGTTTCCTTCCATGGGTTGCGTTTTTATGCACACTCCCTTGATACCCTTTTTCTATCTTGCCCCTCTGTGAAACACCTGTGATTCAAACTTTAAAAAGGAAATGCAAATGTGTAATATGTTTATGACCACCTTCAAAAAGCATGAGCCAGCAAACTACAGAGACCACATCAGGTATATTTACCACTGCCTTAGAGCTAAGAAAAAAAAAACAACAACAACAACAACAAAAAGACACACATATGACCACATAGTGAGGTCAGGAAGACAAAGAAAGGTAGCCTGTAGGTAAGAGGTTGCATATAAATGGTTTCTTAAGAAAAGAATCTGGTTCTGACAGGTTGGGATTTAGGAGATTAGATATTAACAACATCTGGAGACTTGCTATGCGGAGCAAGATAAAGGATACAACCTGAAGTTTCTTTCACTGTGACAGACTGTGAGAGACACAATTACTAGCAGCTGCTGTGTTAGGGTTCTCTAGAGGAACATAACAAATAAAATTATATGTATTTTGAGAGAGGACTTATTAAATTTGCCTATGTGCTATGGATTTATTTAGCAATAGTTGCCTCACACTGGAGAGGCCAAGAACCTGGTAGCTCTTCAGCTCATCAGGCCAGAAGGTCTAGAAGGTTCCTGGAAAGCCATTGGTCATCAGCTCACATTGAAAAGCCAAACAGGATGAGTTCTGATGCAGAGAATGAAGGTGGCAGAAGCGACAGCAGCAGGAGCAGGAGCAGTGGGAGAGACACCCGTACCAGCAAGAAGCAAAAGCAAGGCAAGCAAGCTGCTTTTCTGAAGGCCTCTTTCTATCTGGGCACCATTGGAAGGTGCCACCCACTCTGAGGAAGGGTCTTCTCACCACCCTCCCTCCATATCAGTGAATCCTTCATGAAAATACCTTCCCAGGTCTACCCAGAAACATGTCTTGTGGTTAAATCCACATCTAATCAACACAACAATCAAGATTAACCACCAAAATTACAATTACAGAAGAGTTGCAAGGTTTTCTCTTAAAAGTGACATTTCATCTCAAAAATGTCATCAGCTAAACAAGACCTGCATAGTGACAAAGCCAGTCAGCATGTCAATGTGGATAGGAAAAATGTCACAAGGCTCTATTCCTAAATGGAGAACTGCAGTCCACCAATGGTTGCTGCGGGAGAAACAGTTTTCTCTGAACATGAGCTCCCTGATAGGCTGCCCAATACCAAGTGGTCATCCCTAAACACCTGTACGTATGAGCAACATTAAGTAGACTCAGTAGCCTATGTGTCTGCACACGTGTGTGTGTGTGTGTGTGTGTGTGTGTGTATTTGTGTGTATGTATGTGTAAAGCAATAGTAATTAAAGGAATAAGTGGTCATAAATTTGAGAGAGAGTGAAGAGGATATGAAAGGAGTTGGAGCGGGAGAGGTAGGGATGGAAATGATGTAGCTATAGTACTCATGTATGAACTTCTCAAAAATTAAAAAAATAAATTTAAGAAAGTAACATTTCTCACAAAGGCTCATTATGTTCTAACTAGGGGAAGCAAACTGTAGATGACTTTATCTTTCTTCTTCTATGTGGTTTTTACAAACAATCTTAATTTAGGAAATTGGAAAGAGAAGCGTAAATATTACACTGATTGTGGTTCATACTTCAGCAAGAACACAGCTATGGAGAATGCTGTCCTAGGAGCTAGAGAGGCTGTTCCGTGGTTAAGAATACTTGCTGCTCATCCAGATGACCCAGGTTCAGTTTCCAATATTAGCTCACAACCACTTGTAACTTCAGTTTCAGGGGATCTGATGCTCTCCTCTGGTCTCCATGGGAACCGGGCATGAATGTGGTAACACACTCATACACCTAAATACATTTTTTTTCTGGAAAAAAATAAAGGTACCTGTACCTTTTTCAAATTTTATAGCATCCAGAATCAGCTCAGGTGAAAAGATTCCATGATTCAGTACCCACAAACGAAGAAAAATAATATTCAAATCTACCCTTTGAAAAAATAATCAGAATACAAAACATCAGAGCAAAGACAGAAACAACATCAGAGACTTTCAAAGGAAAACAGAAATAGAAATGGAGGGAAGATACGACAAGGGTAAAGGAGGCAGGAGCTCAAAGAAAGAATGATTAAACATCTGTTACTGCAGAAAATATTTAAGATACTAATGTCAGATGGTGGAGAGAGGCGTGTGCACAGACCATTGGAAACATATAAACAGTCACTAACAGAAGTTGTGTGATCTCCATTCAATCACAAGATCCAAAACTTCCAGATAGTTTAGAATGACCTACAGACCACATGATTCAAATGATCCAAAAGTTTCTTTCTCATACATTAGTACAGGTTGCTACAGTGGCTCTGTCTCAGGACATCCTAGATATTCAGTTATTATAAGACAAGGGCTGATACTCAACCTTTTAGTCTAGGAGCTTCTCATGCTGCAAGAATCAGGTATGGGAAGAAAAAGGATGACAAGAGTATAAGGCATCTGTCTTTGAAAGTTCCCCAAGATTATAACCTGATGTCCATCATCTATTCATGTAGCCATACCAAGATGAAAAGCAGGCTAGGAAATACAATTTTTATTTTAGGCAACAATTACCAGTGGTTGGGGCTTGAGGGTGGACTTTTCAGGTTCTTGGCCTCTTATATAAGAATGTTCATTGTAGCAAGAAAACTACTCCAAAACTATTCAGAGTAATAGTGGCGATTAGAGAGCAGGACACTATCAGAATTCACAACAAGCCACATGAAAGGAGGTATTCAAGGAAATTCATTACTGTTTGGGCTTACTCTTACAGTGATCAAGATACAGAGAGGTTTGGTTAATATCTTAGTTAGGGTTTCTATTGCTGCAATGAAGCATCATGACCAAAACACAAGTTGGAGAGGAAAGGGTTTATTTGGCTTATACTTCCTTATGACTGTTCATCTTCGAGAAAGTCAGTACTGAATTTCAAACAGGGTAGGAACCTGGAGGCAGGATCCGATACAGACGCTATAGAAGAGTGGCGCTTACTGGCTTGCTTCCCCTGGCTTGATCAGCCTGCTTTCTTTTCGACCACAGGACCTCAAGTCCACCGATGGCATCACCCACAATGGGCTGGACCCACCCCCACTGCCTTGGAGCTGAATCTTATGGAGGCGTTTTCTCATTTGAGGCTCCTTCCTCTAGCTTAGGTCCTTCCTTCTCTCTAGCTTGTGACAGGTTGACATAAAACCAGCCAGCACAGTTACGGAGGGCACAATTTGGGTGAGTCTTCATTTTGATAGACAAGCTTGGATTACGTAAGCCTTGTTCACTACACCTGTCCCTTTCCATAATGCTCCTGACTTAATCATGTGTACACCTACTTCTGCATAAGACTGTAGATAGAAGAGCCCTCCTAAAAGTTCACTTGAGGACACGTTTCACCTTTCTGTGCATACACCCGAAACCAGTCTAGCCTGGATTGGTTCACTGTCCCTAGTTCCCAGGTTGTGTTCCAGGGTGTGTCGAATGGGAACAAGGCACTGTCAATGGCATCATTAGGAGAGGAACTTATTTCCAGTATTTAAAGCATACGTATGTAGTTTCATAATGATTTGCATCTACAATTAATTTAGGGTCAGTGTGATGATCCAGGGGATAAAAGAACTTACCTTTAACCCTGATGACTTTAATTCAATTCCAAAAAACCCACAAAATAGACAGAGAGAATGGGCTCCTTCAAGTTGCCTTCTGATGTTCATACACATGCATAACATGTATTCTATCTATCTATCTATCTATCTATCTATCTATCTACCCTAAAATAATAAAGATAAAATAAAACCAATTTTAGCAGTTAAAATAGCTTAAATTTAGTCTCCAAACTTAATTTGAAATTACAAAAAACAAAAATTATATTAGCATGGAACAGTCTTTCTTCCTAGGAGTGTGTCAGCTAGCTTTTATGACAATTTGGCACTAGGTGGAGCCACGAGAAAGCAAGAAGCCTCAGTTGAAAAGATGCCTTCATATGTGTACTTAAGGAGTTTAACTGAAGTTACCGTGTGCAGGAGTGAGCAATTAATGCTCATTCAAGAAGATCTAGCTTATCAAACAAAGTTCTGTGCCAGGTGTATGAACTCTACCCTCGGGTTGTTGTTTGGGAAGGTTCCATAGTCCCCAAAATGATACACCTGGTGGTAACAGTCTATCTATGAAGACACCATACACTGTTTACAGGACATAGAAAATGGTTGGTACTGAGAAAAAACCTCCCTGCCTTTTGGCTAGCTTTCACAGTATTAGAGGCTGCTGTGAGGGCTCCCAAAGGGGAACAGTCACCAACAGTCTTACCTGACTGAACCTGTGCCTTTTCCCCAATGCCCATGGGAAGAACACTTACCTTCCTTTTTTACGGAAATCTTGGCATCTAAACCTTGCCTACTGCCCCATGACCTCAAGACCCAAGGCCCAGCTATGCCCTGACATTTTCAGCTTATTTCTGCCTACCTTATCAGCTAGCTTTAAAGAGCCTAGTCACTGCCATCCCAGAGTTCAGAGTCACAACTATATCATACTGTGTCCTGTTCTACTAAGCATGAGACTCTGGAGTATCCCTTTTCTGCTAGAGCTGTGCCAGAGCTGTGATCTGTTACCTAGGGGCTCAGATACTGCCACATCCCTTCTACTGAGCCAAATCTCAGTCACAAATGTGTATTAATGTGTGTGTGTGTGTGTGTGTGAGAGAGAGAGAGAGAGAGAGAGAGAGAGAGAGAGAGAGAGAGAAATACAGAGACAGAGACAGAGACAGAGAGAGATCTGTACTCTGCTGAGCCTTAAGAGTGAATATGAGCCTAAGTCCTAGGTTCTACAGATCCTGAGCTCAGGACCCTCACTTCACAGAAGCTCCAAACACACCTGCACCTGCTCTAGCTGGCATGCTGCCATGGTTTCCAGTGAACCATATACCTGGACCCTTCCCAAATAGCCATGTCTTGAAGTGAGTCTTCAAAAGCTCATTTTCATTGCACTTAAAATCCACATTCACCCCACTCCCAGAAAAATTATGTAAGAATTTTTTTCCTTTTTTTCTGAAATGTATTATCCATTTTCTTTATTAAAGCAAGAGCAAACAAACTAACAATCACAAATGAAGAACAAATTACGATCAAGAAGGCTCCATCCCAGAGATGCAGGGCTGGTTCAACATACAAAAATCTATCAATGTAATCCATCATATAAATAAACTGAAAGAAAAAAAAACAGTGAGTTTCTTAGGGTTTTTTTAGAACTTTTTATTGCCCCCTGTCATCCCCTTCAGGCAGACAAGTATACGAGGATGACTTAGAAATCTGGGATGCCCCTTGTTTTGGGTTTTACATACACTCATGTTCTAACAGTGCCCTAGGACCTTCACCTACAGGTATTGTGCTTGCAAATCCCTATCTTAACACTGTACCTACCATCCTAGGACATTACCCAACCCTAGCTGGACTACGTGTATATCACACTACAGACAATGAACATGATTCTCTGTCCCAACAACCCATCACAGTCCAACCTTTTGTGTCCAGTTTCTATTTAGATATGTCTGGGTATAAGACTGAGAAGGCTGATGACATGGTCAACCACACTTCCATTTATCAGCACCCATTGTAAGGATGATACAGTCCTCAACTCATTTTTGGTTCTTCAGATCCCTATTCAAAACATCTATTGTGTTATATAATTTTGTGGGGGAGACACAAACAAATGCCTCTTCACCTCATCTAGGCAACCACGAAAGACCAAAGAAACAAAGTCCTCTGAGTCTAGCATCATGAATAAGTGAGTTTATTAGGGTGTGGATTACTTACAGGAGCAATGGTCATTCAATGGCAGCTGCATCAATAAAAAGCAGACCCCAGCAGAGCAATGGTCCACACACAGGTGCAGACATAGAGGTCCCTGTAGGATTTGCAGGGTCCTCAGTTGCTCCGAACTGCATCCCCCATCACCCCCAAACGCATACTGCTTAGATAACACTGAGGCGAGTTTCACGAATCCTTTGTATTTCTGAGGCTTGTGATTTCTTTTCTGAGTCTTATTTTATTTTATATTTAAAATATGTCTTGTTTTGCTGCATGCGTATTTATATGTGTTTGGGCATTTCAGACTTATGTTGGGCCTCCTCAATTACTTTCTTCCTTTGTCACCAAGGAAGGGTCTCCCAATTGAACCCAAAATTTACAGACATACACAGCTTAGTTCGTGGTTCCACTGTCTCTGCCTTCTGAGTGTAGAATTACAAGAAGGCTACCACACCTACTCAGCATTTATGTGAGTTCTGGAAAATAAACTCTGATCCTCAAATATGCATGCCAAGTGCTTTATGCACTGGGGATAAAACCCTCAAGTCCCCGCATCCTTGTTAGGATGTTTTGATTAGGAAGAAATGGCTACAAAACACCTATTCAAGCGTTTTGTGTGTCTGGGTGTATATGAGTGTATGTATTTAAGTGTGCATGTAAAGTTAAAAGACAGAGAAACACACGAGGGAATATACAGAGCTGAAGACTGATTAGGGATTGTCAGGTCTGACATGTTAACACTCCTAAGCCTTATCCCTACGTTTTCCCTTGCTGGTAGTGGACTGGGTAGTGTAAAGAGAAGATGTCAGAGGGGGCGATTTATCTAATGACTCCCTGGTATTAAGCATTTGATATTGTCACAGTCAGCAGCGGTGGATAGGTTGAATTAGAACTAGTTTTTGAAAGTCTCTCTAAGGAGAACTTTGGCGTCTTCAGTCACTGTGTTAAGGAGAAGGTGAAAGCAAAACACTTTCCCAATGGAATGACCTCTAGCAAGGAACCTAACACTACCTGTGGCAAATTTATTTGCACATTTGAAAATCTTTTCTTCTAATGTTTCACCACTCTTAGTTTCCAACAAATAAGACGATTTAATCATTATTTTCAGTTGTTCTACAGGTACTTGGGAATCCTTAGCAACGAATTCCATGGATACATCATTCACTTCAAAGAGGACTCGAAAGTCATTTAAACTTACCGCCAGCAAATCCATGTCACAGTCTTTGACCATTAAATAAAGAAAACTGAAAATTCTAAGCCTGGAGAGTTGTAACCAAATAACTTACTCCATATCAGTGCAATTTCTTTCAATGACTGTCTCTGTAACATTAGGCAAGGAAAGCACAAAATTGTGGGGTTTTTGATTAGGAAGATCCTTTATCAGGGTGTCCATCAGGACTAGAAAATCATAGTCAGATGGGTGGTGGTTAGAAATCAAGAAAATCTCTGGTGCATCCAAGTTATTGTCACTAAAGGAATTCACATAGGAGCTTCTTTTTAATTTTTATTGTTTTATAAATAATACCATTCAAAATTTCCACTTCCTCCACTCCTCCCATTTCCCTCCTGCTCCCCCACTCACCCTCCCCCCTCCAGTCCTAAGAGAAGGCAGGATACCCTGCCCTGTGGGAAGTCCAAGGCCCTCCCCACTCCATCCAGGCTTAGGAAGGTTTACATCCAAATAGACTAGGATCCCAAAAAGCCAGTACATGCAGTAGAGACAAATCCCAGTGCCATTATCATTGGCTTCTCAGTTGGCCCCAATTGTCAGCCACATTAAGAGGGTCCAGTTTGATCCCATGCTTATTCAGTCCCAGTCCGGCTGGATTTGGTGAGCTCCCATTAGATCAGGCACACTGTCTCAGTGGGTGAACCAGACCCTCATGGTTCTGACTTCCTTGCTCATATTTTCCCTCCTTCTGCTCTTCAACTGAACCTTGGGAGCTCAGTCCAGTGCTCCGATGTGGGTCTCTGTCTCTATCTCCATCTGTCACCAGAGGAAGGCTCTATGGTGATATTCAGGATATTCATCAGTGTGACTATAAGACAAGGCCAATTAAGGAACCTTCTCCTCTATTGCCCAAGGACCTAGCTGGGGACATCCCCGTAGACACCTGGGAACCCCTCCAGAGCCAAGTCTCTTGCCAACCCTAAAATGGTATAGTGAATGCTCCTTGGACTGGAGAGGGACGGGGAGAGGAAGTGGGGGGGGGGAGGGAAGTGGGAGGAGGGAAGGAGGTGGAAATTTTCAATAAAAAATAAATTAATTAAAAAAAGAAAGAACAAAAGAATAAATGAAAAAAATGGTATAGTGAAGAAGCAATCCTTTAAATCAATAACTATAAGAGGACATACTTTTGGTAACAGAG
This sequence comes from Microtus oregoni, assembly GCF_018167655.1. Taxonomy (NCBI): domain Eukaryota; kingdom Metazoa; phylum Chordata; class Mammalia; order Rodentia; family Cricetidae; genus Microtus; species Microtus oregoni. The sequence continues at coordinate 159,920 of NW_024544728.1, read as the reverse complement.
AAGGCAGAGGAATTCCAGACTGTAGAGGGCCCATGGGTTGAATTACCTTGTTGACAGCCCTTAGATCTGTCACCATTCTCCATTTACCAGATTTCTTTTTTACAACAAACACAGGAGAATTCCAAGAACTAGTTGAATAGTTCGCATATAATTAGTGCTGGCTATTTTTTGTCAGCAAGATACAAGATATAGTCCTTCTAGAGGTGAAAACCTCAGTTAAGGAGTTGACCCCATCAGATTAACCTGGGGGATACCTTCGGGGCATTTTCTATATTGATAATTTATGTGGGAGGTCCTAGCTCACTGTGTTGTGGGTGGCAGTGTGTAATTTAAGAAAGCATACTCGAACTATGCGGGACAAGCTAGCAAGCAGCATTCTCCCATAGTTTCCACCTCTATTATTGTAGAGTTTCTGCCCTGAGTTTTCCTACTGATGGACTGTGAGAAGAATGTCTAAGCTTTTGGTCACGGTGTTTATAAAAACAATAGAAAGGAAAATAGAACACATTTTCAGCAGCTCTCACTTAAAACTTTAATTACAGAAAAATTAAAACTTAAGGAAAATAATATTGAAATCCACATGATTCTTTGGGTCAGCATCAGCAACTATAAAAACATGAACCTGACAAGAGTACTCTGTATCAAATCCAAAATATCTTTTCCCTCTGTACACACTTCCTTCACTGTGTGCTTTCAAATGCTTGGAACATAACGTGCATCTAGTTTCTCAAGCTGAAAAATAAGTAATAATGAATGATAACTGACATCAATGTTTAATCAATTCCAAATCTCTAATGATCAACAAATCTATTTAGTGTGTTATTTTTATCTATTTATTTACCTTTATTTTTTTTACTTGTTTGCTTGTTTGGTTTTGTTTTTCAAGACAGAGTTGCTCTGTGTAACAATCCTAGCCATACTGGAACTCTATTTGTAGACTAGACTGGCGTTGATCTCACAGAGCCTGTCCTGCATCTGCCTCCTAAGTGCTGATATTAAAGGTGTGTGCCACCACCACCATATCTGTTTTATTTTTGTTTTCAAAAGATGTCAGGAAGTCCAGCTATTGTATTTGGTTGAAATAATTCTTAATTTGTTTATATTTACTTTTCTCCTGTCTTTTTCAGAACCTGGTATACGCTTACAATAATATAACACTTTTTACGCTTAAAGTCCGTGTTAAAATCCATTTATTCAGTACAAAATCTCAGTTACCCAGGTCATCTCTTAAAGTCACTGTTTTCTTTTTTTTAAAATTTATTTATTTATTAAAGATTTCTGTCTCTTCCCCGCCACCGCCTCCCATTTCCCTCCCCCTCCCCCAATCAAGTACCCCTCCCTCCTCAGCCCGAAGAGCAATCAGGGTTCCCTGCCCTGTGGAAAGTCCAAGGACCACCCACCTCCATCCAGTTCTAGTAAGATGAGCATCCAAACTGCCTAGGCTCCTACAAAGCCAGTACGTGCAGTAGGATCAGAAACCCATTGCCATTGTTCTTGAGTTCTCAGTAGTCCTCATTGTCCGCTATGTTCAGCAAGTCCGGTTTTATCCCAGGCTTTTTCATTTTAAATCTTTTATTTTATGAAAGAAATCTAACTGTGCACTGGAGATGTAGGTCAATTGGTACAGAACTTTCCTAACATGAATAAGGCCTTGGGTTCAATCCCCAGCACCTCATCAAATGCAGATGCATGTGGAACCCTGAAATTCATTTACTCTTGAAGTAGAGGTAAGAGGATCAATACTTCCAGGTCATCCTTGGCACAGAGTGAGTTACAGAATGGTCTGGGCTACTTGAGACCCCGCTTCAAGAAAAACAACGAAAAGAATATCAAGTTCAGCAAGGAGGCTCAGCAGGTAAATACAATTGCTGGCAGGCTTAAGGACCTGACTTTGATTTGGGGGTATTTAATAGCTCAGATCTCATATTTCTGCTCTTTGTTCTCCACAAACCTGCCTGCAAGACCTCCCATGGCAGCACAATGAACTTCACCATCGATTAAGGAGGCAGCAAATGCCACTGTCACCGTGGAGCCTCCTCTTTCTGTCTCACCCGTATCAGATCAGTTCTCAGACTTAATCTCTATTTCCAAATCCAGTCACAACTGATCATTATTCCTACATTATCTTCTTCATGACCTCCTCAATTCCACCTTTGATCATGTCATTGACATCACTATATTTCCTGTTATTGTTCTTGCAACAATATAGATAATCAAACAGCCAGAGATGTCTTATTGGCACGGAAGTCATATCATGCTGCATCAATTCTGAGAGGCAAGCTAGGAATCCCCATTTCCCTCATGGAAAGTTCATTATGTGTACAGTGCACACAGTAAATACAACATATCCTTAAATATAATCATTGGACTTCTGGAGCCGCTGATGTCGTCCAGCCACCCTGGTATCTTAGGCTGTCTTCTCATCTCAGGACTTGATACTTAGTGAATTAGTGTACTTATAGCTCTCCCCAGTAGCCACATGGCTATGAATTTCATCACCTTTCTCTAGGTTCTTCTTCAAGTAGGCAGGCTTTAGCTTTGATATCCCCATTGGGTTGTAAAATTGCACCTGCTTCTCCCATCCACCACCCTCTCACTATGTTTCTGTCTTTCCACAACACTTGCTGTCACATGATATGTATCTGTCTGGGTTCATTTTCTGTCAGCCTCCCCCAGCGTAATGAACCTCAGGTAGCAGAATGTGTTTTCACCTTGCTCACTTCTTCACCAACAGCACACCATATATGGTGATTTGTCATCAAGGAGTAAACGGGGAACATAAGGAATGCACCTGGACTTTATTGTGTCTACTCTGTGTCTATGAAATCAAAGTCCTACTAAATTAATAGAGCATTCGTGCTAAGAGTTAGGCAAGACAAATACAGAACAGAAATATCCTAGAATCATACTGTGTATGAGCATAAGCATAGACAGACTCGCGGCACAAGCAACACCTGTGAAATCTACTAGAGAAATAGGGACAGCTGTGCAGGAAGCCAGAGCTGCAGAACTTTGTTCAAACTGAATGAAGACAAAGGTCAGTAGGGATGAGTAAAGAGAATGTCCAAACAGAGAAGCTAAACTTAGTTAAATAAACACCATAGGTTGATTTACTGTTGAAGGGGACAGACACCCATAGGGCACAGACAGAACGTCCCTGTGGCACAAATACTGTTCTCACCTTTTCAGTTTTCCCCTCTCATTCTGTCAGCTCTAGCTCCCAGATCTGTGACGCAGACTCCAGTGTGACAGTTGTCTGCAAGGTCTTTCCACTGAATATGAACACAGGGAATGAGAAGGCTGTGACACAGCAGGCATGAGAAAAGGAAGCCTGCCTAAATGACAGCTGTCACCACATCCTGACACAGCTCATATTCCTCATAGATGGAGAGAAGCTCCTTAACACCCCTGCTTTACAATAAAGAAAACCAGTGACGAATATTCTTCAGGCCCAGTTTTCCACAGCCAGCAACAGCAGAAGCAGCATCCAGAGAGACTTCCCCGCACACCAAAGGCCTCAGGGTGTAAGGAATTAAATAATTGACCATGGACTAGGAAGCAAGAGGAGAGTGATAGAGAACACGCTCATGCACACTGCAGAAATATTCCATCACCTAAAACATCCAACTACAGCCCTGCTACGAAGATGAATAAGGCAAGTCAAAACAATTGGATACCTTTACCAAAAACTACATCCAGATCATTTCCTTTAGGTTTACCTCAGCTTGAAGGACTGGCAAAGATGCAGTCCTGTCCACCTCCCACCAAAGCACCCCAGCTTCTAAGCTGAGTATCCCCATTATAAAGGCATGTTCCTAAATATCTTGTTACCTGACATCTCTTAGAGAAGAGAGGTGGTGAGGGTTAGAAGTTAGATCTGAATGCCCCTGTCCACTTTTCAGAAAACCCTGAGTCCAGTGTATGCTCTCACTGTAGTTCAGCTTATAGGAGCCACTGTCCACCGTGCTCTAGGCTCTTCATTTAAAACCACCCCCGCCTCATCTGTGGAAAGGAGTAGGGTTATCAGTTCAGCAGTATTTACACACTCTTCTGTTTTCTGCCCCTTGCCTCTCAGTGTGTGTTGGCCAATCAATGAGAAACATGGATCTACTTGGTTTTCAGAATCACCTGCATTTCCAAGAATATGAAAGTGAAATAAAACAAACAGTTGTTTTTCATTGTACCTGCACTTCCTTTCCTGGCAGAAAAAGATGGACATTCCAAAAATAGCAATGTGGGAATGGGGCTTGGAAAAAGCCAGGGAATAAGGAAAAGCAGCTTACTGACTATGCTGGACACTTAAAATAAATTTCCGGGCTCATGATTCCACAAATGCAGCCTGAACTAAAGTCACACAACACATTGTCTGAGGTCCTGTGCAGATGCCAATTTTAGTTTCACCCAAGACAAAAACACATTTGACCTCTTCTGACTAATATTATTTCTTCATTATTGTAGATTCATTTTCCTTAATTCTTATCATAATAAACTCCCCATTTAATGCAGAGATTTGGTCCAGCTTGAGCTTGACAGGTCTTACCTGTGTTGTATACAATCACTGCCAGGTTAAATGTGTAACTGTCCAGCAGTGTCCAGAAGATTGTTTCCTTGGAATCATCCGCCAACTCTGACTCTTCCAGTCTTCTCACCTTTCTTCCACAACATTCTACTTAAAGTAGAAATATGTGTATTCAATTTAGTTCTTGACATTTATCAATATTTTATTCTATGCAAGTTGGCCAGCTGTGGATATCTCTATTGATTATAATCTACTGCAAACAAGAGCTTTCATGATAAGGCTTAAGCAATACCTTAATCTATGGGTATCATGGAAAATCATTAGAAGCTATTTTAATGTTATATCTTTTAGCAGAAGAGTAGTAGGTTCTCACCAGGGTGTATGACCAGCATAAGCTTAGGTTGTTGTCCAGATATGGTTCCAAGTACGAGTACCATCCTGCAGAGTAATATTAAATCCAATCAGGAAGGAGTTGCTCACTACCCTGACATTGTTGTAACTCTTCCATTGGTGGTTATGGCTTATATGGACAGTCAGTATTGTAGCTCACAGAGGTCATACCTGGATATGATTAATATTTCATTTTCTCCTCTGCCTCTATGGCTAAAGAACTATGAAAGATAACCAGTAGGATCATCTAGGTCCGTATCAGTTACAATCTATAACTCAGGAACGTGGTGTTTTCATTAACTAACAGGACCTTACATCAAGTTCTGGAAGGTACCTAAGAACACTGACCATGGCACGTAAGTATTTGGGTCATCCATGGCCAACAAGTCTGAAAAAGCTAAATAATTCCTGGGTCTGGGCTTTTCAATTGTTACCCTGTGGTATCTAGCAGGAATTATTGTTGCTCCAGTGGAGAGCAACTTCATCTTCTTTCTTATGTGTGTATACAAATATTTAAGAAGTCTCTACATTAGTAGGATACATATAACATTATGAAAATCCTATACTGTTATTTATTCCACCTACTTCCCTCGCCTGCCAACAGGCCTAGGAGCCCTGTCTACTCACAGTTCTTAGAGAAAATGAAAGCCATTCTGACAGTGGAAGGAATGCAGGTCCTTCAATGAACTCTCACCCACAATAGCAAGGAAAACCGCATTTCCAGTCATTGCCAGGAATGGGAAACTGAAACTGCTTCTCTGTGCTGCTTGCAAGTCACAAACAGTGCACACAAGGAATGTAGGAAGATGGGGAAGCCATAGAGAGGAGTTTGGGTGAGCCTCCCTGTTCCACTTAGATTCCCCACCATCTCTCCTGTCTTTCCCTTTCTCACCCATGCACCCATCCTTCCTCCTCACCACAGTACATTCACCACCCTGTTTTGTATTTTGCAAACGTTCTTATGCAGCTAGGCTGGCCTTGCAATGCAGTAGAACAATTGATGAGCTTGAATTTCTGTTTGTTTTATCTCTAGCTCCCCGGTGCTGGCATCAGAGGATTTATGTTATGATGTCATAAAACCAGGGCTTTCTGAACTCTACCAACTGAACTACGTCCCCAGTCTTACTCTTTGTCATTTTTTTAAAAAAATTGAATTATATATATAAACTTAATATAATATATTAAATTATATATATATATATCGGATTAAAAGCATGTGCTACCTCTGTAGGACCATTCATCTCAAAGTGAAATATTGAGGGTTGAGGGTTGGAGCGATGCCTCAGTGGTAAAGCACTTGCTCTGCATGCGTGAAGACCTCATTTAGGTCTGCCACACCCACTAAAGCCAAGCGTGGTGAGGCAGGATCACTGTGCAGTCCTCTATCCATCAATGGTTACTAGGATCAATGAAAGACTCCCGACTTAAAAACTTAGGTGGAAAGTGATGAAGACATCATACATTGACTGCTTCTCCACAGCCTCCACATGTACATGTATTGTTGAGGGCACACATATTCATACACACACACACACACACACACACACACATATGAGTATACAGCACAAACACAAAAGTCAAATTTGAATTCTAAAAGTGCTAAAAAGTTTTTTGTAAAATATATTAAAAATTAAACAGCCATTTCTATCTAAGATATGAACAGAAAATGATTTCCATCTTCTGAGTCTGATTTAAGCCTTACCCAACTGATGGAAAATAACGATGCATATACTCTTTATAGTAATCTCATTTTGTTGTTTGCTACAGATGTCAGTTATTTGAAATGCTTCTTATTTGCAGGATGAATTCCATGTTGTATGTTTATCACTAACGGCTGGAAACAGAGCCAGTGACATCCTCTGTATCACTGTAGTGTACTCAAAGGAGACCTAATTGCCTTACTTAGGGTTAGCAGTTTCAGAATGACATGCTTGCTTAGTTTCTTTGTTAGAATTTTTGAGGAATTTAAATGTCATCAGTTGATTAAAAAAGGGTATCTGATCTCAGGACACACAATAACTTCATTAGCTGTTTGACACTGCCAATTCTAAACATTCATTCATTAGTGGATTCTAGCCATGTTTAGAAAAGCTAAATAATAAGGTGAATACAAAGAAAACATATATAGATCCTCCTGGAAATTGGAAGCAGACAAGATCGCTAGGCAAAAGTTGGGAGCATGGGAGTGGAGGTGGGGTGGGGGAAAGGGGTGACAGGGAGAGAGAAGGGAGAAGAGGGGGGTTAGGGAGAGCTTGGAAGAGTGGGATGGTTGAGATGGAGGAAGGGGGCAATCGTACAGAACGCAATCTATTTATTCAACGCAATGCCCACCAAAATCCCAGCAAAGTTCTACAAAGACCTCGAAAGAACAGTACTCAACTTCATATGGAAAAGCAATAAACCCAGGATAGCCAAAACAATTCTGTACAATAAAAGAACTTCTGGAGGCATCACAATTTCTGACTTCAAACTCTACTACAGAGCTACAGTACTGGTATTGGCATAAGAACAGACAGGAGGACCAATGGAACTGAATAGAAGACCTGGATATCAATCCACATATCTTCAAACACCTGATCTTTGATAAAGAAGCAAAAAATATCAAATGGAAAAAAAGAAAGCATATTTAACAAGAGGTGCTGGCATAACTGGATATCAACATGTAGAAGAATGAAAATAGACCCATATCTATCACCATGCAAAACTCAAGTCCAAATGGATCAAAGACCTTAACAGAAAGCCAGCCACACTGAACCTTATAGAAGAGAAAGTGGGAACCACTTCCTAAGTAGAACCCCAGCAGCACAAACACTGAGAGAAACAATTAATAAATGGAACCTCCTGAAACAGAAGAGCTTCTGTAAAGCAAAGGACACGGTCAACAAGACAAAATGACAGCCTACAGAATGGGAAAAGATCTTCACTAACTCCACATCAGACAGAGGTCTGATCTCCAAAATATACAAAGAACTCAAGAAATTGGACACCAAAAGATCACATAATCCAATAAAAAAAATGGAGTACAGACCTAAACAGAGAACTCTCAACAAAGGAATCTAAAATGGCTGAAAGTCACTTAAGGAAATGTTCAACATCCTTAGTCATCAGAGAAATGCAAATCAAAACTCTGAGAATTTGTATTTTTAAAATGACTATTTTACCAAAACAGACTCACAGATTCAGTGCAATCCCAATCAAAACCTCCAGCAGGGGCACACTTCCCCAGAGTGACTCTGCCTCAGTGATGTTGCCTCTTCTTAATCACCACTAATTTCTTAGCTCCAGTTGACCAGCATCTATTGTCCCTGTAAAACAAAGACTTACTTCATTAGCTTTGCTCTTGTTAATTACAGCTAATTCTTCAGTTCCAGCTAACCATAACCACAGATCTCATTTTTAGTCTTTAAGTGACTTGCAAACTTCTCTCTGGAACTTCTCAAGTTAGGCCTCCACTGTTTGCTTTACTCTCAACATTCTTATCTTCCAAGCTACAAAATAAAATGTCATCAAGCTTTGAACTCCTAATAAATTTCTAGTTCCAAGGTCCTTTCACAGTCTTTCTCAAAACAACATGCCAGATCTCTCACCATAGCCCATAATCCTATTACCATGTTATTTTAAGGTTTCTGTTTCTGTGATGAAACACCATGAGATGGAGAAGGAGGGGAACCTGGAAGCAGTTGTTGATGTAGAGACCCTGGATGCTCCTTACTGGCTTGCTCCCCATGGCTTGTTCCAGCTGTGCCTTGTTAGAACCCAAGACCACCAACTCAAGGCTGGCACCATCCACAAGGAGCTGGGCCCTCCCCCAACAATCACTAATTTACACAATGTTGTACAGGTTTGCCTGAAGCTCAATCTTATGAAGAAAATTTTCTTTTTTGAAGTTCCCTCTTCTAAGACTACTACAACTTGTGTCAAGTTGACATAAACTATCCAGCACACAGGGGTCAAGAGAAAATAAACTCTAATGGGTCATGGAAAATCTTCTAACCTCATTAGTAAGTTGATTTTGGAGCGCCTCTCAAGGGCTAAACATTAGGTTAAAATGCAACTTTGTGATTGCAATTTCCTTTTCCTTGAATTGTGGAAGCAATGAAAAGAAACAAAAGCACGTTGAGTTTCACTTTCATGTTCTCAGAAATGTAGGAGATTCTGGAAAGAAACTGGACCCCCCTCTCCTATGTGATTGGCTAGCACACTCTGAAGGTGGGACAAAAGTCAAGACAAAAGAGCTACCCATCTTCCTGGTTTCTGCTGAGGAAGCAGAGGGAGTTCCAGTGAGGAACCTCCAGCACAGCTGAGGGCTATTCCTTTCCTGAGCAGTGAGAGCATCCCCTGGACACAGGATTTTCTGGTAACTAGGCATTCAGATCTGACTTCTCACCCTCCTCTGTCTCTTTCCTAGAAAGCCTGTGAATAATAAGACATTTAGAGAGAAATCTTCAGAGTTAGGAACCTCAGTTTGGAAGCTAGGGGTCTTTGATTGGAGGCAGACAGGAATGACTTAAAGATGTTCTTAGGTAATTATTCAAGTTTAGATAGACCTAAAGCAAATAACAAGGTTATTATTTAAAATTTACCCAGTTGTTTTAGATTTGGGTTTTGTTTGTTTGTTAGAGGAAAATGAGCGTTTCAGTATATATGTGTTGTGAATTATAACTATAGAATATATGAAAATTGTTGTATTGTTGTATCTCAGTCTTGTTATTTCCCAGTATTCGTTTCTTGTCCCATTCTACCCAGTTCAGGATATTTATTTTAAACCCCAATGGAAACTAGATTCGGGTAAAAGATGCCCTCTGTAGGATGCTTCTGCTGTAACTTTGCTGGGGAACAATTTTAGGGTTTGTTTTTGTTTTAAAAATATTTTTATTTGCTGTATGACAAATTAATGCATCTTTGTAGTATTTTGATCATCTTCACCCACTATTTCTCTGTCTTTTCCCATTCTTATTCTCTCTGGGATCCTTCCTCTTCCCATGGATGCCCCTATGTTTTGTCTTCTTCACATTTTTTTAATACACCATTGATTTTAACCAGGATCACTTGCTTGTTCTGGTGTGGGATTATTTACTTGATCATGCTCAACTTTCAAGTTGTCATATCTCTATAGAAAAATGACTCTTTCTCCCCCACACCAACTTGTAATCCTAAGCTAAGAATAAGGCATCATGTGCCTCTGATCTTGTTCCTGCTGAAATGTGAACAAGCTAAATCTTATGTAAGTCTCCTGCAGGTAACCCCAGATGCCAGGAGTTTACACCTGCAAGTGCCATGTCGTAGTCAGAAGAAATTATTTCACGCCACTCCCCCTGCCCCATTCTCTGTTTTCTGTGGTGTTCTCTAAACCTGGTTAGGGTGGAGGATTGATAAAAAATTTCACTATTTTATTTAAGAATGAGCACTCAACCATCACTTACTCTCACCACTTTGACCAGTTATGAGTCTACCCACTGGGTAGCATCAAAACACTACCCACTGAAAAGAAATAAATAAAAGTTTAAAAACCAGACAAAAATACAAATGGGGAATAAAAACAGCCACAAAATCTTTGTCTCAGCAAGGCTGAGAGCATCAGTAATCTCTGGTATAGTCCAAAATATTTAGAAGGAAATTGGCCCAATTATCAAAACAGCAGCACTTGATACTGGGGGCCATTTTTAATGAGGGAATCCTCTTTAACTTGGTGGGTTTTATCATGAAGTTGGGGCACTAGTGAAGAAAGGCATCCTTTTGTACTGATTAATATTTCATGTCACTGTAGTTTGTTGTGGTCATACTCTGTGTAAGACATTTAAGACCATTTTTTCTTGTTTATTTTCTTTTTCTTGTTCGGTACTTCTTTGAGAATTTTATACAATGCATTTTATTTGTTTTTTATAACATTTATGTATTCATTCTCTGTGTCCTCATACACCAGAGCTAGGTGCTCACATGCTAGAGTATGCTTGTGGAGGTCAAAAGACAAGGTGTGGAAATCAGTTCTGTCTGCTATGTGAGTCTTAGGATTAGAACTCACATCATCTGATTTAGGGACATGTACCCTTGCCTGCTCAGTCTTGCTGGCCCAAGACAGCCTTAGAGTGTGCATAAGTAGACTAAGACATGGGAACCAAAAGGATGGGAGGCTTTTATAAAAAGATCCCCAGCAACTTTAGTCTTAGTAACTTTCCCCCAGGCTAAATGCAAAGGATTCAGGCTCATGGTTGCCCTGATAGATCCAACTACTTTCATTTTCATCCAGATTCAGTAAGCTTTTGTGAGTGGCCAAATTTATTACGAAATACTTCATTTCAGTCACCATCACAATAGCTTAAATCTGACACCTCTTCCATGCCCTGCTCCACCACCCCACCACTCACTGCCTCCATTAGGTTTAGTGAGGCTGACAGAGTTGAACCTGGATGTCTGTCCAGCTTGAGAGACAGTAACAAAACTCAGAGGGGACCCTGGCTTTATAGTAGGACTTGCCTAGCCAGGAGGCCAGGAGCTGAGTGGCACCCCAGCACCCTGTAGAGTCATCACTTTTCTGAGTGTGGGGAAGAGGGTCTGGCTCTGTGGCTGTTGTGGACCATGCTCTGCTGTGTTGCTAGCGGTGCTGGGGCTGAGGGCCTGGCCCTGCCAGCAGTCAGGACATCAGCAGGAAACAGGAACAGTTACCGCCTTAAGGAAACATAAAGTTTAGAAATTTATACAAAAAATGTGCATACCAATTTAGGTATTAAAACATCTAATCCCATAAATGTGTATAAAAAATGTATTATGTACTAGCCATGAACTGCTATTGGACACAATGTTTTGTGACTTATCACAACCTTTATCTTATGGTTCTGATGAATATTATTTTGGTTAAAGTCTACTTTTGTAAATGTTACCCAAAGAAAAATCAGTATCTTAAGAGAAACTTATTGATATAAACAAGATGAATTTTAGATTTGTATCAGTGTAGTGAGCTTTGGCCTTAGGAATTTTAATAACTTTTAACTATAGTTGATAGAGAACAGAACACAGAGATTTCTTTAACTAGAGGCTACACAGCTCGCACCCCAGGAAAACAAAACAGAATGGTTGTGTGCTTTTAAATTAGAAAGCAGTGGAATCCTAACTCAAACCATTTATTGGCGTTAATCCACTAAAACAAATCTGTGGATGCCATTCTGAGCAGTGACTGTGCTCAGGTCTGAGTTTTCGTTTGTTATGCTAGGGCCTCTGTTGTCTCTTAGTAGAAACTTTATCTTGTCGAGAGTTAACTATGATAGTTCCAGCCACAATGTGTCTTAGGAAAGCAAAGGTCATTGTAATATTCAACAGACAAGTATTAACCCAATTAGCCAGAAGCTCAGGAAGAACACACGTTAATAATTCTGAAGGTAAAATTGCCTTTCACCAGCAAATCTAAGTTATTTGCAAAGATTTATTTATGTGCACTAAAAAGGATTTAGTCTCGTCTAATAATTTCAATTTAGCTTAATCCCCTCTACAAGGTCATTTGGTGCCATGGAAGCAGTATATGAGCATAATCCTGGATGTAGATATAACACAATATATACATACATAAAATCTATATCAAATACATTTTAACACAGCCAAGGAATATTTGTGAAATGTATCCTGCAGGTTATTTTTTTAAGTCTTATGCTCTGATTACCTTTTCAGTATCTCTAAGTGAGCTTCAATCTTAAATCTGTTCTTTAAAAGTTTTAATTTTCTGTTGAAGCAAATTAGAAAACTTCTGTCTCAGTATGTAGTTCCTTAAACAGGATGACTAAACAGAATGTTGGTGAAGGTGGAAAACTTGAAAACATGAAAACTATTTTCTTTACTTACCTGAAATTTTGACTTGGCTGCTTACAAAACTAAGTTGTAAAATCACACATCTGGAAGTTTTTGGAACATGGAAAACACAAATCAGCTAATCAGTAAAACAAACACAGATCCCAACCTTTCCCCCTGAGATGCCTTTACGTAGCTCTATAGGATGAGAAACTCCATCTCCATCTCCGTACCATTAGGAAAGATCCCAGGTCTGGTATTCTAGAAGCACACTGGGGAAGATTGTTGTTTGAGTAAGAGATTTGTTAAAAGGGTTGTGAATGCCATAGACAGACAGGCAGAGAACAGCATGACACAGGCTCTGAGATCACGCCCATGTGGCAGAAGAGGGAATCCTTTCTTATGGGTCTGTGCCACATGATTGATGAGAAGCCTACAGTGCATGCTTGTAGTCAAGAACTCTATCTATGGGTTGAGGGCAAGAATCTAGGGATAAAAGTGGTTTTAGTCATGGAAACCAAACCACTATAATTTCTGTAACGATCACCAACCAAAATGGGGTTGCTTTACAAGCTGAGGTGCCCCTGGTTAGCAATTTAGATAGCTACAAATTACACCCAGTGTTTCTTCCAATCTTCTAAGACCTTTTTTGAGGAGTTGGTTCAAGGGCCCTACAACACTGGCTGGAGTGGAAAAACATCTGACGATTCAGAAAGGCCACAAATATTTCTCAGGACCATCAGGCTAATCAAGAGCAGAATACTGGGCTCCTGAGATGTCTCCCTTCCGGGCTTTATCTCTGTCTGAGATACTTGCTGAGAAAGGCTTCTTCAGTTTAACCAACAATAGAAATTCATTGCATTTAATCCACCTTGTCGTGAGCTTAAGCCAAAATAAAGAAGCAAAATATAAGACAATGGATAAATACTTATTACATAAGTTAGGCAAGGCAGGCATTGAGCTATTTCCAAAGTGATGCTTTAACTCACTGCCTAGCAAAGGAAGCATAGCAGTTTTCTTCATGGGGTCCATAGATGTTCATATAGGCATAGGCCAGCTTTTAAGCAAGCTCTTTTTAGAATTACATTCCCTAAGCATGCTTAATATTAAATTGATGGACATAAATGCCTCTCAGAATTCCCAGCTTCCACAATAATATTTTAGCTGACAATAAAGAAAATGATATTTTGAAGGAACTGAATGCAGGAAGAAATCTGTCCATGAAGGTACCTGCTTTGCTTAGTCAATAACAGATTGGCACATGTTCTTGTCCTATCTGAGCATCCACACATGGAGGCTAATCTCACATGGCTTTACAGCATTCAGAGTACCCAAATATTTTTATGGGAAGGCCAGTAGCTTTACTTGTTTTCCATCTCATGATAGCTTCTTGTGTCCAGATTTAACATGAATCCAAGGAATAGAGAGAGTCTAGTGGAACATGAAGGTTGTTAGCCCTCTTTGCTTATGGCCTCTGCTTCCTGGTTTCCAGGACTCTATGGGCTATGGAATGATGCATGAAAATCTGCCATGAAGTCTGAATGCTGTAGAACTGAGTTATACATGTCCATCTACACCTGTTGTTCCTACAGTAACTGACTTAGTACCTGCCAGTTCTCTCTTTCCCACTGGGCCATCTATGAAGTTAAGCCTATGAATATAACCCAAGCACCAATACAGATTGGCAAATTCAGGTTCCAGGAGTTGCTATCGTCTATATCAACTCAGCTTCCTGTCTTCTGCACATGTTGTCCGTGTTCATTTTTAATGCAGCAGGTGCCCTGCTTGTACTATCTACGTGTACCAAGCAACCATTGGGATGGGTGATGTCCCTAACAGAATTTTTCTGGCTTGGCTGTTGATTCAATTATTCAGGGAGGCTAAGTCTCTTCAAAAGAAATTGGTGCCGGGCGGTGGTGGCGCACGCCTTTAATCCCAGCACTTGGGAGGCAGAGGCAGGTGGATCTCTGTGAGTTAGAGGCCAGCCTGGTCTACAAGAGCTAGTTCCAGGACAGGAACCAAAAAAAAAGCTATGGAGAAACCCTGTCTTGAAAAATCCAAAAAAAAAAAAAAGAAAGAAAAAAAGAAATTGATCCTAGGACATATCTGTATGGCATGGTGACTGGACTGGCAAGCACTACACCCCATATAAATATGCATTATATTTTGCAAAGTTTGGTCCCATTTCACCTTATAAAGAAGCTTGTCCATTGGCCTTCAATCCAACTCTTTATTGGAAAAGTGTTAGATTTATGGATCAGGAAGGGTTCATGAATAAATGTTCAAATAAAAAGACTTCACTTAAAGAGCAAATTTAGAAAGTTAGACATGCCGAGCAGATAAATAAGGGACTGTGTGAAACCAGAGGCTTGAAAGTGTGAGGGGCCATTAGCAGATCTAAGTAGAGGAATAAGAAGAAAATATTTTTCTTGAAAATACCATGAGTACTGAACAGTTCACAAAGGCCAAGTAGCACAGATGATAAAGAATGAAAGACGCAGGTACAGTCAGTCATGCAACCCAACATGGAGGCCATGACCAAATACAGCTGATTTGTACTGGAATCTGTAATGTGAAGGGCCTCTGGTCATGAAGTCTACATGGGACAGAGGCACAGAGCAGACTGAATATTAAGATGGATCTGCAAAGACACAATGGAGACTAAAACATTAAAGTCTCATGTGATGGTTTCAGATCCTGCAGAAAGAATGGCCCTACTGTGTCACTTATTGGTGAACTCTAGAGAAGCCAAACACATAGAGGTGGAAGGCAGGGTGATGGGCAAAGCTGTGGGAGAGGGAAATAGGATGATGTTGGTCAAAGGACACAAAGTCTCAGATGTGTAAAATGAACACAGTGGGAGATCAGATGCAGGATTGCAATTGTTAAAGATGGTATGTGGAAATATACATGAAATTTGATAAATGTAGATCTTAAATTTCATAAACATCCTCCTGACCCTTCTTTCCTTCAGTGCCATTAGTTGCTCACAGTCATGGGCCAACTGTTCTCTTCATCTAATGATGAGCGCCACCAAGATTTGGCCTCCAGCTTTAAAGAATATTTTAAGAAGTTCAAGGTAGGAAGCAAAATCATCTCTCAGGAAACCATAGCTTCAATTGAGTTAAGCCTGTCGCAAGGAAACATGCAGGGGGCAAATTCTTCAATCACTAATGCATTAAAAGAAATTGATAGCACCCCACTCAATGTTGCTGTGACAGGAGAGTCTGGATCAGGGAAGTCCAGCTTCATCAATGTCCTGAGGGGAATTGGGCATGAAGAAAAAGGTGCAGCTAAAACTGGTGTGGTGGAAACAACCATGGAGAGACATCCCTACACACACCCCAAGATTCCCAATGTGGTTTTTTGGGACCTGCCTGGGATTGGAACCACAAATTTCCCACCCAAAGATTATCTGGAGAAAATGAAATTCAACGAGTATGATTTCTTCATCATTATTTCTGCCACACGCTTTAAGAAAAATGATATAGACCTCGCCAAAGCAATCAGCATGATGAAGAAGGATTTCTACTTCGTGAGAACCAAGGTGGACTCTGACTTAAAAAATGAGAAGGAATTCAAACCACGAACCTTTGACAGAGAAAAGGTCCTGGAGCAGATCCGCAGCAGCTGTGTGAGGACCTTTGAGGAGAATAAAGTTGAAGTACCACCCATCTTCTTGATCTCTAGTAAAATCTTATCTGACTATGATTTCCAAATTTTGATGGACAGGATTATGAATGCTCTCCCTGTACACAAACGACACAATTTTATGCTCTCATTGCCTAATATTACAGATGCGGCCATTGAAAGGAAGCGGCAGTTCCTGAAGCAGAGGATTTACCTCGAAGCCTTTGCAACTGGCGTACTCAATATGATCCCTTCACTGACCCTCTTAATGGGCAATGATGTGGAGAATCTTAGGAAAAGTATGAACTATTATCGAACTGTCTTTGGAGTGGATGATGCATCCTTGGAGGGTTTGGCTCAGGAATGGCGAGTGTTGGTGGATCAGCTCAAGGCAAAGATGAAATCTCCTCATGTGTTTGAAACTACAAAGGAAGAAACAACCATACAAGAAAGGCTTTCAAGACTTCATGAGGAGTTCTGTTTGACTAACGGGCACCTATTTACTAAGAATGTTTATGTTAAAGAATTGTTTTACCTGAAATTTTGTTTCCTTGACATGGTGACAGATGATGCTAATGTTCTCCTTAGAGAGATATGTGTAAAACATAACTTGGTTTCTGATTAGGCTAAAATCTTGTAGCTGTCAAAAATCAGAATCAATGACAGAAAAAAAAAACACTAATATTGCAAAACAACATAATGGGTTGGTTATTCAGGCCTTCTAAGCTTTATTCACACTTACTGATCATATATCCACATTAGCTGTAGCAAGGGGATCAAATATGCTTAAATCTAAAAACATCTACTCACTTTAAATAAACGCTAAGATATATGAATTGCCCTTTTATCTGAATTTATGTCATATAAATCAACACCAATTTTTAGGTTTAACATTGTGGTGGGTGGTTTTATCGACAGATTATAGAATCACATGGGAGATGAACCTCTGGACTTGTATTTGGGAAACTATTTTGCTTATGTTAATTGAGATAGGAAGTGCTGCCCATTGTGGGTGGCCCCATTCCCTAGCTGCTGATCCCTGACTGTGTATATGGAAAGGGAGGCTAACATAGAACACGTGCACTCATACATTGCTCTCTGCTTTCTTACTGTGGGTGGAGGGGGACTAGCTGCCCCCAGCTGCTGCTGCGACTCCTCTATAACCTTGAGTTTCACACTTATGTCCTCTCTTCATAGTAATACCACAGGAAAAGCCATAACTGGGCTGGAGAGATGGCTCACTTGCCTTACAAGTCTGAAGACCTGAATTCAGACCCACAGAGCCCACAGAAGGCTATCATAAGCACCTGAAATCCATTTCGTATTTGAGTGTCATAGCTCACAGCTAGATTTATACTAAACTTTTTAATAATTACAACCAACATTCCTATAACTTATATTTGATTCACCAAGTCTTTAAAGTTCTCCATTTTAGCATGTATTTTAACATTTTAACAGGCTCACAGACCTTAGCACAGCTGACAACATGATGGAAGTACCATTCAGACCACACAACGTAGCACATAGGCAACACAACAAACTTCATAACAAAACCAAAACAAATGCCTGCTTTACCAAAATCCACAATGCTAGGAAAGTCATTAAATGTACAAACCTTGCTCTTCTGCTTCTATGGTTCCACTGTTGGCTAATTGTTCTTGTTAACTAAGTATGTCAACCCAGATGTGGGTTTGTGCTTAAAAACTCTGAGAAAAGCTTGGGACTGCACTGAGATAGCAAACACACAGTGTAGTCACCAGCCAGCTAAAAAAGACATTTTTTTAGCTTAAACACATGTCTGAATGGTCATCTGTGATGAACATTCCACAACAACACAAATTTCATCTATTTTGCAAAACATTTATAAGTTGATATGCTAACATTGTTTATTCTTGGAGTCTTGAAGCTCAACCCTAGCCTATACCCAATCTATAAGCATTCTGACAACAGTAGACTTTGCTATTGTTTTGATAATCCTTGGTTATCAAAGCAAGTTTGAGGAAATGTCAGGCTGTTCTTATTGAGTGAAACCTTTCAACTCTGTTTCTGCAGATAGTGAGGCTCTATTGAACCTCTAAGTGATGGTAAAGATTTTGGGAGTTTCAGGACCAATGAAGCCTGGGTAAAGCATTGGGCTACAAATAGAATTTACAGGCTCAGTTTCCTCTCCTCGCCCCTTCTAAGGGGAACAACATTCACTCCATGTTTCTCTGATATTCTGGGTGATCGTGGGTTTCAAGATAGGGTTTTTACAGTTTACAGTGAACCGGAGTCACTGCTGCTGGACGTTCGCTTCCTGTACAGACACAGAAATGCTAGCATTAGATTTTTTCCTGAAAGACAGTGGTATTTACAGACACTTATGCTCTCTGGTTTCTGAATTGTGTTCTAACTGGTCTAGGGTGTGAGGTTTGTGGGATGAGTTGTCAGAAATATCACTGAGAATGTTCAAGTGTCGTTATTCACTTACCACATAAGAGATATAGTGTCTGCTAACCTGGGGTCATGCTGACTTTTTGTTTCCCTTCATTAAAATGGCTTTATTTGTAGGACGATGAGCATCAGTGGTGGATACTCTTGGTTGAAAAGTTGACTATGTCAGGAATTAACAAAAACTCAAGGGGCTGGGTACATTAGTGATGGATTTTTTTAATTAACTAAATCATTTGAAGTGTGAAGATCCACTTTTAACCTAGATCTCTTGAAGTTGGAAGGTACGTGTTTAATCTGGACTACACCTTCTGTTGCCAGCCAATATAAAGGACATAAAGAAAGTAAATTTCTTCTATTCACCTTCTTGCTCTCACTGGCAAGTCTATCCCTTCTCTGGCATTAGAGCCTACTTCTTCAGAATTCCAGTGTATACAGAAAACCAGCTGAGACATCCAAATGGATTCTTAGAACTTCCATTAGTAGACAGCTATTGTTGAACTAGCTGGACCACAGCCAGTAGGCCTTTCTATCAGTCTTATTCAACCTATATATAAAAGACTTATATAAAGATAGAATAATGGATTGAGTAGAGTAAATGAAGTTGCTATATACATATCTTCTATTTCACGTGATATAAACTAACCTGGACGATTAAAGAACTCTAAATCTTGAACTTGATGTATTTTGATCTGGTTTCCCTTTTATTCTTTACATTCACAATCAATGTAGTAGAGACTTCAGTATAGAATTTAGATTGTCTTGAATTTATGCCTAGATCAACTAGAAATGAGATTTTTCTGAATTCAAGAAAGCTTTCTTGACTCATGCTATGAATATTTTTCCTTATAAATGAGTACAGAATAGAGTACATTTTCTGTTAATATTTCTCTTTTATCTATATATTACCTGGTAATTTAACACACATTAAGATTAATGTATAAAGATCTTGTCTGAAACTGCTCTGTACACTGAACACATGAGTCATCTTACTGGATCCTATATGTCAATTTTTGTCAGATTCATAATTTAAACCTACTAGAGCCAGTAAGATGAATCTATGGGTAAAGATGCCTACCACTAAATACCACTAAGTCTTATAACCTGAGATCAACTCCCAGGACCCACAGGGTAGAAAGAGAGAATTGACTCCTGATGGTTGTCATCTAACCTCCACACATGTACCACAGAATGCACATACTTACACATACACACAAACATACACACATTTAACTTTTTTAATGTTTTAACCCAATACTAAAAAAATTTCAGGCCCATTCAATGTTACTTGTGAACAGCACCAAACTATATTTACAGACGAATAAAAATCATATAAAAAATTTACCAAATTAAAGAATAAGAAATAATTACAAATTCATTCTTAGACTGTCATTGCTTTGACACAAAACCAAAAGCTATTACATGAAAATAAAATTACAAACAATATTTCTAATAAATCGTGATGCAAGAGGCCTAAGAATGGGCTGGAAAGATGGATTGATGGTCTAAAGCACTCACTGCTCCTTTATAGAGTCAGTGCTCATTTCTGAGCACCCACAGTAGACACTGTACAACCATCTGTAACTCCAGTTCCAAGGATCCAGTACCTTTTTCTGGATTCTTGTGGCGGCCGCACACACAGCATACACTCTCCCATACACACGTACATACACATAAATAAAGATGAATCTGAAAAATCTGTAGACAGTATTTTTAGCAAATGGAATACGATATCATATCAAAGCGTAATGTGCAAGACCAAGAGAATTTTTTTTTATCATAGTTAGGACAGTAACAGGCCCACTGCTTGATGTCAATTTTTTTCTCTGTTACTCATCCTGTTGTTTTATTAACATGCCCTATCAAAAGGAATGTTAGAGGAAGAGGTCTTTTTGGTCTACAGTTCAATGACATGGCCTTTGTGGGAATCTTTGAGGCAGCTGGTCACATTGCATAAGGAGGAAAGAAGCAGAGAATAGTGAATATTCGTGCTCAATTTATACAGTCCAGAATTCCATCCAAGGGAAGGGCACCACCCATGTTTATTGTGGTTCTTTCCACCTCAATTACCAGAGTCCAGAAATCTCACATAAAATGCTCAGAGGCTGATCTTCTAGCTGGTTCTAGGCCTCAGCAAGTGGGTAATTGAACTTAACCATCACACCAGGAAAAGCCACACAATTACATTGGAACCTGAACAAGAACTAACAGAACGACAGTTGAGCTGGGGAGGAGGGGTAGCACATCCAGGAGATGGGTGATGAGACACACAATTGAGGCTGACATGATGGTGAAAATTAATTACCTACATGGGCAATCCCAATAAAGCTAACTTTCCCAATGTATTTGGGATAGTATGTTCTCAAAGCCCACCTTCAATGACACACCTCCTCCAATGAGACACACTTCCCAATATCTCCCAAACAGTTCCAACAATCAGAAATCTAGTACTCCTTAATACAAATCTATGAGGGTCAAATGTCATTTCAAACACCACACTCATATCTTCTGGGGTTTCCCTTTGTTGATAAGTTCATCATCAGAAATCAATTGGGTAAAACATTGGTCTAGAGTCCTCTTTAATTTACCTCTGTCTCCCAAGTGCTGGAATTAAAGCTGTGCACCACTACACCCAGATCTCTGTTCGGTGGTCTTACTAGTTCAAGTAGTTATCAACAAACTAATTAATAAAGAAGTCATGATATTCAAAACAGTGTATATATTACTTATTCATAAAAAACACATCATGTCATTTGCATATCAAACAAATGGAATTGAAGATTATCAAGTTAAGTAAAATAAACAGACTCAGAGAAGCAAGCGCTACATTTTCTCTCATGTACAATCCGGAGAGAATAGACCAAAAAAAAAAAAAAGCAGACTTTGAGGGGAGAGGATTGGAGCAGGTGGAGAGAGGAAGACAGATAAGAAAGGATAGTGTAGAAGTGTAATACAATCAAAGTATATTGTATTCATGTGTGAAAGTATCATAATGGTACATACTATTTTATAAAACTGTATATACCCTAAATAAATGAAAGGCAATCTGAAAAGCTAAGAGTAATAACACATTTCTAATGGTCAGATATGCACAAAATTCACACAGATCAGAAAAAGAAAATCTAGTTGGGTGTGGGACCTTACACCTCTAATCCCAGCACTTGGAATGCAGAGACAGGAGGATATTAAATCTGGGGCCCCTCTGAGCTATATAGCAAATGCATAACCAGATAAATCTGAAAGCAAGCCCATGTTTCAAAGAACAGGGTTTTAGTAGAAAGAAAAAAGCCAAATAGTGTGGTAGGAAGTGCCCACTGACTTACAGGTAAGTTTAGCCATTTGGATACTGGGATATTGACTAAAAGTGTAGTATGGCTTGTGGAATCATATCAATACAAAGTAACAGAAAAGACGTTTAAGAGAGGGCATCAATGCACCAAGAGACATGAAATATCCAGTAATAAGAGTGAAATCATATGAAGGCCTGCAAGTACTTGCCGCAATGCTTCTGAGTGATTGTGGCCGCCTGAGACACTGAACAAATCCTGGAAGCATTAGTGATTCTCACAACTGGGAGGTGAGATGGCAGGAGCATTTCTTGTGCAGAGACTAGGGACACTGTTAAATGCCAAATATGGAAATGTCCCTTCCCAGTACCATTCAGTGCTTTCATAAGAACCCTTAAAGTCTTATCATAACCCCCAGTCACTAAACCTTTGACACAAAGCTTTTCAGGAGACCTGGGCCATGGGAATAGTCAGTGATCCCATTTTTCCTGCTATATGCATTGTTTATTTCTGTGGTCACCAATCCCTGGTTGCCCTGGGCTCTCTAATTCACAGAGGTCTCACTGGCAGACTGGTGAAGCCATATCTGAAGGGAATGGCAAAGGTCATAAAGCCAGCACATCTGCTTGACGAAGATCCAGAAATGTTGAGCCACATGATGGCCACAGCACCACTTTTGGTTTGGATCTCTGTGTGTTGTATGCTTGGGGAACTTTTAATATTTGTATAATTTGGGGATATTGGATTGATGGGAAATTTCTTTTGAATCAGTTATGACTTCTCCCAGGAGTACTGCTTCTAAGCCTCTCCAGAAAAGTCCTAAGCATACTACCCATCCCACATTTAGGGAAATATCCTTATCTACTTGAAGGTCTTCCTTACACCTTGGAGGTTATGGTGTACATAAAGAAGCTGGAGATCTCTTTATAAGTCACGAGATATACTTGAACATCTGCACTGTACTTAGAAACAAGAAAATCAGAACAAAGTAAACTTTAAAAAGTCAACAAGATTCCATGGGCTAGGGGAACTGGTTGCAGATCAGATTGCAAGTCTCTTCCCACTATAGGCTCAGGCCATTACATGACATATACAGCAACAAAAGGAGATTAGTTGAAGTTACTTCTGCCCTCCACAGGGACTTATATTGATGGACAAAGAATGGTGCAGAAAGATAATAAGAGAATGAGTTATCAGGACCTCATTTTCATAGAAAAGTTAACACATGTAAGGCAACTAGGATATCATATGACCAAGGAGAAAAAGAATGCCAGGATTAGATATAAAAAATACTGCTAAAGAGATATATAATACAAACATTGTATTAAGACAGAAATTCAATAATAAATACAACAACATTGGCTAAAATTTTTCTTGGGCGCTCTGACAATCAAGAGTTAACAATATACTGCTAAGAACTTTGCCCAGACTGGTTCATAGATTTTCTCTCTGTCTAGCATCCTTGAAGTCACAGAGCTGCCAGACTGAGAACAGGCAATCATATACTTCTAGATTGTTAAAATCTGGGTTGTTTGGAGGTGAGGTAACCCACTCCTGATGTTAGGACCAAGGGAGAGTGTCCCCATTACCCAGCATCAGGAGTGTAGTAGAAACCAGAGACCTTGAGCCAGACCGATGACTCTTTGCAATGAACATTGGCAATAAAGACACATGCCCCAGGCAGTTTCCTCTTGCTTGTAACAAAAGGTTGTGGGGAAGAGGGCATGGCCCCAGGTGTGTCTGGGCTGATAGGGTGTGGAATGCTTTACTTAGTGCCACTTCCTTAGCTGTCCTGACTGCCAGATTGTTTCCTCGGGTGGCCAAGTCGTTTCCTTTTGATGGCACAGACAATGCAGCACAGCCAACTTTGGGGGGAGCCATAGGGCCTGCAACCGGCTTAGGATTTCCTGTTTATATTTAATAGTCTGTCCTTCTGCCGCAAGCAAGCCTCTCTCCATGGATATATAGGTAGCAAAACCTTAGCTGCTATCTGCGTAAATGTTAATTCTTTTGTCCTTTCCCAAGTCCAAGGCCTTTACTAGAGCTTTTAGCTTGGCCCTCTGGGCTGATGTGTCAGGGGGCAGTGTTTCTGCAAAAATCACCTCAATGTAAGGATCTGATCAGGATGTCCTGCATGGTGCAGTAGACCATCCATGCCACTCTATCCATAGTCTCCAGGTCTAAGGTTTCCCCCTGCTGGCCATCCAACATTGAGCAAGGGCCAGTCGACTGAGCAGAAGGAGACCCATTAGCTATTCTGGACCGACACTCTGTTGTTGTTGGCTGTATCCTTAAGGACCTGCCAGTGAGCAAGAGTTAGACCCAGATGGGTGGAAACGTTTTTTTTTTTTTTCCATCGTAGTAGAGGGAAAGGTGGAACGGCTTAGAATGAACAGAGCAACAAAGACACAGACTCTGATCAAAGCAAACAAGAAACAAGTCCACACCTTGACAATATACTGGGACAAAGAACAAGATACTTCCTCTGCTCTTGGCGAGGGTAGAAACCCAAAACCACTCCTGACTGGGAACCGGACTTCCAGAAAGATTTTCCTGATCGCTCCCTGCCAGAGTCGACTGAAACCTGACTTCAGCTATCTCGAGGCTTGCAGCAGCCAGTCTCACAGGCTACAACCTCCACACGATTGAGACTTTCCTCAACCCCTCCAGGATCACAGTCCCAGTGAGGGCCTGGAAAACACTTGTTCTGCTCTCTGTCTCTTTCTCTCTGAGAGTTGCTCTCCCCAGGAGAGCCTTTTCTTCTCTCTGCTGAAGAGCTTAGAGGAACATATATATCAGACAGTCAGCACATACAAATATACCTTACTGGTATTAGTACAAACCTCTAGACCTTGGGGTTCCGACAGAGGTCTCCACAGTTCCTGGAGAGTGCATTAAATGTTGTGTCCAAGTCGCAACCCTCAGAGAGACCACCAGGATCCAGTCAAGTCCAGAATAAAAAAGCAAGTTTTATTCTGAGTTCTATTCAGGCGGGCTGAGGTCTCCTCCTCTGCTGGTCACAGTGCAGTACAGAGTAGAGCCCCACCCTTAATCATTTGGGGTTGACATTATATAGGTAAAAACTACAAGCAAGGTTCATGTTTCTCTTAAGATAGAGCAGGTGTGTATTATCTCTAAAGAGCTCCCTCCTCATAGTGGCTATGTCTAGCAAGGACCGGTTATGTCTAGCAGGGCAGCCCTCCCCAAGCCCTACCCGAATTTCTGCTCCCTGATGGACCACAGAGCTAGGAGTTAACAGGTGGCCTGCTGCCAGGATGCAGGAGCACTTTGTGTTGAGATAGTGCCCTAGCTAAAAAGCCCTCGATGTCTTGCATTTAAACACAGTGTCCTAATTAGCTATTAAGCAAATAAAAAGTTCCTTAAAATTTTTCATGTCCATACAGTAACTCAATATCCAATGTCTAGAATCCACGCACGATGTACTGTTCTGCTCCAAAGAGATTAGGTCCCTTCTCAGGCTTCACCCTATGCAGCACTGACATCAGCTGGTTTCACCCAAAGGCTGTTGCTGTCCTTGGTACTAGCATCTCCAAACCTGATGGGGTACCTTGATACCATGAGGCTGCCACCAATAGCCACTCTGGGACTCTCTTCTTGGAGACAACCAAGCTTCCACTTCTCTCCATGAGCCCTTCTATCCTGGGGCTTCCACTAATACTGAGGCTGCCTCTTCTCCAAGGGCCTATCTGGGCCTCTCACAGTGCCAAACCACAGCTGCTCTCCATGACCCCTTCATGCCTTCAAACCACCTGAGAGACTCTTAGACGTTACCAGGTTAGGCTGCTAGTAAGATATGAAACCTTGATGGGCTCTGGAACACAGTTCCTATGCACCGACTCTGAGGAACCACCTCTCCTAAGTGTCTTTGCTTAAGTGATGTTGGCCTCTTCTTAATCGCTGCTAATTTCTTAGCTCCAGTTGACCAGCATCTATTGTCCCAGTAAAGCAAAGACTGACTTCACTGTCTCTGTTCTTGTTAATTACACCTAATGCTTCAGTCCCAGCTCATCATACTCAGATCTCATCTTTGGTCTTGAAGTGAATCACAAACTCCCTCTGGAACTTCACATGTTAGGCATCCACTATTTGCTTTATTATCAACATTCTTATCTTCCAAGCTACCAAAGAAAATGAAATCAAGTTTTGAACTCATAATGGATTTCTAGACCAAAGTACCTCGGTCTTTTCACAGTCTTTCTCAAAACAACATGGCAGATCTCTCACTGTAGCCCATGATACTGTTACCATGTTATTTTGAGGTTTCTATTTCTGTGATGAAACACAATGACCAAAAAATCAGCTGGAGAGGAAAGGGTTTATTTGGCTTACACTTCCATATCTCTGTTTGCCATCAAAGGAAGCCAGGACTTGAACACAAACAGGGCAGGGAAATTGGAAACAGTTGTTGATGTAGAGACCATGGATACTCCTTACTGGTTGCTCCCCATGTCTTGTTCCACCTGCTTCCTTTTAGACCCCAAGACCACCATCCCAAGGCAGGCACCATGCATAAGGGGCTACTCCCTCCCACATCGATCACTAATTTATACAATGTTGTACAGGATGCCTGCAGCTCACTCTTAGGAAGGAAATTTTCTTTTTTGGAGGTTCCCTCCTCTCAGATGACTATGACTTTGTCAGTTTGGTACAAAAACAAGGAGATTCACAGGTTCAAGAGAAAATAAACTCTAATGGGTCATGGAAGAACTTCTAACCTTGTCAGTGTTCTGTGCCTGGAGCTCCTCACACTGGCTAAACCTTAGGCTATAATGCACCTTTGTTATTACAGATATTCCTGCTTCCTTCAATTGTGGAATCCATGAGAAAAAAATAAAAGCTAGTTTAGTTTGACATTCCTATTCTTAAAAATGCAGGCAATTCATAAAAAAAACTGGACCCACTCTCCTATGTGATTGGCTAGCACACTCTGAAGGTTGGACAAAAGTCAAGACAAAGGAGCTACCCAACTTTCTTGTTTCTGCTGCAAACACTCCAGCACAGCTGAGGGCTATTCTTGTCCTGAGCAGTGAGAGCATCCCCTGGACACAGAATATTCTGGTAACTAGGCATTCAGATCTGACTTCTCACCCTCCTCTGTCTCTTCCTAGGGAGCCTGTGAGTAACAAGACATTTAGAGAGGAATCCTCAGAGCTGGGATTCTCAGTTTGGAAGCTAGGGGTCTTTAATTGGAGGCAGGCAGGACTGACTTAAAGATGTTCTTAGGTAATTATTCACGTTTAGATAGACCTAAAGCAAATAACCAAGTTATTTAAAATTTACCCATTTGCTTTAGATTTGGGTTTTTTTGTTTGTTAGATGAAAATGAGCATTTCCGTATATATGTGTTGTGAATTATAACTAGAGAATATATGAAAATTGTGGTGTCAATCTTGTTATTGCCCAGTATTCTTTTCTGTCCCTTTCTACCCAGTTCAGCATATTTGTTTTACACAACAGTGGAAGCTAGACTTGGGTGAAGGATGCCCTCTGTAAGATGCTTCTGCTTACTTGCTGGGGAACAATTCTAGGATAGTTTTCGTTTGAAAAATGTTTGTATTTGCTGTACAACAAATTCATGCATCTCTGGAGCATTTTTATCATCTTCACCCACTATTCTTCTCTCTTTCCCCATTCTTATTCTCTCTGGGACTCTTCCTCTTTCCATTGTTGTCCCTATGTTTTTTTGTCTTATTTTTTTTTTAATACTCGACTGATTTTAATCAGGATCATTTCCTTGTTCTGTTGTAAGATTATTTACTTGATCATGTGCTACTTTCTAGTGGTCTATATCTGAAGAAAAATGACTCTCTCTCTCCTCCTACCAGTCTCTAATCCTAACGTAAGGATAAGGCTTCATGTGCCCCTGATCTCATTCATACTGAAATGAGAACAAGATAAATCTTATGTGTGTCTCCTGTAGGTAACCCCAGAGGCCATGTCATATTTAGAAGACATTATTTTATGTCACTCTCCCGGCTCCAGCCGCTGGCTCTTCTGTGATGTTTTCTGAACTTGGTGAGGGTGGGAGATTGATAAAGATGTCACTGTTTTATCTAAGAATGAACACTCAACCACTACATATTCTCACCAGGTTTGACCAGTTAGGAGACTGTGCATTAAAATACTACTCAATGCAAAAAATGGGAAATGAGCAAAAACAACAAAACGTTTGTCTGTGCAAGGCCGAGAGCATCACTAATCTCTGGTATAGTCAAAATATTTAGAAAGACGTCTTCCCATTTAGAAAAACAGCAGCAGTAGATGCTGAGGGACATTTTTAATGAGGGAATCCTCTTTAACTTCTTGGTTTTGATTGTGAAGTTGGGGCATTAGTGAAGAAATGTATCCTTTAGTACTGATTAATATTTCATAGAACCATCTTTTGTTGAGGTCATGCTCTGCGCAAGACATTTAATGCAAATTTTTCTTGTTTATTTTCTTTTTCTTGTTTATTTTCGGTAGTTCTTGAGAATTTTATATAATGCATTATATTTGTTTTTTAAAACATTTATGTATTCGTTCTCTGTGCCCTCATAAACCAGGGATAGGTGCTCACATGCTAGAGTATGCTTGTGGAGGTCAAAAGACAAAATGTAGAAGACAATTCTGTCTGCTATGTGAGTCTTGGGATTACAACTCAGATCATCTGTCATAGAAACAAGTACCCTTGCCTGCTCAGTCATTTAGCTGGCCTGAGACAGTTTTAGAGTGTGCATGTGTAGACCAAGACATGGGGACCAAAAGGATTGGAGGCTTTTGTAATAGATCCAAGCAACTTTTGTCTTAGGAACTTTCCCCCAGACTAAATGCAGAGGATCCAGGATCATGATTACCCTGATAGATTCAACTACTTTCATTTTCATTCGGGTCCAATCAGCTTTTGTGAGTGACCAACTTTATTACCAAATACTTCATTTCAGTCACCATCACAATAGCTTAAATCTGACACTCCTTCCATCCCCCGCTCTAGCACCCCCACCCTTGACTGCCTCCATTAGGTTTAGTGAGGGTGACAGAGTTGAACCTGGATGTCTGTCCAGCTTGAGAGACAGTAACAAAACTCAGAGGGGACCCTGGCTTTTCAGTAGAACTTGCCTAGCCAGCAGGCCAGGAGCTGAGCAGAACCCCACCACCCTGTAGAGTCATCATTTTTCTGAGTGTGGGGAAGAGTGTCTGGCTCTGTGGCTTTGTGGACCATCTCTGCTCTGGTGCTAGCGGTGCTGGGGCTGAGGGCCTGGCCCTGCCAGCAGTCAGGCCTTCAGCAGGAAACAGGAACAGTTACCGCCTTAAGGAAACATAAAGTTTAGAAATTTATACAAAAAAAAATGTACATACCAGTTTAGGTATTGAAACATCTAATCCCATAAATGTGTATAAAAAATGTATTATGTACTAGCCATGAACTGCTATTGGGCACAATGTTTTGTGACTTATCACAACCTTTACCTTATGATTCTGATGAATGTTATTTTAATTAAAGTCTACTTTTATAAATTTTACCAAAACAAAATCAGTATCTTAAGAGAACCTTGTTCATATAAATAAGATTAATTTTAGATTTGTATCAGTTTAGTGAGGTTTACCTTTAGGAATTTTAATAGCCTTTAACTATAGCTGACTCAATCATACCCATATCCTTTTTTTAAAAATCTTCTGCCGTACTCTGCATTAAAACAAAACCAATTAAAACTCCTTTCCTTCATCATTTCTAAAAATATATATAAGCATATGCATAACCTTTTAAATATTTATCTCCTACTTCTTCAGTGATGCTTTACTTTTTTTAATATTGTGAAACATGATGCTATAAATAAACAACTTTTAGATGGAAATGGTATTTGTTGCCCTGTCAAACTTCAAAGGATGTGAACTGATTGCTTTTTCATAGGGTCCTAAGCTTAATCACACCAATTTGACTGAACTGGCCCTAGGAACTGTTATAAGTGAGGTTTTGTCTCCCAATACAACAGTCAGAGCTCTGATGGGGACAGAAAACAGAACACACAGGTTCCTTAAACTGGAGATGCACAGATCGTACCCCAGAAGACGAACAGAAGGGCTGTGTGCATTCAAATGAGAAAGTAGAGAATTCTAACTCCAACTGTTTGTTGGCCTTAAGAGACTGAAACAAATCTGTGGATGCCATTCTGAGCAGTGACTGTGCTCAGGTCTGAGTTTTTGTTAGCTAAACTAGAACCTCCATTGTCTCTTAGTAGAAACTTTATCTTATCAAGAGTTAATCATAATATTTTGAGCTGCGACTTGTCATAGGAAAGCCAAACTCAGAAAGGTGGAGGGCAGGGTGATGGGCAAAGCTGTGGGAGAGGGAAATAGGATGATGTTGGTCAAAGGACACAAAGTCTCAGATGTGTAAAATGAACACAGTGGGAGATCAGATTCAGGATTGCAATTGTTAAAGATGGTATGTGGAAATATACATGAAATTCGATAAAATATAGATCCTAAATTTCATAAACATCCTCCTGACTCTTCCTTCTTCCTTCAGTGCCATTAGTTGCTCACAGTCATGGGTCAGCAGTTCTCTTCATCTAATGATGAGCACCACCAAGATTTGGCCTCCACCTTTAACGAATATTTTATGAAGTTTAAAGTAGAAAACAAAATCATTCCTCAAGAAATCTTAGCATCAATTGAGTTAAACTTGTCCAAAGGAAACATACAGGAGGCAAACTCTTTGATCACTAATGCATTAAAAGAAATTGATAGAACCCCACTCAATGTTGCTGTGACCGGAGAGTCTGGAGCAGGGAAGTCCAGCTTCATCAATGTCCTGAGGGGGATTGGGCATGAAGAGGAAGGTGCAGCTGAAATTGGTGTGGTGGAAACAACCATGGAGAGGCATCCCTACACACACCCCAAGATTCCCAATGTGGTTTTTTGGGACCTGCCTGGGATTGGAACCACAAATTTCCCACCCAAAGATTATCTGAAGAAAATGAAATTCAACGAGTATGATTTCTTCATCATTCTTTCTGCCACACGCTTTAAGAAAAATGATATAGACCTCGCCAAAGCAATCAGCATGATGAAGAAGGATTTCTACTTCGTGAGAACCAAGGTGGACTCTGACTTAAAAAATGAGAAGGAATTCAAACCACGAACATTTGACAGAGAAAAGGTCCTGCAGCAGATCCGCAGCAGTTGTGTGAGGACCTTTCAGGAGAATAACATTGAGAAACCACCCATCTTCTTGATCTCTAGTAAAATCTTATCTGACTATGATTTCCAAATCCTGATGGACAAGGTGGTGAATGATCTCCCTGTACACAAACGACACAATTTTATGCTCTCCTTGCCAAGTATTACACATGTGGCCATTGAAAGGAAGCAGGAGTTCCTTGAGCAGTTCATTTGGATCCAAGCCTTTGCATTTGGCTGACTCATTATGAATCCTTCACGGACCATCTTAATGGACAATGATGTGGAGAATCTTAGGTACAGCATGAACTACTATCGAGCTAAGTTTGGAGTGGATGATGCATCCTTGCAGGGTTTGGCCTAGGACTGGCAAGTGTCGGTGGATCAGCTCAAGGCAAAGGTGAAATCTCCTCATGTGTATGAAACCACAAGAGAAGAAACAATACAAGAAAGACTTTCAAGACTTTATGAAGAGTTTCATTTGGCTAAAAGGGCTGTATTTCCTAAGAATGTTTATGTTAAAGAATTGTATTTCCTGAAATTTTATTTCCTTGATATGATGAAAGGTGATGGTAATGCTCTTCTCAGAGAGATTTGTGTAAAAAAATAAATTGGTTTCTGATTAGGCTGAAATCTTGTAGCTGTCAA
The DNA here is from genome assembly GCF_018167655.1 of Microtus oregoni. Lineage (NCBI taxonomy): Eukaryota > Metazoa > Chordata > Mammalia > Rodentia > Cricetidae > Microtus > Microtus oregoni. The sequence continues at coordinate 128,060 of NW_024544728.1, read as the reverse complement.
AAATCAGAATCAATGACAGAAAAATTGGACACTGATATTGCAAAACAACATACTGGGTAATTCAGACCATGGAAGCTTTATCCATACTTAGTGATCATATATCCGCATTAGCTGTAGCAAGGGGATCAGATATGTGAAAATAATCTAGTGCTAAAACTATCTACTCACTTTAAATAAACCCTCAGATTGAGTCATTGCACTTTTATACAAATTCATTTCATATAAATCAACATCCACTTTAGGTTTAACATTGTGGTGGGTGGTTTTATCGACAGACTCTAGAATCACATGGGAGATGAACCTCTGGACTTGTATTTGGGAAACTATTTGCTTACATTAATTGAGGTGAGAAGCGCTGCCCACTGTGGGTGGCCCCATTCCCTAGCTGCTGATCCCTGACTGTGTATATGGAAAGGGAAGCTAACATAGAACACGTGCACTCATGCATTGCTCTCTGCTTTCTTACTGTGGGTGGAGGGGTCTAGCTGCCCCCAGCTGCTGCTGCGACTCCTCTATAACCCTGAGTTTCACACTTATGTCCTCTCTTCATAGTAATACCACAGGAAAAGCCATAACTGGGCTGGAGAGATGGCTCACTTGCCTTACAAGTTTGAAGACCTCAGTTTAGACCCACAGAGCCCACATAAAGCCATCTATCCACCTGAAATCCATACACTCCTGTGGAGAGACAGGAGGCAGAGAATCCTGGAAGCTGTGGGGCCAACTAACCTGCCACATGCAGCTGTTAAAAAGAGACCCTAACACAAGCAAATGGAGGTAAAAACCAAAATCCAGTGAGCTCTGCATACATGCCATGTCATGGTAATCACACATGCAAATGCACTCGCACAAAAAGATTTTCTTTAAAAGTAAGGAGGAAAGTGTGGGGTGGTAACTCAGTGGTATAATATGCACATTCATGTGACCTCAGGTTAAATCCCTAGCACTCCAGAAACCGGGTAAAAGGTGAAGTGCAGAGATGGCTCAGAGGTTAAGAATGCTGGCTGCTCTTGCAGAGGACAGAGGTTTTGTCCCCACATAATGGAACCCACATAGTAGCACAAAGTAGCCTATAACTCCTGTTCCAGGGGATCTGATATCCTCTCCTGACAACCATTGGACCAGGAACACGTGTGGTTAATAGATACACATGCAAGACAAATATTCATACAATAAAATTAAAGAAAAATGTAAGAGATACATGTTTGAATAAGGACTGCAAGAGAGAGGGAAGCAATAACCATAAAAGTATTCATAATAACAGAAATTCTAAAAATCTTATTTAGTCAGAATGTTTGATAAAATACTAAAGAAGCTCTCTAATTCTTTACCAGAACCAGTAAAGATTTAGGGATTTCCTTACCTTATATCCATAGGCTTTTGAACGTTGTGGTTACTCCATTGTGTAAATGTACCACATTTATCTAGTCCATTCTTCGATCAAGAGACATTTTGGTTGTTTCCAGGTTCTGACTATGACAAACAAAGCTACTATGAACATGGATGATCACATGTCCTTTTGGCACAACTAAGCATCCTTTGGGTATATATCCAAAAGTGGTATTATTGGGTCTTGAGGAAGGTTGTTTCATAATTTTTTGAGAAATCGCCACACTGACATCCAAAGATCACATAATCCAATAAAAAAAAAATGGAGTACAGTCCTAAACAAGAACTCTCAACAGAGGAATTTAAAATGGCTAAAAGACACTTGAGGAAATGTTCAACATCCTTAGTCATCAGAGAAATGTAAATCAAAACAACTCGAAGATTCCATCTTACACCTGTAAATTTATGTTATCTGGAGGAGAGGTAATCCGCCCCCGATGTTATGAGCAAGGGAGAGCAGTTTCCATTACTCATCTGACACGTGGTGGCATGGATAGAGGTGAGGTGCCCATCTCGTACTCCAGGCCAATCAACCCCTGAGATAGGTGGAGGAGCTGGCTCTAGGGTCATAAGAGCAGGAGAGCAGTCCGTACTCCTCACCAGCTGCAGCACTCAGGAGAGTAGCACCTGTACCTTGTAGGGATAACACAATAGGGCTGACCCTGATGGTGTAGGTGTGGAAGAGCTGACCTTCAGAGCATGAAAGCAGAAAAACTGGTCCAAACCCACCAACATGGCTACAAGATGTGAATTAGCCAGGGAAATGATGGAGAGCTCACCCTGGTAGTGAGGATAGGAGAGCACTGGTGGGCAGACCAACCCTGCAGCTGTCCATGCGCAAAACCAGGGTTATGACTTGGACTGCCCCAACTTGAACCCCAGCCATGATCTGCTAGATCACATGAAGGAACCTGACCCACAGACCCAAAGCTGCAGGATCTCCATAATTCAGGACAACAACATGATACCCAGGAAGAGTCCTAGTGAAGGCCCAGCAATACCAATGTAGTGTAGTAGCAATACCAATGATTCTTTGCAATGAACACTTGCAAGTAAAGATACATGAAGAACGGGGTTTACTGTATGACTCACTGTGTCACATTATAGCTTCCATGACAAGATTTTTAATTTTTTCCTTTTAAGAAAAATTTTGTTGGCTTATGTCTATTTTTTCTCTTACATGTTTTTTCATTTGGGGGTGGTGTCCAGGGATGGAGAACAGATGCAAAGGAATGGAAAATTACTGGGATCAAGATTCATCATATAAAAGACATATAGAAATAATAAAAAAATAAAAATATCTGGGATTATGAGGTTGATGAGCAGAAATAATTGAAAAAGAGGATTCTGTTTATCAATGATGACTTAAATTGAGGGGAAGTGATTATATAAGATAATGTACTCTGTCAGAATTTATCAAAATAATTAAACTTATGACTTCAGATATTTAAGAGAAAAAGTTAAACATGTGTCTGTCAACAAAAATGAAAAAATCTACATTTTGAAAAGACATGTATCTATTCCTGTTTACTGAATTCTGTATAATGAAAGAAGCACTCTGACTACTAATCAGTCAGGCTACATGACTGTGTCCACCACCCTGGCCTGGCTCAATTCATCCCTTGACTACTCCTTGTCTCCTCTCCAGGACATCTGACCTGCCAGGGCATGCCTCCGGCAGCAGACATCATTAATAGAGGCACCAATGACTTAATTAAAATCAGGTACCCTGAAATGTGTAGGACTCTCAGTGTGCTGGAGTACAGAGAGTACAGAGAAACCCTGGGAGATATACTTACACTGTTGATGGCTACAGGAGGATTTTACTCATAACAGTATCCAGAGAAGACTGGATGCTGGGGATGCCCACAAAAACACAGGAGAGGCCACCCAACATCTTTTACCTCTATACTATTTGTACTGCTTGTTTATGGGAATCCAGTAGGTTGTGTAACCTTCAAAAGCTGGATCCAGTCTCCAAGCATATGAAAACACTGGCACATGGAGGAACCAAGTGTGAAGGTAATATTCATATACAATCATATACAACGTTCCCAAAGTCTACTGTGGGAACTCCTTCAGACAATAGCCTTTAAGATAGCAGCCCATTTTGGTGTGGTCTATTGTACTATAAATGCCGATGTAAAGCTTGTGTAGGCTGTCTCTCTCTTTCTCTCTCTTTCTCTCTCTCTCTCTCTCTCTCTCTCTCTCTCTCTCTCTCTCTCTGTTCTTGGCTGCTGGACTGTTGATCTGTAACTCTACCCTTAACAAAGGACACTTTATTATACTTCATTCTGAGTTGGTGTAAGACTACTTCATTGTAATGATCCACAAAATCCAAAGGCAAGAATATCTTTCAATTTTAAGCAAGAGTATATGGATGAAATGAGTGCAGGAAAGAGGAGTCAAGCCTGAAAGTGACCACAAGAATAAACAGTGCATCAAGGGCCACTGAAAAAAGACGTGGACTCCCGCCAGACATACAGAGTGCTAAGGAATGCTTGCTCTTCTCGATCAGACTGCATGCTTTTCTTGCTCATTCTATCAGTCTCCATCCCTTATTCTGATGTAATGTCCTCCAAATTGTATGTCTTTCAACACAGCAAATGATAACAATATGAAGTCCTCACATAGAAGGCATGTCTGAATAGCATCATTTGTTCAGTGTATGTTGACATGACTTTCTTTTCTTCACAATGTAAAAGAGTAAATTGGGGCTGTGGGTCACAAGAGAGAATATAAGGGAACAGGGGAGGAAGGGAGGGCAGCAGAGAAAAATGTATAGCACAATAAAAACAATATTTGTGTGCAGTTGAAGAGTGGAAGGAATGAGAATATGAGCCAAGAGTTCAAGACCATGATGAGGACACCCACTGAAACAGTCTACCAGAGCTAATAGGAGCTCACCAACTCCAGCCAGACTGGGAAGGAACAAGCATAACATGAACCTAGTCCCTCTGAATGTGGTTGACAGTTGCATGGCTGGGGCACACTGAGGGGCCACTGGAATTGGCACCCAGATTTATCTCTTCTGTTTGCACTGGCTTTTTGGGAACCTATTATCTTTGGATGGATACCTTGCTCAGCCTAGATATAGTAGGGACGGCCTTGGACCTTCCCCAAAGAAATGTACCTTACCCTCTCTGAGGAGTGGATGGGTGGTGGGGTGGGGAGTAAGTAGAGGAAATGGGAAGAAGGGGAGGGAGTGGGAACTTGGATTGTGTATGTATAATGAAAAAAGTAGTTTCTTTTTCTATAAGAAGAAAAAGAAAAACACCCAGAAATAAACCTGTGGTTTAAATGAGAAAAAGAAAAAAACCAGCTAGTCTCTTCTCTTAAACACCAACAAGTCCTATAGAAATGTTTGCCAATGGAAATGACCGAGGAAAATCACAAACTTCATCAAAAAATTCAAGAAGTTTAAAGAACATACACCCAGGTGTACCAAGTGTCCTCATGAAGAATTGTATAACTGTGGGAGTCATGGACAGGGAAAGGGTCAGTTTTCTTGTAAAGATGTTGGTGAGAAGACTATGCATAGTCCTCTGCCCTTTATTTGGGTAAGAGTGAGCCTGCCCCCAGATCACCATAGACATGCAGAGACATTTGTCTGGTTTGAATAGCTCCCCCCAAAAAAATCCCCTAAAGGAAGGGAGGGGCTATGTCATAACATAGCCAGCAAACTTTAGTAACATTGGGGTTGGTTGAATTAAGAAACAGGATTGTTGTAGGACCTTTAACATGGAGCTTTTCGTATCTAATGGAGACTGAGAGGTTAAGAAAAGGTCAGTGGGAGCACGGGGGCGAGGTCTCTGCTTCTTATCCTGTCTGGCTGTGGAAAGCCGCTTCCTATGGGTTCTTTGCACCGATTACTGGAAATTCTTAATAATAGCATTTGGTCCTATAGCCACTGGTGGACTTGCTGTCTGTGGTTCTGATTCATCTAGCCAGATGGCAAAGAGAACTTGCATGTCTGTCCCCGTGCCAAACCATCTGAATTTGGAGAACATCCGCAGCTATAGCTGGCTTTCCAGACAGTGGCCTCTTTACATTCTTTGGTGAATTGGATCTTACTGGGGCTACAAGAAGGGTGAATGCAGACATCAATGATAGCAGCAGTGTTGGGGTTGTGCCAGGCACAATAGGGGCATTTTGCCTGGCTTACCTTGATGTAGTCCAACGTAGTTTCTATGTGCCAGTGCAACTGCCCTGTGGAGCCACAGCTCTTAAGTCTGACAATAGTAATCATGGCCCCCCCACAAGCATTAAGCCTCCCCTTTATATGATATCCTGAGCAGACATAAAATAAGGGCCCATGATAACTTGGTTGTCTGTGTTGGGTGTATATGCTGCAAGGGTCAAGAGTTATATCTGGAAACCAAGTCCCTGGAGGTGCTGTCTTTGATGTCCTGTAGCAGACCTTGCCGGTGGCCACATCATAGAGTGTCCAAGTGAGGTTCATAGGCTGATGAGGATTTGGATCCTCTAAAAGCACGTGGCTCCCCACCAGTGTCCAGGGCAGGAGCAAAATCGACAGTAGAAGAATTGTCATTGCAGTGAAATTTTAATCTCGAAGGGATGCTAAGATCTGGGTAAGATTTCCAGGTCTCCTCTATCTGCAACTGGTGGAAGTAGGTGTGGTGAAGCCAGGGAGCAAATCTGTCTACTTTGATTGAGGTGAAAGTCATGAGAATTACTATGAATTAGAGTAATTGCCATTCCAGTGCGGCTCAAGACTGCAATATTGATGTGGCCAGATCAGAACCCAGTCTCTGGGTTGGAAGCTATGGGGCTTAGGGGGGTAAGCAGTAGAGTAAATCTCTTTTAGTCTTGGCAAGATCTCCACCCTAATTTGGGAGAGTGCTTTCAAGCTTTGGGTTAAGTCTACTTCCCCGTCCTGTGCAATGAGTTCAGACTGCAGGCTGGGGATGAGAGGGGTTGGGTGTCCAAACATAATCTTGAAGGGAGTTAAACCCAATTGGTAGGGGGAATTCCTGACCCTAAATAAAGCATAGGGAAGGAGGGCCACCCAGTCCTCGCCAGTCTCCAAGGCTAATTTGGTGAGGGTCTCTTTTAAGGTTTGATGCATCTGTTCAACCTGTCCTGAACTCTAGGGCCTGTATGCACAATGTAATTTCCATTTGGCTCGCAGTACAGTGGCTATTCCCTGACTAACCTGAGAGATTAATACAGGTCCATTATCTGACCCTATCATGTGTGGGACACCAAGCCTGGGAAGAACTTATTCTAGATTCTTCTGGCTGCAGTGTATGTAGTCTCATTTTTAGACAGGAATGCCTCCGTCCATCCTGAGAAAGTATCTACAAACACTAGCAAGTATTTATATCTATATTTCCCCACTTTGACTTCAGTGAAATCTGTTTCCCAATATATTTTAGAGCGAGTTTCTCTTGCTCAGGTACCTTTTTCTCCTTTTGTTTGGTAAGCATTTACCAATTGACATGCCTGGGATTTTTTAATAATAAGAATAATTTGGTCAATTAGCTGACTGGCATGCCTAATCTTTAAGGGTGACCTTGGAGTAAATCCTTAAGTTTCTTAGCCCCCATGTGGGAAGAGAGAAGGAGCTGATACAATAAATATTGTCCCATGAATTGTGGGAGAAGAATTTTCCCAATAGGAAGGCACCACCAGTCGTTTCCTTTTTGAGCCCCTTCAACTTGTGTGTCCCAGGCAGTTTCCTCTTGCTTGTAGCAAGAGGGTGGGAGGAAGAGACCATGACCCGGGTGTTTCTGGGCTGATAAGGTGTAGTATGCTTTATTTAGTGCCACTTCCTTAGCTGTCCTGCCTGCCAGATTGTTTCCTCGGGTGGCCAAGTCATTTCCCTTTTGATGGCCCAGACAATGCAGCACAGCCTATTTTGGGGGGAGCCATAGGGCCTGCAACAGGTTTATGATTTCCTGTTTATATTTGGTAGTCTTTCCTTTTGCTGTGAGCAAGCCTCTCTCCATGGATATATCAGGTAGCAAAAGCTTAGCTGCTATCTGTGTAAATGTTAATTCTTTTGTCCCTTCCCAAGTCCAAGGCCTTTACCAGGCCTATTAGTTTGCCCCTCTGGGCTGATGTGTCAGGGGGCAGTGTTTCTGCACAAATCGCCTCAATTGAAGGGATCTGGTCAGGTAGACCGGCACGGGAAGGTAGACCATGGATGCCACTCTATCCATAGTATCCAGGTCGAAGGTTCACCCCCTCTTCCCCCTGCTGGCCATCCAACATTGATTGAGGGCCAGTAGACTGAGTAGAAGCTGACCCATTTGCGCTTCTGGACAAACAGTCTGTTGTTGTTGGCTGTATCATTAAGGTCCTGCCAGTGAGCAAGAGTTAGATCCAGAGGGGTAGAAGGGGTTTTTTCCCATAGTAGTAGAGGGAGAGGTGGAATGGCTTAGAATGAACAGAGCAACAAAGACACAGACTCTGATCAAAGCAAACAAGGAACAAATCCACACCTTGACAATGTCCTGGGACAAAGAACAAGATACTTCCTCTTCTCTGGCAAGGGAAAAAACCCAAAACCACTCCTGACTGGGAACCGGACTTCCACAAAGATGTTCCTGATCCATCCCTGCCAGAGTCGGCTGAAACCTGACTTCAGCTATCTCGAGGCTTGCAGCAGCCGGTCTCACTGGCTACAACCTCCACATGATCGAAGACTTCTTTCAATCCCTCCAGGATCAAACATCTGTCCAGTGAGGGCCTGGTTAACACTTGGTCTGCTCTCTCTCCCAGAGAGCCCAAGTTCACTGGGTCTGCTCTCATCTAGAGAGCCAGAGTCTGTTCTCTCAGAGAGTTACTCTCCCCCTGAGAGCCTTTCATTCCCTCTGCTGAAGAGTTTAGAAGAGCATATATATCAGACAGTCAGCACATACATATTCACCTTACCGCTATTAGAATGAACATCTAGACCTTGGGGTTCCCGGCGGGGGCCTCCGCAGTGCCTGGCCAATGCACTAAATGTTGTGTCCATGTAGCAACCTCCAGAGACCACCAGGATCCAGTCAAGTCCAGATTAAATAAGCACGGTTTATTCTAGTTCTATTCAGGCAGGCTGAGTTCACAGAGCAGTAGGGAAGAGAGCCCCCTCATCATTTGGGGTTGACAATATATAGGCAAAAACCACAAGCCAGGTTCATTTGGGTCAAAGTGGTTAGTCTTACATAACAACAGGTGTGCCTTATCTCTAACAAGCCCCCTCCCCAAAGTGGTTATGTCTTACAAGTACCGGATCTGTCTAGCAGGGCAGCCCTCCCCAGAGCCCTACCCGAATTTCTGCTGCCTGATGGACCACAGAGCTAGGAGTTAACGGGTGGCCTGCTGCCAGGATGCAGGAGCACTTTGTGGTTAGCCCTGCGCCCTAGCTAGACATCCTGTTTTCAACCAGCCCTAATGGCTTGCATTTAAACACAGTGCCTTAATTAGCTATTAAGCAAGCAAAAATTCCTTAAAATTTTTCATGTCCTTACAATAACTCAACATCCAATGTCTAGAATCCACTCACAATCTTCTATTGTGCTCCAAAGAGATCAGGTCCCTTATCTGGCTTCACTCTCTGCAGCATTGATAGGACTGGCTCCACCCCACTGCTGCTACTGTCCTTCCTGGTCATCCCATGGTCTGATATCTCCAAAAAGGATGGAGTCCCTTGATACAATGAGGCTGCCACCAATAGCTACACCAGGACTCTCTTCACGGTGCCAACCAAGCTTCCACTTTTCTCCATGAGCCCTGCTATCCTGGGGCTTCACTAATACTGAGGCTGCCTCTTCTCCAATCGCCTATCTGGGCCTCTCACAGTGATAAACCACAGCTGCTCTCCATGACCCCTTCACGCCTTCAAACCACCTGAGAGACTCTTAGACGTTACCAGGTTAGGCTGCTAGTAAGATATGAAACCTTGATGGGCTCTGGAACACAGTTCCTATGCACTGACTCTGAGGAACCACCTCTCCTAAGTGTCTTTGCTTAAGTGATGTTGGCCTCTTCTTAATCGCTGCTAATTTCTTAGCTCCAGTTGACCAGCATCTATTGTCCCAGTAAAGCAAAGACTGACTTCACTGTCTCTGTTCTTGTTAATTACACCTAATGCTTCAGTCCCAGCTCATCATACTCAGATCTCATCTTTGGTCTTGAAGTGAATCACAAACTCCCTCTGGAACTTCACATGTTAGGCATCCACTATTTGCTTTATTATCAACATTCTTATCTTCCAAGCTACCAAAGAAAATGAAATCAAGTTTTGAACTCATAATGGATTTCTAGACCAAAGTTCCTCGGTCTTTTCACAGTCTTTCTCAAAACAACATGGCAGATCTCTCACTGTAGCCCATGATACTGTTACCATGTTATTTTGAGGTTTCTATTTCTGTGATGAAACACAATGACCAAAAAATCAGCTGGAGAGGAAAGGGTTTATTTGGCTTACACTTCCATATCACTGTTTGTTATCAAAGAACCCAGTACTGGAACACAAAGAGAGCAGGGAACCTGGAATCAGTTGTTGATGCAAAGACCCTTGATTCTGCTCACTAGCTTGCTGCTGTGGTTTTTCTACCTGCTTTCCTTTTAGACCCCCAAGACTACCAACCCAAGGAATCATCATCCACAGGGGCTGGGCCCTCCACCATCAATCACTAATTGACAAAATGTTGTACAGGTTTTCTGCAACTCACACTTCTGAAAGAAATTTTCTTTTTCGGAGGTTCCCTCCTCTCAGATGACTATGATTTGTCAAGTAGACAAAACTATCCAGCAAACAGGGGTCAAGAGAAAATTAACTCTAATGGGTCATGAAAGATCTTCTAACCTCGTTAATAATTGATTCTGGGGCTCCTCACACTGGCTAAACCTTAGGCTAAAATGCACCTTTGTTATTATGGAGATTTCTACTTCCTTGAATTGTGGAACCAATGAGAAAAAAATAAAAGCTAGTTTAGTTTCACTTTCCTGTTCTTAAAAATGCAGGCAATTCGGAGAGAAAACTGGACCCACTCTCCTATGTGATTGGCTAGCACACTCTGAAGGTGGGACAAAAGACAAAGGAACTACCCAACTTCCTTGTTTCTGCTGCAAACACTCCAGCACAGCTGAGGGCTATTCTTGTCCTGAGCAGTGAGAGCATCCCCTGGACACAGAATATTCTGGTAACTAGGCATTCAGATCTGACTTCTCACCGTCTTCTGTCTCTTCCTAGGGAGCCTGTGAATAACAAGACATTTAGAGAGGAATCCTCAGAGCTGGGATCCTCAGTTTGAAAGCTAGGGGGTCTTGATTGGAGGCAGGCAGGATTAACTTAAAGATGTTCTTAGGTAATTATTCAAGTTTAGATAGACCTAAAGCAAATAACCAAGTTATTATTTAAAATTTACCCAGTTGCTTTAGATTTGGGTTTTGTTTGTTTCTTAGAGGACAATGAGCGTTTCGGTATATATGTGTTGTGAATTATAACTATAGAACATATGAAAATTGTTGTATCAATCTGGCTATTGCCCAGTATTCTTTTCTTTTCCCTTTCTACCCAGGTCAGCATATTTATTTTAAACTCTGGTGGAAGCTAGATGCATGAAAGATGCCCTCTGTAAGATGCTTCTGCTATAACTTGCTGGGGAAAAATTTTAGAATTTTCATATTCTTATTCTCTCTGCGATCCTTCCTCTTCCCATGGACGTCCCTATGTTTTCTTGTCTTTTTTACTTTTTTTTAATACTCACTGATTTTAATCAGGATCACTTGCTTGTTCTGGTGTGGGGTTATTTACTTGATCATGCTCAACTGTCTAGTCATCACACGTTTAAAGAAAAATGAATGACTCTCCCCCAACCAGTTTCTAATCCTAAGCGAAGGATAAGGCCTCATGTGCCTCTGATCTTGTTCCTGCTGAAATGTGAACAAGCTAAACCTTATGTAACTCTCCTGCAGGGTTAACACCAGATACCAGGAGTTTACACCTGAAACTGCCATGTCGTAGTCAGAAGACATATTTCATGCCACTCCCCTTGCCCCATCCTCTGGTTTTTCTGTGGTGTTTTCTAAATCTGGTTAGGGTGGAGGATTGATAAAAAATTTCACTATTTTATTTAAGAATGAGCACTCAACCATCACTTACTCTCACCACTTTGACCAGTTATGAGACTACCCACTGGGTAGCATCAAAACACTACCCACTGAAAAGAAATAAATAAAAATTTAAAAACCAGACAAAAAACCAAATGGGGAATAAGCAACAACAACAAAATCCTTGTCTGAGAAAGGCTGAGATCATCAGTAATCTATGGTATAGTCCAAAATATTTAGAAGGAAATGGGCCCACATATCAAAACAGCAGCACTTGATGCTGAGGGCCATTTTTAATGAGGGAATCCTCTTTAACTTGGTGGTTTTTAATCACGAAGTTGGGGCACTAGTGAAGAAAGGCATCCTTTGGTACTGATTAATATTTCATGGCACTCTCTTTTGCTCTAGTCATACTCAGTGTAAGACATTTAACACAAATTTTTCTTGTTTATTTTTCTTTTTCTTGTTTTTGAAGTTCTTTGAGAATTTGGTAAAGTGCATTTAATTCATGTTTTATTTCATTTATGTATTCATTCTCTGTGTCCTCATACACCAGGGCTAGGTGCTCGCATGCTAGAGTATGCTTGTGGAGGTCAAAAGACAAGGTGTGGAAATCAGTTCTGTCTGCTATGTGAGTCTTGGAATTAGAACTCAGATCATCTGTCATAGAGACAAGTACCTTTGCCTGCTCAGTTGTTTAGATGGCCCGAGAGAGTTTTAGAGTGTGCATGTGTAGACCAAGACATGGGGACTTAAAGGATGGGAGGCTTTTGTAAAAGATCCCCAGCAACTTTTGTCTTAGGAACTTTCCCCCAGGCTAAATGCAGAGGATCCAGGCTCATGGTTGCCCTGATAGATCCAACTACTTTCAATTTCTTCCGGGTCCAGAAAGCTTTTGTGAGTGGCCAAATTATTTCCAACTAGTTAATTTTAGTCACTATCAGAATAGCTTAAATCTGATACCCCACCTTACCACCCACTGCACCCACCCCTGAGCACCTCCTTTAGGTTTAGTGAGGCTGCCTGAGAGTTGAACCTGGATGTCTGTCCAGCTTGACAGTCAAGTAACAAAACTCAGAGGGGACCCTGGCATTTCAGCAACAGTCACCTAGCCAAGAGGACAGGAGCTGAGCAGTGCCCCACCACCCTGTAGAGTCGTCACTTTTCTGAGTGTGGGAAAGAGGGTCTGGCTCTGTGGCTGTTGTAGACCATGCTCTGCTGTGCTTCTAGTGGTGCTGGGGCTGAGGGCCTGGCCCTGCCAGCAGTCAGGCCTTCAGCAGGAAACAAGAACAGTTACCGCCTTAAGGAAATATAAAGTTTAGAAATTTATACAAAAAATGTGCATACCAATTTAGGTATTGAAACATCTAATCCCATAAATGTGTATAAAAATATATTATGTACTAGCCATGAACTGCTATGGACATGATGTTTTGTGAATTATGACAACATTTTTCTTATGGTTCTGATGAATATTATTTTGGTTAAAGTCTACTTTTGTAAGTGTTACCCAAAGAAAATCAGCATCTTACAAGAACCTTGTTGATATAAATAAGATTAATTTTAGATTTGTATCATTGTAGTGAAGTTTGGCTTTAGGTATTTTAATAAGCTTTAACTATAGCTGACTCAGTCATACCCATATCTTTTTTTTAATCTTCAGCCATACTCTGCATTAAAACAAAACCACTTAAGACACCTTTTCTTCATCATTTCTAAAAATACATATCAGCATATGTAGTAATAAGGGCGGCGGGGCTGCGTCCCCGGCACCGGGCCACCACCACGGCTAGCTTTACCCAAAATAATTACATGGAAACTGTATTCTTTTAATCACTGCTTGGCCCATTTCTATCTAGCCTCTTCTAGGCTAATTCTCACATATTAATTTAGCCCATTTCTAATCATCTGTGTTGTGCCCCTAGGTGCGCTTACCAGGGAGATTCTAGCCTAGTCCATCCTGGGTCAGAGCTTCATGGCATGTGTCTGCCCGGGAGCGGGGCATGGCGTCTCTCTCAGGCGTCTGCTCCCAAGAGGAGAGCTGTCTAGTCTGAGCTCACTTCCTCTTCCTCCCAGCGTTCTGTTCTGTTTACTCCTCCCACCTATCTTCTAACCAATAAAATGGGCCAAGGTAGTTCCTTTATTAGCCAATGACTTTCTTCCATCAAGCATATGTATAAGCTTTTAAATATTTATCTCCTACTTATTGGATGATGCTTTACTTTTCTTAATATTGTGAAACATGATGTTATAAATAAACAACTTTTAGATGGAAATGGTATTTGTTGCCCTGTCAAACTTTGAAGGATGTGAACTGATTGCTTTTTCATAGGGTCCTAAGCTTAATCACACCAATTTGACAGAACAGGCTCTAGGAACTGTCACTATAAGTGAGGTTATGTCCCCCAATACAACAGTCAGAGCGCTGATGGGGACAGAAAACAGAACACACAGTTTCCTTAAACTAGAGGCTACGCAGCCCATACCTCAGAAGACAAACAGAATGGTTGTGTGCTTTTAAATTAGAAAATATTGAAATCCTAACTCTAACCATTTATTGGCCTCAAGAGACTGAAACAAATCTGTGGCGACCATTCTGAGCAGTGACTGTGCTCAGGTCTGAGTTTTTGTTAGTTAAGCTAGAACCTCAATTGTCTCTTTTAGAAACTTTATCTTATCAAGAGTACTCATGATAGTTTGAGCTGTGACATGTCATAGGAAAGCAAATAACTTTGTATATCCAACAAACAAATATAAACCCAATTGGCCAGGGGCTCCGGAAGAATACAAATGAACAATTCAGAAGGTAAACTCAGCTTTCACCAACAAGTCTATGTTATTTGCCAAAGATTTATTTAATTTATGTGAGCTAAAAAGGATTTAGTCTCATCTAATAGTTTCAGTGTAGCTTAGTCCCCTCTACCAGGCAATTTGGTGCCATGGAAGCAGTATATGAGCATAAGCATGGATGTAGATATAACACAATATATACATACATAAAATCTATATCAAATACCTTTTAATACAGCCAAGTAATATTTGTGAAATTTATCCTGCACATTATTTTTAAAGTATTCTGCCTTGATTACCTTTTCCGTATTCTAGGTGAGCTTCAATCTTAACTCTCTTCTTTAAAAGTTTTAATTTTCTGTTGAAGCAAATAAGAAAACTTCTGTCTCAGTATGTAGTTCCTTAAACAGGATGACTAAACAGAATGTTGATGAAGGTGGAAAACAATCAGTCAACATGAAAACTATTTTCTTTACTCAGCTGAAATTTTGGCATGGCTGCTTACAGAACTAAGTTGTAAAACACACATCTGGAAGTTTCTGAAACATGGAAAGCACAAATGCTCTAATCAGTAAAACAAACACAGATCCCAACCTTTCCCCCTGAGACACAGGTGTATAGGATGAGAAAATACAGTTTTATACGTTAGGAAAATCTGGGGTTCTAGAAGCACATTGGGGAACGTTGTTGTTTGAGTAGGAGATTTGTTAAAAGGGTTGTGAATGCCATAGGCAGAGAGGCACACAGCATCATGACTCTGAGATCAGTCCCAGGTAGCAGAACAGGGAATCTTTTCTTACAGATCTGTGCCATGTGATTGAAAAGAAGCCTATGATGGATGTTTGCAGTCAAGGACTCTATGGGTGCACAAGCAAGAATCCTAGGGATAAAAGTGGTTTTACTTGATGGAGGAAGGTCATTGGTTAAATAAAAAGAAACTGCTTGGCCCTCATTGGTTAGAAGATAGGTGGGAGGAGTAAACAGAACAGAACGCTGGGAGGAAGAGGAAGTGAGCTCAGACTCGACCGCTCTCCTCTTGGGAGCAGACGCCTCAGGGAGATGCCATGCTCCCAGCTCCCAGGCAGACGCACGCAATGAAGCTCCGACCCAGGATGGACATATGCTAGAATCTTCCCGGTAAGCGCACCTAGGGGCGCTACACAGATGATTAGAAATGGGCTAAATTAATATGTGAGAATTAGCCTAGAAGAGGCTAGATAGAAATGGGCCAAGCAGTGATTAAATGAATACAGTTTGTGTGTTGTTAGTTCGGGCATGACCTAGCCAGGCAGCCGGGGTACTGGGGACGCAGGCCCGCCGCTCTTATTACTACATTTACTCATGAAAACCAAAGTATTATCATTTCTGAAATGATCACCAACCAAAATGGGGTTGCTTTCCAAAATGAGGTGCCCCTGGTTAGCACTTTAGATAGCTAGAATTTTGGCCCAACACTTCTTCAAATCTTCTAAGACCTCTTTTGAAGTGTTGGCACAGGGGCTTGGAAAAAGCATTTGAAGAATCAGAAAGGCCACAAAGCTTTCTCAGGAACATCAAGGTATGCAAGCAAGAGCTGAAATCCAGGTCCCTGAGATGTTTCCCTTCCTGGTTTTAACTCGGGCAATGGAGAAGGGTCCTTGTGGAGACAGGCCACTTTAGTTTAACCAACAATAGAAATTCATTGCTTTTAATCCGCATCTTAGTGCACTCAGGGCAAAAATAAACAGGCAAAATATAACAGATTCGGTAAATACTTATTACCTAAGTTAGGCAAAGCAAGTACATAGCTATTTCCAATGTGATGTTTTAACTCACTCCACAGCCAAAGACCATAACAATTTTATTCATGGGGCCCATACATATTCATATAGGTGTAGGCCAGCTTTTAAGCATGCTCTTTTTAAAATTACATTCCCTCAACATGCTAATTTTAAAGTGATAGATAAATATGCTTCTCAGAATCCCCAGCTTCCACAATAATATTTTGCTGGCAATAAAGAAAATGATAGTTTGAAGGAACTGAATGCAGGAAGAAATCTGTCCATGAAGATACCTGACTTTCTTAATCAATAACAGATTGGCACATGTTCTTGTCCTACCTGAGTATCCACACATGGAGGCTAATCTCACATGCTGTACAGCATTCAGGGTACCCAAATATTTTTTTAGGAAGGTCAGTAGCTTTAACTCTTCCATCTCATTATAGCTTCTTGTGTTCAGATTTCCCATGAATCCAAGGAATAGAGAGAGTCTAGTGGAACCTGAAGGTTGATAGCCCTCTTTGCTCATGGGCTCTGCTTCGAGGACTCTGTGAGCTATGGAATTATGAATGAATATCTAGCAAGGGATTTCAGTGCTGTAGAAGTGAGTTATATGTGTCCATCTATACCTGTTGTTCCTACAGTAACTGACCTAGTACCTGACAGATCCTCCTTTCCCACAGGGCCATTTATGATGTCAAGCTTATAAAAATAACCCAAGGGCCAATACAGATTGGCAAATTCAAGTTTCAGGAGTTGCTGTTCTCTATATCAACTCAGCCTCCTGACTGCTCTTTCTCCTGTCTCCTGCACATGTTGTCTGTGTTCATTTCTAATGCTACAGGTGCCCTGCTTATAGCATCTGTGTACCAAGAATCCATTGGGATGGGTGATGTCCCTAACAGGACTTTATCTGTTTTGGCTTCTTATTCAGTTATTCAGGGAGGCCAAGTCTCTTCTAAAGAAAATGGTCCTAGGACAAATCTATGTGGCAATGTTTACTGAACTGGCTAACACTACACCCCATATAAATATGCACTATATTTTGCAAAGTTTCTCAGTTCACCATGGAAAGAACTTGTCCATTGGCCTTCAATCCAAATCTTTATTGGAAGAGTGTTATATATTAGAAATCAAGAAGGGTTCATGAATAAATCTTAAAAATAAGAGACTTTGACAAAAGAGCAATTGAGAAAATAAACATGCCAAGCAGATAAATAAGGGACTACGTGACAACCAAGGCTTGAAAGTGTGAGGAACATTACCAGATCTAAAAAGACAAATAAGAAAAAATGTTTTTCTTAAAATTACTGTAACATGAGAGGAGGCCACCTTCTTGGTGTTTCTGTCCCTCCAGATACCCCATAGCCGGCAAGCCCCAAAGAAATAACATAGAGATATCTATAAGTTATAAAGCTGATTGGGCCATTAGTTCTATCCTCTTACTGGATAACTTTTCACATCTTCATTAACCCATTTTTTGATCTATTTTAGCCATGTGGGTCAGTACCTTTTTCAGTGGGGTAGATCACATCCTACTGCTTTGGTGATCTGGTCAGGAGTGGGAGGAATCAACTTCCTGCTTCCCAGAATTCTCCTGTTCTCATTGCATCATTTCTACTTCCTGTCTGGTATTCCTGCCTATACATCCTGCCTGGCCAATCAGCGTTTATTTAAAACATGATTGACAGATTACAGAAAATTCTCCAATACCAAATAACATGAGGACTGAAAACTTGACAAAGGCCAAATAGCATAGATGATAATGAATAATAGAAGCAGGTACAGTCAGACAAGCAAACCAACAAGGAGGCTATAACCAAATAGAACTGATTTGAGAATGTAAGGGGCCTCTGGTTATGGAGTCTACACGACTCAGAGGCACAGTGCAGACTGAATATTAAGATGGATCTGCAAAGACACAATAGAGACTAAAACATTAAAGTCTCATGTGACGGTCACAGATCCTGCAGAAAGAATGGCCCTACTGTGTCACTTATTGGTGAACTCTAGAGAAGCCAAACTCATAGAGGTGGAAGGCAGGGTGATGGAAAAGCTATGGGAGAGGGAAATAGGATGATGTTGGTCAAAGGACACAAAGTCTCAGATGTATAAAATGAACACAGTGGGAGATCAGATGCAGGACTGCAATCGTTAAGGATGCTATGTGGCAATATACATGAAATTTGATAAAATGTAGATCTTAAATTTCATAAACATCCTCCTGACTCTTCCTTCTTTCCTTCAGTGCCATTAGTTGCTCACAGTCATGGGTCAGCGGTTCTCTTCACCTAAGGATGAGCGCCACCAAGAATTGGCCTCCAGCTTTAACGAATATTTTAAGAAGTTTAAGGTAGAAAACAAAATCATTCCTCAAGAAACCTTAGCTTCAATTGAATTAAACTTGTCAAAAGGAAACATTCAGGTGGCAAACTCTTCTATCACTAATGCTTTAAAAGAAATTGATAGCACCCCACTCAATGTTGCTGTGACAGGAGAGTCTGGAGCAGGGAAGTCCAGCTTCATCAATGTCCTGAGGGGGATTGGGCATGAAGAGGAAGGTGCAGCTGAAATTGGTGTGGTGGAAACAACCATGGAGAGGCATCCCTACACACACCCCAAGATTCCCAATGTGGTTTTTTGGGACCTGCCTGGGATTGGAACCACAAATTTCCCACCCAAAGATTATCTGAAGAAAATGAAATTCAACGAGTATGATTTCTTCATCATTCTTTCTGCCACACGCTTTAAGAAAAATGATATAGACCTCGCCAAAGCAATCAGCATGATGAAGAAGGATTTCTACTTCGTGAGAACCAAGGTGGACTCTGACTTAAAAAATGAGAAGGAATTCAAACCACGAACATTTGACAGAGAAAAGGTCCTGCAGCAGATCCGCAGCAGCTGTGTGAGGACCTTTCAGGAGAATAACATTAAGGTACCACCCATCTTCTTGATCTCTAATAATATCTTATGTGACTATGATTTCCAAATCCTGATGGACAAGGTGGTGAATACTCTCCCTGAATACAAACGTCACAATTTTATGCTCTCCTTGCCAAGTATTACAGATGCAGCCATTGAAAGGAAGCGGCAGTGCCTGGAGCAGATCATTTGGCTCGATGCCTTTGCGACTGCCCTACTCACTATGATTCCTTCACTGACACTCTTAATGGATAATGATGTGGAGAATCTTAGAAACAGCATGAACCTCTATCGAGCTGTCTTTGGAGTGGATGATGCATCCTTACAGAGTTTGGCTAAGGACTGGCAAGTGTCGGTGGATCAGCTCAAGGCAAAGATGAAATCTCCTCATGTGTTTGAAACTACAAAGGAAGAAACAATGCAAGATAGGCTTTCAAGACTTTATGAGGAGTTCTGTTTGGCTAATGGGGACGTATTTGCAACGAATGTTTATGTTAAAAAATTGATTTACCTGAAATGTTCCTTCCTTAACATGGTGACAAATGATGCTAATGCTCTTCTCAGAGAGATGTGTGTAAAAAATAACTTAGTTTCCAATTAGGCTGAAATCTTGTAGCTGTCAATAATCAGGATCAATGAAAGAAAAATTGGACACTGATTTTGCAAAACAACATACTGGGTTATTCAGGCCTTCTAGGCTTCATGCATACTTAGTGATCATATATCCACATTAGCTGCAGCAAGGGGATCAGATATGTGTAAATAAGCTGAGAGCTAAAAACTATTTACTCACTTTGAATAAACCCTCAGAACGAGTAATTGTACTTTTATACAAATTTATTTCATATCAATCAACACCTGCTTTTAGGTTTAACTTTGTGATGGGTGGTTTAATTGACAGACTCTAGAATCACATGAGAGGTAAACCTCTGACCTTGCTTTTGCAAAAGATTTTGCCTAAGTTAATTGAGGTGAGAAGCGCTGCCCACTGTGGGTGGCCCCATTCCCTAGCTACTGATCCCTGACTCTGTATATGGAAAGGGAGGCTAACATAGAACACCTGCACTCATGCATTGCTCTCTTCTTTCTTACTGTGGGTGGAGGGGGACTAGCTGCCCCCAGCTGCTGCTGCGACTCCTCTATAAACTTGAGTTTCACATATGTCCTCTCTTCATAGTAATACTACAGGAAAAGCCATAACTGGGCTGGAGAGATGGATCAATTGCTTTACAAGGCTGAAGACCTCAGTTCAGATCCACAGAGCCCACATAAAGCCATCTATGCACCTGAAGTCCATTACTCTTGTGGAGAGACAGGAGGCAGTGGCAGAGAATCCTGGAAACTGTGGGGCCAGATAACCTGCCACATGCAGCCCCTTAAAGAGACCCTGACACAAGCAAATGGAAGGTAAAAACCAAAATCCAGTGAGCTCTGCATACATGCCATGTCATGGTAATCACACATGCAAATGCACTCGCACAAAAAAGATTTTCTTTAAAACTAAGAAGGAAAGTGTGTGGTGGTAACACAGTGGTATAATGCGCACATGCATGTGGCCTCGGGTTAAAGCTCTAGCACGCCAGAAACAGGGTGAAAGGTGAAGTGGAGAGAAGGCTCAGAGGTTAAGAATGCTGGCTGCTCTTGCAGAGACCCGGGGTTCAGTCCCCACATAATGGAACCCACATAGTAGTACAAAGTAGCCTATAACTCCTGTTCCAGAGGATCTGATATCCTCTCCTGACAGCCATTGGACCAGGAACACATGTGGTTAATAGATACGCATGCAAGACAAATATTTATACAATAAAATTAAAGAAAAAATGTAAGAGATATA
Organism: Microtus oregoni; assembly: GCF_018167655.1. Classification (NCBI taxonomy): domain Eukaryota; kingdom Metazoa; phylum Chordata; class Mammalia; order Rodentia; family Cricetidae; genus Microtus; species Microtus oregoni. The sequence continues at coordinate 107,294 of NW_024544728.1, read as the reverse complement.
TGTTTGAACAAGGACTGCAAGAGAGAAAGAAGCAATAACCATGTAGATCATAAAAGTCTTAATAATAACCGAAATTCTAAAAATCCTATTTAGTCAGAATCCTTGCGAAAGTACTAAAGAAGCTCTCTAATTCTGTACCAGAACCAGTAGAAATGAAGGGATTTTCCTACTTTATATTCATAAGCTTTTGAAAGTTGTAGTTACTAAATGACTGATTTATTTCATATCAATACCAAAAGCTATTTAATAAACTCTTTGTGAAATAAGGGGCATTTTTTTGTCACTTGATGTTCCCAAGAACCCATACCAGCTTTACAGTGACTGTTTATTACTATCATTGGTAATACTATACTATTTCTGATATATTACTATTATTGGCTTATTATCTCATTTCACACTCCCTGGCATACATTTTGTCATCCTTGAAATAAACTGTAGATAAACAGTACATCTGTTAAAAAGACTGGAGGAGAGACACAAAGGAAAGAGAAAAATTATTTATGGAGAGGAACAGTTTCTTAAAGTTTGGGCAGCTATATTCCTATAGACTAGGTGGGTTGAACAATAGAATTTTGTTCTCACACTTCCAGTGAGTGATTTATGAGATTCAGGTGCCTGTGTGGCCAGACCCCCAGTAAAAGCATTCTTCCTGGTAAGACCTCACATGGCCTCCTATGGTGTGTTTATCCAGAGAATGACTCCCTTCTTGCTTCTTGTTTTCAGCCTTAGCAGGAAAAAAGCTGCGCCGTTTAAAAATGCCGGCTTTCTGGGCTGTCCTGCCAGGGCAAACTCTGACTCTTTTACGCAGGCGGTTCTTGCGGTTTGCAAGCACAGGCTACTGAAGCTCACTTGCTGGCTACAGCCAATACCTCAGCCATGAGGCTGGAATGCTAAGGAATGGGCTGGATCCAGTCGTCAAAGCCACGGCTTTAATCCTACCCATATTGCTTAGTAATTTAAAGACTAGTGTGGTCAGAAAAAGAGACATGTACAGTAAAGAGAGCGTCAAAGACAAAGAAAATTTTTAAATGATTTACAGCGTGATAAAAATATATGCAGACTAAAAGTTAAAATTCTTAAAGTAAAAAACAAAAACAAAAAAGGAAGAGAGTTGTTGTGTGTGGTAGTACACACCTTTAATCCCAACACTTGAAAGGCAGAGGGAGATTGACCTCTGTGACTTCAAGGTGTGGTAGCATATGCCTTTAATCCCAGTGCCTAGAAGGCAGAGACAAACAGTTCTCTATGAGTTCAAGGTGTCATAGTGTACCCTTTAATCCCAATGCCTGGGAGGCAGAGACAGGCGGATCTCTGAGAGTTCGAGGACAGCCTGGTCTATAGAGTTATTCCAGGTCAAAGATACAGAGAACCTATCTCAAAAAGCAAAAAGTTAAAAGTAAAAATAAACAAAATAGAGGTTAAAACAAAGATGCACAAAGATGGAAAATACACAGAGAATTTTGATGCTGTATGCTATTATGCTCTCTTTAAATTATTTAAATGCTGAGGAAGGAGCAACAGATGCTAAAAGATATTTATTTATAAATGCTGCTGAACTAATCCAACATAGATATTATGAAAATGCCTTGACTTTGAAATTTGGATCTAAGGACATGATGCTTTGGAAAGGAGTTTCTTATTTTGTTTTCACAGAGGATGAGACCCTGTTCATTTCTTCTGTTCCCATTTGGTATGATGGACCACGCCCTCCTGAAGGGTTGGTGTGAACACCTTCAGAAAATTGCCACGCTCAACTGCCAACTGAGATGAAACTAGCACACAGGTTATACCATGAAAGACCTAATTAACAACGCCCCCATTCAGCAGGAAGCAGTTTGGAGAGAAATAACTGTGCCCATATTCCCAAAAAATGTTTATAAATGTTCTTTTACATTTAAAGGGGGATATGATATAGGTATGAATAATTTGCATTAGTATAGATTTTGCTTTATTGATAGAGATTTACGGTCAATTTTGTTATATGTATATGTATTTCTGATATTGATTAAGGTATTGTGATTGTGTAGTTCATTATTAAAATGTAATGTATAATTAGGAAATATAGGTTGTTGATGGATAATCATAAATAATACTCAAGTTTGTAGTCAAGTTAGTTAATATTTTCTAGATGTGTGTAGATATATTTTAGATAGGCATTCTTCATATTTTTCAAAGATTATAGAATATGGCATTTTAAATGTTTTAATAACTTAGGACTTTTCATGACAATGAGACACTCTGCTCCTGGCAGCACCAATCTACTTCAAGAGGAAGATGGGCATCGAAGAGGCTCATTATGGAGTTTGATAGCCATTTGGGCAAGAAACTGCTCTTGCCTGGACTATTGCATAAACTGGACACAGAGAACCCACAGAGAGAGGACTACTGAACTTGCCTAAGGTGAGATGATCTTTCGGGGTTCCTGATTCATGAAAGAGTCTGCGAGACATTCTGCAGGACACAACAAATAGTGACTGAACTGACTTTGAATTTTCCTGCTTTATGGAAATGTCTGCTGGATACCATGGGCCTGAAGGCTGAAGATGGATGCCCCAACGGTACAGAGGAACTTTGGGTGACTGTCCAGGCAGCGAGATGTCTCTGTCATTTCTAGAGTTTTAAAAGTTGCTTTTTTCTTGTTTGCTTAGGTAGTATTGTATCTTTCTGGAGTCTTTGATGGAGTTAAGAATAGTTAGTTATAGTTTTCCTTAGTTATGATAAAGATTATTGTAACTTTTACTTGATAACTGTTTCGTTATATGTAATTTTGCTATGTTAAAGTTAAAGCCTTTTTTTTTTTAAACCGAAAAAGGGGAAATGATGGAGGAAGGTCATTGGTTAAATAAAAAGAGACTGCTTGGCCCTCATTGGTTAGCAGATAGGTTGGAGGAGTAAACAGAACAGAATGCTGGGAGGAAGAGGAAGTGAGCTCAGACTCCACAGCTCTCCTCTCGGGACAGACGCCTCAGAGAGACGCCATGCTCCCAGCTCCCAGGCAGACGCACGTGATGAAGCTCCGACCCAGGATGGACATAGGCTAGAATCTTCCCGGTAAGCGCACCTAGGGGCGCTACACAGATGATTAGAAATGGGCTAAATTAATATGTGAGAATTAGCCTAGAAGAGGCTAGATAGAAATGGGCCAAGCAGTGATTAAAAGAATACAGTGTCCGTGTAATTATTTCGGGGCATAAGCTAGCCGAGCAGGCGGCTGGGGTGCTGGGAACGCAGCCCCGCCGCTCTTATTACTACATGACCCTATTGTTGTGCTTCATGTTCATGACCTACTCTACATATAGACGCCTCCCAAAGCCTTTCCTCCTAGCATGAACCCACTGAGGGCTTGGGCTACTAACATATGTTTTCAAGGGTGAAAAAAATGAGTCTAAAACAGTTATGCAAACTATGCTGGTGGTTCAGCTGTTTTCTTTCTTTTTTTCATAAATTTATTGAGCTCTACATTTTTCTCTGCTCCCATCCCTGGCTCCCCCTGCCCTCCTTTAATCCTCCTCCAAGGACCCCATGCTCCCAATTTACTCAGGAGATCTAGTATTTTTCTACTTTCTATTTCTCATGTAGATTATATTTATGTAAGTCTCTCTTTGTGTCTGCCTTGTTGTCCAAGTTCTCTGGGATTGTGGTTTGTAGGCTAGCTTTCTTTGCTTTATGTTTGAAAACCACCTATGAGTGAGTACATGTGATCATTTCTTTCTGTGTCTGGGTTACCTCACTCAAAATAATGTTCTCTAGTTCCATCCATTTTCCTGCAAAATTCAAGCTGTCATCATTTTTTCTACTGTGTAGTACTCCATTGTGTAAATGTACCACATTTATCTAATCCATTCTTCGACCGAGGGACATTTAGGTTGTTTCCATGTTCTGTCTATGAGAAAGAAAGCTGCTCTGAGCATGGATGAGCACATGTCCTTGTGACATGATTGAGCATCGTTTGGGTATATACCCAATAGTGGTATTATTGGGTCTTGAGGAAGGTTGTTTTCTAATTTTCTGAGGAATCGCCTCACTGACATCCAAAGATCACATAATCCAATTAAAAAACAAATGGAGTACAGACCTAAACAGAGAACTCTCAACAGAGGAATCTAAAATGGCTGAAAGACACTTCAGGAAATGTTCAACATCCTTAGTCATCAGAGAAATGTATATCAAAACAACTCTGAGATTCCATCATACAACTGTAAGAATGGCCAAGATCAAAAACACTAATGACAACTCAGGCTGGAGAGGTTGTGTGGAAAAGGTTACATTTCTACATTGCTTTTGGGGATGCAAGCTGGTACAACCCCTTTGAATGTCAGCTGTTTTCTTAATAGAAATTATGCCAGTCACCTAAACCAAATACTCCAAAATATTTTTACCATAAATTGAGATGCAGACTTGCATAAATATGGCTAATGAGAAACACTAGACTAAACCTTCTCTACTTAAAATACAACCAAAGAAAAAACAGATGTTGGTGGCTGAGAATATTTGAAGAATGTTAAAATATTCTTCCATGTGCACATTGAAGATAATTATGGAAAATGGAGGCTCCGGGTTGTCAGGTCGAAAAGGGAACAAAGCACCTTGAATAGCGCACTCTTGATTCCAAGCCTGAGCTTATTTGAATGTGGCAAGTCCTCTTACAACTCAGAAACTGTACATAGTAGATCCTAGATTTTCCATAATTACACCACAGTCATAAATTTTTCTGAAAGGCAATACTGCAGCCATCAATGGTTTTGAGCTCCACAAAGAGTTGTAATGGAATACACACTATTGCATTGGTCCCCATGGGTACCTCTATTTACATAGCTCCCTCCCCTGTGTAAGCTATTGGTGTATGGTGTCATTTTAAGACCAAATCTAACCACTCTCCATTCCAACTTTCATGTTCAAAGGCCGCTTGAGTGTCTCCATCACAGTACCACAAGTTATATGTACACCTTTGCTTTTAGAATGTCCTCACCCTGTGTGACCTGCTGCAGATCAGGGTCTCAGAGTCATCAGTTATAGTCTGTAGAGACACCACTGCTATCCAAACAGAACCAAAGCATATGCAACCTCTAAAATAATACTCAATTTCTTCAGGGGAATATATTTTCCAGATTAATACTCCTACCCAAATACTAAGACACTGACACACCAGTATAAATAATGAAAGTTTATAAATGAAATAAATATAATTTAAAAAATATTGTAAGGCTGGGGAAATTAATGGGTGAAGCATTTGCTCTACATGAATGAAGACCTGATTCCAAGTGTATCTGTTGCGGTCTCAGAGGAACAGAAATGATTAGATAGATAGATAGATAGATAGATAGATAAATAGATAGATAGATAATAAATAGAGATATAGATATACGGATGGATGGATAGATAGATAGATAGATAGATAGATAGATAGATAGATGGACAGGTACAGATATAGACACAGATTACAGTGGTTTAAAATTTTGATCCAACCTGGTCAACAATGACTGTTTACCAATGGAAAGACCAGGAATCCAGTAGTTGTTCAGTCCATGAGGCTGGTAGCCTTAGCTGATCTTCAGTATCGGCTGGAAACGGAAGAACAAGGCTCTAATTCCAGTGAACAGATGAACTTGCCATTGAGAGTGAGAACAGTCAGATAAAGAACAAGAACTTCCTTCTTCCATGTACTTTATATAGGCCATTAGCAGAAGGTGTGGTCCAGGATAAAGGTGGATCTTCTCACCTCAAGTGATCCAGATTTAGTGTGGGTCATCCAATTTCAAATGGTTTAATTACCAAAAAATCTCTCACACAGGTGGACCTAGATGCTTAGGTTTTAGTTAATTCCAGATATGGTCACATAGACAACGAAGAATAGCCATCATACCAAGAAAAGCCACATGTGTTACTGCATTTCTGTAACCCAGTACCACAGTAGTGGGGGGGGGGGGCAGGCAGAGACAAGAGAATGCCTGGAGACTTGTGGGCCAGCCAGCGTTGTGTATGCAGTGCAAACAATAAGAGACTGCCTCAAACAAGAAGGATCAAGGACCAGGAGCACAAAAATGCACACCACATGCACACACACACACATTCTCCTGGAGGAGAACTCCAAAGAACAGGACAATCCAGACAACACTTGACTTTAGAAACACTTGGGTCAGACGTCTCAATCCAGAACTGCTAAAAAATGAGCTTGCTTTGTTTTAACTCTCTGTATTTATGATAAGTGAAAACAAATACACTTATAAATTCTTCAGCATAATGGAATTCGTTGTGGTTTTCACACGTATCAATCAGGACCCTTTATAGCCTCTACCTGCAGTGGCATCAATTTATTTTTTTATTTGTGTGGTATATATGTTCTATATTTACTTTAACCTGATCTACACTTGCATGTAAGGTGGCTTTTTTTGTAGATTGTGCATAGAATAGTCTTGATCATTTTTCTTTAATACAATTTAAAAAGTTTTTTGCTTGTTTGTTTGGTTGGTTGGATTTTCAAGACAGGTTTTCTCTGTCGCTTTAGAGCCTGTCCTGGAACTAGCCATTGTACACCAGGCTGGCCATGAACTCAAAGACATCTCCCTGCCTCTGCCTGCCAGTGCTGGGCTTAAAGACAGGTACCACCACTGTCTGGCTAAAAGTTAATATTTTAGTTGGACCTCTTAAACTATTATGTTTGTTATTTATATTGATAGGTTTATACATGTGTCTGCCAATTTGTTGTTTTCTATTTGCTTGCCTTATCTTTTGTAGGGGGGAGTCTTCTTTCCTTGCGCAATTTTAATTAAATGAGGATATACTTCTTTCCATTTCTGCCTTATGATCTCATAGTTTTATGTTATGAAATAGTCCTCATGTTTATAATACACACTCATCACTTGCATAGGCGGCTGATAAAAAGAACGCATAACATGTGAGTTCTCTTCTTCCACCGTGTGGCTTCTGGGACATGACTCTGAACATCAAACATACAGGTAAGAGTCTTAATCTACCAAGCCTTCTGGGTGACTTTCCTATCATAACGACACCTTAGCATGCTTCCAATGTCCTTTCTCTCAACATTTTTGTCATTGTAGTTATTTTTCTCGAAATTACCCATATGGTTGAGGTGATAACATTTTTATGTCCCTCAGAAATCTCAAAAACTGGACTGGAGAAATGGCTCAGTAGGTTGGAGTGCTTGCCACAAAATAATGAGGACTTGAGTGCAAAGATTAACTGCAACAAGGTAATAAAAGTCAGGCATGGCCACTCTGGGGGAGGGATGAAGACAGAAGATATGACAAGGCTTTCTGGCCACTATCATAGCTCCAGATTCAATGAGAGAAATTTGCAAATAAATAAAAAATAACATGAAATAATAGGATACCTGTAATCTTCCCTTGATTTCTATGCATGAAGTAACACACGTATACTTGCATATATACACACACATTCTCTTTCTTTCTTTCTCTCTCTCTCTCTCTCTCTCTCTCTCTCTCTCTCTGTCTCTGTCTCTCTCTCCCCCCTCTCTAAGACACACACAAACTTGCACATAACCCATATACAATACATATATACATACAACTTACACACAAACATAAACACCACACACAGGAAACCTCAGGAACTATTTCAAACTTACTTGTAAAATTTATCAGAAAAAATAATGTCTAATAACTACTGCTTCATAGAGTCATATGTACTTTTCTACTAATATGGGGAAAATACATTTTGTATTTGAGCATCATAGCACACAGCTAAATTTATACTAAACTTTTTAATAATTACAACCAACATTCCTATAACTTATATTTGATTCACCAAATCTTTAAAGTTCTCCCTTTTAGTATGTGTTTAAACATTGTAATAGGCACACAGACCTTAGCACAGCTGACACCATGATGGAAGTACCATTCAGACCACACAACGTAGCACATAGGCAACACAACAAACTTTGTAACAAAACCAAAACAAATGCCTGGTTTACCAAAATCCACAATGCTAGGAAAGTCATTAAATGTACTAACCTTGCTTTTCTGCTGCTATGGTTCCACTGCTGGCTAATTGTTCTTGTTAACTAAGTATGTCAACCCAGATGTGGGTTTGTGCTTAAAAACTCTGAGAAAAGCTTGGAACTGTATTGAAATAGCAACCACCCAGTATAGTCACCAGCCAGATAAAAAAGACATTTTATTAGCTTAAACCCATACTGAATGGTCATCTGTGATGAACATCCCACAACAACAGATTTCATCTATTTTGTAAGACATTTCTGAGTTGATATGCCAACATTGTCTATACTTGCAGCCTTGGTTCTTCCCACTAGCCTACATCCAATCTATAAGCATTCTGACAATGGTAGACTTTGCTAGGGTTTTGAGAATCCTTCGTTATGAAGGCAATGTCTGGCTGTATTATTGAGTGAAACCTTTCTTCCAACTCTCTGTTTCTGCAGATAGTGAGCTATTGAACCTTTATGTCCAGGACAAATGGAGCCTGGGTAAAGCATTGGGCTACAAATAGAATTTACAGGCTCAGAATCTTCTTCTCAGCCCTTCTCATGGGAAGAACATTCACTCCATGTTTCTCTGATATTCTGGGTGATTGTGGTTTCTACATAAGGTTTTCACAGTCTACAGTGGATGGAGTCACTGCTGCTGGACGTTCTCTTCCTGTTCAGACACAGATATGCTAGCATTAGTTTTTTTTTTTTTCTGAAACACAGTGGTATTTGCAGACACTTATGCTCTCTAAGTTCGGAATCAGGTTCTAACTGGTCTGGGTTGTGAGGTTTCTGGGATGAGTTGTCAGAAGTATCATTGAGAATGTTCAAGAGTCTTCATTCACTTACCATATCAGAGATATAGTGTCTGCTAACCTGGGATCATGCCAACTCTGTTTCCCTTCCTTAAAATGACTATATTTGTAGGAGGATAAGCATCAGTGGTGGATATTCTTGGTTGAAAAGTTGACTATGTCAGGAATTAACAAAAATTCAAGGGGCTGGGTACATTAGTGATGGATTTTTTATTAATTAAATCATTTGAAGTGTGAAGATCCACTTTTAATCTAGATCTCTTGAAGTTGGAAGGTACGTGTTTAATCTGGGCTACACCTTCTGTTGCCAGCCAATATAAAGGACATAAAGAAAGTAAATTTCTTCTATTCACCTTCTTCTTCACTGTACAACCATCAGTACCTCCAGTTCCAAGGATCCAGTACCTTTTTCTGGATTCGTGTGGCGCCCGCACACATGGCATACACTCTCCCATATACACGTACATACACATAAATAAAGATGAATCTGAAAAAAACAGTAGACAGTATTTTTAGCAAATGGAATGCAATATCATATCAAAGGGTAAGGTGCAAGACCAAGAAATTTTTTTTTTTTTGGTTTTTCGAGACAGGGTTTCTCTGTAGCTTTGGTGCCTGTCCTGGAACTAGCTCTTGTAGACCAGGCTGGCCTCGAACTCCCAGAGATCTGCCTGCCTCTGCCTCCCGAGTGCTGGGATTAAAGGCATGTGCCACCACCACCCGGCTAAGAGATTTTTTTTTTTTATCATAGTTAGGTTCATGACAGTAACAGGCCCACTGCTTGATGCCAATTTTTTTTCTCCGTTACTTATCCTGTTGTTTTATTAACACATCCTATCAAACAGAATGTTAGAGGAAGAGGTCTTTTTGGTCTACAGTTCGATGGTACAGTAGTATGTCATGGCCTTTGTGAGAATCTTGGAGGCAGCTGGTCACGTTGCATCAGAAAAGGAGAAGCAGAGAATAGTGAATATTCATTCTCAATTTATACAGTCCAGAATTCCATCCTCATTCTCAATTTATACAGTCCAGAATTCCATCCAAGGGAAGGGCACCACCCATGTTTATTGTGGTTCTTTCCACCTCAATTACCAGCATCCAGAAATCCCGCATAAAATGCCCAGAGGCTGATCTTCTAGCTGGTTCTAGGCCTCGGCAAGTGGGTAATTGAACTTAACCATCACACCAGGAAAAGCCACACAATTACATTGGAACCTGAACAAGAACTAACAGAACGACAGTTGAGCTGGGGAGGAGGGGTAGCACATCCAGGAGATGGGTGATGAGACACACAATTGAGGCTGACATGACGGTGAAAATGAATTACCTACATGGGCAACCCCAATAAAGCTAACTTTCCCAATATATTTTGAGATAGTGTGTCCTCAAAGCCCACCTTCAATGACACACCTCTTCCAATGAGACACACTTCCCAATATCTCCCAAACAGTTCCAACAATCAGAAATCTAGTACTCCTTAATACAAATCTATGAGGGTCAAATGTCATTTCAAACACCACACCCATATCTTCTGGGGTTTCCCTTTGTTGATAAGTTCATCATCAGAAATCAATTGGGTAAAACATTGGTCTAGAGTCCTCTTTAATTACCTCTGTCTCCCAAGTGCTGGAATTAAAGGTGTGCACCACTACACCCAGTTCTGTGTTCGGTGGTCTTACTAGTCTTGGAAAGTCATCAACAAACTAATTAATAAAAAAATCATGATATTCATAACAGTGTATATATTACTCATTCACAAAAAACCACAACATGTCATTTGCATATCAAACAAATGGAACTGAAGATCATCAATTTAAGTAAAATAAACAGACTCAGAGAATCAAGCACCACATTTTCTCCAAAGTATAATTTGGGGAGAAAAGACAAGAAAAAGCAGACTTTGAGGGGAGAGGAATGGAGCAGGTAGAGAGAGGAAGACAGATAAGGATAGTGTAGGAGTGTAATACAATCAAAGAATATTGTATTCATGTGTGAAAGTATCATAATGGTACCTACTATTTTATAAAACTATGTATAAACTAAATAAATGAAAGGGCAATCTGAAAAGGTAAAAAGAAATAACACATTTCTAGTGCTTAGATATGAACAAAATGTACACAGATCAGAAGAAGAAAATCCAGTTGGGTGTAGGACCTTACACCTCTAATCCCAGCACTTGGAAGTCAGAGACAGGAGGATTGTAAATTTGGGACCACTCTGGTGAACCTGGCTCATCTAATTCACAGAGGTCTCACTGGCAGACTGGTGAAGCCATATCTGAAGGGAATGACAAAAGTCGTAAAACCCAGCCCATGTGCTTGACAAAGATCCAGAAAGGTTGAGTCACATGACGGCCACAGTACTACTTTTGGTTTGGATCCCTGTGTCACATACTTGAGGGACTTTTAATATTTGTACAATTTGGGGATATTGGATTGATGGGAAATTTCTTTTGAATCATTTATGACTTCTCCCAGGAGTACTGATTTTACAGTATGATTTCCCCAAGAAAATCCTGCGCATACTACCTCTCCCACTTTTAGGGAGATATTCTTATCTTCTCGGAGGTCTTTCTGACACCTTGGAGGTTGTGATGTACATAAAGAAGCCAGAGATCTCTTTATAAGTCATAAGATATTCTTGAAACATCTGTTCTGTACTTAGGAACAATATAATCAGAACAAAGTAAACTTTAGAAGTCAACAAGATTCCATGGGCTAGGGGAATTGGTTGGAGATCAGATTGCAAGTCTCTTCCCACTATAGACTCAGGCAGTTAGGTGACATAAACAGCAACAAAGTTAGATTACCTGAAGTTACCTCTGTCATCCACAGGGACTTATATTGATGGACAAAGAATGGCGCAGGAAGATAATAAAAGAATGAGGTATCAGGACCTCCCTTTCTTAGAAAAGATAGCTCATGCAAGGCCACTGTTATGTCATATGAGCAAGGAGGAAAAAAATGTCACATTAGACATAAAAAATAATCCTATAGAGATATATAATACAACATTGTATTAAGACAGAAATTCAATAATAAATACAGCAACATTAGCTGAGGATTTTTCTTGGGCACTCTGACCATCAAGAGTTAACAGTATACTGCTCAGGCTGGCTTGTAGATTTTCTCTCTGTCTAACATCCTTGAAGTCACAGAGCTGCCAGACTGAGAACAGGCAATCATATACTAAGATTCTTAAAATTTTGGTTATCTGGAGGCGAGATAACCCACCCCCAATGTTATGAGCAAGGAGAGCAGTCCACATTAGTCATCTAACATGTGGTGGCATGGACAGAGAAGAGGTGGCCATCTCCTACTCCAGGCCAATCAACCCCTGAGATAGGAGGAGGAGCTGGCCCTAGGGTCATAAGAGCAGGAGGGCAGTCCGTACTCCTCACCAGCTGCAGCACTCAGGAGAGTAGCACCCCTACCTTGCAGGGATAACACAATAGGGCTGGCCCTGATGGTGTAGGTGTGGAAGAGCTGACCGTCAGAGCATTAAAAGCAGAAAAACTGGTCTAAACCCACCAACATGGCTACAAGATGTGAATTAGCCAGGGAAATGATGGAGAGCTCTCCCTGGTAGTGAGGATAGGAGAGCACTGGTCTAAAGTGGACTGGAGTCACTGATGTTGGACGTTTTCTTCCTGTACATACACAGAAATACTAGCATTATTTTTTTTTCTGAAAGACAGTGGTATTTGCAGACATTTATGCTCTCTGGCTTCTAGTCAGGCTCAAACAGGTCTGGGGTGTGAAATTTGTGGGGTGAGTTGGCAGAAATATCATTGAGAGTGTTCAATTGTCTTTATTCACTTACCACATCAGAGATACAGGACATGCTAACCTGGGGACATGCTTACTTTGTTTCCCTTCCTTAAAATGGCTATATTTGTAGGAGGATGAGATCAGTGGTGGATACTCTTGGTTGAAAAGTTGACTATGTCAGTAATTAACTTAAACTCAAGTAGCTGGGTACACTAGTTAGGGATTTTTTTATTAAATCATTTGAAACATGAATATCCACATTTAATCTAGATCTTTTCAAATTAAAAGATACATGTTTAATCTGGACCACACCTTCTGCTGCCAGCCCATATAAAGGACATGAAGAAAGTAAATTTCTTCTATTCACCTTCTTGTTCTCATTGGCAGGTCTATACCTGCTCTGGCATTAGAGCCTACTTCTTCAGGATTTTAGTGTATAAAGAAGACCAGCTGACACATCTAGCTGATTTCTTGGACCTTCCATTGGTAGACAGCTATTGTTGAACTAGCTGGACAACAGCTTATAGGCCTTTCTAACAATCCTATATAAACATGAATATTTGGAGAATTTCATCAAGGACAAGTGATCTGCTTACATATTTAATCCAAAGGTTTGTATGTTACAAGCCAAGACACCCTTGGATTGACAGCAACCACTATGTCTGTTTACCTTGAACCTGAACTTAGGAAGTGAGGGGATGGAGAAGGAAAATTTAGTTGAAAAACTTAAAGAACGGAAGCACAATTCTTAGTTAAGGGAGCCACCTTAGGGTTGGCAAGAGACTTGAACCTAGAGTGGCTCCCAGGAGCCCAAGGCGATGTCCCCAGTTAGTTCCTTGGGCAGCTGAGGATAGAGAACCTGAAATGACCCTATCCTATAGCAATACTCACGAATATCTTGCATATCACCATAGAATCTTCATCTGGTGATGGATGGAGATAGAGACAGAGACCTGCCCTGGAGCACTGGACTGAGCTCCCAAGGTCCCAATGAGGAGCAGAAGGAGGGAGAACATGAGCAAAGAAGTCGGGACCACGAGGGGTGCACCCACCCACTGAGACAGTGGAGCTGATCTATTGGGAGCTCACCAAGGCCAGCTGGACTGTGACTGAAAAAGCATGGGATAAAACCGGACTCTCTGAACATGGAGAATAATGAGGGTTGATGAGAAGCCAAGGACAATGGCACGGGGTTTTGATCCTACTTAATGTGCTGGCTTTGTGGGAACCTAGCGAGTTTGGATGTTCACCTTCCTAGATATGGACAGAGGGGGGAGGACCTTGGACTTTCCACAGGGCAGGGAACCCTGACTGCTCTTTGGACTAGAAAGGGAGGGGGAGAGGAATAGGGGTAGGGGAGAAGGGTGGGAGGAGGGGGAGGGAAATGGGAGGCTGGGAGGAGGCAGAAACTTGTTTTTTTTCCTTTTCTCAATAAAATAAAAATAAAAAAAATAATAAAAAAGAAAAACTTAAAGAAATCCTAGTATTATAGTTAAGAGATACTCATACTCGAATTGAATTCAGAGAAATGTCAGAATATGACAGCTTATCCATAGAAAAACTATCATCTGTCCAGTGGTAATGCAAATTGACAGTGTTCTTAAGAGGAATTAATAATTACTCAGAGGAGTGTCTACCATTTCCATTTTGAGTCACTGAGTGGTGCTTTAAAGACTTATATTAAGAAACACTCGGGAAAATAGAAAAATATATACCTGTGGGGGTGGGTTTGACATTAAGGGGTACAATCTTTTAAAATTTCACTTTATATCAAATCAGATATGTGTATTGTGGGGAATAAAGTATGGCTATGTGAGTGCAAGGGCAGTCAGAAGCATTGGAGATCCCTGGAGCTGGAATTAGAGGCAGTTGTGCGCCACCCGAGATGGGTGCCAGTACCATGTCAGAGCAGTACATGCTCTTAACCACTGAGTCATTTCTGTAGCACAGGCATAAAATGTTGAGAATGTCAGTTCCGTGTCTGAGTGAGATGTCTCCATAGAAGAATGAAGAGGCAGGTGGATCTGTTTATGAGAGATAGAGAGGTTGATCTCTGAATCTGTCGCTCCTAGTTTGGATGGCACTAAATTTCTACTGTAGTAACTCACCATGTGTAAGATGTGACAGGCCTGGGCAATATAATAGAATTAATTACGATGCCCTCCTTAGTTTAAATAATCCACTCAGAAACCACAAGTGCCCCCCTGTAAAGCACTACATCACCCCTGTGTTTCCACAGTATGCTGACATATGCTAACATTGTACATCTTTGTAAGTCGTTCTTTACAATCGCTTATGCCTAGAATCAGGTCATCAGCTTTGTCTCCTACTGGCCAGTGAGGTGAGGGCCAGTGTCTCTTCTGTAACTCTTCATTACCTTGCAATGTAACCCAAAGAGTGTTAGCTGTGGCCATTGCATTTTTTTGGATCTGTGGTCAGAATTGCAGTGTCAAACAGCTAATGAAGCTTTTGTGTGTCCTGAGGTCAGATGCCCTTTTATAAACAACTGATGACATTTAAATCCCTCAAAAATGCTAATGAGGCAACTAAGCCAGTATGCCATTCTGAAATGTAAGCCTAAGTCAGGCAATTAGTTCTCTATTGAAAACACTACAGGGCTACAGAGGTTGTAGCTGGTTCTGTTTCCAGCTGTTAGGGATAAACATGCAACACTGAATTTGTCCTGCAAATAAAAAGCATTTCAAATAACTGACATCTGTAGCAAACAATAAAATGAGATTAGTGTAAAGGGTATATGCATCTTTATTTTCCATCAGTTAAGTGAGGCTTAAATCAGACTTAAAAGATGAGAATCATTTTCTACACACGTCATTGACCTGAAACGGCTTCTACTTTTTAATATATTTTACAAAACTTTTAGTATTTTATTTAAATTCAAACTTGACTTGTGTGTGTGTGTGTGTGTGTGTGTGTGTGCGCGCGCGCGCGCGCGTGTGCGCGTGTGTGTACACTCAACTGTGCAAGTACATGTGGAGGCTGGAGGTGTCAATGTATAGTGTCTTCCTCTATCACTCTCCACCTTATTTTTAAAGACAGGGTCTATCATTGATCCTATTACCATTGATGGGTAGAAGACTGCACAGTGATCCCACCTCACCACCCTAGGCTTTAGTGTGTGTGGCAATCCCAAGCAAGTGCTTCACCACTGAGCCATCCCTCAACCCTCAATATTTCACTTTATGAGATAAATGGTCCTACAGTGGACACAAATGTCTGTAATCCAAACATAAATATATTATACAAATAATAAAATTTTATATACATATTAAAATTTTATTGAAAAGAAACAAAGTGTAAGACTGGGGGTGTAGTTCAGGTTTTTAGAGTTTAGAAAGTTCTGGATTTAACTATTATGAACAAACCACACCTGTGATGCCAGCACGGGGAGCTAGAGATGAAACAAACCAAACCTTAAGTTCATCATCTGTTCCATTGCAATACAAGGCCAGCCTGACTGAATAAGAGCATGTTGAAAAAAATACAAAACATGGTGGTGAATGAGCTGTGGTCGGGAGGAAGGATGGTGAGTTGGTGAGAAAGGGAAAGATGGGAGAAGAGACGGTGAGGGATCTACATGGAGCAGGGAGGCTCACCCAAACTTCCCCTCTATGGCTTCCACTTCTTCCCACATTCCGTGTGTGCATCGTTGATGACTATCAAGAAGCATAGAGAAGCACTTTTAGTTTCCCATTCACGGCAGTGACGGGAAATGCAGTTCTCCTTTTATTTTGGCTGAGAGTTTTTTTGGGAGTCACGCATTCCTTCTGCTGTCAGAACAGCTTTCATTGTCCATAACAACTGTGAGCAGACAAGGTCTGACGCAGTCTGCGAGAAAACAACAGTAACAACAAAACACCAACAAAATCCACCTAAATGACAACCCTGGGAATGAGCTCCAAAGTCTCTGTTGAACCCAAGTCACAATCCCCAGAGAGACCACCAGGACCCAGTCAAGTCCAGAATGCAAAAGCAAGGTTTATTCAGCGTGCTATTCAGCCAAGTTGGGGTCTCCTCCCCTACTCGACACAGCACAGTAGGGAGGAGAGCCCCCTCATCATTTGGGGTTGACATTATATAGACAAAAACCACAAGCCAGATTTATTTTGGGTCAACGGAGTTAGTCTTACATAACAGCTGGTGTGTCTTATCTCTAATAAGCCCCCTCCCCAAAGTGGTTATGTCTAGCAGGCACCCTCTCCCCAAAGCCCTCCCTGAAGTAGTCGACTTTTCTGCTACCTGATAGACCACAGAGCTAGGTATTAACTGGTGGCCCGCTGCCAGGATGCCAGGAACACTTTGTGGTCTGCACTTTGAGCTCAGCATCTAAGTTAGACATCCTGTTTACAACCAGCCCTAGACGTCTTGCATTTGAAACCAGTACCCTCATCAGCTACTAAGCAAGCAAAAAGTTCCTTAAAGCCACGTGAGAGCAACATCTCTTTCCTCGATTACATTGAGGGAGACATAGTTTTGTTGGGCCATCAGCTGTATTGCCCCCAATCTTTGCTTCATGAACTGTACTAATCTATTTATAATGCAGGGCCCAAACGGTAACAGCAGCAGGAGAATTATTATGGGTCCCATTAATCCAGTTACTAATGTAGTTAGCCAAGGGGAAGATGGAAACCAGGACTCAAACCAACCCTGGGAAGCTTCATGCTCCTTTTTTTCACTTTGCTAATCCTTCTCTGATTTTCCTCGTATTATCCTGAATTGCACCTGTGTGTTCTCGGAAAAAACAAAATTCTTCTTTTAGTGCCATACAGAGACCTCCTTGTTGAAGGAATAAAAGTTCTAATTCCCTTCTGATTTGTAGGACTACCTCAGCCAGCAAGCTAAGGGACACTTGCAAGCAAGGAATAGACGGTTCTGCTCTTTGGAGATCTAGGTCCAGACTTATTCTCAGGGCTGAATATTGGCTGCACAGTGCCTATTCCAGCAGCTATCCCAGTTTCCACTGAGGCACTGAAGTTAATATTTCCCTCATGGACCTTGTCATTTCTTTTTTTAAAAAAATATTTATTTACTTATTTATTGTGTATACAGTATACAATATTCTGTCTGTGTGTATGTCTGCAGACCAGAAGAGGGCAGCAGACCTCATTACAGATGGTTGTGAGCCACCGGAACTCATGACCTTTGGAAGAGCAGGCAATGCTCTTAACCACTGAGCCATCTCATCAGCCCAGGCCTTGTCATTTCTGATCCTGCTATTTGGCCCAACATTTCTTCATGGGTCTGATATATAAGTCTGCGGAATAGACATACCTAGACACAGTATCCGGCTGTTTGGTTAAGAACCGTGGCAAGATACATGGGGCCTGTGGAGCAGGCCCACCAAGTGTCCTCATGGGGAATTATATAACTGTGGGAGTCCTGGCCTGGAACAGGATCAGTTTTCTTGTAAAAATGTTGGTGAGACAATGGGATTGACCCTATGCATTGTCCTCTGCCCTTTATTTGACTAAGAGTGAGGCTGCCCCCAGATCGCCATAGACATGCAGAGTTACTTGTGTGGCTTGAATAGCTCCCCCAACTGAAATCCCCTAAAGGAAGGGAGGGGATATGCCGTGACATAGCCAGCAAACTTTAGTAACATTGGGGTTGGTTGAATTAAGAAACAGGATTGTTGTAGGACCTTTAACATGGAGTTTTTGATATCTAATGAGGACTGAGAGGTTGGGAGAAGGTCAGTGGAAGCACGGGGGTGAGGTCTGTGCTTCTTATCCTGTCTGGTTGTGGCAATCTGCTTCCTATGGGTTCTTTGCACCGATTACTGGAAATTCTTAATAATAGCATTTGGTCCTATAGCCACTGGTGGACTTGCTGTCTGAGGTTCTGATTCATCTAGCCAGATGGCAAAAAGAACTTCTGGGTCTGTCCCCTTGCCAAACCATCTTATTTGGAGAGCATCCACATCTCCAGCTATAGCTGCCTTTCCAGACAGCAGCCTCTTTACCTTCTTTGGTGAATTGGATCTTGCTGGGGCTACAAGTGGGGTAAATGCAGAGATCAATGATAGCAGCAGTGTTGGGGTTTTGCCAGGCACAATAGGGCCATTTTTCCCGGCTTACCTTGATGTAGTCCCCTGTAGTTTCTAGGTGACAGTACAAGTGCCCTGTGGAGTCACAGCTCGAAGTCTGATATAGTAATCGTGGCCCCCCAACCCCCACAAGCATTAAGCCTCCCCTTTATATGATATTCTGGGCAGATAAGAAATAAGGGCCCATAATCACTCAGTTGTATGTGTTGGGTATATATGTTGCAAGAGTCAAGAGTTATATCTAGAAACCAAGTCCCTGGAGGTGCTGTCTTTGATGTCCTGTAGCAGACCTTGTCAGTGGCCGCATCATAGAGTGTCCAAGTGAGGTTCATAGGCTGATGAGGATTTGCATCCTCTAAAAGCACGTGGCTCCCCACCAGTGTCCAGGGCAGGAGCAAAGTCGACAGTAGAAGGATTGTCATTGCAGTGAAATTTTAATCGCGAATGGATGCTAAGATCTGGGTAAGATTACCTGGTCTCCTCTACCTGCAACTGGTGGAAGTGGGTGTGGTGAAGCCAGGAAGCAAATCTGTCTACTTTGATTGAGGTGAAAGTCATGAGAATTACTACAAATTAGAGTAATTGCCTTTCCAGTGCGGCTCAAGACTGCAATATTGATGTGGCCGGATCAGAACCCAGTCTCTGGGTTGGAAGCTATGGGGCTTAGGGGGGTAAGCAGTAGAGTAAATCTCTTTTAGTCTTGGCAAGATCTCCACCCTAATTTGGGAGAGTGCTTTCAAGCTTTGTGGTTAGCCCTGCGCCCTAGCTATACATCCTGTTTTCAACCAGCCCTAATGCCTTGCATTTAAACACAGTGCCTTAATTAGCTATTAAGCAAGCAAAAATTCCTTAAAATTTTTCATGTCCTTACAATAACTCAACATCCAATGTCTAGAATCCACTCACAATCTTCTATTGTGCTCCAAAGAGATCAGGTCCCTTCTCAGGCATCACTCTCTGCAGCATTGATAGGACTGGCTCCACCCCACTGCTGCTACTGTCCTTCCTGGTCATCCCATGGTCTGATATCTCCAAAAAGGATGGAGTCCCTTGATACAATGAGGCTGCCTCCAATAGCTACACCAGGACTCTCTTCATGGTGCCAATCAAGCTTCCACTTCTCTCCATGAGCCCTTCTATCCTGGGGCTTCACTAATACTGAGGCTGCCTCTTCTCCAATCGCCTATCTGGGCCTCTCACAGTGATAAACCACAGCTGCTCTCCATGACCCCTTCATGCCTTCAAACCACCTGAGAGACTCTTAGACGTTACCAGGTTAGGCTGCTAGTAAGATATGAGACTTTGATGGGCTCTGGAACACAGTTCCTATGCACCGACTCTGAGGAACCACCTCTCCTAAGTGTCTTTGCTTAAGTGGTGTTGGCCTCTTTTTAATCACTGCTAATTTCTTAGCTCCAGTTGACCAGCATCTCTTGTCCCAGTAAAGCAAAGACTGACTCCACTGTCTCTGTTCTTGTTAATTACAGCTAATTCTTTAGTCCCAGCTCACCATACTCAGATCTCATCTTTGGTCTTGAAGTGAATCACAAACTCCCTCTGGAACTTCACAAGTTAGGCCTCCACTGTTTGCTTCACTCTCAACATTCTTATCTTCCATGCTACCAAAGAAAACATCATCAAGTTTTAAACTCGTAATGGATTTCTAGACCAAAGTTCCAAGGTCTTTTCACACTCTTTCTCAAAACAACATGGCAGATCCTGTTACCATGTTATTTTAAGGTTTCTATATCTGTGATGAAACACAATGACCAAAAGATAAGCTGGAGGGGAAAGGGTTTATTTGGCTAACACTTCCATATCTCTGTTTGCCATCAAAGGAAGCCAGGACTTGAACTAAACGGGGAAGCAAAATTGGAAACAGTTGTTGATGAAGAGACCATGGATACTCCTTACTGGTTGCTCCCCATGTCTTGTTCTACCTGCTTCCTTTTAGTCCCCAAAACCACCAACCCAAGGCAGGCACCATCCATAAAAGGCTACTCCCTCCCCCATCGATCACTAATATATACAATGTTGTACAGGGTGCCTACAGCTCACTCTTAGGAAGGAAATTTTCTTTTTTGGAGGTTCCCTCCTATCAGATGACTATGATTTGTGTCAATTTGATACAAAAACAAGTTGATACACGGGGGTCAAGAGAAAATAAATTCTAATGGGTCATGGAAGAACTTCTAACCTTATCAGTGTGCTGATCCTCGAACTCCTCACACTGGCTAAACCTTAGGCTAAAATGCACCTTTGTTATTACAGAGATTTCTACTTCCTTCAATTGTGAAATCAATGAGAAAAAAATAAACGCTAGTTTAGTTTCATTTTCCTGTTCTTAAAATGCAGGCAATTCAGAAAAAAAAAAAAACTGGACTCCACCTCCTATGTGATTGGCTAGCACACTCTGAAGGTGGGACAAAAGTCAAGACAAAGGAGCTACCCAACTTTCTTGTTTCTGCTGCAAACACTCCAGCACAGCTGAGGGTTGTTCCTGTCCTGAGCAGTGAGAGCATCCCCTGGACACAGGATTTTCTGGTAAGTAGGAATTCAGATCTGACTTCTCACCCTCCTCTGTCTCTTCCTAGGGAGCCTGTGAGTAACAAGACATTTAGAGAGGAATCCTCAGAGCTGGGATTCTCTGTTTAAAAGCTACAGGTCTGTAATTGGAGGCAGGCAGGACTGACTTAAAGATGTTCAAGTTTAGATAGACCTAAAGCAAATGACCAAGTTATTTAAAATTTAACCATTTGCTTTAGATTTGGGCTTTTTTGTTTGTTATATGAAAATGAGCCTTTTGGTATATATGTGTTGTGAATTATAACTAGAGAATATATGAAAATTGTTGTGTCAATCTTGTTATTGCCCAGTATTCTTTTCTGTCCCTTTCTACCCGGTTCTGGATATTTGTTTTACACGACAGTGGAAGCTAGACTTGGGTGAAGGATAGCCTCTGTAAGATGTTTCTGCTTACTTGCTGGGGAACAATTCTAGGATAGTTTTTGTTTGAAAAATATTTGTACAACGAAATCATGCATCTCTGTTGCGTTTTTATCATCTTCACCAACTATTTCTCTCTCTTTTCCATTCTTATTCTCTCTTGGATCTTTCCTCTATCTATTATTCTCCCTATGTTTTCTTGTCTTTTTTTTTAATACTCCACTGATTTTAATCAGGATCATTTGTTTGTTCTGTTGTAAGGTTATTTACTTGATCATTTGCTACTTTCTAGTGGTCTATATCTGAAGAAAAATGACTCTCTCTCCCCCTACAAATCTCTAATCCTAACATAAGGATAAGGCTTCATGTGCCCCTGATCTCATTCATACTGAAATGAGAACAAGATAAATCTTATGTGTGTCTCCTGTAGGTAACCCCAGAGGCCATGTCATATTTAGAAGACATTATTTTATGTCACTCCCCCATCTCCAGCCTCTGGCTCTTCTGCGATGTTTTCTGAACTTGGTGAGGGTGGGAGATTGATAAAGATGTCACTGTTTTATCTAAGAATGAACACTCAACCATTACATATTCTCACCAGGTTTGACCAGTTAGGAGACTGTGCATTAAAATACTACTCAATGCAAAAAATGGGAAATGAGCAAAAACAACAAAACGCTTGTCTGTGCAAGGCCGAGAGCATCACTAATCTCTGGTATAGTCCAAAATGTTTAGAAGGAAATCTTCCCATTTAGAAAAACAGCAGCAGTAGATGCTGAGGGACATTTTTAATGAGGGAATCCTCTTTAACTTCTTGGTTTTGATTGTGAAGTTGGGGCATTAATGAAGAAATGCATCCTTTTGTCCTGATTAATATTTCACGGCACTATCTTTTGTTGTGGTCATGTTCTGTGCAAGACATTTAATGCAAATTTTTCTTGTTTATTTTCTTTTTCTTCTTCAGTAGTTTTTTGTGAATTTTGTATAATGCATTATATTTGTTTTTATAATATTTATGTATTCATTCTCTGTGTCCTCATACACCAGGTCTAGGTGCTCACATGCTAGAGTATGCTTGTGGAGGTCAAAAGACAAGGTGTGAAAGTCAGTTCTGTCTGCTATGTGAGTCTTGGGATTAAAACTCAGATCATCTTTCATAGAAACAAGTACCCTTTCCTGCTCAATCATTTAGCTGGCCTGAAATAGTTTTAGAGTGTACATAAGTAGACCAAGGCATGGGGACCAAAAGGATGGGAGGCTTTTGTAAAAAGATCCCAGCAACTTTTGTCTTAGGAACTTTCCCCCAGACTAAATGCAGAGGATCCAGGATCATGATTGCCCTGATAGATGCAACTACTTTCAT
Organism: Microtus oregoni; assembly: GCF_018167655.1. NCBI lineage: Eukaryota > Metazoa > Chordata > Mammalia > Rodentia > Cricetidae > Microtus > Microtus oregoni. Next base: position 84,370 of record NW_024544728.1, on the reverse strand, counting down.
TTTCATCCAGGTCCACTCAGCTTTTATGAGTGGCCAAATTTATTACCAAATAGTTAATTTCAGTCTATATCAGAATACCTTAAATCTGACATTACTTCCATCTCCCACTTCACCACCCTCAACCCTCACTGCCTCCAATAGGTTTAGTGAGGCTGCCTGAGAGTTAAAGCTGGATGTCTGTCCAGCTTGACAGACAAGTAACAAAACCCAGAGGGGACCCTGGCATTTTAGCAACAGTCACCTAGCCAAAAGGCCAGGAGCTGAGCAGCACCCAACCACCCTGTAGAGACATCACTTTTCTAAGTGTGGGGAAGAGGGTCTGGCTCTGTGGCTGTTGTGGACCATGCTCTGCTGTGCTTCTAGTAGTGCTGGGTCTGAGGGCCTGGCACTGCCAGCAGTCAGGCCTTCAGCAGGAAACAGGAACAGTTACCACCTTAAGGAAACATAAAGTTTAGAAATTTATACAAAAAATGTGCATACCAATTTAGGTATTGAAACATCTAATCCCATAAATGTGTATAAAAATGTATTATGTACTAGCCATGAACTGCTATTGGACACAATGTTTTGTGACTTATCACAACCTTTATCTTATGGTTCTGATGAATGTTATTTTAATTAAAGTCTACTTTTGTAAATGTTGCCCAAAGAAAATCAGTATCTTAAGAGAACTTTGTTGATATAAATAAGATTAATTTTAGATTTGTGTCTGTGTAGTGAGGTTTGGCTTTAGGAATTTTAATAGCCTTTAACTAAAGTTGACTCAGTCATACCCATATAATTTTTTTTAATATTCAGCCATCCTCTGACTTAAACAAAACCAATTAAAACTCATTTCCTTCACCATTTCTAAAAGATATATTTCAGGATATGTATAACCTTTCAAATATTTGTATCCTACTTATTGGAAGATGCTTTACTTTTTTAAAATATTGTGAGACAAGATGTTATAAATAAACAACTTTTAGATGGAAATGGTATTTGTTGCCCTGACAAACTGGGAGGGATGTTAAATGATTGATTTTCATAGGGTCCTAAGCTTAATCAGGCCAATTTGTCAGAACCTGCCCTAGGAACTGTTACCATAAACGAAGCTATGTCCCACAATGCAACAGTCATTGCTCTAAAAAGGGACAGAGAACAGAACACACAGATTCCTTAAACTAGAGACTACACAGCTATGGAAAGTACAAATTATCTAATCAGTAAAACAAAACCCAGATCCCAAACTTTCCCCCTGGGATGCACGTCTATACGATGAGAAACTCTATCTCTATACTATTAGGAAAACCTGGGATTCTAGAAGCACACTGGGGAAGACTGTTGCTTGAGTAGGAGATTTGTTAAAAGGGTTGTGAATGCCATGGATAGACAGGCAGAGAACAGCATGACACAGCCAGGCAGAGGCTCTGAGATCAGGCCCATGTGGCAGAACAGGGAATCCTTTCTTATGGGTCTGTGCCATGTGATTGATGAGAAGCCTACAGTGCATGCTTGCAGTCAAGGACTCTATGCGCGGTGGAGCAAGATACTAGGGATAAAAGTGGTGTGAGGTATGGAAACCAAACCACTATCATTTCTGAAATGATCACCAACAAACCTAGGGTTGCTTTACAAAATAAGGTGCCCCTGGTTAACACTTCAGATAGCTAGAAATTTTGAAGAGTTGACTCAAGGGTCCTCCAACACTGGCCGGATGGAAAAAACATCTGAAGAATCAGAAAGGCCACAAAGCTTTCTCAGAACCATCGGGCTATACAAGAGTTGGAATCCAGGACCCTGAGATGTCTACCTTCCCGGCTTTATCTCTGGCAGTGGAGAAGGGTCTGTACTGATACAGGCCACTTTAGATTAACCAACAATAGAAATTCATTGCATTTAATCCATATAATAGTGAGGTTACACCAAAATAAACAGGCAAAATATAACACATTGGAAAAATACTTATTACCTAAGTTAGGCACAGCAGGCATGGAGCTATTTCCAAAGTGATGCTTTAACTCAATGCCTAGCAAAAAAAAAAAAGCATAGCAATTTTATTCATGTGGCCCATATATAGGGGTAGACCAGCTTTTAAGGAAGCCCATTTAGAATTACATTCCCTGAGCATGCTCATTTTAAAGGGATGGACAAAAATCCCTCTCAGAATTGCCAGGTTTCACAATATCATCTTAGCTGACAATAAATAAAAGGATAGTTTGAAGGAACTGAATATGGGAAGAAATCTGACCAAGAAGGTACCTGCCCTGCTTAGTCAATAACAGATTGATACATGTTCTTGTCCTACCTGAGCATCCACACATGGAGGCTAATCTCACATGGCTATATAGCATTCAGAGTACCCAAATATTTCTATAGGAAGGCCAGTAGCTTTACCTGTTTTCAATCTCATGATATCTTCTTGTGTCCAGAGTTTACAAGAATCCAAGGAATAGAGAGAGTCTAATGGTACCTGAAGTTTGATAGCCCTCTTTGCTCATGGCCTCTGTGACCTGGTTTCCCAGACTCTGTGAACTAGGGAATGATGCATAAAAATCTACCAGTAGATCTCAATGCTGTAGGACTGAGTTATACATGTCCATCTACACCTGTTGTTCCTACAGTAACTGACCTAGTGCTGCCAGATCACCCTATCCCACAGGGCCATCTATGATGTCAAGCTTATAAAAATAACACAAGAGCTAATACAGATTGGCAAATTCAAGTTTCAGGAGTTGCTGTGATCTATATCAACTCAGCCTCCTGGCTGCTCTTTCTCATGTTTCCTAAATATGTTGTCCATGTTCATTTGTAATGCAGCAGGTGCCCTGCTTGTACTATCTATGTGGACCAAGCATCCATTGGGATGGGTGATGTGCCTAACAGGATTTTGTCTGGCTTGGCTTCTTATTCAATTATTCAGGGAGGCCAAGTCTCTTCTAAAGAATTTGGTCCTAGGACAAATCTGTGTGGCAATGGTGACTGGACTGGCTAACACTACACCCCATATAAATATGCATTATATTTTGCAAAGTCTCCCAGTTCACTTTGGAAAGAACTTGTCCATTGGCCTTCAATCCAACTCTTTATTGGAAGAGTGTTATATATTAGAGATCAGGAAGGTTCATGAATAAATCTTAAAAATAAGAGACTTTGGCAAAAGAGCAAATTGAGAAAATAAACATGCCGAGCAGATAAGTAAGGGACTGCGTGACAACCAGAGGCTTGAAAGTGTGAGGAACATTACCGGATCTAAGAAGACAAATAAGAAAAAATATTTTTCTTAAAAATACCATGAGGACTGAAAAGTTCACAAAGGCCAAATAGCATAGATAATAATGAATAATAGAAGCAATCAGTCATTCCAACCAACAGGGAGGCCATGAAAATACAGCTGATTTATTCTGGAATGGAAAATGTGAGGGGTCTCTGGTCATGTACTCTACATGACTCAGAGGCACAGAGCAGACTGAATGTTAAGATGGATCTGCAAAGACACAAAGGAGACTAAAACATTAAAGTCTCATGTGATGGTTTTAGATCCTGCAGAAAGAATGGCCCTACTGTGTCACTTATTGGTGAACTCTAGAGAAGCCAAACTCGTAGAGGTGGAAGGCAGGGTGATGGGCAAAGCTGTGGGAGAGGGAAATAGGATGATGTTGGTCAAAGGACACAAAGTCTCAGATGTATAAAATGAACACGGTGGGAGATCGGATGTAGTACTGCAATCATCAAGGATGGTATGTGGCAATATACATGAAATTTGATAAAAAATGATCTTAAATTTCATAAACATCCTCCTGACTCTTCCTTCTTTCCTTCAGTGCATTAGTTGCTCACAGTCATGGGTCAGCGGTTCTCTTCACCTAAGGATGAGCGCCACCAAGAATTGGCCTCCACCTTTAACGAATATTTTAAGAAGTTTAAGGTAGAAGACAAAATCATTCCTCAAGAAACCTTAGCTTCAATTGAGTTAAACTTGTCAAAAGGAAACATTCAGGTGGCAAACTCTTCTATCACTAATGCATTAAAAGAAATTGATGGCACCCCACTCAATGTTGCTGTGACAGGAGAGTCTGGAGCAGGGAAGTCCAGCTTCATCAATGTCCTGAGGGGGGTTGGGCATGAAGATATAGATGCAGCTGAAACTGGTGTGGTAGAAACTACCATGGAGAGGCATCCCTACACACACCCCAAGATTCCCAATGTGGTTTTTTGGGACCTGCCTGGGATTGGAACCACAAATTTCCCACCCAAAGATTATCTGAAGAAAATGAAATTCAACGAGTATGATTTCTTCATCATTCTTTCTGCCACACGCTTTATGAAAAATGATATAGACCTTGCCAAAGCAATCCGCAGGATGAAGAAGGATTTCTACTTCGTGAGAACCAAGGTGGATTCTGACTTGAAAAATGAGAAGGAATTCAAACCACAAACCTTTGACAAAGAAAAGGTCCTGACGAAGATCCGCAGCAGTTGTGTGAGGACCTTTCAGGAGCATAACATTGAGAAACCGCCCATCTTCTTGATCTCTAATAAAATCTCATCTGACTATGATTTCCAAATCCTGATGGACCAGGTGGTGAATACTCTCCCTGTATACAAACGTCACAATTTTATGCTCTCCTTGCCAAGTATTACAGATGCGGCCATTGAAAGAAAGCGGCAGTTTCTGGAGCAGAGCATTTGGCTCACAGCGTTAGCGACTGCCCTACTCAACATGGTCCCTTCACTGATCGTCTTAACGGGCAACGATGTGGAGAATCTTAGGTACAGCATGAACATCTATCGAGCTGTCTTTGGAGTGGATGATGCATCCTTGCAGAGTTTGGCTAAGGACTGGCAAGTGTCAGTGGATCAGCTCAAGGCAAAGATGAAATCTCCTCATGTATTTGAAACTACAAAGGAAGAAACAATACAAGAAAGACTTTCAAGACTTTATGAAGAGTTCCATTTGGCTAAAAGGGATGTATTTGCTAAGAATGTTTATGTTAAAAAATTGTTTTACCTAAAATATTATTTCCTTGATATAGTGACAGATGATGCTAATGCTCTTCTCAGAGAGATATGTGTAAAAAATAACTTGGTTTCTGATTAGGCTGAAATCTCGTAGCTGTCAAAAATCAGAATCAATGACAGAAAAATTGGACACTGATATTGCAAAACAACATACTGGGTTCTTCGGACCATACAGAATTTATCCATACTTACTGATCATATATCCACATTAGCTGTAGCAAGGGGATCAGATGTGTGTAAATAATCTAGTGCTAAAACTATCTACTCGCTTTGAATAAACCCTCAGATCTAGTCATTGCACTTTTATACAACTTTATTTCATATAAGTCAACATCCACTTTTAGGTTTAACATTGTGATGGGTGGTTTGATCGACAGACTCTAGAATCACATGAGAGATGAACCTATGGACTTGTATTTGGGAAACTATTTGCTTACATTAATTGAGGTGAGAAGCACTGCCCACTGTGGGTGGCCCCATTCCCTAGCTACTGATCCCTGACTGAAAGCCGCAGAACGAGTAATTGTACTTTTATACAAATTTATTTCATATCAATCAACACCTGCTTTTAGGTTTAACTTTGTGATGGGTGGTTTAATTGACAGACTCTGGAATCACATGAGAGGTAAACCTCTGACCTTGCTTTTGCAAAAGATTTTGCATAAGTTAATTGAGGTGAGAAGCGCTGCCCACTGTGGGTGGCCCCATTCCCTCGCTGCTGATCCCTGACTGTGTATATGGAAAGGTAGGCTAACATAGAACACCTGCACTCATGCATTGCTCTCTGCTTTCTTACTGTGGGTGGAGGGGGACTAGTTGCCCCCAGCTGCTGCTGCAACTCCTCTATAACCTTGAGTTTCACACCTGTGTCCTCTCTTCATAGTAATACCACAGGAAAAGCCATAACTGGGCTGGAGAGATGGATCAATTGTCTTGCAAGTCTGTAGACATGAGTTCAGACCCACAGAGCCCACATAAAGCCATCTATGCACTTGAAATCCATACACTCCTGTGGAGAGACAGGAGGCAGAGACAGAGAATCCTGAAAACTGTGGGGTCAACTAACCTGCCACATGCAGCTGTTAAAAAGGAGACCCTGACACAAGCAAATGGAAGGTAAAAACCAGAATCCAGTGAGCTCTGCATATATGCCATGTCATGGTAATCACACATGCAAATGCACTCACACAAAAAGATTTTCCTTAAAAGTAAGGAGGAAAGTGTGGGGTGGTAACTCAGTGGTATAATATGCACATGCATGTGACCTCAGGTTAAATCCCTAGCACTCCAGAAACAGGGTAAATGGTGACGTGGAAAGATGGCTCAGAGGTTAAGAATCTTTGCTGCTCTTGCAGAGCACCTGGGTTCAGTCCAAATGGAACGCACATATTAGCACACAGTAGCCGGTAATTCCTGTTCCAGGGGATCTGATATCCTCCCTGACAGCCATTGGACCAGGAACACATGTGCTTAATAGATATGCTTGCAAGACAAATATTCATACATATAATTAAAGAAAAATGTAAGAGATATATGTTTGAACAAGAGGGCAAGAGAGAAAGAAGCAATAACCATACAGATCATAAAAGTCTTAATAATAACAGAAATTCTAAAAATCGTATTTAGTCAGAATCCTTGAGAAAATACTAAAGAAGCTCTCTAATTCTGTACCAGAACCAGTGAAGATGAAGGGATTTCCCTACTTTATATTCATAGGCTTTTGAATGTTGTAGTTACTAAATGACTGATTTACTCCATATCAATACCAAAAGCTATTTAATAAACTCTTTCTTTTAAAAAAAAGACATTAACTGTTACTTGATATTCCCAAGAACCCATAGTAACTTCACAGTGACTGTCTATTACTATGATTGGTAATACTCTATTACTAATGCATTTCTATTGTTGGCTTGTTATCTCATTTCAAACTCCCTGGCATACATTTGGTCATCCTTGAAATAAAATGTAGATAAACAGTACATCTGTTAGTAAGACTGAAGGAGAGACACAGAGGAAAGAGAAAAATTATTTATGGTGGGGAACAGTTTTTTAAAGCAGCTATATTCCTATAGACTAGGTGGATTAAACATTGAGATTTTGTTCTCACACTTCCATTGACTTATGTCTGAGATTCAGGTGCCTGTGTGGCCAGACCCCAGTAAAAGCATTCTTCCTGGTAAGACCTCACATGGCCTCCTATGGTGCGTCTATCCAGAGAATGGTTCCCTTCTTGCTTCTTCTTGTGACCCTATTGTTGTGCTTCATGTTCATGACCTAGTCTACATATAGATGCCTCCCAAAGCCTTTCTTCCTAGCATGAACCCACTGAGGGCTTGGGCTACTAAATGTATGATTCAGGGGCAAAATAATCAGTCTATAACAGGTTATGCAAATTATGCTGGTGTTTCTGTTGCTTTCTTAATAGAAGCTATGCCAGACACCTACACCAAATACTACAACATATTTTTACCATAAACTGAGATGCAGACTTGCAAAAAGATGGCCCGTGAGAAACACTAGACAACCCCTTATCCACTTAAGAAATAAAACCAAAAAAAGAAACAGATGGTGGTTGCTGAGAATATTTGTAAATTGCTGTAATATAGTGTACTTTGAAGAGAATTATGGAAAATGGAGGCTCCAGGAGGTCAGGTAGAAAAGGGAACAAAGCACCTTGCATAGAGTGCTCTTGATTCCCAGCCTGGGCTTATTTGAATGTGGCAAGTCCTCTTACAATTCGGAAATTGTACATAGTAGACCCTAGATTTTTCCATAATAGCACCACTGAGTCATGGATTCTGCTGAAAGGCAATACTGCAGCCATCAACGGTTTTGATTTCCACAAAGAGTTGCAATAGAATACACACTATTGCACTGTTCCCCATGGGTACCTCTATGTACATAGCTCTCTTCCCTATGTAAGCTATTGGTGCATGGTGCATCGTAAGACCAAATCTAACCATTCCTCACCCCAACTTTCATGTATGATTCACGCTCAAAGGCCACTTGAGTGGCTCTATCACAGTACAACAAATTATATGTACCTCTTTGGCTTTTAGAATGCCCTCATTCTGTGTGACCTGCTACAGATCAGGTTCTCACAGTCATCAGTTATATTTTGTAGAGACACCATTGTAATCTAAACAGAACCAAAGCCTATGCAGCCTCTAACATAATGCCCAACTTCTTCAGGGGAATATTTTCCAGATTAATTCTCTTACCCCATTGATAAGACACTGACACGTCAGATGTACCAAAGAGGATAAAGATGTATAAGAATGAAAGGCAAATTGATGCCACAAAGATAACACAAAATCTTCTGTCAGTGGACACTGCAAAGAAAGCTGAGGAAATGCCAGAAAAAAAAGGAATAATTCTAAAAAAAGTAACTAAGGATAAAGTGGATATATAGCATTATTAAAGTAAAAGTATTAGCATAATTCATTGTATAAAAAACGAGAAGTTCATAAATGAGGTAGATATCTTTGTAAAAATTCTGTAGGGCTAGAGAAGTTCTTGGGTAAAATACTTGTTCTACATGTATGAGGACCTGATCCCTACTGTATTTGTTCTGGTTCTCTAGAGGAACAGAATTGATTAGATTGAGAGAGAGAGAGAGAGAGAGAGAGAGAGAGAGAGAGAGAGAGAGAGAGAGAGAGATACAGATGGAAAGATGAATGGATAGATAGATAGATAGATAGATAGATAGATAGATAGATAGATGATAGATAGATAGACAGGCAGATGGACAGACCAATACAGATTAGGACACATATTGGGGAGGTTTAAAATTTTGACCCAACCTATTCAACAATGACTGTTTACCAATGGAAAGACCAGGAATCCAGTAATTGTTCAGTCCATGAGGCTGGAAGCCTTAGCTGATCTTCAGTATAGGCTGGAAAATGAAGAACTAGGGAACTAGGCTCTAATGCCAGTGAAGGGATGAACTGGCCATTGAGAGTGAGAACAGCCAAATAAAGAGCAAGAACTTCCTTCTTCCATGTACTTTATATAGGCCGTTAGCAGAAGGTGTGGTCCAGGATAAAGGTGGATCTTCCCACCTCAAGAGATCCAGATTTAGTACAGGTGGACCTAGATGCTTGAGTTTTAGTTAATTCCAGATATGGTCACATAGACAACGAAGAATAGCCATCATACCAAGAAAAGCCAGATATGGTACTGCATTTCTGTAACCCAGTGCCACAGTAGTGGGGGGGGGGGCGGGAAGAGACAAGAGAATGCCTGGAGACTTGTGGGCCAGTTAGCCTTGCATTTGCAGTGCAAACAATAAGAGACTGCCTCAAACAAGAAAGAAATCAAGGACCAGGAGCACAAAAATGGATACCACATGCACACACACACATTCTCCTGGAAGAGAATTTCAAAGAGCAAGAGAGTCCACCCAACACTGGGCTTTAAAGACACTTGGGTCAGACTTCTCAGTGCAGAACTGCTGAGAAATGAGCTTGCATTGTTTCAACTCTGCATTTATGATAAGGGATGACAAATGCACTTATTAATTCCTCAACATGATGGAATTGGTTGTGGTTTTCACATTTATCAATCATAATCCTTTATAGGCTTTACCTGCAGTTGCATCACTTTACTTTTTTATTTGCTATATTTGTGTAATGTATTTGTTTTATATTTACTTTAACCTGATATAAAGTGGGGTTTTATTGTAGATTGTGCATAAAATAGTCTGGATCATTTTTCTATAATACATTTCAAGAAGTTTTTTCATTTGGTTAGTTGGTTGGTTGATTTTTTGAGACAGGGTTTCTCTGTAGCTTGAGAGCCTGTCCTGGAACTAGCCCTTGTAGGCGAGGCTGGCCTTGAACTCACAAAGATCTTCCTGCCTCTTCTGCCAGTTCTGGTATTAAAAACATGTACCACAACCACATGGCTAAAAGTTAATATTTTAATTGGACCTCTTAAACTATCTACATTTTATATTTGTATTAATATGTTTATACTTATGTATGCCAATTTGCTGTTTTCTATTTTCTTACGTGTTATTTTGTGGGGGAAGGGGAGAGTCTCCTTGCATATTTTTAATTAAATGAGGATATATTACTTTCCATTTCTGGCTTATTATCTCATAGTTTTATATTACAAAATAGTCCTCAGGTTTACAGTGTACACTCATCACTTGCATAGGCTGCTGATAAAAAAAATACATAACATGTGAATTCTCTTCTTCCACTGTGTGGCTTCTGGGATATGGCTCTGAACATCAAACATACAGGCAAGAGTCTTAATATACTGGGCCTTCTTGGTGACTTCCCTATCATAACGACACCTTAGCATGCTTCCAATGTCCTTCCTCTCAACGTTTTGTCATTGTAGTCATCTTTCTTCTAATAACTCATATGGTTGAGGTAATAACACTTTTATGTCCCTAAGAAATCTCAGAAACTAGACTGAAGAAATAGCTCAGTAGGTTGGAGTGCTTGCCACAAAATAATGAGGACTTGAATGCAAAGATTAACTGCAACAAGGTAAAAGACAGGCATGGCCACTCTGGGGGAGGGATGAAGACAGGGGATATGCCAAGGCTTTCTGCCCATCATCATAGCTTCAATTTCAATGAGAGACATTTGCATATAAGTAAAGAATAGCATGCAATAGTAGGATACCTGTCATCTTCCCTTGAAGATGAAGAAACACATTCATATTTGCACACATAAACACATTCTCTCTCTCATTCTTTCTCTGTGTGTGTGTGTCTCACTCTCTCTCATACACATGCATACAGACACATACACACAGACACACACTATAACACACACTCTCTCTCTCTCTCACACACACACACAATTGCACATACACCATACACAATACACCATATACATACAATGTACACACATACACACAGGCATAAACACCACACACACAAAAAAATCTCAGATACTATCTCAAACTTACTTTAAAATTTGGCTGAAAAAAACAATGCCTAAAAACTCCTGCTTCATGTATGTACTTTTCAATAATATGGAAAAAATCCATTTCTCATTTGAGCATCACAGCTAGATTTTTACTGAACATTTAAATAATTACAGCCAACATTTCTATAACTTATATTTGATTCACCAAGTCCTTAAAGTGTTCTCCTTCCATATGTATTTTAGCACTGTAACTTTAACACTACTGACACTGTAATGGAAGTACCATTCTGGGCACAAAACTTAGCACATAGGCAGCACAACAAATTTCATACCAAAACAAATGTCTGATTTAACTAGGAAAGTCCTTAAATGTACAAACCATTCTTTTCTGCTTCTGTGGTTCCACTTCTGGCTAATTGTTAACTAAGTGTGTTAACCCTGGATGCGGGTTCATGCTTAAAACTCTGAGAAAGGCTTGGGACTGCATTGGAATCCCAAATACCCAGAATAGCCTCCAGCCAGCTAATAAAGACAATTTTTTGGTTTAAACCCATGTCTGAATGGTCATCTATAATAAACACCCCACAACAAGACAGATTTCATCTATTCTGTAAAACATTTATGAGGTGTTATGCTAACATTGTCTTTTCTTAGATCCTTGGAGTTCCACCCTAGCCTATTTCCAATCCAGAAGCATTCTGACAATAGTAGATGTTGCTATGGTTATGATAGTCTTTCGTTATCATGGCAAGTTTGAGGGAATATCAGGCTGCCTTATTGAGTGAAGCTTTACTTCCAATTCTTCTGTTTCTGTAGATACTGAGGCTATTACTCTCGGACAAATGAAGCCTGGGCGAAACATTGGGCTACAAATAGAATTTCCAGGCTCAGTTTCCTCTTCTTGCCCCTGCTCCAGGGAAAATATTCACACCGTGTTTCTCTGATATTCTAGGTGATCATGGTTTCAACATAGGATTTTTCACAGTCTAAAGTGGACCAGAGTCACTGATGCTGGACATTTTCTTCCTGTACATACACAGAAATGCTAGCATTGATTTTTTTTCTGAAAGGCAGTGCTATTTGCAGACATTTATGCTCTCTGGCTTCTAGTCAGGCTCAAACAGGTCTGGGGTGTGAAATTTGTGGGGTGAGTTGGCAGAAATATCATTGAGAGTGTTCAATTGTCTTTATTCACTTATCACATCAGAGATACAGGATATGCTAACCTGGGGTCATGCTTACTTTCTGTTTTCCTTCCTTAAAATGGCTATATTTGTAGGAGGGTGAGCATCAGTGGTGGATACTCTTGGTTGAAAAGTTGACTATGTCAGTAATTAACTTAAACTCAAGTAGCTGGGTACACTAGTTAGGGATGTTTTATTAAATCATTTGAAACGTGAAGATCCACATTTAATTTAGATCTTTTCAAATTAAAAGATACATGTTTAATCTGGACCACACCTTCTGCTGCCAGCCCATATAAAGGACATGAAGAAAGTAAATTTCTTCTATTCGCTTTCTTGTTCTCATTGGCAGGTCTATACCTTCTCTGGCATTAGAGCCTACTTCTTCAGGATTTTAGTGTATAAAGAAGACCAGCTGAATCATCTAGCTGATTTCTTAGACCTTCCATTGGTAGACAGCTATTGTTGAACTAGCTGGACAACAGCTTATAGGCCTTTCTAACAATCCTATATAGACATGAATATTTGGAGAATTTCATCAAAGGACAAGTAATGTGGATAGGGATGTAATCCAAAGATTTGCATTTTACAAGCCAAGACACCCTTGGATTGACAGCAACCACTATGTCCGTTTACTCTGAACCTGAACTTAGGGAGTGAGGGGATGGAGAAAGAAAATTTAGTTGAAACACTTAAAGAAATTCTAGTATTATAATTAAGAGAACTGAATACAGAGAAATGTCAGAGTGAGACAGCTTATCCATAGAAAAACTATCATCTGTCCAGTGGTAATGCAAATTGACAGTGATCTTAAGAGGAATTAATAATTACTCAGAGGAGTGTCTACCATTTCCACTTTGAGTCACTGAGTGGTGCTTTAAAGACTTAAATTAAGAAACACTTGGGAAAAGCGAAAAATATATACCTGTGGGGGAGTGAGTTTGACATTCAGGGATAAAATCTTTTAAAATTTCACTTTATATCAAAGCATATATATATGCTTTGATATATATATATATATACATATATATATATACACATATACATATATGCACATATATGGATATATATAGTAGGGATTAAAGTATGGCTATGAGTGCAAGGGCAGTCAGAAGCGCTGGAAACTGGAAACCCTGGAGTTAGATTAGAGGCAGTTTGTGCCACCTGAAATGGGTGCCAGTACCATGCCAGAGCAGTACATGCTCTTAACCACTGAGTCATTTCTGTAGCACAGGCATAAAATGTTGAGAATGTCAGTTCCGTGTCTGAGTGAGATGTCTCCATAGAAGAATGAAGAGGCAGGTGGATCTGTTTATGAGAGAGAGAGAGGTTGATCTCTGAATCTGTCACTCCTAGTTTGGATGGCACTAAATTTCTACTGTAGTAACTCACCATGTGTAAGATGTGACAGGCCTGGGCAATATAATAGAATTAATTACGATGCCCTCCTTAGTTTAAATAGGCTACTCAGAAACCACAGGTGCGCTCCTATTAAGCACTACATCTCCCCAGTGTGTTTCCACAGTATGCTGACACATGCTAACATTGTACATCTTTGTAAATCATTCTTTACAATCGCTTATGCCTAGAATCAGGTCATCAGCTTTGTCTCCTACTGGCCAGTGAGGTGAGGGCCAGTGTCTCTTCTGAAACTCTTCATTACCTTGCAATGTAACCCAAAGAGTGTTAGCTGTGGCCATTGCATTTTTTTGGATCTGTGGTCAGAATTGCAGTGTCAAACAGCTAATGAAGCTTTTGTATGTCCTGAGGTCAGATGCCCTTTTATAATCAACTGATAACATTTAAATCCCTCAAAAATGCTAATGAGGCAACTAAGCCAGTATGCCATTCTGAAATGTAAGCCTAAGTCAGGCAATTAGTTCTCTATTGAAAACACTACAGGGCTACAGAGGTTGTAGCTGGTTCTGTTTCCAGCTGTTAGGGATAAACATGCAACACTGAATTTGTCCTGCAAATAAAAAGCATTTCAAATAACTGACATCTGTAGCAAACAATAAAATGAGATTAGTGTAAAGGGTATATGCATCTTTATTTTCCATCAGTTAAGTGAGGCTTAAATCAGACTTAAAAGATGAGAATCATTTTCTACACACGTCATTGACCTGAAACGGCTTCTACTTTTTAATATATTTTACAAAACTTTTAGTATTTTATTTAAATTCAAACTTGACTTGTGTGTGTGTGTATGTGTGTGTGTGTGTGCGCGCGCGCGCGCATGTGCGCGTGTGTGTACACTCAAACTCAACCATGCAAGTACATGTGGAGGCTGGAGGTGTCAATGTATAGTGTCTTCCTCTATCACTCTCCACCTTATTTTTAAAGACAGGGTCTATCATTGATCCTATTACCATTGATGGGTAGAAGACTGCACAGTGATCCCACCTCACCACCCTAGGCTTTAGTGTGTGTGGCAATCCCAAGCAAGTGCTTCACCACTGAGCCATCCCTCAACCCTCAATATTTCACTTTATGAGATAAATGGTCCTACAGTGGACACAAATGTCTGTAATCCAAACATAAATATATTATACAAATAATAAAATTTTATATACATATTAAAATTTTATTGAAAAGAAACAAAGTGTAAGACTGGGGGTGTAGTTCAGGTTTTTAGAGTTTAGAAAGTTCTGGATTTAACTATTATGAACAAATCACACCTGTGATGCCAGCACTGGGGAGCTAGAGATGAAACAAACCAAACCTTAAGTTCATCATCTGTTCCATTGCAATACAAGGCCAGCCTGACTGAATAAGAGCATGTTAAAAAAAAATACAAAACATGGTGGTGAATGAGCTGTGGTGGGGAGGAAGGATGGTGAGTTGGTGAGAAAGGGAAAGATGGGAGAAGAGACAATGAAGAGTCTACATGGAGTAGGGAGGCTCACCCAAACTTCCCCTCTATGGCTTCCACTTCTTCCCACATTCCGTGTGTGCATCGTTGATGACTATCAAGAAGCATTGAGAAGCCATTTCAGTTTCCCATTCACGGCAATGACAGGAAATGCTGCTCTCCTTTTATTTTGGCTGAGAGTTTTTTGGGAGTTTTGCATTTCTTCTGCTGTCATAACAGCTATGGAAATCCTGGACAGGGACAGGGTCAGTTTTCTAGTAAAGATGTTGGTGAGACAATGGAATTGATTCTATACATTGTCCTCTGCCCTTTATTTGACTAAGAGTGAGACTGCCCACAGATCGCCAAAGACGTGCAGAGTTACTTGTGTGGCTTGAAGAGCTCCCTCAACTGCAATCCCCTAAAGGAAGGGAGGAGCTATGTCGTGACATAGCCAGCCATCTTTAGATATATTGGGGTTGATTGAATTAAGAAACAGGATTGTTGTAGGACCTGTAATTTGGAGCTTTTCAAATTAAACAGGGACAGAGAGGTTGGGAGAGGGTCAGTGGAAGCACGGGGGTGAGGTCTGTGCTTCATATCCTGTCTGGCTGTGGCAAGCAGTTTCTGTCTCCAAAAGGAAGGGAGGGGCTATGTCGTGACATAGCTAGCCATCTTTAGTAACATTGGTGTTGGTTGAATTAAGAAACAGGATTGTTGTAGGACCTGTAACATGGAACTTTTCATATCTAATGTGGACTGAGAGGTTGGGAGAAAGTCAGTGGGAGCACAGGGGTGAGGTCTGTGCTTCATATCCTGTCTGGCTGTGGCAAGCAGTTTCTGATGGGGCATTTGCACCGGTTGCTGGAAATTTTTAATAATAGCATTTGGTCCTATAGCCACTGGTGGACTTGTTGTCTGAGGTTCTGATTCATCTAGCTGGATGACAAAAAGAACTCCTGGGTCTGTCCCCTTGAAAAACCATCTGAGTTTGGAGAGCATCCGCATTCTCCAGCTATAACTGGCTTTCCAGACAGTGGCCTCTTTGCCTTCTTTAGTGAATTGGATCTTACTAGGGCTACAAGTGGGGCAAATGCAGAGATAAATGGTAGCAGCAGTGTTGGGGTTTTGCCAGGCACAATAGGGCCATTTTGCCTGGCTTACCTTGATGCAGTCCCCTGTAGTTTCTATGTGACAGTGCAACTGCCCCATGGAGCCACAGCTCCAAGTCTGATATAGTAATCATGCCCCCCTGCAAGCATTAAGCCTCCCCTTTATATGATATTCTGGGCAGACATAAAATAAGGGCCCATGATCACTTGGTTGTATGTGTTGGGTGTGTATGTTGCAAGGGTCAAGAGTTATATCTGGAAACCAAGACCCTGGAGGTGCTGTCTTTGATGTCCTGTGGTGGACCTTGCCAGTGGCCATAAAATAGTGCCCAAGGTAGGTTCATAGGCTGATGTAGATTTGGATCCTCTAAAAGCACGTGGCTCCCCATTGGTGTCCAGGGCAGGAGCGAAATCGACAGTAGAAGAAGGGTTGTCATTGCAGTGAAATTTTAATCGCAAGGGGATGCTAGAATCTGGGTGAGAATTCCAGGTCTCCTCTACCTGCAACTGGTGAAAGTGGGTGTGGTAAAGCCAGGGAGGAAATCTGTCTACTTTGAGTGGGGTGGGAGTCATGAGAATTACCCGGAATTCCTGGAATTGCCTTTCCAGCATGGCTCAAGACTGCAATGTTGATGTGGCCAGATCAGAACCCAGTCTCTGGGCTGGAAGCTATGGGACTTAGGTGGGTAAGCAGTAGGGTAAATATCTTATAGTCTTGGCAAGATCTCCACCCTAATTTGGGAGAGTGCTCTCAAGCTTTGGGTTAAGTCTACTTCCCCGTCCTGTGCAATGAGTTCAGACTGCAGGCTGGGGATGAGAGGGATTGGGTGTCCAAACATAATCTTGAAGGGAGTTAAACCCAATTGGTAGGGGGAAATCCTAACCCTAAATAAAGCATAGGGAAGGAGGGCCACCCAGTCCTCGCCAGTCTCCAAGGCTAATTTAGTGAGGGTCTCTTCTAGCATTCAATGCATCTGTTCAACGTATCCTGAACTCTGGGGTCTGTATGCACAATGTAATTTCCATTTGGCTCCCAGTGCAGTGGCTATTCCCTGACTTACCTAAGAGATTAATACAGGTCCATTATCTGACCCTATCACGTGTGGAACACCAAACCTGGGAAGAACTTATTCTAGAATCTTCTGGCTACAGTGTATGTAGTCTCACGTTTAGACAGAAATGCCTCTGTCCATCCTGAGAAAGTATCTACAAACACTAGCAAGTATTTATATCTGTATTTGCCCAGTTTGACTTCAGTGAAGTCTGTTTCCCAATATATTTTAGGGCGTGTTTCTCTTGCTAGGTACCTTTTTCTCCTTTTGTTTGGTAAGCATTTACCAATTGACATGCCTGGGATTTTTTAATAATAAGAATAATTTGGTCAATTAGCTGACTGGCATGCCTAATCTTTAAGGGTGACCTTGGAGTAAATCCTTAAGTTTCTTAGCCCCCATGTGGATAGAGCAGAGGAGTCAATACAATAAATACTGTCCCATGAATTGTGGGAGAAGAATTTTCCCAATAAGAAGGTACCACTAGTCGTTTTCTTTTTGAGCCCCTTCAACTTGTGTGTCCCAGGCAGGTTCCTCTTGCTTGTAACAAGAGGGTGGGGGGAAGAGAGCATGGCCCCGGGTGTGTCTGGGCTGATAGGGTGTGGTATGGTTTACTTACTGACACTTCCTTAGCTGTCCTGCCTGCCAGATTGTTTCCTGGGGTGGCCAAGTAGTTTCCCTTTTCATGGCCAGACAATGCAGCACAGCCAATTTTGGGGGGAGCCATAGGGCCTGCAACAGGCTTAGGATTTCCTGTTTATATTTGATAGTCTTTCCTTCTGCCGTCAGCAAGCCTCTCTCCGTGGATATATAAGGTAGCAAAAGCTTAGCTGCTATCTCCGTAAATGTTAATTCTTTTGTCCTTTCCCAAGTCCAAGGTCTTTACCAGGGCTTTTAGCTTGGCCCTCTGGGCTGATGTGTCAGGGGGCAGTGTTTCTGCAAAAATCACCTCAATGTAAGGATCTGGTCAGGATGACCGGCACGGGGCAGGAGACCATCCGTGCCACTCTATCCATAGTCTCCAGTCCTCCCTCCTCTCTCCCTGCTCCCACCCCCCTGCCATCGAACATTGAGCAAGGGCCAGTCGACTGAGCAGTAGGTGACCCATTTGAGCTTCTGGACCAATACTCTATTGTTGTTGTTTGTATCCTTAAGGTCCTGCCAGTGAGCAAGAGTTAGATCCAGAGGGGTGGAAGGGTTTTTTTCCATAGTAGTAGAGGGAGAAGTGGAACGGCTTAGAATGAAAAGAGCAACAAAGACACAGACCCTGATCAAAGCAAACAAGGAACAAATCCACACCTTTACAATGTCCAGGGAAAAAGAACAAGATACTTCCTCTCTTGGCAAGTGAAGAACCCCAAAAATAGTCCTGACTGGGAACTGGACTTCCACAAAGATATTTCTGATCGCTCCCTGCCAGAGTCGGCTGAAACCTGACTTCAGCTATCTCAAGGCTTGCAGCAGCCAGTCTCACAGGCTACAACCTCCAATTGATGGAGACTTCTCTCGACCCCTCCAGTATCACTTGGCAGGACGCTTCTGTCCCAATGAGGGCCTGGTTAACACTTGGTCTGCTCTCACCCAGAAAGCCCAAGTCTGTTCGCTCTAGCTTTCTCTCTCTCTCTCTCTCTTTCTCTCTCTCTCTCTCTCTCTCTCACTCTTTTTCTCTCTCTCTCAGAGTTGCTCTCCCCAGGAGAGCCTTTCCTTCCCTCTGCTGAAGAGCTTAGAGGAGCATATATATCAGACAATCAGACATACATATACACCTTACCGGTATTAGAACAAACCTCTAGACCTTGGTTTTCCCGGCGGGGGGCTCCACAGTTCCTGACAAATGCACTAAATGTTGTGTCCAAGTCGCAACCCCCAGAGAGACCATCAGTATCCAGTCAAGTCCAGAATAAAAAAGCAAGGTTTATTCGGAGTTCTATTCCTGCAAGCTGGGGTCTCCTCCTCTAATGGTAACAGAGCGATAGGGAGGAGAGTCCCCTTCATCATTTGGGGTTGACATTATATAGGCAAAAACCACAAACCAGGTTCATTTTGGGTCAAATGAGTTAGTCTTGGGTAACAGCAGGTGTGCCTTATCTCTAACAAGCCCATTCCCTCTAGAACCCTACCAAAATTAGAGTCCTACCCTAATTTCTGCTCCCTGATGGACCACAGAGCTAGGAGTTAACAGGTGGCCTGCTGCCAGGATGCAGGAGCACTTTGTGGTGAGCTCGGCGCCCTAGCTAAAAAGCCCTCGATGTCTTGCATTTAAACACAGTGCCCTAATTAGCTATTAAGCAAGCAAAAATTTCCTTAAAATTTTTCAGGCCCTTACAGTAACTCAATATCCAATGTCTAGAATCCACGCACAATCTTCTGATCTGCTCTAAAAGAGATTAGGTCCTTTCTCTGGCTTCACCCTCTGCAGCACTGACTTGGGCTGACTCCACCACACTGCTGCTGCTGTCCTTGCTGGTAATCCCATGGTACTGGCATCTCCAAAATGATGGAGTCCCTTGATACAATGAGGCTATCACCAAAAGCCACTCCAGGGCTCGCTTCGTGGAGCAAACCAGGCTTCCACTTCTCTCCATGAGCCCTTCTGTCCTGGGACTTCCACTAATACTGAGGCTGCTTCTTCTCCAATGCCCTATCAGGGCCTCTCACAGTGCCAAACCACAGCTGTTCTCCATGACCCCTTTATGCTTTCAAACCACCTGAGAGACTCTTATATGTCACTTAGGCTTCTAGTAAGATATAAAACTTTGATGGACTCTAGAACACAGTTTCTATTCACCGACTTGAGGAAACCCTTCACATAAGTGTTTTTGCCTAAGTGATGTTGGCCTCTTCTTTTTTTTTGTTTGTTTGTTTTTTGAGCCTCTTCTTTTTTTTTAATTAATTAATTTATTTATTTGTTAAAGATTTCTGCCTCCTCCCCGCCACCGCCTCCCATTTTCCTCCCCCACACCCAATCAAGTCCCTCTCCCTCATCAGCCCGAAGAGCAATCAGGGTTCCCTGCCCTGTGCGAAGTCCAAGGACCACCCACCTCCTTCCAGGTGAGCATCCAAAATGCCTAGGCTCCCACAAAGCCATTACATGCAGTAGGATCAAAATCCAGTGCCATTGTTCTTGAGTTATCAGTAGTCCTCATTGTCCACTATGTTCAGCGAGTCCGATTTTAGCCCATGCTTTTTCAGACCCAGGCCAGCTGGCCTTGGTGAGTTCCCGATAGAACATCCCCATTGTCTCAGTGTGTGGGTGCACCCCTCACGGTCCTGAGTTCCTTGTTCGTGCTTTCTCTCCTCCTACTCCTGATTTGGACCTTGGGATTTCAGTCCAGTGCTCCAAAGTTAGTCTCTGTCTCCTTTCATAGCCTGATGAAGGTTACTATCATACAATAAAAGTATATGCTCAACTATGTTCATAGCAGCATTGTTTGTAATAGCGAAAACCTGAAAACAACCTAGATGTCCTTCAATGGAAGAATGGATGAAGAAAGTATGAAATATATACATATTAGAGTACCACTCAGCAGTAAAAGACAATGACTTCTTGAATTTTGCATGCAAATGGACAGAAATAGAAAACACTATCCTGAGTGAGGTAAGCCAGACCCAAAAAGAGGAATATGGGATGTACTCACTCATAATTGGTTTCTAGCCATAAATAAAGGACATTGAGCCTATAATTCATGATCCCAGAGAAGCTAACTAAGAAGGTGAACCCAAACAAAAACATATAATCATCCTCTTGGCCTCTTCTTAATCAGTGCTAATTTCTTAGCTCCAGTTGTCCCAATAAAGCAAAGACTTACGTCACTGTCTCTGTTCTTGTGAATTACAGCTAATTCTTCAGTCCCAGCTCACCATACTCAGATCTCATCTTTGGTCTTGAAGTGAATCACAAACTCCCTCTGGAACTTCACAAGTTAGGCCTCCACTGTTTGCTTTACTCTCAACATTCTTATCTTCCACGCTACCAAAGAAAACATCATCAAGTTTTGAACTCGTAATGGATTTCTAGACCAAAGTTCCAAGGTCTTTTCACACTCTTTCTCAAAACAACATGGCAGATCTCTCACTGTAGCCCATGATCCTCTTACCACGTTATTTTAAGGTTTCTATTTCTGTGATGAAACACCTTAAACAAAAAATAAGCTGGAAAGGAACGGGTTTATTTGGCTTACACTTCCATATCTCTGTTTGCCATCAAAGGAATCCAGGACTAGAATACAAACAGGGCAGGGAAATTGGAAACAGTTGTTGATGAAAAGACCATGGATACCGCTTACTGGCTGCTCCCCATGTCTTGCTCCACCTGCTTCCTTTTAGACCCCAAGACCACCAACCCAAAGCAGGCACCATGCATAAGGGGCTACTCCCTCCCCATCAATCACTAATTTACACAATGTTGTACAGCGTGCCTGCAGCTCACTCTTAGGAAGGAAATTTTCTTTTTTGGAGGTTCCCTCCTCTCAAATGACTATGACTTTGTCAGTTTGATACAATAACAAGGTGATAAACAGGGGTCAAGAGAAAATAAACTCTAATGGGTCATGGAATAACTTCTAACCTTATCAGTATTCTGTGCCTGGAGCTCCTCACACTGGCTAAACCTTAGGTAAAATGCTCCTTTGTTATTACGGAGATTTCTACTTCCTTCAATTGTAGAATCAATGAGAAAAAAATAAAAGCTAGTTTAGTTTCATTTTCCTGTTCTTAAAATGCAGGAAATTCAGAAAAAAAAAACTGGACCCCATCTCCTATGTGATTGGCTAGCACACTCTGAAGATGGGACAAAAGTCAAGACAAAGGAGCTACCCAACTTTCTTGTTTCTGCTGCAAACACTCCAGCACAGCTGAGGGTTGTTCCTGTCCTGAGCAGTGAGAGCATCCCCTGGACACAGGATTTTCTGGTAACTAGGAATTCAGATCTGACTTCTCACCCTCCTCTGTCTCTTCCTAGGGAGCCTGTGAGTAACAAGACATTTAGAGAGGAATCCTCAGAGCTGGGATTCTCAGTTTGTAAGCTAGGGGTCTTTGATTAGAGGCAGGCAGGACTGAATTAAGATGTTCTTAGGTAATTATTCAAGTTTAGATAGACCTAAAGCAAATAACCAAGTTATTTAAAATTTACCCAGTTGTTTTAGGTTTGGATTTTGTTTGTTTGTTAGATGAAAATGAGCCTTTTGGTATATATGTGTTGTGAATTATAACTATAGAATATATGAAAATTGTGGTATCAATCTTGTTACTGCCCAGTATTTTTTTCTGTCCCTTTCTACCAAGTTCAGCATATTTGTTTTACACAACAGTGGAAGCTAGACTTGGGTGAAGGATGCCCTCTGTAAGATGCTTCTGCTTACTTGCTGGGGAACAATTCTAGGATAGTTTTTGTTTGAAAAATATTTGTATTTGCTGTACAATGAATTCATGCATCTCTGGAGCATTTTTATCATCTTCACCCACTATTCCTCTCTCTTTTCCATTCTCATTCTCTCTGGGATCCTTCCTCTTTCCATTGTTGTCCCTATGTTTTTCTTGTCTTTTTTTTTTAATACTCCACTGATTTTAATCAGGATCATTTCCCTGTTCTGTTGTAAGGTTATTTACTTGATCATGTGCTACTTTCTAGTGGTCTATATCTGAAGAAAAATGACTCTCTCTCCCCCTACAAGTCTCTAATCCTAACATAAGGATAAGGCTTCATGTGCCCCTGATCTCATTCATGCTGAAGTGAGAACAAGATAAATCTTATGTGTGTCTCCTGTAGGTAACCCCAGAGGCCATGTCATATTTAGAAGACATTATTTTATGTCACTCCCCCATCTCCAGCCTCTGGCTCTTCTGCGATATTTTCTGAACTTGGTGAGGGTAGGAGATTGATAAAGATGTCACTGTTTTATCTAAGAATGAACACTCAACCATTACATATTCTCACCAGGTTTGACCAGTTAGGAGACTGTGCATTAAAATACTACTCAATGCAAAAAATGGGAAATGAGCAAAAACAACAAAACGCTTGTCTGTGCAAGGCCGAGAGCATCACTAATCTCTGGTATAGTCCAAAATATTTAGAAGGAAATCTTCCCATTTAGAAAAACAGCAGCAGTAGATGCTGAGGGACATTTTTAATGAGGGAATCCTCTTTAACTTCTTGGTTTTGATTGTGAAGTTGGTGTGTTAGTGAAGAAATGCATCCTTTTGTCCTGATTAATATTTCACGGCACAATCTTTTGTTGTGGTCATGCTCTGTGCAAGACATTTAATGCAAATTTTTCTTGTTTAATTTCTTTTTCTTGTTCGGTAGTTTTGGAGAATTTTGTATAATGCATTTTATTTGTTTTTTATAACATTTATGTGTTCGTTCTCTGTGCCCTCATAAACCAGGGATAGGTGCTCACATGCTAGAGTATGCTTGTGGAGGTCAAAAGACAAGGTGTGAAAGTCAGTTCTGTCTGCTATGTAAGTCTTGGGATTAGAACTCAGATCATGTGTCACAGAAACAAGTACTCTTTCTTATCAGTCATTTAGTTGGCCCGAGACAGTTTTAGAGTGTGCATACATAGATTAAGGCATGGGGACCAAAAGGATGGGAGGCGTTTGTAATAGATCCCAGCAACTTTTGTCTTAGGAACTTTCCCCCAGGCTAATGCAAAGGATCTAGGCTCATGGTTGCCCTGATAGATTCTACTGCTTTCATTTTCATCTGGGTCCTGTCAGCTTTTGTAATTGGTCAAATTTATTACCAAATAGTTAATTTCAGTCACTACCAGAATAGCTTAAATCTGATACCCCACCTTACCACCCATTGCACCCACCCCTCACTGCCTCCATTAGGTTTAGTGAGGCTGCCTGAGAGTTGAACCTGGATGTCTGTCCAGCTTGAGAGACAGTAACAAAACTCAGAGGGGCCCTGGCTTTATAATAGGACTTGCCTAGCCAGCAGGCCAGGAGTTGAGTGGCACCCCGCCACCCCGTAGAGTCATCATTTTTCTGAGTGTGGGGAAGAGGGTCTGGCTCTGTGGCTGTTGTGGACCATGCTCTGCTCTGCTGCTGGCGGTGCTGGGGCTGAGGGCCTGGCCCTGCCAGCAGTCAGGCCTTCAGCAGGAAACAGGAACAGTTACCGCCTTAAGGAAACATAAAGTTTAGAAATTTATACAAAAAATGTGCATACCAATTTAGGTATTGAAACATCTAATCCCATAAATGTGTATAAAAATATATTATGTACTAGCCATGAACTGCTACGGACTCGATGTTTTGTGAATTATGACAACATTTTTCTTATGGCTCTGATGAATATTATTTTGGTTAAAGTCTACTTTTGTAAATTTACCAAAACAAAATCAGTATCTTAAGAGAACTTTGTTGATATAAATAAGATTAATTTTAGATTTGTATCAGTTTAGTGAGGTTTACCTTTAGGAATTTTAATAGCCTTTAACTGTAGCTGACTCAGTCATACCCATATACTTTTTTTTTTAAATCTTCACCCATACTCTGCATGAAAACGAAACCAATTAAAACTCCTTTTTTTCATCATTTCAAAAAATATATATAAGCATATGTATAACCTTTTAAATATTTTTCTCCTACTTCTTGAATGATGCTTTACTTTTTTAATATCGTGAAACATGATGTTATAAATAAGCAATTTTCAATTTAGTTTCAATTTAGCTTAATCCCCCAATACAAAGCAATTTGGTGCCATGGAAGCAGTATATGAGCATAAGCATGGATGTAGATATAACACAATATATACATACATAAAATCTATATCAAATACATTTTAACTCAGTCAAGGATTATTTGTGAAATTTATCCTGCACGTTATTTTTAACATCTTCTGATCTGATTATATTTTTCATATCTCTAAGTGAGCTTCAATCTTAAATCTGTTCTTTAAAAGTATTAATTTTCTGTTGAAGTAAATTAGAAAACTTCTGTCTCAGTTTATAGTTCCTTAAACAGAATGACTAAACAGAATGTTGGTGAAGGTGGAAAACAGTCAACATGAAAACTACTATTTTACTGAGCTGAAATTTTGACTTGGATACTTACAGAACTAAGTTGTAAAATCACACATCTGGAAGTTTCTGTAACATGGAAAGCACAAATGCTCTAATCAATAAAACAAACACAGATCCCAATCTTTGCCCCCTGAGACACAGGTCTATAGGATGAGAAACTCCATGTTTATACTTTGGGAAAATCTGGAATTCTAGAAGTACACTGGAGAAGATTGTTGTTTGAGTAGGAGATTTGTTAAAAGGGTTGTGAATGCCATAGACAGACAGGCACACAGCATTATGGAAAAGACTCTGAGATCAGTCCCATGTAGCAGAACAAGGAATCCTTTCTTACGGATCTCTGCCATGTGATTGATAAGAAGCCTATAATGGATGCTTGCAGTCAAGGACTCTATGGAACACAAGCAAGAATCCTAAGAAAAAAGTGGTTTTAGTCATAGAAACCAAAGTAGTATCATTTCTGATATGATCACCAACCAAAATGGGATTGCTTTACAAAACGAGGTGCCCCTGGTTAGCACTTTAGATATCTAGAATTTAGGCCCAGGGCTTCTTCAAATTTTCTAAGACCTCTTTTGAAGTGTTGGCACAGGGGTCCTACAACACTGGCCAGATTAGAAAAACATCTGAAGAATCAGAAAGGCCACAATGCTTTTTCAGGACCATCAGGGTATGCAAGAGCTGAAATCCAGGTCCCTGAGATGTCTCCCTTCCCGTCTTTATCTCTGGCAATGGAGAAGGGTCCTTGCTGAGACAGGCCACTTTAGTTTAACCAACAATAGAAATTCATTGCATTTAATCCACATCTTAGTGCACAAAGGGCAAAAATAAACAAGCAAAATATAACGGATTCGGTAAATACTTATTACCTAAGTTAGGCAAAGCAGGCACATAGCTATTTCCAAAGTGATGCTTTCACTCACAACACAGCAAAAAGAGCATAACAATTTTATTCATGGGGTCCATATATATTCATATAGGTGTAGGCCAGCTTTAAAGCATATTCTTTTTAAAATTACATTCCCTCAGCATGCTAATTTTAAAGTGATGGACAGAAATGCCTCTCAGAATCCCCAGCTTCCACAATAATATTTTAGCTGACAATAAAGAAAATGATAGTTTGAAGGAACTGAATGCAAGAAGAAATCTGTCCATGAAGGTACCTGCATTGCTTAGTCAATAACAGCACATGTTCTTGTCCTATCTGAGCATCCACACATGGAGGCTAATCTCACCTGGCTGTACAGCACTCAGAGTACCCAAATATTTTTATAGGAAGGCCAGTAGCTTTACCTGTTTTTCATCTCATGATATCTTCTTGTGTCCAGATTTTCCATGAATCAAGGAATAGAGAGAGTCTAGTGGAACCTGAAGGTTGATAGCCCTCTTTGCTCATGGCCTCTGCTTCCTGGTTTCCAGGACTCTGTGGGCTATGGAATGATGCATGAAAATCTGCCAGGGGAACTCAGTGCTATAGAACTGAGTTATACATGTCCATCTACTGTTGTTCCTACAGTAACTGACTTAGTGCCTGCCAGACCCCCCTTTCCCGAAGGGCCATCTATAATGTCAAGCTTATAAAAATAACCCAAGAGCCAATAAAGATCTGGAAATTCAGGTTTCAGGAGTTGCTGTTATCTATATCAACTCAGCCTCCTGACTGCTCTTTCTCCTGTCTCCTGCACATGGTGTCCGTGTCCATTTGTAATGCAGCAGGTGCCCTGCTTATAGCATCTGTGTACCACGCATTCATTGGGATGGATGAAGTCCCGAATAGGACTTTATCTGGCTTGGCTTCTTATTCAATTATTCAATGAGGCCAAGTTTCTTCTAAAGAATTTGGTTCTAGGACAAATCAATGTGGCATTGGTGACTGGACTGGCCAACACTACACCCCATACAAATATGCACTATATTTTGCAAAGTATCTCAGTTTACCTTGGAGGGATATTGTGCATTGGCCTTCAATCCAACTTTTTTTGGAAGTGTGTTATATATTAGAGATCAGGAAGGTTTCATGAATAGATCTTAAAAACAAGAGACTTTGCACTTGGGAGGCAGAGGCAGGCAGATCTCTGTGAGTTCGAGGCTAGCCTGGTCTACAAGAGCTAGTGCCAGGACAGGAACCAAAGCAACAGAGAAACCCTGTCTCGAAAAACTAAAAAAAAGAAAAAAAAAGAAACTGAGAAAATAAACAAGCCGAGTAGATAAATAAGGGACTGCATGACAACCAGAGGCTTGAAAGTGTGAGGAACATTAACCAGATCTAAGAAGACAAATAAGAAAAAATATTTTTGTTAAACATACCATGATGACTGAAAAGGTCACAAAGACCATATAGGATAAATGATAATGAGTGATAGAAGCAGGTACAATCAGACATGCAAATCAACAAGGAGGACATGAAAATACAGCTGATTTATCCTGGAATCTAGAATGTGAGGGGCGTCTGGTGATAAAGTCTACATGACACAGAAGCACAGAGCAGACTGAATGTTAAGATGGATCTGCAAAGACACAATGGAGACTAAAACATTAAAGTCTCATGTGATGGTCTCAGATCCTGCAGAAAGAATGGCCCTACTGTGTCACTTATTGGTGAACTCCAGAGAAGCCAAACTCATAAAGGTGGAAGGCAGGGTGATGGGCAAAGCTGTGGGAGAGGGAAATGTTAGTCAAAGGACACAAAGTCTCAGATGTGTAAAATGAACACAGTGGGAGATCGGATGTAGTACTGCAATCATCAAGGATGGTATGTGGCAATATACATGAAATTTGATAAAATATAGATCCCAAATTTCATAAACATCCTCCTGACTCTTCCTTCTTTCCTTCAGTGCATTAGTTGCTCACAGTCATGGGCCAGCGGTTCTCTTCATCTAGGAATGAGCGCCACCAAGATTTGGCCTCCACCTTTAACGAATATTTTAAGAAGTTTAAAGTAGAAAACAAAATCATTCCTCAAGAAATCTTAGCTTCAATTGAGTTAAACTTGTCAAAAGGAAACATTCAGGTGGCAAACTCTTCGATCACTAATGCATTAAAAGAAATTGATAGCACCCCACTCAATGTTGCTGTGACAGGAGAGTCTGGAGCAGGGAAGTCCAGCTTCATCAATGTCCTGAGGGGGATTGGGCATGAAGATAAAGATGCAGCTAAAATAGGTGTGGTGGAAACGACCATGGAGAGGCATCCCTACACACACCCCAATATTCCCAATGTGGTTTTTTGGGACCTGCCTGGGATTGGAACCACAAATTTCCCACCCAAAGATTATCTGGAGAAAATGAAATTCAACGAGTATGATTTCTTCATCATTCTTTCTGCCACACGCTTTAAGAAAAATGATATAGACCTCGCCAAAGCAATCCGCATGATGAAGAAGGATTTCTACTTCGTGAGAACCAAGGTGGACTCTGACTTGAAAAATGAGAAGAAATTCAAACCACGAACCTTTGACAGAGAAAAGGTCCTGCAGCAGATCCGCAGCAGCTGTGTGAGGACCTTTCAGGAGAATAACATTGAGAAACCACCCATCTTCTTGATCTCTAATAAAATCTTATCTGACTATGATTTCCAAATCCTGGTGGACAAGGTGGTGAATACTCTCCCTGTATACAAACGTCACAATTTTATGCTCTCCTTGCCAAGTATTACAGATGCGGCCATTGAAAGGAAGCGGCAGTTCCTGGAGCAGAGCATTTGGCTCAAAGCCTTTGCGACTGGCCTACTCAATATGATCCCTTCACTGACCCTCTTAATGGTCAATGATGTGGGGGATCTTAAGTACAGCATGAACCTCTATCGAGCTGTCTTTGGAGTGGATGATGCATCCTTGCAGGGTTTGGCTGAGGACTGGCAAGTGTCAGTGGATCAGCTCAAGGCAAAGATGAAATCTCCTCATGTGTTTGAAACTACAAAGGAAGAAACAATACAAGAAAGACTTTCAAGACTTTATGAAGAGTTTCGTTTGGCTAAGGGGGATGTATTTGCTAAGAATGTTTATGTTAAAGAATTGTTTTACCTAAAATATTATTTCCTTGATATAGTGACAGATGATGCTAATGCTCTTCTCAGAGAGATATGTGTAAAAAATAACTTGGTTTCTGATTTGGCTGAAATCTTGTAGCTGTCAAAAATCAGAATCAATGACAGAAAAACTGGACACTGATGTTACAAAACAACATACTGGGTTATTCAGACCATGCAGCGTTTATCCATACTTAGTGATCATATATCCACATTAGCTGCAGCAAGGGGATCAGATATGTGTAAATAATCTGAGTGCTAAAACTATCTACTCACTTTGAATAAACCCTCAGATCTAGTCATTGCACTTTTATACAACTTTATTTCATATAAGTCAACATCTACTTTTAGGTTTAACATTGTGATAGGTGGTTTGATCGACAGACTCTAGAATCACATGGGAGATGAACCGCTGGACTTGTATTTGGGAAACTATTTGCTTACGTTAATTGAGGTGGGAAGCGCTGCCCACTGTGGGTGGCCTCATTCCCTAGCTGCTGATCCCTAACTTTGTATATGGAACGGGAGGCTAACATAGAACACCTGCACTCATGCATTGCTCTCTTCTTTCTTACTGTGGGTGGAGGGGGACTAGCTGCCCACAGCTGCTGCTGGGACTCCTCTATAAACTTGAGTTTCACACTTATGTCCTCTCTTCATAGTAATGCCACAGGAAAAGCCATAACTGGGCTGGAGAGATGGATCAATTGCCTTGCAATTCTGAAGACCTCAGTTTAGACCCACAGAGCCCACATAAAGCCATCTATGCACCTGAAATCCATACACTCCTGTGGAGAGACAGGAGGCAGAGGCAGAGAATCCTGGAAACTGTGGGGCCAACTAACCTGCCACATGCAGCTGTTATAAAGAGACCCTAACACAAGCAAATGGAGGTAAAAACCAAAATCCAGTGAACTTTGCATACATGCCATGTCATGGTAATCACACATGCAAATGCACTCGCACAAAAAGATTTTCTTTAAAACTAAGAAGGAAAGTGTGGGGTGGTAACTCAGTGGTATAATGCGCACATGCATGTGACCTCGGGTTAAAGCTCTAGCACGCCAGAAACAGGGTAAATGGTGATGTGGAAAGATGGCTCAGAGGTCAAGAATGCTGACTGCTCTTGCAGAGACCCGGGGTTCAGTCCCCACATAATGGAGCCCACTTAGTAGCACACAGTAGCCTATAACTCCTGTTCCAGGGGATCTGATATCCTCTCCAGACAGCCATTGGACCAGGAACACCTGGGGTTAATAGATACGCATGCAAGACAAATATTCATACAATAAAATTAAAGTGTAAGAGATATATGTTTGAACAAAGAGTACAAGAGAGAGGGATGGAATAACCATACAGATCATAAAAGTCCTAATAATAACCGAAATTCTAAAAATCCTATTTAGTCAGAATCTTTGAGAAAATACTAAAGAAGCTCTCTAATTCTGTACCAGAACCAGTGAAGATGAAGGGATTTTCCTACTTTATATTCATAGGCTTTTGAATGTTGTGGTTACTAAATGACTGATTTACTCCATATCAATACCAAAAGTTATTTAATAAACTCTTTTGTAAAAAAAAACACATTAATTGTTACTTGATATTCCCAAGAACTTATAGTAGCTTTATAGTGACTGTTTATTACTATTATTGGTAATACTATACTATTTCTAATGTATTACTATTACTGGCTTATTATTTCATTTCACACTCCCTGGCATACATTTGGTCATCCTTGAAATAAAATGTAGATAAACAGTACATCTGTTAGTAAGACTGGAGGAGAGACACAAAAGAAAGAGAAAAATTATCTATGGAGAGGAACAGTTTTTTAAAATTTGGGCAGCTATATTCCTATAGACTACGTGGGTTAAACAATGGGATTTTGTTCTCATACTTCCATTGACTGATTTATGAGTTTCAGGTGCCTCTGTGGCCAGAGCCCCAGTAAAAGCATTCTTCCTGGTAAGACCTCACATGGCCTCCTATGGTGCGTCTATCCAGAGAATGGTTCCCTTCTTGCTTCTTTCATGACCCTATTATTGTGCTTCATGTTCATGACCTAGTCTACATATAGATGCTTCCCAAAGCCTTTCCTCCTAGCATGAACCCACTGAGGGTATGGGCTACTAACATGTTTTCAGGGGTAAAACACTCAGTCTATAACAGTTATGCAAATTATGCTGGTGGTTCAGCTGTTTTCTTTTTTTAATATTCATTGAGCTCTACATTTTTCTCTGCTCCCATTCCTGACTCTCCACTCCCTCCTTCAATCTTCCCCCAAGGTCCCCATGCTCCAAATTTACTCAGGTGATCTTGTCTTTTTAGGCTTTCTACTTCTCATGTAGATTATATTTATGTAAGTCTCTCTTAATGTCTGCATTGTTGTCTAAATTCTCTACGATTATGGTTTGTAGGCTGGCTTTCTTTGCTTTATGTTTGAAAACTACCTATGAGTGAGTACATGTGATCATTTCTTTCTGTGTCTGGGTTACCTCACTCAAAATAATGTTCTCTAGTTCCATCCATTTTCCTGCAAAATTCAAGCTGTCATCATTTTTTCTACTGTGTAGTACTCCATTGTGTAAATGTACCACATTTATCTAATCCATTCTTCGATAGAGGGACATTTAGGTTGTGTCCAGGTTCTGTCTATGACAAACAAAGCTGCTCTGAGCATGGCTGAGCACATGTCCTTGTGGCACAATTGAGCATCTTTTGGGTATATACCCAAAAGTGGTTTTATTGGGTCTTGAGGTTGTTTCCTAATTTTCTGAGAAATCGCCACGATGACATCCAAAGATCACATAATCTATTAAAAAACAATGGAGTACAGATCTAAACAGAGAACTCTCAACAGAGGAATCTAAAATGGCTGAAAAACACTTGAGGAAATGTTCAACATCCTTAGTCATCAGAGAAATGCAAATCAAAACAACTCTGAGATTCCATCTTACACCTGTAAGAATGGCCAAGATCAAAAACACTAATGACAACTTATGCTGAAGAGGTTGTGGGGAAAAGGGAACACTCCTGCATTGCTGGTGGGAATGCAAGCTGGTACAACCCCTTTGGATGTCACCTGTTTTCTTAATAAAAACTTTGCCAGTCACCTAAACCAAATACTCCAAAATATTTTTACCATAAATTGAGATGCAGAGTTGCATAAATATGGCTAATGAAAAACACTAGACAAAACCTTCTCTACTTAAAATACAACCAAAGAACCAGCACATGAAGGTTGCTGAGAATATTTGAAGAATGCTGCAATACAGTGCACATGGAAGACAATTATGGAAAATGTAGGCTCCGAGTAGTCAGGTCGAAAAGGGAACAAAGTACCTTGAATAGAGCGCTCTTGATTCCAAGCCTGAGCTTATTTGAATGTGGCAAGTCCTCTTACAACTCAGAAACTGTACATAGTAGATCCTAGATTTTCCATAATTACACCACAGTCATAAATTTTTCTGAAAGGCAATACTGCAGCCATCAATGATTTTGAGCTCCACAAAGAGTTGTAATGGAATACACACTATTGCATTGGTCCCCATGGGTACATCTATTTACATAGCTCCCTCCCCTGTGTAAGCTATTGGTGTATGGTGTCATTTTAAGACCAAATCTAACCACTCTCCATTCCAACTTTCATGTTCAAAGGCCCCTTGAGTGGCTCCAACAGAGTACCACAAATTATATATACGTCTTTGGCTGTTAGAATGTCTTTACCCTGTGTGACTGGCTGCAGATCAGAGTCTCATAGTCATTAGTGATAGTCTGTAGAGACACCATTGGTATCCAAACAGAACCAAAGCCTATGCTGCCTCCTTCATAATACCCAATTTCTTCAGGGGAAAATATTTTCCAAATTAATTCTCCTACCCTATTGGTAAGACATGACACACCAGATACATAAAAGAGGATGAAGAAGTTTGGGAATGAAAGGCGAATTGATGCCACCAAGGAAACACAAAATCTTCTGTCAATAGACACTGCAAAGGAAGCTGAGGAAATGCGAGAAAAAGAAAAGAATAATTCTAAAGGAATTTCCTGAGGATAAAGAGAAGATAGAGCATCACTACATAAAATCATTAACACACTCATTGCATAAATACTGAGGAGGTCATAAAATAAGTAGGTATCTTTTTTTAAAGTGCTGTAGGGCTAGGGAAGTTCATGGGTAAAGTATTTGCTCTACATGTATGAAGACCTGATCCCAAATGTATTTGTTGGCGTTCTCTAGAGGAACAGAAATGATGAGAGAGAGAGAGAGAGAGAGAGAGAGAGAGAGAGAGAGAGAGAGAGAGAGGGACGGGTGGGCGGGCGGGCGGGCGGACGGACGGTCGGACAGACAGACAGACAGACAGACAGATAGATGAATATACAGGTGGAGAGACAGATGCAGATATAGACACAGATTAGAGTGGCTTAAGATTGTTATCCAACTAGTTCAACAATGACTGTTTACCAATGGAAAGACCAAGAATCCAGTAGTTGTTCAGTCCATAAGGCTGGAAACCTTAGCTGGTTTTCGGTATAGGCTGGAATAATAATGAGGAACTAGGCTCTAATGCCAGTGAAGGAATGAACTTGCCAGTGAGAGTGAGAACAACTAGACAAAGGACAAGAACTTCCTTCTTCCATGTACTATATATAGGCTGTTAGCAGAAGGTGTGGTCCAGATTAAAGGTGGATCTTTCCACCTCAAGAGATCCAGATTTAGTGTGGGCCTTCCAACTTCAAATGGTTTAATTACAAAAGAAGTCTCACAGGTGGACCTCGATGGTCAGGTTTTAGTTTATTGAAGTTGTGGTCCAAGAACAGCCATCATACCAAATAAACCAAGAATAGCCATCATACCAAATAAACCAAGAATAGCCATCATACCAAATAAACCCAGATGTGGGACTGCATTTTTGTAACCCAGTGCCACAGTAGTGGCAGAGACAAGAGAATGCCTGGAGTCTTGTGGGCCAGCCACCCTTGCGTAACAACAAGAGACTGCCTCAAACAAGAAGGAAATCAAGAACAAGGGGCTGAGTTTGTCCTCTGACCTCCACACCTATGCTGTTGCACGTGGCCAAAGAAGAATGCACACCACACACATATATACACACAAACACACACATAGGGGAGGAGTATTAAAAAAAAGCAAGACAAAATTATGCCACCAGAGATACAAATATCTTCTATTCTTCTTTTATTTATATATTTAAAAATCAGAAATCTTGAATCGACATAAATCAACGAGTTAATTTAAAACTACAAGTTAGGTATCAGGGATAATATAGCAGATGACACATGTCCTAATATCTCCGTGAATGAAGAATCGGGGTATCAAGGATGTGCTGCATTCGGGAAAAGGAAGAACAAACAGAAGGGCATTAGGGATGAAGAAGCGGGTGCTGGGACCACGAAGAGCAAAGAGGAACAGAACCATGAAGCAGAGAAAAGTGCTGATGGTAAAACAGGAATTCTAGGGCCAAAAGGCATGGCCTAGAATAGTTATGAAGAAAGATAAAAGGGCTTGCAGGTGGGAATGAGATGGCCAAGGTGACCAGAAAGAAAAAAGACAAGGCTTTGACCATTTTGACAGGCTCTGGCAGGATCCTATGAAGTCATACACACTGAGAACATTAGCAAGGGATCACTGCCTACTCCCCAAATCTACCTTCAAATGCAGCTAACTGTAACAAACTAAATTTTGAATAAGAACAATTTCCAAAAAACCTTCACCTACTCCAGGAAGATCACCCACAGCCCACCCCACTGGCAAGGAGCTGTGTAGTGACTGAGGAAAACTGCAGCTCTGTCTTGGTAACAGTGATAAGGATTAACACTGCACAGACAGGGAAGGGAAATGGGCCCATGCTAAAACTCCAAGGTGGCCATGCTGCCCAAAAGCAAAAAGACACAGGCTCATGAATGACTGGCATCCTATGCAATGATCTGAGACCAGCAACACTTGGAAGCTTGATAAGTGACGTCACAATTCAGGCTAATGGCCAGCAGAGGAGCCAAGGTCAGATCAGGGAGCTTCAAATGTGTCCTCCCCTAACTGGACAAATGTCATATGGACACCACATTATCATATGTGTAGCATGTGACACATTCTAGTTTATTCAACCCAGGATAAGTCCAGAAAGTTAATCAATCCAATAGAAAATTACCCGAGTCTTCATCCAAAGTCCCTATCATGCAGTTATGTAAATTGTCCCCTCTTGGGTGTCCCTCCCACATGAGAGAGTAATCCTAACCTTTTTGGAAACCACTGCTTAGATAGATAAACAACAAAATCAAAGATGTCAATTCAGAACCCTGAAGAAAGTTGTGGGGAAAGGAGACCCTCCCTGGCCCCCACTTGTCCCTTGTTCTAAGGTTTAAATCTAGAGAAATGAAGACCTCTGGGAGCAAACTCTGCAAAACAAAAATTGAACTGAAGACAACCTCCTGTGGAGAGAGCCTTCTATGCCACTCTAAATGTTGGGCTAGTGCAAGGGAGGTGATGGCTACTGAGAGAATTGACAAAATGCCCTGCAGTGGAGGGGGGAAATTTAGAGATAATTCATCTCCAAACTGCAGAGGACACCTCCATAGATGAGGTGATCAAAGACCTGGAAGATCATGCAAACACCTGAAGGCTTCTCACCTGCTCACAAACTCACAGAAGTAAGCATACTTAGGCAAAACTTGTAAGTTGTTGGTACAAAAGCCACCTAAACCTGGGTTTTCCAACTGTGAATGTCATTGCATACACTTGCAATCCCCTCAGACCCTCAGACAATGAAATGTATACCTGTCACAAGCCAGGACACACAAAAAAACTTAGCTACTAAGAGCCCCCTCCCCATACTGATAGCTGGAGAGATCCGAACTAGAAACAAGCTTCTTAGATACTATCCTTTTGTGGCAGGCAGATTATTAGAAACTGGTCTACATTTTACTTTGCGTAACTGGTAAATATGTAATGTTACTTGAAAGGGAAGCCTTGAGTTTGCCACCGAATTAAAGTTAATTTAAAAACTTTCTATTGTTATCAAGAAACTCCTTACTGATAAAGATACCCATAGGTTCATAATCAAAATATGGTGGGTGTGGTATCTATCAAGTAAAGTAAACAGAAACTGAAAATAACTTGGTGTAGCTATTATTCCACTACCTGATAAAATTAACTTCCAACCAAAATTAATCAGAAGAGATGATGAAAGCTACTCTACATTAAGAAAGTAATAATTTTTTTA
Organism: Microtus oregoni; assembly: GCF_018167655.1. Classification (NCBI taxonomy): domain Eukaryota; kingdom Metazoa; phylum Chordata; class Mammalia; order Rodentia; family Cricetidae; genus Microtus; species Microtus oregoni. The sequence goes on along the minus strand of NW_024544728.1, from coordinate 47,985 downwards.
TTTTAAATTTATTTATTATTTTCCATATCTAAAATAAAAAAATAAAATCATTGGTAGACAATGTGAAAAAAAGAAAGTAATAATTTGTCAAGAATATTTAACAATTATAAACATATATTCACCAGACGTTGGGGACACCAAGAAGACAAAGATTTGATTTTTCTGGGTGATAAACAAAATTGACTAACCTTTGGCCAAACTAACCAAAAGAAATAGAAGATGAAAATTAATAAAATTAGACATGAAAAGATTAACATGATAACAGACACTGAGAGAAAGCTGAGTTATTGAGGAGTGTTTTGAAAACATAGATTCCAAAAAAGGGAAAATCTAGAAGAAAAATGGAGAAACTTCTTGTTACATATGATTTACCAAAATTAAACCAAGAGAATATAAAAACTAAAACAGATCTCAAAGCAGCAAATATTTCTGGGCATGGAGTTTTACTAATGAATTTTCTATTATACAAAAAGCTGTTTAGGTAGTCTACTTCCTCTGGAGTCATTTTGAAATTGGATACCACGCAGAGAACTGCTGATTTAATCAAGTTTCCAATTTACTGTCAGGTATGAACTAGATATTTTACCATATTATCTTATTGTGGCAGGCACACCAAAAGAAATATGCCTGCATTTTCTTATCTGTGAAACTAGTAAACAAATCCAGTCTAATGAAAAGGAACCTTTAAGGTGACCATGGGATTAAATTTGTTTATTTCCTTGAAATAAGCAGATGTTTCTGGATTATCATACTATAAACCAAGAGGCCTCATGTTAGCAAAATTAGTGTTAGTTTAACAAATATAAGAGATAATCATCACGCAAAGAAAAAGATTGTCTCTTGACTTACAGCTTCATTGTCTGTGGTCTGCGATTAAATAGCCCCATTGCTATTAATCTGCAATAGTACATCAAAGCGGAGAACACATGGAAGGAAAACACATACACACAAACAAACATACACACACTCAGCTCATGGGTTAGAAGCAAAAGCAAGAAAGAGAAATAGGTCCAGTGTCCCCTCAACAGCGTACTCCTCATGATCCCAAACCTTCTTAGGAAGTCCCACTACTGAGGTTCTACTATGTGCCAACAGCACCATGCTGGTGAGCAATGGACTTTGCTTTGGGCATACTTGAACCTCAACCATAGCGTGCTCCAACTTGTAGAAGAGGGAAACAGAAGGGGTCTGAGTGGGTCCTGAAAACTAAACAATGGTTGCCAATTCCAGCACACACAATTTAAGATGATGGAAGGAATCACACCCAAAACCTTGATGATCTCTGAAAGGTGGCAAAGCAATCAGACGAATTCTCCTGGAAGAGAATTCCAAAGAGCAAGAGAATCCACCCCACACTAGACTTTAGAGACACTTGGGTCAGACTTCTCAATCCAGAACTGCTGAGAAATGAGCTTGCATTATTTTAACTCTGCATTTATGATAAATGCTAACAAATGCACTTATTAATTCCTCAGCATGATGGAATTGGTTGTGGTTTTCACACGTTTTAATCATGATCCTCTATAGTCTTTACCTGCAGGGCATCTATTTACTTTTTTATTTGCTCTATTTGTTTGGTATATTTGCTCTATATTTAATTTAACCTGATCTACACTTGCATTTAAAGTGGTTTTATTGAAGATTGGGCATAAAACAGTCTTGACTGTTTTTCTTTAATACATTTCAAAAAGTTGATTTTGTTTGTTAGTTTCAAGACAGTGTTTCTCTGTAGCTTTGAAGCATGTCCTAGAACTAGCTCTTGTAGACCAGACTGGCCTCGAACTCACAGAGATCTGACTGCCTCTGCCTTTATTGTGCGGCACCACTGCCTGGCTAAAAATTGATATTTTAATTGGACCTCTTAAACTAATTATATTTTATATATGTGTTAATATGGTTATACTTAGTCTACCAATTTTCTGTTTTCATGCCTGTTCTTTGGTAGGGAGGAACCTTCTTTCCTTGCAGATTTTTTTTCTTTTTTTGGCGGGGGGGATTTTTCAAGGCAGGGTTTCTCCGTAGCTTTTGGTTCCTGTCCTGGAACTAGCTCTTGTAGACCAGGCTGGTCTCGAACTCACAGAGATGCGCCTGCCTCTGCCTCCCCAGTGCTTGGATTAAAGGCATGTGCCACCACCGCCCGGCTTCCTTGCACATTTTTTTATTAAATGAGAATATACTACTTTCTATTTCTACCTTATGATCTCATAGTTTTATGTTTATGAAATAGTCCTCAGGTTTACAATGCACACTCAAAACTTGCATAGGCTGCTGATAAAAAGAATGCATAACAAGTGGATTCTCTTCTTCTACCATGTGGCTTCTGGGATATGGCTCAGGAGATCAGGCATAGAGGCAAGAGTCTTAATCTACTGAGCCTTCTTGGTGACTTTCCTATCATAATTACACCTTAGCGTACTTCCAATGTTTGTCATTGTAGTCATCTTTCTCATATGGTTGAGGTGATAACACTTTTATGTCCCTCAGAAATCTCAAAAACTAGGCTGGAGAAATAGCTCAGTAGGTTGGAGTGCTTGCCACAAAATAATGAGGACTTGAGTGCAAAGATTAACTGCAACAAGGTAGAAGCCAGGTGTGACCACTCTGGGGTAGGGATAAAGACAGGGGATATGCCAAGGCTTTCTGGCCACTATCATAGCTCCAAATTCAATGAGAGACTGTAGTGAAGAGAAGCAGACTGCGTCTTCTCCTTAATTGGAAATAATTACCCAGAAATTGTATTCATTTAAACACTGCCTGGCCCATTATTTCTGGCCTCTCATTGGCTAACTCTCACATCTTAATTAGCCCATTTCTATTAAATCTGTGTATCACCCCGTGACTGTGGCTTTCCGGGAGAGATTTAGTATGCCTCACCTGGCGGCTGGCTCCTTGGTGGCTCTCTCAGCCTGCCTTCTTCCCAGCATCCTGTTCTGTCTACTCTGCCCCACCTAAGGGCTACCCTATCAAAAGGCCAAGGCAGCTTCTTTATTCAATCAATGAAAACAACACATAGAAAGAAGACCCTCCTACACCAAGAGACATTTGCAAATAAATAAGGAATAGCATAAAATACTAGGATAACTACCATCTTCCCTTGATTTCTATGCATGAAGAAACACACCCATACTTGCATACACACACTTGCACATACACCACACACAATATACCATCTACATACAACACACACGTATACACAGGCATACACACCACACACAAAAAAATCTCAAGAACTATCTCAAACTTGCTTACAAAATTTGACCGAAAATTGAATGCCTAAAACCTTCTTCTTTGTAGATGCCTGCATACTTTTCAACTAATATGTGGAAAATCCATTTCTCATTTGAGCATCAGAGCTCACAGCTAGATTTCTACTGAACTTTTTAATAACTACAGCCAACATTTCTCTAACTTATATTTGATTCATCAAGTCTTTAAAGTCCTCTATCTTCATATGTATTTTAACACTGTAACCTTAACACATCTGACACCATGATGGAAGTACCAGTCACGCCAAAAAACTTAGCACAAAGGCAACACAATAAATTTCATACCAATATCAAAACAAATGTCTGATTTACCAAAATCCACAATGCTAGGAAAGTCCTTAAATGTACTAAACTTGCTTCTCTGCTTCTGAGATTCCACTTCTGGCTAATTGTTAACTAAGTATGTCAACCCAGGATGCGGGTTTGTGCTTTAAAATTGTGAGAAAGACTTGGGACTGCATTGGGATCCCAAATACCCAGTGTAGTCTCCAGCCAGCTAATAAAGACATTTAATTTGTTTAAAGCCATGTCTGGATGGTCAGCTGTGACTAACACCCCCACAGCAACACAGATTTCATCTAATTTGTAAAACATTTCTAAGTTGATATGCTAACATTGTCTATTTTTGGAGCCTTGGAGTTCCACCTTAGCCTACCTCCAATCCAGAAGCATTTGGACAATGGTAGACTTTGCTATGGTTTTGATAGTCTTTGGTTATCAAGATAAGTTTGAGGGAATATCAGGCTGCCTTATTGATTGAAGTCTTACTTCCAACTCTTCTGTTTCTGTAGATACCGAGTCTGTTGAACCTCCAAGTCCAAGACCAATGAAGCTTGGGTGAAGCATTGGGCTATAAATGGAGTTTCCAGGCTCAGTTTCCTCTCCTTGCTCCTTCTCTGGAGAACAATATTCGCACAGTGTTTCTCTGATATTCTGGTTGATCACGTTTTCAACATATGGTTTTCACAGTCGCAGTGGACCAGAGTGACTGCTGCTGGACGTTCTCTTCCTGTTCAGACCCAGAAATGTTAGCATTAGATTTTTTCCTGAAAGACAGTGGTATTGCAGACATTTATGCTCTCTGACTTTTGAATCAGGTTCTAACTGGTCTGGGGTGTGAGGTTTGTGGGGTGAGTTGTCAGAAATACCATTAAGAATGTTCAAGAGTCTTCATTTATTTACCACATCAGAAATATAGGATATGCTAACCTGGGGTCACACTGACTTTCTGTTTCCCTTCCTTAAAATGACTATATTTGTAGGAGGATAAAAATCAGTGGTGGATACTCGTGGTTGAAAAGTTGACTATCTCAGAAATTCAGGAATTAACTAAAACTCAAGTGGCTGGGTACATTATTGAGGGATATTATTATTAATTAAATCATTTGAAGTGTGAAGTCCAACTTTTAATCTAGACCTTTTTAAGTGGGAAGATAGATGTTTCACCTGGACCACACCTTCTGCTGCTAGTCTATACAAAGGAGATGAAGGGAAGAAATTTTTTATATTCACCTGTTGCTCTCAGTGGTAAGTCTATCCCTTCTCTGGCATTAAAGCCTACTTCTTCAGGATTCCAGTGTATTCAGAAGACCAGATGAGACATTAAACTGGATTCTTGGACCTTCCATTGATAGACAGCTATTGTTGGACTAGCTGGACCACAGCCTGTAGTTCATTTTAATAATCTTATATAGACATCCGTGTTTGGAGGATTCCATCAAAAAGACAAGTGATCTGGATAGGGATGTAATTCAAAGGTTTGTGTCTTACAAGCCAAGACACCCTCAGACTGTCAGCAACCACTATGTCAGTTTACCCTGAACCTGAACTTAAGGGAAACAGAGATGGAGAAGGGAAATATAGTGAGAAAAACTTTGAAAAGCATAAGAAATACTAGTAGCATAGTTAAGAGATACTCATTCTCCATATGAATGCAGAGAAATGGCAGAGTGTGACAGCTTATTCATAAAAATACTATCATCTGTTCAGTTGTAATACAAAATGACAGTGTTCCTAAGAAGAATTGGCAATTCCTCAGAGGAGTGTCTACCTTTTCCACTTTGAGTCACTGAGTGGTGCTTTAAAGACTACTTAAGAAACACTCGGGGAAATAGAAAAACATATACCTGTGGGGAGTACATTCAACAGTATAGTCTTTTTAAAGAAAGATTTACTTTATTTTCAATCATGTCTGTGTATGGTGGGGATTGAAGTATGTGCATGTAAATGCAGAGACAGTCAGAGGCATCAGAAATCCCTGGAGCTAGAATTAGAGCAGCTGTGAGCTTCCTGACATGGTGTCAGTAACACTCTCGAGTCCTCTTTCAGAAAAGTACAAGCTCTTAACCACTTAGCTGTCTCTGCAGCACAGGCATATAATGTTGAGAAAGCAATCACTCCCATGTCCAAGTCAGTTTTCTCCATAGAACTGAGAGACAGGTGCATCTGTTTATGGCATATAGAGAGGTCAATCTCTGGAAGTATCTATTCCTACTATGGAATGGCACTAAACTTTCTGTTGTAGCATCTTACTATCGTGGTATTTTATTTGTGGCTTAATAAATAAAGCTTGCCTGAAGATCAGAGGAAAAAAGCAGCCATACAGTTCAGGGAGTGGTGGCACACACCTTTAATCCCAGGACTTGGAAGACAGAGGCAGACAGATCACTGTGATTTCAAGTCTACCCTGGGCTACACAAGATCGATCCAAAAATAGATCCAGATAATTGTGACTCATACCTTTAATACCAGTGTTTGGGAATCAAACACCTTTAATCCCAGAACTAGGGAAGTGGAAACAGAAGCTATATGTCTGGGCAGAGAGAGGAATATAAAAGGGAAGAGACAGGAACTCAGGGGTGTGTGGAGTTTGAGGATTCATGTAAAAAGGTCCTCTCTAGTGACTGGCTGTTTTGTTTTGTGATCTTCAGGTTGAACCCCAATATCTATTTCTGAGTTTTTATTATTCGTGCCACGTCTCACCATGTGTAATATATGATAGGCCTGGACAATATAATTATAATTAATTATTATTCCTCCTTGGTTTAAAGAATCTACATCAGAAACCATAGGTTTAAGCATTGCATCTCCTCAGGGTATTTCCACAGTATGCTAACACACACTAACATTCTACATCTTTATAAGTCATGGACTACAATCACTTATGCCTAGAATCAGGTGAGTCAGCATTGCCCCCTACTGGCCAGTGAGGTGCAGATCATTGTGTCTCTTCTGAAACTCTTCATGGCCTTTCAATCTAACCCAAGGGATGCTAGCTGAGAGACCACTGTGGTCATTGCATTTCTCTGTATGCATGATTAGAACTGCACTGTCAAACAGCTAATGGAACTTTTGTGTGTCCTGAGGTCAGATGCCCTTTTATAAGCAACTGATGACATTTAAACCCATCAAAAAGCCTAGAGAGGCAACTAAACCAGTATGCTAAGCCTAAGTAAGGCAGTTAGTTCTCTTTTTAGTACAATATAGTCCTACAGTGGTTGCCACTGGTTGTGTTTCCAGATCTTACTGATAAACATGCAACGATGAATCCATCCTGCAAATAAGTGGATTTCAGTAACTGATCTGTAGCAAACAATAAAATGAGATTGCTCTAAGGAGTATATGCATTGTTATCAGTTAGGCGAGGCTTAAATCAGACTTAGAGGGTGGAAATCATTTTCTCTTCATGTCCTTGACTAGAAATTACTTTTTTACTTTTTAGTATGTTTTACAAAAACTTTTTACTATTTTTAGAAATTCAAATTTGACTTTTGTGTGTGTCCTGTATTTTCGTGTGTGTGTGTGTGTGTGTGTGTGTGTGTGTGTGTGTGCACCTGTGTGCCCTCAATCATACATGTACATGTGGAGGCTGTGGGGAAGCGGTCAATGTATGGTGTCTTCCTCTATCACTCTCCACCTTATTTTTTAAGACAGGGTCTCTCATTGACCCCAGTAACCATTGACAGGTAGAAGACTGCACAGTGATCCTGCCTCAGCACACTGGCTTTAGTGGACGTAGAAATCCTGAGGTCCTCCACGCACAGCAAGTGCATGACACCTGAGGCATCGCTTCAATCCTCAATATTTCATTTTTAGAGATTAATGATCCTATAGAAATAGCATATGCTTGTAATCTACCCCTCAGAGACCAAGACCAGGCAGATCTCTATGAGTTAGAGCTCAGTCTGGTCTACATACTGAGTTTCAGGATGGCCAGGGTGAATAGAGAAACCTTGTCTCAATGAAATGAATAAATATTTGTATTGATTTTTAGAATTTTTGAAAAGAAACAATGAGTAAGACTGGAGATGTAGTTCAGTCTGTAGAGTTTAGAGAGACCTGGTTCTGTCCCCCTCAACAAATCGCACCTCTGATGCCAGCACTGAGGAGCTAGAGATGAACTAAACAGAAATTCAAGCTCATTAGCTGTTCCACTGCAACACAAGACCAGTCTGGCTGCATAAAAACGTTTTGAAAAATACAAAACAGGGTGGTGAATGTACTGTGGTGAGGAAGGATGGGTGTGTGGGTGAGAAAGGGAAAGACAGGAGAGATGGTGAGGGATCTAAGTGGAGCAGGGAGGCTCACCCAAACCCCCCTCTATGGCTTCCCCGTCTTCCCACATTCCGTGTGTGCACTGTTTGTGACTTGCAAGCAGCACAGAGAAGCAGTTTCAGTTTCCCATTCCCGGCAATGACTGGAAATGCAGTTCTCTTTGCTATTGTGGCTGAGAGTTCACAGGGAGTCCTGCATTCCTTCCCCTGTCAGAACGCCTGTCACTTATCTTGAGAACTGTGAGCAGACAGGGCCCTAGGGCCTGACCCAGCCTAAGGAAAAACATCAATAACAACAACAAAACGCACCTGAATTACAACCCTGTAAATGAGCTTCAGGGGCTCAGATAATGAAATTGGCCATAGCAGGTGTTTTCATTGGTGTTGGCTAGTGACCAGCTATTACTCAATGTTTATCCAGCAATGTTGCTTAAATGAAGGTGACTGCTGCAATAGGTTATCTGTAAATTAGTTATCATGGAAACTCAAAGAAATTGAAATTCCTTGGTCTTGGCACGTTACACCCTCTAAATCTCCATCCACAGGGACTGTTCAATGTACACACAATGTCTGTTAGCTGTATAACGGCTCACAAAATCAAGAAGGAGTTTCTGAGGCAGGCAAGCAGGAAGCTTTGCAACTGTAATCTTAGCAGTCAGAAGGCTGAGGCAGGAGGATCACCAGGAGCTCAAGTTCAGACTAGACTGCATATTCCTACAGGGTACTAGACCTACACAGTATACAAAGGAAGACGCTGTCTCAGATTTTTTTTTTTTTTTTGGTTTTTTGAGACAGGGTTTCTCTGTAGCTTTTGGTGCCTGTCCCGGAACTAGCTCTTGTAGGTCTGTAGCTCCCAGAGATCCACCTGCCTCTGCCTCCCGAGTGCTGGGATTAAAGGCGTGCGCCACCACCGCCCGGCCTCAAATTATTTTTAAAAGACACAATCACTTGAGTGATGAGGCAACTTACAGAATGGAATAGAGACAAAAATATCTTGGTAGTAACCAACTACTTCCTGCTTGGATTTAATATTACTACACAGGATGACACCCATATTTAGTGCCAATATATCTGGACAATAACCTAAGGCTATTCTGGTCATATACCCTGATGAGAACCTACTACTGTTATTCTGCTATGTGACATAACATTAAACTAGCTCCTAATTATTTTCCATAATGCCCATAGGTTAAGGCATTGCTTAACCCTTATTATGGAATCTCATATTTTCAGTAAATTTATTAATCAATACAGATCTGTACAGCTTGTCAGCGTGTATAGAATAAGACATTGACAAATGTCCAGAACTAAATGAAATATACATATTTCTGCTTCCAAAGACAGAGGAACAGTTGTCAAAGAAAGGCTAAAAGAGTGAAAGAGCAAAAGTTGTGGATGACCACAAGGTCATGTGTCGTCTGGACACTACACATATGGACTCACAGTGATTATGCAGCATGTGTAAGACCTGTCCCTGCATTGTGCCAGACTCAAATCCTGCACTGAGAGGGGCGTTGAGAACGACAAGAATTAATGAACATGAATCCACAATTTTGAAGAAACAAAGTTGTAGTCAGAGGGAGTCAAATGGGTTGTGTCTTGGGTAATCTGATAATTGGAATCTGCACAGGACTTCAGAGAATGTGCTGTGTGACTTTAGTTCAGGCTGCATTGGTGGAGTCAGGAACCAGGAAATTTATCTTTCAAGAGCTGCTTTCCTACATAGTCAATACTCTGCTTCTCTGTGTTTCTGATCTTTTGCAAGCCCCGTTCCACATTGTTAATTTAGGAACACCTGGCCTTTTCTGCCAGTTAAGGATGAGCTGATAAAATAAAAAAGAACTGTTAGTTTTACTTCACTTTCCTTTTCCTGGAAATGCTGGTGATTCCTAAAAGCAACTGATCCTTGCTCCTCTGTGACTGGCCGAAACACACTGAGAGGGGAGGGGCAGAACCTAGAAGGTCTATAAGTCCTGCAGAGGAAGGAGGAGTGGGTTTCTTGTGACAAGACTGGACTACTGTAGAGGGTGGTTCCTGCAGCTGAATTACAGTGAGTGCACACACTGGACTCGGGATTCTCTGGTAAGTGGACAGGGGCATTCAGATCTAACTTCTAACCCACACCTTCTCTCTTCTCTAAAGAGCTGAGAGGTAATAAGCCATTGAGGAACATGCCCTGATAGTGGGGATCCTCAGTTTAAAGCTGGGGTGCTTGGGTAGAAGGTGGACAGGACTGCCTCATGGATGGTCTTAGCCAATTCTTCAGGTTGAGGTAAACCTAAAGGAAATGATCTGGATATTGATTTTGATTAAAAAAAACATTTTCAATTGTTTTGGCTTGTCTGACATGGCTGTAAATAGCTGCTTCTGGTAATAGAATATCTCTACCTTGTGCATGAGGTTGTTGTATGTTACATTCATCTTGTTTCCCAGTTCAGGGTCAACTATTAAATTCCTTACATTCCAAGGCCCCTGGTCTATGGAGAAGAGGTCTCTCTGCACACTGCTTTTGATGTAGCTGGCTGTGGAAATCTGGGCCTGAAGAATCTTGTCAACTCTGGTCTTCTTTATTGTAAAGCAGGGGTGCTAAGGATCTTCTCTCCATCTGTGAGGAACATGTCAGGATGTGGTGACAGCTGTCATTTAGGCGGGCGTCCTGCTGTAATGATTGCTCTGTCACAGCCTTCTCGTTCCCTCAGATCATACTCAGTAGAAAGACCATGCAGACAACTGACACATTGGTATCTGAACCACAAATTCAAGAACAGAGAGAATGAGAGGGGAAAACCTGAAAGATGAGAACAGCTTGTGTGCTTCAGGGACATTCTGTCTGTGTCCTGTGGGTGACTGTCCCCTTCAACAGTAAATCTGGCTATGGAGTTTATGTAATCAGGTTTAGCTGCCCTTTTAGGACATTCTCTTTACTCACCTCTTCCTGCCCTGTGCCTGCAGTCACTCTGCTATCTCAGGTGCACTGTACAGTGGGAGGATGACAGCAAATGATCCCAGATGAATAGACATTAATGGCAGCAAGTGCTGTGGAGAGACAGAAACATTGTGAGAGGGTGGTGAAAGATGCAGGCAGGTACACTTTTATATCTCAATGACAACGTCAATACTAAAGCCTGCCTATTCAAAAAAGAACCTAGAGAAAGGTCATTAAGTTACTAGCCATGTGGCTACTGGGGAAGAGCAATAAGGAAAGGAAGCAGTGACAAAGTACAAAGTCCTGGAATGAGAAAAAAGACTTGAGATATCAGGGTGTCTGAAATTCAGATACCAGATGTCCCAGATGTGCAATAATTATATTCAAAGATATGTTGTATGTAGCTTGTGCACTCTATACCTAATGTGTGGCCTGAGTGAAATTGGGATTCTTATGGTACATTTCAGGATTGACGTGACGTGATATGACTTCAGTGTCATAACTCTGGCTGTTTGACCATCCATGTTGTTGCAAGAACCATCACAGGAAATATAGCAATGCCCATGACATGCTCAAAGCTGGTCCTGAGGAGGTCTTGAAGAAGATAGTGCAGGCAGAGTTGTCAATTGTGCTTGGATTTGGAAATAGAGATTAAGTCTTTGGACTGATTTGGTAGAGGTGAGACAGACAGAGGAGGCTCCAGGGTGACAATGGGGATTGTTGTCTCCTTAACTAACGGTGAGATCCTTGTGCTGCTATTGAGGACTTTAAGGCAGGCTTGTGGAGAATCAAGGGGCAGAAATATGAGATCTGAGCTACCTAAATACCCAACAATCAAACTCATGTCCTTGAATCTGTCAGCAAGTGTATTTACCTGCTGAGCCATCATGATGAACTTGATATTCATTTTCTTGAGACAGGGTCTCAAGTAGCCCAGGCTAGGCTCTAACTCACTGTGTATCAAGGATCGCCTGAACGTACTGAACCTTTTACATCTACTCCATGTGTAGCAGAACTACAGGGATCCAGAAGCGCCTGCATTTGATGAGATGCTGGGGTTGAACCCAAGGCCTTAGTCATGCTGGGAAAGCTCACTGCCAGCTGATCTACATCTCCAGCACACAGTTAGGTAAGTGATGACTTGGTGACTCGGAAATATTGTATTGAAGAAAAGGATTTTAACAGTAAGAGTAAGAAATTTATTATTATTACAAGTTTATATTCTTCATAGAGATGAATTGCAAGTCATGGATAAAACAGAAGGAAGGTAAATCTAGAAAAATTAAAAATTATTTCAACCAAATACAGTAGCTGGGCCTACTAACATATTTTGAAAAATCAATAAAGCAGACAAATTAGATTTACGTGATCATTTGAGATTTCACATTGATTAAATACTGATGTCAATTATAATTCATTATTATTTATTTTTCAGTGTGAAAAACTAGATGTGTGTTGATTTAATTTCTATTCATCTGAAGGCACACACTGAAAGAAGTGTGCACAGATGGAGAAAATATCTTGGATGTGATCTACAACACTGCAGTCAGGTTAGATGCAGTACAATTGCATTTGTGTTTGTTGTTTTTGTTGCTGGCTAAAGCACTCACGCTGTTTTTTATATAATTTTCCCTTACTTTACTTAAGTTTTAATTTCTCCATAATTAAGGAAATTAATTGAAAACTAGAAAAAAATTGTTTTGATTTCCTTCCTAGTGCTTTTATACACACTATGACCAAAAGGATTTTGAGAAAATAAATTATTTTTTGGGGGGGATTTACCCATTCTGCTCACACTCCATTGCTGAGGGAATTCAGGGTAGAAACTTTACAGGAATAAAAGCAAGAACAATGAGAGAATGTTGTTTACTGACTGGCTTCCTAATATTACCAAGGACCACCATCCCAAGGATACCAACCAGATTAAGCTGGGATTTCTCATATCAATTCTCAATCAAAAAAAAATGTTTTATAGGCATACCCCAAGATCATTCCAGCAGAGGAGATGCCTCAAATGAGATTTTCTCCTCCAATCAGACTACAGCTGGTATCTTTTTGACAAGAACAAAAAATCAGCAGAAAATGTACGGGAAAGAGTCAATATCAGAACCTAAGTAAGGCTGCAGCACAGTGAAGAAATACTGTGCTAAGGACAAAGTCGTCTTTGATCTTTTGCCACTTATTCTCTCTTCCTTTATTTCAGTGATTAATTTTTTTATCAGAATCATGGGTCAGTTATTCTCTGACACATCGAACAATGAAGACAATGGAGATTTGGTGTCCAGCGCCACTAAATATTTTCTGAAGATTAAGGCAGAAAACAAAATCATTTCTCAGGAGACCATTCGTTTAATAGAACTTCATCTGAAAAAAGGAAACATTCAAGGGGCAAATTCTGTAATAAATAATGCTTTAAAAAATATTGATAATGCCCCAATAAACATTGCTGTGACTGGAGAGTCTGGAGCAGGGAAGTCCAGCTTCATCAATGCCCTGAGAGGGATGGGACCTGAAGACCAAGATGCAGCTGAAGTGGGGGTAATTGAGACAACTATGATGAGAACTTCATACCAACACCCCAAAATTGAAACGTTGGTTTTATGGGACCTGCCTGGCATTGGAACTATGAACTTTCCACCAAAAGATTATCTGGAGAAAGTGAAATTCCAAGAGTATGATTTCTTCATTATTGTTTCTGCCACACGTCTTACAAAACATGAACTAGACCTTGCTAAAGCAATCAAATTCATGAAAAAAAATTACTACTTTGTACGAACCAAGGTGGACAATGATTTAGAAAATGAGGAGAAATTCAAACCACGTAGCTTTAACAAAGCAAAGGCCCTGCAGCAGATGAGAAGCTACTCTGAGAATACCTTCACTCAGAATAACATGGATATTCCACAGATTTTCTTGATTTCGAACAGACATTTATTTATCTATGATTTTCCAGTCTTGATGGACACTTTGATTAAGGATCTTCCTAATCAAAAGCGCCACAATCTTATGCTTTCCTTGCCTAATATTACAGAGGCAGCCATTGACAGAAAGCACAAGTCTATGCAGCAGTATATTTGGTTGGAAGCCTTCAAGGCTGGAATTTTAGCTACTGTTCCTGTAGTGGGCATAATCAGGGATGATGTAGAGAAGCTGAAGGAGAAGTTAAACCACTATCGAGTCCTCTTTGGAGTGGATGATGAATCTGTGGAATTCATGGCTAAGGATTCTCAAGTGCCTGTTGAACAATTAAGAAAAATCATTAAATCACCTTATTTGTTAGAAACTAAGAAAGAAGAAACATTAGGAGAATTGTTTTTAAAATATTTGGAGAAATTTGCCTCAGCTAATGGTGGGCTCCTTGCTTCAGGTCTTTACTTTAGAAAAACCTTTTACTTACAATTTCTTTTCCTTGACACAGTGGCTGAAGATGCCAAAGTTCTCCTTAGAGAGACATATTCAAAAATATAGTTCAAATTCAACTCATCCACAGCTACTGACCATGACAAGATCAAACGATTAATGCCAGGAAGTTACCGGATAAATTCCCTCTATGATATCTTTTTTTACAGTAGCCAATCCTCTGCTACTATGGGACAAACTAAGGGTAAGAGTCACGTGTGTTAATATGTCAGAACCTGACAACCCCAACTTCAGCACTCTACCTTCCCCCTTGTCTTTCAGCTCCACATGCACACTTGAATACAAATGCACAAGCACACGTATATATGAATGCATGCATGCATACATGCACACACACAGTGCACAAAGCACTTGCCATGCCATGCAGATAGAATGAGCAGAGATCAATTTACACAACCTGTATAAATGTTGAGTGGGTGTGACAGCCACCTTGTACTCCAAACTCAGAATGCAGAAACAGTGGAACCATGAAGCAAGCTGGCTAGCTAGAGCAAGGAAATCTGCAAGCTCTGGTTCAGCTGTCAGACTCTGCCTTGGAAAATGACAGAAAGCATTTGAAGATAAGGCCTAACATAAAGCAGACAAGCGTAGACACATGTGAATATGCATACCGTACAGTGAGACACATTTTAATATGAAATAAAATGAAACTCGGGAAGTAAAAAAATCTAAAGTCTTACAAACTACTGTTGTGAGATATAAATTGTAAGATGTGCCCAATGTGGGCAACTACATCCACATAAAATTTGAAAGAGTTTAATAAAAAAATTTCAAACACAAAAGAACAGAGTTTAGTGCAGCGTCTTGGTAGTTACATTTTTTTTCCAATGGGCTCTGTTTGCTGGTGGCAAGTGGGGGCACAGAAGCTCCTTTATGAGTGGACTTCCTGACTCAGCATTGGCAGCGAAGGCTGCTCAGCTTCTTTAGGAGAGGGATTATTGGTTCGGGCTAGTTGCACAAACAATTCTGGCTCTTTAAGGAGATGAAGCACTTAAATGGGGTATGTGAGCAGCATGTTACAAATTGCTTAACGGTGATATATATGCAGTGAACATTCCTCTGCCATGTTGGAATGGGTGACGTCAACAAGCAGGGCCACAGAGTTGGTTCTAGTAGCCTACTTAGCATTTTTTTTAAAAAAAATGTGCTCTGGTCAAAAAAAATAGAGATACACACTCAATAAAGACAAATTCAGATTTTTTTTTAAAAAAAGATCTCTAAATGGGTCACAGTGTTGCATAAAAGTACATAGGCTGAGAGAGAGAGAGAGAGAGAGAGGAAAAAGTATATAAACAGTTATAATATACAGGAATACAGGTAGTCTTATATTAAAGGAGTAAAGATAATAAAATAAATATTAAACTTGAAGAAAAAGTAAGAGTAAAAAAAATGAGCCACGTGAAGATGGAATATACACCAAAAGTCTGAATTATGTATAATACTGTGTTATATTTAAATTTTTGACTATGAATGAGCTAAGTAAAGAGAGATATTTGATTCTGGGGGCTGTTAGGTTAAACCAACATATAAATTTTAAAGGTATCTTGACTTCAAAATTTGGGTCTAAGGATATGTTGTTTGGAAAAGCAGTTTTGCTTTTCTTTCCACAGAAGATGAGAACCTGTGGATTCCTTCCAAAGTAATGTGGTTTAATGAACCAAGACCCTATGAAAAGTTTCAACAGACCCCAAAATTACCTCGCCCAACAGAAATTAAGATACAGTTTGAAGAGAACTACATCCAAATTCCCAAATATTCTCTATAAATGTTTGTTTGCATTTAAAGGGCGATATGCTATAGAAATGAATACTTTGAATTTCTTTAGATCTTTGTTTATTGATACAAACTTTTAGCTCAATTTTGTTATATGTTTATTTCTGCTCTTGTTTAAGGTATTGTGTTTGTGAATTTTATTTAAAAAATATAATGTATACTTAAGAAAAACAGATTAATAATCATTTGTAGTAGTCAAACTTATAGTCATTTTATTTGGGCTGTCTAGATGTAGAGACTTATATTTCAGATGGATAGGTATATTTGAAATCTTTCTAAGATATGCAGAATATGACATATAAATTTTTTAAGAACTTAAACTCTTCTCAACAGTAAGACATGTTTGCTTCTGGCAGCACCAATTACTTCAGAGAGAAGCTCAATATAAAATTTGCCTTCAATGTAAAAAGGGTAGCCATTTGGGCAAGAAATTCTTTTGCCTGGACTCATAGATGGTATGCTGTATGAACTGGACATGCCGGACCCACAAAAATAACTGCTAAACTAGCATAAAGGTAAAACAGTCCTTCAGGGTTCCTGCTTCATAAAAGAGTCTGCCAGACATTCTGCCAGATACAGAAGAAAGTGAATGACAAACTGTCAATAGAGGCAAAACAGTCTTTGATATTTTCTGCTTCACGGAAAAGTCTACCAGACACTCTGGACATGTAGGATGAAGATGCACGCCCCAGTGTTACAGAAGAACTTTGGGTGACTATCCAGGCCATGAGATGTCTTTGTCAATTCTAGAGTTTTGGAAGTTTTTGAAAATGCACTTTCTGTTAACTTAGGTAATAATAAAAACTTTGGGTGTCTTTGATGTAGTTGAAGAATAGATAATTATAATTATTTTTTCACTTAGTTATGATAGGGGGCACCCACACACTAAGACAATGGGGATGTTCTATTGGGATCTCACCAAGGCCAGCTGGCCTAGGTCTGAAAAAGCATGGGATAAATCCGGACTAGCTGAACATAGCGGACAATGAGGAATACTGAGAATTCAAGAACAATTGCAGTGGGTTTTTGATCCTACTGCATGTACTGGCTTTGTGGGAGCCTAGGCAGTTTGAATGCTCACCTTACGAGACCTGGATAGAGGTGGGCAGTCCTTGGGCTTCCCACAGGTCAGGGAACCCTGATTGCTCTTCGAGCAGATGAGGGGGGGGGGGGGACTTGATCGGGGGAGGGGGAGGGAAATGGGAAGCGGTTGTGGGGACGAGGCAGAAATCCTTAATAAATAAATAAATTTAAAAAATAAAAAAAAAGAAAATCCTGGAGACAGTTACAGTGTAATAGCCCTCATGTGTTCCCTCCCGATGCTGCTTCCTCTCATGAACGTCCACCAATGTAATTAAATGCGGAGATAACTGGCTTCTTGATAAATGGCCACTCCCAAAAAAAAATAAAAAAAAAATAAAATAGATAAAAATATTGTAACTGTAATTCTTGCTTGATACCTTTTTTATGTTTAATTTTGCTATGTTAAAGTTAAAACCTTCCTTTTTATTTAGGCAGAAAAGGAGAGGTGATGTGGGATTCCCCTCTGCATGCTGTGAATGTGTTCTTTTGCCATTGGTTAATGAGTAATACTGCTTTGACCTACAGAAAAACAGAACAGAGAAGACAGAATTCCAAGTAGAGACAGAGAAGAAAATATGTAGAGTCAAAGAGATGCCATGTAGCTGCTGAAGGAGAAAGATGCCCACCAGTAGACCACAACCTTGTGGTGGTACATAGATTAATAGAAATGGGTTAATTTAGGATATAAGAAATAGCCAGGAATATGTGTAAGTCATTGGCCAAGCAGTGTTGTAATTAATACAGTTTCTGTGTGATTATTTTGAGTTTGGGCATCCGGGAAACAAATGAGCAGCCTCTGCCTACAAAGTAAAAACAAAAATCTAAGTAAATAACACTTGTCTCTGGCATTCCAGAGTTGGGGTATGAATATAGTTTCTCATTAGGAACCTCCAAACAGACCATAAGCTTTAGCCTTGGCTTTCGCAACCCAAGAAGCAGACAGAATCAGCCACCAAAGCTGGGAAAGGATCCACATCACTTAGCAGTTTAAAGGTACATGAGGTCAAAAAATGGTAAATGATATATAGTAAAAAAGATTCAGAGAGAAAAAAAAACTGTAAACAGGTTCCAGTGTGTTTTACAATGTACATACACTTAAGAAAAAAAATTTGGGATAGCCACAGGAAGACTTAAAAATATTTCCATTTGACAAATATGTTTTTGACTTAATTTTTAAAGTTAAGATAGTCCTAAAGTATATAGGTTGGTTCAATTTTTCAGTCCATATCTCCTAACAGTTGTCTTTTGCCCATCATTAAAAATAATGAAGTCTTGGGCTGGAGAGATGGCTCAGAGGTTAAGAGCACTGACTGCTCTTTCAGAACTCTTCCTGAGTTCAATTCCCAGCAACCACATGGTGGCTCACAACCATCTGTAATGAGGTCTGGTGCCCTTTTCGGGCTTGCAGGCATACACACAGAATATTGTATACATAATAAATAAACAAATATTAAAAAAATAATAATGAAGTCTTAAAGAGACAATGAAAGTAAGAGAAAAAAGCCACATTAAATGGGAAATATACAAGGAATCTGTATAGTATTGTATTGAAATTTTTGAATGCTGATGGGCAAAAGACAACTGTTAGGAGATACGGACTGAAAAATTGAACCAACCTATATACTTTAGGACTATCTTAACTTTAAAAATTAAGTCAAAAACATATTTGTCAAATGGAAATCAAAAACGCTTTGGAGCTTTATTCCCACAGGAAACAAGAAGCTTTGGATTCCTTCAGGAATAATATGGATCAGTTTTGAACAATGAGACCTCTTGAATCTTGACAGTTGATAAATATCTATAAAGGTTATAGCTGATCTTCCCAGGACTTGACCATTATCCCAATTTTCCACAGGGACCCCTAAATATGTCTATGCCCACACACAACAGGATGCAATTTGGAGAACACAATGCCCATATTTCCAAGAGGGATGTGGGAGGTTTTTGGTTATTTGGTGGGTTATGGATGTTTCCTATCACTTAGGGAAATATAGGAATCTAGAAAAAAAAGACAACTATTAATCTCAGGTATTTTGCATTGTCCATGAATTCTAGTATATTGATACAAATTTAAAGTTAATTTTGTAACACTGTATATATGTTTCTACTATTTTGGGGGATATTGTGCTTATGCAATTCTTTTAAAGATGCAATGTATAAGAGCATGTTGAAAAACACAAATCATGGTAGTGAATGGCCTGTGGTGAGGAGGAAGGATGGGCACACAGGTGAGAAAGGGAAAGACAGAAGAGACAGTGAGGAATGTACATGGAGCAGGGAGGCTCACTCAATCTTCCCCTCTGTGGCTTCCACTTCTTCCCACGTTCCTTGTGGGCACCGTTTATGAATAGCAAACAGTAGTTTCCATTCCACATTCCTAGCAATGACTAGAAATGCAACTCTCCTTGCTATTTTTAACTAAGTGTTCATTGGGAGTCCTGCATTCCTTCCCCTGTCAAAACAGTTCTCAGTTTTCACTAAACACTGTGAGCAAACAGGCCTCCAGGGCCTGATCCAGCCTGAAGGAAAAAAAAAATAACAACAAAACACACGTAAATGACAACATTGGAAATAAACTCTAGTGGCTCAAATTATTGGTGTCGGTTGTCACCATGACCAGATGCTACTCAGTGTTTCACCTAGATGAATTGCTTAGGATGAACTGTTCCTAAAAGTTCCTAAAAGAAGATGCTTTAGGTGAACAGTATATTATTTCTCAAGGGAATTCAAAGAAATTGAAATTGGTTGGTCTGGGAACTTTACACCCTCTCAAGCTCTATCCACAAGGGCTGTTTAATGTACACACAATGGCCATAAGATGCAGACTTGCTCAAAAAATCAAGAAGGAGGTTCTGAGATAGATGTGCACAGGAGTGCGCACACACACACACACGTGCACACACACACACGCACACACACACACACACACACACACACACACACACATAGGATCCACAGCTCTGATTACAGCAGTCAGGAGGCTGAGGCAGAAGAATCACCAGGACTTCAAAGTCAGTCTGGACTACATAATCCTTCAGGGACTCCAGATCCACATGGTATACAAAGGAAGATACTGTGTCAAAATACTTTTAAAAGACACCATCACTTGAATGATTAGGCATCTTACAGAATGAAAAAAACTTTATCCAGCTTTGTACTGGACAAGGGATTAGAAACTATAATCTGTAAATGAATATTAAAGATCAAAAATAAGCAAACCTACATAATGTGGAGCATAAACTAAACAGAATGTTCTCAGAAGATGATTTGCAAATGCTAAGAAATATATTTTTAGTTTTCAACATTCGTGTCCAACAGGGAAACACATGTTAAAACAACTTTGAGATTTGACCTCACCCCAGTCAGAGTGCCTAGAAACAAAAGCACAAATGGCGACAAATGCTGTTGTGGAGGTGGGAAGTAGAACACTCAGTCCCCTCTAGTGGGAGGACACACTGGGAAGTGACGAAGGTAATGTGTGGAAGCTACACAAAAAGGGAACATAGATTTACTACATGATCCAGCTGGACTACACATGGTGATATTCCCAAATGACTTCATCTCCTAATGTTGAGCTATTGCTTATCCATCACACATACTCTACTCACAATACCCAAGAAATGGGAACAACCTAGATGCCCATCAACTGATGGATGGATGAGGAAAATGTGCAGCTTTACATAATGGAACATTACTCACCTGCTAACAAAATAGAAACTATGAAATTCGTGGAGAAATGGAGGGAGATGGAAAAAAACATTCTGAGTGAGGTAACAGAGGCCCACAGAGACAGCATCATTTAATGCCTCTCATGTGTAGATCTTAGCTTCCACCCTTCAGATATGTATATTCCATTGGGAATACCCACAGAGGTTTTGAAATTACTATGGTGCCACGGAGCTGTACTTATAAGAGAGGGGAGATAGGATTTAAATGAGAATTATGGACAAAGAAGTGTTAAATTGAACTGGGAGGTGAGAATATGGGAGGGGAGTGAAAGTGGGAGGGATAAATAACACTAAAGGATTTTCAAAATGTAGTATGTAAACAACTAATGTAGGGACTTCCTAAATATATGTACACACATATGAAAAAGACAATGGAGAAACCCTCTAATGGGGCAACAATGTCCCTGATACACACCACAGGGTAACAAATAAAAAGCCCAGACCCAGGAATTACTTAGAGTTTTTTGGACTTTTTGGCCAGTGGTGACCCCGATCCTTAGAGGCCATGGTCAGTACTCTTGGTTACCTTACAGAAGTTGATGGTAAGAGCCTGTTCATGAAAACACCATGTTTGTCAGTTATAGATATGGAGAAATCAAGCTGATGCTGACCCAGAAGCCCTATGCCTACTGGTTATTTTACATCGTGGTTTAGCCACACTAGCAGAGGAGAAAATAAAACACAATCATATCCAGGTGTAAAATCTGTGAGCTACAATACTGACTAGCCATATAAGATACAACCACCAATAAAACAGTGACAATAATGTTGTGGTAGTAACCAATTCCTCTTTGGTTGAATTTCATATTACTCCACAGGATAATAACCGTACTTTGAACCATATCTGGACAACAACCTAAGGCTATACTGGTCTACACCCTGGTGATAACCTACTAATGTTATTCTACTAAAGGACATAACATTAAACCAGCTCCTAATGATTTTCCATAACACTCACAGGTTAAGGTATTGCTTAACCCTTATCATGGAAGCTCTCATTTGCAGTAGATGATAAACAATACAGATACCCACAGTTGGCCCAGCATGCATAGAATAAGATACTGGTAAATGCCAGACATAAATGGAATATACTTATTTCTACTTCCAGTGGTACAGGAATGGTTGTCGAAGAAAGGGTGAAAAGACTGTAAGAGCCACAATTGGTGGATGACTTCAAGGAAACAATGTCCTTTGGGCACTACGGGGAAGCTCCATAAACAAAATGGCCATGATTGTGACAGTATGTGTAAGACCTGCCAAGCCCAAGCCAGACTTAATCCCTCGATTGAGAGGGGAGTTGATTATGACAAGAATTATGGAATGTGAATCCAAACTTGTGAAAAAATAAGGTTGTAGTCAGCCCTCTGATACCACTCTGACAAGTGGGTTGTGGCTTGGATGGGACTAAAATTGGCATCTGCACAGGACCTCAAACAATGTGTGTGGGACTTTAGCTCAGGTTGCATTTGTGGAGTCGGGGATAACGAATCCTATATTTCAAGGGTCGCTGTCCAGCCTAACTAGTAAGCTGCTTCTCTGTTTTCACTGTCTCATTCCAAGCACTGTTCCTCGTTGTTATTTTAGAACTGTCAGGTTTTTCTGCCAAGAAGTGAATGTTGATGGAGTGAGGACAGCTGCTGAAGCTACTTCACTTTCCTCTTCCTGTAAATGCAAGTGATTCTGAAAAGCAACTGGATCCATGCTCTTTTATGTTTCCCCCAAATCACTCTGAGAGGGAGGGCAAGACCTAGAAGCTGATATAAGTGCTGCATAGGAAGGTAGGGTGGGTTTTATATGAAGAACCTGGAGCACACTGGATGGTGGTTCCTGCAGCTGAACTAGAGTGAGCACATGCACTTGACTCAGGATTTTCTGGTAAGGGGATAGAAGCATTCAGATCTAACTTCTAACCCTCATCATCTCTATTCTCTAAAGAACTAATAGGGAACATGACATTTAGGAACATATTCTGAGAGTGCGGATCCTCTGATTGACAGCTGGGATGCTTTGGTGGGAGATAGACAGGAACAGTGAACAGTCTTAGAGACTGAAACATACAGACAGGTTCTATACTTCAAGTGGAGGTGGACCTAAAGGAAATGATCTTGAAATAGGTTTGGATGTTCCTTATTCTTCTCTCTAACATGGCTAGAGTTAGATGTTTCAAGTGATGGACTATCTCTGCAATGTGCCTGAGGTTGTTGTATCTCCGTCTCATTTTGCTTCCTAATTAAGGGTCAACTATTTAATTGCTTACATCCCAAGGCCTCTGGCCTGTAGAGAAGAGGTCTCTCTGCATGCTGTTTCTGCTGTAGCTGTGTCAGGGTGAGGTGACATTTAGGCGGGTTTCCTTTTGTAATGTTTGCGGTGTCATAGCAATCTTGTTCTTTGTGTTTAATTAACTATGTTTAGCTTCTCTGGTTTCCCTTTGAGGACATTCTCTTTACCACCCTTTCCTGGCTTGCATTTGCAATCAGTTTGAACAAAGTTCTACAGCTCTGGTTTCTTGCTCAGCAGCCCCAATTTGTCCTTAAAATTAGACAGGGATTGCCTGTGCAAGTTTGTACGTGCTTATGCAGGGCCAAGGGCACAGTATGAGTCTACAGAGATCTCTGTTTTATATTAGAGCATTTTTGTGGTCTCCCCAGACTCCTAGATCTCACTGTTTATTAATGTACTAAATACTTGAATATCCCACTGGCCACTTAGAACTACCAAGCAGACACAAATGTCCACAAGAAACATCAAATGTTTTCCTCATATTCCTCATTCATTTCCTGATGATTAACCATACACCTGTGTGTTGGTGATGAAGAAGTGAGGAGGGGAATAAAAGCACATTCTGCTGCCCGAGGTTTATTGTATTGTGAGAGAGTAACAGCAAATAAACCTAGACATGACATGTAGCAAGTGCTGTGGAGAGGCAGAAGCATAATGAGAGGATGGCCGATGATGGCGGCAGGTATATGTTTACATCCCAATGTGAATATAAATCACAATTCTGCCTAATTGAAGCAGAACCTAGAGAAAGGTAATACAGTTAATAGCCATGTTATTCTCCAGTTAATAACTGGGGAAGAGCAACATGGCGAGGTAGCAGTCACTAAGTACAAAGTCCCGAGAGTAGAAGACAGCCACAGATAACAGGGTGGCTGGGATTCAGACAGTAGTGGCCCCAGAAGGGTAACAACAAATTTCAAAGGTATGTTGTATGTAGCATGTATGCTGTATACCTTAATGAACTTTCCCTGAGGGAAATGGGGATGCTTATAGTCCCTTTTAGAATTTACTCAACATGACATGATTTCAGTGCCAATAGAAAAACTCTGCTGTTGAACTGAGTTGATATGATTAATTTAAATGCCCAGTAATCCAGTTCAGGTCTGGTGTAGGAGGTCCTTCTGTTTGTGTTTGCTTTCATTGGTTAATGAATAAAGAAACTGCCTTGGCCTAGTTGGTAGGGTAGAATTTAGGTAGGCAAGGAAGAAAGAACTGAATGCTGGGAGGAAGAGAGGCACAGTAGGGAAGAGACACTAAGGAGTCACCACCAGAGTCAGACACACTGAATCTTTGCTGGTAAGCCACTGTCATGTGGCGATACATAGATTAATAAAAATGGATTAAATCAAGACGTGAGAGTCAGCTAATAAGAGGCTAGAGCTAAGGAGCCAAGCAGTGATTTAATTAATACAATTTCTGTGTGGTTATTTTAGGGCTAAGCTAGCCAGGTGGCTGGGACAAACAAGTGGCTCCTTCCCTTGTAACACAAGTCCTTAGGCCTGGTAGCTGAGCCATCTTTCTGGATTTGATATTTATTCTTTCAATACATGGACTCAAGTAGCACAGCGTAGCGTCTAACTCACTATGTACCTAGGATGACCTGGAAGTGCTGACCCTCTTACCTCAACTCCCTGAGTAAATAAATTACAGGGATACACATGCGCCTACATTTGATGAGGTGCTGGGATTGAAACCAAGGCCTTATCTGGCTGGGAAAGCTCTCCATCAACTGGCCTACATCTCTGGGGCTTTCCATAAAATAAAAGGTTTAGAAGAGAACAGTGACTCTAAATGATAACTTGAGGACACTGAAACAGTGTATGGAAGGAATGGATTTTATCATGGACTTTAAGGATAAAGAAATTCTATATTATTTCAAGTTTATATTCCTCATGAAGTGAGTTCCAAGAAATGAAAAAGACAGAAGGAATGTAAATCTAGGCAAATTAAGAATTATTTCAACCAAGTACAATAGCTTGACTTACTGACATTTTTTAAAAACAAAAATAAAACAGAGAAATATTTATGAGATCTTTAAAGACATTTATCATAAATTAAACACTGGTGTCAATTAACATTCATTACTACTTAGTTTTTAATTTGAGAAACTAGATGTTTGTAGTTCCAAAAATTTGAGGCATGCACTGAGGGAAGTGTGCACAGATGGAGAAAAATCCTGGATTTTATATAGAATACTCAAGTCATGTTAGAAGAAACACAATTGTTAGTGTTCTGACAGTTTTTTAACAATGACTAAAAGACACATAAATATTTTATATTATTTTCCTGTACTTAAGTTTTAATGTTTCCATAACTAAGAGTTTAATTGAGGGCAAGTGGAAATCTCCATTCTACAGTCAGATTGCTTTCATAACATGAAAGGGTTTAAAAGAAAACAGTGATTCTAAATGATGACCTGAGGACTCTGAAATATTGTATTGAGAAAATTGATGTTAACGTGGACTTTAATGGTTAAAAAGGTTTATATTATTGCAAAATGATCCCCAAATCATGAAAAAGACAGAAGAAAAGTAAATCTAGGCAAATTAAAAATTATTTCAACCAAATACAATAGCTGGATTTTTGACATCTTTTGGCCATAAAAATAAAACAAAGATTTATGTGATTGTTAGAGATTAAACACTGGTGTCAATTATTCTTCATTTTTAGTTGTTTTTCAGTTTGAGAAACCAGCCATAGGTTGATTAAGTTGTCAGTCATGTGAAAGCACACACTGAAGAAAGTGTGCACAGTTGGAGAAGACATCTTGTGTTTCATACAGAATACTCCAGTCAGGGTAGATGAAACACAGTTGTTTGTGTTTTGATAATCATTAATACTGGCTAAAGGAATTATGTAGACTTTTATATTATTTTCCCCTACTTTACTTAAATTTTATTTTTTCATAATTAAGGGTTCAGTTAAGAGCTAGTAGATGTCTGTTCTGGTTTGCGGGTTTTTTTAAATATTTATTTATTTATTATGTATACAATATTCTGTCTGTGTATATGCCTTCAGGCCAGAAGATGGCACCAGACCTCATTACAGATGGTTGTAAGCCACCATGTGGTTGCTGGGAATTGAACTCAGGACCTTTGGAAGAGCAGGCAATGCTCTTAACCACTGAGCCATCTCTCCAGCCCCTGGTTTGCATTTTAATGCTGTGATGAACACAATAATGAAAAGCATTTGGAGAGAAAAGAGGTTGTGTTTTTGTTTATTTGTTTTTGACTTATATACTCTGATCACAGCCTATCACTGAGGGACATCTGAGCAGAAACTCAAGCAGGAGCAGAGGCAGGAACAATGGGAGAACGCTGTTTACTGGCTTGACCCCACATCTGGATCATTTGCTTTATCTTACAACTCAAGAATACCTGCCCAGGGATGGTACCACCCGTTGAGACTGGGACCTTAAATATCAGTGTCAATCAAGAAAATGTCCAATAGACCTGCTGTCCCCAGTCCAATCTGATGAGGGAAATTCTTCAAATGAGGTTTTCTCCAACACAAGGACTCCAGTTTGTATCTTGTCAAAAAATGGGCACCTCAACATAATATGGAATTAGTCACTATCAGAATATAACTAAGGCTACAGCATAGAGAACACAGTGCCAAGCATGAAGGTGTCTTCAGATTATTGTAACTTACTCTCCCTTCCTCCTTTCAGGGCCCTTTTCCAACCAAGTCATGGGTCAGGTAAACTCTGATGCATCTAAGAAGGAAGACAATGGAGATTTGGTTTCCAGCTTCACCGACTATTTTAAGAAGATCAAGGCAGAAAGCAAAATCATTTCTCCAGAAACTATCCGTTCAATTGAGCTACATCTGAAAAATGGAAACATTCAGGGGGCAAACTCTATAATCAGAGATGTATTAAAAAACATTGATAATGTCCCCATAAACATTGCTGTGACCGGAGAGTCTGGAGCAGGGAAGTCCAGCTTCATCAATGCCCTGAGGGAGGTGGCACATGATGAGGCAGATGCAGCTGAAGTTGGGGTGGTAGAGACAACTATGAAGATAACTTCATACAAACACCCAAAAATTAAAAATTTGAATATATGGGATCTTCCTGGTGTTGGAACTCTGAAATTTCCACCCAAAGATTATCTGAAGAAAGTAGAATTCCAAAAGTATGACTTCTTCATTATTGCTTCTGCCACACGTTTTACAAAACATGAAATAGATCTTGCCAAAGTAATCACATTAATGAAAAAGAATTACTACTTTGTGAGAACCAAGGTGGACTTTGATATAGATAATGAAAAGAAATGCAAACCACGTACTTTTGACCGAGAAAAAATCCTGCAGCGAATCCGAAACTCCTATCTGGGTACCTTTCGTGAGAATAAAATTGATGAACCACAGATTTTCTTAATCTCTAACCACAATTTATCTGACTATGATTTTCCAAGCCTGGTGGACATCCTCATAAAGGATCTTCCTGCTCAAAAGCGCCACAATTTTATGCTTTCTTTGCCCAATATTACAGAGGCAGCCATTCAAATGAAGTACAAGACTTCAAAGCAGCTTCTCTGGTTGGAAGCCCTCAAGGAAGGTGTTTTGGCTGCTTTTCCTGTACTGAAGAGCATCAACAACAGTGAGCTAGAGAAGCTAGAGGTGAATTTAAACCACTACCAAACCCTTTTTGGAGTGGATAACAAATCCCTGGAATTAATTGCTAAGGATTGCCAAGTGCCTGTCGAAAAACTAAAAGAAAAACTTAAATCTCATTCTTTGTTGACAAATAAGGAAAATGAAACATTAGGAGAATATCTTTTCAATTGTTTGGAAAGTTTTCTCTCAGGTAGTGGTGGGCTCCTTGCTACAGGTCTTTACTTTAGGAAAATCTTTTACTTTCAATTTCTTTTCCTTGACGCAGTGACTGAAGATGCCAAAGTTCTCCTTAGAGAGGCATATTCAAAAGAATATCTCAAATTCAACTCACCTACAGCTACTGATCATGACAATATCAAATGACATATTAATATACCAGGGAGGCATTAGAATAAATTACCCCCTCCGACATCTTTTCTAGCCAATCCACTACCACATGGCAAAACATAAGGATAAGGGTCATGTGCGTTAATATGTCAGAACCTGGCAACACCCAATCTGTCTTCAAGTCTCTATGTTCACCTACACCTTCTTTCAAGTTTTTCAACTACACACACAAACTTGAACACACACACATACACAGAAAAAGAGGGGGGGAAAGGGGGGAGGGAGGATGAGCTCTGTGTCACTTCTGTACTTCCTTACAATGATTTTCTGTTGCAACATTAACCTCTCTGAAACCTGTGCACAAACATTTCTTACTTTTCATGCACCTTGCTCTGTTGATCTCATTGTGTCTCACAACACACACACGCACACACACACACACACACACACACACACACACACACATGCATACACTCATGCACATTCACCTAAAAGTTACTTCTACCCTCATTAAGTCTGAGTTAAAAGAGTGACTAGCCATGGCTTATAGATTCTATCAACAGAAAGACCTTAAGGCCAAAGTCAAAAGAAACTATAGCCAATGACCACAAGTTTCTTAATAACCTATCAATTCCTAAAACTCCTCATCAGAATCCTTCTAGAGACAGTAAAGAATATCTATTATTCTATGCCAGAACCAGCGAGAACCCTGAGTTCCCTCTGTCTGTCATTTCTTATCTTGACAATGATGGTGAAGAACTACTTTGATTTGTATATGATGTCATAAAATAATACTTAATAAATTGCTGATTACAAAGAGGGTCTGCTGTTGGCATTTGACATTCCTGGTATACCCATGATATACTCATGTTGGTTTTTGGCAGTGTTACTTTTGTTTGATGATAATCTCAGATCCTGTTCCCTGGCCTAACACTTTGTTTTCCTCAAAATAAAATGTGATAATCAGTAACTGAGTTAAATGTCTGGAAGAGACACAGAAGAATTATGTTGGAATTTTCATGAAGTTTACATAAAAATCCATTGATTGCTTTTGTAGGGTGGCCTGTTTGTATTGTAATCGTACTACACAATCATGAGCATGGGAGTATTTTCATCTTCTGATAACTTCTTCAGATTCTTTAGTCAGTGTCCTAATGCTTTTCATCATTCAAGTTTTTACTTGTTTGGTTAAAATTACCACAAAATATTTTATAATATTTTTGGCTATTATGAAAGGTTTTATTTTCCTGATTTCTTTCTCAGTCCATTTTCCATTTGGGTAGGAAGGCTACTGATTTTTTTAATTGTTTTTTATCCAGACACTTCACTGAATGTGTTTATTAGTTGTAGAAGCTTCCAGATAGAATTTTTGGATTTTTTAAGTTATTAGCAAGAGATCTCTACACGTTGTTTCACTTTGCTGGCTTGTTTGCTGTTAATTTTTGTTGTTTCATGAAGACACGTAGTGCTGTGAAGTTACCTCTTAGAAACACAATCATTGTTGCATAAGTTTGGGTATGTTGTGAATTCATTTATTCAATTCCAAAAAGTCTTTAATTCTTTCTTAACTTTTGTCTTCATCCATTTTTCATTCAGAGAGTTAAATTTCATGAGTTTGTATGTTTCCTGTTGTTTCAATTGTTAATATTTGATGGAGGAAGGTCACTGGTTAATTAATAAAGAAACTGCTTGGCTCTGATAGGTTAGAACATAGGTGGGTGGAGTAAACAGAACAGAATGCTGGGAGGAAGAGGAAGTGAGGTAAGATGCCTCAGAGAGATGCCAGGCTGCTGCTCTCCAGGGCAGACGCGATGAAGCTCTGACCCAGGATGGACATAGGCTAGAATCTTCCTGGTAAGCGCACCTCGTGGTGCTACACACATTAATAGAAATGGGCCAAGCAGTGTTTATATGAATACAGTTTGTGTGTCATTATTTTGGGGCATAAGCTAGCCAGGCGGCCGGGAGCTGGGTGGCAGGAATGCGACCCGCAGCTCTTCCAACAGAAAATGATGGAAGAAGGTCATTGGTTAATAAAGAAACTGCCTTGACCCATTTGATAGGCCAGCCCTTAGGTGGGTGGAGTAGACAGAATAGAATGCTGGGAAGAAGGGAAGTGAGGTCAGAGATGCCATGCCTCTGCTCTCAAGAGCAGACACGATGAAGCAAGCTGCCAGGTCAGACATGCTGAATCTTTCCCAGTAAAACTGGTGCTACACAGATTACTAAATATGGGTTGGGCAAGATTGTGAGAATTAGCCATTAAGAGGCTAGAACTAATGGGCCAAGCAGTGTTTAAATGAATACAATTTGTGTGTTGTTATTTCGGGTGTAAGCTAACCATGCCGGAGCTTGGCGGGACGAAAAGCAGGCCTGCAGCTCCTTACAACAGCTCATTTGTGGTGGCCTGATATGATATGAGCCGTCTCTCCAGCACAGGCACATAAAGTTGAGAAAGCAGTTAGTCCCCTGTCCAAGTCAGAATTCTCCATTGAAGATTGATATAGAGGTCAATCTCTGTAAGTGTCTGTATCTACTGTGGAATGGGCCTAAACTTTCTACTGTAGCATCTCACTGTGTGTAAGATGTGACAGACCTGAACAATATATCATAATTAATTATGATTCCCTCCTTGGCTTAAAGTATCTACATCAGAAACCACAGGTGCTTTCCCATTAAGCTCTACATATCCCCAATGTATTTCCACAATATACTAGCACATGCTAACACTGAACAGCTTTATAAGTCATAAATATTAATAAGAAAGGAACAAAAACTGAGGAGAGACAATGGAAATAGAAAAAACTACTAAACTGAATCAACCTGTATACTTAAGAGATGTGTTGATCTCAGAATTGAAACTAGGATATGTGTTAGTTGGGGAAGGGGTTCCACTATTGTTTCCACAGGAGAGGAAAAGTTACGGGTACCATCAAAATTAATAAAGATTTAATTCTAACAGGAGAAACCTCTTAAGAAGGAGAAGTGATACTTCATTAATGGATATGACAATTCTACATGTCAAAGGAAAATGCACCAAATAAGGATCAGGAGAGAGTTCTGTTATTGTCTTTACAGGAATATACCTTGAAGATGGAAATACCCATCTTCAAGAAGTCAAAAGACCTTGAACATCTATACATCCAAAGAAGAAGGGAAACTCTCTGGAAAAAAATTGCCAAGAAAAGAAATATCTGGCCTAATTGTACAAATATTCTCTACAGGGTAAATTCTCAGTACCTAAAAATTAAAATCTCTTTACTTCTCAAAAATGTGTAGTCTTGATTCAATTAAAAAGCAAACGTGGCCTTGGGGTTGGAGTGTGGCTCTCTTCTTCCCTAAGCCCAAGCATGCTGTTCAAAGAAAATTCTAGAGTCTCTATCTCATATCAGAAGAACCACCTGATTTGGGACAGAAGAAACTCAAAACCTAAAGACAACTGTTGCCACAAATCTCTTTCCCCTCATACTTATTTTTGACTCTTTAAAACCTTTCTTTAAATATAATACAATCCTAAACTTTAAACTTTCCATTTTGTTATTAATACTGTTTAAATTTTCCACAGTGAACAAAAAAAATTTCCTTACAGTGATCTCTGAAGTCTCCAAAAGGATGATGGGGCTCCACACCAACGATTCTACTTGGTTCATAATAATGCCATTTAGCCAATAAACACCACCCAAAGATTGGTTTTGGACTACAAACTGCTCAGGACAATTCCAAGGTGGCTAGCTGAGATGTTCCATCTTCTTATACACTCTAGCCAGAATGTCAGATTAGTTTCACCCATTACTCAGAGACTAGCTATAAATGTTACAGCTAATTCTCCTGAGTAACGATTGTTTTTGTCTTTTACAGAATCCCATAGCAATATTGTCACCCTCCCCAGACAGTTGGAAGTAATTCTAAGAATACAACACTCCCTCTACCATCAGGAAAGGTGTATAGTTTTTGTTTTTTCTCAGGGTTATACAGATAATTATCATCTGTAATGGGTTGGTTATAAATTGTTAAAGGGTTGGGGCAGAGCAATAAAGATTAGACTTGTTAATCTAATTTGGAATAGAAAAAAAGGGAATATATAATAGGGAAATGAGGTAGAGTCACCAATGTTTGTCAAATTTACAGTCATGTTAGGTTTGCTAGATGCACAGAGAGGTATCCCACAATGATAGGTAATATTCAAACACTTAAAAGACCTACAGAATATGATGTGTGATGTTCCTCTCTATATGTGTTGCTTTTATTGGTTGATGAATTAAGCTGTTTTGGACAAAAGCTTAGCAGAGCATAGTCAGGTGGGAAATCTGAACATAGATATATAGAGAGAATAGGCAAAGTCAAAAAGATGTCATGTAGCTGCCAAAGGAGGTAGACAACATGTAGCTGCCCAAGAAGGGGGGTAACTATTCAACACTTAAAAATTGAAATAGCGACAATAAAGAAAACACAAGCCTAGGGAATTATAGAAAGAGAAATTATGAGAAAACAATCAGGAAGCACAAACGCAAGCATGAAAAGCAGAAAACAAGAGATGGAAGAGAGACACTCAAGCGCTGAAGATATAAAAGAGGAAATAGACTCATCAGTTAAAGAAAACATTAACTCTAATATCTAACAAAATAGACTTCAAGCTAAAATCAATCAAAAGAGACAAGGAAGGTCATTTCATAATAGTCACAGGAAAAACCCATCAAGAAGAAATCTCAATACAAAAAATACTATATTTCAAGGGTTTCTGTCCAGCCCAGCTAATAAGCTGCTTCTCTGTTTACACAGTCTTTTTCCAAGCACTGTTCCACAATGTTATTTTAGGACTGTCCAGGCTTTTCTGCCAAGAAATGAATGTTGATAGAGTGAGAACAGCTGTTGAAGCTACTTCACTTTCCTTTTCTTGTAAATGAAGGTGATTCTCAAAAGATACTAGATCCACGCTCTTTCATGATTGGCCAAATCACTCTGAGAGGGGAAAGGCAGAACCTAGAAGATGATATAAGTCCTGTATAGGGAGCAGGGGTGGGTTTGTGTAAAGAACCTGGAGCACACTGGATGGTGGCTCCTGCAACTGAACTAGAGTGACCACATACACTGGACACAAGATTCTCTGGTAAGTGGACAGGGGCATTCAGATCTAACTTCTAACCCCCATCACCTCTCTTCTCTAAAGAACAGATAGGGAACAAGACATTTAGGAACATGCCCTGAGAGTGAGGATCCTCTGCTTGAAAGCTATGGTGCTTTGGTGGGAGGACAGGACTACACAATGGATGGTCTTAGCAAATACTTCAAGTTGAGGTAGGCCTAAAGGAAATGATCTGTACATAGGTTTTGATGTTTCTCATTCCTCTCTCTCTAACATTGTTGTAATTGAATGTTTCAGGTGATGAAATGTCTCTGCAATATGCCTGAGGTATCTTAGTCTCATTTTGCTACCTAGTTCAGGGTCAATGATTTAATCCCTTACATCCAGAAGACTCTGGCCTGCAGAGAGGAGATCTTTCTGCTCACTGCTTCTGCTGGACCTGTCTGTGGAAATCTGTACCTGAAGCATCTTCTTTGGTGTGCTTTTCCTTATTGTAAAGCAGGAGTGCTAAGGATCTTCTCTCCAACCATGTGGAACATGAGTTGTGTCAGGGTGTGGAAACAGCTGCCATTTAGGCAGGCTTCCTTTTGCAATGCTTGCTTCTCATTTCCTGTGTTCATATTCAGTGGAAAGACCTTGCAGACAACAATCACACTGAAGTCTGCATCACAGATCCAGAAGCTAGAACTGATAGAATGAGAGGGGAAAACTGGAAAGATAGAAGAGTGTTTGGGTGCTTTAGGGACATTCTGTCTGTGCCCTGTGGGTGACTGTCACCCTCAACAGCAAATCAGGCAAAGGTGTTTATTTAAATTGTCTTAGCTTCCCCTTGGGGACATTTTCTTTACTCAGCCTTTCCTGGAATATATATAAAGTCAGTTTGAACCAAGTTCTGCAGCCCTGGTTTCCCGTAAGGTTGTCTGCATTATTCTTGTAGATAGGGCAGAGGCTGCCTTACAATGAGTCTGTATGTGCTTATGCTCATACACAGCATGATTCTAAGGATGTCTCTGTTTTGTATTAGACTGTCTTTTGCTTTCACCAGACTTTTGGTACCCACACTTTATAAATGTACTAGGTCTTCAATAACCCAATGACCAATTAGAATTACAGAACAGGCACAATTGTTCACAATAAAGTTCAAATGTTTTTATCACAGTCTCATTCATTGTGATGATAAAGTGCCATCTACTGTATGTTGGTGAGGAAGAAGTGAGCAAGACAAAAGCTCACTCTGCTATCTGAGGTGCATTGTACTATGAGAGGATGACAGCAAATGATCCCAGATGAATACACCTTATGTGGCAGCAAGTATTTGGAAAGAAACAGTGAGAGGGTGGTGGAAGATGCAATGTAATGGCTTGATGACTCTGTAATATGGTATTGAAGAAAATGGTTATAACAATAAGAATAAGAAGTTTTATGTCATTGCAAGGTTATATTCCTAATGGAGAGTAGCTCCACGTCGTGAAAAAGATAAGAGGAAAGTAAATCTAAGAAAATTAAAAAATATTTCAACCAAATACAGTAGTTAGGCTTACTGACATCTTTTGAAAACATCAATAAAACAGACAAATTAGAGTTATTTGAACATTTGAGAGACATCATATTGATTAAACACTCATGTAAATTATCATTCATTATATTTATAAAAATTAGATGTGTGTTGATTAAATTTCCATTCATCTGAAGGCACACATTGAAAGAAGTGTGCACAAATGAAGAAAATATCTTGGACTTGATAGACAACACTGCAGTCAGATTAGATGCAAGACAATTGTTCTGGTTCTATTGTTCCTGATGCTGGCGTAAGGATTCATACTATTTTTTATATAATTTTCTGTAATTAAGGATTTAATTGAGACCTGGACAAAATTTATTCTTGTTTCCTTTCTACTGCTTTTATAAACATCAAGAATATATGGATTTTGAAAATAGAAATGAGCTTTTGGTAGTATGGGAGGTTCTTCTGCACATGTGTTGCTTTTATAGGTTAATGAGTAAAGAAACTGCCTTGGCCTCTTGATATGGCAGAGCTTAGATAGGAGGGGAAAACTAAATGGCATGCTGGGAAAAGAGTCAGAGAGAAGCCATGGAGCCACCACCAGAGACAGACGTGCTGAAACTTTGCCAGTAAGCCACTGTCATGTGGCAATACACAGACTAATAGAAATAGGTTAAATTAATATGTAAGAGTTAGCCAATAAGAAGCTGGAGCTAATGGGCCAAGCAGTGATTTAATTAATACAGTTTCTGGTGATTATTTCAGGTCTAAGCTAGACAAACAGCTGGGAACCAAACAAGTGCCATCCTTCCTACAATTAGCATGCCAATGTGGTAGACTAAATCAATGTAAAACCTGAGAGGGAACAAACTCTAGACAAAAAAAAAAAAAAAAATAGCCGCCTTTTTTTTTTCAGCTGACTGCATATTGCAGCTCCTTTAGGGAGGTTTTCCTGACTTGGCCATAGCAGAAAAGCCATGCTGTTTTAAAATGCTGGCTTTCTGGGACATGATACCAGTGCAACCTCTGACTCTTTCAGGAGACCGAATATTTGAATGGGGTTTGTGAGCAACATGCTGCAGCTTGCTTGATGGCAACTTGTACCAGCTGTGTACCTGGAAGTGAGGCAGTGTGCATGGATTTCTAGGCAGCAAGCAGCTCAACAATGCTGGACTTGGTGGGGCAAGCAGGCACTGCCTTGTTTCCCCTATCAATGGCACATTTAAGTTTTTAAAAAGCGCTTAGCATTTTAAGAAGTGCTCCTGGACAGTAAAAAATTACAGATATTCAGTAAAGACAATCCAGATGAATCATAGTGTTGGATAAATGTACTTAGGCTTGGGAAAGAAAAAAGAATTATAGAGAGTTATAAAAAGAAGTAAAAGGCTATCATTGGTGTTTTTGATTTTAGCCATTCTGACAGGTGTAAGATGGTATCTCAAAGTTGTTTTGATTTGCATTTCCCTGATTGCTAAGGAGGTTGAACATGACCTTAAGTGTCTTTTGGCCATTTGAACTTCTTCTGTTGAGAATTCTCTGTTCAGCTCAGTGCCCCATTTATTAATTGGGTTAATTAGCATTTTAAAGTCTAGTTTCTTGAGTTCTCTATATATTTTGGAGATCAGACCTTTGTCTGTTGCGGAGTTGGTGAAGATCTTCTCCCAGTCAGTAGGTTGCCTTTTTGTCTTAGTGACAGTGTCCTTTGCTTTACAGAAGCTTCTCAGCTTAAGTAGGTCACATTTATTCAATGTTGCCCTTAATGTCTGTGCTGCTGGGGTTATACCTAGGAAGTGATCTCCTGTGCCCATCTGTTGTAGGGTACTTCCCACTTTCTCTTCTATCAGGTTCAGTGTGTTCGGGCTGATATTGAGGTCTTTAATCCATTTGGACTTGATGGATGGAGATAGAGACAAAGACCCACACTGGAGCACTGGACTGAGCTCCCAAGGTCCCAATGAGGAGCGGAAGGAGGGAGAAGATGAGCAAAGAAGTCAGGACCACGAGGGGTGCACCCACCCACTGAGACAGTGGGGCTGATCTATTGGGAGCTCACCAAGGCCAGCTGGACTATGACTGAAAAAGCATGGGATAAAACCGGACTCTCTGAACATGGTGAACAATGAGGGCTGATGAGAAGCCAAGGACAATGGCACGGGGTTTTGATCCTACTTCATGTTCTGGCTTTGTGGGAGCCTAGCCGGTTTGGATGTTCACCTTCCTAGACATGGACGGAGGGGGGAGGACCTTGGACTTTCCACAGGGCAGGGAACCCTAACTGCTCTTTGGACTGGAGAGGGAGGGGGAGAGGAGTGGGGGGAGGGGGAGAAGGGTGGGAGGAGGGGGAGGGAAATGGGAGGCTGGGAGGAGGGGGAATTTTTTTTTCCTTTTCTCAATAAAAAAATAATAATAAAATAAAAAAAAGAAGAAGTAAAAGGTAAAGTCCTTAAAGAGGCAGAGTATAGACAGTCATAGATTAAAGGGAGTAAATAAAAAATAAGCCACATAAAAATGGAAACTACACAGAAAGTTTGGATTATGTATATTATTGTATTATCTTTGAATTTTTTTGACTGTGAAGAAGCTGAATACAGAGAGACATTTCATTGTATGGGCTGCTAAGCTAAATATATATATATATTCATATATATATATATATATATATCTTAAAGGTATCTTGATTTCAAAATATGGATCTAAGGATATGTTGCTTTGGAAAAGGGGTTCTTATTTTGTTTTCACAGAAGATGAGAAACTGTGGATTGCTTCCAGACCAATATGGTTTGATGAAACAAGACTCCCTGAAAGGTTGCCATAAACACCCCCACAAAGAAAATACTTTACCCAATAAATAGCAGAAAGCATTTTGGAGAAACTATGCCCATACTCGCAAATATTGCTTATAAATTTTTTATACATTTAAAGGGGATATGCAATAGAGATTTGCATTGGTACGGATTTTGGTTTATTGATACAAATTTAAGGTCAATTTTGTTATACTGTATATGTATGTGTATATATATATATATATATATTTCTGTTCTTGATTAATGTATTGTGATTGTGCAGTTTATTTAAAAAGGTAATGCATAATTAATAAATATAGGTAAAGCTTGTAGTCACGTTAGATAGTTTTCAAGATATATAGAGACATATTTCAGATAGATAGACATTCTTCAAATCCTTAGAGACTTTCAGAATATGGGATTTTAAATGTTTTAATAACTTAGGACTTTTCATGTGTTGCTTTTATTGCTTAATGAATAAAGAAACTACTTAGGCCTTGTGATAGGGTAGAACTTAGGTAGGCAGGGAAAACTAAATTATGTTCAGGGAGAAAGAAGGAAGCATCAGACAGAAGCCATAGAGCCACCACCAGAAACGGATGTGTGGAAACTGTACCAGTAAGCCACTATAACGTGACAATACACAGATTAATAAAAATGGGTTAAATTAATATATAAGAGTTAGCCAATAAAAAGCTAATGGGTGAAACAGTGATTTAATTAATACAGTTTCTATTAACTAATTAATTTTGAGTCTAAGCTTCCTACATTTGGGTTTACCCATTCTGATCACAGTCCATTGCTGTAGGATGTCACCACAGAAACTCTACAGGAATAGAAACAGGAACAATGGGAGAATGTTGTTTACTAGCTTGCTCCCAGTAGTTCAAAAATGTTTTCTTAAATTACCCAGGACCACCACCCCAAGGGTGGTACCACCAAGATTGAATTGTGACATCCCACATAAATCCTCAGTCAAGAAAATGTTCCATAGACATGCCCCAAGTTCATTCCGACGGAAGAAATTTCTCAAATGAGATTTTCTCCTCCAATAGGAATATAGTAGGTGTCTTGTTGACAAAAACAAAAAATCAGCAGAAAATGTAAAGGGAACTAGACAATATCAGAACATAGCTAAGGCTGCAGCACAGAGAAGAAACACAGTGCTAAGGAAAATGTCATCTTTGATCTTTTGCAACTAACTCTCTCTTGCTTTTTTTTTCAGTGATTATTTTTTATCAGAATCATGGGTCAGTTATTCTCTGATACATCTAACAATGAAGACAATGGAGATTTGGTGTCAAGTTCCACTAAATATTTTATGGAGATTAAGACAGAAAACAAAATCATTTCTCAGGAGACTATCCATTTAATAGAATTTCATCTGAAAAGGGGAAACATTCAAGGGGCAAACTCTGTAATCAATGATGCTTTAAAAAATATTGATAAGGCCCCAATAAGCGTTGCTGTGACAGGAGAGTCTGGAGGAGGGAAGTCCAGCTTCATCAATGCCCTGAGAGGGATGGGACCTGAAGACCAAGATGCAGCTGAAGAAGGGGTAATTGAGACAACTATGATGAGAACTTCATACCAACACCACAAAATTCAAACTTTGACTTTATGGGACCTGCCTGGCATTGGAACTATGAGCTTTCCACCAAAAGATTATCTGGAGAAAGTGAAATTCCAAGAGTATGATTTCTTCATTATTGTTTCTGCCACACGTTTTACAAAACTTGAACTAGACCTTGCCAAAGCAATCAGATTCATGAAAAAGAATTACTACTTTGTACGAACCAAGGTGGACAATGATTTACAAAATGAAAAGAAATCCAAACCACGCACCTTTGACGGAGAAAAGACCCTGCAGCAGATCAGAAGCTACTGTGAGAATACCTTCACTCAGAATAACATGGGTGTACCACAGATTTTCCTGATTTCTAACAGACATTTATCTGACTATGATTTTCCAGTCCTGATGGACACTCTGATTAAGGATCTTCCTAATCAAAAGCGCCACAATTTTATGCTTTCCTTACCTAATATTACAGAGGCAGCCATTGGCAGAAAGCACAAGTCTATGCAGCAGTATATTTGGTTGGAAGCCTTCAAGGCTGGAATTTTAGCTACTGTTCCTGTAGTGGGCATAATCAGGGATGATGTAGAGAAGCTGAAGGAGAAGTTAAACCACTATCGAGTCCTCTTTGGAGTGGATGATGAATCTGTGGAATTCATGGCTAAGGATTCTCAAGTGCCTGTTGAACAATTAAGAAAAATCATTAAATCACCTTATTTGTTAGAAACTAAGAAAGAAGAAACATTAGGAGAATTGTTTTTAAAATATTTGGAGAAATTTGCCTCAGCTAATGGTGGGCTCCTTGCTTCAGGTCTTTACTTTAGAAAAACCTTTTACTTACAATTTCTTTTCCTTGACACAGTGGCTGAAGATGCCAAAGTTCTCCTTAGAGAGACATATTCAAAAATATAGTTTAAATTCAACTTATCCACAGCTACTGACCATGACAAGATCAAATGGTTAATGCCAGGAAGTTACTGGATAAATTCCCTCTATGATATCTTTTTTTACAGTAGCCAATCCTCTGCTACTATGGGACAAACTAAGGGTAAGAGTCATGTGCATTAATTTGTTTGAACCTGACAATCCCCAGCTTGAACTCTGTACCTTCCTCTTGGTCTCTCAACTCCACATGCACACTTGAATATGCACCCACAGCACACACACACACACACACACACACACACACATATATATATATACATACATACATGCCCCCACACAGTGCATAAAACACTTGCCATGCCATGCAGATAGAAGGAACAGAGATCAATTTACACAACCTGTATAAATGTTGAGTGAGTGTGACAGCCACCTTGTACTCCAAACTTAGAAGTCAGAAAGAGTGAAACCATTGAGCAAGCTAGATCATGTAAATCTGCAAGCTCAGGGTTCAATTGACAGACCCTGCCTTGGAAAACGACAGAAAGCAATTGAAGATAAGGCCTAACATAAGCCTGACATTGCCACACACATGTGAACATCCATACATACCATATAGAGAGACACATTTTAAATATGAAATAAAATAAGACTCAGGGAGTAAAAATAAAGTCTTAGAAAGTACTGTTGAGAAATATTATTTTAAGATTTGTTACATTTGTTTATGCTATGGAACATTTGTTTTAATGATGCAAAGTTGTATTGCATGCTTCTTTGTTGTGTTTGTTTGATTCTCTGAAGTTGTGTTACTTTGCCCGTCTAAAACACCTGACTGGTCTAATAAAGAGCTGAAGGGCCAATAGCAAGGTAGTAGAAAGTATAGGAGATGCTAGCATGCAGAGAGAAGAAATAAAATGAGATAAACAGGGATTGGAATGCACGAAAGAACTTGGAGCAAGAAAAGTAGTGGCCAGCCACACAGCCAAACTGCCACATAGCCAGAAATGGAATAAGAAGGAAAGAAAAGATATACAGAAAAAGGGGAAAGAAAATGCCAAGGGGCAAAAGGTATATGGGATAATTTAAGTTAAGAAAAGAACAAGCCATGCCTAGGCCAGGCATTTATAATAATAAGTCTCTGTGTGTAGTTATTTTGAAGATGTGTGATGAGCCCCACAAAGGGCCAAAGTCTAAAATCAAACAACATTTTGGTGTATCAGCATGGGGCTTGAAAATTGTGGAGAACCAAAAATGTGAGCCTATTCCACCTTGTCTGAAGATCAGAGATTTTGAGGTTACTCGATGTTGTTGACAACAACTGTGGCTACACACTTTGACCTAGAGTGTAGTTACTTGGTGTTTGAGACATTAAGATGGCCCATAGAGTTATATCCTCTCCACCCTGACCAAAGGTCAGAATTCAAGCACACTTCTGCTACACACACACACACACACACACACACACACACACACACAGGTCTGTGACTCAGACATATTGCTCAGTAGCTCATTTCAGGAGAAGGGATGTGACAGTGAAGCACGATTATTAAAAACTCAGAAACAGAATTTGGGGTTCAACCTACAAGTCAGAAAAGCAAAACAGCCAGTGACTGGCTCTTGCCTCGACTTCAGTCCAAAATGGTGATCCTGCCTCCAGGAATCTCAAAATGAGACTGAGACTGAGGGCTGTCTCCTGACATCTTATAATCCTCTTTAGTTCTGGGAATAAAGATGTGTATTACTACCACCTGGTTTCTATGGAAAGTTGGTGTGGGATTTCCCTCTGTATACTAAATTACCATAATTGAATAAAGAAACTGCTTTGGACCTATAGCAGGGCAGAGGTAGGTGGGGAAGATGGAACTGAATGCTGGGAGAAAGAACGGCAGGGTCAGAGAGATGCCTTGGTGTCAGCAGAGACAGACGTGCTACAACTTTAGCCAGTAAGCCAGAGCCAAGTGGCGATACACAGATAAATAGAAATGGGTTCAATTAAGATGTAAGAGTTAGACAATAAGAGCTAATGGGCCAAGCAGTGAATCTACTTAATACAGATTTTGTGTGATTATTTTGGGTCTAAGCTATCTGGGCAGCCGGGACAAACAAGCAGCCCCTCCTCCAACAGCAAGTTAGTATGGCTGCTGGGATTAAATATGTGTATCATTGTTGTTTCGTGTGTAAGGCTGGCCAGAGTGGCTGTTTTACTTTTCTGATCTGTAGACAAGCTTCATTTATTAAAATACAAATGAACTAACACTACATTTCCCCTTTGTGTCTAAAATAAAAAAAAATAATGCTATAGCTAATACAAAAAACTATATACAATAAGTACAATAACTATATAAAAATAGATATACAGACTATATATATATATCAACAATATCTAGTCCATTTGAATTTGACAAATTCATAGAATATATTCCATATCTATTATATCTTGGTGAGTCCAAAGTCTTTAACTAATTTACTTTCTTTTTTTTTCTTTTTTTTTAACTTTTTTTTTATTGAGAAAAGAGAAAAAAAAACAAATTTCCTCCTCCTCCCAGCCTCCCATTTCCCTCCCCCTCCTCCCACCCTTCTCCCCCTCCCCCCACTCCTCTCCCCCTCCCTCTCCAGCCCAAAGAGCAGTCAGATTTCCCTGCCCTGTGGTAAGTCCTAGGTCCTCCCCCCTCCGTGCATTTCTAGGAAGGTGAACATCCAAACTGGCTAGGCTCCCACAAAACCAGCACATTACGTAGGTTCAAAACCCCGTGCCATTGTCCTTGGGTTCTCATCAGCCCTCATTGTTCGCCATGCTCAGAGAGTCCAGTTTTATCCCATGCTTTTTCAGTCACAGTCCAGCTGGCCTTGGTGAGCTCCCAATAGATCAGCTCCACTGTCTCAGTGGGTGGGTGCTCCCCTCGTGGTCCCGACTTCTTTGCTCATGTTCTCCCTCCTTCTGCTCCTCATCGGGACCTTGGGAGCTCAGTCCAGTGCTCCAGTGTGGGTCTCTGTCTCTGTCTCCATCCATCACCAGATGAAGGTTCTATGATGATATGCAAGATATTCGTCAGTATTGCTCTAGGATAGGGTCATTTCAGGTTCCCCATCCTCAGCTGCCCAAGGAACTAACTGGGGACCTCGGCTTGGGTATCTGGGAGCCACTCTAGGTTCAAGTCTCTTGCCAACCCTAAGGTGGCTCTCTTAACTAAGAACCGTGCTTCCGTGCTCCCCCATCCAACCTTCCTTCATCCCAATCCTCCCCCTTTCCCAAGCTCCCCCCCATTCTCCCCCTCTCCCCCCTCTCTCCCCATTTCCCCTTACCCCCATCCCACCCCACCCCCAAGATCTCAATTTTCTCCCCGACAATTTTGTCTACTTCCCATAGCCAAGAGGACAACTATATGCTTTTCCTTTGGTTCACCTTCTTACTTAGCTTCTTTGGGATCACCAAGTGTAGACTCCGTGACCCTTGTTTATGGCTAGAAACCAATTATGAGTGAGTACATCCCATGTTCATCTTTTTGGCTCTGGGATACCTCACTCAGGATAGTGTCTTCTATTTCCATCCATTTGCATGCAAAATTCGAGAAGTCATTGTTTTTTAACGCAGCATAGTACTCTAATGTGTAGATATTCCACACTTTCTTCATCCATTCTTCCATTGAAGGGCATCTAGGTTGTTTCCAGGTTCTGGCTATTACAAATAATACTGCTATGAACATAGTT
Source organism: Microtus oregoni (assembly GCF_018167655.1). Taxonomy (NCBI): domain Eukaryota; kingdom Metazoa; phylum Chordata; class Mammalia; order Rodentia; family Cricetidae; genus Microtus; species Microtus oregoni. Next base: position 4,473 of record NW_024544728.1, on the reverse strand, counting down.
GAACAAATGCTCTTGTCATGTGATAGGGCATCTCTTGGGTATATTCCCAGGAGTGGTATTGCTGGGTCCAGGGGTAAGTTGATCCCGAATTTCCTGAGAAACCGAAACACCGATTTCCAAAGTGGTTGCACAAGATTGCATTCCCACCAGCAATGGATGAGTGTTCCCCTTCCTCCACAGCCTCTCCAGCAAAGGCTATCATTGGAGTTTTTTATTTTAGCCATTCTGACAGGTGTAAGATGATATCTCAAAGTTGTTTTGATTTGCATTTCCCTGATTGCTAAGGAGGTTGAGCATGACCTTAAGTGTCTTTTGGCCATTTGAACTTCCTCTGCTGAGAATTCTCTGTTCAGTTCAGTGCCCCATTTTTTAATTGGGTTAATTAGCATTTTAAAGTCTAGTTTCCTGAGTTCTCTATATATTTTGGAGATCAGACCTTTGTCTGTTGCGGGGTTGGTGAAGATCTTCTCCCAGTCAGTAGGTTGCCTATTTGCCTTGGTGACAGTGTCCTTTGCTTTACAGAAGCTTCTCAGTTTTAGTAGGTCCCATTTATTCAAGGTTGCCCTTAAAGTCTGTGCTGTTGGGGTTACACATAGGAAGCGATCTCCTGTGCCCATCTCCTGTAGGGTACTTCCCACTTTCTCTTCTATCAGGTTCACTGTGTTCTGACTGATAGTGAGGTCTTTAATCCATTTGGACTTGAGTTTTGTGCATGGTGATAGATATGGGTCTATTTTCATTCTTCTACAGGTTGACATCCAGTTATGCCAGCACCATTTGTTAAAAATGCTTTCTTTCTTCCATTGTATACTTTTGGCTCCTTTATCAAAAATGAGGTGTTCATAGGTTTGTGGGTTAAAATTCGGGTCTTCTATACGATTCCATTGGTCAACTTCTCTGTTTTTATGCCAGTACCACACTGTTTTCATCACTGTAGCTCTGTAATAGAGTTTGAAGTCAGGGATGGTAATGCCTCCAGACAATCCTTTATTGTATAGGATTGTTTTGGCTATCCTGGGTTTTTTGTTTTTCCATATAAAGTTGATTATTGTCCTCTCAAGATCTGTGAAGAATTTTGATGGGACCCTGATGGGGATTGCATTGAATCTATAAATTGCCTTTGGTAGAATTGCCATTTTTACTATGTTGATCCTCCCAATCCAAGAGCAAGGAAGGTCCTTCCATTTTCTGGTATACTCCTCAATTTCTTTCTTCAATGCCTTAAAGTTCTTGTCAAATAGATCTTTCACTTCCTTGGTTAGAGTTACCCCAAGATATTTTATGCTGTTTGTGGCTATTGTGAAAGGTGAAGCTTCTCTGATTTCCCTCTCTGCTTCCATATCCTTTGTGTATAAGAGGGCGACTGATTTTTTGGAGTTTATCTTGTATCCTGCCACATTACTAAAGGTGTTTATCAGCTGTAAAAGTTCTTTGGTGGAGTTTTTGGGGTCGCTTATGTACACTATCATATCATCTGCAAATAACGAAAGTTTAACTTCTTCCTTTCCAATTCGAATCACTTTGATCCCCTTATGTTGTCTTATTGCTATTGCTAGAACTTCAAGTACTATATTGAAGAGGTATGGCGAGAGTGGACAGCCTTGTCGTGTTCCTGAGTTTAGTGGGATGGCTTTAAGTTTCTCTCCATTTAATTTAATGTTAGCTGTCTGCTTGCTGTATATAGCTTTTATTATATTTAGGTATGACACTTGTATCCCTAATCTCTCCAATACTTTTATCATAAAGGGGTGTTGAATTTAGTCAAATGCTTTTTCAGCATCTAATGAAATGATCATATGGTTTTTTTCTTTCAGTTTATTTATATGCTGGATTACATTGATAGATTTTCGTATGTTGAACCAGCCCTGCATCCCTGGGATGAAGCCTACTTGATCATAATGGATAATTTTCCTAATGTGTTCTTGGATTCGGTTTGCCAGTATTTTGTTGAGGATTTTTGCATCGATGTTCATGAGTGAGATTGGTCTATAATTTTCTTTCTTGGTTGAGTCTTTGTGCGGTTTTGGTATCAGAGTAACTGTAGCTTCATAAAAGGAATTTGGCAATTACTCTTCTGTTTCTATATTGTGAAATACATTAAGGAGTATAGGTATTAGCTCTTCTTGGAAGTTCTGGTAGAATTCCGCATTGAAACCATCTGGTCCTGGGCTTTTTTTGGTAGGGAGGTTTTTGATAACCTCTTCTAATTCTTCGCGACTAACAGGTCTATTTAGATTGTTCACCTGGTCCTGGTTTAACTTTGGTATATGGTATTTATCTAAAAAAGTGTCCATTTCCTTTACATTTTCCAGTTTTGTGGCATATAGGCTTATGTAGTAAGATCTAATGATTCTCTGAATTTCCTCTGTGTCTGTGGTTATGTCCCCCTTTTCATTTCTGATCTTATTAATTTGCAAATTCTCTCTCTGCCGTTTGATTAGTTTGGATAGGGGTTTGTCAATCTTGTTGATTTTCTCCAGAAACCAGCTTTTTGTTTCATTGATTCTTTGGATTGTTTTCTGTGCTTCTATTTTGTTGATTTCAGCCCTCAGTTTGATTATTTCCAGTCTTCTACTCCTCCTAGGTGAGTCTGCTTCTTTTTTTTCTAGAGCTTTCAGTTGGGCTGTTAAGTCTCCAGTGTGAGCTTTCTCTGTTTTCTTTAAGTGGGCACTTAGTGCTATGAACTTTCCTCTTAGGACTGCTTTCATAGTGTCCCATAAGTTTAAGTATGTTGTTTCTTTATTTTCATTGAATTCCAGGAAGACTTTAATTTCTTTCTTAATTTCTTCCTTAATCCAGGTATGGTTCAGTAGTTGACTGTTCAGTTTCCATGAGTTTGTAGGCTTTTTGGGGGTAGCATTGTTGTTGAATTCTAACTTTAATCCATGGTGATCTGATAAGACACAGGTGGTTACTAATATTTTTTTGTAACTGTGGATGTTTGCTTTGTTACCGACTATGTGGTCGATTTTTGAGAAGGTTCCATGAGCTGCAGAGAAGAAGGTGTATTCTTTCCTATTTGGGTGGAATGTTCTATAGATGTCTGTTAAGTCCATTTGATTCATTACCTCCATTAATTCTCTTATTTCTCTGTTAGGTTTCTGTCTGTTTGACCTGTCCATTGGTGAGAGAGGAGTGTTGAAGTCTCCTACTATTAGTGTGTGCGGTTTGATGGCTGCCTTGAGTTTTAGCAATGTTTCTTTTATGTACGTGGGTGCTTTTAAATTAGGGGCATAGATGTTCAGAATTGAGACTTCATCCTGTTGATCTGTTCCTGTTATGAGTATAAAATTCCCCCATCCATCTCTTCTGATTGATTTAAGTTTGAAGTCAACTTTGTTAGAGATTAGTATGGCCACACCTGCTTGTTTCTTAGGTCCATTTGCTTGATAAGCCTTTTCCCAGCCCTTTACTCTGAGTAGGTGCCTGTCTTTGTGGTTGAGGTGGGTTTCTTGTAAACAGCAGAATGTTGGATCCTGTTTTCGTATCCAATCTCTTAGCCTGTGCCTTTTAATAGGTGAGTTGAGTCCATTGACATTAAGTGATATTAATGACCAGTGGATGTTAACTCCGGTCATTTTTTTAGTCGTAGAGTTTGTGTGTTTCCCTTCTTTGATTTGTGTTGGTGAAGGGTCTCTAGATGTCTGAGTTATTGTGGTCATTGTTGGACTCCTTGGTTAGTGATTTTCCTTCTATTACTTTCTGTAAGGCTGGATTTGTGGCTGCATATTGTTTAAATTTGTTTTTATCCTGGAAAATTTTATTTTCTCCATTTATAGTGAACGAAAGCTTGGCTGGGTATAGTAATCTGGGCTTGCATCCATGGTCTCTTAGTTTCTGAAGTACATCTATCCAGGACCTTCTGGCTTTCATGGTTTCCATGGAGAAGTCAGGTGTAAGTCTGATAGGTTTACCTTTATAAGTAATTTGGCCTTTTTCCTTTGCAGCTCTTAATATTCTTTCCTTATTCTGTATGCTTTGTGTTTTGATAATTATATGGCGAGGGGATGTTCTTTTTTGATCCAGCCTATTCGGTGTTCTGTATGCTTCTTGAACCTTCATAGGTATATCTTTCTTTAGGTTGGGAAAGTTTTCTTCTATAATTTTATTAAATATATTTTCTGGACCATTGAGCTGCACTTCTTCTCCTTCTTCTACTCCTATTATTCTTAGGTTTGGTCTTTTTATTGTGTCCCATATTTCCTGAATATTTTGTGATGAGAGTTTGTTGGACTTGCTGTTTTCTTTGATCAGAGTGTTTATTTTCTCTATGGTATCTTCAGAATCTGAGATTCTTTCTTCTATCTCTTGTATTCTGTTGGTTATGCTTGTTTCTGTAGACTCCGTTTGTTTACTTAAATTTTCCATGTCCAGCCGGCCCTCTGTTTGTGTTTTCTTCTTTGCCTCCATTTCAGTTTTCACGTCTTGCACCGTTTCCATTATCTGTTTGATTGTTTTTCCTTGGTTTTCTAG